>NC_086378.1:12193577-14593577 GCF_036588685.1 Mytilus trossulus | reverse complement strand
AACACTTGCACGAAATTGAATCAATCTTTTAGGAGCATCTCGCATTTACGATCTTTTTAGAACTTGTGCGTTTAAATTTAGTATACATTGCAATCCTAAAATAATCGGTCATTTCGTTAAAAAAAAGAACTCGTAGTAAATAGAATAAGGAAATATTTGGTTCATTAGATGTGCTTCTGCATTTATTAATTATCTTTTTGATTAATATGTCATAAGTCCTTTTAAAAACAAAGAAATGTCAGAGTAGTTTTACTTATAACGGCCATTTTGTTTGAAGATGAGGAATTTACAGAAACTAATAAAAAAAAAAAAATAATGAATAAAAACAATTGAAAAGATAGTGTTTAAAATGTACACCGATTAACACACGTATATTAAGCGAATACGGAATGAATAAGAACGGTATCAGTCGAGCACTGAAACGGGTCCTGTCCAAGGTCAGGAGTTTGTAATTAAGTAGTTGTCGTTAAAGTGTTACATTATTTGTTTTTGATTTATTTATTTTTTGTTGATAAATTAAGCCGGTTTTTTTCTCGTTTGAATTGTTTTTCATTTGTCATTTCTGGACCTTTTATAGCTTTATATGCATTATGAGATTTACTCATTGTTGAAGGCCGTACGATGACCTATTATAAATAGATTCTGTGTCAATTGGTCTCTTGTGGAAATTTGTATTAATTGCTATCATAAATTTATCTTTCAGAAAAATGATGCAAACAAACGTCGTATACATTCTTTTTATCTTCATGTTCTGTCAAATCATTTGAGTATACGGATGAAACTCTGAAATCAGTTACTTTATAATAAGAATACATTAAACTGACCATGCGCAGATTTATTTTCATATCTACATAAAACATTTTGAATTGTAGATCGATTTATCTAAGCGTTTAAACTCAAACAAAGATCAGGGTTGCGTTCAATATCGTAGTGGCAACATAGGGCTTCATAGATTTATGACTATTGAACATGTAGCTAGCCTAGTTACTCGTTCATAAGACCAAAATCTATGTAGCATTACGTAGCCGCTACGATATTGAACGGAACCCGGTTCATAAAAACGATCTTTCTCATATTTGCAATATCGGCTCGTCGATCTTTATTGTTAGGGGTCTATTGATTTTAAGTTATTATCATCAAAATAAAAAGGAACAACATTCTTAACCGCGAAATTAGAATTCATGATATCGAAAGCAAAGGTCTGTCTTGTCTTTCAGATATACTTTGACTGAACTATGAAATGATATAACAAATGTATTCACTATTCTAAGAAGAATTTCTGTTCAATACATAAGCACTATAAATAACCTGAATAGAGATGTTGTTCATAGAAGCATAATCAATTCGCGTGTACATTTGTTCAACGCATTGTTTTCCAACCACCACATTTATATTACGTGTAAACCTGTGAAACTGACTGAAAACAAAGTACGTCTATCACGTGTTAAGTAATATGCATTAATAGTAGTTGAAAACAAACAAACAACATAACAGCAATTAACGAGAACTGTGTTGTCCGTAATTTGTATAGGAAAAGAATAACGCCCAAAACCGGCGGAACGGCTTTCGACGTTATTTTAGAATTGGCGCAATGTATTCCCGCCATTTCATATTGTTAACCCTTTTGTAGAAATATCTCTTTTTCCATTCCGGTGACCCCATCT
The DNA here is from genome assembly GCF_036588685.1 of Mytilus trossulus. NCBI lineage: Eukaryota > Metazoa > Mollusca > Bivalvia > Mytilida > Mytilidae > Mytilus > Mytilus trossulus. The sequence continues at coordinate 14,591,913 of NC_086378.1, read as the reverse complement.
TTTTATTCCATTATTTTATCTAGAAATAAGCAACGCATATTCTGTTGAATACTCATCGAGAAATTATTGGTCAATTTTTTTTAAACATCATTCTTGCATAGTTATTTCGCAATAAATAAAGGCGGGAAAATTATTATAGCAACTTATCGCTATTATTTTGCCCTCAGAAATTGGTAATATTATTAAAATAGTTTGTATTAACAACTTGGTTAACAGAACAAACAAGTTTTATGGGAAACCAACTTTAAAAATAGATATTACACTGCTATTGACTAGAGGTCCCGATTTCCAAATTCCATGAAAAAGACGGCGTTCTAAATCGAAAACGAGGTCGGTGACCCCATTTTTTTATTTGCTTATTTTGAAGCTTTTACCTAACCTCAAGTAAATATAGAATATAAAGAAGATATTATTGGTAGATCTAAATAGAAGGATTTGTCTTTAAAACCTATTAGTGTATTTCTTACATGCAAATTTTGTTTTTTTACATTGACATGATTTGGCCAAAATGCAACCCTCACACATTTTTTACTGTTATTGCATCATTGAATGCATGCTTGGTCTCCACCAAGGAAATACATAAAAAGTAATTTACTCAGAAACCATTGAAATTAAAAACTAATTCTTAAATGCGAAATTTTTTAAAATTCAAACATTTGACAATAAATCAACTTGAAATTTGTAAAAAAAAAAAATAGAAAAATGTAAATTTAACATACTCTGACATCTTGGTGTGGTGCCTGACCATGCTCCATTTTTACATTCAATCCTAGATGGACCAATCAGCTCATAGTTCTGGTCACATGAATATGATAATATACTGCCATGTGATGTCCCATCTCCCTTTACAATATCTCTACGACCAGACGGTACAGATAAAGGTTGGCCACTGCAGGGATTGGCTGAAAAATAATTTGATATTGTTCCATAACTCTATAGAATATAATATATCAAAGTGCTTTTCATCGAATATCATCATAATGAAAATAAACAATTATAATCTTCAATCATATTGAGTATATAGGAAATATTTTCCTCTTAATGTTAGTAATTAACTTTCAATCATATGATCTACTTACTTCATTTAAAATATTCTGGAAGTAAAATATTCTAAATGCATTACTGGCTCATAAAGCAGTATATTGAATACCGGTATTTCAATTTTTTTATTTCTTCCCTTTGTTGAAATGTATAAGTCTCTACTGGTGCAGCTCTATATATGTTTTTTTTATTATTTTATTATTTAACCTTTTCTTGTCTTTGTTATTGCAAAACTCAATCTGGGTTATAAATTACATGTGCATGTCTAACTGCCCACAAACATTAAGCATCTTGTCTAGTTTAAAATTTTCTTAAGGTCTTAAATAATACAAATAACTCAAAAAGTTTATTTTTTTAAATTTAAATTTTGCCTATAAAGTCATTTAAATTTATAATTTTACCTGTGCAGGTAGGAGGTGCCTCCCATAAACTGTTACCCTGACAATTGATGGTTAAAGAAGTTCCAGTTGGAGGAGTGAACCCTGGATTACACAAATACACAGCCTGGTTCCCTCCAAATAATCCAGTAGATGATTGTACATATCCATTTTCTATTGCTGGTACCTTACCACAAAATGCCTCTACAATATAAAAAGATGATCGTGATTCCTATTTTTGCTATGAAATAAACAGATCTGAATGATTCTCTGAATCAGAATCTAATCGTAACTTCCCGTTTTTCTTTTAAACTATTTTTTGTTTTACTTGTTTGTTTTCATTCACAATTCATATGTCATGTGTACTAAGTTTTAAATTGATTGGACTCCAACTTCATCAAAAACTACCTTGACCAAAAACTTTAACCTGACCATGCTGAAGAGGGACACATGGACTAATAATTTACACAGGTTATTTAGTGTGCACTACATTTTTGATGTTATTTCAAATAGACAGAAAAAGTATTACAATCAATCCTTAAATGAACAAACAGGTGGACTAACGAAAAGAAGGACAAATGATCGAACAGACACACAGACCACAAAACATAATGCCCCTCTACTATCGTAATAATTATTGTTATATTCAATACATGTGGAAATTTTAACAAAGTTGATTGTTTAAGCTTTAGATAAATATGGTATCCCGTTCACTAAGAAGTACTACCAGGGTTCTTCTTATTCAAAAGGTACATTGTGAAAAATACTTACGTGAACAAACTGGGACAGTTTTATCATATTCCCCATCAGGTTGACAAGTGAGCGCAACATGTGCTTCCCCTGCATATGGAGCCTGGAATGTGTATCCTGTATTACAGTTTACTATCATGATATCACCATCTATGATAGAAGTCCTCGATGGTGTAACAGTGTATGATTGGTCGGACAATAAGCTACACCCGGTTGTATATGTAGCTCTAAATCCAGCACGATTCCCAACAGCACTCGTGGTAAACTTCAAAGCTAGCTGTCCAGTAGTGGACACCATTGGAGGAGGTTTACTTCCAGAATAACCATTTCCTGTGTGTATTGGTGAACCCTGATCATCATCTCCTAACCAGGCCTGAAAAGGAAATGAAATTTAAATTCAAATTCAACTCATTGACTGATATGGAAAACATATCTTCAAAATCTCAGTGATTGTGTTTCTGTCAATATCTGTATCAATCTTTCTAAATCAAAATATAACTTAATTAGAGACCTATTAAAAATTTGTTTGGCTAAACATTCTAGCTGCATGTTATCAATGCAATAATTCATTTTTTTTCTCAATGTTATATTTCTAGGTAATGAAAGTTAGTCTCCAAAATACATTTGATATATATTAGACACTTACTTAGTATTTTTTGATGATCCATATATGTGTTAATAATAAATAATCATTTACACAAAATATATTATAAAACTCAATTATAAAAATAAATAATAAGAACTGAGCAAAAACAATAAGTCTCCAAACTTTGTTTGGGAGACTTAATAATAACATTTTCGGATGTCCTCTGATTCAGCATACATTTTAACAGCAATAACTCCAATAATTTTCTATTTAAGAATTAAAGATCATTCAGGTTTCAAATACACAGTCATATTTATCCTTGGATCTCTCAGTATCTGCATAATAATGGTCTAACTAATCCACCCTCAGATGTTGCCTCAAAAACCATGTGAAAATTACAGCATAATTAATAGAGAAATCGTACCTGTAAATAATCCATAGCATTTTCTACATCATACTCATTAAACTGTAGTCTCAGCTGTCTTTTGTTGACTGATGTTATAGACCAGAAACATTGTAGGACTCCAGGATAGTTAACCACACCAAATCCAGGGGTAAATATTGTACCGGCATTACTCTTTATCTCAAAATTACACCCTAAAAAATAACATTGTCAATCAATAATTTTTCAGTAAAACTTTTGTATATGATTTTTAAAAGAACATATGTCCGTCCATTGCCTTGATTCAACTTTCTTCAAAAACATAGGCTGTATTTTTATAAATGTTTCTACTATTCAGATGAATAGAACTTGAACTACAAAAGAATCTATGTTATAAATATTACATTTCCTTCAATTCAAATAAGATAAATTGGTAAGACACCTCATACAGATTCATATTTTACTGAAATTAAATATCCCACTTAATCCTTCAGTTTGATTGGTTACCTTAACAAAGGATATGAGCTCATATCGCATGTGAAGATTATGAAAACCATACGATATTTACAAGTTAACAACCTACCTTCCCTATAAGCCAATAGAACACCTCTACACTTCAGATGTTCCTTTAACTTCATGTAGACATACATTCTATTTCCTGTTGACATGATTACCTCCCCTGACTTACTACTAGAGGTCAAGGTCTTTAGAGTAGGTGTGACTGGATTGTTACCATCTTTTAAAACTACTGAATCAGATCCACAGAGTTGTATGTCTTTTACCTACAATTCAACAACAAATAACATATTTTAAAAACTTTTCCAATTTATTTCTATGTTAAACTTGTGATAGTTTGTTATCTGCTCTATTGGGGGCTTCAGAAGGGTATCCCTTTACGTAAGTCCCAAGGCCACTTTTAATCAAATATGAAAAATACAGAAATCCACATCAATTTTTAAAACATTTTTAAAGGTGCATGAACTTTTCAAAAGTAAAATAACAAAACTACTCCAAATAAATTCAAAACGGAAAGTCCATAATCAAATGACACAATAGATTGCAATGCAAGGTCAATGACACAATAGATTGCAATGCAAGGTCAATGACAAAACCCTTCAAGGTCGCAGGTCTAATTTGAATATATTGGAGTAACTTCTATGATTGCAATAACAAAATTGTCAAAATATTCAAAAAAGTATTATTCAATTTTAATGTTAGTAAATGTTTTTGCAAATTGAAAAAGTAATCAGCCTTCAGGAAAAAATTTAACATTTTTGAAGATGCTTATGTTGAATTCTAAATGTTATAGTCTTATTTCTGGGTTTGAAACAAACATGGATAAAAATTCAAACAAGTGTGGCTACATTCAGATTAGCATTACCTCAACACTAACAACATTACTACCAGAACTCTGTATAATCCACACAGTTTCTAGGTTCCCAGGATGTTGCAGAGGGTAAAGAGGGCTATAAATAAACTGATCATAAGATGTCCCTGTTACTGTTCCACCAAGGGAAGGAATTTCATCTCTTACTGAAATCATAAATAGGTGTATACAGAAAACAGAAAACTATATAATTTACAATTTTTTATATTTAAATGAATTAAGACAATCATAACATTTCAAATAATTCACCATCAGCATTATAAATTTTTACCAATGATTTGAGACTTGATGACTATTTTATTTCCTTACACTTAACATGAAAAAACAATGATATTATATGGTTGAGATTGCGAGTAAAAAACTCTCCAATCACTATATACACTGGGGACTTCTAAAAGAAGACTATTGAGGAAGGATACGTTATCCTTTATTTTCAGTGCATATTCTTCAAGGGGTCAATTCAGAAATCTGCGCTTAAGTAAATAATGTCAAACAGTCTATATTGTTATATTTAAATTGTTCTATATCTATAAATTAATTATGGAAAGAATATCAACAATGCATTTGTTTCTAAGGAATTGATTTAAAATTATTTGAAATGAATCCAATATTGATTAAGTTATGAATATTAATGAAGATCAATATCTAACATAATATTGAATTTCTTGGAAACAATGTAACTTATTCTATCAGTTGACTGTACCTATCAACAGAAAAAGAGTTGGCTTACTTTACTCTTATGAAAGGGAAAACGATCTGAACACTAAAGATCTTAATCATTGGCTAAGAAAACTGTTTTAGAATGCTTTAGTTGATAAAATCCATAGGTCAAACTTATATTGTCAGTGCTCAAAATTTAAAGGAGAAATTAAGATCAGCACAAATAGACCTGCACACATAAGCAGCATGTTAAAAATCAGAAAAAATAATGGAATTTCTGAAGTGTACTGTAAAATTAAAATTACAGCTAGCTACCTTCTTGTATTTTATAATACAATATGAATAATTTGAGCTGTGTCTAATAGTAATCAACCTTATGCAAATGAATATCAAAACATCATTCAACTGATTTCGGGTTGAATAAAATCTCTATGCAAAGTCTAGGTCATTTTGAAAAATTAGTTGATATATGAACCCTACAAAACAGACCAAAATTGATCTTTTATTTCATATTTGAGTATTCAAAAAATCAATAGAACACTTATATATTAAATACTTGTACATGTATACATTGCATAAGGTGAGCTTCCATTCATAACAGCTAGCTCATTTCATAATACATTCTTAAAGAGTTGTAAGTTGGTAAATATTCTGTGAAATCTAATTAAAGATATATTAACATGAACTTTCTGACACTGAAAATCTTGGTGAAAATAGGACCCATAATCTAGTAAATGGTAAATATAATACAATCAGGTTATCTGCATTTGGGTATCATATGTTGCAGCCAATCACAATGTGTAGCTTTTTCAAAACACAATTTTCCTATACAATCTTGTTTACATAAAGGAAACACAGTGATTTGTGGTTTAAGCAAAAAACATTCAATCAAAAGGGCAGTCATTGCCAACAGACACTACTTGTTACTTCAGAAATTAATGATCTTACTGTTTCCAATTTAGTTTTCTAACGTTTATTTACCTGGGTAACCGGTAGTCTGGGGACAAGTCTTCACATACAAGTCACAGCAGTTATCATCAACAGGCAGGGCTACTTGTTTCAGTAAGAAACATGTGTTGTCATTTTTGTTGTATGAGAACCCAGTACAAGTTATTGCTAAAGCACACTGAGATTCACATGTCGTATGGTCCTGGTTATTGGTCAAGGTCACAACATCACCTAACTGACCTGTAGTGTATCTCTTGTTGGATAATTTTGCAATCTGACACTGGAAATCTGTCAAATTTAACCATCATGTCAACATTGAAATACTCATGCATTTTTTTTATTGTAAAAGATTGTACTTGTAACATTTTTTCTCACTGGCTTCTGTTTAGTTTGACTTGTGACACATCACAATTACCCAGGAGAATTAAGGTCTCAGAATTTCCTGAGAGGTGAATTATAAAATGCATATGAAATTAAAAAGTAAGATGCAAGTTATCTTTATTTCTTTTTCTTTTTTTATCATTTCTATATTCTGAACTTGAGGCATTATATATGTGATGTAAACAAAAATTTCAAGAATACTGTTAAGCACACATGATAAATAAAATAATTTGTTTTCCTATGCATCTTAAAATAAATCTATCAAAAGAATTTATGTGTACCTGTTCTCCAAGTAAAAGTAAAGCCACTTCTTTGTCTGGAAGCATCAGATACAAATCTCACTGTTAGAAAGTTATTAGAACTGATAAAAACTTGATAACTGGCTGGTAGTGAGCCTGAGAGGCGAGCCAAACATCGACTGTCTGCCAGGGCAGGACTTCCTTCCCAGAACTCAACAACATCAATATCTTCCTCTGTATTAAACTGAGTGAACTGAAAAATCAAATTGGTAATGATCAAAAGTACAGTCATAAATATCACTGTAATACTGGCTGCTGGACTAACATTCAATAAAATTTCTGAATCATTATGATCGGACAATTCATCTCACCTTTTTTTCAATTATTGAATGACATTGTGTTAATGAAGATTTATTAACATTACTTCATTTGGGCCATGAAGGGCCATTCAGGTTATGCATTTTATTTCAATGCTTATTTTAGTTTCAAATAACAATGATATTTGTTAGATAAAATTGAATTGAAAAATTAACCATATCAATTTCAATATAAATCTATAACAATATCTTAATATTAACACTGGTTGATGCAATGTATCATTGTTTTAACTGTGTATCCTTAAATACCAATTAAGCAGTGCAGTGCAGAATAAAATCTTTGAGAAGAAATATTTATAAATAGAGAATATCATATGGCGTTTATAATATTGCATCTGTATCAACCCGAGACACCAATATAATCCCAAGAGCTCTGCTCGAGGGATTATATTGGTTGAGGGTTGATTCAGTGTGTGATATTGAAAAAGCCATATCATATACACTTTATCATATACATAACGTTATACCTCAAGTAGATGTTTTTTATGTTACATGACGTCATACAGAAAAGGAGGTTTGAAATGACGCCATACAGATTATAGGTCTGACATGACGTCATTCAGATTAGGGTTTTGATGAAGCCTTTGCAACAGTGACTGCAATTGATGACGTGACGTCATACAGATTAAAGGTGTGATAAAGCTTTTGCAACCGTGCTGATATTGACATCATCATGGGTTGCTGATACAGCACGCTTGCCATTTACTGTATTGCACATACAATTTATCTGTATTTACTACTAAGTATATAATAAATTAATAAATATAAATATATTGATTTAAATAACAATATAGACTTTAAGAGAAATATCAATAAGATAAACTTTGCAAATTCTAAACAAAAGATTTATTGATATATGCTTTACTGACTACTGAGTTTTCATATAAGCTAAATATAGGATGGATTATGACAAAAAAGGTATTTTAAAGGATCAATTACATTAGAAATGTCTATTTCTTCATCAATGAATAGTATTGAAGTTCAAGACATCTGAAATTTATATCACAAATAAATAATTCTTCAGATTCTTCATGTATATAAAGTGGATGAACAGTTACAGTGATGGAATGTTAGATAATCCATCAGATAGCTGAATACCTGTGAATGAAATGAAACTAGGATGATTTGATTTATTTCAAGATAACGAATATTAAATGGAGCTTAAATCACATAAAGAGGATTTCTTATAAATGATCAATATTCAATAATATATGTATTATGCATAGTTTAAATGAATGAATTCCTAATTGATTTCACAATTCTATAGATCAACTTTACAAAATTCATTTAAAAGGTGTTAAGATGGACGATTTAATTCTCATCTGAATTATAAATCTAAATTTTGACATCAAACAAATTCTTCAGGTGAGTGCAATGATGACACAGTTTTTACTCAATCTGATGAAAAAAACATCAACAAAAAAAACGAATCAAAAATTAAAAATAAAATTCACTGTTATGAAATAAAACAGCAACATAAAAGAATAAGCTGGTTAAATTAGGAGTCATTGATATCATCATTGGTCTCCTAATCTATTGTCAATAAATATTTCAGGTAGATATTTTCTTTTACATTATAAAATGCATCTCTAATGCATATTTTGGCTACTTTCCAGCAGGATTGTGATTTTTAACATATTTAAGCATCTTCATTTGGTCAAACAGAATAAATGAAAGCTGACTTTACAACCTATATTTGTCCTGTGCAATCTTGCTTAAATAATTTCCTTAACTTTTGAGCTGATCCAACTCAGGAAAGGATATCTGTTATAACTCATATAATTTGGTCTTAACAGCAAATACATATCATTTTAAAGCTGTGGAAGTAAATTGGATAGAAAAAGTTCTTATTTTCTTTTCCATAAAAGCATATTCAATGGTCTTTAAGGTAAATGGACACTCATTATCTAGTGTATTGTAAAGGTAATCATAAAATGTTAGAAAATCACTTCATATTAGCTTAAACATGTAACACTAGAGACTTTCAGATGGCAGTAGTTAAACAAATAAAAATGTATATGTTAAAAAAAATATAAAACTAGATGAAACCAGATGATATACGACCGCAGAGGTTGAACCCTGAACGGTTGGGGCAGTATGGACACAACATTCAAGCTGGATTCAGCTCTAAATTTGGATTGTGATTAAATAGTTGACACAGCATAGGTTTCTGACACAGAATGAATGTGTTCTAATGAACTTAAAATTTTTGTTTTCTCTTTTCACTCAGTTCACTATGCTGTTGAATATTAATCCTCTCAAAAAAATGTTTGAAGAAATTTTCTTTTTATTTATGAAATTTCAAATGAGAAAAATTGAACCCAATTTTTTTAATCACATCCGCCTTTCCCTTATTCCAAAACTAATCTCAATTAAAATTTCTAATGGAGTTTGCAACAATAACTACTCATTTAAATACATCATAAAATATTAAGATTTAAAAAAACTACTTGTTATCACTGAATGGTAAAGATTATTTTAATTTATCAGTTGGTAGTAAAAAGTGAATATACATTGTATATTGTATATAACAAAGATTTAAGTTGATTCTGGACAAAGAAAGATAACTCCAATCAAAAAAAATTCTTGCTATTGCACAATATTGTGCAATTAGATATTTCTTGCTTACTATTTTTTGGACAAAGAAAGATAACTCTAATTAAAAAAAAAATGCTATTTCACAATATTGTGCAATTAGATATTTCTTGCCATTGCGCAATACTGTGCAATTGAAAAGACTTGCTATTGCACAATACTAAATATAATAATTTTAGATCCTGATTTGGACCAAATTGAAAACTGGGCCCATAATCAAAAATCTAAGTACATGTTTGGATTCAGCATATCAAAGAACCCCAAGATTTCAATTTTTGTTAAAATCAAACTAATTTTAATTTTGGACCCTTTGGACTTTAATGTAGACCAATTTGAAAACAGGACCAAAAATGAAGAATCTACATACACAGTTAGATTTGGCATATCAAAGAACCCCACTGGTTAAATTTTTGATGAAATCAAACAAAGTTTAATTTTGGACCCCGATTTGGACCAACTTGAAAACTGGGCCAATAATCAAGAATCTAAGTACATTTTTAGATTCAGCATATCAAAGAACCCAACTGATTGATTTTTTGTCAAAATCAAACTAAGTTTAATTTTGGACCCTTTGGACCTTAATGTAGACCAATTTGAAAACGGGACCAAAAGTTAAGAATCTACATACACAGTTAGATTCGGCATATCAAAGAACCCCAATTATTCAATTTTGATGAAATCAAACAAAGTTTAAACTGTTGGGAGTCCCTTGGGACTAAAACTCCCAAAATCAATACCAACCTTCCTTTTATGGTCATAAACCTTGTGTTTAAATTTCATAGATTTCTATTTACTTATACTAAAGTTATGGTGTGAAAACCAAGAAAAATGCTTATTTGGGTCCCTTTTTGGCCCCTAATTCCTAAACTGTTGGGACCTAAACTCCCAAAATCAATACCAACCTTCCTTTTGTGGTCATAAACATTGTGTCAAAATTTCATTGATTTCTATATACTTAAACTAAAGTTATTGTGCGAAAACCAAGAATAATGCTTATTTGGGCCCTTTTTTGGCCCCTAATTCCTAAACTGTTGAAACCAAAACTCCCAAAATCATAACCAACCTTTCTTTTGTGGTCATAAACCTTGTGTAAAAATTTCATAGATTTCTATTAACTTAAACTAAAGTTATAGTGCGAAAAACCAAGAAAATGCTTATTTGGGCCCTTTTTGGCCCCTAATTCCTAAAATATTGGGACCAAAACTCCCCAAATCATTACCAACCTTCCTTTTGTGGTCATAAACCTTGTGTTAAAATTTCATAGATTTCTATTCACTTTTACTAAAGTTAGAGTGCGAAAACTAAAAGTATTCGTACAACAACGACGACGACAACGACGACTAGCAGACGACGACGCCAACGTGATAGCAATATACGGCGATTTTTTTTTCAAATTTTGCGGTAGTATAAAAATAAATAGTAGGTAATTCAAAATGTGTGTTAGTGCGGTTGGTAATGGTTAAAATGGTGAAGTAATGCAGAAAAATTATGAGAAGATGCAAAAGTGTTCATACCGTAAGTATCAAAATTGATTTTTTTTTCTGATAAATATATGAAATTTTATTGTCATGAAAGAATTGATATTCATTGGATAAAAGATGATTTTTAGCTACACTGGTAGAATTCCAATTCCAAATTTGAAATTCATATGTTTACAAAAACTAAATTGTTAAGATATCTGAACACTTTAAATATGATGTAATGTGCAAACAAAAAGGTGCAATGTTGTCTTGCTAATTTTAACCTGATTTTTTTTTAACAATTTAAAAAAAATCTATAACTTCCCAAATTTTCTTCATACTTTTTTACATTTAATAATCTAAGAAAAAGACAACATTTCAGCATGAAATGTGAAACTAAGCTATGGAAAGTCATGTTGGAAAGAAATTAGTTTTATACTGGCACTTTGCGCACTATAATTTCAATTACAGGCACAATTAAATTCTAGAATAGGATAGTACTTTTGCTAGCTGCAGTTACAATTACAGTAATAGGTTATTCCAGAAAGAAAGTGATTTCATTCTAAATTTCTACTGGTTTGTGTCTTTTTTTCACAGCATATTATTATAACACTTAAGCTTGCAATGACATTACATTTTAAAAGAACATGTGTACAAACTAATTTCTATCAAGCATGATCAAAAGAACTAAATCTTTTGTTTTTACCTGTGGAGTAGAAGGATCAGAAAGCTAATGCACACAAAACAAATAAATAACAAATCAGTGATACGACTACAAAATCAAAATGTGAAATGAAATTACAAAGAAAACAGAGTGAAAACACTTTTAAAAACACTTTAATATGTATATATAATAAACGTAAACCAACTAGTTTTCTGAGCATTTTATTTTTGTGACTTTCAATAGAAGAAAACACAATTATATGTAAAACTGATTTATCTACACCTGGTTAATATGATAATAGTGCAAATCATATCGCTTTAAAATGGACTAGAAAGGGATAAACGTGAAAAAAAGTATCCACAAAAATAAGTTGGTTTACAATGTATGTATGCACAACAAGTAATAATTCATGTTGTTCCAAAGTGAAATAAGTTTTACTGCAAACTGAAATTTGGTGTCAATTCTAAAATACACTTCAAGGTGATTTAATAATAATGCTTATTATGTTTTAAAGTGAAGGAAATCTTGTTTTTTTCAAACTGAAAAATGGTGTCCGAAATACACTCCAAAGTGATAACATTTGAAACTGTTGGAAATAGGATTGGGAAAAACACAATTACTTGAATTCCTTGTTTCTGAAAAACAGCAAATTAAAAAAGCTAAGTCTTACTATGATCTACTTAATGAAAAAAAGCTCTGTTTCATGCATTAGAAATAAGACAAGTCTTGTTTCAGATATCAATAGACAACATTAAAGAAAATCTTCTGGTATAAAGCTATCCATATAAAACCCACTTTCATCTTTGCATAGCCAAATAATGCCTCTTTTTCGTAATTACCTGTACTTGTATTCTCTCCCCCACTGGAGCCTCTATTGTCCAAATACATGTAGAACTGGCTGGATATGTTGAACCAGTGATTGGCATTGTAACCTGTCCACCATTCCCAGACATGTAATACTTACAATCAGTTGCTACAATTACAAAGCATAAATAAGAAAGGTCAAACGAGTCCTTATATGCTTTGAAAAAGCTGACTTTTTATAATTCTATCCTCAAGCAAATATAACTCAATGCACAAATTTTTAAGAATATTTTTTTTAACTACTTAAATCCTACATATTATTCTTTTATAGTAATGACTACTTCACATTTAAACAATAAAACAAACATGATAATGAGCTGGGGAATATATCCAAAGATATACAGTTCATTTAAACAAAGGATATTTTTTTATTTACTCGACTAAATTACCATAAATATTTTTTTCCTTTTTAAGCCCTATATTTCTTATACATTTATGTGATTTTTCAGACTTTGGAAGAGTTCTGTTATACATTTTAAGGTATACAAAGCAAACAACATTTGTTTTTGACACAATTCTCTTCAAACACTACTGATATGATTACTGGTATATGCTTATGTTCTTTACATATACAGTTACCAAGAGATGATTATTTCTTCCAAAACAGAAATTCTAGATAACAAATAATGGAAATTATCACAAAACAGAAGAATGGAACCAACCTCTTTTTTATACAATAGGACAAAACATTTGTTGTATTACACTTTACACACAGAACAACCTGTTGTTAATCTACACTTTGTATGGAAGATTGTATTGACCATGTAAGAGGTTTAAAGGTTATCAATTTGTATATTTGTCTTTTTCAATAGAGGAATATTCCTCAGAAGACCTTAAGTTTGTCTTTCTGTATCAGCATGTATTTTTTTTTATCATTTCAAGTAATTTACTTTCAAAACTGAATAATCATAGCATATTTAAAAATATTATCTTAACTTTTTCTAATTTTATATGATTCTAATCATTCAGGGGCGGATCCAGCCATTTTAAAAAGGGTGGGTTCCTAACCCAGGACAAAGGGGGGTTCCAATTACATGTCCCCATTCAAATGCATTGATTGTCCAAAAAAAGGGGGGTTCCAACCCCCTGGAAGCACCCCCCTCCCCCCTGGATCCACGCCTGTCATTATAATCATGATAATGGATTTGGCGTATTTTAACTTCATGAAACAAAATCTATAGGCATTTTTTACAAAATTGTAAGCCAAGAAATAACACCTTGATTTCTAGCACTAGTTTGACTAGTAGATATGCAAATCATAAATAAAACAGGCAAGGAACCCAACAACTACTCATAAGGGTTTAAGAACGTATTAAGTCATTACAATCCTTCTTTAAATAATCATTTTCATAATACTTAATTTTCAGATGCACTGATTTATCTTTCATACAAAATAAAGCTGAATGAAGTTTTCTATGGTTTTATAATCAATTATCTTCTTGAGCATGTTAAGTATTATTTACTTTAGTCAATATTGATTAAAGTAGCAATTTCCTAGAAACACTAATTAGTTACGCACCTAATTTTAAGTCTTAAGCATTAGAGTGCAAGACACTGAACAATTATAAAGCTCTCTGTTACAGCTTCTTTTGTTAAAGCTGAGTATGACTTTAATTTTACAAGGACATGATAGAATTTCCATTTTTTTATAATCATCACACACAACAATATCTTCTCTATCTTAGAATTGAATAAAAATATATATGAATTTAAATCCACTAACATGTATTTTTACAACAATTTCTACATAAAATCATGTGCACAAAATAAAATGTCTACAGCATGCAATGTTGGTGTAACAAGGTAAACCTTACATTTTAAAATTTTTATACTGTGGATTCAATATAATTCGTTGGATAAAAATTTTTCATTGGTTTGGTGGGTACTGGTGAACACTGAACACAAATTCAAATGTTCAATGAGTGAAATATTTTCAATAGGCTTGGATGCAGTGATTGGCAAAACCATGAATGAAATATACAGTAGAATGCAAGTTTTTTAGCAATCCAGGAAAATTGATCGCAACGAAAAATAAATGAATTGACAGTATATATAGTTAAGTTTGAGTTATTAGCTAACTGTCTTAAATTGGCTTTTAACTTTTAATGATGAATAAAAACAATGCTAAGTAGGTTAACCTGAAATTCCATACCCAATATATAGCAAACAAGTATGTTGTCCATATTAGCATGCACACAATAGCGAGAGACAGAAACTTAAGGATATTTGAAAACTTGTTTTGTCATGCATGATTTGTGATGGGTTTTACCATAGATGGAACAGTTGAATTTTCATATTAAATCTACATCAAGCATTCAAAAAATTTACTGCATTAAGTTTAAAACATTAAAACTTTAGCAATGTTATTGTATGGAACAAGGTTACAGGTAATTCAAACATAATCTTTATATAAAATGAATAATAAAAATTTAATTCTATTGGAAAGAACAGGAATAAATTTTGGAGGATGCTCTTTCAAGGGCAGAATTGAGAAATAAAACAATCATCTTCCAATAGTTTGGACCGAAAGTAAAGTATAAAAGCAGATAATATATTCCGTTGAAAATCCATCACACATATAAAAACATCACCATATTGTATATTTAGTGCATTTCAAATTTACCATTAAAATATTCCGTCCAAGGTAGCTGTACTAAAAACAAAAGTTAAATCAAAATAATACTCTCACTGATACAACATGATTTACAGATTCAAGCAAAATATATCTTCAAGAAAAAAAACTGGGTATTCTTTTTTACATTTAGTAAACAAATTTAAAAAAGCTTATATAAAGGGAGATAATAAAACTAAAATAAATTAAAGTTTAAATTTTGGCAAATAATATTTATTTAATATTTATATATCTATATCTTGTAACATTGTTGAAAGCGTTATCTGTTCAGACAATAATTATTTTTGGTGAATATTCTTAACATATGAAACTTACAGCAGGCTCTCTCGTCTGATCCATCTCCGCAGTCGTCTTGACCATTACAGATATTGGCAGTACCAACACATCTTCCTGTTGTTGTACATCGAAAGGTGTCTGAAATAGAAACATAACCATGAACATTAACAAACTAGAAGCTCTAAAGAGCCTGTGTCGCTCACCTTGGTCTATGTGCATATTAAACAAAGGACACAAATGGATTCATGACAAAATTGTATTTTGGTGATGGTGATGTGTTTGAAGTTCTTACTTTACTGAACGATTTTGCTTTTTACAATTATATCTATCATGAACTTTGCCCATTAGTAACAGAGAACTATATTTGGTAAAAATTTACATAAATTTACCAAATTAATGAAAATTGTTAAAAATTGACTATAAAGGGCAATAACTCCTTAAGGGGTCAATTGACCATTTAGGTCATGTTGACTTATTTGTAGATCTTACTTTGCTGAACATTATTGCTGTTTACAGTTTATCGCTATCTATAATAGTATTCAAGATAACCAAAAACGGCAAAATTTCTTTAAAAATTACCAATTGGAGGGCAGAAACCCAACAACCAGTTGTCCAATTCATCTGAAAAATTCAGGGCAGATAGATATTGACTTGATTAAAAATTTAACTTCTTGTCAGATTTGCTCTAGATGCTTTGGTTTTATAGTTATAAGCAAAAAACTGCATTTTACCCCTATGTTCTTTTTTTAGCCGTGGCGGCCATCTTGGTTGAATGGCCAGGTCATCGGACACATTTTTCAAACTAGATACCCCAAAGATGATTGTGGCCTAGTAGTTTCAGTGGAGATTTTGTAAAAGATTACTTAGATTTACGAAAAATGGTTAAAGATTGACTATAAAGGGCAATAACTCCTAAAGGGGTCAACTGACCATTTTGGTCATGTTGACTTATTTGTAGATCTTACTTTGCTGAACATTATTGCTGTTTACAATTTATCTCTATCTATAATAATATTCAAGATAATAACCAAAAACAGCAAAATTTCCTCAAAATTACCAATTCAGGGGCAGCAACCCAACAACCGATTGACCGATTCATCTGAAAATTTCAGGGCAGATAGTTCTTGACCTGATAAACATTTTTATCCCATGTCAGATTTGCTCTAAATGCTTTGGTTTTTGAGTTATAAGCCAAAAACTGCATTTTACCCCTATGTTCTATTTTTAGCGGTGGGGGCCATCTTGGTTGGTTGACCAGGTCACGCCACACATTTTTTAAACTAGATACCCCAAAGATGATTGTGGCCAAGTTTGGATTAATTTGGCCAAGTAGTTTCAGAGGAGAAGATTTTTGTAAAAGATTACTTGAATTTACGAAAAATGGTTAAAAATTGACTATAAAGGGCAATAACTCCTAAATGGGTCAACTGACCATTTTGGTCATGTTGACTTATTTGTAGATCTTACTTTGCTGAACATTATTGCTGTTTACAGTTTATCTCTATCTATAATAATATTCAAGATAATAACCAAAAACAGCAAAATTTCCTCAAAATTACCAATTCAGGGGCAGCAACCCAACAACCGATTGACCGATTCATCTGAAAATTTCAGGGCAGATAGTTCTTGACCTGATAAACATTTTTATCCCATGTCAGATTTGCTCTAAATGCTTTGGTTTTTGAGTTATAAGCCAAAAACTGCATTTTACCCCTATGTTCTATTTTTAGCGGTGGGGGCCATCTTGGTTGAATGGCCAGGTCATCGGACACATTTTTCAAACTAGATACCCCAAAGATGATTGTGGCCTAGTAGTTTCAGTGGAGATTTTGTAAAAGATTACTTAGATTTACGAAAAATGGTTAAAGATTGACTATAAAGGGCAATAACTCCTAAAGGGGTCAACTGACCATTTTGGTCATGTTGACTTATTTGTAGATCTTACTTTGCTGAACATTATTGCTGTTTACAATTTATCTCTATCTATAATAATATTCAAGATAATAACCAAAAACAGCAAAATTTCCTCAAAATTACCAATTCAGGGGCAGCAACCCAACAACCGATTGACCGATTCATCTGAAAATTTCAGGGCAGATAGTTCTTGACCTGATAAACATTTTTATCCCATGTCAGATTTGCTCTAAATGCTTTGGTTTTTGAGTTATAAGCCAAAAACTGCATTTTACCCCTATGTTCTATTTTTAGCGGTGGGGGCCATCTTGGTTGGTTGACCAGGTCACGCCACACATTTTTTAAACTAGATACCCCAAAGATGATTGTGGCCAAGTTTGGATTAATTTGGCCAAGTAGTTTCAGAGGAGAAGATTTTTGTAAAAGATTACTTGAATTTACGAAAAATGGTTAAAAATTGACTATAAAGGGCAATAACTCCTAAATGGGTCAACTGACCATTTTGGTCATGTTGACTTATTTGTAGATCTTACTTTGCTGAACATTATTGCTGTTTACAGTTTATCTCTATCTATAATAATATTCAAGATAATAACCAAAAACAGCAAATTTCCTCAAAATTACCAATTCAGGGGCAGCAACCCAACAACCGATTGACCGATTCATCTGAAAATTTTAAGGCAGATAGATCTTGACCTGATAAACATTTTTATCCCATGTCAGATTTCCTCAAAATGCTTTGGTTTTTGAGTTATAAGCCAAAAACTGCATTTTACCCCTTTGTTCTATTTTTAGCCGTGGCGGCCATCTTGGTTGGTTAACCAGGTCACGCCACACATTTTTTAAACTAGATACCCCAAAGATGATTGTGGCCAAGTTTGGATTAATTTGGCCAAGTAGTTTCAGAGGAGAAGATTTTTGTAAAAGATTACTTTAATTAATGAAAAATGGTTAAAAATTGACTATAAAGGGCAATAACTCCTAAACGGGTCAACTGACCATTTTGGTCATGTTGACTTATTTGTAGATCTTACTTTGCTGAACATTATTGCTGTTTACAGTTTATCTCTAACTATAATAATATTCAAGATAATAACCAAAAACAGCAAAATTTCTCCAAAATTACCAATTCAGGGGCAGCAACCCAACAACCGATTGACCGATTCATCTGAAAATTTCAGGGCAGATAGATCTTGACCTGATAAACATTTTTACCCCATGTCAGATTTGCTCTAAATGCTTTGGTTTTTGAGTTATAAGCCAAAAACTGCATTTTACCCCTATGTTCTATTTTTAGCCGTGGCGGCCATCTTGGTTGGTTGACCGGGTCACGCCACACATTTTTTAAACTAGATACCCCAATGATGATTGTGGCCAAGTTTGGTTTGATTTGGCCCAGTAGTTTCAGAGGAGAAGATTTTTGTAAAAGTTAACGACAACGGACGACGACGACGACGGACGACGCCGGACGCCGGACGCCAAGTGATGAGAAAAGCTCACTTGGCCCTTCGGGCCAGGTGAGCTAAAAAAGTGTGAGTCATCATCAATGTCTTCCTGACCATTGTTAGAGTTACTTGCACATATCTGTGTTGCAACTGTGCTGTTGTACAGCAATTGATTGATTGGTACTTGTATGTAAATAACAGTAATTTTTTTCAATCAGATGCCATCCTGAAAATGTTTTGAGAATAGCAAAAACATCTGCTTATTATCTAAAATTTAAATGAAACTGGGAACAAATCTAAAACAAGAACGTGCCTATAGTGCAAGAATGCCCCAATATTTTTTTACATTCAAGAGGTTATATCCAACCTCCAGCTGTAGCTACTTAAACTAATTTCTGTAGTAGCCAAAGATTTTATTTCTAAGTTGTTAGTTGCTATTACCCAACCGCACAATAACTTCAGTTGTTGGTTTACCTTGTCCAAGTTGAAGTTCTAATTGTTTGTTGACTTTATTTGTTTTTATTGTTATTTTTTTTGGAAGCGTCAGTGTTAAAAGTTGATGTGGTAGTATTTTTGGTGATTTTATTTTCCTTTTATTGTATTCTGAATCACATGAATGTAGACGAGATAAGAAAAACTGTGAATTAAGCAACAGTGAAAGTTTAAATGAGCCTGAGTGCTGTATATGACTTATTTTGTACTTCAGATTTTCAATCATATTTTTGAACTTACTGTCAGGACATGGTGTTAATTCACAGACTGACTGTAGTACCCTGTCACATGACTCCATGTACCATTTGTTATCATGTGATCTGTCCACACGAGCACATGATCCCATGGGTGTGTCAGGTTGGAAATCTCCCCATACACCAACCTCTGCTGTTGTAGGCGTACCATCACTCCAGGAACCAACATAACGTTGAGTATTTGTTAAACCTCGGACATTGTATCCTGAAATATAACAAACACTCATAATATTATCTCCAGAGATATAATTCAAAGTATTAACCAAACACTTGACTTTTATTTACAGATATTTGAAAGTATATTTATTCAAACACTTCTGAATATTACTGAAAATGTTCTTACAAGTATGTATACACATGAGTAACAAATACAAAACAAAAGATACATGCCAAAATGTGAATTCTAGTTGGTTTCCAATCATGCATTAAAATACATATTTTCATTGGTAAGTGTAATCAAACTTTCCACCTTTTTTTTTATTGTTTCTATCAAAATCACGAAATAAATCCTTTCTTATGATTCAAATAATACAAACAACCAGTTACACATTTGAGCTTAAGCACTACTCTTACTTTTTAGTTTACTGTTTTAGCTCCCTCAGATTTTATAGTTATTTACTAGAATGAATGGCTTGAAGCACTAATGCCATTTTATCTCCAATGTTTCAGTTGTTTAAATTCATCTCTGACTTACCTATCCAGTAGTCTGTGCTGGGATTATTGGCAGTGGTAAACAGATCTGATACAATGTTGTTTATGGTATAGCCTGATGGCTTGGCTAATCTCGCTCCATATCTGAAAATAAAAATTATTAAGAAACTATATTTGCTAGAGAAAGATGTTAATTAAAATGTTCATTCCAAAGAGGTCTTAAAAGCAATTTTAACTAAGAAAATACAAGGCTATCTTAAATAAATAATGCATTTACAAAAGGCTCTTAATCCCAAGGAAAATAAACCTATTCGACTCAACTATCAATATTGTTTTTCCTTCGAGAAAATATTGAAAATTACATTTGCATGAGTTATAAATGATAATTTATCATAGGTTTTAAAGAGGACCATGTGGTATGGGTTTTGTTCATTGTTGAAGGCCGTATAGTGACCTATAGTTGTTAATTTCTATGTTATTTTGTGTGAAATATTTAAAGAGATTTTGAACTTTTATATGATCCTTTTATGATCAAATGCATTCAATAATTTCAAATAAATGTAAGCCTAAGTAAAAAAACACATTGACAAAGTGGATCTAGATGTCAAATGATGATGAGTTGGTGTTTCATGTCCAGTGACAAATATTTCATAACTGCCAGAAGAAAACTTTTAAATGTGATATCAATATGCAGTGCACTATATGGCCCCTGTTTTGTATAAGATTGACAAATTAAACTGGATTTTCTACCAGACTAGTTCACAAGGTGGAAAATCCTTCCCTGGACATATTATCTAGATCAAAGCTGACAGTTCTTCGCTCTTACTCCTAAATGCCAGGTGCTTTAACCAATTTTAAATCATAAAACAATATTTATATCTAAATATTCTTTTTACCATAATTCTGAAAAAGTCGACCTAGTGCCTTTTGATTATATAATTTGTTTACACATGATTATTAAAGTGTATACAAATAATATTGGGAAGTTTGTCTTTCTGTACAAATCAAATAGTACTTGATCAACCATAACAATGGTTGGCTTTGAGAAATGTACTTTAAATTCTTAACTTTTAAGCTCAAGTAGAGTAAAGGTCAAACTTAAAGCTGGTGAAATAATAATATTTAATTCAATCCATATTTCATTAAATTGGGTAAAAGATTAATTCCCTATTGATCAATGTTAAACTTTAAATCAAAATGAAAGAGTCACATTGTTCAACATTTAAACCTGATCAACCCTACCATTAAAGTATATGAAGCTTCAGTAGCCTTATGCTCGGTCAAAAATTTCTGAAGTAGCCTTGTGAACTTAGTTTTCTCATTTAGACTGTTTCACATTTTTCACAACAGGGTCTATTTTTAGCTTAACCGTATGTTTTTTTTCACATTGTTAAAGATGTGCACTGTTTCCTATAATGGCTTACATCCAAGTCATTTGAACTCTGGTAGATAATTGTTTCATTTACAATCATACCACATCTCAAATTTTTATTTTGAGATGAAAACTATTTCTTATTTTTTAATTCCATGTCTGCCTTTGTTTTGTTTACTTAATTGATATGTGTCTCTTAAATATCTCTTTAAAGTAGAAAGTCAAAATGGTAAAATCTATCAAAATAAGTTTCATTTAATTTCGATACAAAAGGTAGAAAATTTCTCCCTCAATGCAGTTATTGAACTGGAAGTATATGTTTAATCAATCAATGCAATACTGTTATATAATATATAATTGTAGTGGGAGCAGTTAAGATGATAATGTCCTTTATAGAATTCGTCCTTTGAAGAAATTTTTGAACAGGATCATTTCATAACAACAAGTTAAATGTAGTAATATCAACAAGTGTATGTACAATAAAACGCAGATTTCAGGACAATTTAAAGGCTCTTTACGTCTTTTTTATAACATGTCAATAGCGCTTGAATTAAAACACAATTTATTTGTATGACTGCCAAGGATATGATCAATGACATTGTATGTATTGCCGTATGAAATGTAAAATGTTTTGTATATATAAGATTCCTTAGCAAGGATATTGATTACATTGTACTAAGACATTTATCCTTTTGTCCATTTTTTCTATGAATACTTCCTACCCAGAAATAAAATATGAACTGATGAATTTTAGCACAGTTTTGATTTGTTTAAGAGTTTTTAAATTGACTAGTGTTATTTCCAAAAAGGATTACTGTTAAGGTCAAGGTAAATGGGCTATGTCGCAGATTAGGCTAAAAATTTGCATACAACCTTGGCTCGTTGAACTACAACTGAAAATCGAAAAATTATACTTTTATCTCTTTTATAATCTGAAAAAATGCAGATTGATTTCTTTCAACATGGGTGAATATTTGTATAGAAAGCACATAAAATATATAGTTTTTTAAGAAAAATCTATGGAGTAGAATTAGAGATTTGGCGATTTTAAGACAAAGGAGTATGTTCGATAAGGTCCTAAAATGGCCCCCTTTTTTAGAGTGAATTTCAAATTCAGATTTATCGACCAATGCCACGATAAATTATAGCTAATATATTGACTAGCTATGATATAAACCATTCTGTTGAAAATTTTACGTTTCTGCGTTTCATTATGACGTCACAAGTTGTACTCATATCAATTTTTCACGAAAAAATCAATGAAAATGGGTGAATTTCCATAGATTATTGGACAGGAAACATAGAGCACATACGTCGACAACAAAGATCTTTTAAAATAATGTTTGTGAAGACATTTCACATGTCTTATTTGAATCTTAAGCTTGTCGAATCCTGCGCTCTATGTTTCCTGGTCCTTCATTTGGTTGAAATCTGGCTGATTTTGTCAAATTTCACCAAAATCCCTTATTTTGACCTTTTTTGGATGTAAAAATCAACGTGTTAGAATTAAACTTTGACAAAAACAGTTCTGTTTAACTTTCTAACATGTCTTTAAGGCAACTCAAAACATTTATTGTCTTGTAACTATGAACTTTATAATTGGGGCCAAATATGGCCCTTACTGAACTTACTCCTTTTACAAGGGTTTCGCCGATTTTATGTGCTTTCTATACAAATGTTCACCAATTTTGTAAGAATTCAATCAGTAATATTTCAAACGATAATTGAGATAAATGCATTATATTTTCGATTTTCAGTTGAAGTTCATCAAGCCAGAGTTGTATGCAAAATTTTACTGAAATCTGTGACATAGCCCATTTACTGTAACTTGACCTTAAAACATAAGAAATTTATACTGGGGCATGATGTCACCTTATTTAATTTCAGTATAATTTAAAATTATTTCTTGACCATGTTCGTGTTCATACTAAGTATCAAAACTTTACAAACAAACTGATGAAAAGAAAAGAAAGACTTACATTTTACATTTTTGATAAAATGTTCTTTGATTCTACTTATCTCATATGATGTACATGTTCAATAGTTTTTAAATGAATTTATATCTATGGTGAAAAGCCTTGATGTACATGTACTTTACACAACCTTTCAGCAGCCTGTTTCTACTCGAATGATGTAATGTGGATTTATTATTATGCAGACTTTGGCGAACAGTTTTCCTGGGAGTCTCCAGGTAATTTTTTTAATTCAAAATTTGAAAATCACACTCTTAATACAAGCTTATAGAGAGGTCTGATCCATAATTTTGGAGAACATTTTCTGATTTCTCACCATTTAATCATTATTTGACTTCACATGGTGTTGTTTCTGTATCATGTGAAAATGAACAAGTTATTGTCAAACACTGTTTGTTTACATGTTATAGAAAAGACAAGCAACTTGACATATTAGTTTAGCTAAATGATAAATTTAAATAAAATGAATCAAGACATTAAAAGGATTGGTTTGTTTGCTGGACACTTTCAGTAACAGCTACTATTTTTTCATTCCTGATGGAACCTGTAGTGCAGAGAGAACCAACTAGCTTCATTGGATTGATTTAAATTCTGATTTTAAGAGTTTTGTAATTGCTCAATAACAAATAGTAATATCCTACAGAACAATGGTAATAGGTCAAAAGGCAATTTTACCACTTAAACTTTTTCTTTTTTTAAAGTTTGAAGGTCTGAAATGTTAGTTACATGCACATTAAGTTTATTATACAATGCATTTGTGACATTACATGTATGGTCAAAAATATAAATCAAACAAGGCTTATTTGTACCAATGTCATTGATTGATTGATTGATTTGGGGTATTGAACACCAAATTCAGTATTAATGGCTAAATCGTGCAGGTCAGTTTTTTTATTGGTTTGAAGAAGGCAGAGTGTCAATTACATGTAAGATTGGTTTTAAAGGAGTCAAATGACTTACACATCATGTGACATGTTTGGAATTCACAACCTAAGTATTGACAGGCTAGTGATTCAGTAGATGAACAACTTGGACCACCAAGTCACTGAGGCCCCTGCAACTAGAATAAGTATTACACTTATCTGTAATTATATATCTACAAAACTTACTTTTGGCAGTATGTGTCAGCTTCTAACCATGATCTTAAGGTTGGCACGATGATGTAACATTTTTCATAACTTTTCGTCCAACCTATCATAAAGAAACAAACAAATTAAAACAATCAAATCAATAAAGTTATTCTTTCTTGTGTTTTCATACAAATTATAAACAAAAGCTCAAATAATTGGAATAACCAATGGCCATGGGAACATCTACCATGAATCCACAATTTAATTTTGCATTCATTATCGTGAATCTTCAATAGCTGAAGATTTTGCAAGTTTAATAAACGAAGTTCCTGAACAAGATTTTAATTGGTACTTTAATATATCACATTATAGAGGGCCCTATCTGCACGGAAGAACGTGAAATAAAATTGCCATTTCACGATGAACGAACAATTAAAAATTTCTTGCACATTGATCTTTTTACCGATTTCACGAAACACGGTGAATAACAAACCTTTTTCACGGCTGCAGGTGAAATAAAAATGGCAAAACATGTTGCATGAAAATAACCCTTTACCACCCT
This sequence comes from Mytilus trossulus, assembly GCF_036588685.1. Taxonomy (NCBI): domain Eukaryota; kingdom Metazoa; phylum Mollusca; class Bivalvia; order Mytilida; family Mytilidae; genus Mytilus; species Mytilus trossulus. The sequence goes on along the minus strand of NC_086378.1, from coordinate 14,566,561 downwards.
CATTATAGACTTAATTTTGCTTCAAATGTTTGGCTTTTAGCATTCAGATGAAGGTAAACACAGAAGAGCCCTTAGAGAGTATTATACATGGGCGCTGCACTTAAGTTATCTAGTGTAGATGAACTTAATCAAAATCGGATTAAAGTATTGTTTGAAGACACCAGGTTGATCTCTTTCATGCGCGCGTGTTCTGAGGATTCATGGGTTGCATTTTGTTATGACAACATACATAACAGTGGGTCTCAGTCTGATGTGGGATTGCTAACTTTTTGTAAGCATAACACGTGAAAGTCAAATTATTGTGCCATGTCTCATGATTTATCCTAGAATTTATCAGGCTATTTCAGATTTTTAATAATTTTTACAATTTCTATTGTTTTTTGAAAATATTTTTGGTAATTTCAGCTAAAAAAATGATTCAAATGTGGGAAACCTTCAAAGAGATGGGGTGTTGCATTTTTGTTATAGGTTAATCCCAAAACATGGAAGTTAACCAACAAATATTTTTTCTTGGCTGCCTTGTTATTTTTTCAACCGGAAGTCTATTTTCTAATGATTAAATCGGTTGCCGGTTAATCGTTTCCGTATTTGTAAGCAACTTACCTGATGGACAAACTAGATTAAAATCTTGTGCTATCTGTAAAAGAAAGATGTAAGCTTTAAAAAAAATCGTAAAGTTTAAGTTTGTGCAGGCATTACAGTACTACAGTACATATAAAGGATGGCCATGTTCACGGATTTGTTTTCAGGTCGCCGGATTGTAATCTGGTAATGACACAGGCACTTGTCTCAGAAAAAAAAATTACCTCTATACATTAATATAACAGGTATAGAGGTATTTTTTTTCTGAGACAAGTGCCTGTGGGTAATGACGGTAATGGTGCTTTTCCGAGGAGGAAGGTTTCAATATATGTCTCTGGTTTCAACTATAACTCTTTAAAATAAGCATACTAAAATTGGGTACTCATTGTTTAAATTTGTCTGATGACTGGTTGATCAGCTTTGTTTATAACCTAGAATTCATCTTCAACGTTTCACGACAAATTGAAAATGGCAACAGTTAGACGGTCAGAGATGGTGAACGAAAAAGAACAAAATTAATGACGAGCCGTATTTCCAGGGTTAGCCGCCAATGAGTCCAACTATCTTGAAAACAGAAAGTACAAATTTAAAACGATTCTTACATTTCTTGTTCGAAAAAGTTTCGCAGATCAATGGAGTTTTAACAAATCATTGCTTATGCAAATTTTGATATCTAAAGAATAACCTATTTAAATGACAGCTCAAAATTTCGGTGTTGTTATTTCGGTCAAAATTCAACAAAATGTGTACAAATTCCATTTATGAACGTAAATCAAATCTATGAGAGATGTCATCTCCTTCATTGGCCCATGCCAGATACGATCATATATTTATTGGTAAAACGGCTCATTAGCTTTAATTTCTGTACCCTACTTTACATGATTGTCGAAGCTTAACGTTCTAAATCACAATAGAGAATAGTTACATTGCAGAAAATAGGTTTAAATTTGTTTATATTTACGTGTGTAACCAATGTTTATTGATTTCTGTATACATATATCAGTCAGTACATCTGTTTTTGTGAAATATATAAAATGTGGTATAATAAAGGAAACAAAACCACGTTTGTCAAGTTGACATTTTCTTTGATATAGGTTTTAATGTTCTAAAATTTTATTTTATTTAAAGGCATATCATTTAAATTTCTAACCATGACACAACACGTTACTACAAAGTACTTTTTTTTTAAATAAACTAACTGCAGTTGCTGGCAGGCAATAGTGTGTGGCTTTCAGCATTTCATACGATCAGAATCAATGCTAAACTGTCAAGACCCTTTGTGTTTTTGTTCTGACATATATTTATCATGTTCTACAAACTTATTTGATGAAGGTTTGTCTCTAATGTGGACTGAAACTTCTTGCCAAAAAAATATTGTGTGTGTTCCTTTATAATATTACAGCACGAGTCTGTCCTTAGTAGAAATAAACAGAAATGCTGGATCAACGTATATTGTAACGTCCCTTATTTAAGATGGTCTGCGATTTAGAACTTGACCATGATTTCTTAAGTTCTAAATTTAAGTTTAATTATTGAGATGACTATTTAGGACTTAAAACATATATTAGATACATAGCCTTTCTTCGGAATTTTGATTTATAAGCTACAAAAGAGAGACGAAAGATACCAGATGGGTGTTCAAAATCATAACATGCATAAGTCGAAAAATAAACCGTGACTACGCCATAGCTAGCAATGAAAAAATACAAATAGACAAACAATAGTACACAAAACACAACATGAAAAAAAACGGAGCAGCACAAACCCTGCCAAAAATTGGGTGTGATCTTAAGTGCTCCAAAATGGTAAGCAGATCCTGTTCCACGTTTATCAAGACTGTCTGAATCCTAGGTATCGTTTTATTGATTCTTCAGTTTAAAGCTGTATGTATAATAAATTCAATGTATGTTATCATACATGACTTTGATTATATGTGCCGTTTTGTTGTTGTCTCTTGGATGCACATCTATGAAGGAATTTGCATTAAACGTATCAAAGTACTTTTCCTTGAATTCGACAGTTGAAATAGCTGCATATACGATTGGTTGTTAATTGCATAACGTCCATAGACACAAATTTCGTGCATTTTATGTACAAAGCCTCCTATCAGAATAAGACAATTGCGGAATATTATCCATCTATTGTGGAAATCGGGGAATCTTTGGGGACATTTTCCTTTTCATTTTGCTTAGCAATCGTATTGTGAGGATTGCATAAAAACAATTGTCAGCTGACAACCGTTGTAAATAGGTCTATACAAACGAGTATTCTTCGATTTGACGATTCTGTAGAGTTATTATTTAATTAAATTCGAATATAATTATCTTTTTATCAGTACTAACAATTGGTTTCAACGGTGATTTCTTAATCATTGAATTATAACAATTATGATATGATCAGTGTCCATTGATTCGTGCGATCAAAACTTGTAGGATGTAGAAAACGACAACTTTATTGTATAGTTTTACATCGATTTTATGACAACGGAATTAATTTTTAATTTGCTTTAAAACGGCTGATTTCATTCTAATTGGAAACATTTCAATTTTCAAATATTTGCTACATTAAGGTGTGAACTCAGTTTTGAATATAGAAAATTCAGAGGTCGCGTTTTACCTTACACTAACATCTTGTGACATATGAATTAAAAAAAAATCACAAAAAACATACAATATGAAAGGGCTTAACACTTTATTCATCAGCACGATGAATTCGCAGACGTGTGTTTGATACGCAGAGAAATTGCCTTCTGAGTTTGGCAAGTCTTGACTTTCGATCGAGTACACAATATATCCATAACTCAATCTGCAATTTCTAGCAGGTTTATTCGAAAATTGTTGTGTTTATTTGTTTTTTAAAAATGCTGTCACACACAAGGAAGATGCAAACGCAGTAATGTTTGAAGAAAATCACCAATTGGAAATTCAGAAAACAATACCAATACCAATACTAAAACACGAATGTGTCCATAGTACACGGATGCCCCACTCGCACTATCATTTTCTATGTTCAGTGGAGTGTGAAAATGGAGGGAAATCTCTAATTTGACATTTAAAATTAGAAAGATCATATCATAGGGAACATGTGTACTAAGTTTCAAATTGATTAGACTTTAACTTCATCAAAAACAAAAAACAACTAAAGCGGGACGGCCGCACACAGACCAGAAAACAGAATGCCCAGAAATGGGGCATAAAAAAAACCTCAAACAGACAATAAAAATAACATACAACACGGTTTTTTTTTGTTAGATGTATTTCTATTTGCATCCATCTCATGATATTCATAGTTCGTTTTTATGTTGTACTATAACACCACTGTCCAAGGTTAAGGGAGAGTTAGGATCCCGCTAACATGTTAAACCCCGCCACATTCTATATGTATGTGTTTTTCCCAAGCCATGAGCTTTTTGATTTATTGGTTGTCGTTTGTGTGGTTTGGTATGGGTTTTGATCATCGTTGGATGCCGTATGGTGACCTATTGTTGTTAGTTTCTATGTCATTTGGTACATGTGAAGAGTTGTCCTATTGGCTATCATACCAAATCTTTTTTTTATATTAATACAAAATATTTGATTATAAAAAGATGCCCTTCATGGTATATCTAGCCTGTGTGGAATTTCTTTAGTTTTAAATCTTAACTTTTACAAGCCAAATATTTTGATGATTCAGTTGGGCGACAAAAGTGCTGGTAAGTTTCCCTATTTCGTGTTATAACGATTTTTAAATTTAAGTGTATCTCCTTCAATTCAGTATTCATTACTCTCTTAGGGGAACCCATTATCGAAAAACTTCAATAGCAAAAAGTAGCGTATTTGCATTTGTTTTGTTGGGTTAAATGCGAATTACGTTCAGGTGACTGCTTGTCTTATGTTACCATTTAATAATGCATACATTAAAAAACATTTCTCAAATTTGGCATTGTGACATACGTAGAACAGTGAGCACCATTGAAACGAGGTTAGAAATAAATCAAGAAGATACTCTAGGACGAAAATCCTATCAATAAACAAAAAACAAATTCACCCATACACAATCACATTGCAAACTGAAGATAAGAACCCCAGTAATATGGGTGACGTATTCGATATTATTTATATACATATGATACAGTTATTCGTGTTGTTTATTCTTAAGTTTTCTATGTTGTGTCATGTGTACTATTGTTTTTCTGTTTGTCTTTTTCATTTTTCGCCATGGCGTTGTCAGTTTGTTATAGATTTACGAGTTTGACTGTCCCTTTGGTATCTTCCGTCCCTCTTTTTATGAACATTTATTGTATTTCATTCTGTGGACACCTTTATTTCAGGATTGCACGTGCTCATGTTTTCTCTGACAGTTTATGTCGTCTTTATACTAAATCAACGATTGGAGGTGTAATGATTTCAATAACTACAAGTACTTTTCAATCATGCAGTCCTTTTTGTCTTTCTGTCTCTTTGTCTTTTTGTTAGTTGTTTTATGTGTTCCTTTTCTCTGAATCAAGCCTTTTTCAACTGAACGTTATTGTTTGTACTTATGTTATGCTGTTGCACCTCTATCCCATGCTAGGGGGATTGTGTGAACATGTATTTACAGAAACTTATTTTTACAGTTCGACATAGATTGTTTGCCATAGAAAAAAACTTCCCAACCTGAACATGCATGACATATTTGCCACTGGACGTTAATCAAACAACGATCAGTCAACCTCGCGTCTTTTAAGAATTTTATTATCGATATTTCTAACGTGCAGTGTGTTCCAATAAAAATAAATATATCGCCAGTCCCAAAAAAAAACCAACAGTAATTGTTAATTTTATTTTCGTTAATAAAGAAGGTTTTTGTTTGAAAAAAACAATTGTCCAAGCGTTACGAGCTGAAGACGAAAACAGAATTTTAAATGACATTCATAACAAGATATGACAATTAATCATTCTACAGACGTTTGAGCAGATGATAAATATTCAATTTACTGATTATATGGTAAACTAAATAACAGGTATGGTCATGGTGTCAAAAGATAGATATGTTCTTTCATAAATGTTAAATGCTTTTTCTATAGTACTGTTTGAACTTGAGTAAGAATAACTGACGTTTTTTGTAGTTTACATGCACTACTGTAATTAACATCAGGCCTCACGGTCATAAAACTTTCGAGCATGCTTTTTGTACTCGGACTCGAAAATCAACCAATCAAATTGCTGGATTTCATGTTTCGAGCATGATTTTTGTGCTCCGAGCACTGAGAAAAGTTTTATGCCTTCAAGGCCTGAAGGTAAAAAGTTCTTATGCAATGGACAAATATATGCGCATAAAATACATAGGCACAGCAGAATAGGAAAAAAATGAAATTTTATTTCCACCCACTTTTCAGACAAATAATAAAATAAAGTACATTGTATTTGCCTTATAAATAAAATCATGAACATTCGTAAGTGGAGCTGCTGAACAAATTCATAAAAAAAATATTTTATTAAAAAATGAACGTAGACCCCATTTAGAATTTCTTGTAAAACTTTAAAAAATTATGCCTGATACGGAGCTTTTTGGAACAAGTGACTGACTTTTACCAGGCTGGCTCATTTAAGGAGGACATTTAAGCTAAATATCGCCAATTACCAACGACCAATATTTTTTTCAGGTGTCTTTGAATGGACTTTAAAAAAAAAAATTTTGGTTCATGAAAATAAACTTCAGTTTAACACACAAGACCATGTACCCCATATGACCTTATACCAGATATTGATAGAAAATATAACCAAAAGCCACATCAAAGAGCAGACATTTTCTATGGGTATAATTCGAAACTCTTATAATCTGTTAAAATGTTAGTTTAGCTTTTTATGTTGCCTTATTTAAATAACCTTACGAGTTCATACTGTGTTTAAACGACTAATCTGCCATTGGAATAACGGTTTGGGTATTACGATAATCTTAATGACAAATAATAACTATATATGTATTGTCTTTCTATACAAAGTAAACATTCCAGGGTACAACACAAAGAAGATATATGTCACAAACAAACAATATACACCATTTCTACCTATTGTTTATTATTCATCGTTGTTACAGTTAAAATTTTAATTACAAAATTTAAAAGGCATTCCAGCAGGGAAGGTCGTAAGGGGTTATATATGTTTTCGCGCGAAAAGGAAAAGCAGAATAGAGTCATGTTTCTTAGTTAAAAGAAAGTAGGTTGATCAAAAGACAATAAATGAAAAAAAAATAGTAAAAAATTCTGCACAGTAATTCTGTCAAAACAATAAACAATAATTCGATGGATAACTGTTAAATTAAATTTATTCTGAAGTACGACTGGTATACATAAGACGGCATAATCTCTATACCAACAAATTAAGTACTAGTACTTTGAGCTTATTTTCAGTAGCTGCAAGCACTTCGATACGGTATTATCCAGTTCAATGGTTGTTATGTCTGTATAACACCAATACTCCAACGGTAAAATTAAGTGCAGTTTGGTATTTTCTATATGTATTGGCCAGGAAAGTTCGTATTGAACTAATCGAATAACGGAGAAACAACCCCCCCCCCCCCCCAGGGTTGGAAAACTCACCCTCTCGGGTTTATATCAGCACCATCAGTCGAGACTTTCAAAGCCTACTGGTCAAAGCTTAACTAAATTAAAAAAAAATATATGGGGGAGGGATCCGTATGCAAACTTAAGTTGTTGTCAAAATATTCAGTTAGTTGATTGACCTGTTGCCATGCATTACCCACTATAGAAGTAGAAGTAGAAAACATTTTTTTTAACTCGGGATTAATCAGACCTTTATATATGGTATCGTGGAAGGTCGCATTGATGTTGTTTTGTACCTTTATGTTGCAGGGAATGTTTGATTGCCAATGTTTTCATCACTTCCTTTATTCGTATACAATATCAAAGACAAGAAAGGAATACAACTCTTTCAAAAGTTTATACAGCCAATAAAACACCAATAGATGCATCCTGATCTGTGGTTAAAAAAAGATGTAATCTTTGTCCATCGATTTTGTCACATTGATTCTTTATCAATGATCCCATCATTAACCATCATTTATTTGAGTTCGATTTCCGTTGTAAATTATTTGCGAGAACTAAAGAGTTTTCTTCGGATAACATACTACAACTGATTGTTAATTAAGATATAAGTAATCTTCGTCAAACCATTAAAATATGTCGTGATCTATAGGGAATGACCTATGCTTAGCAATACTAGCTTCAAGTTAATGGATGAATGGTATGCTACAATTAGTTTAATTACAAAATGAGACACCTGCAGTTACCGTGGAAACAGAAAAATATTGATCTCAGGTATCGACAGTAAACTTATAGTCTACCTATATATCATATATTGTAAGACACATTCAATATTGTCAATGAACATAATTGTTTACTATTGAAAAAAAACAGATAATGAAGTGGTTCAGGAAACTCTATCATATGAAATCAGTCAGCTAACGATAAATTATTGAAATATTGAAATATGCTTCATATGAATATAGTACTAATCTATAATTGCAGGTACACTATAACTGTGCAAGATGTTCAGATCCTGATATATATTCTTTTATATCATGGGTAAATGAAATACCTTTCAATTTTAATAGTTTTCTTCTAATTCCGATAGTTCTAGGATGTACATTTATTATCTGACATGTAATATAAAGCAATCCCAATTATATCAGTGTTCAAAATTACCCTTAGGCCAAATAAAATAGTATGTGTGGTTCCAGTCACATCTAAAAAAAATAATGGTAGGTAGGTAGGGATTTACATTGATTCTATGGGAGCAACATTCTGTCTTTAACAGTGCTTAATGAAAAATGACAATAAAATCTTTAGAGTATATATAAAAAAGAAGATGTGGTATGATTGCCAATGAGACAACTATCCACAAAAGACCAAAATGACACAAACATTAACAATTATAGGTCACCGTATGGCCTTCAACAATGAGCAATAGGCTATTTTTAGACGAAAAAGTAGGGAAGGTAAGGTAACTGGAAACACACCTATATATAACTTTTTTGGACTGACATCCAAAGTTCCATAATGATGTATTATGCAGCGTCATTCAAATTCACGTTGCTTCTTGTTTCAACTCCCCCAGAAATGTATTAAAGAGGGAGTGTAAAATAAAAATAAATATATATTTTGATTTTTATTCTTTAACAAGAAACAATTGGTACGTTCATCGTGTTAATTGTAACGACTTTTTCTGTTATTTAATATGGACATTGGTTACTTAACGAATACATATATTCTTTATATGTTTTGCAACAAGGAAATAGAACTATTCTTAATTTAAAAGACGGTTTCATATTACATGTATTACAAGCATATTACAAACATACCCTTCATGCCCGGTTAGTTATTGAAAACCGGTTGATTTCTAATATAAAATAACTTACCGTTATAGAGAATAATAATGGTAAAATCCATATACTTTTAAAACATATATTTTCTGTCATGTTTCCCTTTATAAAAACTAACAACTAAAAAATGTGTAAATACACCACTTAAAATAAATTAATCCGTTGTCATTCGAAAATTTAATCTAACAAGACTGTCCACTTATTTTTCGAATGTTTAAAATTATCTTCATCACAATTTATTCCTTTAAACAAACTTCATGCTTTTTTATGTCCATATATCATTTCATGGAGGTCGCCATCTTGTTACTACGAAAGCTTCCGAGGTTGAGTTACAAAACGTTTGTTGTTGCGAAGCGCTACATGTATTCAGTCATCTGTGAACCAATGTCACACTGAGAGGATCAGACGGGAAAATCGTCACACTGGTTGAATCGCCAGGTATTTAAAAGTAGAAAATTAATAGGTTTTAAACTCAATATTTGTCATACGTGCTGAGTGTATTGGAAATTCAGTGAAAGTGATAATTAAATGTCAGGATCAATTAACACATCAAACCATTTTACATATTTATATTTCCATATAAATAAAAACGATCTTTAAACGAAATTGCATTGGAAAAATGATACTAGGTGTGTCTTATTTAAAATGTTGCACTAGAGTTTATTTACACTTTCCTATTAACTGAACGACTTCTTTGACTGTCAATGTACACTGACACACCAGCGATGCAATATAACATTTTTAAACACAAACAAAACAACACGATGAACTTGCAATGCATATATACATTAATCTTTGATACCACTAGCTAACAGACGAAGTCATCATCGGCTAGTCATTCTTTATACAAGATCCAGCATGAGCTAGTGGACATTAATGCCAGTTCTATCTTACGTCCAAACGATCGGCGTACTAAAGACAAACAACTTATATATCAACCACCAGCAAACCAGAGAGTATATAAGTATTCCTACTTTCCTTGGACCGTACAAGAGTGGAAATGCCTCTCAACAGCTACAACAGAAGCTCTGACAATTAAGAGGTTCCAGAGTGCACTATCCAACAATAGTGCACCTCAGAAACCAACACCAAAGACGTCAGCCAAGTAACATAGTTTTATGATTGTATATATTTCGGAACGTTTTGTATGTAAATATAGTAACAGGAGAATTGCTGTCTCATTCACCGTCTAGTGGACTTATATCATTCTTTAAAGAATCGAGTCCTTAGCAAGGAAGAAGAAGAAGACCATAGCCAACATTTAAACCTCTTACTGTGTATTTGGTTTGGAAAATGTTATTTTCTTTTCTGTTTGTTTTCACAGGCTTTGAAACTTAAAATAATTTGAAATAGATCGTACTATGATTACCAATTAAACTGAACCTAAAATGATGAGGTCTTATCTTGTTGAATTATTTCATCTCCCAAAACTGTCCCTATACTCGCGTTATATAAAAATGTGTCAAAGCTTGACTCTGAGACGATATTTCACTACAGCAAAAATTATCCAACATAGCCCAGAACAAAGAACAAAGAACACTTAAGGTGGTATGGGAGTCTAAAATAAAAAGGATAGAATTTGTTCATACTTTGCCAAAATGTAGTATCTATTGATATATGTTGAACAAAATTAAACTTAGTTTCATTTTGACAAAAATGAATCCTTTGGGTTCTTTGATATGCTGAATCTAAAAATATGCTTAGATTTTTTATTATTGGCTCAGTTTTCAAGTTCGTCCAAATCGGGGTCCAAAATTATACTTTTTTTTGGTTTGATTTCATCAAAAATTGAATAAATGGGGTTCTTTGATATGCCGAGTCTAACTGTGTATGTAGATTCTAAATTTTTGGTCCTGTTTTCAAATTGGTCTACATTAAAGTCCAAAGCCAAAGGGTCCAAAATTAAACTTAGTTTGATTTTAACAAAAAATAAATTCTTGTGGTTCTTTCAAATATATGCTGAATCCAAACATGTACTTAGATTTTTGATTATGGGCCCAGTTTTTAAGTTGGTCCAAATCAGGATCCAAAATATTTTTATTAAGTATTGTGCAATAGCAAGAAATTTTCAATTGCACAGTACTCAGCAATAACAAGAAATATTCAATTGCACAGTATTGTGCAATAGCAAGAAATTTTCAATTGCACAGTATTGCGCAATAGCAAGAAATCTTCAGTTGCACAGTATTGTGCAATAGCAAGTATTTTCAATTGCACAGTATTGCGCAATAGCAAGAAATATATAATTGCATAATATTGTGCAATAGCAAGAAATTTTCAATTGGAGTTATCTTTCTTTGTCCAGAATAGTAGTTATATCAGCTTAAATCATTGTTTTATACAATATACAATGTATATTCACTTTTACTGCCAACTAATAAATTAAAACAATCTTTACTATTCAGTGATAACAAGCACTTTTTATATATTTTAATATTTTATGATGTATTTAAACGAGTAATTATTGTTGCAAACTCCATTAGAAATTTGAATTGAGATCGGTTTTGGAATAAAGGAAAGGGGGATGTGAAGGAAAAAAAATGGAGGGGGGTGGTAATTTTTCTCATTTGAAATTTCATAAAGAAAAAGAAAATTTCTTCAAACATTTTGAGAGGATTATTATTCAACAGCATAGTGAATTGCTCAAAGGCAAAACAAAATTTTAAGTTCATAAGACCACATCCATTTGTGTCAGAAACCTATGCTGTGTCAACTATTTAATCACAATCCAAATTTAGAGCTGAATCCAGCTTGAATGGTGTGTCCATACTTGCCCCAGGGTTGCCGTTCAGGGTTCAACCTCTGCGGTCGTATAAAGCTGCGCCCTGTGGAGCATCTGGTTAGATATGTAGACATATTAAGACTAATTAGTAGATGTTGATAATATTGGCTTAACATGCTTGAAATTCTATCAGATTACTTTTGGAGCAGTTATGAGTTTTTGAAGCATGCTCACAAAGATTCTTTTGGTGAAATCATTTTCATATTGGTCAAAATAATTTTCTTTGCTTCGACCAGCTTTGGAGGAGATATAAATCAGCACATAAGTTTATTTCCTAGATCGTCTATCCCCAAGCATCATGTCAGGCATTGTCATTACTAAAAACCAATAAATGTATTCTAATCTGAGGAACAATTTGACATTTTAACAATAAATTTTAACTTATGATACTGACGATCCACCACAAAGTAATATAAATAGAACCATACCAATAGTAAGCAAATACATATAAAAAAGAGGTGGTATGTATGCCAATGAGACAATTCTCCACAAGAGACCAAATTGACACAGAAATTAACAACTACAGGTCACTGTACGGCCATAAACAATGAGCAAAGCCAATACTGCATAATCATCTATAAAATGCCCTGAAATGACAATGTAAAACAATTCAAGCGAGAAAACTAATGGCCTTATTTTTATTAAAAAAAATATACAAAAAACTAATATGTAACACATAAACAAACGACAACCACTGAATTACAGGTTCCATATATCATGTTCTCAAAACTAGATATCATCTCCCATTTAGAAAAAAACAACCTGAAAAGAGAACCAATTATGTGTTGCTCTCCTAGCTACAAAATGTATCCAATATCAAAGACGTAGAACATATTCTATCATAATCATTTGGTAACTAATGTAATTACTGTCTCCTCCATGCCCGTTTTGAACATATAAAAATACAAGAATGTGTCCAAAGTACACGGATGCCCCACTCAATCATTTTCCATGTTCCATGGACCGTGAAATAGGGTAAAAATCTAATTGGCATTAAAATGAAGAGGATTATACTTTAGGGAACATGTGTACTAAGTTTCAAGATGATATGACTTCAATTTCATCAAAAACTACCTTGACCAAAAACTTTATCCTGAAACTCCCACTTTCATTCTCTATGTTCAATGGACTGTGAAATTGGGGTCAAAAGTCTAATTTGGCTTTGAAATTAGAAAGATCATATCATAAGCAACAAGTGTACTAAGTTTCATGTTGATTGGACTTTAGCTTCATCAAAAACTTTAACCTGAAACTCCCACTTTCATTTTCTATGTTCAATGGACCTTGAAATTGGGGTCAAAAGTCTAATTTGGCTTTGAAATTAGAAAGATCATATCATATGCAACAAGTGTAATAAGTTTCAAGTTGATTGGACTTCAGCTTAATCAAAATCTACCTTGGCCAAAAACTTTAATAACCTGAAGCGGGACAAACGAACGAACGGACCCACAGACCAGAAAACATAATGCCCCTCTACTATCGTAGGTAGGGGCATACAAAATTTGATAAATAACACTCATAATGCTTAGATTGGTTGTCATCGTGCAACACAGTTAATAACACCATATAGGAAAAACATAGAACTCATTTTGTCATACGACACTGTCCATACATACTATCCACACTCATCTGTGTCCACACTTGTATATGTTGAAAAATATAATAAAAATGATAGGTCACCGCGCATTTTCTAAAGCTACAGGACGTGACAAAATGACACATTTTGTATGGATTATACAGGAAAAACGCTATTTTGTGATTAGAAACTAAAAAAAAAAACGATAGAATTGTTAAATACTTATGGAAAATATAGCTTTCATACAAAGTTTTGAGAATATCAAAAGAAAAGATAGTGTCACCGTAGGTTTTTTCCGGCTAAAATCCAAAATATGAAAATTCCCTGTAGAATCCTTCAGAAAATGCACTGTTTTCGAGTTACCTCCCCTTAAAATGCCTATTTAAATTTTTTGTTTAAAACACACAAAAATAATCAACATTTGCAAAAATATTAATATTGATAAGTTATATTCTTATAAATTGGTTCTTTTAAATGAAAATTCACACTAAATATATGTATTTCTGCATCAAATTGTGCTAGCTTAATAGAAAATCTGGACCCTTTGGTTCTCTGTTTTTTACAATCAAAGATGGAGGAAGACACCCATACCACCTTAACAGTATTAGAACAACGGTTGGCAGCGCTAGAGCCAAATATGAACGATAGTTCGACAGAACTATAGTGCTAGATCAAACTATGGATTATATATACCAAAAGTCCATAGTTGACAACCGCTCATGCATACAAGAGTTGACATCAACAGACTTAAGAAAAACAACAGTTGAATTCGTTTGAGTTAAGATTGCACACTTTTGAGTGTTTTGTGCACTGTTGTTTGTCTTCTTTTTTAGCAATGGTGTTGTCAATTCATTTTCGACTTTTCGCCACTTCATAGCACTGTTCATCTTCCGCTGGTAAGATGGTGTAACTCAGAGGTACGTAGATTCCATGTTTACATACGTGTAAAGCATGTAACTGATAAAATTATTCAGTCGGAGAGCACTGAAAAGTTCCATTTATGAATATTATATGAAGTATACCGTTCTCGCGACCATTCGAACTGACCTTGTAATATCATATGGCCAGTTTTTACTCACCTATGATAAACTGTAAATGCAATTAGCAGCAAATATAAAATCGGCGCAAATGAAAAAATGAAATCGGCGCAAATAAAAGAATGCCGGCAAATTAAAAAAAATCGGCGCAAATGTCATACGCCCGTATAAATCCATTCCACGGTTTAAAGAATCATTAGATAAATCTGGGACTATTATACTAACGTTCGTTTGATAAATCTTTAATAGTCCCAGTAATTTACCCCAGGCTTTACCGCCCCAAAACAGTAATTAAGCAAAACAAAAAAGGGGGGAAAAGTGTCGATCTATGATTCACTTGGACCAACCATTTTAGAAAGCAAAACAATTATTTTTTTTTGTTTTATAATTAACTGGGACTGTTTTACTAACGCTAGAATAAATAATTATTAATAGTCTCAGCAACTAATAAAAATCTTATAAACCAAAAATGATAAGTGCCAAATACCGGGAAAATTACAACTTGTCCGCATTTGGTTTAAAATTTAGGTAGACAGTCTGCATTTCCGGCACATGTGGAAATCAAATCGAAGAAATGGCAAACGAAGATGTCAGCAAAACTGCTTCAGTTGAGGTTCATTTTGCACAAAGATTGGCATCAAACGAGAAGAAGATTAGAGACAGAGCAATGAAGAAATTAAGAAAATGGCTTGAATTGAAATCTTTAACCAAAAAAGGTGTGCAAGTTTACCTCGTTTCTCTTACATATAATTTATAGATACAAACACTGAACAGACCCAAATTGGAACACACATGTCAATAATATCACAACAACAGCCACACAAATTTTTAACATAATGAAGAGAAACTTAAAGGTCAATTCAAGATCAATAAATTTAAAAATGAAGAAGTATATATGGACCATAATTTGCTATTGGGCTCCGTTTCCTATAACTATAGAAAAGTGATAAAATGTGAATTACTGTAAGAAAAGTTGCAACTACATCTAAAGATGCCATTATCTTTATCAACATACAAGTGTATGCTACACTTCCCTAGAAAAAAAATTAAAATATACGAATTTCAAAGATTCTACAACCGTATTTTTGTGTCGTTTCTCGCGTTATTTATTGCTTCCGAAGAGCATAACGCTGAATGATTTGTAGATAATCGTCACCGGCAAATTCGTAACTTTTGCTTTCAAATAACAAAGAACATCGACCAATAAGAATAGTGAGAAGAAAATGCCGAGAACTATAAGTATTTATGTAGCAGATGTAAGAACAGTGGCGTGATTTTTGTGTCCGATTTCATAACGCAATTTTTAGATGATGTAATCTGCTTTGTTGTAATAGAATTCTTAAAAACAATATGCAAATATGAACTCTCGCGAGATGTTCAAACAGGTAAATCCGAGATGATTTACAGTCTTGTTTTGATCTTCGTAATAATTAAGTAAGAAAATTACGTTGCCGTTATGCGTTACATTTCACACTAAACAGAAGTCCAGTTATTTATTAAAATTGTTTTTGTCCTTAAGTTCTAACCATTTCCGGTCATACGTGAAACATGTGACTAACATGTGATCACGCCATTACCGCCGGATGTACGAAATACTAGGTCTAAACATTGTTTTTGTTTCCAACGGGATGTTAGCAAACATAATCTGTAGACTTGTTTCGTCTTGTTTAAAAGGGGAAAATACAATTGTCAAAGAGATTGCGCCGGTGGTCTGTTATTTTTCCTATGTGCATAATGTTACATACGATCCTGTGTGAAAATAAATGTCCAATGACTTGACAAAATCGATTTCATATTTGACAGACGTTAGAACACACTTCGTTTCCCGATAATGACGTGAAGAGTCCTTGGAAAAATCAATCGAAATTACGTCTCTTATCATTGTACCAATGCTCGTTGGATTGATTTAACTTCAGCAGTAAATATTACTGGATATTTTAGGTGAATAAATATAATTTAATAAAAAATACATGTTAATATACCGTTACACTTGGAATGTACAAAGTTGGAATCCTGTCACAGTTTTTAATTAATATTTTTTATTCATGTTCTGCAAACACTTATTAGAAACGCAATAAATTTGTCAAAGGAGAGGTAAACTTTTAGCATGCATGACTTGAAAGGAAGTACTTTATTGATTTTAGCCCACTAAAGTAGGTTAAAATGTGGAAACCCTGTAGATGGTGTACAGGTCACAAGTATCACATTGTGTCTATTTTAAAGATTTTAATTCCAAGTTAAAGGAATTTTCTTTACTGGATTTAAAGAATGTTACATTGCCAATGATTTGGAATAAATTGTATATATTAACTGGAAAATCAAAACCAAATATAAATATATTTTTTTTGCTTAAACATCATGATTCAACGATTATGGTATCCTGTATCAATGGAGAAAATATGGAAAATTCTGAATGAATTGTACTAATTGTTTTCAAAACAAGCACATATTTAGGAGTTTTATAATACTGTTACATTTACGATGGATTTTAAGAAAAAGTATACTGTTCAGATTATTTTAAGCAGATTTTGCAATAAAATAAAAATAAAAAAATGCTTTTGGTTTCTTATGGTTTCCTGTCAGGTTTAAAAAAAACTTTAATATAACATTGAAAATAGATTTTAAATATTAACATGAAGCAAGTAACACTAGTAATGGTGTTTATTTATGCCTTTTGAATTATATTGTGCAAAATAAAGAAAATAAAGATTGGTTTCCTGTTTGGTTTCATGTCACGTAAACGGTGAATCAAAATGTATTAATTTTTTCTCGAAAAACTCAATTGTTCCATTCATACTATTCTAACACCAACACAACCCACTAAATAAAAGTTAAAATTTAAGAACTTATAAAAAAGGATACAAAAAGAAACAAAAGGCCGAATACCAAATTATGGTCCATATGCATCACTAGCAAGACCAACGCTAGAAATGATACAACAGTGGGAAAGCCAGTGACATTGAAGAGCTCCTTCTGGTGGTCCCGCGGGAAAGGGGAGATAATCTAAAAATTTCGAGGTGGGGCTGTAACCAGCGTGTAATCAAAAACATAGCCTGTGCTTCAGACAATAAATTTATTAAAACAACTTAACATCCATCAGTGTTTCAGGTTAATTTTTCATTAGAATAGATTTTGTCAAACGACTGCCAAAAAAGGTATTAAAATAAGTGCTGCGTTACTGAAATATGATAAATCAAAAGACGTCCTCCGCGTATTTCCAAAAAACGCGGGTAATCCCCCCGTTTGCTAGGAACTGACACAAATGCATCCTGAAGCTTTTCATTGGTCGAGATATAAATAAATGTGACCCAGAAACATATGGGCACATGTCTATGTATAGGATTCCCCGTCACTCTGCCTCTTGTTTACATAATAAATACTTCAACCGGAGGTCGAAATTCAACATTTTTCAAACGTTTTTGGAGTTATTTCGTTGCAAAATTAAGCAAATTATGTCATATTTCACAGCTATTTACCACGAAATTGATTGAGACAATGAAGGATGTTACCAGGATTTTATATATTTTACTTAAAAATGATGATGGGTTGAAGGCTTTAGACCGTCATTTGTTGATGGTTTGCATGTTGCCCAAACTCCTCGTATTACGTTTTCTGTAGTTATTTAATTATGCTACTGTGTGGAACAGATGTGTGTAGTACATTGAAACTGGTTTAATCTATGAACGAATTTTTCCATATAAATGACTTCAGTTGTCTGGAAGTACCCCCCCCCCCCCCCCCCCCCCCTTTTTCCCCCAACTTTTCAAAAAGTTCAGTAAGGGGCAAGTCAAAAGTCATTGTCTGGATAAAAAGCCTATGCAAGTGCAAAGTGTAAGCACTCAGTTAATCTTTGTTTAAGCTATTATTTTAGGGTAATGGTTACAGTCATTCTTTGATTTAGTAAATATTATGGCAAATATTAATCTGAAATCAATTTGTCAATTTTTAAAAGTACCAATAAACAAATTTTAATCTAATGCATCACTAATATTCACTTGATTTTTAGTCTTCGTTCTTGTTGTTTATATAAAAAAATACTAAGCAAGCTGGAAGTTGACACTCACACAACATGCACAAAGTGACATGTTTATAAATGTCTGTCCTGTCCTTATCATGCATATCAAGCAACCTGGTGTACACTAACCATTCATGTTTGGGTGTGTCTGGGCCCTGGGGCATGTTTAACTCTTTGAAAACTTGAGATTAACATCCAATAGGAATACCCAATGCCTAGTACATCCAATTCTTAATACATGTTAGAGATATATGACCATTTAAAGCATTAACAAAATGTCTAAGGTCTACTTGGAAAATGGCATATGAATGTCTCACTCTGATTTTGGTGATCCTGTTTTCTTGCATTGATATTAATGCTTGACCTACATTTTTATTTTACACCAATCTACAAGAAAACAAGGCTTGGACACAGGATCTATAGTTTAATCAGAATCATACCATTCCTTTATCTGTGTGCTGATTTTTCTGCAATATAATAATTTTTCACACATTTTACTCCATTCTAAAAGCACACAATTGCAATAATTTGCAAAATCATGTGATTACATATAGGAAAAGGGCACCAGGACATCTCATTCCTAATACTACACTAGGAGCAGGATCTACTTAGGGAGGGCATCAAAAGTTCAATGAAGGATAAAAAAAACTTAATTCACATAGCTTTTTCACTGACCCCCCTACCCCCTCTTAACTTAATTTGGGAAAAATTGATTGACCCATATGGATATATGTAAAAATCAATGTCGGATAACCAAATCTTGCAGCAGTTCAACCCCACCCCACCCCCAACTATTTGAATTAAGTTTTTTATCTTACATTGATCTTTTGATGTCGTCACTTACTCTTCCGGAACACCTGATATCAATTGTATGTTGTGGGTTCTAGTTGCTCAGTTTTCTTTTTTCTAATTTGAATATTAGTTTAGACTTTTCATCAAAAATGTGTGAAAAAAGAGAGACTACTTAAAATGATTTATTTAGGTGCAGGGGATACCACACTTCAGAAAAACAGTGAAAAGTCAAGTCATGATAGGCCATTTGAGAGACCTGAATGATACATGTACCTCACTATGTCTAGGAGAAGTGAACAATTCTGTTTCAGTCCTTCACACCTAATAAATCATCAAGTTGACTTTTTATATCTCTGAAAATTGTATGTCTCAAATTCTACAGTACATACATGTAAATGCCTGATATCATTGACGGATCCAGAACTTTTTCTAGGGGGCTGCTGACTGACTTAAGAGGAGCCCGCTCCAGTGATTCTCTATTTAATCAACCACTAAAGCCCTATGAATATGCTAGCTTTGCATCTATGAATCTCAGGGTTTTATTGTATTGCAACAGCAATATTGTCTCATGTACATTAACCCCAGGTTATCAATATAAAATGATGGAGTGTTTCACATTGTATATTTAAAAATGTACAATTGTTTTAATAGAAATAAACGTTTATTAGATGATAAATAAATAGTGTCATAAATAAAGTGTTAAAATGAAACATTTGTAAAAAATATTTTAAATAATTTAAGAGTATTATTGTTAAAAAGTCCAAGTTAAAGTAAAATCAAGTCAAATAGTCCTCTGTCCCATACATGTAAATCCTCATAAAAGAAATCCTGCTCTTCTTCTTCCTATTGTTATCTGAAAATATATAATTTTTTCAGATGATATTATCAAATGAAAATAATTTCGAACTTTTCTACAGTTGTTATATGAAATTATAATATATTTTAATTGTCTACTAATTTCTATGTGGTCAAAGAATTGAGAACTTCAGAAGGTTCACATATAAATTGGAATTCAATGTTTTTTATTCGAATTTCACTAATGGAAAACTAAACAGATGTGAATAATTGCCAATGAGACAACTATCCCAAAATACTCATTTGGAGTGGATATATAGGCATTTTTTTGGCTACATGAAAGCCTTTAAACATGAGAATATCCCATAATGTATAAACTATGATTGTTTTCAGATAATCTGTTATTTAAAAGGTTACTTTTTATTCAATCATTCATATCTTTAAGTCTTCATACCAATAATTGATATTAAATGTATCCACAACCAATAAAACCAGGCCATAACACCTAGCCAATACTGAATGTGGCAATAAAATTCAACAATAAATCACATAATTTGTTGGGTTTTTTTTGCATGGAAGGAGGGGCAGAATTTATACTGCCCTACTGCATGTACTGGTTGATATTTCATATACCTGAAATCTTTAAAAGATATTTTACATAGATATAGGAAGATGTGGTGTGAGTGCCAATGAGACAACTCTCCATCCAAATAACAATTTATAAAAGTAAACCATTATAGGTCAATGTACCGCCTTCAACACGGAGCATTGGCTCATACCAAACAACAAGCTAAAAAGGGCCCTAAAATTACTACACATAGTGTAAAACCATTCAAACGGGAAATGCCTTTATGCACTATTCAGCAAAAATAATTTTGCTGCTGTTCAGATAAACTAGCGTCTGAATGGGGTGTTCTCCATTTCTTAATCATTTATTCTTTACGTTCATTTGTCTCTATTTTTTTTTTAATACTTTTTGTCCATCATTTCTCTTTTCTCAATATATAAATTAGCACATCAATAGTTCAAATAATTGTATGACCTCTGGCTAGGATATTTTTTCATTTTTTTCTGGGATGAGAAGGAAGGTGTCCCAGATAAAAAAATAAAATAGCCTTGACAGACGTCATAATTATTTGGACTAGCAAGTCATTTGCTCTATTCCTTATTACATAGTCAATTTTCTCTATTCTTTGTTCCTTTAGTCATAGTTCTTCAATTCTTTATACATTAGCTATAGTTCCCATTGGCGGATCCAGGGTTCCGGGATTGGAATCCCCCTTTTTATGGACAATCAATATGCATTTGAATGGAGACGTTTAGTTGGAACCCCCCTTTATCCTGGGTAGGGAACCCCCTTTTCAAAATGGCTGTATCTACCCCTGGTTCCTTATTTTGTGAACCCTCACCCTGTACAATCTGTAAGAAATGATGGATAGAGGTTTAGGATAAAATTGAACTATAAGTTTATCTGTTTATGTAGTTATTATATTTTTCTTATAATTTTATTTTGTTTGTTTTTGTCACACTTCTTGGGTTCAAAAAACATTTAATTAACCTTTTACTATTCGAGACAACCAAACAAATCAGTACAAATACTTAACACAAACGTAATAATTTAATTAAAATTTAAATGCTAACATTGACAGGCCAAATTTCAAGTTTTAGTCAAAATTGAAGTCTCGGGCTGAGAAAGGGGTGTTATTTCGTGTGGTCTGTGGGAATTTAATGGATTTCAGCATCGTAAAGAGGCAAACATATAGCCATAACCTGATCTGATCAATAAATTATGTTATGGATAATGTTCATATCTTTCTACTAACCATTAAAAGTAATAATACTAGGATTTCGTGAACTCAGAAACCTTTATTTGTTGAAAAATGGCGTCGATTTATGTGCTTCCTTTTCGCAGACTCAGTTACAATTTGACACGGAGTGATGGGTATTTATGCAAATATGTAGGGACTCCTATCATCATAGATACTATTTTTGGTTATTTTATATTTAAATAGCCAATAGGATGCAAATGTGTCAGTTATTTTCAGAAGGGGAAAACACCCGCCATATTTTTATCTTCCAAAATAACAACGTCACTTGCCATTTTCAGATGTTCATTTCTTGTATAATAAAATCTTCTAAGAAGAAAAAATAGCATGGTCACCTGTAAAACTTACCTATATAACTAATTGACGATGAAATGACACAAGTTTAATGGTCTTTAATAATAAATTTCTTGAAAAATCACAAGTACACGATGTAAACAAATTACTGAGATGGCACGATACTGTCGCCCTCTATGTAAAAATCGCAATTGTCGCCCTTGATTTTGTGGCCGTTACGTCATATGGAAGGAGGCGCAGAATCGATCCTTGGCTTTCCCACTGCAACAGCTGCATCTGAGACCCATCTTATGATTAGCTTCATTTTGGATATGATTTACAAACGACAGATTCATGTCAATGGTTAAATTACTCCAATATCTTTTTATTAAGTGTGTTTCCATTAGGTTTTTCTTAATTAGATAGTTAAAGATAATATATTTATATAAATTAACTAGTTTTGTCTCGGGAAGTGTATATCTCTTCAGAATTGTTTATATATTGAAGCCAAAATAATTTTTTTGTGTTTGGTTCATATGATTTGTTTGTTTGTAAAACCATCAGATAGCAATATTGCACTTATTGTTAACTTTTAATGTTTGACCACACAGAAAATTAT
Organism: Mytilus trossulus; assembly: GCF_036588685.1. NCBI lineage: Eukaryota > Metazoa > Mollusca > Bivalvia > Mytilida > Mytilidae > Mytilus > Mytilus trossulus. The sequence goes on along the minus strand of NC_086378.1, from coordinate 14,543,903 downwards.
GCTTAGATAACCCATTTACCTGAAATAGTTATCGAATTTATAGACCAAAACCAAGAAATTCTTAAAAAATTAATGAACTTTTAAAATTAAACATTGAAGAAGTTGATCAAACTTTGGTTGAAGATTTATACAATACAGTAGCCGACAAGAAATTTATATACTATTGTAAGAAAATAAGTTTGAATTAAAATTGGTGACAAAGATAAAAGAAGTTGGTTCCTACTTTAATATGTGGAGCTACATTTCTTTAAATGTTCTTGATGATACCATATGTAACAACATTATAGAAGGAAAATATAAATATCCAAGAAATATATTGAATTATAGAACTTTGCTTGATTTCAACTTGAAGTTATGATTTTTTTTCTAACATGTCCTATTTAATTATTTACAGAAAAAGCTTTTACTGAAGCAGATTTCCTGAAGATATGGAAAGGTCTCCACTACTGTCTGTGGATGCAGGACAAAGCACTTCTTCAGGTTTAAATTTTTATTTAGAATGGTGTAAATGGATATTCTAAACATATACTTTTAAGATATGATTGAAAAGAATAATTATGTCTATAAACTAATTTCCCATTGGAAGTTAGTTGAAATACAACTTATAATTATTCATTTCAATCCCTTTAAGTTCTGATACTGAACCAGTTGAAGCTATCTGGGGCCTTGTTCAAACATTGTATTGTGCAATTACATTTCAAAACCATTCTATACACTTCAAATAAAGTAAATTTTATGACTTTTATTTGTTTATTAACAAATTTGAAATGAAATTTGATCTCCCTCATTTCATTACTGTTTACCTTTTCTTTTTGCCTCATTTGACCTAAAGAGAACTTTCTTTGAATACAACAGAATGAGTATATAAAAAGAAGATGTGGTATGATTGCCAATGAGACAACTATCCACAAAATACCAAAATGACACAAACATTAACAACTATAGGTCACCGTACGACCTTCAACAATGAGCAAAGCCCATACCGCATAGTCAGCTACAAAAGGCCCCGATAAGACAATGTAAAACAATTGTATGCATTCATTAATGATTATAAATTTTTTACTCTAAAATTTGATGCAACCTTCCCCTAATTACAGTAAAAAATAGTTATTGCAATAATAAGTTCTAAATTTCCTTTGTCATATCACTTGACATCCTATCATAGTATGACTTTTAAAATCATTTCTACTTGTATACTACACTGTAAAAAAAGAAACAAGATAAAAAGATGCCAGTGTCAGGGACGTGACTCACTCTTAATAAAGATTCATATCAAAAGTTCTTAATTGATTATCTAGTGAGCATCACATTAACTAATTTAACACATTTAATTAACCCTTGCCCTTGGTGCTGTAATTTATTTACGAATAGTGTTGTCTTTTTAATGAGAAAAGAGTTGAATATTTCTTTTTGTACATTTGAATTGATTAATACTCAGCTAATAATATTTGTGATCTTTGTAGGAGGAGATGTGTGGATTTATGTCCCGACTGGTTCATGTATTCAGTCATCCAGACAACACATTACTGTTCATACAAGTGTTCTTACAGACAGAGGCTAGGGAATGGAATGGCACAGACCGCTGGAGGATGGATAAGTTCATGATGGTAAGTATCCTTCATGTTGCCTCATTGTTCGTGTGAAATTAGAGACATTGAAACACTGTTTTATTATTAAGTTAGGTTAAATTAGCTATGTCCATGTATTTAACTTAATTACTATCAAAAGTGGACTTTACTGTGATTTTTTTTTAATTCATGCGAGACAAATTTTTATCTGTATAGGTATACTTTGAATTCAAGGAAATCAGAAAATTCAAAGAATTGCCTGCAGACTTTGGAAAAACCATGAAAATCCCATTTTCTTCAATCCACTATAAAATCAAATAAATTCAAAGTAAAGGGTACTGGTTTATGGTTCATATTTTATCAATCATTTAGAAAATATGATCCCAGATGGGGTTGCTGTCATCAATTGAAATTGTAAGATATTTGTTGGATATAAGATGATATTTATGAGATGAAAGTTAAATATTTTAATCAGTTTATTAATAACATTATTGATTGTTTTCAAATACTTTTCAGTTGTTTCGTAACATGTTGACCCAGTCATTGGAGTTTCTTAAAAAACAGAAATGGAAAAAGAGTCTCATTACCAAGTTTACCGACATTCTGTCCAATAAGATAATGACCATTAAGGAAGACATTTCACCAGACGGACTAAAGATACATTTTACAGATATTTATTTAGATGAACTTGAGAGAGTTGGTGCTGAGGAGGTAAGGCTCAATGAAATATGCTATTATAAACATAAGACAACTTCTCTCTACCTGAAATTGGTCAACTTGAGTTAGTATAATACAAGGAAACTTTGTAGTAAGTTTGGTTTGAATTAGCAGATGGTCAAGCATTTTTGTCGAGCCTGCAACTTTTGTTGCAGAAAGCTTGACATAGGGATAGTGATCCGGCGGCGGCGGCGGTGTTAGCTCACTTCTTAAAAGCTTTATATTTTAGAAGGTAGAAGACCTGAATGCTTCATACTTTGTATATAGATGCCTCATGTTACGAACTTTCCGTCAGTCACATGTCCAATGTCCTTGACCTCATTTTCATGGTTCAGTGACTACTTGAAAAAAAAGTTAAGATTTTTTGTAATGTTAAATTCTCTCTTATTATAAGTAATTAGATAACTATATTTGGTATGTGCGTACCTTGCAAGGTCCTCATGCCTGTCAGACAGTTTTCACTTGACCTCGACCTCATTTCATAGATCAGTGAACAAGGTTAAGTTTTCGTGGTCAAGTCCATATCTCAGATACTATAAGCAATAGGTCTTGTATATTCGGTGTATGGAAGGACTGTAAGGTGTACATGTCCAACTGGCAGGTGTCATGTGACCTTGACCTCATTTTCATGGTTCAGTGGTTATAGTTAAGTTTTTGTGTTATGGTCTGTTTTTCTAATACTATATGCATTAGGTCAACTATATTTGGTGTATGGAATTATTTTATGATCTATATGTCGGTAACGCAGGTTTTATTTAACCTTGACCTCATTTTCACGGTCCATTGCTAAGTTTTAAGTGTTTGTGTTTTGGTCTGTTTTTCTTTATTTATAAGCAATAAGTCAACTTTATTTGTTGTATTGCAGATTTGTTAGCTGTTTATGTCTGCCTGGCATGGTTCATCTGACCTTGACCTCATTTTCATTGTTCATTGATCAATGTTTCATTTTCTTGGTTAATGTTGAGTTTATGTGACAGTTTTAATAAAGCTTTATATTTAGGTCTATCAAGATAGTATCAAGGATTAGTAAAGAAGGCGAGACATTTCAGTGTGTGCACTCTTGTTATTATCTACATATTGTACTCTAAATTAAATATACTGTGCATTCATTAATATTTGTAGGATTCTAATTTTCGAAGATTTTGCAAAGGAATGTATGCAGACTTTGCCAAAATCAAGAAATTAAATATCCACGACAATCCCAGTTGGTACCCAGAGAAGGGACGTATCTTCACTGAAGAACGCATAATAAAATATCCACACTTTCCAAAAAAAAAAAAGGAAACAGTTTCAAAATAAGAAGTATTCGAACGCATATAGAAAGCCATTAAATATTGTGAAATGAATAAATGATTTGGGTTGATGTCTATAAATAAAAAGTTTGATCACATCAGCAAGATATTCTTTACTGATTTTACAGTGGGCAAATTAGAGTTGTCTCCTCTTGATTGTTTTTTTACTTTCTCTACCCTTTAGGTTAACTCTATTTATATCACTGTCCTGTCAATTTCTAGTAAATAAGAGTGAAATTTTAGGAGAATATTGTGCTTAGTGAGGATATTTCCACCTCTCTGGATGTTATATACATAAATACATGATAAGGATATTATTTTTTATATCAAAACTTGAATAATTTCCTAGGCCAATACACATTACTATAATCTTTAACAAAAATTTGACATTACAAAATTTATTTAGTTTTCTGTTTTTCCATTTACAGTTACCGCCAGGCAAAGTTTTGAGTTTATTGGCACCATTCTCTAATTATATACAGATGTCCAGAAAGTAAGTGATTTTGTCTAATATTTAAGTATTTTTCTTTGGACAAATGTTGGATACACTTTTATCTAATTCATATTCCCTAAATATTGGTTTTAACTTGTAACTTTTCCTTCATAAAATATAGATTCTTGCATTGATACCAATTGATTATTGGATTTATCCATAGAGATAGTTAAATTATCATTATAAAGTCCAAACCTCTGCAAGGAGTTTAAAATTTATAATTTAACTATTGAGATTGGATAAATCCTATGAAAAAACAATGTAAGAATCTGTTTCAGTAATGAATAAAAATAAAATCATTTTTTTTAAACCCCTTCGAGTGCATTCCACATTACAAAAAGTTGTCATTTTCTTTAACCCTTGTTCTCATATTTTGATTCATTTAATAAGTTGATAAAGGTTATGACCTTCCAAGATTACCGACAACCACACATTGATAAAAAAAAAATTAAACAATGGGCTCATAAAGGTATAAATTTCCATAGAATTAAAGAAACTGTTTAAAAACCTCCAGAACTACATAAAGTAGAGAAATTATCCTTGATTGTCTGTACATAGAGACGTCCTAATTTGAGTAAGATTTGTGTTAAGGGCCATTTCTTAATGTATTGACTTCAAATGTTTTCATAGTTTTCTTCTTTCGGTTTTATTTTTAAATAATGCCATTAAAATATCAACACGAGCATTGTTAAAAATTAAATAACGGTGTGACATATCAGTTTATTCAGTTTACTTTTTTTGTTTCAGTGGTGTGGTTGTAGGGAGGGTTGTATCAAGAGTATTTGATGCCATTATACAACAAACAGTGGATGATGCTATGACAGCAGCTGAAAAACAAATAGAGGTAGGAAAAACATATTTTCATAGTCTAATCAGTATTTAAAAATGTGTGTTTATCATTTTAAAAGTGTTTCCACCCAAAAACCACCCAAAAAGTGGTCATTGCACATATATTAGTGAATATAATCTCCGAAAAAGTGAATGGGCCATAAAATTCTGAACTTTATAATATTAACAAGTAATTATGCAATAATCTATTATATTGTTCAAGTAAATTACCTATTTAAAATGAGATGTGGTATGATTACCAATGAGACAGTTATGCACCACAGTCCAAATGGTGTGAATTGAGCAATTATAAATCACAATACAGCCTGACCATTTGAACTGGTGCATAACTGTCTGACGTTTTAATGAAAAACATTAAACAGACAGCAACATAGGACAACCACTGGGATGTAAATGTATTACATACATTTAAACATTTAGAAATTAAAAAAATATGATTGACTTCATAGCTTCTTTTGTTCAGCCTTGTTTCGCAAAACAGTATTGGATTGGGAAAAAATCATTCTCTTTTTTATACACATGAATTGAATTTGGCTTTTCCTAGTTATCATATGAATATTTAAAATAAAGCAATGTGTGATCCTGTTAGTAAATTTATTAACTACTTACAAGGTAATTATTAATGCTGTTAAATCATTTATTCAATACTGAAGTTTGTGTTGCAAATGTCTCATAATAATGCTGGAGAGAAAAAGAATATTATTTTACAAGAGAGTTCAAAAGTCCAAATAATTCACATATACATGTATTTAGATAATGATATTTAATGAATAATTTCTAATGACAGAAAGAAGAAGGAGACAGTGATAATGAAGAAAACATTGATGAAGAAGAAAAAGAAGACACTGAAGATCCTGAAGATATAGAAATTCCACCTAGACTACAGGTTGGTTTATAATATGCATGAAGAAATATTTTACAATGAAAATCAGTCAAGGAGATTTTAGTATCTCTATATGTAACATCAAAAACAATTTTAGTAAAAAATTTAATTTGGGCCTGGCCTTAAAGCTTATGGCAAGTTGCCCTATAGTGATCAGTCTGTCCATCCATTCATCAATCTGTCCGTCCATCCTTAACAAATTTTGTCTGCTCTATATCTAAAGAACAGTTATCATTTCATACTTTTATACCTGACATGTATATTAACCAACACAAGAGGTACAGTGACAAATATTATAAACATCCTAACTGTTTTGAAAAGCTAATTGTTTTATAATTTTGTACCTAAATTTGAATGTTACAAAATAACAAGATAAGTTAATCAATACATGGATGTTGTTGTTGATCAAGGGCTCACATAACATATGATTAATTATCTTTAATATTGATTAATGCACACTTGTTGTTATTTAGAGTTCTTTGTCTGGTACATGTACATATGCATGATTAAATTAAATTAACTCCCTTGTTTCTGTTTTTGTTTGACTTTAAAGCTACTCGATTAGAAGTGTTGTATACTAAATTATCTCCCTTGTCTCTGTTTTTGTTTGACTTTAAAGCTCCATCCTCCTTCATGATTAGAAGTGGTGTATACTAAATTATCTCCCTTGTCTCTGTTTTTTGTTTGATGATTAGAAGTGTTGTATACTGAATAATCTCCCTTGTTTCTATTTTAGTTTGACTTTAAAGCTATAGCAGATGAACTGTTCCAATTAGGCAGCAATAAAGACTGTGTTAGTAAGAACAGGAACAGACTCTACAGACTTGTCAAAAGGTAAGCAGTATTATATACATGTACATGATATATTAGGCATATGTTGTAGTACTACAGTAGACTCCGCCTAATCAAATATTGAGATTCTACACAGTTATGCTTTGATCTATTAATAGCCAAATTAATTTAGTTGTGAGATAATGTAAATAATGTATATTTGTTTTCAAAACAAATAAAATCAGAAACTGTGGATGGTAGATATTTATTCACATAAATATGTAGGACTCTAAAGTGCAATGTGGACGCTAAAACGCTATAGTCACGATTAGGCCGTTTTTATTTAATAAGTTGGTTTACGGACATCAGCCCAAAAAACTTAGGGTAGGAGGAGGGAAAAAAAATAAATTTAAACTAGATCTTTCCAGTTTTTTTTTACTTGGTTTACGGATATCAGCAGGGCTCACACTTCTTCAGAATTCTAGGGAGAAGTGACTTCTCTTTTTGAAACTGATAGGGAGAAGTGGTGAGATTTGAAAGAGAAGTGCTCATTCGCGAGGTGCCCTACAATGTTTGGATTTTACTATAGTATAAAGGGTCATATGTAAATAATGTTCTTTTTATATTGTTCAGTTCATATCTGAGTATACAATTAAAGTAACATTTCAAATTAAAAGTTTTACTCAGGTTCTTGTGAGAAACTTCCAACTAATATCTAGCACTAAATTTGTTTTTTTTATTTTGAAAAATGTAAAGAAATTATAATATATCAATTACAATTTAATTATCTTAAGTATGAAATTCAGTGTTTCTCATCAAAAAATATATAAGTTATTAAGCTGGGCCATAATATATTGATATTAGCTAGTGTAATAGTCTCAGAGTTGAGCAACTTTAATCAAGTTTGAAACAAATTCAATCCATGAAAAAAATATAGGGAATTATATACACCAATCAATCAGATGTAACTAAAAGTCTCTTAATGCATGTGAAATTTACCAAATAAACTGCTACACACTGCAAATACAATGCTTCAGCCTCTTTTCTTAAGATAATGTCTTAATTTCTTTAATTATCAATGAAAAAATGATGTTTCATCAACTTGGTAAATATTGAAAATGTACGATGGTGGAAGCGACTGAAAGCGAGGATCGTCACAGGGCGACTTGTTCGTTTTTGGGTGTCAGGGAAAGCTGTCCAGTCACGTTTCCGGTGCACTGGTTAACGATTTTTAATGCAGTAATAGGAACCAGAATACGAATCGTAAACACAAAAATTCCGTTTAAAATTTTCTTAGTAAATCGATAAATATGAGGTCGGCGGAAATAATTTTTAAGGACAAATGTGCGTTTATTTTTATTAGCTCACCTGGCCCAAAGGGCCAAGTGAGCTTTTCTCATCACTTGGCGTCCGTCGTCCGTCCTCCGTCGTCGTCCGGCGTTAGCTTTTACAAAAATCTTCTCCTCTGAAACTACTGGGCCAAATCAAACCAAACTTGGCCACAATCATCATTGGGGTATCTAGTTTAAAAAATGTGTGGTGTGACCCGGTCATCCAACCAAGATGCAGTTTTTGGCTTATAACTCAAAAACCAAAGCATTTAGAGGAAATCTGACATGGGGAAAAATGTTTATCAGGTCAAGATCTATCTGCCCTGAAATTTTCAGATGAATCGGTCAACCTGTTGTTGGGTTGCTGCCCCTGAATTGGTAATTTTGAGGAAATTTTGCTGTTTTTGGTTATTATCTTGAATATTATTATAGATAGAGATAAACTGTAAACAGCAATAATGTTCAGCAAAGTTAGATTTACAAATAAGTCAACATGATCGAAATGGTCAGTTGACCCCTTTAGGAGTTATTGCCCTTTATAGTCAATTTTTAACCATTTTTCATAAATCTAAGTAATCTTTTACAAAAATCTTCTCCTCTGAAACTACTGAGCCAAATTAATCCAAACTTGGCCACAATCATCTTTGGGGTATCTAGTTTAAAAAATGTGTGGCGTGACCCGGTCAACCAACCAAGATGGCCGCCACGGCTAAAAATAGAACATAGGGGTAAAATGCAGTTTTTGGCTTATAACTCAAAAACCAAAGCATTTTGAGGAAATTTGACATGGGGATAAAAATGTTTATCAGGTCAAGATCTATCTGCCCTGAAATTTTCAGATGAATCGGTCGACCTGTTGATGGGTTGCTGCCCCTGTATTGGTAATTTTGAGGAAATTTTGCTGTTTTTGGTTATTATCTTGAATATTATTATAGATAGAAATTAACTGTAAACATCAATAATGTTCAGCAAAGTTAGATTTACAAATAAGTCAACATGACCGAAATGGTCAGTTGACCCCTTTAGGAGTTATTGCCCTTTATAGTCAACTTTTAACCATTTTTCATAAATCTAAGTAATCTTTTACAAAAATCTTCTCCTCTGAAACTACTGAGCCAAATTAATCCAAACTTGGCCACAATCATCTTTGGGGTATCTAGTTTGAAAATTGTGTCCAATGACCTGGCCATTCAACCAAGATGGACGCCACGGCTAAAAATAGAACAGGGGTAAAATGTAGATTTTGGCTTATAACTCTGAAACCAAAGCATTTAGAGCAAATCTGACAAGAAGTTAAAATGTTTATCAAGTCAATATCTATTTGCCCTGAAATTTTCAGATGAATTGGACAATCGGTTGTTGGCTTGCTGCCCTCCAATTGGTAATTTTTAAAGAAATTTTGCCGTTTTTGGTTATTATCTTGAATACTATTATAGATAGAGATAAACTGTAAACAGCAATAATGTTCAGCAAAGTAAGATCTACAAATAAGTCAACTTGACCTAAATGGTCAATTGACCCCTTAAGGAGTTATTGCCCTTTATAGTCAATTTTTAACAATTTTCATTAATTCGGTAAATTTATGTAAATTTTTACCAAATATTTTTCTCTGTTACTAATGGGCAAGGTTCATTATAGATATAATTGTAAGAAGCAAGAACGTTCAGTAAAGTAAGAACTTCAAACACATCACCATCACCAAAATACAATTTTGTCATGAATCCATTTGTGTCCTTTGTTTAATATGCACATAGACCAAGGTGGCGACACAGGCTCTTTAGAGCCTCTAGTTTGAATTAGTGAAAATTCGGGTCGGCGGATCCGTAAACCAACTTATTTAATAAAAACGGCCGTAAGTGCGATGGCCTACGCTAAAGTGTGATGGTTTGATACGTTAAAGTGTGTTTGTTTGCAAAATTATGGACGTTTAACGTTCAGAATCATTATGACGTTACAAGACGTTTCAATACAAATAAAAATAGACATGCTGGTAAATGAGAATGAGTAACATCTCAGGATAAGATCTACTAATCATTGCAGAATATTAAATGAATATACATTCATCTTCTAATTAAAAATATAATGGGTAATCAGATATTTTTAGTTGACATTTTGCGCGATTCTATCGTAGTGTAAGGATTTAAAATCTACAGGCATGCTCTGTTTTATTTAATAGTAAAAAGATTTTATTCTAATCTTTCTATTTTGTAAAAGATTTCAGGATTTGAATGAGGGTATACTGCCACAAGAGAAGGTTGATGAAGAAGAGGGGGATATTTTAAAAAAGAAAGATATCTCTTTAGCTGTTCAAAGACTCGAGAACTTAGAGGTTAAAAAAAAGAAAAAAAAGAAGAAGAAGAAAAAGAAAAACAACTTGCAGGATGAAAATGAAGGTAGTTTATACTTTTTTAGAATGAGATTATCCGTTTTTCTATACTTTTTAAGTTAGTTTTTTCTTAGTTTAAACATATTTATTAATAGTGGATTGGGAAACAAGTTTTGCAACTTATATTAATCCCTTTCCACTTTGCAAGTGTGATTGCTGCCTTGTAGCAGCATTAGCCTGCTCTTTTTAGAAATCTACAAGGGTGTCTTCAACATGCAAGAGATATGGCTCTCTCTTAACACTGGTCAGCCATTTATCGTCCCCTTCCAAAGGACTATCATTATTTCCTCAAGACCATACTCCCTAATGGTGTCAAGGGACAGCTGAAATTTTAGTCAAGGTCGCGTTAAAAAACTGTCGTTTATCTAAATATCACAGTTAATTCAAAAACTTGCATATTACATTTAAAGTGACTTATTGAAAGAAAAGAAAAGGAAATTTGGGTTAAAACAATTTAAGCTCAGGTAATGCTTTATATAAGCAATTGAATTTTCACCAATATATTCTAAAATTCAACAATTGATGAAATATTTCTAAAGAACTGTATAAAAATCATGCAGAAACAAGGTTTTTTCTTACACCCACCATGATGTGAAGTGCATTTTTTCATTCATGATGTTAAATTTCAATGGTTGGCCACCCTGTAGGAAATTATTTACATCCTTGTAGTGAAACAGTGGTAGAATAACTATGTCTATATTTTCAGGTTCACAGAGTAGTGAAACAGAAAATCTAAATTCTAAACCAGAAACGAAGAAAGTGAAAAGGAAAAGTGAAGACCTAAATACAGAACCTTCTTTGTCTCCAGAGAAGAAGAAGAAAGAGGGTAAAAAGGGGCTGGGAAAGAAAGAAAATAAAAACCAAGCCAATGGAGTTAGTCCGAAATTAGAATCAGCAAAGAAGACAGGAAAACAGAAGAAAAAACAAAATAATGTGCATGAAGCTTCACCAGAAATAAAAGTACAAGGCAGCAAAAAGAAAAATGAAATCGTAGATAGTATCTCAAATTCAGCTAAGAAAGGCAGCAATAATAAAAACACTGACACAGATCAAGTTAATGATAGTGATACTCTAGATTTATCTCTTACTACTTCAGCAAAGAAAAAGAAAGGAAACAAATATAGTCCTGCCTCAGTATTGTCTGAGTCCAGGGGAGATAACTCAACACAATCAAAAAGTAAAAACAAACTAAATGATGTGTCTTTTGATCAAAGTATGGCTGAAGTATTTAATAATGTTAGTAATGACATAACAAAGAATGAACAGGTTATTACAGTGAAATCTAAGAAAAAAAGAAAAAGCTCTGTGACTTTAGAAGAATCTGTGATGGAAGAGAAAAATGTCTCCACTCCAACATCAAAGAAAACTCCTAAAAGTAAAAGTTCAGAGGCCAAAATGATGAAATTGATAGAAGAGAATACAATTAACAGTTCACCAAAATCTGAAGGGTTTGCTAAATTTGACACATTAATGAAGACGCCACCTGCTTTTGTTAGAAAATCTATAAACAAACTGAAAACACCAAAGTCAGCAGTCAAAAAGGTAAAATTGTCCAGATAAATCAATACGGTTGTCTATTTTGTTCTTGATGGGAGGTATTTGGCTCAAGGTTATAAATATTACAGTTACTGACGAGATAATAATAGTTATGATTTAAAAGACAGAAATGAATCATTTCACAGTTTTATGCATCATACTGAAAATGCTAGTCATTCATGATTGGTAAAATTTCAATTATTAAGAATGTTTTTGAATAATCACAGCCTTTGGTGTGTGTGTGTTTCTACACTTTGAAAAATTTACACAGAATGCATTTGAGTCTGAAATGGTTAAAAGATTCATCAAATGAAAAAAAGGCTGCAGTCAACCATTAAGCTGTGAGAATGCAGTTTGTTTGTTGTATAAATAAGAAGGCTAATAGAAAATTCCAATGATAGGTTAACAGAATTCATGAAAATCGTATACATTTTCAAACATATAGAAAAGACTCTGTACTTTAAAACAATCTCATTTAATTTGTACAGGAATCATAAATTTGTTACATGTTACATTGTAATAAAAAATGCTTGTGCTGGGAATATTGCTAACCTTCTATTTTCAGATAGTAAAACAATTCTTGTTTATATCTGGTAGATGTTTGGTTATAGATAGGTAATATTTTTATCATTATGACATTTTTATATGAATTGATTAAACTTTTCTTGTTCATTACAGCAAACATTGGAAGCTCCTACATCCTGTCCAGATTCAAAGAAAAAAGTCATCTTTAACATGAAGAAAAATGATTCAATAAGTAGGTTATAATTCAATTCCTGAAAAAACATTGTAATTTATTTTGAATTGTGGACCATCCTTGTATATTACCTGGAAATTTAAGTAAGTGGTCCTGTTGTTCTGCACATTGTTATTCATTGCAGTACACACATATTTAGTAGATATGATGACTTACACAACTTGGCTTGTACGTTATGTACACATTGTGATGTTTTGCCTTTTGTATTTGTTTGAATTACAGATTAGAATAAGATACTGTGGATTCATTAGTTTTCATAGGTACCAATTTTCATGGACTGAGTTAAATTTGCATTTTGGTTGACTTTGGTTGTTTTTGTCAAAGTTTGCATACATAATTATTACATTGCATTAGAAAATTTGTTATCCATTGAATACTGTGAAAGTACTTTTATTCGTGGGGTACCAATTTTCGTGGTTTTCGTGGATTACTTTATCCACGAATTTAAATGTCCAACGAAATAAAACAACCATTGAGCAATTCAAGACATGGGAAGATCCCCATCGGTAGGTTTGATTACTGATATGATCTAGAGAATATATTGAATAACGCCAAATCTAAGAATTCTGTAATAGCAGTCATAGAACTACCACCGCATGCAGGATTATACCCATTTATTCGTTAATACCTAAACTGTACTTTTGATTTTTTTACTTCTCTTAAACAAATTTTGATCGATGAAAGTCAGATTTCCAATATTGATATGCTAGTACGATAAAGTGTTCATTTTATATCATCATAGTTCTCGTACATATGGATAATTATTATTTTACGCTGGGTTTGATTTTGATAAAAATTATTTGACAATTCAAGATACGTTTATAGCATTTGTTTATGTAACTGTTTTCTTTAGGTGACATGTTTATGGCCTAATTAACACCTTCAATGGTCTTTAATCTGTTGATCACTTTATCATGGGTTAATTAGTGTTATCACTACGATCTACACGGATCAATGTTTACTTTGCAATTTCCTCAATCCAGACTATTTGTAACCTGGCTTTAATTTTTATGTTTTTTTAGAAAACTAAAATCCACGAATTTAAAAACCCACGAACATGTAAATTTTCCTCAAACCACGAAAATTGATACCCACGAATTAAAGTACTTTCACAGTATATAAATTTGTGATTCCCCTGTACCCACTAAATTCCATGAAAATTTGTATTCAATATATATTGATGAATTCACAGTCCGTCAAACTTCGAGAATTACTAAAAAAGTTGTTACCAATTCTCATGTGGTCTGAGTATCAATAAAATAGAGAATGGAAATGGGGAATATGTCAAAGAGACAACAACCCTACCAAAGAGCAAACAAGAGCAGAAGGCCACCAATTGGTATTCAACCCTGCAAAGTAAAATTGAGAATGAAAATGGGGAATGTGCCAACAAACCGACCATAGAAAAAAACAACAGCAGAAGGTCACCAACAGGTCTTCAATGTAGCAAGAAATTCCTTCACCTGGCCCCTAAACAAATATATACTAGTTCAGTGATAATGAACGCCATACTAATTTCCAAATTGTACACAAGAAACTAAAATTAAAATAATACAAGAGGCTCCTGACTTGGGACAGGCCCAAAAAAAGCTATTTCTATCCTGAACAAGATTACTTATTACGGTACTATTATTTTCCCCAGGTTTTCAGGACAGTATAAACTCACTATTCAGTCCAGGATCGTTTAATCCAACTAAGACAGCTGACCACGGAATTCTGAAGACACCTTCACCAGCCATGACTCGCAGTCAGTCATTTAAGAAACGAAGAGCATCAACTGGAGTTATTAAGCAAAAAAGGCCAAAAGCAGCAGATTTCTTTTAAAACTTAAAATTTTAGTGAAGATCTGAACTTTAAAAGAAATCTTTATATTGACATTCTGTTCGCTTACATTCGAGATAGCACAAAATTCATGTTGATTTACAAAATTTTATACTTTGTATGAATTTATAATTTCATCCTTCCGTATTTTGAATCATTTAATATGTTAATGAAAAATTCAAATCTAGCAAATACTGGTTGTATTTTAAAACAAAATTAATAAGTAGACAAAAGAAAACTTTTAAATTTTATCCATATGACATTTTCAAATACCAAATCTTGAAAATAATACATTTTACATATCCCATGCATATAATGGTTCTTAGAAATTGGGATTTAATCCATTTGTGCCTGAAATTTAAGTTCAATTTTCAAACTTATTGAACAAATTATGGATGAAGTGAAATTTAGCAGTATACAGCAACAGAACTAACATCTAGTTTTATTCCTGTTGAGTTTAAATTTTTATCATTTGAATGCAAGTCACTTATCACATACCATCAAAACGTTTTAAAAAGATTAGATTGTTAATTGTGATAAAACAACAATAAACATTGTCAAAAAGATCACTCTATAATATCTTGTTAAATACTGTAGTGACTGGTTATATTTTTATGGGATATCTATTTTAATTATTCAATTGACTGTTACGGTTATCATGCCGTATATCAGTAAACATTTGAATCTGAAGGATTTTTTACAGCAGATTTCAGTCAGTATGAAGCTATAGGTAATATCTTTGGTTAGCTTGCTTGTTAGCTGAACCATGAAGTCATTGTTAGGTAATGTATACTACCCTCCTTTTAAAGTAGCTTAGTCCTACAGAGAGATAGATTGTTTATCTGTTGGGCTAGTCTATTATGAAAGGAGGGTAGTTTACCTAACCTTACAATGACTTCACGGTTCAGCTAACAAGCAAGCTAACCAGAGATATTACCTATAGCTTCATACTCACTGAAATCTGCTGTAAAAATATATCTTGAATAAGCCACAGTATGCATGGTTTTCTGTAACCTTAAGTTGATCAATCAGATTACATCTATGTACCATGCATCATGTTACTGCTTTTCCTATTTGTTAATGACTGAAATGAATTGTACCAAAACTGTTATTTATGCAATGTAATTGAAATATAATTTCTTATATTAAAGTTATATTATTAATTTGTTTATGAGTGATTTTATGATAGAAAATCCATAAAATGGAAATTGCTTTTCTCACATAATATTTCTTTATTAATGACAGAATTAATTATGTGCTATGTATATAAACTTTTAAAAACACAAGCAATAAACATCAAATAATTCAAACTTTGTCCAATAAGATCAATCGGTTCTAAAGAACTGGAATCTAGGTCGGATAACAAAAGCTTAATTAGACCAACCAATCTTTCAGATTCAATAAAGAGCCCATACAAATACTTACTTGATCATGCTGTGATTAAGTTTTGTTTAAAGGGTATTTTGGAAATGAAAGTACGCAACATGTCCTCTTAATCTTCATTATTTGGTTGATTTATCTCGTTTAAGTGAGTTCTAGAGAGGCAGCTATTTTAGGTCTAGCTGCTTATAAACACTAAAACATTTAAAAGATTGTTTTTACCAATTTTCGTGGGCACAGTTAAACCACGAAATTTAATGTTCAACAAATATGCAAGTTTTTCTTAATCCACGAAAATTGGTACCCATAAAAAAAAAAAATGAATCCACAGTATTTGAAATTAAGTTTTAATCCTGGTTTGTTGCTTAAGAAGACTAGCAGCATATTTATTCTTTAAACTATATCATGTATATATTGATAGGACCACACAAACTGACTCATGATATAGCCAATTGCACCGAAAGTGGTGTTAAACACCAACAACCAATCAATCTTTTTCATTGATTATTTAAATATATTCATTTACTGTGCAAGCTGCTGTAAAAAGGATGTCTTTATAAATAGGATTTATAACGTTTAAAAGACAACCACTGCATACTTCCGTATCCATACTTATTACCCAACTGTCTGGCCTTGCATAGCCAGAAGGTGTTCGTTCAATAAGAATTGTTTGTTTAAATTTTGTCTGTGAACCCTTGTATCTGTGTATGATCAACTTTTGCCAAATAAGCCTGGTAAAAAACCCACACAGCATGGTACATATACTAGACTTCCACCGGGCACGAATAATATCACAGATTACTTCTAAAATTGCTGATCCTTTCTAGAAAGAGAAAAAGGTTACCTAAAACAATAATCACAGAACAGAACAAGATATTGAATGAACCACTCAAAATACTTATCAAAATGAATGGATGTTGTACCTAAACCTACATTAACCACAATTCTCAACATGAAAGACAATCTTACATCACACATTATGTCCAACGTGCTGCAATTTTTGGAAAGGATACCAAATTTTTTAAGCCCCCGTCCGTATGTCACAATGTTGGTGTCTATTCTCTTAACTTTAGTTTGCCTCAACAAAATGCTATGAAACTTATAAACAATGCTTATTACATTTTGTACCACTAAACACAGAACACATTTGAGTATTGGTGGTGTCACTTTTACTGTTCTTGAAATCTACCCCTATAAATACAAAAGGGAAAGTTGCAGAATTTTTCATCCCTTTTACTTACAAGTAAGCCTCAACCAAATACTATGAAACTTATACACAATACCTATTTCCACAAAAAAAGTACAAATTTGGGTAGTGTCCCTTTTACTGTTCTTCAGTATGTCCCTTTACAATTACAGGATAATGCAAACAGGGGCATCATCTGTGTCCCATGATCACAATTCCCATTTATTTATAAATTTTACTGCTTATCTTTGTTTGAATGTATTCCCCAGACAGAACTTACAGTTCATATTAAAAAAGAAAGCTGCAGGTCTTCGAGGAAAGCTGATTTACCAGAACAGATTGTGGACCTGCTATGTTTCCCGAGTGCAATTATGTATAACTTTTGTACTACAAATTAATGTTTTACTACAAGTATCACAAAAACAACATTATCAATGTCGAATCCATTTGAATGAGGTGAAGGTCTTATGACACAAGCCCTATGGACTTGAAACAATTTACATTTATCCCTACAACTAATAAAGTTGCTTAAAGTAACTGAGAAACGACCTTATTATGAAAATTAAGCATTGACCAATGTACTATATATCATATGTAATGAAATCAAGGACAGATGAACATGTATATGTTTTGTCTATCTGATGAGTTAAGCCTTTTTCAACTGATTTTTGTCGAGCCTGCGACTTTTGTCGCAGAAAGCTCGACATAGGGATAGTGATCTGGTGGCGGCGGTGTTGGCTCACTTCTTAAAAGCTTTATATTTTAGAAGGTGGGAGACCTGGATGCTTCATACTTTGTATATAGATGCCTCATGTAACGAAGTTTCTGTCAGTCACATGTCCAATGTCCTTGACCTCATTTTCATTGTTCAGTGACTACTTGAAAAAAAAGTTAAGATTTTTTGTAATGTTAAGTTCTCTCTTATTATAAGTAATAGGATAACTATATTTGGTATGTGCGTAGCTTGCAAGGTCCTCTTGCCCGTCAGACAGTTTTCACTTGACCTCGACCTCATTTCATGGATCAGTGAACAAGGTTAAGTTTTGGTGGTCAAGTCCATATCTGAGATACTATAAGCAATAGGTGTAGTATATTCGGTGTATGGAAGCACTGTAAGGTGTACATGTCCAGCTGTCAAGTGTCATCTGACCTTGACCTCATTTTCATGGTTCAGTGGTTAAAGTTAAAGTCATAAGAAACCTCAAATAAAAAAAAAATAATTCATATGATTTTTATAACTCAATGGATAGTTTTCATTATAAAACTTATGTACATATACTTTTTTCTGAAGAAAATTCTTTAATTTATTCATATTTAGAAGAAGTTTACTTTATTTGAATAGCTTCCTTCCAGCAAGCAATTCCCCCCCCGACATATTTTCCGTATGCAAGGTGACCTCAGTGTGACCCATCTCGTAAAAATCCGCTGACCACAATACGCATGGATGTCCTTAAAATAAACTATTATCTGTATTTACATGTTAAACACGTGCTCAATTTCCATGCTTTTGTGTTTATTTTTCGTCAATTGTTGACAAACAGGTGACAATCGTTAAACTTCGGCTTCAAAACACGAACTTTAATTACCTGCCATATTTTCACAACAACACTGACCGATTGAAAAAAAACAATTATACGAAATTTACACGAAAAAAATTATAAATTCGAACACAGAAGACTAAGTTTATGATGTTTGTATGCATTGGTTCAAGAATTGGAAGAACATTATTTTTCACCGGTCACTCGTTTCTTATGACTTAAAGTTTTTGTGTTTTGGTCTGTTTTTCTTATACTGTATGCAATAGGTCTTCTATATTTTGTGTATGGAATGGTTGTAAGGTGTACAGGTCTACCTGGCAGGTGTCATATGACCTTGACCTCATTTTCATGGTTCAGTGGTCAAAGTAAAGTTTTTGAGTTTTGGCCTTTTTTCTAATACTAGATGCAATAGGTCAACCATATTTGGTGTAGAGAAATATTTCATAATCTACATGTCAGACCTGCAGGTTTATTACGGTTCATTGCTCAGTGTTAAGCTTTTGTGTTTTGGTCTGGGTTTTTTTTAAACTATAAGCAATAAGTCAATTTTATTTGTTGTATGGAAGAATTGATAGCTGTACATACCTACCTGGCATGGTTCATCTGACCTTGACCTCATTTTCATGGTTCAAAGGTCAATGTTTAGTTTTCTTGGTTTATGTTAAGTTTATTTGACAGTTGTAATAAAGCTTTATTATTAGGACTATCAACATAATATCAATTATTAGTAAAGAAGGCAAGACATTTCAGTGTGTGCACTCTTGTTATAGTTCGTTCTTATGTTGTACTGTTATACCACTGTCCCAGGTCGGGATCCCGCTAACATGTTTTACCCCGCCACATTATTTATGTATGTGCCTGTCCCAAGTCAGGAGCCTGTAATTCAGTGGTTGTCGTTTGTTTATGTGTTACATATTTGTTTTTCATTAATTTTTTTACATAAATAAGGCCGTTAGTTTTTTCGTTTGAATTGTTTTACATTGTCTTATCGGGGCCTTTTATAGCTGACTATGCGGTATGGGCTTTGTTCATTGTTGAAGGCCGTACAGTGACCTATAGTTGTTAATGTTTGTGTCATTTTGGTCTTTTTTATATTTAACCTTACAATCATTCCATCACATTACACCAAATTAGTTTCTCATATGCTTATTCAGTATGTCAGGTTACCTTTATTTAGGGGTTTGCTCATGATTTGGGCCTTAAAATGTGCTGTTTAGTGTTTACTGTGTTCTTTTTTTCTGTTCATGGATTTTCACAAAATGACCAATGAAGTGCTTGAGTAGGTTCATTCCAAAGTAAGCAGTCTACCTCAAAAATTAGAAAAACATGCAAATGAGTATGAATTCCAATAATCCATGTAATATATAACTTACAATCATTCAAACAAAATAACTACCACCCCTCTTTTTTTTTTGCAATTAGTCCAAAACCTGACATTTCTTGATACATAATATACAAGAAGTGTAAGGGAGGTAGATCCAAACATACCCAACATTGTATGTTAAATTTTTAGAATTACCACATGTATACTGCTTTTTAATTATCTTAATTGAACATTGACCTGACATACCTAGTTTTCCCCCTTTTTTTTACATTGTAAAAATAATTGGGTCCAGAATTTTAAAGGAAAGCAGTGATTTGGTCCAGCTGAAAAGGGTTTAAAATTAGCACTTTGTAATCTGTCAAAAGATTTTAAGACGCCCTAAACATAAAATTGTCCATATTTTGAGTTAGAGCTGATGACGTTTTCTATAACTTTTATATAATTTGTCCCAAATGTAGTACAGTAGTACAACACACTGTAAAAGTTTCTTTGAGAAAGCTCAGGTGGGATTTTTTTTATTTTCATTTATGTTCTAAAAGAAATGCACTACTAAATAATTGTGGTCTCGGACCCAACAGGTGTTAACCTATTGCATACAGTATCTAAGCAACAGACTTAACTGCAATGCTCAACATTGACCCTTGATTGGCCTTGAACCATACAAATGAGGTCAAGGCAAGATGAAGCCTGCAAGACTGACATGTAAAAACACCTTACATGGCGTATATGCTAAATTTAGTCCTGGTTTCTATGATTAGTTTATTTATTATGTGTAAGATATGGAGAAATTCACCAAAACTTCAACTTATTCAATGATCAACTTTCATCACAAGTGAGACCAAAAAATTCAGTAAACATCAAGTGACCATGGTTAGAAGACCACATACATGTATGCAAGGTATCAATTAATTATTCATGAACCAAAATTAACTGCATAAGTACATGTAGTGAATAAACTTGGTCTCAAACTATCTTAGACAAACCTTTAAAACTAACACGACTGGTGGCTAAAGTTACATGACTGAACAGTCGGAAACCCGGTTGAAATAGAACAAAAGAATCGAAGCTCTTTGTTAGAGAAGGCGATAAATGCTTACTGTAATGTTTACTATACTGACAAAATTTTTAAAAGTTAATAGAAACAAACAAAATTACAATTTTTTCTCAATCACAAAGCGTTTTGTTTCAAAAACACCATTTGCATAAGTTTTCAATTTATCTAGTACATAGTTCAGCAGAACAATTTTATATCAAGTAGACGACATGGGTATATATCTTTCAAGTTAGATGTAGAAAATGCTTAATTTTTTTTACCACGGACGGAAAACATATCAATCTATTAGTTCAGAAATTTTCGTGTCTTCCCTTCCATTATGTGTCTAAAGAAAAAATTCCAAAAAATGGGTTACAATTGTATTGAAAAGAGGAAATCAAGTGCACCTTTTTATGTAAGATGTGTTTGAGTTGAATATTTTGTCTTGATATCGTATAAAGCAAGAATATTTCATACATCGTCTCGCTTCAAATTCAATCATTTTTATATATCAAAGCTACAGGTTGACTTTATAACATAAAAAAATCACAGTACTAAAAGATGAAATACATGGGTCAAGTGAAATACCTATCTTAAGACTAATGAATCACAAAAACAGAGAAGATGTGTTCAAATAGCTATTTTTTGTACTGAAAGTACTTGACAACAGTCTTTCAAGTTGAATGATAAAAATGAATATCTTCAAAAAATTATAATTTTTTTGTGTATGATAACTAGGGTTTGTAGTCTTTAACCACTAAAAAAATCTAGTCTGTTCTTCCACGAAATATATAATAAGAATTTTTTTAAATGTTTATGAATTTTTCGAAAATTCCACCGATCAGACAATAGTTTTTTAAGTTGAATCAATGCAGACAAGATCATTAACTGATGCTCATTAGCTAGTTGATATATTTGTCTTTTAAAATACAACTGACATATAAGGATCATAATGGTGCAATGTGGATAAATTTATTAGTTTCAGAGAGCAAAATTGGCAGCGCATCATCCCTACAATGGCTTCCATTTCTACGATTGTGAAAATGAACTGGCGTAGTGGGGAGATAACTTTGACGAAGTAGAATCCTGACTGAAGGCTAAAGCAAAACTAAACTACATATATAGAATTGTTCAGTTTTATGCACATAAGAATAACAATATAATTTTATGTAAAGCATGTTAGCAAGAATTTTGTTATGACCACAGGCCACAATTTATATACACAAAACAAATCATGTTTCTAATTTGAAATCTTCATAGTTTGCAAGAGATACAATGTATAGTCTTTTTTTTTATATAGTCATGTTCTTTAGTCTAAATTAAAATATCTTAATAGTAAATTAAACAAGAGGCTCTCAAGAGCCTGAATCCCTCACCTTATTTTTTTTGTTAAATCTCTCATCAACGATTATTTTGGCTTTTCAATTTATTTAAATGTTCTTTGAACCGCCCTATTTTCTTCAAAAGCAAAAAAAAATCATTTTCTCCTATGTTCTATTTTAGCCATGGGAGCTATGTTTCTTGACATACAAGGAAATAAAATATAAAATTTATACTGGATACTCTGAAACTCATTTAGCCTAAGTTTGGCTGAAATTGATACAGCAGTTTCAAAGGAGAATTTTTTTTAAAGTAAGTCAACATGATGAACAAATTGTGAAAAAAGTCTTTAAAGGGCAATAACTCCTTAAGGGGTCAATTGACAGTTTTGGTCAAGTAAACTTATTTGTAGATCTTACTTTGCTTAACATTTTTGCTATTAACAGTTTATCTGTATCTATAATAATATTCAAGATAATAACCAAAAACTGCAAAATTTCTTTAAAATCATCAATTAAGGGGCATTATATCTGAAAAACCAGTTACCCAATTAGGCTGAAAATTTCAGGACAGGTAGACCTTGACCTAATAAATACTTTAACTTCTTGTTTTATTTGCTCTAAATGCTGAAGTTTTTGAGATAAAAGCCAAAAACTGCATTTTATCCTGTGTTCTATTTTTAGCCATGACGCCCATGTTTTTTGACAAAATAGAAAATAAAACACAAACTTTATTTAATACACCCTACTGATCATTCAGTTGAAATTTGGTTGAATTTGGTTGAGTAGTTTTAGAGGAGAAGATTTTTAAAAGTTAGCAAATATGATGAACAAATTGTGAAAAATTGTCATTAAAGGACAATAACCCCTTAAGGGGTCAATTGACAATTTTGGTCATATAAACTTATTTGTAGATCTTACTTTGCTGATCATTTTTGCTGTTTACAGTTTATCTTTATCTATAATAATATTCAAAATAATGACCAAAAACTGCAAAATTTCCTTTAAATTACTAATTAAGTGGCAGCAACCCAACAATTTCAGGGCTGATAGATCTTGACCTAATGAACATTTTTACTCCATGTCAGATTTACTCTTAATGCTTTCGTTGTTGAGATAAAAGCCAAAAACTGCATTTGACCCCTATGTTCTATTGTTAGCAATAGCGACCATGTCTGTAGATAGATCAAAACTTCGGATACAATTTATAAACTAGATACCCTAAGGAACATTCAGTTAAAGTTTGGAAGTATTTGGCCCGGTAGTTTCAGAGGAGAAGATTTTTGTAAAAGTTAATTAAGATTAACGAAAAATGGTTAAAAATTGACTATAAAGGGCAATAACTCCTAAAGGGGTCAATTGACAATTTTGGTCATTTAACTTAGTTGTAGATCTTACTTTGCTGATCATTTTTGCTGTTTACAGTTTATCTTTATCTATAATAATATTCAAGATAATGACCAAAAACTGCAAAATTTCCTTAAAATTATCAATTAAGTGGCAGCAACCCAACAATGGGTTGTTTGATTCATCTGAAAATTTCAGGGCGGATAAATTTAGACCTAATGAACCATATTACCCAATGTCAGATTTGCTCTAAATGCTTTCGTTTTTGAGATACAAGCCAAAAACTGCATTTGACCCCTATGTTCTATTTTTAGCAATGGCGACCATGTTTGTTGATGGATCAAAACTTAGGATACAACTTATAAACTAGATACCCTAAGGAACATTCAGTTAAAGTTTGGAAGTATTTGGCCAAGTAGTTTCAGAGGAGAAGATTCTTGAAATAGTTTACGACGACGACGGACGCCAAGTGATGGCATAAGCTCACTTGGCCCTTTGGGCCAGGTGAGCTAAAAATGTTGGTATTCTATAATAGTTTTTGAACAATCAGATATTTCGCTGGAAGATGTTAAAATCTAGTTTGAACATCAAAAGGTTACATGTTATTTCTTTCCCATACTATCAATGACTATCAGAGTCAAATAAACTTGGATTGTTGTCAGCATTTATTTTGCTTCTAAGTTAATAGAGTCGCATTGCCTAAAATTTAGGAAAATGGATTTATGTATTTGTTATTAAGAAATGGATTAGTTTAGGAGCACTTTTCTTGTTTCCTTTAGCATAAATTATATAAATCCATTGTCTTGAATATTAGGCCAAACTGGATAAGGTATTTGTGTAAGAAATAAAAAAAAATAAACAATTTTTTTTTAAATTCATTTGTAACATTCACATATATATAAATGATTTTAATTTTAGAGCCCAGTTATCTGGTGAAAGATCCAAAGCTGTCATAGAATATTATTGCCACTATAATCATTACTCACTGTACACACATGTGTAGAATTATTATAATGTATCAAACCATTTATTTATAACATATAGTGTAAGAAAACAATATTTTATATTATGTCAAGAACAAGAAATCACATTGTATTTCATTAATACATGGGATGATAATTTAATATAAATCACATTAATGATAAACATTTAATATTATAATATTGACCTGTTAGAGATAAAAAAAAAAAAAAAAGCAAGAATACTGTGAATTAACTTTTGTTCATTGGATACCAAATTTTCATTGATTTCGTCGTTTATGTTGAACCAGGAAAATAAATGTTAAACAAAGTACAATTTTTAATGTATATTTTTGCACATCCCAAAATTCAAATATTCATGAAACTCCACTATTTTCTCAATCCACGAAAATTGATATCTATAAAACTAAATAAATTCACAGTACCTCATATCAAATAATATAAGACTTCTTTACATATTCTAATATATCAAATTATTCTGATAAATTTTATATTAATTTCATAAGTATACATTTTCATATTGACATTTCATGAAGAGGTTGATATAGTCAATTCTGACTGGTTATTTGTCAGTGATGTTGGAATCTGTAACCCAGATATGAATATCTGGTTATTTGAATTTGTTCCATTTTGTGCAACAGAAAAATCGGAAGTATTCATAATTTTTGGTTGAGAGGTGACCGGTAATGTTAATCCCAGTGGAAGAACTTGTTGTGCAAGCGAGGAGAAATTGTTCGTATTCACATTTGTCTTGTCGTTCGTTAATTTTAATTCTAATGGCATCGCCTGTGAAAAATGGAGAGCTTCCTGAGGATTAGAAAAGTCAACAGAAGTAACTTGCATGTCTTTCTTTGATGGATTTATAGATATAGGGTTCTGCATCCCTGTTGAGATTGTCTGTGTATTACTTAACAACTGGTTCCCAACAACACTGTTAACTACTGTTGGTTTGTTCAATGTTTGACCTATTGTCTGTGACTGGTTCCCTGATAATGAGTGAGCCATTAAATGATTCAGGGAACCAGAAAGATTCAAAGAGGTATTAGTTGGGGAATTCAGTTGTGCATTGACAGTAACGTTCATTGACATTGAAGGAGGGTTAATCCTTTTCTGTTTTTGACGTCTATTACAAAACCACACTCTGACAACTTCTCGTTCCAAATTTAAATCCTCAGCTAAATTAGCTATTTCCTCTGATGATGGTTTAGGATGTTGTATGAATGCTTTCTCTAAAGCGACTCTAACTGAGGTATCTATACTGGTTCTCTTCTTCCTCCTTCTAGCTATGGCTTCAGGGGAAAGGTTCCCAATAGTACTACCACCAGACACTGGAGTGGTCGGACTAGCTGACAACATGTCAGCATCCTTCAACCATTTCTGTAATAATGGTTTTAACTTGCACATATTTTTGAAGCTCAGATTTAATGCCTCAAATCTTGAAATGGTTGTCTGACTGAAATCATTGCCATATAACTTTCCCATAGCTAGACCCACATCACCTTGGGTGAATCCTGAAAGATAAGGAAAAAATGTCATCTTATACAATGATTATAGTAAAAGTTAGTTCTTGAAACTTGAACAAGAATGTGTCCACAGTACACAGATGCCCTACTCGCACTATCATTTTCTATGTTAAGTGAAATTGGAATAAATTCTCTAATTTGGAATTTAAATTATAATGATAATATCATAGGGAACATGTATACTAAGTTTCAAGTTGATAAGACTTCAACAAAAACTACCTTGACCAAAAACTTTAACCTGAAATTTGCACTATCATTTTCTATGTTTAGTGAAGCGTGAAATAGGGGTCAAAAATCTAATTTGGCATTTGAAATAAGAACGATCATATAATTCAAGTTAATTGGACTTCAACTTCATCAAAAACTACATTGACCAAAATGTTTAACCTAAGGTAGCACTCCACAGTTAGGTGTGTAGTTTCGCATTTTGGCCCCTGTGGATTTTTTAAATATGAGAGCTAGTGTGCAATAAAATTCATTTTTGGATAGCTGAGTATTAAAATAGCC
Source organism: Mytilus trossulus (assembly GCF_036588685.1). Lineage (NCBI taxonomy): Eukaryota > Metazoa > Mollusca > Bivalvia > Mytilida > Mytilidae > Mytilus > Mytilus trossulus. Next base: position 14,517,362 of record NC_086378.1, on the reverse strand, counting down.
TTTGTATTGGGTTTATATGAACATCAAGGTTATGTAATGTATGTAATATAGGCTGTTTTCTGTATGACAGTCCGTATTTGCATGTCCATACCATACATTGGTCCGGCAATTATTGTAATGTTTTTTCCAACTTTTTATCGCACGAACTTTGTGATTGGATTTTACGAAAAAATGAGGCGAAAGACACCCATTTTTTATTTGATCATTAGGAAGATTTAAGAAAACAGTTTCTAAAAAGGTATCACTCAAAGGCATTGAAATTCTAGTTTGATCCAAATTTTGGGGGGATATATGACATGTTCACCCCCCTTTTTGCAATATTTTATGGTAAATAAATGCTGAATGTTGCCATGGATACACATAAAAGGAATTAATTTTCACCCTTTTAACTTTTGAAAATTGAATCTATGGAAGATACTGATTACATACATATGCACATGTACAACACAAACAGTTAGGTTAATGTATTAGAAATCCAGGAATAGGAGATGATAAAACATTTTGGGGCTCATTTTTAATTTTATTTTCTAACTGTGGAGTGCTACCTTAAGCAGAACAGACAGACGACCAGACCAGAAAACATAATGCCCCTCTACTGTTGTAGGTGGGGCATAAAAAAAAGTCTGTTAACTGAGCATCTGAGTAATTTGTACCTTTCAAAATCTCTTATTTTATGGTTATTTCTAGTAACATTTCTGCCTATTTTAATGTGTGTAGTGTACAAAATCTTTTGGCTAATATGTCTGTGTCTATGTTACTTATGCGTTGCCATTTATACTTTGAATAATTTTTTTTCCTGTTTTCCTAGATACAAGTTGATGATGATAATGGCTGGCTGTTAAAAGTTCAGTGGTAAATGAAATGCATAATTAGAATATGTGATATGAATGACTCATGTTTTGCACATAGGAGTACCATAGACCAGCACACATATCATTAATCAGTTTTTAAAGTGTAAGTTAACAAGTTGAAGGCCACAGGAAGACATGTCATCCTACCATACACATTTTTCTGACTATGATCAGTCTTTGCTTTTACTGCTAAATGCTGTATGCTTATTGGAGCAGAAAGCAGCAATTAACAATTTTAGAGGGCAGTAAAGGGTTATTTTCGTGCAACATGTTTTGTTATTCTAATTTCACGTGCAGCAGTGAAAAGAATTCGTTCTTCACTGTGTTTCATGAAATCAGTAAAAAGATCAACATGCAAGCAATTGTCAATTGTTCATTCATTATCAAATGGCAATTTAATTTTGTAATTTTTCATGCAGATACCCCTTTTACGCCCCTCAATTTAAAGTCGATAGCTTGACCCAACAGAAGTTCACTCACTTCCTCCTGCACGCAGTGCACCCACGTTATCAAAGACAGCTGAAGTTGATACTTGTAGAAATCTGTTGTTAGTGTATTTCTTTATGTTGTAAATTCAGCTGTTGTAGATATTTGTGACATCTTTAAATTTCTTTGATATTTTAAAATGTGTTGTTTTATTTGTTGTTTTGAGAATACAATTGTAAAAAGTTAATGAGAAATAAAATTTATTTAACCAAAATTCAACAAAATATACTTTTTGAAATGTTTTAAGGCCATTGAAAATGCAAAAATGCAATTGTCAGTTGTGTTTTCCTTCGAAATTTAATTAGATTTTTGGTCAAACAATGATGACCTGTTAGACAAAGTATTCTCTATAATAAGTATACATACCTAATTCAATTCTTCTTCTTTTAAAAGTTTTAGCAAACTGTTCTAATTCTTCTAAATCAATGTTTTCTTCCTAAAAGATAATGTGCATTAGTTATAGAATAACAGACAAAAAGTAGGATGGAAAAATCAAATGTTTATGACTGCGGATTCATTATTATTACTGGGGTATAGTTAACTCATTAAAAGTCTTAAAAGAAATAATTTCCAAATGCAAGTTTTAATTATTGCTAAGATAACTCTGTGACATTTTTCGCAATAATAAAAACATCGCAATAATTTCTGAATTTACATTTTAATTTACTGGTTGATCAGTGATCAGTAAAATCATAATAAATCTAGATGAAGAGTAAGATTTGAATACACTATAAACCAGCTGACTGTAAGTTAACATACAGAGATATAAGAAGACAAGACCTACTGGTTGTATAGTAAGATGCATGGACTCCTCTTCAAGTTCTACTGGTTCCTTGATAGATTCTGATGCTTGTTGTTGTTGTTGCTGCTGTTGTTGTTGTAGTTGTTTAAGTTGTTGTGATACATTCTGAGATTGCAGCACAGGAGCAGGTGTTGGTTGTGTGAGGGCAGCAGCCTGTGTTGTTTGTTGTAAAACTGGTTGTTGAATCTGAAAAAGCAAGTATCAAAAGGTAAAGCATCATTTCACTTCCAATAACTGTAATGTGCTGGAAGGTTAAACATTGACAATTATAAAATTCTACTACATTGTCATCCACAAGGCATTTTATTTTTACTTTGATTATAGTTGAAAGGTATTAAACTTGTTTTGTTCCAAGGATTTTTCACTTACTAATAAATTTTTTTATATAAAGCCTGAAATTAGCATTGTTGACAATTATTACAGACTATGTCATTTTTTACCTTTCAGTTCAATTTTTTCCCCATTTTTTGCTCATATAATAATGCTGAAACACTTAAACTGTAAAAGCTGGTTAATACTAATTTTTAATATTATTAACTTAGTTCTAAGTGATAAGCTAGGGTAAACTTGTCCCTTGTATGATCACAATTTTTATGACATTTAGATCATAATCTGATTTAATAATAAATTAGAGAGCTGGTTTTGTTTGTAATAAAAAAATGAAAACAACAAATTATAAATTACATGCATCTTAAGTGCTATTCTGACAAATGCTATTGTTGAAATGATTTTTTTAAAGTATATACCTGTTGGGCCAGTTGTGCATGTTGTCCAAGTGATGCCAATGTCAAGTTCTGTAACACTGGAATACCCTGAAATAGATCAATCAAGTCATAAATTTTCCTTTTTTTAACACTATCAAATGCAGACTGGTAATTTTTTTTATGGAAATAACAAGCGTGCTTGTATTTTACTGTGCATATCATACCCCACATGTAAATGAAAGTATCGGAAAACAGGAAGGTGACCAAAAGATTCAAAACGTGCACACATCACTGTTAGGCTGCTAACCTAATTTAAACTTATATTTTTATTGCATTCAGTAAAACTTGAGAAGAGCGCGATGAAAATTTAAAAGACCATTCAACATAATTAAAATATGTCAAAGACTCAAATGGACGAGTTGCAATAAAATTCCTTAAAAATGCCATCATAGCTGCGTGCAATCTTCCTGTCTAGTTTCAGGGATCTGGGTTGAAAACTGAAGAAGTTGATTACACAAAACTTGTACTTTCTATCATAAATATAGACAAGAATCCAATTTAGTTATATATGCTATAGGTGAGATAGAAATTAAGTGTGCAAACAAATTTCTTGAAATAATCTTATTGCTGTTGAATACTTTTAAAACTGAAAAAAAAAACCAAAGAATATTTTTTCCAAACCTGATTCTGAATAATAAATGGTTGTAGTGAAGCTCCACCTAGCTGTGATGTATTAATCAGAACAATCTGTGGTGAATTAGCTGCTGTCAGACCCTGCAGGGTGGCTAAAGTAGGTGCGGCATTGAATTGATGAGTGGCTTGTGTTGTCTGGGCTGTCTGTAACGCCTGGTTCTGACTGGTTTGAACCTGTTGTAACTGCAGCTGGTGTTGTTGAATAGTCTGCTGAAGCTGTTGTAACTGTTGAAGATCTGCTGCTGACAACTGTATCCCTGCTAGCCCACTAGAAACTGGTACCTAATTTGAGAAGAAAAAAATAAATTAAATAATAACCTTGAAATGTTGCTTATTTTGCTTACAGCATGTACAGTACAAGCATTAAGATCTGACATGTCTTTATTAAGATGATACTGTTCGTATGAATTCAGTAATATTTTTTTTTACTTCCCCAAAAGCTGATATTTGAATTTTCTGAAACATATGGAAGCATTAATCTTACGTCAAAAAATGTGATTTTTAACTTATCCAATTATTTTTTATTTTCACTGAATGAATAGGGCCAAATAAGCTCCATAATGTATCTATCTTTTTGGTATTTTAGTGTTTTTTCTTCAATCACATTATTTTTTAGTAGTAATGTTGGTCTTCAAAGAAGAAAGTATACACATTTCACTTGTTTTTACTTTTTAGGAGTATGGTGGCTCATTGTAACATTTCATAGATCTCATTAATTACTATCATGGTTGAGTTTTTATTGTTCAAATTTTAAGATTCATGGTAATTGGTATAAAATAAAACAGTGTTTGCCTAAGGAAAACATAAGTACAAAAAATGTATCTTAAAAAGTTGTGTCATAAAAATTGGTACATTCTTCATCAAAATCATAAATGTTGTGCAAAGTACATGTGGATGATTTAAATTTCCAGATGACAGTAATCCTTATGCTAGCTGCTACTCTAGCCTAGTAATGATTTAGAACCCCTTTTCTGACAGACTTGTACATACCACAGCTGGTTGAGCAAATCCTCCCTGTAACAACAATCCACCTTGTGCTGCTGCTCCTGTGGCCATAGGGAACTGTCCAGCTAACAAAGCATTCTGTAGCTGTTGTATTGCTGCTGAAGCACTGGTGGCCTATTAAAAAAAACCAATTAGAGATTAATCCATAATTATTTTTATATAACCAGGCCCATAAAGTCATTTCTTACTCTTATTAAAATGAGTAAGAAAAAAAAAATTTGCACTATAATTATGCCCAAAATAGAAAAAAAACGCATTCATGTCTTTGTGATTTTTTAAAGTCATTGAAGATTTTTTTGTATCCCATATCTTTTTGAGAAGTCAGCCTGTGTTTTCAGTAGCTCTATAATACACTTAAGGCATTTCCACACGTAAATTAGTTAAAGATCCATTAAAATAACTTTGGATAAATTTGGCTGCCATTGTTTAAAAGATTTTTTTTTAAAAAGCAGACAGTTTTAAGTGGTTGGTTGAGCAACAATTTGTGTCAAATTTTGTACAGAGAGGCAGGTATTCCTTTTGGAGTCCCCCCTACAGATCCCCTTATTAAAACAACTAGTACATCCCTAGCTACCAATTCCTGTTCTTACATGTAATTCTAAATTACATGTACATCTCACCTCAAGTTAACCCTCCCTACCCTTCAATATTAATCCAGTACATAACAGATTAAGTGGTCTAAAGGCATCTCCCTTGGCCTTTCCTGTTGACCCCCCCCCCCCCCCCCTTTTTCACATTCTTCATGATTATTCAAGTACATACCAGATAGCGTGGTTTAAAGGTATTGCCCCCTCCTGTTGTTCACCCTCTTTCCCTACCCTTTATGATTATGTAAGTACCTACCAGATAGAGTGGTTTAGAGGTATCTCCCCCTCCGGTTGTCCACCCTTTATGAAAATGTAAGTACCTACCAGATAGAGTGGTTTAGAGGTATCTCCCCCTCCTGTTGACCCTCCTATTCCCCACCCATCCTATGAGTATTTAAGTACCTACCAGATAGAGTGGTTTAGAGGTATCTCCCCCTCCTGTTGACCCTCCTATTCCCCACCTCTCCTATGAGTATTTAAGTACCTACCAGATTGAGTGGTTTAGAGGCATCTCCCCCTCCTGTTGACCCTCCTATTTCCCACCCTTTATGATTATTTAAGTACCTACCAGATTGAGTGGTTTAGAGGCATCTCCCCCTCCTTTCCCACCCATTATGATTATTTGAGTACCTACCAGATTGAGTGGTTTTGAGGCATCTCCCCCTCCTGTTGACCCTTCTCCTTGAGACACATCTCCATTCATCTTGTAACCTGCAATCAATAATGTTTTATATTAGATCATGATCATTATCTCGCAGTCAATATCATAACATTGATGTGTTGACCAAAATACAATTTGCTCAGAATGCTGAGCATTGTTTCTCACTAAACTGTTCTTTTCAACTTTTTTTAATCAGGCTTCACTGATGAATCTTTTGTACATCTGGCAAACAAAATTGTTAGCCTGATATCTTTGAGTTTGTTATTTTTGAATTCTCTAATTGTCCTTATATTATCACAATGTACTTTTTATATTTTGTTTGCAACTTTAGTGATTTGGTACAAATAGGAATCATATATTCTGTTAAAAAAAAAGATATACAAATTCTTACCGAAAACCATTACAAGAGAAAAATACAACATCATTTAGTAAAATTATCTTAAATTGGTATACCTATATGACCTATATGATATTGTTCAATTTAATGATTAATTTTTTTATCAAAAAAATATATCTTAAGTTAAATACTGGTAACTGAAAATGCCAAAGTTGTAAAATTTTCAAAAAAACATTGTCACAGTCTTATCCATGATGTATTTCATGCATTTTGGAAAGTCTTAAAAGCCAAAGTGTTGTTCTCATCTCTGCATATTTGAATTAACATGTCTGGAAATCCAATTTCCCATACCAATGAATCTTCAGTCTAATTTTACAATGACTTATGCATTTGAATATGGAATTAACTGGCTCAACACAATATCTGATGATGATGAAAAGCTAATATTCAATTTACTTTGGCCTTAATGAAGGGGGAATGAAAAAGAATTATTCAATTTACTTTGGCCTTTATGAAGGAGGAATGGAAAACTAATATTCAATTTACTTTGGCCTTAATGAAGGGGGAATGGAAAAGTAATATTCAATTTACTTTGGCCTTAAAGGAGGGTGAATGGAAATGTAATATTAGGTAAACATTAAACAGCAAAATAGACAAATGATTAAACTATGTACTCATAGAGTAAAGGGAAAGGATTGAGTACTTCGAAAAAATGTTTAAACCTGCCATAACATTTGTGGTTTGAGTACTGAAAGTTTTTAACGTCAATTTTGACTGTCTAAAGTTGAGAATCGAGAAGAGGATTTAGCACTCACAAATCTGGTTTGACCATGCTACATTTGAAATGATTCCATTCATTCTTATAATTAGATTGAAAATACATTTATAAAGGACAAAAAACAGCAATATCAGGACATTTTAGAAAAAAAACAATACATCAAAGGAACAGTAATTGTATTTATCCCCCATGTCCATTTTCTAAAATGAGCTAGATCATTATATGAAAAGTCCTTAGTTTTGGAACACATAACACATCAATGAATGCATCATATGAGATTTAAATACATTTGTTCAGTTTTATAATTATAGTGGCCATTTGAGATACATGTCACATATGTTATACATGTTACAATTTCATTTTATACAAAGAAATGCTGCTCAAGAATCCAGAAATTTTTGAAAATCATATTTCAGTAAAATTTTAGCATTTCCCCAAATATTCCTTTCAAAATCATTCAATGCAACTACCTTTTTAAAATACTAATCAGTTAAATAATTGAAAAATTTAGACAAACAACCTTTACATCTTTTACATAAAAAACAAACTGCATCAAAACATTTTCTTTTAAATAATCCAACTACAGATTACATGTATAAGAACTAATTAGACGTACTATACCCATATTATAAAATGTGTTAAAGTACATATGAACTAGAGTTTGTTTTTACCATGTTTACATGTGTTACAGTTACATGTAACAATGCTTTTACAGAAAAAAAAAAACATTTAAATAAAACATCTGCAGAGGAAATTGTATATTTCAGTTCATCAACTTTTTAAGTTGCCATTTGAGATTTATCAATACACATCAATAATAAAATTGTCAATTACATGTTGTTAAATTTGTAACAGATCTAATTTTCATAAAAAGAGATAATATGATTTTACATTACCGTATAGTTTTTTTCTCATCCTCTCCTTTCCCTTACAAAGCCTTACAGAGAAATGATTAACATTTCCAATATAAAGATGTAAATTAACTACAGAATTTGCATTCATATCACACCCCAATACACAATTACGTTGTTTTGTATTAAAATGAGCATTTTCATTCTAAGCTGGTGGGTTTAATCTTTAGAAATGTCACATACACAATACCAGGATAATTTAAACGGCACATTTTGTATCTGAATATGTAAATTTTCTGAATAATATTAGTGATTTAGTCGCTATTTTATTCAGTAAAGAAATAAATAATTAACAATCTTAAGGCTTAAAGGAAACTGTTACATCGGCTTTTAAAGATGATGCATGTGTTAACTTAAACAACTGTCATCAAGATTGCCTGTTTGGCCAAACAAGACCATAGCCAGCGAAAACATGATCGGGATGATTTCTAATTAAATCCTTTTTGGAACTGAAATTATATTTCTATTCTAATGCAAGTTAATTTTTGAAAGTCTAATTGACTTAATTATATATGCTTTTACAAGTACATGCATGCAAAAATGCATTGCACAGAAATTGAGACTTCCTTAAGATTGTTAAACAAGATTGCACCTAAAAGCCAATGAATTGAATTGGTGCTGAAATGGACCTGTAAATTATCTATTAAACAAAGTAAAATGCCCAATTGATGGCACTATAATGGTGATAATAAAATCAGTTACAGCCGATCTCATTGAGTGTGTAGTTTAAAGTAATATCTTTGGTTAGCTTGCTCGCTAGCTGAATTGTGAAGTCATTATAAGTAACCTTACTTACTACCCTCCTTTTGAAGTAGCATACTCCTACAGACAGGTAGATTTTACTTGATTTTACTTTCATTCAAAGGAGGGTAGTTTACCTAAACTAATAATGAGCTCACGGTTCAGCTACATGTAGCAAGCAAGCTAACCAGAGATATTACCTTTAGCTACACACTCAATGAAATAGGTTGTAAAGCCTATCAGAACATGGCTGGGGTCTGACACAGGGACATGGCAAATACGTTTGAACCTTTGAAAAACAACAATTTTACCATTTTTACATAAAATAATTTATGGAACATAGCTTTTAAACATAAAAATCTAAGGCCATACTGAAACTTGAATCTGCATTTTCTTTACATGTATGATAACATTACTTTTATGTAAATTTGCAATACCATAATAAAATTCAAAAAATTGTGAATCTGGAGACCCTACTCATATACTGGTACATGTATTTGAACACAGTAATCATGTGCAAAATCAAACTCAACCAGCATTTCATGTAGCTTCATGTATATTGCACAGTTTGGACATTTCTTACAGCAATTAATAAATAACCACCTCCCATCATTTAAATGACTCATTACTAAACATAATATAAGAGTATAGAAATTTTAAACAACACTTTCAAGATAGCCACCCAGTGAACTTCAAATCATGATGGGTTGTAAGCTCTCAGTACAGACATGCTGTCAAATTTCTGACCAGTTTGATTGGAATATGAAATGCAATGGAATTTGGTCAACATTAAAACTGAACTGCAGGAAGTGGAGGGCAAAACTTACAATCAAGTCACAGTAACTGAAATATCTGCCTCAATCTACTTAGAGTTATTATAGACATAACCAAAATGCAGTGTCCCCTAATTTTTTTTATTAGGTAGCAAAATTGGTATGAAAACAAACACAACATTCAATATGTCACTAAAACCAGTGCTGGAAACGGATGCTTGCCCCAACTCCAATTTACAAGTAACACCTACATGTATGTACATGTACATATGCAGGTAGAATTGTAAATTTCCATCAACCTGATCAACATTAAAAAAAACATAGATATGGTGGTACTATTTTATCCTGTTGGAAAGATATTTGTTTGTGGATTTTTCTTGAAGAGAAGGAAATTCATCCACCACCGTTGAATGAATTCAACACTGCTTTGTAATCAGTGAGTATTCTAATTTAATAAATGTCAATTTTCACTGGTAGGTATATCTATAAAGAGAAACTCCCAAAGTCATGAAAGTGATAAAAGGGCTTCAAACAGGTTACTTCATTTCTGTAGGTTACAATACTATATATTTGTAGGTTTTTTACCAATGATGTGAATATCAAATCAAAATTGAACAAATTTCCCCAACAAATCCCTCATACAATCTATCACCAAAAATATGTAAATATAGTTAATTTGCATTGGTTATTTAAATCTAATGGTCTGATCAATGTTTGTACCCTGCTGTCTTTATTCATGAATAAATACACTTTATAAATATTGATGACATTCGCTTGGAATATATTAGATGTAAATTGGATAACAGGAAAACTGAGGCTCTCCACTTGTGCAAACCTCACTTGCACATCAATATGCTATATAGTGAGCCTATATCTAGTTGTTGATAATTAACATTTACTGTTACAATGATCATAATTTATATTTCACTTTCTATGTATTAATAGCTAATAGTTGGTCTTATATTAAAACAAAATATTCACTTATATAGCTTCAAATTATATACAAACATGTGCATTCTACCGACATGTTGAACAGTTCAGCAAGCAGCTGCAGTATAATCCAAAAATATCGACACACATGTAAATTCTATTTAATACAACTAAACTGTTTCTCACACATAACATATATATATATATATATATACTTTTAATGAAAAATCCAAGTACATGTACAAAACATAAAAATATTTTTTTCTATTTTGTGACTTCCATCTATAATCATGATAATGGTAAATCCTATGTGTTATTCTTCTCAAGTCTGTACTGTGGTTTTGTCTACATGAACATGGAATATAAAATTTTTGTCTCTACATGTATCTAGTCAGTTCGAAAAGTTAGTGTAAAATACCATACAATATTAGTCAGAAAAACTTTCAGTTATAATATGAGTTATCTCCCATTATTCAGAATATCATGATTTCCCAACATTTTCATTACACAATGTAGCATGATTATAAGAAAAGATTTAAGATGAGACAATATTTTTTGTCATTTTCCTCATCATCACACCGTACTAATATATACATGTACATAGTGTATGTACATAATGTATGTACATGCATGTCAATTCTTTTTATGATTTTGCTTTTCTGAAAAATAGAATTGCTCCACTATAGCCTCTAGTCAATAAATTTGTAACAACTTGATAGCAAAGCCTTATAAATATTTATGAAGGTAATTTTCGTTAAACTGATCAAATTCTCAGACCAACTCAAACATTAAAAACAGCTTCCGATTTTATTAAAAACTTTATAACATTTATGAATATTTATGAATTGAAACGATTTGAACAAGTGTACAATATATTTATTAGCATTTTTTTCTCATTTTTAGAAACAAAAGTACTTTCATGGAAATTTTCAAATCTATAACAATATCCAATCATGAATAAAAAACTAGCATTAAGCATATGAAATTTACTATTTTTGTAGTATTAAAAGTATTGAATGATTTTTTTCCACTGTCTTAATCAAACAGAATACATCAAAATATAAAAAATACAAAACCATCATCTTGTTTTACGTCAACAAATAAATGAACAGTCATTATTAATTAACATTGATGACACTCATTAGATGTTACATAACACTAGAAGTAAACTACAATACAGTAAGATATTCCTATAAGATGTTATTTCTGTTGTTTTTTGTAAGTGTTGTTGGGTTTTAGTCTTCATGGCGATGTTTTGCATAGAAAATTGTATTCCAAATTGCAATAGACATTTGTATTCAAATGTTAAGATATGATATTATAATAATAAGATGTGGTATGATTGTCAATGACACCTCATCAAAAGAGACAAACTGACATAAAATTAACAGCTGTAGGTAACTCGAATGACCTTATAAAATGACCAAAACCCATACTTTGCCATATTTCCTGGAAGGCTGAGACAGTACCATTAAACGTGTGAAATTTTATAAATAATAAATAAATGACAGGATGTATACTTAAACATACATGTATGCAGAATGTCAACAATTCATGGCTGATTGTGCAGGGCCAAATAACTTCTGTGAAAAAGAAAAATACATGTAAGTGGTTCCCTTTATGCTAAACCAAACACAACAGCTGTAAACAAGGAAATTTAGCAAAAGTTTCATTTTTTATAGGCATGAATCAAGTAGACTGTTGACTGAAAGATATTTATCTACATGAAAATGAAATGTGCCAATAGTCATATACAAGGTTTCAGAGGAGTTGAGATGACAGGAACAGGACTGACGGACGGACAGATGGACAGACAGACGGGTCACAACAGAATACCCTCTGCAACTTTGATGCATGGGGTATAATAAGATTTAAGTAAATGAGGAATGTGTCCATGGGAAACAGATGCAGCTGCGCTTGAAGATAAAATTCAAAATCAGATATTTTACTATTTACAAGGAATGTAACACATGGCCATCAAAATTCAATCTGTGTCTGTGATTAGTTAACAAATGTAATAAGCATTGCGTATACATTTCATAATATTTGGTTGAGGCAAACTAAAGTTACACGACAATACAGATTTAGCAATTTTTCTTAAATTATACTTATGTTCATCTTGGTCCAAACTATCAGAAACATACAAAGTCATTATATAATACAATTATTATACATTTTGAACGTGTAGTATCATGAGTATGTCTCTATCAGCAGATCAGACAGAATTGAAAGAAGAAATTATTCCCTTTTTCTTAATTAGATAATTATATTAAATTATTATAGTTATTGCTAATTTTATTGACGGTGCTACCAGTAATACTTTCTTTTACTCAGAGGACACTTTTGTCTTTTTAGCCTTCAGGCATTTTAATTCATTGAATGCCTCTCTATTAAATAACGAAACGTGCGTTTATGTGTAAAACCTGAATATTTAATAGGAATATACATACAGTAATTTGTAATATGCATATATGCAAAATATAGCTCAAAACAAGCACTGACATAACTACACATCTCGATTAAAAAATGAAAACTGGCAAGGACAAGGTAAACCACAAATCTGCAATCTCACATCTCCTTCTTCGTTAACCTTAAGATTTTGAGATAGCCTGTTTTTTTTCCGATATATTTTAATGACAAGCAAGAACACAAACAAGTTAAGCGAATTATGAAATTATGAATATGTAAACTACAATTATTTTGATTATTCATTAGAATGAAACAAATTTCCGCCATTTTGAATAATCAGGTTGCCACATTTGCATTTTCTAAATATTGTTGCAAGAAACTGAGGGCATTAAACCCCCCAAAACTAACTGGTTGACAAAAGAAGTGTCATGGTAATTACTTACTAATTAATCGCTTGATTGGCGTCTAGGTGTTGTTTTAGAATTCACAGTAACATGCAAATTAATCAGCTTATAATTTGCATACAAACAAGCCGACAATGGCTGGCGAAGTAATTATTGAAACGTTTTTGATTGGTTGATAAAATAATCATCACAGATTATTCTAAATTTTAACTTTATTTAGCGGGAAATTTTAAAATCAACATGTTTTTTTTGTACAATTAAAATATTTCTAATTTGTTTGTAGACAAATGAAAACAAATCCACTTGTATTTACCCCCTTCTGATGAGTTTAATCACTACAATAACATCATATCAAATGCAAATAAATCTCTTGGCTTCTTAGTCAGACTTAAAATTTCTAAGGCAACCATTTGATTTTCTGGAGGGGGACTATGGATTTTTTTGCTGGACACCCTTTTTTTCGCCTTTGGTGAAAGACAATCTATTTTTTTGGCGACAAGTCGCAAAAAAAGTCTTTCAATTTTAGCATTACATATACTTAGGGGGGGGATATAGGAGGGGTCCTGATCCTGAGATCCCGGGCTTTAAAACACTAAATCCCGAGGTCCCGAAATTAAATAAAGCAAATTCCGGAATCCCGAAATCCGAAAAAAAGAATTCCCGGATCCCGAAAGGGTCAATCCCGAAATCCCGAGCTTAAAAACAGCAGATCCTAGAGTCCCGATAAAGGTCCTAACCCCCCCCCCCCTTCTATACTGTAGTGGTAGCTGAGGGTGAAACCACAGGCAACATATTAAGGGATATAGGAATTATTTTTTTTGAGACAAGTGCCTGTGGGTGAAGCAAACAATTTTTTTTCTCAGGGTCAAAAACAAATTATTTTTTTCTTCAAAAACAGGAAACAACCCCCCCCCCCCCCCCCCAGAAAATCAAATGGTTGCTGCCTAACACCAATATCAAATCCCGTGCTTACCAAGCAATAGTAATTAAGTCCAAAACTTGAATTTGCCTGTAGTTTAGGATCCACACAGCAGAAAATATTAAAATAAGCTAGAAATGATATAGAGGAGTGTTCAGTACATCCATTAAACGAACTACAATATGGCCCTCACTCACAGAGCGCCGCCTTAAAACCAGACTTATAATGTTCTACAAGGTCATCCATGGACTAATCGCAATTCCGCCAGTGATCACCATGCAGTAGTCCTCATACCAGATGCTAGAACAAACCAATTACTTACTCAAACTTTCGGAAAATAGCCACCTCTAAAGACAGCTACAAATGGTCATTCTTTCCACAAACAATCAACCAATGGAACATGTTACCACAAGTTGTGGTAGCATGTCGAACAGTTGAAATCTATAGAGATCAGTTGACGTGCACCAACTGTTCTCCACAACATAATTTAATTCTATAAATACCAATGAACATATTTTTTTTTAATCACTTGTTGTTTTTCTTTCATGTAAACATGGTAAATATCACTAAGTATTCTACAAATTTAAAGATACATTTTTGTTCATATTTTTAATCATATACTCCGCGCATGCAACAGTTCGTAATCTTCAATAGAAATAATAATAATAATAAGAAGAAACCTTTTTCAACTGATTTTTATAGTTCATTCTTACGTTGCACTGCTATACTAATGTCCCACGGGCCAGGTTAGTGGGAGGGTTGGGATCCCGCTAACATGTTTACCCCTCCCCAGCCACATTCTGTATGTATGTGCCTGTCCTTAGTCAGGAGCCTGTAATTCAGTGTTTGCCGTTTGTTTATGTGTTACATATTTGTTTTTCGTTCATTTTTTTTTTATTATACCTGAGTTAATTGAGTTAAATAAGGCCGTTAGTTTTCTCGTTTGAATTGTGTTACATTTTCATTTCGGGTCCTTTTATAGCTGACTATGCGGTATGGGCATTGCTCATTGTTGAAGGCCGTACGGTGACCTATAGTTGTTAATTTCTGTGTCATTTTGGTATCTTGTGGACAGTTGTCTCATTGGCAATCATACCACATCTTCTTTTTTATAACCTTGAAAATGTTGAAACAGAAAAAGATATTGGAGTTATATAACCATTGACATGAATCTGTCGTTTGTAAATCATATCCAAAACCACGTTAAATCATAAAGCTAATCATAAGATAAAAGTGTTCACTCCGTCGCGGTTCCTTTGTCCACCTAGACAGTTGCACACTTTACATTACTACATAGGTACGTGTAAGACCCACTAAGACCGAATTTGAAGTAAGCAGACAATTATGTGCAATGAGAGAACGACCAAAATGTTGCCTACAATCCCCGGAAAGTTACTTCCTATATTTCTAGTGGTACGAGTGTACCGCAAAACAGGATCGCTTTTTCATGCCCTGCTGGTGAGAACAGGATCGCTTTTCCATGCCCTTCTGGTTAGAACAGGATCGATTTTTCATGCTCTGCTTGGTGAGAGCAGGATCGCTTTTTATGCCCTGATGGTGAGAACAGGGTCTTATTTTCTTTAAACAAAGCATTTGTCTAGAATAGGGTCGCTCATTTAATTGTTACAGTCTAGAACCCGATCTATTTTATACGGTCTAAAACAGAATTATGCATGCATTTTCGGGTATACGTTTTCTGATCGTGTCTATGAACTGTTTTTCAATATTTCTGTTTAGAACAGGGTATATATTTTTTTTATTGTTTTCTTGTTAGAGTAGGGTATGATTTGACAAGTGCTGTGGGCACAGTTGCATGTTTACCCAAAAGGATAGGGAGTTACCCCCCCCCCCCCCCCCAACACACACACACAAGTCTACAATGAGATATTTGCCATGTGAAGACCGCATACACAAATCAGAGGTGACATGATAGAAGTTTCAGAATTATTCGACAAGAGAATAACAAGTGGTTTACGACAGACAAGCATCCACTCTATAAAACTGAAGAAACAACGAAGTCGTCGGGATCTGAGAAAGTATTTTATTCACCAAAAGAGACTGAGTTGTGGACATATGGAACAGCCTCCTCGAAGGAGTGATATATCAGCAAAAACTTTTAACACTAGTACTTTTAAAAATAGATTAGATAATTTTTGCCGGGGCCTACCAATCGTTAATATGTTCTTCAATCCCGGGGATTCGAAATAACGTGGCACCAAATCGCCTTGCAGTATGCCCGACTTGCTAGACAAACGCACATTGCCTAAAACAGTGTCCAAATTCGCAGTATTAGACCAATTGCAATGCATTGTATTGACAAGCTATATCACTTTAAATGACAAAAAGGTAAACAAGACCAAATAAAAACAGCACTCATGCAAAGAAAGAAACTGATTAATATGCAACACGAAGCCCATCAAAACCAAGTGATCTCAGGTACACCAGAATGGTCAGCCGAGCAGGTCCTGTTCCATATGCGACAATCGTCGTGTTGCTGAAATAATAAAAAAACAATCAAAAAAACTGAAATAAGTCCAATTCGGGGGAAAGGAGGATGTGATTTTTTCAACGGCGATTGGAACATATCTGTCATCAAATCAATGATACCATATTGGGTCTGCATAATATGACATCTAGAAATTGATAGACTGGTTTAGAACTAAACTGGACACAAAGAGAAGATTCACGATAACTACAATCCCGTTCCCTTTTCCAGAATGTGACATAACGAATTAGACTTATCACCGGATTTGTACTAGTAACATAATCCATACAATGTTTGCAACATGTGAGTCACATGTGGAGAAGGCCATGATCAGCAGCTTACCCTTCCGGAGCATCTGATACCACCCCAGTATCGAGTTTTCAACAATGAGCAAAGCCCATACAGCATAGTCAGCTATAACAGGCCCAGATAAGACAATGTAAAACAATTCAAACGAGAAAACTAACGGCCTTATTTATTTGAAAAAAAATTGTTTATTTGTCTGTCTATTGGTCTTTTCTTTTTTAGCCATGGTGTTGTCAGTTTATTTTCAGCTTAGGAGCCGAACTTATATAATTATGAGTGGGTTTTCCCGTTTGAGTGGTTTTACCCTAGCCATTTTTGGGGCCGTTTATAGCTTGCTGTTCGATGAGAGGCAGAACTCCTTGTTGAAGACCGTACTTTGACCTAAAATAGTTTACTTTTACAACCCCTGAATTGGACGGAGAGTTGTCTCATTGGCACTCATGCCACATCTTCTTATATCTACATTATGAACTTGAATGTCCTTTTGGTCCGTTGCTTCTCTTCTTCAATTTAATTATTCTGTATCTGTATCTGTATCCTATGAATTTCTGCCAATATAGGCACACCTCCGTTATATGGAGTAAAACAATAAAAATAGTTCCACCACCGCAACAGTATAGAATATCAATCCATCAATATATATACACTATGAGGATTATGTACACAGTTCACAGTTTTTGATATTTATTTATCCTTTTATATGTAAAAGATAAAAATTGTCTTTATACTATTTAAATTCTATTTATAAAACTTAATATTAAGCCTAGGCGATCTGCAAAAACCCTATTTGACCTATTTAACTGACTTTAAAGTTCATCTTTCTCCTGCTACTTATCAAGTCCATTTTTGAAAGTATTTCATACCTCTTATTGTGTAATTTATAAATTAATTGTCTACACAAAGGTTCAATTCTATAGCTTATATCATTTTCTGACTCAGCACTGCAAGCATAGTGGAATGGATTAATAATTAGTTGCAAAATGTCAAGCTGACTATTAGAATGTTGCAAAGCAGGAAGCTCACTACATTTATATATAATGTTTTTCAAAATTGGTGTACGAAATTGGTCAAGTGCTCTACAACACAGCAAGAAATGTGAAAGTGATTCTTCTGCTTGGTCACATAATTTTGCATCCAGGAGGCCTATATATGTTGGGCGCTTAAGATCTTTATTCTCTCTTTCAAATTCTTCTACTATAAGTTCACAAAGTAATGGTGATGAATTTTCTGTGAAACCTCTTTGTAACGGATTTTGACATATTATTATTTTACAGTTCTCTCTAAATTTTAGTATCTTCTCGATAACTTTTCAGAATGTTGGTGTTACAGTAATTCCTCTGTAGTTTTTTGCATTTTTACATTCACCTTTATTTTTAAATACCGGAAAGAGGGTTCCAATTTTGAGTGAATCAGGAATAAAATGTTTTTCAAATGATTTGTTGATTAAAGCTTGTAAGTATGTTAAAAGGTTGGCACCGCCGTGGATAATATTCTCAGCTGTAATGCCATAGAAATCTGCTGCCTTGTTTCGGTTCAGACTGTTTATAGCTTTTAAAATTTCTTCCTGTGTTACATTAACATGAATAAATTGCTCACTGCAGAGTTCAATGATGTTTTTATATTCATTTTCAGTATTCTTTAGATAATTGGAATCAAAATTTTCATCAAGAGTGTTTTCTGCTAGTTGACCAAAATGTATTTTCCACCCCTCCATTATTTGCTCTGGAGTGTTATAAATGTTATCACCTACATTCAGCTCATCTATACGTCTAGATAGTTTTCCACGTTGCTTGTTGATAAGTTTATAGAAGAGAGTTTTGTTTGATGAACTTGCTTCAATAATTTCATTTCTTTCTTGCATGCGTTTTTGTGCAATTTCCAATCTACAAGTTTTTCTCAGTTCCTGTGTTGTAATTTTCTTTTCAAGTAGAAAAGGATCTAAGCAATCAGTTGGCCGTCCATTTGCTTTCCAATAATAAAATGCTGATTTCTTATTCTTAATAGCTTTTAAAATTTCTTCAGACATTACTTTTAATTTTGGTTTATTCTTTCGAATTTTTGGTTTTTGTGCTATCTCATTGGTGGCTTTTGTTATTACAGCTGTTATATCATGAAAACCTGTTTCTATATCATCTTTTGTATTTATAACTTTTAAAGATGTAATAAGTCCCTCATTAATTATCTCAGTGTACTTCAACAAGTCTGCTTTATCCCATTTAACTTTCATTTTAGTCTTAAATTCTGTTTTCGTATTTGAACTCTTAGTTGTTTTGAAATCCAAAGACAATAGAAGAGGATAATGGTCAGAAACATTCCCAACTAAATCACATTTCCTAATATTAATGATTGATTCTTTAAAAGTTTCTTGAAAAAGTATATAGTCGATTGCAGTACAATCACTCCCATTAGCGCTAATGAATGTTTTTCCAGTATCTTTTGTACACAGACAGTGTTCGTCCATAAATGACACTATATATTTCTGTCTTATCGAGTCATTAGATCCAAAGATTTCCTCATTAAAGTCACCACCTATTATTATTTGGTGTGTTAGTTCATAGGTTGTCAATATTTCATTCAAAAGATCTAGACATTCTTGAAATTCTGTTTGACTATTTGTTGAACCTTTACACGGCAAATATACTGAAATGACTAATAAATTTGGGTCACCATTGATCTCTATGCATTGTATACGATTATTTCCTATAGACAGTGGAGTGACTATGGAGTCAAGATTTTTCTCCCATAGTATTGCAGTCCCACCATAACCTCTTGGCATTCTCCATGGAGTAATTGGGTCGCTGGAGTCTACTGCTTTACCAACACCCTTATAATCAAGTAGAATGTCATTCAACATCTGTAACTGACAGTGGAAGAGCCAGTGTTCTTGAAGTAGATAAATGTCAATAGAGTCTTTTAATTCATGAAATAGTGGACCACAGGTTAAAATGTTTTTACAATTAAAATCTAAAATCTTTAATACATATTTACAGTTTTTAGCCTTCTCTTCTATGGATCTAGGTTTTATTGCTATATTTTCGGACGGATGAGGCTCTGTTGGTATAAAAAATGCATGTCACTGTTGTTAACTTCATAGCTTATAGGTGCACCTTCTAGGGAGATGTGGAACCAATTGGGATCACTTTTTCCTATACTCTGTTGATTGTTGACCACTTCTTTATCATTCCTGTATGATTCATTTGAGTGTGAAAGTTCAGTCTTGTTAACATTCAATTGTTCATTTGGAAGTATTTCAATTAAGTTTTCTATACATATGTTTCTATCATGGTTGACATCGGGGTGAAGGTTAGCTGAATGAATAAATTCTGTATCTTGTTCCCTTTTTTGAATGTGATCATAATGGTAGTAGGCATTTGAGCACTGATGACTTGGTTGCAAATGAGATGTATTGTGAAAAACAGGTTGGCCGTAATATGGGTATTGATGATTTGGATGTGGAGTTGTAACATATGGTTGATTTCGAATTGAATGCTGATTTGGAGAGTATTGATGTGGATGCACAAATGATTTTTGCTGATCATACGATTGTTGACTAGAATTAAACTGTTCCGAATTTGATGATATATTACCGCTGTTGTTGAGAAGTTTGTTGAGTTCTTCATCCACTTTACCAAGTACGTAGTTGGTGACTTTGTCTCTAATTCCCACTATGAGTTTATCACTTGAGGTACTATCATGACTAACTTTGTCTTCAGTGTTAGGGATACTGTGGATAGTCCCACTGTTTCCCTGTGTAGTCTTATAGGCCTCTAGTGTCTCAATTCTTGTGAATAGAGTTTTTACGGTCTGTTCCAACTCTAGGTTTCTTGCTTCAGCTTTAAACAGTCTATCCAGCACTTTCGTTTTTTCTGACATGTTTTCATTAATAGCAGTCTCCTTCAGCTTCAACTGTTCATCTTTTTTCCGCAATCTCTGTTCTAGTTGTCGAAGTTCTTTCATTTTAATTTTCTGAAATTCGGAATTTGCACTGGTTTCATTTTGATCGTGCGCAGTGGAATTGATGTTATTTGAGCATGATGAGAGAGTACTACTTGTTGTTATAGTTTCTTCATTCCTTTCTGTATGTTGCGTTGAGCTGTCAACAATTTTGTTGTCTACTAATAGACCTTCTTCATCTATTGTTTTAGCCAAAGTTTGCTGATCTTGTGTGTCAACTGGTTGTACAATTTCACTTTGGTCTTTAAGCCCTAGACAAGCAAAGCAGGTGTGGTTGGTGGTGTCCATACAAGTATTGTGAAATTTCATCAGACAAACAGAACAGCAATCTACATTGTTTAGTATAGACATATCACACGCCTGACAGTTCAATACATTTTCTTCTTGTAGAAGTGACTCAGCTAAGGTTATGTCTTGTTTATCATTCGCCTCCAATGCCTTTACAATATTATTGTTTTTAGCTTTTTTGAGAGTACAGACTGTACATACATAAGTAAAATCCTTTCTTTTCACATTTTTTACATCATCTTCAGAAATTTTTTCACAATTATAATGTACCCAGTGACCATAGATGCAAAGAACAGCTTTTGTTCTGCAATTTCTGTTACATTTGAGGCATCTCTCCTCTTGATTTATATTTGGCACAATATCCATTTGAGATTTTGATGTATTTGACAATCCTAGCCCAGAATGCAGCGTTGCAATTGCCTCTTCAAGTTGCTCGGCGAGCTTTCTGTTACTTTTCACTATGTTTATCTTTATACCAGATATCTTGGTGTCCGCCATTATATTGTGTATTTTTGAAATGTCACACAGTTCAAATCTATTTGCGTTTTTACCATTTATCAGCAAGGTACACTTTGTTATATAGGCGTTTATAGTAAAGCTTTTATTTGATGTATCAGTGATACTATAGGTTATTTGTACATTATTACCCACATTGTCAGTTGCAGCAGTTTTACTGAAGTCAAGTATGTCCTGTGAATTTTTATAGTAGATTTCACATGCATATAAAAAAAAAGCTCAAAAGTTATAGCATCAAATTTTCCAGTGATACCGCCTCCGGTTTTTGAGTATGTTATTTCAGTGACTTTAGTACTTTCTAATTTTTTCTTCAAAGATTTTTCAATATTCAAAGTATAGTTGTTTTCATATTTTTGGTGCGGGCTCATATTATTGCCTTTGTTGGACGTTCTTCGCTTAGTTCTTTGGGCTAGCTCCATATTCTTTAATTTTTTTATTTTTAACCAACTAGCAATTTAGTATAAAATATGTTGTGGCAAGTAAGAGTACTGTGGAAAATCCCACCGTTCCCCCACTATGTCACAGCGGCGATATACAGATTGTCTTTAAATTCAAATATTTCAAAGCAGGATTGTTAATTACCAACAGTCAACTTTTATTTGCTGGGTTATCTTTTTTAACCAGACTTTTGCAAGGTTTTTTGAAGGATGGATGCCGTCTTTATACAGTTTGAAGTTATATTGATTTCTGGCTATGTTCAAACTATTTTTGTTGCTTGTATTGATTCTATGATGAATATCAGCTGATAAATTTGGAGTTCTAGTTCCCAATGTGTCATTCATGTATCTTTTGTGATTGTTTAATGCCTTTATTTGTTTTAATAGAATGTCGTCATCATTTGAATTTTTGAACATCTGGGTGTTTTTGATACGAATTCCAAAGAGATACAGAGTATGGTGGAGTTTCCAAAAATCTTAATTTACACCCAGGATAACTCTTAAGGAGATCAGCAATTTCTTGATAATTGTTAACAATTGTTTGAATGGAATCATCCGTTTCAGTTCTTAAGGTAATATATCTACTGTTTTTGTCATAAGTAGTGAGATCGCATGTGCCAAACCATACATATAGCGCAATATTATCAAGATGTCCAATTTTGTATTCAAGGTTTTGTTTTAACCATACAAGAGCTTGAGAGGAGCTACGCCCAGATTGATTCCACCATTTAATACTATTCTCAACTGTATTTCTGCAATACCTTTCCAAATATTTCCCTTTACTGTCAGTAAACACTACAGGAGTCAGTTGTTTTACCCCAGCTGGTATTACAAATGGTTTTGCAAGATACTTTAATAGTTTATGCTCCGTCATGAATAAAAACTAAGATTGTCAGCATATAATCGATAAAGTTTAAGAGGGTAAAATAATATTGTTGTCTACACACTACTCTAAAATCTAAAATCAAGCTATGCAAGCAGCTATAACACACAGGTACTAATTAGTTCGTGCAAGCAAGTCTATATATATTTTGCTAAAAGCCACAGATGAATAAAATGTTATATAATGCTAGATGAATTGTTCGAATCCTAAGATTGAAATTTGTTTATGTAGGATAAAACAAATAAAATCTAAAACTGAGTCTTGTTTCTAAAAAAACACTTCGATAAAATTTCAAGATAGTTCTGCTCGTTTATAAGCACAGTTTAAAATACAGATTCACTAAAATGTCAACAATGCAATAGTATTGAGAAGTTTTCTTGTATTCAATGTTATATAAGCTGGAAATTTAATAGAATGATTGCAGATCGCCAAAGACCAGATTGTTTTAGTATGTTTTGTTTTTTTTTTTAAAATCCGCCATTTTTTCTCGTGCAGAAGTGTCAGGAAAAATGTACTTGAAACAGACTTTAAAAATGTAGGAATTGACGTTTTCTGAATGTAAATTAATAGTTTCTGGCTTGTTGTAAATGTATGGGAACACTAATAAACTTGAATCTTCACAATGTTATGCCTCCACCACATAAAATACAATTTTCAGTCGCACAGGTAAAATACACATCCACCACCTTCGAACATTCGGAATATTGGTATCTATTAAAATCTTTCGGTTTTAACATTGAAACATTTCAAGTTCATGCACCTGTATATGGAGTTCCAGGGTTTTAACGATCTTCTATATGATACTAGTAGTCTTTTTTTTTTATTATTATGCATGAGTAATTTTGTTTCCAATGGAGCTGATGAACCAAATGTTCTGAATGAAAAAGTTGTAATCATTATTTATTCGCTTAAACCATCATAATTTTTTACCATTGATGGTATTCCCTCCCAAGCATTATTACGTGATGACTTCATTTTTCTAATGGTTACACATACAGCAGCACGTCATACCAATTGACCATAGATGTCTGCATTGTTGCTATATAAAATGTTTGAAAGCAATAATATTACGTCTTTCTCCAGATACATTCACAGCAGTAAGAAAATCACCCATTGTGAATGATACGTGAAACTTGCTACATTTTGTATCGTAGTATAAGAGCATTGAAGAAGATTGCAGTTAAAGTTAGAACGCAAGGAACAGATCACCAAGAAATAAGAAGATTCTGGCAGAGACATATATAAACAATATACGGAGTGGCTACGAATAGTGCCAGGGCTATTTGTCCGGCCATTGTAATGCGCATGTCATATAATGTGTGTGTAATATTATCTTCAGTAGCTCCAAGGGGGCGCGTGTAATATGATCACTGTTTTTCAATGTTAAGATCACGGCTGAAAACGGTAATATCAATATTTGTGATAAATATTGCAGTTTTCGTAATTTGACAATGTAACACGATATTATAAACTTCCAAGAATGATATAATCTTATAAAAGGGACTCTCAAAAGTTGAAATCACACGGAAAATGGGAAGTAATAATGATAAATGATAGGAGAACTATAGTTTTACAAAATTATTCGACTCGCTACATCTGTGAAAATGGTGAAAAAGATGTTCAAAGCAGGAGTAGTTGAGAAAAGCCTTTACAATTGCATGTTTAACTGAATGAAATTTAGCTTAGTTATATTCCAAAAATGAATCTTGCAAGTAGCCCTCGAAGCGATATATTAGAGGCTGGGGGGATTGAGTCTACAAACTTGAAGTGAGGAGGTGTTTGAAATAGGATTGTTAAAAGTGGGGTAATGAAATACACGGAACAACAAAGATGGGATTAGGAGAAATTTTGGGGAAAGGGAGCACACCGTGTCACCCCGACCCCCTCACGTAACTAAATTAAAAAACAGTGCCACGGTTTTTATTATTTCTTTTTTTTGGGGGGGGGGGGGGGGCATTAGAGAAAAAACTCTAACCTTTCACTCAAAATAAGGATAACTTTATGTCAAGGGGTCTATAGTTCTCTTTGACAGCTACACACATAAAATAATTTTGTACCTTTTTCAGCTAGACAGAATGACTTTAATACGTTAACTTAAAATGCATGAGTCAAACACTACCCAACTCAAGCTTGTTTTACAAGTAATTTCTTCTCTCTTCTTATATAAAAAAAAATGGAATATATATGATTTTTTTTTCTTCTAATTATTCTTTTTCCTCATTGGACTATATACTAGACTAGTATGAAGGAAACCGTAATTTTAATTACCAGTAACAAGATTAGGCCCTAACACTAAAGATTACAAACATGTGCTACCCCCTGGTGCTGCTGAAGATAATATTACACATACACACAAATATCATAGTGACATCAGGGGCGTAGCTAGAAAGAAACGACGTGGAAGCAAAACAAAATTTTGGGACCCCATTTTGCAGAAAAATGTTTTTTTCTCGGTTTTTGGTCATAGGACGGCTAAAAGAGGAGCTACATGTATATGTAGATAAAAAATTATGAATGTAAAACTATTAATAATTCTTTTGAATAGAGTAACAAATTAACAACTCATATTTTTGATAAGAATTTACTCAAAATTATCCAAAATCTGCTCTTTGGGTCTTGGAAGAAAAAAACTTATCTTTTACTTTGTCAATATTCACACTGAAATCCCGATGAATATGCAGTAATGCTATGTAACTGTCGTTGTTCATTGTTGATCGTACATTTGTTTTCAATTACATATGTAGTACCGTGACTGAAAGATCTCCATCATGGTATGGTAGCACTCGCGAGATGTTATAAACCAGCGTACGTGTCCGGCATCGAGCGACCTTCCCAATTGAATTCGTCAAAATTACATGACAGGTCAGTTTCGTATGTCTCAGTCAATATTGAGATTTGTGATATTTCCTACATTATGATGAAACAGATACAGCGCAAAGAAGATTATACTTGAAGCGACTCCACTTTCCAGTTCCTTTATCATATGGTCTAAAACGCAAAAAATAATAAGAATTTCCAATACTGTTTTGGCGTGGTTGCAGGGTGATTGGCTCCGGTAGTCTGTCGACCACTTCGCCTCGGCATATTTTCAACGATATCGAAGGAATCTAATAATTATAATGCCGATTGGTACATCTCATTCCAAACTGATGAACTGTACACTGTGAAATATTCTCCAAAACTACATGTCTTAGACTGAATATAAATTCAAATCTTGTAAAAGATACAAGTTACCTCCTGATCTTGTCATTTTTAGCTCACCTGGCCCTAAGGGCCAAGTGAGCTTTTCTCATCACTTTGCGTCCGTCGTCCGTCGTCCGTCGTCGTCCTGCGTCCGGCGTTAACTTTTACAAAAATCTTCTCCTCTGAAACTACTGGGCCAAATTGAATCAAACTTGGCCACAATCATCATTGGAGTATCTAGTTTAAAAATTGTGTCCGGTGACCCGGCCAACCAACCAAGATGGCCGCCATGGCTAAACATAGAACATAGGGGTAAAATGCAGTTTTTGGCTTATAACTCAAAAACCAAAGCATTAAGAGCAAATCTGACTGGGGTATAATTGTTTATCAGATCAAGATCTATCTGCCCTGAAATTTTCAGATGAATCCGACATTCTGTTGTTAGGTTGCTGCCCCTGAATTGGTAATTTTAAGGAAATTTTGCTGTTTTTGGTTATTATCTTGAATATTATTATAAATAGAGATAAACTGTAAGCAGCAATAATGTTCAGCAAAGTAAGATCTACAAATAAGTCAACATGACCAAAATGGTCAGTTGACCACTTTAGGAGTTATTGCCCTTTATAGTCAATTTTTAACCATTTTTCGTAAATCTTAGTAATCTTTTAGAAAAATCTTCTCCTCTGAAAGTACAGGGCCAAATTAATTGAAACTTGGCCAACATCATCATTGGGGTATCTAGTTTAAAAATTGTGTCCGGTAACTTGGCCAACCAACCAAGATGGCCGCCATGGCTAAAAATAGATCATGGGGGTAAAATGCAGTTTTTGGCTTATAACTCAAAAACCAAAGCATTAAGAGCAAATCTGACAGGAAGTAAAATTGTTGATCAGGTCAAGATCTCATGATCTGCCCTGGAATTTTCAGATGAATTGGATCATTGGTTGTAAGGTTGCTGCCCCTGAATTGGTAATTTTGAGGAAATTTTGCTGTTTTTTTGTTATTATCTTGAAGATTATTATAGATAAAGATAAACTGTAAACAGCAATAATGTACAGCAAAGTAAGAACTAAAAATAAGTCAACATGACCAAATTAGTCAATTGAGCCACTAAGGAGTTATTGCCCTTCATAGTCAATTTTTAACAATTTTCACAAAATTTGTAGATTTTCACTAACATTTTCCAAAGAAAATTCTGTTATAGGTAGAGATAATTGTAAGCAGCAAAAATGTTTAGTAAAGTAAGATCTACAAACCCATCACGATCACCTAAACACAATTTTGTCCTGAATCCATCTGTGTACAATGTTTAATATTAACATAGACCAAGGTGAGCGACACAGGCTCTTTAGACTGCCTCTAGTTTTTATTTTGAAACCAAATGTCGTTATTTAATGATATTTCATTAATTAAAAAAGTGACAACATAGTTGTTTCCTTTAACATTCAATTTATAAATTTTGATTTTGCCATAGACTCTATCCTTTTTGCATGCCGAATCAATGTACACGCAACTGCGTGTAAGTGTATATGGAGCCACGATCTTTTTCTGCATGACTCGAACAGCTTCATCAACACTTGTAACTTTAGGTTGTCAAACTAATATCCAATATCCGGGACACCAACAGTCTCCGACGTTAAACAAATATTATAATCATAATACTCTAAGATAATCACTGTGCTAAACGGCCGTGGGTAACTTAAGTTACCCCACAGCCCAAGATGGAGCCGCCTGGCTTCGGTTAGGAAGTTTGCTCCTATATAATTACAATACCATGAATACAAAAGAAATTTTCAGTAATTAAAAAGTTAAATAAATCTTTTAGGGAAACTCTGCGATGTAAAACGTGTTTTTTTACTACAAAATAAACGATTACAGCACGATTTGCCAAAACACTGATGATGTCCGTAACTTCAAAACAACTTGTCCGTAACTTTTTTCCATATGCCAATAGGGATGTCCGTAACTTCAGCATGATGTCAGTAACTTTCAAAGAATCTTTATTCATGGATGTAATTATTTAAAAAAAAGAAATGATAAATAACAAAAATACCGAAATCCTAGGAATATTCAAACGGAAAGTTATGATGGAATGGCAAAGCCAAAAGCTCAATTTAACACACCAAACGAATGGAAAACAACGGTCATATTCCTGCCTTGGTACAGACATTAAAAAGTAAAATTACAAAAATACTGAACTCTGAAGAAAATTCAAAAAGGAAAGTCCCTAATCAAATGGAAAAGTCCAAAGCTCAACCAAATGGATAACAACTGCGATTTTCCTGACTTGGTACAGGTTTTTTCTTATGTAGAAAATTGTACGGCAAAATTAATGTATCTAACATTCTACTGGCTTTATAGATTGTTAACTGCTTGAGTTTTAGATGATAAATCATGACATGCAGGTTATAAATCTCACCATTTCCAACTGTAGAAATTACATTGAAACGTCGCACGATACTGATGTCACCTAATTCATAGTGAACATATGAAAATCACCTTAAGAGAACAAGTTCGGAGGTCAATCCTTAGAAGAAATACAATATACATACATGTAGATGAATCAGTCCAAAGATATGTATGATTTGATACCCGATCTTATTGAATCCCTGAGGTCACCGAAACTTTTAGAAGATTTTAAATCTACTTGTATTGCTATAATAAACTGACACCTGACCAACAATATAGCCTTCCATCTACTCCGTAGATATTGGCATTTTTTTTTTTTTTATAGATATAGTGAAGAGACCATACTTTTTTTAGCTAACAATTCAGAAATTATCTAAAGGAAAGGATATATTTTTTTTCCGCGGCTACACAGGGCAAGGACTCATCAGTGAACAATCTTTAAAGCTAGAAGAATGTTAAATAAATTTCGCCGTACCGTCAGACACCGTTTTATCCCGGGAATGATTTTTAAAAATTTAACGGAAAATCCATGACACTCTGGTTTGCTTTTTTCTCTTGTTTAGTTTGAAGCATATCGTTATTGTATAAATCTATGTAATAATTCAGGGGTTTGATAGTGTTTATTGTCCTTTAAGTGCTGAAATTACAATTTTGAAAAAAAAGTTACCCACATCCGAAAATAAAGTTACGGACAGTCTGATTATTTTTGACTTATAAGTTACGGACATCTTATGCATTTTTTAAAAGTTGGCCTTGCGCTAAAGTGAAGTCAAAATTAAAAAAATTGTAGTGATGCTAAGTGATTTCTTTATTCAAAAATCCTATCAATGTTTACATAGATCATGAAAAACGCTGCAAAAAGTAGATTTCGTATCAACTATCATCTCAAAGAATTTAGAGTCCGCCATCTTGGGATGTGGGTAACTTAAGTTACCTACAGCCGTTTAAGCACAGTGATAATACATGCATCACGCGTCGCTGTCCGATTCCGATTGACAACTCATTTCTCTCTCTCTCTCTTCATTTCTTTTTTTGTGTGAAAACGACGTGGATGCACGTGCTGTCGTGCCTCCGGGTAGCTACGCCCCTGGACATGCGCATTGTATTGGCCGGACAAATAGTCCTGGTACTATTCGTCCGGCTAGCCGGACAAATAGCAACTGCCAACAATATATATATGTCTCTGGTTCTGGTTAAGAGCGAACATTTGCGGATAAGTGTCACCATGCATGTAGAGTGCAAAGATTTTAGAAAGATTTTTGTCATGTCTTAAACTGTACCTTGTCCTTACATAAGAAGTTGCTGCTGTATTCTTTTTAATAGTCAAACTGGTCTGCAGCCTGTTGTTTAGTGTTTGTGTTCAACTTCTTAAATTTTGGTACGGTTTACATTAGAGTTTGTTGTACTATAATTAACATTGTGGCTCCTTTAAGCACAAGAACGTTAACAATATATATATACAAATTTGTTCACAAGTTTACAGCTTCAGAGTTAGGGGAAGACTACCAGGCAACAGTTTATTGGACTCTTCCATGATGAATCACAGATGGAGTAAATGTTTGGTTCTACTCCGCTTATTTTTTGCTGAAATTACTGGCTTTGGACTGAAAGAACTATACAAAGTGATTTCAAGCTTTTTATGAATGCCAGACCATTCATGTTGTTCTGACAAATCTAGTTACTATAGGTATTGCATATTATCATAGTGTCTCCCTGCATTGTTTAAGATTTACTCATAAGCACAGCCATGCACTGATATATCAGTGGCATATTACATTTCATATATACCCATTAAGTGCTGTGAGATTGCCCGTCTTAAATCAGGAACTGTGTCTGTAGTCTTAAGTACATCTCATATTCATGAATGTTTTCTTTTTCTGATTTTAATAGTATATTAATAATCATTCACAAAGGAGTGAGTTCGGTAAGGGCCATATTTGGCCCCAATTACAAAGTTCATAGTTACAAGACAATAAATGTTTTAAGTTACCTTAAAGACATGTTAGAAAGTTAAACAGAACAGTTTTTGTCAAAGTTTAATTCTAACACATTGATTTTAACATCCAAAAAAGGTCAAGATAAGGGATTTTGGTGAAATTTGACAAAATCAGCCATATTTCAACCAAATAAAGGACCAGGAAACATAGAATGCAGGCGTCGACAAGCTTAATATTCAAATAAGACATGTGAAATGTCTTCACAAACATTATTTTAAAAGATATTTGTTGTCGACTTATGCGCTCTATGTTTCCTGTCCAATAATCTATGGAAATTCACCCATTTTCATTAATTTTTTCATGAAAAATCAATATGAGTACAACTTGTGACGTCATAATGAAACGCAGAAACGTAAAATTTTGAACAAAATGGTTTATATCCTAGCTAGTCAATGTATTACCTATAAATTATCGTGATGTTGGTCGATCAATCCGAATTTGAAATTAAGGCTAAAAAGGGGGGCCATTTTAGGACCTTATCGAACATACTCCTTTGGGAGGTTTAAGTGTGTAACTATTGTTTAAACACATTTTATTGTTAAAATTTATATATTGTGCTCTAAATGTCTCTTGGTTATCTTTTCACATTGTGATTTAGTTACTTTCTTGTTGGGTTCAAGATGTGCCAATGGCAATTCTATTTTAAAAAGCTATATACCAAATATCATTGGCAATAAGGCCTCACATTAGTTCTCTCCCTTCAAGTACTGATCACAAACTTAAGCATTTTGTTGACACTGCAGCCAGCATAATCAGTATGCCAAAGTTCATCCAAGTGTTGAGTTGTTAAGACTGGTCAAACATTGGTTTAAACTGGCCACTTGTTCGTCTGCCAGTTATAATAGGTCAAACTTTACTTTTCCTATATGCAATTTTGTGTTGTTGGTAGATCTTCACAAGCCTTAGAACTGATTCATAACTTTTTATACTTAGAGTAAGATGCTGCATTACATATTGGAGAAACATATGTATATTGATGAAAACTTAATTTTGACCTCTAGATGTCTGTTTTATATCTTTTTTTTTGCTGAATCATTTATGTTTACCCTATTCTCCTTTTATTTATTATATATTTGGCAGTAAATACTTGAAATTGTATGTGTAATACAATCAATTGCAATTGACCTGTATCAGCCATCTGTGAAGATATTGATTAAGTTGGTTTCTCGTGTTGATAGGGATGTGATATTGAGCAAGCATTCTGTGAGTATTGCATGGCAATACATAGTTCCCTACCGGTTAAAAATTCATTGTAATGCCTATGGAATGAAATTCTTACTTGATCTAGGGCTTGTCATAGTGAGACTACATAAAAATGTTAAGAAAATAAAAAAAAAATAAAAAATAATGAGTTATTTCCTTTTAAACAGAAATCTACTAATTAATAAGTATTTCATCAAAAATGTATTCTAAGGATAGGGGTTTAACTGAACAAAGAGAAAAGCTAAAATCATGACAATTGAACTTGACCTGAAACTTGTCATGACAGTGAAAAAATAAACCAAATATCAAATCTTCTAGCACAAGAAGAAAAGTCTGGCTTCAAGGAAAACTGATTTGCTGGACATACAGGCAGAACGACTTACAAACAGACAGCAAACCCAAAGTCCCCTTTGACTTCGTTGGTAGAGGACTAAAAATCCATATTATATTCTCTAATTATATACATGTAATAGAACTTTTCCTTCCTGTCAGTCAGACAAACTGGACTATGTAAATGAGGTCAAAGCACAAAGGCTTAGGTAATTTGATAATTTCAACTTTATGATGAAGGCAACTAAATAAAACAATAGATTTTTAACATACATAATTTATTTCTCATTTTTCTCTGTCTCAAAAACATTACCTACTTAATTGACCAATAAATGCAGAAAAAAATGTCATATTGCTTTCCTCTGTTAACATGTGTGTCATAAAGAAAATTATATATCTATTTATCTAAAGATTTATGCTACAGCATTTCCATATCTTTAGACGGACATATGCCACAAGTTATTAGAATAATGTTTATTTTCTTTATTTAAATATATAAATATAAACACTATTTTTGAAGTGATTAGAATTAAAACTCCAGGGGCAGAAAATTAATGTTAAAGCCTGCAGCAGAGACAGTTTTATACAAACAGGCATGCAAAATACCCAATACCTGCATTCAAATTGCTTCTTTATAAGGTACTGTAGATTCAGATATGTTTTCATTATTGCGAAAATGTGACAGGGTTATAATCGCTATAATTTAAACTTGCATTTCTAAATTTTGTATTTCAATTAAACAGGATTTTTCTCAATATTGCAATACATTTTAGTGTAAAATATCATTATCACAATAATAAATGCACGCAATAAATTCAGAATTTACAGTAGACTTAAACAATAGTGTCCTCTGCCATCTTGGATTGTAAAGAAGTAGAACACAATTAATCTAGTGAATTATGTAAATTTTAAGAAAGAAAAGTTATTAATCTGTAAAAATTTTCATCTAAGGGAAGAAATATGTGTGTTTTAGTGACTCTTGTGATAAATATAGTATAGGTTTTGTATTATTACATCTTTTCTTACTTAACCCTTGTAAAAAAGAAGCATGACATAAAAATTGTGAAAAAGAAAAATTGAATATTCAAAATGTGATATTTTACAAAATTATACAGAAAACATATTTCAGTACATTCCTTACCATGTATAAATGATTGATGGCAGTATTTACTTGTTGGATAGTTATTTAGTGTATTTCTATAAATGATAATTAAATGTTGACATACATTGACAAAGGAAAAACAATTTTATTTCATTCACTGAACAATTTTTAGTATGGTTTACTTCTATAAATCTTTTAAAAATGATTGACTTAACAATATTCTCAACATTATCTTTTAGGGTTGCTATTTAAAACATATTATCTAATGAAAGCAAAAAAAAGAACTCTACGTAAAACTTTCAATTTCTATACTCCATGTGAAGAATTTCCAGCAAAATAAAATACATTAGTTTACTGTAAGCATGAACTTTTAAAGAAAGAAGCCAAGTTTGAAAATAAATGTCCAAGCGTGTAAAATGATTTGCAAAAGTTTGCATGATGAAAAGAAAATTTTCGAAAGATGATAATTTTTTCTTTAAATCATTCTTGAAAATAAAAGTTAATCCCTTCAGAAATTGATGGATTATTTCCCTTTCCTCACTACATTTAATGTTATTTCATTTAGGTGATCAATGTCAACTTGAAAAACAATACAAAATTCACATTCAATTCTAACAACATATAAATCTCACATATCCTTTGCTTTTAATAACATTTATCAATCAAAAAAATATTAGTTCAGTAGGCCTCAATAAAATACAGATTTTCTTAAAAAGCATTGTTTTATTTGTAAAAATTATATTAAACATCAAATTATTAATTTACAAATGTTTTTTTTCTTTCAAAACAGGTTTTCAAAGGTTTCTTCTCA
Source organism: Mytilus trossulus (assembly GCF_036588685.1). NCBI lineage: Eukaryota > Metazoa > Mollusca > Bivalvia > Mytilida > Mytilidae > Mytilus > Mytilus trossulus. The sequence continues at coordinate 14,483,467 of NC_086378.1, read as the reverse complement.
AGTTTTTGAAGGTTCATACAGGTGATCTTGACTTGTTAATTTTTTTTTTGATAAACAAAGCATAATTTATATTGAAGTGGACATGAGTTAGCTCCCTTTGAAAATATTGGAAAAAATTATGAAATCTCAGATTTCTAACTTAACTATATCCACAAGAGTATGATACAGATAAAATACTATCATAATTGATTAATAACTATTTACAAATAATATTTTACCCTTAGACTTCAAAATAAAAGTATAATAAAGACTTCTATTTGATGAATTTTGATAACACTATAAGCAAGTGTGTTTAGTCAAATTTAAATCAATTACTTTCAGAAAACAGCCTATTTATGTGTAAAATTCCTATACACAGTGTTACTTCTAAATGCAATAACTTAATCTTAATCTATATCTACAGATGTTTATGACAATTAAATTAATTGAAGATGAAAATTTCTACTGAAAAACATACAAAAATATGTATTCATTGGGTTGTTGGCTCTTTGACACATTCTCAATTTTATCTTTGTTTCTAGGGGTAGTAAAAAGTACCTAACTTTATACTCAACCATTTGAAAAGGATTGATTTTTTTAGGAAAAGTTATTTAAATAAATACTTTATTTTAAAAATACACAAAATATTGATCAAGACTCCCAAAATTATATAATACAAAAATGGGCTGCTACATCAAAACATCTAAGTTCTTAAAGTATTTATACTAACCCTGAAGGTCTAGAAAACTTTGTATATATGTAGCCCTATAAACATAGGTTCAAAATTGAAATAAATATCTGTAGGTGACTGACCATGCTTATTGTGTTTTACAACCAACCCCTGAATACATAACTATGTTTATTTTGAAGCTGCCTGCCTTCAACATAACATAAACTCATAAACATTTTACCATTGTTTATCTCAAATAAAGACTTGATAAGTAGATGGCAGTGCATTACTTTTAATTAACCTTTATTCTTTGAATATGATGACAAATTTAGTGCACACAACATACCTATATCTAACTTAATAACATTCATTTCAGGCCAGAATTTGGGATAATCAGGTGCACAAAATATTTCATCTGCAACATAGTTATGTACTGCTAATTCAGAAATTATTACTTGATTTTGTAATAGCGTTTGATGACAATGGAAGCAAATACAAGGTTAATTTTAAGATTTCAGGAAAATGCTGCATACATATAATGGTAAAGAAATTTCAAATTTCTTATTTTGAGAAACATATCCCGTTGCAATATTTCAGATAGTTTGTGAATTTACAGTTATTGTCTTGTTCAATTATTGTGCAGTCATTTTTGCACACATGTATTGTAATCAAGTTTTAACCTATAGAAATTATCTATTTGTTTACATTGTAATTTAATTATTTATGTGATGTGGATTCATTAAAATGGGTACCAATTTTAGTGAATAAGATATTGGTAAACGTAAACCATATCATAAATTTTCAATGAAAAATATCTATTTAAATTTTTACCAGCTTAGTTATATGCAGACTTTTGCAAATCAGTGAAATAAAAAATACACATTTTTTTCCCCTGAATCAACAGAAAGTGGTACCCACAAAAATAAATAAACTGACAGTATTTAAGGAGGTAGACCTAAGTTACGGGAAATAACCCTTAAAATCATCAGTACGTTTGTGTCAACCATTTTCATAAATATATTCTAAGCTTCCGGGTTACACAGATTATTTCCAATCTGTTTCAGGTAAATGCTTAAAATACATTGATGAAACTTGACTTTTACAAACGTATAACTGACTTAAAGAGTTGTTTCCCTGAACCAGCACTGTTGTATGATTATTCACTATTTTCAAAAGTTGAGTTTCTTTAACAATTTGAGTCTTCCAGCTTCATAATCATCTTCATCAACACTAACTAACAACTTGATAGCTTCCTGTCCGACCACCTGTTTCAAAGTATCTATAAATAGAAACAATAAATTAAAGATATTAACAATTTAAACACATGTGTCTTGATGTATCTGTAAATATATATGATAAAGTTACTAACAGCTTGTCTAATTACCTGTTTCAAAGTAATTAAAAATATAAATTATAAACAGTTGCGCCATGAGCACATGATACGCCCGACGTGTTATGTGGAAGTTATATGCAATAATCATTAATAGTTTCTGAGAAAGTTTTAAGCAATAACCATATATAGTTTTTGAGACACGACGGGAAACCCCCCACCCTGGTTTTTTATTTACAAAAAACTAAATATCACTAAAATAAAATTTTGAATCAAAACCAAAAAGTATACAGATCTTTACATTAATAACTAAGAAGTGTGTAAAGTTTTAAGCAATAATCATAAATTATTTTTGAGATACGGCGCAACATGTAAAAAAAACCTCCCCTGTTTAACAAAATACTCAATAACTCAAAAATAAAATTTTGAATCATCACCAAAAAGTATACAGATCTTAAGATCAATATAACAAAGAAGTGTGTAAATTTTTAAGCAATAATCATAAACTGTTATAGAGTTACGGCACAACATGTAAAAAAAACAACCTCCCCCTTTTTTACAAAATACTCAATCACTCAAAAATGAAATTTTGAATCATCATCAAAAAGTATACAGATCTTAAGATTAATATAACAAAGACATGTGTAAAGCTTGTAGCGATAATCATAAATTGATTTTGAGATATGGCGCGACATGTAAAAAAAAACTCCCCCTTTTTTACAAAATACTCAATAACTCAAAAATGAAATTTTGAATCATCACCAAAAAGTATACAGATATTAAGATTGATATAAATAAGAAGTGTTTAAAGTTTTAAGCCATAATCAAGAATCGTTTTTGAGATACAGTGCGACATGTGAAAAAAACACACCCATGTTTTAGTTACAAAGTGCCGTAAATCAAAAAGTTTAAATCTAATTTTCACCAAAAAGTATACAGATCATTTGACCATCATAAGAAACAACTATATTAAGTTTCATGAAATTTGGATAAGTCGTTCTCAAGTTACGGTGCGACATGCTAATGCTGGACAGACGGACACCGGACATGTGTATACCATAATACGTCCCGTCAAAATTTTGACGAGCGTATAAAAAGGTAAGTGACTGGAAAATCTTCCTGTACAACTTCTACTGGTTACACACACTCTTTATTGGAGTCCTTTTCAAAATTAACTACTGACACAGAGATATATTGAGCCTGTTTGCAATTTTGACTATTGTAGTATGATAAAAATGTTGAAATCCCAATGACAACACTTCAATGTATAGTGTGCAAAACTTTTTAAGGCGGTACCTTACACTGCAGGGAGATAACTCTGTAGTCTGTAAAATCAGGTAAACGTTTTAATAACGTTGTTGTTTAGGGAATATCAAGCTTCTCATTGATCAAAATTAGGGTTTGTCAAACTGCTACATTGTATATAACCAGTGTTATTTTTCTTATAAAATGGTTGGTTGAAATTTTTTTAAAACTTTATATTTTTCTAAAAGGGTCAAAGTAAATACTAGATCAAAATTTCAAGAAAATTTAAACAGCCAAAATAATTTTAGTGAAGGTGTAGGGTACCACCCTAAGTCAATGAACATTTACTGAAGATTCAGATCAAACTAATCTCCATTGAAATGAGATGGCAATACCAATACAACTAAGTTAATCCATACCAAATAGGATATTTAGTTTAAACATATTTATCTATAGTGAATTGGGAAACAAGTTTTGCAACTTATATTAGTCCCTTTCCACTTTGCGGGTGTGAGTGCTGCCTTGTAGCAGCATTAGCCTACTCTTTTTCGAAATCTACAAGGGTGTCTTTAATGTGCAAGAGATATGGCTCTCTCTTAACACGGGTTCAGCCATTTATTGCCCCCTTCCGAGGGACTATCATCGTTTCCTTAAGACCATACTCGCGAATGGTGTCAAAGGAGGGCCGAAAATTGAGTTCCTGAAATTTTCATCCCGAACGGGAATCGAACAGGAACCTTTGTGTTAGTAGTCCGATGCACTAACCACTACACCCCAGCTCTTTAAATATGATGTTTGACAAATATAAGGCAGAAGCAGAGTTTTATCCTTCAAAGATTGTTTTTTAACAGACATATAAATAAAGGTTATCCTTTAAAACAACATTTTGTCACTGCTTTCAGTAGGATTCAAGCTACAAGTATATTTACTTTGAAAATTACTGATTACCAAAAGATTTGTTTGTTTTATTTCTGCATTGTATCATACATTCATATCTCCCTGTTGTAAGCATTCATGATTAAAAAGCCTTTTAAAGAGAGAGACTTAATACCTGTGTCCTGCCTGTTTTAAAAAAACCTTTTAGATTGTTTGAAGTCATATTTGTGTACTCACCTGTTATAAATACCCCTTTAAGAGCCTCTAAAAGTGAACCATCAATATAATCCCTCCAGAAAGCATCTAAGTAAGTAAGTTCAGAAAAACTTATATCACACACTATAGAGCCGATATCTCTAGACTTGAGAATTGTATCTGCTTGTGTGAATCGTTCTAATTGTCTCTCTAATTCTGTTGGTTTGTTAGATGTCACATTTACAAGGGCTGAGTCATGTGTCTCGTATTCAGCTCTAACTCGTAATTTGATATCTGCAAAACAATGAATCAAATACAAAATCAATTATAGGTTGTTCATAAATGCAAGATCAAAGTTGGAAGCCTTACAGTGACTTTTGAGATGTTGAAAACTATCTTTGTACACTTTTTGTTCTTTCATTTGTATTTTGTTTAACATTGACTAATGAGCATCTATAATCTACATTATATTTTCTTCAATGAAAATCATGTGTTTGGCATTGTATTGACATAATTACAGTTCAAATCCTTTAAGAAAATAAAATATTCTAATCTTGGTAATGTGTATGAACTTTAGCAGACTAATGATTACCACCTATTTGGACCTGACAATGTATAAAATTATGACATAACATTTTTTTTAGACAGACTTATTGACTTTGTCATAGTATTGTTCAATATAACAACAATGTATTTAACCACCAGTTAACCTTGATAATTAACATGACATCTTGCATGTTTTAGATTTACTGGATTTTTGTGTTGTTTCTATCATGTTTAGATTTAGATCATAAACTCTTTCTCTAATTTGAAAAAAAAAACCTACATGTATCTTCAAACTACAACCATAGACTTGCAGTTTTGTACACAAACTGTACCATAGATTTTTGTGTATTAATTTTGTTTTGAATCGAAGGAAGTTTCCATACAGCATAGTTACTTTCACTACTAGTACTGTTCTACATTGTTCTAGTTGGTACAATGGTGATGAGAGTTCACTGATCAGTTATTTGTTTCAAGATCCAAAATTGTCACTTAAACAATACTTTTTTTTTATAAAATATAAATTTATAAAATGATTATCTAAATCTTTTTTTTTTTTAATCTTTTGCAATGAAGTTCTAAAATGATCTTATCATGTTTACATTTCATGCACTTGTGTACTTAAAAGACTGTATCTTAAATGTCTTAATATTGAAGACCAAGCTTAATTAATCGAATTGTCTGTTATCAATTCTTTTAAAACCAATGAAAATTATTATACATGCATGTGTACAGTGTACATCTAAAAATTCAAGGTTTATGTTGAGAAAATAAAGAGTGGTACTTGAAATACAAGAATCATCACTGATCATGCACCATATTCCCTGAGCACATCTTTATTTGAAATGGAAAGAAAAGGGAATAGATTACCACTTACCACATGTTACTTTTTGTTTAGCATCTATGGCTTTTTGACTTTCTGTTGGTTCCTCATTTGTTGTAGCTTGTGTACTGGTAGAGGTAGATTGTCTGCGTGATTTCTTTTTATATGTATAACTTTTTCTTCTCTTCTTGGCTTGAGGTTGTGATGGATCTTGTTGGCAACTTGTTTCATTTGTCCTCTCTAAATAATCTGATACAGGATCCGGGAAAACTGACAACAGAAAAACAAGACAATACATAGATTAAGTTTATGGGTGTATAAAATCCATTCATATATGTACATGTATATGATTATAGTTTTTTTTTTGTTTTTTTTAATAGAAAACTAACATCGTAGGGTTTCATTCCCCCAAAATCTATAGGCATTATCAAAATATCAATATATCATTTTTTATATAGAGTAGACCTTTAGTTTTACGGTTTAATTGGCTTTTCACTAGTCATTTTTGGTGCCATTTATTAAATATACATGTAGCTGGGAAGCTGCTGTTTAGTGTGAGCCATAGCTCTCTGCTGAAAGCCTTACTTTGACCTACATTGGCAATAGTTTACTTTTACAATAGTGACTTGGATGGTGAGTTGTCTTATTGGCACTCATACCACATCTTCTTTTATCTATTTAAATATTCAACATGTTCTGCAATAAGAATCATGATACATGTACAACTGTATATCAGATGACAAGATAAACAAATGAACACAAAGAAATACCTACAAAATGTATGGTCAAGATGGCCATCCATGCAGATTTTTATGCATTGCAAGTTTTTGTTATTTAAGATAAACTTCTTGATTATCAAGCTTGAACTGAAAAAATAACTGAATGTGGCCCTGATTCTTCCAGGAAACCTTGAACTTTTTATTTGAGGGCATTTACACAAATTCTTTTTGAAACTGTCACAAGGTTGCACAAACTGTGTGCATTGAAGACCCATTGGTTGCCTTCGGCTGTTGTGTGCTCTATGGTTAGGTTGTTGTCTCTTCGACACATTCCCAATTTCCATTCTCAATTTTACTCTTCACATCATTCTACACGAAATCCCCATGTTATCGATAATTTTCGTATATATTTCACGTTTCATTCCCAATCTGATGCCATTTTAATAGAAAACCGGATTTGGATACGCGCAGCCTAAAACGACAATTTGACTATTCGTACCTGCTTGCGGGTACACACAAACACTGCCAAATAACATGGCAACCATATGGCTTTGATTGGCCTTCAACAATGGACAAAACCAATAACCTATAGTCTGACAGCTAAAAAATGCCCATTATGGCAAAATGTGAATCAACTTTAAATAATACACCTTATCGCTATTTGTCCGCCATTACTGGACATCACACAGGGTCCCGTAAAATTTTGACGTCATAATTCAAAATGTCTGACGCCACAATGGAAAAGTGATTGTGGTATGACCCCAATAGTTCAAGCGGAACAGATTCTCAGGTCAAGCGGAAATAGCGATAAGGTGTATTGCCTTACTATACAATCTAAGCAGATTATGATCTTGATCTTGCAAGAAATGTAGTCCAAATAATTATGACGTCTTTAAAGGCTATTATAAATTTTGTCTTTGACCCCTTACGTTGAAGTAAGGCATCAAAGAAGAAAATTATAATAGCTTTTCAAGACGTCATAATTATTTGGACTAGCAAGAAATGTTGCACATACACTGAGTTGATTATGACAATATTTTACAATATCAATCACATACCAGTTTTCCTACGTTTCAGTGTGACATAAGGTGTTAAGTCATGCCGTGTAATAATTCGTAAGAGATCTAAAATATGCTTGAAGTTCGTTTCATCGATTCTATCCATTTTCTCTAACGCTAAAAGAAACGAAAAGCCATCGTACACTTTTCGCAAAATATCATCAGCCATTATGCCACTGTAGATAAATTTCAAAACTTTGACATCTCGAGGTGTCATTTGATCACCAATTGTTCTAAACATATCATGCAGTGTTAGTGAATCAAAGTCATTTTCAGTGGAGGTACTTGGTTTGTCCATCGCCATTTTTCGATTCTTGTTTTTTTTACCAACTCGGTGTCAAACTGCAGCTACCATTGTTATCATACAATTGGTAGTCCACAAACGGTCTTATAACTTTGTTATGAAGTATCAAATCCAATGACGGAATCCGCCTAAATTCCGTGAGTTTTATGTTTTTCTAGGTGTCAGATTTAGATTTTTTCCAGAAAAAAAGTTGTAAATAAGGAGCAATCCAATGTATGAGGTATGGATTGGGGGTCTTTCTTTTCTTTTTCGTCTATCTCTTTCTTTTGTTTCTATTCTGTATAATTATGGTATTCTTTCTTTATTTCTTTTGCTTATTTTCGCTATTCTTTATTTTTTGTACTTTTTTTTTTCACTTTCCACCCAATATTCTAAAATCTCTATTCCATAAACCCTCATTCAGACCAAAATGACGTAAAAGTTAGCCTGCAAATAAAGGTCATCGTACGAAAAGGTTATTTACCGCACCTAGTATTTACCGGTATATATCGACCCAAATGGTCAATACTGGAAAAAAACTGGGCCATTAAAAAAGTGTCGAGGAAATGGAGTAAAACATGTTGAATGTAGGGATTTTTCTCGTGCATAATTCATCAGTTCATTTACACGCCTGTAGGATATTGTTTAGTAACTCTTAAACAACGAATTAATTGATAATTATATATGTTAAATACAATTTAAAGTACAGGGGCGGATCAAGCCATTTTAAAAAGGGGGATTCCCAACCCAGAGTAAAAAAGGGGTTCAACTATATGCTCCCATTCAAATGCCGCGATTGATCGTCAAAACTGTGAAAAAGGGGGGTGCACCGAACCACCCCCTCCCAGGACCCGCCACTGAGTTATGTAACAGAAAAATATTAAAGTATTACTTTGTCGGGTAAATAAAGAAGAACATATGTTAGATTTAGCGGACCAGGTGTTGGTCAAATTAATTGAAAATGGCAGATATATGAAGGGAAAGATGTAAATGAAAGGCTTTGTTTTATTTGTAGAAAAAAATGATCATTTAGATGATAGTTGAAAAACATGTGTTGTTCCTTCTGCTGTTTTTTTTTTTTATTTGGTCGGGTTGTTGTCTCTTTGACACATTCCCCATTTCCATTCTCAATTTTATTATAATGCCCAGAATATGTGGCATATTAGAAAACAGTGTATAATAAGGTCAGTAATGTAGAAATTAATTTATGTATTGAGGAACAGTTTTTATTGATGTTTGATGACGACAGAGTTTGTTATTTCACAGCCAAATTTTGCCATGTAGTACTTTTCAAGAAAAAAAGTAAATTTTATACCATTATGATAACTAAATATTATGTTTTCTTTTATCTTGTTGTTATGATTACAAAATAATTGTTTTTTGCAAGGATTTGTATAGTTAGATCTAACTATACAAATCCTTGGTTTTTGATATAATGGTGTTTTATGCTAGATATATTGATATATGTTATGTAATGTAAATGTATTTTAATGTGAGTTTAACAGTCTCTCATAACTCTTTTATAAACTGATCTGTAACGTGTTGCAATAATATCAAATGAGTAATAATACATTTAACAATTTGTTCTAAGAGCAAATACAACAACAAAGTTGCGGAGGGTATAATGTTTTTGACCCGTCCGTCCGTCCGTCAGTCCGTATGTCAGTCCTGTTTCTTGTCATCCCAACTCCTCCCAAACCTCACAACAGAATTTCACGAAACCTTTTTATTTAGATAACAAGGACATAATATGCAGATGTGCATATCGACAGGAAATTACAATATTTTTTTTTCTAGGAGTTGCGCCCCTTTGAACTTATTTGCTTTATGTATTAATGCAAGTTTGTCATCGCAACTCCTCTGAAACCACACAACAGAATTTCATAAAATTTTGTAGATAATGAGGACATTCTACGTAGATGTGCATATCGACAGGACATTACGATTTAATTTTTCCTCCAGGATTTACTCCCCTTTGAAATTATTTGCTTTAATGTACTACTGCAAAAGTTCGTCATCGCAACTTCTCTGAAACCATACAACATAATTTCACGAAACTTTGTAGATACTAAGGACACATTATGTAGATGTGCATATCTACGGAAGCGTATTAGCGCCACACATTTTTTTCTTCCTATGTTTGCGTTATAACGCAAACCTTTGCGATATAACGCAAACCTTTTATAACGCAACTATCTTGATTTCAATTATTCATATAGTTTTGTATATATGTCCGTCTGTCATTCATTTCGGATGTTATTTACTAGTAGATAAAAAAAGAAACATACATCCAAGGCCAAATCATTATAATAAATATGCATAGGAATAATGGAATACTTGAAGTGCAATTATAAATAAATTTAGACTGATTTGTGCATCAGAAAAGTATATAATTTAACAAGAAAATAGATATAGTCATATGTAAATTGAGAGATCAAAAATAATGTCACACAATTGTGAAACCTCCAAGTCAAGTAGACAAAATGATCTTTCTGCTTTAAAATGAATTCTTAATAAGGAAACATTTTTTAAATCTCAGAATATGATCAAGATTCTTTGATAGAAAGTCATTGAATTTTCATTTCAATATAATGAAGTATTTTTAAGATGCCTGGGTAGCAATTTGAATAGAGAGAACATAATTTTATTAATAAAACATCTTCATTCTATACATTTAATGTCAAAGGGTAGCTTGTTTGAATCTAACCTACTTTACACAGTTCTCAAACGAGAGCTTACTTTAAAATATATTCATATTCGGTTATAGCTATATTAGCAGGGTTGATTTTTTTCGTAGGTATAACCTCAATTTACTCAATTTTCTTTGTACTATATATATATACTAGTAGTAACATGGAAATCGTTTTGGGGGACCTTTATAGTTTGTTGTTCAGTGTGAGCCAATGCTCCGTGTTAAAGACCGTAACTCGGCCTATGATGGTTTACTTTTACGAATAGTGACTTAGATTGAAAGTTTTCTTATTGGCACTCAAACCACATCTTCTGATATTATTCTGCTCATTATTAGTCATTGATATGATTTAATTATTCAAGCATTTTACTTTGCAATGACTACAAAGGTGATAAATTTTAATATATACAGCCGCCTCCATTAATAACTACTGTTTCCTTTGAATCTTAAATAAGAAATAAGATTAAACAAATGTTTGCGTTATATCGCATAGGTTTGCGTTATAACGCAAAAGGCTTGTGTTGTAACGCAAAGGTTTGCGTTATATCGCAAATAGGTTTGCGTTGTAACGCAAAGGTTTGCGTTAGGTAACGCAAATGTTTGGGTTATAACGCAACGGTTTGCGTTTTACACAAACATTAAATATAAAAAAAAAATGTGTGGCGCTAATACGCTTCCGTACATATCAACTGGAACTTACGATTCATTTTTTCCCTAGCAGTTACGCTCTTTTGAACTTATTTGCTTCAATGTACTTCTGCAACAATTTGTCATCGAAAATCCTCTGAAGCCCTCACTGAAGCCACACAACAGAATTTCATAAATTTTGTAGATGATAAGGACATACTATGTAGATGTGAATATTGACAGGAAATTACGATTATTATGTTTTTTCATATACAATTTTCTTTTTTTATACTTATTTAATTTCTCCAATGACAATGTGGGGACGTGGGGTATGTGAGCGCGCTCACTAAAGTTCTTTGATTGTATACAATGTTTGACAACTTAGTTATATGATGCACCATATCATACGAATCTAATAACGTATTTGTTGTTGTTGCCAGTTTTACATGTATGTATTACGTATGTAAAAATAAAACGAATATTCTACTATTTCAGAGGTAAAATTGAGAAAGGAAATGGAGAATATGAAAAAGAGACAACAGCCGAAGGCCAAGAATGGGTCTTAAACGCAGCGAGAAAATCACGCACCCGGATGTGGGCCTCAGCTTGCCCCTAAATAAAATTATGTACTAGTCGTTAGCGTCGTACAGTGGCGGATCCAGAACTTTTCCTAAGGGGAGGGGGCACTTCAGTCATGCTTCAATGATTCCCTATATAATCAACCAATTTTTTTCCCACGAAAGGGGGCGGCGGACCCCCAGGCCCCCTGGATCCGCCTATGACGTCAGATGGTTTCCGGATAATAACTTTAGGGGGAAACAAGTATTTTTTTCTGGATAAAGGACAATTAAGACGTCTTTAAAAGGAGGTAATCCAATCCAAATTTAAAACAACAATGTTTGATTACCTCCCTTACACTGCTTGTTAATCATGTTTAAAGAAATTATGATTTTCTTGAGGTGATTATATATGATATAGCTGTCAATTAAAAGTTACTATTAACTCATATTAATTTCATCTATGTCAGACTATATAAAAAAGAAGATGTGATATGATTGCCAATGAGACAACTATCCACAACTATGTATGCCATTTTATATTTTAAGACTTGTATGATGTATTTAAAAGGATCATTATGGTTGCAAACTTTATTAGAAATTTGAATTGAATATGTGACTATAACAATAATATAACAATGGCCATATTCCTGATTTGGTACAGGACATTTTTAAAGGAAAAAATGGTGGGTTGAACCTGGTTTTTAGGCATGTCAAAACCTCGCACTTTAATGGCAATGTTAAATATAACATTGAAATGACAACATAATATTACAGGACTACAATACAAATAAATAGGAGAACGTATTAGACGAAGAAACACACGATAAATAGATAACAAAAAGCATCAGGTTTAAATTTAATACGCCAAAAACGCGCCTTGTCCACACAAGACTCACCAGTGTCGCCAAGATATAAAAGATCGAAAGTGAAAAAAAAAGTACAAAGTTGTACAGCACTGAAGATCAAAAGTTGAAAAGGGTTGTGTCAAATACAGCTATGTTTTAAATGGAGATGTGGTATGATTTCCAATGAGACAACTCTCCACAAGAGACCAAAATGACACAAAAACTATAGGTCAGCATACGGCCTACAACAATGAGAAAAGCCCATACCGCATAGTCAGCTATAAAAGGCCCCGAAATGACAACGTAAAACAATTCAAACGAGAAAACCAATATTCTTTTAATCTTTGACATCCGTGACTTCTATTTATATCTACATAGAAGGCTTTTTTTTTTTTTATATAGTAATGTCCTCTCGTAATAAACGGCCTGATGTATGTTCAAAAGTAAAAAGCAAATACGACTTACAACAACTTACGACAACCACTGAATTTCGGGCTCAAATAAAGAATGAGGTGGGTTACACAATTTTTTAGCCCTCAACCACCATCCCCCCGGACAAATGTGTAACAGCTATTTATATGTCAGTCTTTCACAACTGCATTCATGTGTTGAAACAGGGGAAAGGCAAGATAACCAGCTAGCATAATTCGGTATCGTGTTACCTTAATTAAGTGCTTCGGTTCAATGAAAACATTGCATTTTTGAATATGGTGTTATGTTTTGCAGCGCTGAAAGTTAGGACAAGTATTTGTCGAGCAAAAACGTTTGAGTTATCTCCCTTTAATCACTGCCGTCACGTCATTATTAAGCAAATCAGTTTCTATAACTATCTTTATATTTTGAACTCGATTTATTCATATGATTCAATCTTTACGTATCAATGATTTTACTACAAAATAACAAAATATAGAAAATAAAAGTCGTCAGGCTGTATTTAAAGTATACACACGATGAACTACCTGATTTTCGGTTCCTGAGATAAAGCATGTTCAAACTAATTCTTCGTTTAAAATATATATTTTCTTCCAATGCAGAACAATCACATGGTTGCTTTTGCAGTCACGGGTAAGTTAAATATCCTATACATTGCCGTTTTATTTTTAGTAAAAACAAATTATGTTGGGGGGTATGATGGACTGCCCTTCGGTTGGTGTACATTTGGTAAACATGTTTTTGTAAAAGTAATACCATTATTGACATTTTGAATACATTATATTCAAACCAGTGCATTAACATATGCACATAAATGTTGCACGTTGATTATGTCGGCTTTATAACTTTTTATCGGTTTTATTCTGGAATTGTAGACTTTTGATGGTTTTTACTACACTCATTATTGAACATAGTAAAGTTGCCCTATTTCTATGGATACAACACATTCCTTTCTTGTACATCACATTCCTTTCTTGTCCATCACATTCCACAGGGCATATTTACATTATTATGCAGATAACCGATTAATATTATAACCAGTGAGATGTTCACAGTATTTGTTTTAACTTATCAATGAATAGACCCTTGTAACTGTCTTTGTTACACCTTTAGTCAATATAATCAAACTTATTATCACCTCTAGATAATAATTATCATCTAAAGTATCACTTCGAAAGGTTGACTTGGGTATACAAATAAAGTCACATTGGTATTCTTCCGACCAACAATATAAAAACGTTACAAAAGTGGACGTCCGTTTTGGCTGTGGAAATATATGCCGCAGAATATTGCAGTTAAATTCTATGTCTTTTGTAGAGTGTCACATTATCAGCACGCGAAGAACGCTTTGCATTATTTCATTAAGCTGGCCTGATTCAAGGCTTAATCTCTACCCCTATCCAACATACTCACATTCCAGTTGCAGTCCACATTTCACGACCATATCCCGGGTGATCTATCTTACAGACCCTAACTATTTTATTACATTTTTATGGTTTTGGACGGAAAAATTGTGTTAAATGGTATTTTTACGTGTGACTAAAAACAGAAAAAAAACGCGATGTTCACAAGCAAAACAACTGCGTTATTAGGTTGATTAGAAAGTAAAGATCTAAAATAACAATAAGTAGGTAAAACAAATTTCTTTTGAATTTAAGTAGGACCATACATTCTATATTTTGTAAGGTATTTTTTATATGCTTATAACTTTGTATAACTAAAGATGAAACTAATCATGAGACCTGGAAATAGTACAGATGATTTTTTGTGACATCGAATGACATCGAGCACATACTAGAAGTTAGTTTATCATGTTTATAGATACTATTAAAACTTCCGTGCGTAAAACGACCAAATTATCTATTCTGTATTATCATATTTTACACCTAAATTAAATATTGTGCATTGTTTAAATATTTATTTTGATAACTTTATCTTCTCATTGCACTCGTAATCAGTTTTATTCACATATATAGATCAATTATTGTTTTGTATCATACGACCGTTTGTTCATGTGCATTAGTATGCCATGTATTTTTCATAGTTCTTTTGCCTTGATTGATTTGTATTGCTCCCAATATTCATAGAAGGACTGACGAAGACCGCTGATTCTTTGATTATGTAATGATCTATATATCTATACAATGGCGTTTGAGACAAAAACATACATATGTCCACATCAATTTCAGAAAGTAACATGTTGAAAAGTCTTGAATAAAAATGTGAAAAAAATATAAGACAAACTAAATATACAATCTTAAATTAGATTTTGAAAACGAATAAGAAATAAAACTGGATCACAAAAACGACATGTACTAGATTAAGATATATGGTATTAAACATATAGTAAAACATGTATAACAACAATATATTTCTTGCAGTCCTTGTCTAAGCCCCCTCTCCACTTAATGTCCAATTCAATTATTAAGCAGGTGTGATGCGTTTATGATATGACTTACAGGATATATGGGTAAAATCCACTGAGACAACCTAAACCAAAAACTATCCAAAAGATTTTAAGTGTGTTTCAAACTGAGAATTGTTTCACAACCAGTTATATATACGGTTACTAGTATGATATAAGAATGTGAGTCTAAAAGGTTTTATTCTGTTTCATTCGTAAACGCTTAATCATTTATTTCAAGGTAAATGTACATCAATAGCCTATGAACATTTTCTACACGCATCAATTTGACATTCAAATAGGAAAATCGCAGTTGAATATATCAATATTCAAGTACTCGTATACTATGGTAACTTTTTTCTTAAAAGGATTATCTGAAATCGGTTCGATAAAAATTAGAATGTATCAGAAACTGTAAATACTTTATTGACATCGTTGTCTTAGAATTTGATGCGACTGTCATACAAGTGAGAGGTTTATCTAGCTATTCAACCAGGTTCAATCCACCATTTTCTACATCCGAAAATGCCTGTACTAAGTCATGAATATGACAGTTGTTATCCATTCGTTTTAGTTGTTTGATCTTTTGATTTTACCATTTGATTAGGGACTTTCCGTTTTGAATTTTCCTCGGATTTTCTTGTGATTTAACTTATTAAATTTTTCTTTTTTTAATATTTGTCAGTTGACAGTGCATTTAATGTTGTATTTATAACTAAGAAGATGTTTAATGATTGCTTATGAGACAACTCTCCACCAGAGAGCAAATTAGGTATAAGATCTCCATACCGCCTTCAATGAACAATGCGCATACCCATACTCATAGTCAGTTATAAAAGGTACCGACATGACAAATGTAAAACAGTTCAAAACAAGAAAACAACGGACTGATGTACATTATAATGTCATTATAATGATATATGTATACAGCAAAAAACGGCAACTAGAGAAGTACAGAATCCTGATATGGGACAGCCACATATAGAACGCGTTGTCATTAAACTAGTTTGCTAGCGCCAAACCCCTCCCATAAATTAATTCATTTATGCACGAGTGTATTTAGTTTATCTCCGATTAGAACGTAAAGGAACATGAACATTCAATATGATTAAGTAATTGAGATGCATGTTATCATATACACGTACTAGTATTTTTTGATATGATTATGTTTTTGAACGAAAACACGGACACTGTTTTTACAGAAGTACTTATTTTTGGGTAAGTGCGTTCCGTATGCAACTATTTTTGTACTTTGTTCTTTTTGATCATATTTATATATGCAAAAGTGATACGAATTAGATACTGATCACATGATAGAGAGAACGATTCGTGTAATCTTCCAAAGTTTATTTAAAGTAAATAAACGATAACAGAAGAGGAGGTGTACTCACACAATACGGTTATCTTAAGAAATTGTAAATAGATTTATGAATTAGTTTGATAAAAGTCTATCAATTGAATAATATAAAGCTTTCAAACTGTTGATGAAAATATAAAGCTTTGTAATAATGATTATAATTTTTATTGTAATAAAAGCACGAAGTTATTTTAAACAATTTAGCTTCTTTCTCTCGTAGTTTGAAATACACTGGCCTCGATGACATGAGTATCTTTATCAGCAATTATAACTGTTGGTATACTCTGTATATGTTGTTGTACGAGGATACTAGATCATGCTACATGGTGATGGTAATTGATGATGTCTTTGTTCACACATTATCTATTGGAAGCGTCCTTATTACACGTTCTTGCGCAGGTTACATAATTAAAAAAAATAGCAGCTCAGTAACAGTTTATCTTACAAAAAGTCATCATCTTCAACAATCTTGAAAGCATTCAGGTGTCTGCAATATAAAAAAGCAATAACAAATAAATAAATATCAAACAATTTTGGGAAAATACATTCATATATACATTTTCTGTGAACCCAAAAGGAGTTTCAGACAAATCTACATTTTCAAAAGTAAAATAAAAAAATACCGAACTCCAAGAAAAAATAAAAACGGAATGTTTCTATTCAAATGGCATATTTAAAGACCCAAAAACTTAAGACGAATGGAAAACAACTGTGGAATGCCTTGGTATAGGCATTTTCGTATATAGAAAATGGTCGATTAAACATGTCGGACATATTAGGAAAGCTTGAAGTAGTCAGCACTCCAGTGTTGACATGAATATCAATTATATGATAGTTTTTATAAATTTCCGGTTATAAAACTTTTTTCGAAAAACTGAGGATTTTCTTATCTCAGGAAAAGATTACCTTGGATTACATTCACCGTTTTTGGCTTTTTGGAATTTAGAGTCCTCAATGCTCTTCAACTTTGCACTTGTTTGGCTTTATAAATATTTTGATCTGATCTTTCCTGATGAGTCTTATGTAGACGAAACGCGCGTCTAGCGTCTTAAATTATAATCCTGGTATATTGGTACCTGTGATAACTATTGAATGCATAAAATTTTGGCACACCTATCAACATACTGCTATAATCGAATACCCATTGTTTTGAGCTCTCAGTTTAGGGTGCGGGAGGCGTACACCAGCCGTAAAACCAGGTTGAACTCATCAATTTCTATGGCAAATGTCTGCACGAAGTTTTGATAGTTTTTCCCCTATAACAGCTTAAAATACCACTAAACAAGATTTCATAGTTCTCATGAAGATACTATAGAATTAGAAAATATACCAAAAAAATATACTTCCTTGGTCGTTGTGGCAGTGTATGTTTATGCATTTTCATCAATCAAATACATAAAAACATTACAATATATACAAACGTTATTTAACATACCAGACAGAAGCATGATACAAGATAAAAGAAAAAAAAAACACCCCAAAAATAGAAAAGTAACACTATTCATACTAGATGTCATAGGGAAGTTATCCGAGTTTAAATATAAAATAAAGTTACCTTACAACTGCAGTCAAATACATTTCCCGCAATCATTCTTTTCTGGCATTCTTTTAATGTTAACGTCCTGCTCCGGAAATTACACAAATGAGTCCTTAGTTTACCAGTTCCTCTTTCGATACTACCTAAAACAAGATATAGAATTTTTATATCGTATTAAATAATTATAAGTAAATGTTATTCATTTGTTAATTACAAACATACATTTCTGAGTACTTTTAAAAATATTAATACAATACCTGTTATATATATAATTGAATAAATTTGCTCATAAAACATAAAACCAATGAATTTTCTAAAGATGAAAAGTAAATGCAAATAAACTCATCATAAATACCAGGACTAAATTTTATATATACGCCAGACGCGCGTTTCGTCTACATAAGACTCATCAGTGACGCTCGAATCAAAAAAAGTTTTAAAAAGCCAAATAAAGTTCAAAGTTGAAGAGTATTGAGATCCAAAACTCCTAAAAGTGTTGCCAAATACAGCTAAGGTCATCTATGCCTGAGGTAGAAAAGCCTGAGATAGAAAAGCCTTAGTATTTCAAAAAAATCAAAATTTTGTAAATTGTTAATTTATAAATATAACAATATCAATGATAATTTTACATCCAGATGCTGGAATGATGTTTATGTAGTAAAACCAGTTTAGTATGATGATTTGTCGCACAATTTTTGAAAATTTGTCTATATTTCATTCTTCAATTGCCACAAGAAATTATTCATACATTTTGAAAACCCTAAGTACCTCCAATGTAGTAATCCTCTCCGTGACTAAAGGGCGCCCGACATACCCCATCATTTCCTGGAGTCCAGATTTTGACTTCTTTACCTTTCGACAAAGCATACGAGGGTTGCTTGAAAAATAAATTAATCAAAGGTAAGGCAATTTTTTTTATCTGTAACAGTTGACTGGTTTGCCATCATTAGAACTATATTGTACTGCCAGCGGATGTGTTAAAATTGACCCGGATTTATTGCCGCCGAACGTGACCTATTGAAATAGACTTGTCCCCGGGTTCATTCTATCATAAGCAACACAATGGGTGCGACAGGTGGAGCAGGCTCTGTTTACCCTTTTGGAGCACCTGATATCAACCTCAATTTATTGTTGGGTTCGTTTGTTCATTCTTTTGTTTTAGTTTTGTGTACTGTTGTTGATCTGATGGTCTTTCTCTTTTTTAAGCCATGGTGTTGTCAGTTTATTTTCGATTTGTGAGTTTGAATAAAACATATTTTGATTATTGACGCATGTATGCAACCTCTAACCTCTATGATAAACAGCCGATGAATAAAAAAAAAGAATCAATGCAGATGCAAATAACTTGTAAAGAGAAATGCCACATTCAATATGTGTTCCTTTTTTACAGACATCTGACAGTGTTTTGCTGTTAAACTGTGTATGACAGACTTGTTGATCTACAAGTTTAGTAAGGGTTTAGTGTTCATAAACATGTTCAACCCTTATGTGACACAGTGTCTGTCTCAAGTAAGGATCCTGTTGTTCATTTGATGACATTAGTTAATGTCTGTCATATTTGTGTTTCGTAAATGGTTTGTCGTACACTAGAAAGTTAGTTTCTTCGTTTTGAATTGTTTCTCATTTCCTTGTCACGGTATTATATAGTCGATTCCACATTTTAACATTGGTCATCAGCTCCCTTCGTTCGGGGTTGAATGGAAATGATAACAATATGATGATGTTGAAGTATGCAAGTTTTCTATACAGACAATCACACGTTATATCTTTTTTGTTCGTGCGAATACACTATAGTGTTATGTTTTTAATTTTTTTGATAACAAGCTAAATTCTTTATTCTTCTTCTTATTTTTTGTTGTAAATCATGTCAATACTGACTACTGGGCGGATGATACACTCTGGGACTTATAGGCAACTAGCAGCATTGTCGACATGTAATGAAAACAAATTAAAAAAAATAACCTCTGAAAAAACACACACTTTGTGTTTTTTTAGCGTCCTTAGCATTTTTATGGATTGATCTTTATAAGAAATGTTCCAAGACTAGTACTTGAGGCGAGCTTTGGGGTCGCAAATTACTTAGTATATTTAGGAAAAACAATATCGCACTCTTTTATACCTTAAAAATATCCAAAATTGTCACATTGTAGTACACATCAGTGTTTGATTGGGGGCCAGGTACTGATCTGATGCTTCCTCTTATAACTGAAAAACAAAGAAATTATGCAGAGGAACAGTTACTAGTATCAGGTAAAAGCAAATACAAAGATAAGTGAAATAGAGCCCTAAAACCCGATTGCAAACAACTCGTTTTGAGAGTACATATTTTAAAAAAGTTTTTACTAAATTAACTCATTTGATAGAAAGTACTACTAACAGTTCAGCTCAGCTGTACAAAATTGGCATGATATTGATTGTGGTGAGCACAATAGAAAATGGGATTATGGTAGATTTACAGGTGTTACGTTTTTCCTGAGTTTATGTCAATACGTTCCAGATTTATTCTTCGAATAACATAGATTAACAGAATTCATTGGCACTAAGTTAGGGACACACAGTTAGTTACCCATGCACCATGGGATAGAAATTGCATGTGGCTACAAAGCTACTATCAATATTATGCATCATTTGCAAATGACCTATGTCTATGAAACCATATGTTATGAACCAACACGGTTCACCCATTTTTCACATATAATGCATTTAACTGCCTATTTTCTTTTAAATCATACACTCACAATTAGATTGTCCACGACTTGTTTACATGAATTGTTAAACAAAAACTTAAAAATAAAGGCAAAGATAGTATGTTCACTAGTCATAAATCGATTGATCGAATACAAATCCGGGTCACACACCAAAACCGAGGAAAAACGTCAACTTTAAAGGGTAACACCGGATTAACAGACACATTAAACTGCTTCAAAACAAACGCAAACATACATAGAAACGTACTATGTGATAACAGCTATCATATTGTGTCAATGAAAAGAAATTATAAACATATGTCATAAAAGTCAGATACAAAACCAGTTTTAACTGACCATTTTCCCCGGAGAATGTCTGTAACAGGTCAGGAATATGATAGCAGTTTTCCATTCATTCCATTGATTGATACATTTTAAGGTTTGTCAGTGTTTATGGAATACCCTTCTTAAATTTACATTTGGGCTTGGTATTATTGTTAATACTTTTAAACTCCTAGATCGCAACAAAATGAACGATGCACACGTAACGTATTTCTGTAATTATAGCCTCAACGTACATACGAGAAAGTCAAGAATATAAAGCGAAGAGAGCATACAATCGTTGATTATTTTATTGTATCCAAAAAAAGTGAAAATGTGAGATACTGATAACTGTTGACAACCCCATGGCAACTGAATAATTTTAATAGTGTCAAATATGTAAATGTTCGGTATACAGGAAGCTGTTGAATGATGAATCTGAAAACGTATCACACGGTATAGCTAACTCATACAAACCATAAAACCAAAATGCTGAAATCCTTGTAATGTAGCTGCTGAAAAAGTTTTATTTTGCGCCTGTCTCAAGTTAAGAGCCTCTGGCCTTTGTTTGTCTTGTATGATTTTTAATTTTAGTTTCTTGTTTATATTTTGCAGTTTAGTGTGACGTCCATTATCACTGAAATAGTATAAGTATTTGTTTAAAGGCCAGCTGAAGAACGCTTTCGGGTGCGGGATTCTCTCGCTGCATTGAAGACCCATTGGTGACCTTATGATGTTGTCTGTTTTATGGTCGGATTGTTGTTTCTTTGACACGTTCTCAATTTAATAACGTACATTTTCAACTTGAATATATAATGTGTGAAATGATGTAAGTGTTCGATCAACAGAAAGTTGTTGAGTGAATCTAAAAACGCATCACACGGTATAGCTGACTCTTATAGTTCCTGAGAGAGACCGACAAAAATATTCATGGGACGGACCGACGAATGAACGGACGGACCGACGAATGGACAGACGAACGGGCGGACAGAGGTAAAACAATATACCCGCATTTTTTTTAAAGCGGGGTTATAATATGATTAATTATTTTCTCATATTTAACATATTTTGTTTTACAAATCATTTATTTTAACAACTAGCATTTGTGTGTTTGATAAGACAGTCATCACGGTATAATCTATAAACGTACGTTTTGATAGAATATTCTTTGTTATTTATGATGGCAAATGCCAATGGAAATTAACATTTAACTTAACAAATGCTATATATAAAAGAGATGTAGTGTGATTGCAAATGAAACAACTCTACACAAGACACCAAAATGACAGAACAAATAACAACTATAGCCGATCACCGTACGGCATACTTCAAGACAATTTGGCAGATTTTAATTGTTTATGACATTAAACCCAACAATTAAAAAGAAACAATACATGTATTGAAAACATGTGGTTGAGTTTAAAACATAAGTTTACACTTAATTCAAATGCAAATATATATTATATTAACATTTGCCGTCTATGTGGTTGTTTCATTGATGTTTATCCTATACGTACGTCTGAATATCGTCATATTACATAACAAGAACTAACCAAATTGCCCTAGGGTAACATATACAATTTCTAATTACCTATTTGTTCGAAAGAATTGGAAAATGTCATTTGTTGTGGTATCCGTACACAACACATGTTTTAGTAGAAAGAGAAAAAGAGAATACAAAAACACTATGTAGTACACATGAATAATTTGTGGTGTTTACACTTTTACATTTGTATTTTGATATTCAGATGTTCTTTAGATTAATTTCAAAGTCAAAAGGTTAACTCAATATTCATATAATTCTATATATATTGGAATAAAGCAGAAACTATTTTCATTTGAATACTAAGAGCGTTTGTTTTAATGAAAAACGTTCAACACCATGTTCTCAATGGGCTTATAATAATACTTTCCATGATGAAATGGGAAAACACCAGAACGAATAATACTTTGAATTCATTAATTTTTGAGTGCCTAAATTTCAGTGGACTGAGGACAAGTTGTGTGATCCTGGATGTTTGAATTCGTCGATATGACAAAGTTGGGATACGAGCCTATAGAAAACAATTAAAGTTGTTATTTACCCATATCAACGAAATTCTGAAAATTGTAATCCCACAAATAATATTGATTTCACAGAAGAGAAGAACAAAGTGGTGATGAGTTTCAGTGATCAGAATACGCGTTTTCTGGTCAAAGAATCTATTAAATAATGTTATAATGTCTATAATCAAATCTTTACAATTAAAGAAACTATTTCATAATCATACTTACTAAATTCCGAATCACATACATACTGATGAAGCGATGTTTTCGCACATGAACATCCGAGTGACATGGAGACCATTATCAATACAGTAATCACGTACAGCAGTAGCATCTTTTCTTAAGATCTAGTAAAACAAATATTTTTTATTTAGCTTTATGAATTAGTATTTATAACTTATAGAGTTGGTTATTGTCGAAATAGGCACAGTTGCAGTAACAAAGAAATGTTCAAATCCTTCGTATATTTATCGACCAAGGTCTATACCCCCTTAAAAATTGTAAATTCATTTATTTTTGTGGATGCCATATTAAGTGGAGGATCAATATTAATGAGGAAATCACAACTGGGGATTTTTAACAATAAAATTCTCTCATTAATTGTTTATGGACAAAAAGTAAAATCACAAAAATACTGAACTCAGAGGAAAATTAATTTGGAAAGTCCATTGTCACATGGCAAAATCAAAAAAACAAAACGCATCAAAAACGAATGGACAAGAACTGTCATATTCCTGGCTTGGTACAGGCATTTTCAAATGTAGAAAATGGTGGATTAAACCTGGTTCTATAGCGCTAACCCTCTCACTTTAATAACAGTCTCATCAAATTCCGCTACATTTACATGATGCGTTAAATAAACAGTCACAATTAATAAAATAGTCAAAATATGGGTACATCAGTCATCATCGTATAACAATTTTAAAAGGAACAATTTAACAGGACACAAAAACATCTACTATCTACGAACACATGGATTGATTTGAGTGTCTGACGTCAGAAAAATTATATACGTCACATAAATTTGTCGTTCAATGTGCATACAAACAATTTTAAAATTTACATAGGCAATGTACGCATACATGGTTAAAAAATCAAAAGTATGTAAGAATAAATTACAGAAATAGACCGAGATTCAAACTAGTCCAAAAGTTATACATAGAATTTATGAGAATCCAAAAATTGTTAATTCCACTACGCCATTGATTGATTTTGACGTTTGCGGTTCAACGTATATAGTAATTCATAATAGAAATATATCATAATGACATATTATAGACAAATATCATACTGACGGGATCTTTTAAAGTACAGAGTCACGTTATAAGCACAAAAGAAACACAAAGAGTCACACATACAAAACAAATCACCAAAAAATGAAAGCCAATACAAACACATTGACGAGATGTATAAGTACCGAGCCACGTCAAACGGATATCACATAAAACCATTCAACAGTAAAAGTAATCTTAATAATCATAGAACAAAAACAAATAAAAGAACAATAAAACATGTTGTTAAGATGATACACAACATCAGTACGCAGAATCTATACATCAAGACCATCGTGTATTATTTGAGAAGTTGATACGGAATATTTATCAACAAGGTCTTGGTACCTTCCGATGAACTTTTTTTAGAAAAAGGACGAGACGTTCTTTGACATACCCCTGGTTCATCAACTTTCTACTCAGACACTGATGACGTTTTACAAAGTCTGAGTAAGAGCTGCAAGCTCTTGAATATCGAATAAGTTGGGAAATATATATCCCATATGCAGGTGAAGTTGGTATATTGCTACTAAGGTGGAGGAAATTTATAATTTCGAAATTAAAATCGTCTCGTTTGTCATAGATTCTGGTACTGAGATGACTGTGTAAGTCAAATTCAAGATATAAGTCTAAAAATGAGGCGGAGGAAGCCGTGTCTGTTGTTTCTTTAATCTCGAGTTCTGGGGGATATATTAATGGAACCCAATCAGAAAAGTTCGGATTGTTTAAGGAAAGAACATCATCAATATATCTGAAAGTGAAATTAAATAATCTAGCTTTTTTGATCCTCTTGTTTTTGACAAGTCTCTGGAGGAACTCCGATTCATATGAAAATAAGAAGAGGTCGGCAAGAAGAGGCACACAGTTTGTTCCCATAGGAATGCCGACAATTTGTTGGAAAAGTCTACCTCCAAACTCAACAAATATGTTGTCGATAAGAAACTCCAGCATACTGACTACTTGTTCTTCTGTGTAGCATGATTTACCTTTTTGTTTGTCACTATTAACGAAATATGCTTTATGAAATCCCAAAGTAATAAAGTTATAGCGTATGCTACCATTTTTATGTTGAAAGGCATTGTGGATAATTTCTTTTAGGCGATTTTTCAATTTTACATGGGGAATGGTGGTATACAGGGTTGAAAAATCAAAAGTTTTGATGGAACTTATTTCAGAAAGAGACCGAGATTTGAAATTGTCTAGAAGTTCTTTAGAATTTTTAAGAATCCACATATGGTTAATACCACTACGCGAGTAAACAGTTTCACAGTATTTCTGAAGACCCTCTTTCACTGCGGACAGAATTTTAGTCAATCTAATAGACAATTCTTTAGTGGAACATAAAGATGAGCCAGCAATATACCGTTGTTTGTACGGAATTTTATGAAGCTTTGGTATCCAATACAAACAAAGTAAGTCCTCCGATTTGGTGTTCAATGTAATGTTTATTGAAGCCATGAAGGACTTATGATTTGCTAAAATCTCATCCTTGTCAAATGATATGTCTTTGTATGTGGGATTACCTGAGTGCTCCGTTATACCCAATTCTTTTACAAGACATTCGTAGTAATACGATTTACATACAAAGACAATATTATTTGAAGCTTTGTCCGCAGGAACAACAACATACTTATCATGAAGAGTTGATAGACATTTCATGACCTCTTTGTCTCCGAAAACGGACTTTGGTCGATCGTTCACACAGTTTTTCAACTTGTGAATGCGACGTTTAATCAGAGACCTGATAGTTTTAACCCATTCTGACAAAGTGTCCAGTTCAACTTCTTCTCGCTTAGCCAATGCTCTGGCGTAGTCCTCAATAGAATCCATAATTATTTGAAGTTATGGTTCCAATTGATGTGTTGGGGTTCTCTAAACTTAGGACCATGAGAAATCACCTTTCGGAGATTTTCATGTTGAATTATATTTAGATCCCCAGTTATAACATGACCAGAGGGGCTGTAATTATAACTTCCTCGTGTACGTACTCCTTATATTAGTTTTTTTTCAAATATTTTGGTTGGAAGCATTGCGGAGGCGTTGTTTGTTGTCGAAATTGGCATCAGCTGCAGTAACATAGAAACCGATAAGTTACCAACCAGTACTGTCTTAAAATTTGAAGTGTGTCACTGCAATCAATATAAAAGCAAGCAATAAAAACTGATTTTATTCTAATCAATGACTTATATATAAGATATAGTTGAATTTAGTATTTCTGGCTAACTAATGTTTAGTTTGGAACCTTAGTGTTGTATACAGAAAAAAAGTTTTGGACGCACGAAACATTATTTTCTCGATGATGAATACGCCCGGAATGTGCCTTAAACGTCAGAAATGTGAAATCTGATAAATATGTCCAGAACAACATATAACTACTAAAAGCATAAGAAATGAAAGAACGTAATCTTATTTTAATTTGTTAGTATGGTTGTTTTTGTCTTATATTTTTTCAATTTTTGACTGGGATATTTAGTTAGGGATTGAGTTCATGTGACGTAAAAGGAATATTTATTCTTAATCATTTCAGTTTCACTAACGTTTGAGAAATTGCGATAAAATCACATCACTAAAAAAATGGTACAATTCCAAATCACAGCAAATTATAAGTTAATTTGATGGACCATATGCTGATTTTGAAAACAAACCAGTTCAAAAACGCCGTGCTGAAGGCCGTACATTGACCTATAATTGTTTACTTTGATAAATTGTTATTTGGATGGAGAGTTGTCTCATTGGCACTCACACCACATCTTCCTATATCTATATCAGTTAGAAAACAAAATGCATGTTATTATCAGCTATGTTGAGAAAAAACTCAATACAACACTGTTAAAATCAGTCTAGAAAATAGGTGTATTACACAATTTACATTTTTCCCCCAGCTAAATATGTCCGTACAATTTCAATCCTAATAAAGTAGCATGCCAGAAAAAAATACTAACAAGAGAGCATGAGAAAATCTTCGATATCTACAGTTTACAAGCAGCGGTATCGATCTCGGTAATATATCTGTTTTGAAAGTATCAAACATTGCTACTTGGAGAACAAGTTTATGTGTTCATCCTGCAAATACTAAAAATATGAAACGCAATAAACACATATTACGAGAAAATCGCTATAAAATTGCATATATATATTGATGAAATAAGAATATATAAACTAACCCTCTTTAAAGTATCCAGATGTTAAAAATTGTTTACATACCTTTCTTTTTATGTCCAGTATAAATCCGGTTTCCTGTTGACAAGCTTTTGTACTATTACACAATTATATTGTTGTTCATGTATAATTTAACAACTTAAACGAAAACATCACCACACACATGTACTATTACAATAGAGTGGGATGACAGTAATGCTACACACATACATATAACATGATACAATTGAAAAACACTAATAAGAGAAATAATAGTCTTCTCCTATCCTAAACAAATTTATAAGTTGTTCAATCAGCTATTACGCTCTTAATAAACAAAGTACGGCTCTTTTGATCGATTAATTTTTCATTTATAAAAATTCAACCATGACGTGAAATTGTCCAGTTTTCTTCTGATTTTGTTAATGTGTAATAAAAGAATAAGTCATGTCTGCTATCACAAATCAGTTTTACTGTGCGTGTTGCTGTGTATTTGGTTTGTTTTTGAATATAATTTAGCAAGATATATAGGGGAAGGGTCAAATTGCACAAAACCTGTTTAACCCTGTTACATTTTGCGCCTGTCCAAAGTCAGGAGCCTCTGGTTATTGCTAGGCTTGTATGATTTTTAATTTTACTTCACTTACATGTTTTTTAGTTCAGTATCATATGACGTCCGTTATTACCTAGCTAGTACATATTCTATTTTAGGGGCAAGCTGAAGGACATCTTTGTGTGTTCGATTTTCGCGTTGTGTTGAAGACCAATTGGTGACCCTTGGCTGTTTTATGCTCTTTGGACTGGTTGTTTTCTCTTTGATACTTTCCCCATTCCAATTCTCAATTTTATGGTCTGCAAATTTCAAAATAAAATCCAAAGAACCATAAGCGCTGCTACATCTCCACAGTTCGCTTGAGTACAAATAGGATGAGTTGGAACATCCAAGTTTTGCTTTCAATATACTTTGTTAAAGGAATGTCGAAAAACGAAAACAGGATTTTTGTGAGAAATAATTAAAAACTTATTCAAACTTATTTAAAATACAACGACTATACCCTTTTTCAACGATGTATTAATCAGAATGTTTTTCTTAAAAATGTACGATTTTTAGAAACAATAACAGGCGATCTATTGCCTCGGGTGCATTGTATTTGTGCCAATTTTAGAAATGTGTAGTCTTCCATTTGGGTAAAAAACACTTCTCTAACGCCAAATTACAGGGTTCAAAATATAACAGAAACCTTTTAAAATCAGTTAAATTCTGAATACGAAGCTCTTATAAAAAAAGTTGGTAAACCTCCTTCCAAACAGAATAAGTAAGTTAGTTCAAACACCTTGTTCATATAAAACTGAGTGAGATTTAAAAGAGAGGCGAAAGTTATCAAAGGAATATTCAAACTCAAGTCGAAAATAAACTGACAACACCATGACAAAGAATAGAAATAAAAGAAAAACGACTGTTTATAAAACGCAATAAAGAGAACTAAAGAATGAGCAACACGAACTGTACAAACAAAAGAAGATGATCTGAGGTACTCCAGAAGAGTAAGCAGACCAATGATCACATGTGGCAGTCGACATGTTGCTCATAAGTTAATCAACATTTTAGATATTAAGATGAGTACCTATTAAAACTATATTGTAACATTATCATTCAAAAGCTCTTTTCAATAAAAATCTATTATTTGCGCAAATGTAATATAATATTTGAAAATGAAATATAGTTTGTGGCGTTAAAAAAAGATTTTGTTTGCTGAAATGACAGGCCAATTGGCATAACAGCAAAATCACTGCTTATTACACATTTCATCGGGCCAAGTATCATAGGAATGAAAGTTTGATTACTACAGCCTCAAATACATGTACTGTAGTATACGGTTTCGTTTTTTTCTGTTAAAGTTGGTGTGATTCTCTCGGTTTTGGTTTTTGACCTGGATTTGTTTTCGTTTAATCGATTTAAAACTATGGATAACGGTATACTTCTGTTACCTTTATTTGCATAACCATAATAACAGAATAAAAAGAAATAAGTGAAATTTGAAGAATTTTTGATATGAGCGTCACTGATGAGTCCTATGTAGACGAAACGCGCGTCTGGCGTACTAAATTATAGTCCTGGTACCTTTGATAACTACTTGAATCATTTGAAATTTTTTAAAATGAAGCACTGTCTAGCAACAGAGAGAAACGAAACACGTCCCCTTAAGACAAACAAATAAAAGAGCTAGAGCATTTACTGGATCGCTGTTTATTAAGAATTGAATAAAAAAGAAAAAGAAAATGAATTCTAATAAACTTTAAAACGTTGGTGTACTTTTTTATGGGTTATGTCTATCGCCTCCTTTATCAAATTAAGGTCCAAAGTCAGGGCTTATATCCATAGGTGGGGAATTGGACCTTGCTTTTGGACGTAATGTACACTCGAAATTTTAGTTGATCAGTATTTGAATTCAGTGTGACCAGTTTTTGCTGATATCTACCGGTATTATTAACTGGCATGACCAAAAGTAGTATTGGCCTATTTTTGTCATCGCTGTCGTGCGTTTTAAAGAATTAGCATACCCCTTACTGCATATCAAGCTAAAGCATGAGGTGTGATTTAACAGTATTTATTATGAGAGCCGTGGTGTAGTGGTTAGTGCATCGGACTACTAACACAAAGGTTCCTGGTTCGATTCCCGTTCGGGATGAAAATTTCAGGAACTCAATTTTCGGCTCTCCCTTGACATCATTTGCGAGTATGGTCTTGAGGAAACGATGATAGTCCGTCGGAAGGGGACGCTAAATGGCTGACCCGTGTCATATCTCTTGCAAGTTAAAGACACCCTTGTAGATTTCGAAAAAGAGTAGGATAATGCCGCTACAAGGCAGCACTCGCACCTGCAAAGTGGAAAGGGATTAATATAAGTTGTAAAACTTGATTCCCAATCCACTATAAATAAGTATGTTTAAACTAACTAGTATTTTCCCCTTCAACCAAGCCACCATACCATCCCCTTACATAGGTTAGTTATGTATAACCCATTTATATGCCAGTCTATCACAACCGAAAACTTGTGTGTTGAAACATATGACAAGACGATTCAGCTATTTTTTAAATTGATAATCCATATTGTAACAGTTTACATAATGTCATGAACTACACAAGTACTATTAATATTACGATGCTCTCTAACTTTACGAAACATCTTGTTGGCCGACATATGCAGATAAATATTATAACCAGTCAGATATTCACAATATTTGTTTTAACTTATCAATAGATAGGTCCTTGTAACTGTCTTTGTTAGACCTTCAGTCAATATGATATCACCTCTAGATAATTATGATCATTTAAAGTATCACATCGGAAGATTGACTGAGGAAATTATAAATTTGTCTCCATCCGACATTGATAAGACGTTGACAAATTGGTCGTTGGACTCGAATATGCAGCCACGTCCATTACGAATATGGACGTTAAATGTACTGCCTTGTGTAGGGAGTATGCAACATTTATCCGATGGTCTGTAGGTGGCTAGCAGCAAGGCTTAATTTGTGTCCCGTATCAAACAAATATTTTTAGTGGCAGTCCAAATTTCACGCCCTTATCCCAGTTGGTCTACATTGCAGAGCTTAACTATTTTAATATTGTTAATAGTTTCTAACTCTGAATTTACGTAAATAGTATAGTATCTGGACATTAAACATGCAACGATCAATCCATCTATCAACGTCTCACAGTTACAGTTAATTAAGGTTTAAACTCACTGATGAAGTTGACCTTGACAGTTTTTTTCTCTCTTTTTTTTTTTAGTTAAATTATATTTATTTATAGTGGATTGCGAAACAAGTTTTGCAACTTATATTAATCCCTTTCAATTTTGCGTTACCCCCCTGCTTTGTCGATATACTGACTAAAGGTATGATTATGATTCCGATTACTTCATTGAACAGATGAAATCAAAAGAATGTGAACAAAAGGATAAAATATGAATGAGGAAAAATATGTCTCAATAGTAAAAACAAAAAATTGTGTTGCATTGTATATGTACATGTAGCTAAAAATTATGAACATGCGATTTTCAATACATATTAATACTAGCAAAACGGCGGGGCTACAAGGATGATACTCAGATTACAAATAATCCAAATGACAAAAAGTAAGCGAACATTTCTTTTACAAAGACCAAGAAATAAACATGATAGACGACCTAAGGAATTTCTTATACAACATCAGAATTGACTAAAAACTGACTTTATAGCTGGCAAAACCTTTCACTTGTATGACAATCGCAAAAAGTTCTGTGCTTGTCTCACAACGTTTGTTTCTCTATTGTAGAGTGCTAACTTTAGTTCTTCCATTGATGGTTAAAATAGAACAATTGTAGAAGCAATAAATGAAGCTACAAATGTATTGATAATGCAGTTATGTGTTCACGACTATTATCTATTCAAAAATTATTTTGGTAGTTAAAAAAATGCCGTACTTTGATAAATACCCGGTCATGTTCCTTTTAAAATCGTTTAACGTATTACGAATATACTACTTATACGAGTTATCGAACTTGACCTAGTATTAATGTAAAATCCTCATTTTCTTTTTTTCCGTGGGAAAACCTTTTTTTTAAAATAATTTTTAATATGGTCCGAGTACACAATTAATTCGTAGTGCATTTCTTTTAGAACATAAATGAAAATTTAAAAAATCCCACCTGCGCTTTCTTAATGAAATTTTTACAGTGTGTTGTACTATTTTTGGGACAAATTATATCAAAATTATAGAAAACTTCATCGCCTCTAACTCAAAATATGGACAATTTTGTGTTTAGGGTGTCTTGAAATCTTTTGACAGCTTCCGAAGTGCTATTTTTTAACATTTTTCAGCTGGACCAAATCACTCCTTTCCTGTAAAATTCTGAACCCAAATTTTTTTTACAGTGTAATTTCACCCCCTACTTACAATTTGAGGCATTAAACATGGAGAAATAAATTTGGAAGGGGTATAAAAATTAATGGCAAGTAACGCACTGTTAACACTAGGGACTATATTCGTCTCGGACCATATAAATTCTAGGTACGGCATGCCGTACCAACGAAAATCCTTGGTACGGCGAGTGCCGCATACCTGCCTTTCTGGCTGCTACACCTAATAATACATTATTCAAATAAGGCATTTGCACATATTAGTTGAAAGTACTTGATAAAAAAAACTAGAGGCTCACCTTGGTATATGTGAATTAAACAAAGGAAGTAGACAGTTCATGAAGAAATTGTGTTTAGTTGATTGTGATGTGTTTGTACATCTTACTTTACTGAACATTATTGCTGCTTACAATTATCTCTATCTATAATGAACTTGTCCGTGTAGTTTCAGTGGAAAAATTTACAAATTTTATGAAAATTGTTCAAAATTGATTATATAGGACAATAACTTCTAGTGGGTCAATTGACCATTTTGGTTATTTTTACTTATTTGTAAATCTTACTTTGCTGAACATTATTGCTGTTTACAGTTTATCTCCATCTATAATTATATTCAAGATAATAACCAAAAACAGTAAAATCTCCGTAAAAATTACCAATTTAGGGGCAGCAACCCAATAATGGGTTATCCGATTCATCTGAAAATTTCAGGGCAGATAGATCTTGACCTGATAAACAATTTAACCTCATGTCAGATTTGCTCTAAATGCTTTTATTTTTGAGTTATAAGCCAAAAACTGTATTTTACCCCTATGTTCTGTTTTTAGCCATGGCTGCCATCTTGGTAGGTTGGCCGGGTAAAAAAACACATTTTTTAAACTAGATACATCAATGATGATTATGGCCAAGTTTGGTTTAATTTGGCCCAGTAGTTTCAGAGGAGAAGATTTTTGTAAAAGTTAACGCCGGACGACGGACGCCAAGTGATGAGAAAAGCTCACTTGTCCCTTCGGGCCCGGTGAGCTAAAAATGAAAACAGCCAGGTTAATATAATTTCATGCGACCGAAGCACTTTTCCAGGAACGCTCAAAGTCAAACATTTGAAATCCGAGGATGTATAAGTACCGAAACCGTTGAGCTATATGACAAAAATACCTAGAATAAATAGCCAAATTCCTCTAAAGTAAACTTTGATGAGGGAATTATAACTTTAGTTTCTTAAAAATTTCAAAATTTATAAACTGACAATTTTAGAAAGGTTGGTTAATGAACATATTTGCAAGTTTAAGTTTTTTTTTTAATAAATTTATTAAATTCATGTCTAATTTTACTTTGCATTCAAAAAATTTTAACAGCAGAATACATATAAATGAAGGTTATACACAAATTGAGGTTAAAGCTCTCAAATATGCGTTTGATATATGAATTATGGAAAATATGTTTAAACTTGAAATTAGATTAAACTTTACGGTCTTAAAAATCGAAATACACAATTGATATGTGATTTTCTCGTACAATAGGATGGACACCTTTATAAGTAATCTAATCATTCTATGTAAACTATGTAATATTTTCTATGATCGTTAAAAATAAATAAACGTTGATGATAAGACAAATGTATATATGCATGCATATTCGACATAGGAAGAAAAGGATTTCAACTACCATGCATCAAAGGTGTGGTCGGAGAGGGGAGGGGTGGTGGTGGTGGTGCAATCTATACGTCTTCTAGATTCGCCACTTATCTTATAAAGTCTATACCGAATTAAAATATTGTCAGAAATAAGAAAACAGGAACACTCGCGAAATCGGATTATGTGAGCTTGATTATGTTTATTATAAATATAAACATTCTCATTGACATTTTTAAACAAGCGACACTAAGTGAGTCGAATTCAAAGCGTTTTGAATTATTTGTATAAAGCTGCATATGTCAAAAGTTAGAAGGTTTGACTGTAACATATACAAGTATGGAACACAGATCTAACGTTTTTTTTTTACCTATTTGCCATATGCCTATTGCCCTTGCCCTTGACCTTATTTCTATAGTATTTTTCCTTCGACCACAGACCTTCATCATAAATTGAATTGCGACCATTTAAGCATTTGTGACATGTCAGTGCGTACACTTAAATATAAATAATATGACTTATTTGTTTATTGAAAAAAAAACGCCAGTGAAGTTGTTTGCTATGTCCGATCCGGTTCGTGAAATTTGAAATTTTCAGTTGTTACAATTTTTTTTTTAAATTCAAGAACGGTGTAATTCTGTTTGGGACTTTTGATTGTTTCAACTTCCCTTGAACCAACAGGAAAATTTGATTTTTTTCATCACTTGGCACCGGTCGACCGTCGTTCATTATCTTTCAATACAATTTTTTACCTAAATGTTCACATCGAAAATTACTAGGCTGCATTTAACAAACCTTATTTAAAATCATATGTCTTTTTTAATTATAATTAGGGTATCTAGTTTAAAAAAGTTTACTGTGACCCCGCTTGTCAACCAAAATGGCCTTCATGGCTAAGAAATAAACTAAGGGGGCATGCAAGTGCATGCTGTCAATTATCTAAAAACAGCCGTAGACATAGACAATTCAAAAAGGCCAGATGATTATCTTCAAAATCTTGAGCTTTACCATTTGTCCATTTACAATAAAATTCGCACATTAGTTCTTAAAGGAGTTCTTGCATTGCCCTAAAATGACGAATTTGAAGTTCTTTTTATCAAATTCTATATATAAAAGTCATATAGCAAAAATGACTTAGGAAGTCAAGAAGATATACAAATAAATCGACTTGGCCGATATCCTAATAAAACTTATTGACCTAGTAAAATAACGGATACGCCTTTCATTAGGAAAATGTGAAGTACTATAATTACCTAATATGTAAATAAATGTAAACACGTCAAGTTTACTTTATAATAAATATATATTTTTTAAATTCTTTCGAAAGACAATTTTCAGATCTGTGTTAACGTTGCTTTTCATAAATTGTTGGTTTAAAAAAAATATAAAAAACCGGGTGATACTTATAGACGGAACCGGGTGATTGTGTAGTAAACAACAATGACGAAACCGGTGTATTTTTATTTGACATGACCCATTTCTTTAGTTCCATACACATAAATACAAATATTGAGATGCTCATAATGAATTTCGATGCAAGGTTCACTCAATTCGTCATTTTGACATGCATTTTGACTTATTTCTTCGTTAATATAGAACGGTTGTGGAAAATATTTCATATCACAATAAAAAATAGTTGTATATGTATATCTATTTAATAACTCGTCTAAACATCAACCCAACAATGTTAGATCTGTAAATTTGCTTTCGCAAATTTTTGGTTCTTCCCTCGCCGGGATTCGAACCCATGCTACTGTGATATCGTGACACCAAATCGCCTGACTGCAGCCGTCCCGCTAGACCACACGACCACATGGGCTTTCGCTGGCCATGTGTTACCTTTCCACGTCAGTTTGAATATATATATTTAACGATTTGTGACAAGTCCAGATGCTGTTGATATCAATGGGCGTAGAATTGATTGTCTTATGTATGCTGATGACATTATTGTATTATCTAACATTAAAAAAGGTCTTCAAAACCGACTTGATATATTGCATACTTATTGTATTGGCTGGTGTCTTGATGTAAACTTGTCCAAAACAAAAGTTTTAATTTTTAACAAGCCTGGAAAATTTTTGAAGGAATCATTTTATTTAGATTAAGAGGTTTTAGAATGTGTTAATAAATGTAAATATTTAGGGATAGTCTTTGCTTCTAGTTGTCTTTTTCAACAGGGGATAGAAGAGCTATTCAAAACATCCTAAAAGGCAAAATTTAAATTACAAAAATCCATGTCAGCTTGTAATCCAAGTATTGATACTGCAATACATTTGTACGATTACACAATAAAACCAATTTTATTATATTGCAGTGAAATTTGGGGTTCTTTTAAAATTAACTCTGCTGCATGCAAGAAAAAAAGTGATTATCTTTTTGAATTAATCTACATAAATGATTATTCGGATAAATCACATTTCAGATATTTAAAGTATATTCTTGGTGTAAATAAGAAAGCCTTAAATTTAGCAGTGTTATCAGAGGTTGCAAGAAGTCCTCTTTATTTTTCTGTCATTATATCTATGGTAAAATATGTACACAGGCTTAACAAGTTGGACAAAGGGCTACTTTATGATGCTTATGTTTGCAATAAAATTTTAGATGCAGAAAACATCAATTGTTGGTATTCATCTATGAAATATGTACTTGAATCACTTGATATACAAAATTTAGATACAAAGCTTAATAAATTAATTTAATTTGTAAAATGTAAACTTTGAAATAGTTTTAAAACATTTTAGTTGGTCAAAAGATCTCAAACCTTATCACAAGGTAATAGTAAATTAGAAAATTATTTCAACCTCAAAACTGACTTTGTAAAGGAGGCTTATTTATCAATTAAAGATTTTAGTATAAGAAGAGCTATATGTAAAATGAGAATAAGTGCTCATGATCTTAGAATTGAGAAAGATAGATATAGTAAAAAATACATAGAGAGAACTCAACGTCTATGTCATCACTGCTTATCACAAGGATCAAATTCTATTGAAGATGAGACCCATTTTACAGTAAATTGTCCATTATATGATGAACAGAGAACATTATTATTTGATAAAGTTATCACTTATTGTACTAATTTTAAAGAACTACCTAATGATAAGAAATATATCTGGCTATTCACAAATGAGCATTTACCAACTCTTGTATGCCTAGGAAATGACATTATTAAAGGTTTAGAAATAAGATCCAGATGTAAACAAAATATATGAAGTAATATGATATTGTATTGTTATAATATTTAATATAATAGTTATACAAAACACATGTTGTGTTAGGCTCTGATCCTGTTCATAACGTTATAGTATGTATTAGTTTTCTGTTTTGCTTCTTCCAATCAAATTGTGTTGTAAAATGATGCCCTTTATGGGTTCTTGATTAGATTAATAAAAAAATTCTTATCTTATTCTTATTCTTATATTCTTCGATATCATTTTAAAAAAATAGGAAAATAAGGAGAAACCTATCTTTCTTCTGTCTATTGATGTTCCGTCATTGTGCCGTATGTAAGTTACCATCGAGTCCGATCAAATTTTGCCGGTGTGTTTTAGACACACTGAATATTGAGCAACGTCTTGTTAATTATTTACATAAATATATTAGAGGAATGTGGTTACCCTGTTGTAAGACAATCTCAAGATAAGCATAAGGTTGATAAATATGGCAAACAATTATTAGAACGATGTAGAGGTTTAGAACTGTTCTTTGTTAATGGTATAGTGGGCAATGACAGGGATATTGGGCTTACGACTTGTAAGAATTCTGTTATTGATTATGCCATTGTATCATCAAATCTATTTCGATCAATTGTTGATTTCAATATATTGATATTCTTAGTGATATTCATAACCCTAGTTGTTTCAATCAGAGTCTATTGTAAAACCAATATGGGCCAGAAATAGACCACCAGTTTTCACGGGGAACCTAGACATTTATGGAAAGCCAACGGGGTCAAAATTCCTAATTCGTAACTTGTCAATTCTTAACTTGTAACTGTGTAATTTTTAAATTTATAATTCGTAAATTGTCAGTTTGTAACTTGTATATTTGTAATTTCAAAATTGTTAATTCGTAAATTGTCAATTTGTAACTTGTTACTGTGTGATTTCAAAATTCTTTATCGGTAAATTGTCAATTTGTTTAATGATGTTTTGTAACTTGTAACTTGTCGATTCGTGAAATGTCGATGTGTGAAATGCCAAAGTGTTAAATGTTGTCGTTGTATTATGCTAACGATCATTATGACGACAGATGGCGCTCGGTTTCTTCTTCGAGTCGGTAAGTAATCTATAAGTAGGAGCACCTTCATATGGAGTATAAACCTAGTAGTTTAAATCAGTTATGTTTAGCACTCAAAGAAATCAAAACCAAAAAAAATGCATTATGACAGGATCCCAGTTTTATTTTGTTTACTGAAGACGACAGGCTGCGTTTCGTTCAAGCGGAAACTATATAAAAATACATCCCAAATAGTTCAGTCCCTCCACGTTATCGATCTCTCCTAATTTTGCGAGGTTAATGTAACGGCGGAATAAATCGACTGAATTATTCAGGTAAATACAATAAGGAGATGTGTTAATAAACCGTATGATTGCCAATGAGACAATGGTTTATCCAGTTTATACTGGAGGCTTATACACCGTAGAGGAAACCGAGCGCCATCTGTCGTCATAATGATCGTTAGCATAATACAACGATGACATTTCACACATTGACATTAAACGAATCGACAAGTTACAAAACATCGATATACAAATTGACAATTTACGAATCAACAAGTTACAAAACATTAATATACAAATAGACAATATACAAATCGACATTAAACAAATCGACATTAAACAAATCGACAAGTTACAAAACAGCAATATACAAATTGACAATTAACGAATCGACAAGTTACAAAACATCAATGTACAAATAGACAATATACAAATCGACATTTAACAAATCGACAAGTTACAAAACAGCAATGTACTAATTGACAATTAACGAATCGACAAGTTACAAAACATCAATATACAAATAGACAATATACAAATCGACATTTAACAAATCGACAAGTTACAAAACAGCAATATACAAATTGAAAAATCACACAGTTACAAGTTACAAATTGACAAGTTACGAAGTAAGAATTTTGACCCCGTTGGCTTTCCATAGACATTACCAGTAAAGATGAACTTTTGGATAAATTAGAGGATATTGATCCTCAAAATACTGATAATGTAACTGTCAATAATGTTGTTAATGATTGTGTTAATATTATAAGGAATGCGTCAGAACAAGCCAATATGTTTGTTAAAATCAATGATAAAAATGTTAATAAAAAATGTAACTCTCAATTTGAACATCGTAAGAAGTATTTCAATAGTGAATGTTATGTAAAACGTAAAAGGTCTAAGAAGTATTGCTATAGAGTACGTTCAACAATTAATTATGATGATTTGGTATGTAAAAGTAGAGAGTACAAGAACACTTTGAAAACTCAATTTAATGAGTTTCAGAAGGCATTTATAAGTAAACTGCGTGGTTTGCGTACCACTGATCCTAAGTCTTATTAGTCATTGTTAAACACGGGCTGCGAGAAAGGTAAA
This sequence comes from Mytilus trossulus, assembly GCF_036588685.1. Classification (NCBI taxonomy): domain Eukaryota; kingdom Metazoa; phylum Mollusca; class Bivalvia; order Mytilida; family Mytilidae; genus Mytilus; species Mytilus trossulus. The sequence goes on along the minus strand of NC_086378.1, from coordinate 14,443,699 downwards.
AATGTATCTCAGAAGGTTGATTTATTTTTTAACCATTTTAAAAATTTGAATAATGTAGAAAATGATATTGATGTTGTATTACCAGAGAATATTAGTGAGTATAATACTGTAATTAATCAGTCTATTTGTGAACAGAAAGTTGTAAATACAATTAAGTCTTTGAAGAATAACAAAGCATGTAGCGAGACATGATACTTAATGAATTTTTGAAACATGCAGCTTGAAAACTTATGCCTGTATTTTTGAAAAAATTTAATATTGTATATGAAAGTGGTATCATACCGGACTCATGGCCAAAGGGTTTTATCTGCTCTATTTTTAAACAGAAAAGTGATCCTGCAAATGCTGACAACTATAGAGGTATTACAAAATTGAGTTGTTATGGAAAATTGTTTACATGTATTTTGAATAATAGATTGTTCAATTATTTGGAAAGTTAAGGGTTATTATGTGAAGAACAGGCCGGCTTCAGAAAGGAGTATGGCACTGTTGATCATATCTTTAATTTAAAATGTCTCATTGCTTTGTATTTATTTTGAAGAAAAAAAATTGTATTGTGCGTTTGTTGATTTTCGTAAGGCTTTTGACTCTGTTAACAAAATATTAGTATGGCAAAAATTGTTACGCAATGGTATAGATGGTAAATTGCTGATTGTATTACAAAACCTGTATCAAATTGTTCAGATTTTTTTGCATCTAATATTGGTGTGAGGCAGGGTGAAAACCTGTCGCCCTATTAATTTCTATTCTTCTTAATGATTTGACTGAGTTTATGTCACATGCTTATAGTGATCTGAATGATGTTTGTAATATGTCTAATTTACTGTTTGACAATGATGATATTGAAGTGTATTTCAAATTGTATCTGTTGTAATATGCGGATGACACAGTCATTCTGTTGAGTTACAATCAGCATTGAATGCAATGTATTTATATTGTGAAACATGTGTGAAACATGGAATCTCAAAGTTAATACTGAAAATACAATGATGTTATATTTTCTAAAAGTCGACAGGCTGATAATGTTCATTTTATATATAACAATGACGGTTTATCTGTTATTGATGAATTTCAATATTTAGGTATTGTATTTTCTAGAAAAGTTACTTTTCATGTTAATAAATCTAGACTGGTTCAACAAGCCAGGAAAGCAACGTGTTATGTATTACGAAAGACAAGAAAATTGTATTTACCTATAAAAGATGTATTGTTACAACTTTTTGATGCTATGGTTGGCCCTATATTAATGTACGCCACGGTGCAGAAGTTTGGGTGTATGAGCAAAATTGATGTTATTGAATCATTGCACTTCGAATTTTGTAAATATATAATGAAAGTTAAAAAATGTACACCTAATTGCATTGTATATGGTGAACTAGGTAGAGTACCAATGTCTGTTAATATTAAAGCAAGAATGGTTGGTTTTTGGAAACGTATTGTTACTGGCAAAAAAGAGAAAATTTCTCGTACATTGTATGAAATGCTATATAAACTTGATTCTGGTAATGTTTACCACTCTAAGTGGTTGAATTGTGTAAAAGATATAATATCTGAATGTGGTTTTATTAATGCCTGGAATAATCAATATATAGATACAAATTGTCAGTTGTCTAAAAATGTGAAACAGTATTACCACAATTTGTTTGTAAATGAATGGGAGGCTCAGATATTCAATACGTCAAAATGTTTAAATTATAGAATGTACAAGTTTGGTTTTTAAGATTATTAATACTGAAAATACAATGTTGTTATATTTTCTAAAAGTCGACAGGCTGATAATGTTCATTTTATATATAACAATGACGGTTTATCTGTTATTGATGAATTTCAATATTTAGGTATTGTTTTTTCTAGAAAAGTTACTTTTCATGTTAATAAATCTAGACTGGTTCAACAAGCCAGGAAAGCAACGTGTTATGTATTACGAAAGACAAGAAAATTGTATTTACCTATAAAAGATGTATTGTTACAACTTTTGGATGCTATGGTTGGCCCTATATTAATGTACGCCACGGTGCAGAAGTTTGGGTGTATGAGCAAAATTGATGTTATTGAATCATTGCACTTCGAATTTTGTAAATATATAATGAAAGTTAAAAAATGTACACCTAATTGCATTGTATATGGTGAACTAGGTAGAGTACCAATGTCTGTTAATATTAAAGCAAGAATGGTTGGTTTTTGGAAACGTATTGTTACTGGCAAAATTTCTCGTAAATTGTACGAAATGCTTTATAGATTCTGGTAATGTTTACCACTCTAAGTGGTTGAATTGTGTAAAAGATATAATATCTGAATGTGGTTTTATTAATGTCTGGAATAATCAATATATAGATACAAATTGTCAGTTGTCTAAAAATGTGAAACAGTATTAGACACAATTTGTTTGTAAATGAATGGAAGGCTCAGATATTCAATACGTCAAAATGTTGAAATTATAGAACGTACAAGTTTGGTTTTGAAGATGGTTGATACTGAAAATACAATGTTGTTATATTTTCTAAAAGTCGACAGGCTGATAATGTTCATTTTATATATAACAATGACGGTTTATCTGTTATTGATGAATATTTAGGTATTGTATTTTCTAGAAAAGTTACTTTTCATGTTAATAAATCTAGACTGGTTCAACAAGCCAGGAAAGCAACGTGTTATTTATTACGTAAGACAAGAAAATTGTATTCACCTATAAAAGATGTATTGTTACAACTTTTGGATGCTATGGTTGGCCCTATATTAATGTACGCCACGGTGCAGAAGTTTGGGTGTATGAGCAAAATTGATGTTATTGAATCATTGCACTTTGAATTTTGTAAATATATAATGAAAGTTAAAAATGTACACCTAGTTGCATTGTATATGGTGAACTAGGTAGAGTACCAATGTCTGTTAATATTAAAGCAAGAATGGTGGGTTCTTGGAAACGTATTGTTACTGGCAAAATGCTATATAAACTTGATTCTGGTAATGTTTACCACTCTAAGTGGTTGAATTGTGTAAAAGATATAATATCTGAATGTGGTTTTATTAATGCCTGGAATAATCAATATATAAATACAAATGTCAGTTGTCTAAAAATGTGAAACACTATTACCACAATTTGTTTGTAAATGAATGGAAGGCTCAGATATTCAATACGTCAAAATGTTTAAATTATAGAATGTACACGTTTGGTTTTGAAGATTATTTAACTACATTGCCTTTTGCATGTTTTGATCTAAGAATTAATTTGTGTAAATATAGGTGCAGTGTTGCACCGTTAAAGTCCACAATTCCTCTAAAGTCCACAACACCGCTAAAGTCCACAACAAATTTCCGCTAAAGTCCACAACGCCGCTAAAGTCCACAAACTGCAGTAGTCATATGTTACCTATTGAATGTGGTAGATTTTATAGCATTGATAGATCAGAAAGAATATGTAATTTATGTAACAGCAATGTGCTAGGAGATAAATTTCATTATATATATAATTGTACTTTTTTTAATGCTGAAAGGCTGAAAGTTTTGCCTGCAGACATTTTTAAAGTTAAAAATACTATGAGTTTCTCTTATTCAATGATCAGCAAAGATAGATTCTTGTTGGCTTAGCCGAACGGATACGACTTCGTTAAGACAATGTTAGGACATTCCAGATCAATGAGGATAGTACACAGACTTTTTAACTGTTAGTGACTTTGCGCTGTCTGATCTCAAATTGGAGTCATAATCGGTACTGTGTGAACGTCGCATTAAGATACAGATAAATAATTATAGTATAACTAATCGCCGTATTTGAATATAAAAAATAAGACAACGCGTGACCGAACCACGCATGGATTAAACGAGTGCGCAGCACGAGTTTAATCCATAGCGGCGTTCGGTCACAAGTTGTCTTATTTTTGATATTCAAATACGGCGATTAGTTATACTTTTTATTACATTGTCAAATTGCTTTTTTTTTATGAAATTAATGTAGAAAATGTAAGGAACTATATGGTTTTCCTACGCATGTTTTGTTTCGACGTTATCGCCTCTTGACAACGCCTATTGTTGTATGACGTCAGAGAGTGAAATAACCACGTTTATTTCACATGTGATATTATCGGATTTATCTAACTCGGAAATCAATGTAAGTCATTGCAACCAATGTAATAAATGTATTTATCAAAGTTGTACAAAAATCGAACATGTAAAAATTATGTTTTTTTTTGTTTTTTTTTATAGTTGGCTAGTATAGTAAGCCGGTCGGTTCGAGTGGTACTTTCTTAATATGGTAAGTTCTGAACGTGAAGAAAGTCAACTTTATGACATTATGATACTAACATAACAATGTAGATATGGTAACCGGAATTGCAGACATAACCTTGAACAATTTTTAACAGTATTTAAATAGTAAAATTGATAGCTTCAAGATGGAACTTCTGAAGACGCGACGAATAAATCAGAAATCTGGTTTTTAAACAGCTTAAATCAAGACTTTATTATAAGTTTAAGTTACAATAAACATGTTCCGTATGAATTTAATTCTGAAACAGATTATATAGTATCCAGGATCAAACGTGCAGCCGAGCGTGATGAATATTCTAAAGTCTTGGATATTGGCTATCACCATATTGACCTTATGGAGATAATTCTTAAGCGGAACAACTGTGTTAAGATCGCTGACAAGTCACCACGCAGCAGGATAGGATAAGTCAAAGAATACCTATCAGACGAACTTGCTCCGGATTCCGAGGATGAGAAGAAATTTAGGTCTGCTGTAACACGGACCTCGACGAACAAAGTAGCACAGGGAACAAGAGCGTTTTAAAGAGTACGTATTGTATTGTTTTTCATCATATTGAATTAAAAAAATAAATTATAAAAATGAATATTTATATTGTGATTCAGTACATTTGATATTGAAAACGAATTCCATCTTCGTGATCTGTTTAGGGAAGTGAGAAGAACATATATAAGTATTAATTTGAAAGATAATGATACACATTCATTTGTTTTAGACATGATTGATTATGGTTATTCTATCCAGTTTATTACGATTCCGCCAATTATACTGTTATATTTAACAAGAACTATTCAATAATGCTGAATTTGTTTCAGAAGCTAATTCAGAGAAAGGAATTGGACTATAAACTTTTTTGTTTTTGTCTTTGTTTATCCTTGTTGAGAGTTTAACATGAGCGGGTGATATAATCTAGAGTTATTGTGAGCTGCAGATACACTATAATATAGTTACCAAGAGTTTCATTTTGATTACTGTTGCTTAATTTACCACTGGGAATGATACTAGTTGATTTCTGTATGGTTTATCACTTATTGAGTATCTATTTGTCAATCACTTGGCTTATTGATTGTTAAATCTACTGCATGTGTTGGTAAAATTTTGACTGGTTGTCATTGAAGCTGTTTGGCTGGTTATTATTGAAGCATATGTACTGATTGTTATTGAAACCACTTGACTGTTGTTATCGAAGTCACTGGACTGGTTGTTATTGATGCAACTGAAAAATTTGTTATTGAAGCCACTGGACAGGTTTTTATTGAAGCCACTGGACTTGTTGTCATTGATGCAAATGGGCATGTTGTAATTGAAGGCACTGGACTGATAGTTATTTAGGCCTCTGGTCATGCTGTCATTGAAGGCATCATTAAATATACTAGACAGGTTGTTATTGAAGCCACTGGACTGGTAGTTATTGAAGGCACTATACTGATATTATATAAAGCCTATGGGCTTAAAATCAAATTGACAGGTTGTTATTTAAGTCACTGGAAAGTCTGTTTTTTAAGTCACTGTAATATTTGAATTTTTAAGTCACTAGACATGCTGTAATTGAAGGCAATATACTGATATTATATTAAGCTTTTTGACATAAAATCCACTGGAGAGGTTGTTATTGAAGTCACTGGAAAGGTTGTTTTTTAAGTCACTGGAATGGTTGTCATTTATGTCACTGGAATGGTTGACATTTAAGTCACTGGAATAAAAGAGGGACGAAAGATACCAAAGGGACAGTCAAAATCGTAAATCTAAAACAAACTGACAACGCCATGGCTAAAAATGAAAAAGACAAACAGAAAAACAATAGTACACATGACACAACATAGAAAACTAAAGAATAAACAACACGAACCCCACCAAAAACTAGGGGTGATCTCAGGTGATCTCAGGTGGAATAATTGTCATTTAATTCACTGGAATGATTGTCATTTAAGTCACTGGAAAAGTTGTTATTGAAGCCACTGGAATGGTTGTTTTTTAAGTCACTGGAATGGTTGTCATTTAAGTCACTGGAATGATTGTCATTTAAGTCACTGGAAAAGTTGGTATTGAAGCCACTGGAATGGTTGTTATTGAAGTCACTGGAAAAAAGTTGTTATTGAAGTCACTGGACTGGTTGTTTTTGAGGCACTTTACATGCAGTAATTGGAGGCACTGGACAGATAGTTATTTAAGCCTCTGGGCTGTTAATAATCAAATCCAATGGGCAGGTTGTTTTTGAAGTCACTGGCTGATTGATATTGAAGCCACTGAACTAGTTGTCAATGAAGTCAATGGGCATGTCGAAATTAAAGCCACTGGGCTGATAGTTATTTAAACCGCTGGGGATGTTGTTATTGAAGCTACTGGACAGGCAGTTGTTTAAGCCACTGGACTGGTTCTTGTTGACGCAACTTGGTAGGTTGTTGTTATTGACGCCATTTAGCGTGTTTATTTGTAAAGCCACTGGGCATGCTGTTATTGACGCCACTAGGCATGTTGTTATAGACGCCACTGGGCAGGTTGTTTTTGATACCACTGGGCAGGTTATAGATGCTCAGTTGTTATTGATGCCACTGGGCGTGTTGTTATTGACGCCACTGGATGTATTATTATTGATGCCACTGGGCGTGTTTGTTTGTAAAGCCACTGCGAAGGTTGTTATTGACGACACTGAGCAGGTTGTTATAGACGCCACTGGGCAGGTTGTTATAGACGCCAGTGTACATGTTGTTATTGAAGCAAATGGGTAGCTGCGCGTGTTATTGAAGCCACTTCACAGGTTGTTTGTAAAACCATTGGGCAGTTTGTTGTTTAAGACACTTGGATGGATGTTATTGACGCCAAAGGACAGGTTGTTGTTGACGTAACTAGAAAGATTGTTGAAGCCACTGGATGTGTGTGTGAAGGCACTGGGCAAGTTGTAATTAAAGTCACTGAACATGTTACTATTGACGCAATTGGGAAGAGTTTTTTTTAAGAATAATATGCGTCATTAAAGATATAGCTGATGGTTGTCCTGATGACAATCTGAATTATAACTATAGTATCTATTTGAAGTGACTTATAGGTCCGTTGGGCCGGGTGTAATTTAATTGAAATATTTCAATACTGTACATAATTTGTTATACACACTATAATAAACATATTTGTATTGTATTGTATTGTTTAAGCCACAGAGAATGTTATTAATGTCACTGGGCATGTTGGTATTGAAGCCACTGGGCATGTTGTTTTTGAAGACGCTGAGCAGGTTGTTCTTGACACCAGTGACAAGTTTGTTGTGAAAGACACTTGGCTGGTTGTTGTTGAAGCCACTTGGCATGTCATAATTAATCAAGCTAGTGGGCTGATCGTTACAGTTATTGACGCCACTTGGCATGTTGCTATTGACGCAACTGGGCATGTTGTTTTTTTAAGATACTTAGCATGTTGCTATTGACGCAACTGGGCATGTCTTTTTTAAAGATACTTGGATTATAGTTATTAAAGATTGTGGGCTAGCTGTTGTTGAAGACGTTGAGTTGGATGTTGAAGACACTTGCAGTGACTTTGCTGTTTGTTCATGACGCCACTGAGCAGGTTGGTATTGCAGGCACTTGGCTGGTAGTTATTCAAGACACTGTACAGGGTGATGTTAAAGACACTGGGCATGTTATTGTTTAAAACTATGGGCAGCTTATTGTTGAAGACATTCGGTATGTTGTTGTTGAGGACACTCGGTATGTTGTTATTAAAGCCTCTGGGCATGCTGTTATTAAAGACACTGTGATGTTTATTGTTAAAGACATTGGGTAGGTTGGTATTGAAGACACTGGAATTGTAGAAATTGAAGACACTGAGCTGGTTATTGTTGAAAATTATGGTCCGGTTGTTGTTGAAAAGACTCGGCCTGCTTATGTATAAGTAAGTCACTTGGTATATTTGTTATTAAAGACACTGGGCTGCTGGTCATTGAAAACACTTGACATATTGTTATTAATGACACTTGGCTGGTTGTTGTTCAAGACATTGTGCAGGTTGCTGTTGAAAACACTGGACAGGTTTGTTATTGCAGAAAAATGGACTGGTTGTTGCTAAAGATACTAGGCAGGTGATTGTCGAGGAAGCCACTCGGATGTTTACTATGAAAGTAACTTAGCATATTATTATTAAAGTCACTAGGGCGAATATTTGGACAAAACTGATTGATATTGAAGCTATTAGACTGAACTTCAGACATGCATATTGGTATATTATTTAACAAAATAAACTTCTTTAAATAGCTATATCAAAGATGCCGACATACACCTTGATTAAAAATGTAAGTTAAAATAACATCCAATATTTATATGTTCCGAAATGATTCCAGACGTCTCTCATAAACAAGATCCAGTGCTAACTACGGGGCGCCGAATGGGACTCTTGTGGTTTTGTACTCAAAATTCAATTTTGTACGGACAAAATTGACTTTTGTTCAACAAAAATGAGTTCAGTTTAACAAAATTTGTATCATACTACAAATTTGAAATTTTGTCATACAAAATTATCTATCAGCGGACAAAAGTCACTTTTGTCATGACAAAATTCATTTTTGTTACACAGACTTGACTTTTGTTACCTAATTTGAAAATTGAGCGACAAAAGTCAATTTTGTATTTAAATTAGTTTAGTTTGGTTTCTGTGAAGTAATTTGCATACAAAATCGACTTTTGTAACACAAAAATTACTTTTGTTACACAAAATTGACTTTTGTTACACAAAATTGACTTTTGTGAGACAAAATTGACAAAATTGACTTTTGTCTCAACAAAATTGACAAAATTGAATTTTGTCTCAACAAAATTGACAAAATTGAATTTTGTCTCAACAAAATTAACAAAATTGAATTTTGTCTCAACAAAATTAACAAAATTGAATTTTGTCTCTACAAAATTAACAAAATTGAATTTTGTCTCAACAAAATTGATTTTTGTCTCACGAAAGTCAATTTTGTCTCAAGAAAGTCAATTTTGTCTCATAAAAGTCAATTTTGTTGTTACAAAATTGAATTTTGTCATCACAAAAATGAATTTTGTCGTCACAAAATTGACTTTTGTCTCAACAAAATTGACAAAATTGACTTTTGTCTCAACAAAATTGACAAAATTGACTTTTGTCTCAACAAAATTGACAAAATTGACTTTTGTCTCAACAAAATTGACTTTTGTCTCAACAAAATTAACAGAATTGACTTTTGTTTCAACAAAAATGACAAAATTGAATTTTGTCTCAACAAAAATGACAAAATTGAATTTTGTCTCAACAAAAATGACAAAATTGAATTTTGTCTCACAAAAGTCAATTTTGTCTCACAAAAGTCAATTTTGTCTCACAAAAGTCAATTTAGTCTCACAAAAGTTAATTTTGTTTCACAAAAGTCAATTTTGTCTCACAAAATTGAATCTTACCGTACACAATTGACTTTTGTGATTTAATTTCCATATCAGGTAACAAAAGTCAATTTTGTATGCAAATATGTTTATATTTGCATACCTTTAAGACAAAATTGACTTTTGTCATGACAAATATGAATTTTGTCTACAAAAATGAATTTTGTCATGACAAAAATGAATTTTGTCTACACAAATGAATTTTGTCATCACAAAATTGAAGTTCTCACAAAACAAGTCTGTAGCACATAGTTTTGTAAGACAAAAATGATTTTGTTATGACAGAATTGAATTTTGTACAAAACCACAAGAGTCCCATTCGGCGCCCCGTACTAACTCCTGTATTTCTGATACAATTTTTTCTGAATCATAACAGGTTAAAATGGGACAGAGGAAAATATGGTTACGTTAGAGAAGACCTTAACCACAGTTATCTGTTCATCAAAATTTAGGAATTCAAATAAATATTCAATGCTATTTTTCCGTTCTTTGTGTTTCGAGCGCATTTGTCTCTGCAAGTGGCGTCTCCCATATAAAAGTTTTTTGGTTATTTGATAAATATTTTATTTTTGTTTGAGTTTACGAATTAGAATTTAAAATAACTTTCACATTTACTGCTCATTCTAACCTCGTTTAGTTTATTTTGTAAAGGTTTTGAATTTAACACCTCTACATCGGTAGCTACATAATTTATATGACAAAGGGATTATGTAAAATAACGTATTATAAGCACTTCAAATTAGTATTTTTAAAAATATTGAGAACACGAAGTTCTTTAAAAACACTCAAATCACCAACTACGATTTTTCTTTTTTAAACGAAAGATTTTTTCTTAGGGCTCATGAACAAAAAGACATAGTAACATTGTCATAAACCAGTCAATTCGTATTGAGCAATAACTGAAAATTATAATCAGCTCCAAGTTTTCTTTCTCAATACAAATCTTTAAATAACGTACTGATTTTATTGAACAAATACAAAATGTTCGATATCCTACTTAAATAATACTAGAAGCCTGAAATTGATTTTTGCAGTTTGAAATGAACATACATCCAGTATTGACTTATTCAAACTAGATGAAATATCTTTATCTATATCCATAAGAAGTTGTCTGACGGTCGTCACAGGAATATTAAAAAAAGAAATAAAAACTTTCCGCTATACAAAATTATCCGGTCGGCCCTTAAGATTTATTTACTCATTTTGAGGTCTCCGCAGTGCATTTTTGAATTAAAGTAATTTCATGATATATTTGGTTATTATTGTATTCAAAATCAAACCCAAAAGGTATTGTTAATTGATATAATTTCACAAATACATCTACTTTTTTTCAAATAAAAGAATTAAATTCAGTTATTAAGTAATTATTTTAGGTTAGATTATTCCTAATCGCGATTGCATTTGTAATTTAGTATTATCTGTTTATGATAGAGAAAATCTAGTTTTCTGAATTGATTTTCATCTGCAAATCGGCGATGTATTCCATTACAAAAATAAATAAATATAATAAATGAAAGAAAAGACAAAATAACAAACAAAAAAAAAATGTGTATCGACATTTTGTTTGCAATTCCCATATCCTCTTAGTGATTTATTTTCAAATATTGAATCAGTATGAATAACGAAAGGAATTATATAGCTATGAAACATTTATCATTCTTTTTGCTTGTGTGAAACATTTAAATTGAATGAATACTAATAATCACATTACCTTACAAAATTGAAATCGAAGTCAAAATCCTCTAGAAAAAAGAAGAATAGAGATATCTCGATATCAAGTTGACAAATACTTCGATCTTCTTGAGAGTACTACACTAAAGAGATCAGATCTCATGATTGACCCGACCCGAATATATAATTATGACGAATCAGGATTTTCAGGTCGCTTTTAAAAATGATACTAAGAATGTAATTGTTCCAAAACACATTCGTCATACAAACCAAACCCATGTCAACATTTCTGGGAATACAACAATAGTGCTACCTTTTTCTGTTTCTGGAAAAACAGTCCCTCCCTTCTCTGGAGCCTTGCCTAGGGATGCATACTGAACATGTATACTAGATTCATGGCTCGTTGGTTTTCCCGTTTGAATGGTTTTACACTAGTAATTGTGGGGCCCTTTATAGCTTGTTGTTCGTTGTGAGCCAAGGCTCGGCGTCGAAGGCTGTACATTGAATTATAATGGTCTACTTTTATAAATTGTTATTTGGATGGAGAGTAGTCTCATTGGCACTCACACCACATCTTTCTATATATATTCTCGTTTTATGCATAAATTTTATATTCTATTTCTATTATTATATATACAGTTTTCATCACTAAGAAAAATTATCATGTACTAAAGTTATCTTTACTTTCAACGTAAACGATCTCGGGATTTTTTTTATAGGTAACATGTTTCGTGTTTCGCGGATTTTTAGTCTGCTGCTCAACGATGTCAGGTTTTTCACAAAGACAAAGAAAGGTATAAGTTCAAGCCATTCGTTTTTTCTCGGAGATTATCATCAACATATATAAAGTGATTGTAAAGCATCTCAACTATCCACTTGTTGTATGTTAATATTTTGCAATTTACTACAACCGAACAGAAATGTAAGAAGTTTGTCAAGGATTTTTATTTAAATATATTTATTTATAGTGGATTGAGAAACAAATTTTACAACTTATATTAATCCCTTTCCACTTTGCGAGTGCGAGTGCTGCCTTCTCAGCTGTTAGGAGGATAAGTATTTGCTATACTCTCTGAAGCTTTCTGATTCTTAGTTGTTGTGTGAAAGCAATTTATAAGTCTTTTTTAAAATAAGAAGGGATAAGGAGTTAATGCACATGAGACAATATTAATATCAGTACATGGTAAATTATTGTTGTCCTTCATCTTCAAGTGACCATGAGGCATTCAACAATGAACAATGCCCTTCATGACTGGTAATTAGTTCAAGTTGACCCCTCACATCGGTTTGAGCGGAATGCATTGTTAACTATCATACAAAGCTACATCAATGTATGTATGTTTGTTTGTCGATACTAAAAACGTTTACCTAAACCCAATAGAAATAAAAACATTGGTTTGAGATTTTTTATATTTTTGTCAAACGAAGTTGGGGAAGGGATATAGTGTTTCATCAGTCCGTCACAAAGTTAAAGTCTTTCTATCTATGGTAGTATAAGTTATTATTAATTAACGTGAGATTTTGTTCTAAGAAGTTTCTTGAATAAACAAGGGTCCTGATAGAAATGATGTTATCATGACATACATTTCATATATGAGTGACTGATTTAAGTGTGTGTTAGAGTCCCTATCTGGTGGAGAAGAAATATGTTGTCAGACGATGCGTCTTTAATCCTAAAAAAAATAGTCATTTTGACATAAAATTCATTGATGAGTAAATGAGGTGAAAGGCTGCGTTAAAGTCTATATCTGAGATGAAGAATACAAATATGGTGACAGTCGATGCAACTTTGATAGTCACGAGTTTCAAAATCAAGGTTTAATAAAAAGTTATTACAGAGATATGTCTCGCCTTTTTGTAATTTTGGCAATGAATTGTGCCAATTAATGCAAATACAATGCAAACCAAATATCAATGACCTACCACAAGTGGATCCCCATAAATTGACATAATCACAAACTTTAAATTTTTGGAGTTTTTTTTGGGTAAAATTATTGAAATATTCTTCTGAAGGGGTGACATTTAGATATCTCGAACTATTGTGTGTTAAAATTAGCGAGGAATTAAAGTTTCAAGCTGAAACCGCCACAAAGGTGTCAGTATTCACCTCAAAAACTAACAAAACCTTTGAACAGACTTATTTAAAAGAAGGGATATAGTTACGATACTGTTGTCAGGTCATTAAAGATTGCATATTTTGGCGTTATTATTGATTCACTTATAATAGGGTCTTTGCATCGAAACTAAACACATTTATTAAAAAACAAGTTTGTGGCATGACACAGGTTATGTTCTTCTCATATATGTTATGGTGGTATGATACTTAACCCCTAACGGGAAGGATTGTGCATGATGTTCATATGATGAAATCATAATCTTTCAGTCAGTTTAATTGAATTCGGGAGCTGGCATGTCGGTTAACTGCTAGTAGTCTGTTGTTATTTATGTATTATTGTCATTTTGTTTATTTTCTATGATTACATCTTCTGACATCAGACTCGGACTTCTCTTGAACTTAATTTAAATGTGCGTATTGTTATGCGTTTACTTTTCTACATTGGCTAGAGGTAAAGGGGGAGGGTCGAGATCTCACAAACATGTTTAACCCCGCCGCATTTTGCGCCTGTCCCAAGTCAGGAGCCTCTGCCCTTTGTTAGTCTTGTATTATTTTAATTTTAGTTTCTTGTGTACAATTTGGAAATTAGTATGGCGTTCATTATCACTGAACTAGTATATATTTGTTTAGGGGCCAGCTGAAGGACGCCTCCGGGTGCGGGAATTTCTCGCTACATTGCAGACCTCTTGGTGACCTTCTGCTGTTTTTTTTTTTCTATTGTCGGGTAATTGTCTCTTTGACCATTTCTAAGTTGCCCAACTGCGGCCAAGCTTCGCGAAGGGTCATGCGACATAATCAGACAAACAAACTTTATTAGAGTAACTCTCTAAGGAACGATCGTTTTCATTGGTCAATTCAAACCTTCGACCTCACACCTGCAAAAATAGAACACACGTACTTTAGCGTTGAATGGACTGATTAATATTCACGTAGCTGGTCAAGGTCGTCAAAAGCTTCTATTGTCGTATTCGCATACATGATTCTAATCAAAATTCTAGCTTTATAAATGTGCAGTGCATGTGAAATTCATTTGTTTTATAATTTTCTGCAAATAATTGGTAGTAAAGTTTAAACTTTAAAATCTTAACAGTTAAAATATTAATTTTAAATATCTCCTCTTAATCAAGGGACGACATCAAAAGTTTGATGTAGGATAAAAAAAAAACTCAATTCACATTTTTTTCATTGACACACCCAAGTTGCTTATCCTGCCTCGTCTTTTACTCAATGGACTCGATGAATTAACGTTGTACTTGAAAAATGAAACTGTATACTTTACTACAAACACTTTTCATATTATTTGCCAAGTTTTAGGTATTCTTCATAGAATAGTGATTTTTTTCTGATTCCATTTACTTGAAGAAAAAACTTAAATCCCGAAATTGTAAGTAAATTCATAACATGTAACAAGCTTTGTTAAGAAAAAATGGAGATGGCCAATCATGGCACAGCGGATAATTAAATGAAGTTTATACAAACGATATAATTCATGAGGTTTTACTATTCTCGGTTGAAAAACGAACGTAAATTATATATTGTAGATATTAAACCGTTGGTTTTCCCGTATGAATGGTTTTACACTAGTAATTTTGGGGCCCTTTATAGCTTGTTGTTCAGTGTGAGCCAAGGCTCCGTATTGAAGGCCGTACATTGACCTATAATGGTTTACTTTTATAAATTGTTATTTAGATGGAGAGTTGTCTTATTGGCACTCACACCACATCTTCCTATATCTATGTAAATAGAAACAAACAATGTCTGTATTCATTAAATCATTTAAATGTATTTATAAAAAGGTGAGTTTCATCTTGTACATACATTTAGTCATCCTTAATTTCTTGATATTTTTTTTATCAGTTTATCATACACGTTTCGTTTTGTATTTTATTTTAAATACGAATACATACTACATATACTTTAGCGGATTGTTCAACAATGTTATGCAACTCTATTCTTACAGTATAAATTTAAAAAATAAATATTCACCCATTCATAATCGAAAACAGTACATTTAATATATGTAAAAAAAGAAGATGTGGTATGGGGGTATGATTGCCAATGAGACAACTCTGCACAAGAGACCACAATGACACAGAAATTAACAACTATAGGTCACCGTACGGCTTTCAATAATGAGCAAAGCCCATACCGTATAGTCAGCTATAAAAGGCCCGAAATAACAATGTAAAACAATTCAAACGAGAGTTGTTCCTTATAAACTACGACATTTCTCACAAGTATTAATATTTATTTAGTTCCAAACATGCGAAAGAAATAATCTTCACTGAATTCATTCCGGTGTACAAATGGTACGATTAGAGTTATTTTGTTTCTATCTTTGGGGGACAACTTCCTCCTTTTATGGAGCTACTGTGTGGGTTTTTTTTAGCATGAAAATGATAAAAGAGGAATGTCAGTGCAACCCATCATTAATTATTGTAAAGCGGGATTAGTATTATGAAATACTTTATAAGTGACTACGACATTGTAAGGATTATAACCTAGCGTAGGTATGAAAAAAATTAAAAGTGGTTCATTTATTCATCCGTATAAAAGCGGCACAT
This sequence comes from Mytilus trossulus, assembly GCF_036588685.1. Lineage (NCBI taxonomy): Eukaryota > Metazoa > Mollusca > Bivalvia > Mytilida > Mytilidae > Mytilus > Mytilus trossulus. The sequence goes on along the minus strand of NC_086378.1, from coordinate 14,427,697 downwards.
GCATTTTATTTTATCCTTATATTCTCATCATGCCGGGTACAAGATAATTGAGTTGCTGCATGCATAAAGAACTTAGAATATCAGTATACTATTTCGACCCCACTATTTGAAGTTAACAAAACATTTATTTAAATATTTTGGCCAAAGATGGGAAACTATACAAATCATTGTTTTTACGTTCGTAGTAACATATAGTAAATTCCATTGTCGGTCACCTGTGTCAATTCACGTGCAAACTGACTACATTGCTGTTGTATTTAAATCTTTCGGCCAATGAAATGAGACGTTACAAGTTGTTTGTTTATGATAAGCCAGAATGTTATCAATGAACTATCAAATGCTAAACTTCACTGCATATCACTGTAGCAACATTCCAGCAGCACCTGCATACGGGGTATATATCTCCCAATTGATACGATATTCCCGTGCTTGCATTTCCTATCATGATTTTCTTGATAGAGGGTTACTGCTCACAAGGAAGCTATTAAACCAAGATTTCCAAATGGTTAAGTTGAAATCATCCCTTCGTAAATTTTACGGACGCCATCACGAGTTGGTTGACCGTTATGGAATAACCGTTTCACAAATGATATCGGATATGTTCCTTACGTCGTAACTACAATCCCCTTCCCTTTCATGAATTTGACCTACCTAATTAGACTATTGACCGGATTTGTAATCACATAAGCAACACGACGGGTGCCGCATGTGGAGCAGGATCTGCTTACCCTTCCGGAGCACCTGAGATCACCCCTAGTTTTTGGTGGGGTTCGTGTTGTTTATTCTTTAGTTTTCTATGTTGTGTCATGTGTACTATTGTTTTTCTGTTTGACTTTTTCATTTTTAGCCATGGCGTTGTCAGTTTGTTTTAGATTTATGAGTTTGACTGTCCCTTTGATATCTTTCGTCCCTCTTTTGACACGTTCCCCATTTCCATTCTCAATTTTATTAATCCACACCTGACAACAATCTACAGATAGACGGGCGGACGCAAAGTGAGACGAGACAGATCACAATTGCTCACCTGACCAATATATTTTTCAAACAAAAAGTTCTACTTTTACCAGGCAGCGATTTTTAATTGTCCTTTCACACTATCTGTTTTTAACATTTTTGATTTTCGGAGGTCGTGCCAGACTTAACTGTGTTCGCCACAAACAACTAAAATCAGAATGAGATGCATTTACGCAGTTATGTTTATTTTCCTGTGATCCCAAGCATACAGTAATACGGTACAGAATTCGGCTATATATACAGTTGCAAGTGAGAAATAAATAAAGACACAGAGATAAAAATTAATAAACTAACCTTTCGCTTTAAAAGTATTTCTATCTTCCATTACGGATATTATAAAAGAATCTCACCTGCCGACTGTTTTCTCGACCGTGTCATGATGAAATTTTGAAAGTGAGTAAGGGATGTTTTGGAACTTCAATTATCAAACAAATTGATTATAAAAACCGCAAATACAATGTAACATTTGTTTTTACTTTAACTGCTAAAATCCTATTGTATTTGACATCAAACGCAGCTCCGCGTTCGACACCTTCCTTTGAAATTATTTATAGAACTTTAATAAAGCGTAGGTCAGTTGATTAGTAATCACGTTGATTCTCTTTAACTGACTGTTTTATATACTTTGAATGTTAAAAAATACTTAAATATGTTGAAGTCAACCCATGCTTTGCAAATTTTAAGGGGGGCGCATGCCCGCCACGCTCCCGCCTAAATCCGCCCCTGTATAGCATTATCATAACAAATTTGATTGGAACAGTTCTGTTATGAGGATTCAAGGCAACTCAATATAGAGTTTGTTTATATAAGCGTTTTGCACTTTTTTACCAACGACTTACGTATTTCCGCCCCAAAAAAATAGGTGCGTGTGCCAATCAACTCTCTTATAAGTCACGAAATAGGTAAATTAATTTTTATCGCATTTAGTCATACGTTATATTAATGTCAACACAATATTCGTTTATCTGTGGTTCACAATTTGTAGACACATCAAGTATCGGATCTGAATTTTACAAATTAGGATAATCCAGACAGAAGTCCTCACACTTGGTGAGTAAGAATAAAACTATATTTTTTTTGCGTCTCATCAAACAATATCAAACGATATAAAAGTTATATTTTTTTTCATGAAAGGTTAAAATTGTAATCCGTTATTTTTTAGCAAATAAATCTGGACCAGACTTAGCTGCAGTAAAGATTATTCAATATAGACAAACTGATTTAAGTGTACTACTCTCGTAAATCAAGGCGCAGTTCACCAATGTGAATTAATACAGTACTGCATTTTGTGAATTGGGTTATCACAAAAAGCGAATACTTGTATAACAATCCCATAGTCGTGTCGTACTTCGTTCTTTTGGTAGAGTTATTATATAATCAAATAATGAGGTCTTTTCACTTTTCCGAGGAAAGACCGATTGCTTTTCGAGTAGACAGTCGTTGAAAATTTCGTAAGGGTTCCGCGGAACCAAGTGTCTCACCTACATTTGCTGTTAATCACAAACTCTACAAAAATGAGGAAAAAAATCAATAAAAATATTCCTCTCAATGCTATCTCTTGATTGTAAGAAGCTTCTGTCCAAGTTTGGTAAAAATCCAGGATAGTTTATGAACCTTATAAATATTTTTAAAAACTTTAACTGCAGACTGTATGTAATATATATTAACTGGAAGAAAAACTAAGATTGATAGGTAAAATACGGATAAACAGGTACACAATTTTATATTGGTTTGTTATTATGTCAGTTCATGGGGAAACATTAGTGTTTGGCCAGTGTTACTCGGTATGCAGTTGTATAATCATTGGCACATCTCATTTCCATGGAGAATATTTGATTCCGTTTCTTTGAAGAAAAAAAAGGTTTTGTATATTTCTCAACTGGAATATAAGATTTTTTTAAATGCATGACTTCATTCAAAAGAAGGAAATGTTTAGTAGTATCATTTGTGAACTTCCGATTTATTAAAAAACAAAATATATACTTGGTAAAATGTGTGCTACATGTATTATGTATTAAGGTCGTTACAGTAAATGAGCTATCTTCCTATATCTATGTCGCAGATTTTTCAAAATATAATTGAAAATCGATAAAAAATAATTAATAATGCATTTATCTTTTATATCATCTGAAATATTCCAACTTGATATCTATCAAAATAGGTGAACATTTGTATAGAAGTCCGCGGTGACCATGTGATATTTTTTGTTCGTCAAATCGGAAATTAATGTATCAACAACATATAGTTTTTTAAAAGAAAAATCTATGTACTAGAAATTTGGAGATTTGGCGATTTTGAGACAAATTCAACACAAATTATTTTACAGAATGAGAGATTTAAATGCATTAATCTTTAAATTTTCAATTACAGTTTAACGGGACAAAGTTGTATGCAAAGTATTCCATGATACTTTTCTTCTTGGTTTTAATACACCAACTTACATACTATTTATTAAAATGATTTAATGAATTGTGTTTTTTTTTCAGTTTAAGATGGCTACAATTCCAGTCGTAGTGGTGCTTTGCGCAATTTTTGTAAGTTTATAGAGTTGTTTTAAAATCCTCTCAATTTTAGGCACGATAATAGATTGAATCATTTCACAAAAGTGAATCTACATTCAAAATTATTTGTTTGAATTTTATCGCTCGGCGAGTGCGATCTTGCAAATTGCGCTCACTAAGTCTCGTTTAAAAATCAAAGGCATGTATCTTACAGAACATTGCTGATGGCTGCGCATTGAACTTTACTGAGTTAATTTTTTTCATCCTCTTTCCCAGTCGAATTCTAAATTTTTTTTTGGATAAGTTATTTATTTTTGTAAACTAAGAGGACAGGTTATCTATTTTCTGCACTATTGAAGCAAGATTTTTCATTTTCATTAAGCGGGGGTTTTTGGAGCCACTGAAGGTCACAGAAGCTATAGAACAAATGATGCAAAATCATGCTTCCTGTGTCTTCCCCAGACCCTTTCTTAATATTAAAATGCAAGTTCTGTTTAAATTATTTTTTTGACAATATTTTGGTCTAAAAACAAAATGTATAGATTCAGTGTAAGACTTAAGTTTCTAGGGACAACATCAAAAGACAATATGGATGATAAAGCAAAAATGTAATTTACATTGTTAAGTCTATAGCTGCTGTTTTTTTTAAACTCCTGATCACTCTAATAAAATATTGAATCTGAATCTGAATCTGTTAACAAGAGTAACAACAAAATTAATAAATTACAAAAAGGAATGCAACACTAACAGAATATAAAAGGGCAATCAATGAACTAAAGACAAATAATTAAAAACCATTGATCCCGAAAAATCAGGGGCTACGTCTGAGGGAGAACAGAACTTGCTTCTTGCACACGCGAACAAAATATGATATGGAGTCAAGCGTTTGGTTTTGAAATTTCCTACATGAGTCATTTGCCTCAATGTAGTTACGGCCCTGTTAAAATAAAGTGCGATATTAAAGTGTTCCTGAAAAATAGACCTCAACTTATTTGAAACCAATTTTCAGACATTTCAAGTATTATTTTAATAATATTTATACTTTTATTATTTAACAAATTGGGAAGTATTGGGGAAACAGATGAATCTATGAAGAATCCGGTGCCATCTCATACTTTCGATTAGACCTGCTGAGTTATTTATTTTCAATACATTGCAAATCAGGAAATTTATTTTCCAACTACCACAGAATAAACCATTATTTTTTGTGATTATCAAGGCTGAATTATTTATTTTCAAAATCCTCCTGCCCCCTCCCCAGAATATCAAATGGTCATCCCCTTACAACAATATCCTTATTTCGACGGGTTTGTATCATAAGCAATAAGACCACTAGCTAAAGTTGTTTGATCTAATTATTTTTAACCTCACCAATAGATTGCTGAATTGACAACAGTAGCAACGACAACAGCAATACCACCTGCATTTCATCAAGGACCACAATATACAATAAGTAAGTTGAAATAAGTTATCTCAGTAAAACACACATTAATGTAATACAATCAATATGACACGAGTGGTGAGTTGTAAATAAGTCATAATAATACAAAATACACTGTATGTGGGTAGTTTATAAATATTTTTTTGGGAAATATAAGGAATGACAAAACAAATGATTAAATTGATTTTTTTAGGTGGTATGGGATTCTAATTTAAAAATGATACAATTTTTCCATACTTTTCCAACAATGTAGTATATGCTGTGATATGTCCAAAAATATAATAAGAATAATAGGTCACCGGGCATTTTCTCTAGCTACAGGTTGCGACAAAATGACACATTTTGTATGGATTATACAGGAAACAATCATTTATTTTATGTGATTATAAGCTAAACTAAAATAATAGAATTGTATAATAACATACGAGAAGAGAACTTTTTTACAATTGCTTTGAGATTCAAAAGAAAAAAAAGTCAAAGCGCGTCTTTTCCCGGTTACAATATAAAATAGCTAACTTTCGTGTAGATTCCTCCAGAAATGCAATATTTAGCAGTTATCTCACCTTAAAATGTTTATTAAAAAAAATTATCAGCGCTTGTAAAAACATATCTATATGTTAAAACCTTATAAATTATTTATACTTATTTATGAAAATTCAGATAAGCTATCTAGATTCCTCATCAAATTTTACTTATTTGATTCAAAATCTAGACTTTAACTCAGTCTGTTATTTATAATCCAAGATGGCGAAAACCAATACCACTTTAAGAATTATGTACCCTTCTGTTGATTCAATGCTAAACATATAGAAATTTTATAAAACATCCACAGCCTTTATCCTTGTACTACCATATTTGGCAAGTTTATGACTGATAGATATAGGAATATTGCATGCAGTGCTAGCATTGATTTCATTAGAACAAGTTTATTAATGTAGTTATTGGTTATAACCACAGGGACTCGGTTAGCAGATTAAAATTTTGTAAATCAATGTTTTTAATTTATTTTTTATTATTTCCTGTCTATTTGCATTACTATATTAACGTATTTAACGTTGCTATCACTATTTCTTTGTTTTCTGGCAATGTGCAGTTTACTATCCATATCCATATACAGAAAAAACCTAAAGGGATCTAAGTCGCCATCTTGAATTGCCTTCCCTACTTTAGATAAAAAATAATTAAAAATATTAATAAATTACTATAACAGAACCCTTACGCAGCTTCAGTTGCATTCGTGTCAGAATATTCAAATTTCCCGGCGAAAGCAACGTATCATTCGGAAACTTCCGGGTTGATGCGTTTACCACAACGATAAATCCTTATAAACAGGAACAACTTGACTTAATTTATCTTTTCCTCATATACGTGCTATACGATACAATAAATGTATATGAATGGGGTGTCAGACTGTGTGGTTTACACCAGCCAGATGTCTGTATACATACATGTACATGTACCAAAGCATGTAACTGTGCACAAGATGAAACAAGCACAGTAGCCCCCAACCCCTTTGGCCATATGTTTATGGTGGGATCATAAGTGGTAGTAGTCTAGATAATTATGACAAAAAAGCCTTTCTAGACATCATATTTATTGGTCTAATCAGTTACTGAGTTAGGCTAAGGTTTAGTTTTAGATTAAGTTTCTGAGACAAAGATACAAGTGTATATGTGTCTCTAAACAGATTTAGGGGGGAACAGGTTGGTTCCCCCTTCTAGTGAGGAAAATTTGGTGGTCTATAAAGGGAATCATCCAGGCATGACTGTAGCATAGACAATAAATCTTCTGCATAAGGGGAACATTTTTTTTTTCAAATGGATGTGGACGATTGACCAGGACTGGAGCACCCCCCTCTCTTCCGCATAGTAATGTAATATAGCTCTTCTATATATTTTCATATTAACAAAAAGAGTAGCCCTCGAATGCATAGTCATATTTCGTTGTGTGAAACTCGACCTTCCTTTTTTAAATCGTTTTTTTGAATGCCAATAATAATTGCTGTCTCTGTACAATATCTAAGCTAATTCAATATTCAAATCGCTTATTATCTAATTTTCATATCGTCTTTGTTCCAGTGATATATGCCCGTCATCTTAAGAGCTTCTGAACTTTTTTTTGTTTCGTTTACCGCTTGCTGAGAGTTCTTTCAGATAATTAACGCGCCAATGACGTGATCTCGTATCTCGCGTTGCTTTATAATTCTCATGAATATTCATACTACCCTAGGCTGGTGCTACGTAGAGCTAACCTAGAATTCATTTCCCATTTTTCACTACACAATCATTTGACTTTCACCTGTTACGCTTGCAAAAAATCGGCAATCCGGCGTGACGCTTATACCCAAATGCGACCCACTATTTTACTCTATTTTGACTCATATTAAGCCCATTATAAATATATTAAAAAAGTAGCGTGGATTTTTTTATCCCTTTTTATCCCGTCTCGTTTCGTTTTTGAGTCATATATAGATGTCGTATGTGACAATGAGACAACTCTCCATCCGAGTCACAATTTATAAAAGTAGACCATTATACGTCAAAACACGGTCTTCAACATGGAGTCTTGGTTCACACCGAACAGCAAGATATAAAGGGCTCCAGTGTAAAACCTTTTAAACGGGAAAACAAAGGTGCAATATATATATCAAGATGTACGTAATTAGTGGTGAAATGGGTAAAAAAAATAAGGATAAAGATCCCTATACGCTTTTTAAGAAACTAAATGGAATACATTTGAAATAAATGTTATTTCTATTGAATTTATTAGAGTGTTTTAAAACCAAACTTTCCTCCGTAAGTTAAATTTTATCAAATCTTTCTCTTACTTTATCTATTATTTGAGCAAGTCGGCTAAATTAAGGCTTTTCAGCTAATTTCCTAATGCATGTAAAGCAAAACTTTGGTTGGCTTGCTTGTCTTGTTTGTAAAATTGTTTATACAAACTTTGTAAATACGATTGACATTTTTAAACAATATGAATAGGCATAGTTTAACCTGTATTTTTAATATTTGAATTAAATTGGGTGTTATCATAATGATTATTCAATAAAAAAAAAAGCAAGCAAATCAACTAAAGTCTTGCTCTACATGCTTAAAGAAATGAGCTGTAATAGATAAAAAAAAATTATACAGTGAAAATGCACCGCATATACAATACTAATGATTCGCTGAGCTCCACAGTGAAAATGAAAGAATAGTATAATTATTCGACAGTAAACATGACTAGCATTACGAAATCATCATAGTGGAATTTAGTTGAAGAAACTGGATGACAAGACATATTCTACGTTACACAACATTAATAATTGTATTAAAATGAATATTTTTTACTGCAACAACATCTTACGTGTTAGTTATAAAGCACCTGCACGATCTGTTCGTGATATGTCCTAAATATTCACCTATTTTGGTATATATTTCACAGCTGGATGGCTTTAGGCGCGACAAAATCCCGCTCGCATCTCTTACTTTGTTTTATTAGTATTATGTATTTCTGAACATATACATTTTAACTAATTTTCTTCATTTTCTTCAAAAATTAAAAAAAGTTCGTCTGTTTATTTATCATTCTACATTAGACATTTATGGCATATACAGTAAAAATGATATTTTAGGATCCGCACTTTACATACACTGTATACCGGCATTGTCTATGAACGGATTAAAACGAAACAGTACGTATAAATGTATACTTGTTGTTATCACCTTTAACGCGTTTAATAGTCACATGGAAGAAAGCATGATTTAATCATGGGGACAATATTTTAAATACCAAGAGGCATGTGTTTGAAAGAAAAACATATAGAAGATATTGAAATGTATTTGTTCAAAAATAAATATTTTAACTAGTATATACCTACAGGGACGTATATAAGTCCTTGATACCTGCCATTTAACTTGAAGATTTTTTATGCCCCGCCCTTTCTTCATGTTAAGTGGCCGGTCCGGGATAAATGATCTTTTTTAATTATTTGTTGCAAATTTCTTGCAAGGGACAACAAATGATTATTAAAAATAAACATTTGATAACCCAACCCCCATTTTCCCCGTCTCTTTCCTAAATATTTTATATCGCAGTTTATATAGCGGGTATCGATCATCTATCTTTGAGGATGGTATAAAGAGGCAATCATTTAATTATGAGGGGCCGGACCTGACAGATTTGGTCAGTAACATTTGTAATTTTTGAAGAAGAAAAAAAATCAACTGCTACAGTAACAAGCAAGAGTATTTATTACACATACATGTATCATTTTACTGTAAAATAGAATTTGGAGACCATTTTTATCAGGTGGAAGCCACCATATTTATTACTATTTTTTTCTGTGGCCAATAAATATATTTACAAAATCTACCTGCTCCGATCCTAGAATAAAAGGGTCTTCCCCTAACCCCCGTTTAGTATGCGGTATTGCTGGTTTTATTTCAGATATTTGGTCCGGGGGAAAAGAATAGTACGCCGAAAAAAAGAAATTGGAAACTTAATACGCTGGAATTATAAAATTATATTATCTTATATGGTTATTCATCGTTTATTCAGCGAAAGAACACATAGAATATATGAACATGATGAAGTTATCGTTAAGTATTCGGTATTTTTTTCTTTAGTTATTTCCCCCTATTACAAAGAGTACAAGGAATCTTCCCCCCCTTTTTTTGTTGTTATTTAGCTCATTCTAAACAACTATCCGGATAATACAAATTTTCATTCAATTCTTTCTTAAGCTTTGCATGTATGCGCTCAAAGAGGGGTCACTTCCTACATATAGGTATATGCAGACGTTCCGCTAGAATTTGTCATTTTTCAACTTGTCAAATTCATGACTGGGTATGAAATTTAAACCTTATTATTTGACTAGGCCAGTAATGTCAGGACTAATACATGTATATAACAAGGCGAAAATTATCAGGCAAATCTATTTTTTTTTTACCAATCTCAGAATCAAAATATTTTTTTCTAAAAAAATATAAGCCCCCATCCCCCTCCTACCAAAAAATGCTCTGTGACTAAACTACGACATATAGAATAAAAAGAATAAAACAGACAGTACGCGGATCTGTCAATAAAAATGCACTTGTTATCCTCAAAGCGAGATAATCATGAACATTTAGGCATCTTAACTTGAAATTAATGATCCCGCTTCGTGTCATACGGCAAATTAGGTGATACGTTCGTGATTCGTACGTGATTCGTGATCTCATCGGTTACCTCTACCTCTATTAGAGGTAACCGGTGAGATCACGAATCACATACGAATCACGAACGTATCACCTAGTTTGCCGTATGACACGAAACGGGATCAGAGGTAACCGGTGAGATCACGAATCACATACGAATCACGAACGTATCACATAATTTGCCGTATGACACGAAGCGGGATCATTAATTTCAAGTTAAGATGCCTAAATGTTCATGATTATCTCGCTTTGAGGATAACAAGTGCATTTTTATTGACAGATCCGCGTACTGTCTGTTTTATTCTTTTTATTCTATATGTCGTAGTTTAGTCACAGAGCATTTTTTAGTAGGAGGGGGATGGGGGCTTATATTTTTTTAGAAAAAAATATTTTGATTCTGATTTTGGTAAAAAAAAAATAGATTTGCCTGATAATTTTCGCCTTGTCATATATTAGTCCTGACATTACTGGCATAGTCAAATAATAAGGTTTAAATTTCATACCCAGTCATGAATTTGACAAGTTAAAAAATGACAAATCCTATCGGAACGTCTGCATACACCTATATGTAGGAAGTGAACCCTCTTTGAGCGAATACATGCAAAGCTTAAGAAAGAATTGAATGAAAATTTGTATTATCCGGATAGTTGTTTAGAATGAGCTTTTTTTAAAAAAAAAAGGGGAGGAGATTCCTTGTACTCTTTGTAATAGGGGGAAATAACTTAAGAAAAAAATACCGAATACTTAACGATAACTTCATCATGTTCATATATTATATGTGTTCTTTCGCTGAATAAACGACGAATAACCATATAAGATATAATATAATTTTATAATTCCAGCGTATTAAGTTCCCAATTTCTTTTTTTCGGCGTACTATTCTTTCCCCCCGAACCAAATATCTGAAATAAAACCAGCAATACCGCATACTAAACGGGGGATAGGGGAAGACCCTTTTATTCTAGGATCGGAGCAGGTAGATTTTGTAAATATATTTATTGGCCACAGAAAAAATCGAATAAATATGGTGGCTTCCACCTGATCATGATAAAAATGATCTCCATATTCTATTTTACAGTAAAATGATACATGTATGTGTAATAAATACTCTTGCTTGTTACTGTAGCAGTTGATTTTTTTACTGACCAAATCTGTCAGGTCCGGCTCCTCATAATTAAATGATTGCCACCTTATACCATCCTCAAAGATAGATGATCGATACCCGCTATATAAACTGCGATATAAAATATTTAGGAAAGAGACGGGGAAAATGGGGGTTGGGTTATCAAATGTTTATTTTTAATAATCATTTGTTGTCCCTTGCAAGAAATTTGCAACAAATAATTAAAAAAGATCATTTATCCCGGACCGGCCACTTAACATGAAGAGAGGGCGGGGCATACAAAAATCTTCAAGTTAAATGGTAGGTATCAAGGACTTATATACGTCCCTGTAGGTATATACTAGTTAACATATTTATTTTTGAACAAATACATTTCAATATCTTCTATATGTTTTTCTTTCAAACACATGCCCCTTGGTATTTAAAATATTGTCCCCATGATTAAATCATGCTTTCTTCCATGTGACTATTAAACGCGTTAAAGGTGATAACAACAAGTATACATTTATACGTACTGTTTCGTTTTAATCCGTACATAGACAATGCCGGTATACATGTATATATAAGTAAAAAAAAATACATAGTGTTATATATCTATCTGTAAACTTGAAATTCCGTATTTTACCATTGTTTTCTAATAAAGGAAACTTTGTGACTGAGGACACTCAGGTGTCAAGGGGTATTTTGGTCGATTATTCAATTTTACTGATGAGCTTTACCCAATATGAAAATCACTGCTCCCAATACGTTCGTTCGTCATTATTCGTCGGTTCGTGATCTCACCGGTTACCTCTAATATTATAACGTAACGGTGCCCGAATTGCAATGAGTAACCAAGCAAAAATAGCAGCGGACATCTTACAAGATTTCCTAGAATCTAAACAATTTTTATTTTTTAAGATTTGATACTATGCATGTCTTTCAGAGTAGGTAAATATATTTAGATATACATAAAATGTTCACAGTATTTATCAATAGATGAAGTGTGAATAGGCTGTACTGAAACGTCGCCATGCGACGTCATCAAAACGTCATCTTTTTAAAATTAGCAAATGCAATTTGTTTCAAGTATCCATTTCTAAAAAAAAGAAGAGTAAGCATGTAAAAATGTCAGTTCAATAGTAAACAATATAGTAATTTTTGATCGAATTCATTACATTTATAGAACCGAAATTTAATATATCCGGATATTTAACACTTTCAAAATTATCCCATTTTTACGCAAAAACTTTATGTCAAACGTTTCGTTTTGTGTGCAAAAGATCAGAGCTCTGTTTCTTTCCTACGGTATTTTTCCTCCAATCATCGTGAAACAAAATTAAATCACTGAAACCTTTATCTGGAAAAAGTTTCTTTCCCTCTTTCTTCCGACCGTTATTCAAAGTTGCATTTCATATGCCGGAAAGTACGACAGCTCAACGTTTGTGACGTAACATGCCATACAACGACGTCATTCGATATATGACGCCCCGACATAATAACCTTTACATTTGGACCCATCTGTAAAAAAACATAACAATGTTTTATCATCGGTATTTTAATTGAAAGAGATACAGCATTGATGAGAAGCTTATATAAATTTAGTCATGGACATATGTGTCCCTCCGGCACTGCCGGTTTGGACATATGTGTCCCTCCGTCAGCAAGAGGGATAAGTATATTTGTTTAATATAAGGAATATTGTCTTTCTGCAAGTTTTCAATTGCAAAAGTAACATGTTTATTATTTTTGTTAATAAAATACAACAGAGAAACCCATTGCTGGCAATTTGTTATAAAAAGAATATGCCACAAAAATACGGAAATGAGAAAATTTTATATATGATTCCTAATTGTTTAACTTCCTAAATATTTTGTGACAATTCAAGCATCGGGAACTGATAAAATTTAGAAAGGAAATATCTATACGACCACTTTGAGTTTTATTTGTAAAACAATGAATTTTTTCAGACAAACCGAAATCGGTTAAACCAAATTCACAACAGTAAATTGACTTCATCAATAACGATTGAACGCCTGAAACTTTCTGCGAGGAAATGGTATGTCATGAAATCAGACAAAACATGGCTTAAAGTTCGTAAAACATTATTCATACAAGACGCTGTAACAACGACAGCAAACCGGATTTATTAACATTTATTTGTGCCCTGACAATATCACAAGAACAATTACTGATGATTGGTGAAAGTGAAAATCGTCAATATCAAATTTGACCGCCATTTTGTCATCAGTATCAACATATTAAAATTTGAAAAGCTTAGATTGAATGGTTCGTGAGTAAATGCAACAACGTGAATGGAAACACCATTTTACAATCTTTCAAGAACCATAACTCCTGAACGGTAAAAGTCAAAATTTTCATTATTGAACTTGACCTCTATTTTGTCATCAGTAACAATATATTGAAATTTGAAAAGCTTTGGTGGAATGGTTCATGAGAAAATGCATGGACACGACTGGAAACACCATTTTTCAATCTTTCAAGAACCATAACTCCTGAACGGTAAAAGTCATAATCGTCATTATTGAACTTGACCTCCATTTTGTCACAAGTAACAACATATTAAAATTTGGGAAGCTTTGGTAGAAGAGTTCATGCGTAAATGCACAGACACGACTGGAAACTCCATTTTTCAATCTTTAAAGAACCATAACTCCTGAACGGTAAAAGTCAGAATCGTCATTATTGAACTTGACCTCCATTTAGTCACCAGTAACAACATATTAAAATTTGGGAAGCTTTGGTAGAACAGTTCATGCGTAAATGCACGGACACGACTGGAAACACAATTTTTCAATCTTTCAAGAACCATAACTTCTGAACGGTAAAAGTCAAAATCTTCATTATTGAACCTGACCTCTATTTTGTCACCAGTAACAACATATTAAAATTTGGGAAGCTTTGGTAGAACAGTTCATGCGTAAATGCACAGACACGACTGGAAACTCCATTTTTCAATCTTTAAAGAACCATAACTCCTGAACGGTAAAAGTCAAAATCGCCATTATTGAACTTGACCTTCATTTAGTTGTCAGTAAAAACATATTAAAATTTGAAAAGCTTAGATTGAATGGTTCGTGAGTAAATGCAACAACGTGAATGGAAACACCATTTTACAATCTTTCAATAACCATAACTCCTGAACGGTAGAAGTCAAAATTGTCATTATTGAACTTGACAGGCTCCATTTAGTCATCAGTAACAACATATTAAAATTTGGGAAGCTTTGGAAGAACAGTTCATGCGTAAATTCAAGAACCATAACTACTGAACGGTAAAAGTGAAAATCATCATTATTGAACTTGACCTCTATTTTGTCATCAGTGACAACATATTAGAATTTCAAAAGCTTTGGTTGAATGGTTCATGAGAACATGCACGGACACGACTGGAAACACCATTTTTCAATCTTTCAAGAACCATAACTCCTGAACGGTAAAAGTCATAATCTTCGTTAATGAACTTGACCTCCATTTTGTCACCAGTAACAACATATTAAAATTTGGGAAGCTTTGGTAAAACAGTTCATGCGAAAATGCACGGACACGACTGGAAACTCCATTTTTCAATCTTTAAAGAACCATAACTCCTGAACGGTAAAAATCAAAATCGCCATTATTGAACTTGACCTTCATTTAGTTGTCAGTAACAACATATTTAAAATTTTTTAAAAGCTTTGGTTGAACGGTTCGTGAGTTTATGCACGGACAACATTTGATTGCCGCCCTCCCGCCGACCCGACCGCCCGCCGAGCATCCCCAAATCAATAACCGACATTTTTGTCACAAAAATCCGGTTGATAAAAAAATGTTAAAAAGCTAAATAACAAAATACATGTATATGTTTTCAATTAAATTATTTTGACTGTAGTAGCAGACTATTAAAAACTACCAAAATAAATGAATATTGTCGTTTGTTTATGTGTTACATATTTGTTTTTCGTTCATTTTTTTACATAAATAAGGCCGTTAGTTTTCTCGCTTGAATTGTTTTTAATTGTCTAATCGGTGCCTTTAATAGCTGACTATATGCGGTATGGGCTTTGCTCATTGTTGAAGGCCGTGCAGTGACCTATAATTGTTAATGTTTGTGTCATTTTGGTCTTTTGTGGATAGTTGTCTCATTGGCAATCATACCACATCTTCTTTTTTATATAGAACTTTACAAATTTCGTGCTTCAGAAGCGATATTTATCAGGAACGTTTAACCATTAAATATTTGAATGCATTTTATAAGTGTCAGTATACTTACACACTTACTTTCCCATTCATAGATTGTCTAGAAACTGGTGTTGTTGAAGTGAAAGGAATGCCTACACCAACCTCTCTACAAGTAATAGGCGGACCAAGTATTTGTAGTGGCGCAAACAGCACGTTCCATGGAAATGGAGGAAAGATTGAAATTCCCAAAGATTGTTTGTCATCTGTGAAATTTGAGGTATTAAAAAAACAAAAAGTCACTTGACATTGCATAGAAATGAAATATATTGACAAATTATTTATAAAAATTATCTCTACATTTGAATACCAAAAAGTGAATAATGAGTAACAGAAAGTGAGACTAAAATAACAAATCAAAGTACTGAAGTATTGAACATCGGATGACCACAAGTTCTTGTGGATGGTCAAAAGCACTTGTCTCAGTAACAAATTACATCTCTGTACCTGAAACAGAGGTTTATGTACAGATATATATATTTTTCTGACACAAGTTCGTGAGTTGCCGGATAATAAATGTTTGACAGAAATTCAACCTGACCGTTATAACTAGTATATACTAAGCAAAGAAAGGAACCGTTACATGCTTTATAAGATCATTTAAAATTTTTATAATAAAAAAATGATAACAATAATTTAATGGAATAGTTATCTAACATGATTTTGAAAATAACAATAACAAGTTTTTTTTTTTTTAATAAAAACAATATTGCAAATTTTTGGACAATTTTAAAATGACGAGTATATAATTCGGCTTAACATGTCAATACCTTGTATGATCACCTCTTGCATTTATGACCGGCTGACATCTCCGTCGAATGGAATCAATAAGACGTCGAATAAAATCTTGAGGGATGTTCCTCCATTCCCTGAAAAGTGCTGTTTGGAGCTGGGCTAGCGTTTGCGGTGGATTTTGACTATTTCTGATACGTCGTCCATGTTAGTCCCAAAGATGTTCAATTAGTGATAAATCTGGAGACATTGTGGGCAAAGGCAACACACGAGTATGGTTATTCTCTAAAAAGGTCATCGAAATGTGTGCCACGTGACAATGGGCGTTGTCCTGCTGAAAAACGTTGTTAAAACGATGTCTTCGGAGAAACGGGAAAACAACTGGAGCCAGAATTTCGTCCCTATACCTTGTTGTATTTAGGTTACCAACGATGATTTTGAGCTCGGTGAGTTCCTGGTAGGTAAATTTCAAGTTGAATTTAGATTCATCGGTAAAAAGAACCTGTCTTCATGTTTGCCTATTCCATCGAATCCGTACCCGTGTCCATTGAAGTCACGACATCCTGTGACGCTGCGTAAAGATAGGTCCTTTCAATGGACGACGAGCTCTTAGACCAACTTGACGCAATCGCTTACGAACTGTTTGAGCAGATATTCTGTTGTTATGTCTTCATTGGGTTTGTCGTGCAGTTTGTGACGCGTTTACAAATCGATTCCGGAGATGAATAATGCGGATGTGTCTGTCTTGACGTAACGCCGTTTCACGTGGCCTGCCACTACGAGGGCGATCATTTGTTGTGCCAGTATCTCTAAGTGCAATAGTCATTCTAGAGACATTAAAATGATTTGCAACCTGCACTTGAGTCATTCCTGCTGCCAACATCCCAATAGCTCGTTCTCTCTCATTTTGGCGAAGACGGGGCATTGTTTTACGTGTAACTTTTTCAATTTTTTAATGCGACCTTTTGTTAACAATCGTGTTCGACACAATAAATGACAAAAAAGACAACTCGATTCCAACTCTATACAGGTAAATTAAAAAAAAAATGGTTGTTTGTTTGAAATAAGAAAATGACGTCATGTCATTTCCGATATTTTTATAAATGAATAAATTTGATAGATAAATCATTCAGTTTACTAGTTTTAATCATGAAAATATTTGAAATTAATATTTGTGATATTTCAAATTAAAAACCAATGTAACGTTTCTTTTTTTGACTAGTAAATATTGTAGTGATACACATCAGTTTGTTGTTATAAATTATAATAATATAACAGTAACATGTATATATAATTTTCATCAATTTGTATATCATTCTATTCTACTATTCTTATAATAGTGCAGTGCAAGTGCATGGTTGACAGTCTTCTGTAAAAAAACGATTTTTACAAAAGATAGGATATGAGAAGGAAGTTATATTTTCCCGCCAAACCAATGATCCATGCAGAGTTACCGGTTCTTGCGAAATTGCTTCAAAATGTTCTTGATATATTTTTCCGCATGTTTTAACATATCCTTTTTTAGTGTACAGAAATTATCATCTTCTCATCTCTTCAGAATAATTACAGGATGCTTATCTATTTTTAGAAGCATACAATCACTGTAAATAAACTAATCTAAGATACCAGTACTAAATTTCATATATACGCTAGACGCGCGTTTCATCTACAAAAGACTCATCAGTGACGCTCGAACCAAATAAAGTACGAAGTGATTGTATGCTTCTAAAAATAGATTAACATGCTGTAGTTACACTGAACTGATTTCTGTACACTTAAAAGAATACTTCGTGTATTGTATCAGATATCATTGTTTAATTCCTACGAGAAAGGTAACACCTCCCGAAACGAAGGCTTATTATTATAAGCTAGAGTTAATGGTAAATGGAGGGGATAAGGTCTCTGCGCAATAGAAATAAAAAGTACAGGTTCGAGCCTAGCTCGGGAGGAAGTTACAAATCATATCTACCCTAACATCGTTAGATAAGTTTTCTAGGCACTTTATATGCAGAATGTACACAGCCATATATCCTCACATGTATCAGTATCATTATTGGTGATCCTATGTATAAATCCGTCGTAGAGTTGTCACTAGATTAGACGTACTTATAAATATAATTATTTCTGTGACTGTATCTTACATTAATTTGAAGGATCCTTTACTATAGATATGTTAGGTGATCTGTAAAATCTTCATGCCTTATATATCATGTACTGTAGTACGACGATAGATTAAAACTGACGTGGAAAATTAAACCCGGCCACAGAAAGCTTCATTTTTATAAAGCCTAGGTGGTCGTGTGGTCTAGCGCGCCGGTTACAGTGCATGTGATTTGGTGTCACGATATCTCGGGTAGCAATACACAGTTAGAAGTTTAGTTTTGCATTATGGCCCCTGTGAATTTGTTAAATATGAAAGTTTTTGTACAATAAAATTGACTTTTAGATAATTGAAGAATGGTATAGCCTTCTTAGTGGGTTATATGAACATTTAGATTGTTTTAAGCATGTTTTATAGGCCATTTATCTGTTTGACAGTCCGTATTTCCATATTCGTTAAGCCCATAGGTCCATACATTATTGTAGTATTTATCAACAAAGATTTTGCGCTCGATCTTTTCAATTCAATTTTATGGAAAAACGAGCAAAAATGCTTATGATTTATTTTGGACAACTTGATAGATATAAACCTATGGTTTCAAGAATGGTATCACTGTAATTGATTGAAATTTTCCTTTGGGCCAAATTTTGGGGACTTTTGTGACATGTTCAACCCCTTTTTTTGCTATATTTTGTATCAAAGAAATGCAGATTGTTGCCATGATTACACCAAAAAGGGTTATATTTCACCATTATGACCATAAGAAATCTCTTTCTATAAATATATACAGGCATAACTCAAATATTAAGCCTTATTTGTTAGACAGGAGGGGAAAGAGGGTGTTAAATTATGAGTGTCAATTTAAAGTATTTTTCCTGTGTATTGCTACCTCAGTAGCATGGGTTCGAATCCCGGCGAGAGAAAAAAAAAATGCGGAAGCAAAGGAGTAGGTCCGGTAAGAGCACTTTTTGGCCTCAAAATATAGCAGTTTTACAAAATTGATAAAATGCAAAATTTTAGTTATTTACTGAATAGAAGAGTGCTTCTGCTACATATTTATGGGCTATTTTTGACAATACAATGAACATATATCGGGTACTGGCACCTTAAAGTCATGTTAAATTATTGAATTCTTCACAATTCTAGCATTTTAGTTAAATTTTAGACGGTTTTCGTGTAAAACGAAAGTGGCCGCATTCGTGTTCATCCTTAATATTGAAATGGAAGTTGTATTTTATGATAATACATAACATATATAAAGGTTGAGGATGAACACGGATGCGGCCACTTTCATTCTTGACAAAACCCATCCGAAAAGTGACATTTTTCGGCATATTTGGTTGATTTTCCATATTTAAGCTTGAATCGGATCGTTTTTAATGACTAAATCAGTTGAAATCTTTCACATAAACTAATTGATTCGAATGAAATAGACACTTAAGTGTTTGAAAAGAGGTCACAATCTTTTGTCAGATGAGTCTTCTATTTGAGGCCAAAATCGGTCCTTACCGGACCTGCTCCTTTTACAGATTTAACATTGTTGGGTTATGATATGAGAAGGAAGTTATATTTTCCCGCCAAACCAATGATCCATGCAGAGTTACCGGTTCTTGCGAAATTGCTTCAAAATGTTCTTGATATATTTTTCCGCATGTTTTAACATATCCTTTTTTAGTGTACAGAAATTATCATCTTCTCATCTCTTCAGAATAATTACAGGATGCTTATCTATTTTTAGAAGCATACAATCACTGTAAATAAACTAATCTAAGATACCAGTACTAAATTTCATATATACGCTAGACGCGCGTTTCATCTACAAAAGACTCATCAGTGACGCTCGAACCAAATAAAGTACGAAGTGATTGTATGCTTCTAAAAATAGATTAACATGCTGTAGTTACACTGAACTGATTTCTGTACACTTAAAAGAATACTTCGTGTATTGTATCAGATATCATTGTTTAATTCCTACGAGAAAGGTAACACCTCCCGAAACGAAGGCTTATTATTATAAGCTAGAGTTAATGGTAAATGGAGGGGATAAGGTCTCTGCGCAATAGAAATAAAAAGTACAGGTTCGAGCCTAGCTCGGGAGGAAGTTACAAATCATATCTACCCTAACATCGTTAGATAAGTTTTCTAGGCACTTTATATGCAGAATGTACACAGCCATATATCCTCACATGTATCAGTATCATTATTGGTGATCCTATGTATAAATCCGTCGTAGAGTTGTCACTAGATTAGACGTACTTATAAATATAATTATTTCTGTGACTGTATCTTACATTAATTTGAAGGATCCTTTACTATAGATATGTTAGGTGATCTGTAAAATCTTCATGCCTTATATATCATGTACTGTAGTACGACGATAGATTAAAACTGACGTGGAAAATTAAACCCGGCCACAGAAAGCTTCATTTTTATAAAGCCTAGGTGGTCGTGTGGTCTAGCGCGCCGGTTACAGTGCATGTGATTTGGTGTCACGATATCTCGGGTAGCAATACACAGTTAGAAGTTTAGTTTTGCATTATGGCCCCTGTGAATTTGTTAAATATGAAAGTTTTTGTACAATAAAATTGACTTTTAGATAATTGAAGAATGGTATAGCCTTCTTAGTGGGTTATATGAACATTTAGATTGTTTTAAGCATGTTTTATAGGCCATTTATCTGTTTGACAGTCCGTATTTCCATATTCGTTAAGCCCATAGGTCCATACATTATTGTAGTGTTTATCAACAAAGATTTTGCGCTCGATCTTTTCAATTCAATTTTATGGAAAAGCGAGCAAAAATGCTTATGATTTATTTTGGACAACTTGATAGATATAAACCTATGGTTTCAAGAATGGTATCACTGTAATTGATTGAAATTTTCCTTTGGGCCAAATTTTGGGGACTTTTGTGACATGTTCAACCCCTTTTTTTGCTATATTTTGTATCAAAGAAATGCAGATTGTTGCCATGATTACACCAAAAAGGGTTATATTTCACCATTATGACCATAAGAAATCTCTTTCTATAAATATATACAGGCATAACTCAAATATTTAGCCTTATTTGTTAGACAGGAGGGGAAAGAGGGTGTTAAATTATGAGTGTCAATTTAAAGTATTTTTCCTGTGTATTGCTACCTCAGTAGCATGGGTTCGAATCCCGGCGAGAGAAAAAAAAATGCGGAAGCAAAGGAGTAGGTCCGGTAAGAGCCCTTTTTGGCCTCAAAATATAGCAGTTTTACAAAATTGATAAAATGCAAAATTTTAGTTATTTACTGAATAGAAGAGTGCTTCTGCTACATATTTATGGGCTATTTTTGACAATACAATGAACATATATCGGGTACTGGCACCTTAAAGTCATGTTAAATTATTGAATTCTTCACAATTCTAGCATTTAAGTTAAATTTTAGACGGTTTTCGTGTAAAACGAAAGTGGCCGCATTCGTGTTCATCCTTAATATTGAAATGGAAGTTGTATTTTATGATAATACATAACATATATAAAGGTTGAGGATGAACACGGATGCGGCCACTTTCATTCTTGACAAAACCCATCCGAAAAGTGACATTTTTCGGCATATTTGGTTGATTTTCCATATTTAAGCTTGAATCGGATCGTTTTTAATGACTAAATCAGTTGAAATCTTTCACATAAACTAATTGATTCAAATGAAATAGACACTTAAGTGTTTGAAAAGAGGTCACAATCTTTTGTCAGATGAGTCTTCTATTTGAGGCCAAAATCGGTCCTTACCGGACCTGCTCCTTTTACAGATTTAACATTGTTGGGTTGATGTTAAGACGAGTTGTATATACAGAATGTACACAGCCATATATCACCATCACTGCTGATGAATCGATGGAAAATCTGTTGTAGACTTGTCACTGGTTCAGACGTACTTATGCATATAATTATTTCTGTGACTGTATCTTACATTAATTTGTAGGATCCTTTACTATAGATAATTTAGTAGATCTGTAAAAATAACATCTCCATGCCTTATATATCATGTACTGTAGTACGACGCTAGATTAAAAAAAATATATATACAAGTTTAAATTGAAAAATACGTTCATACCTATGGATAAAAACCGCAATTTTTATACGTGTGCATGTAAAACAAATTTCGTTTCTTATCACGTAACTCAAAATGTAATACTATTGTGCATATACGTCGGTCTAAATAAAAAGGAATATTTCGTTTGGTATGTGACGGGTGACATGACCTAAAATCTAAATATGGGTTTACAGTATAAGTCTGTTATTATTTGTTCATCTTTCTCGATAATATTGATGTCTAAGAACGTGAGTTTTGACCAGCTGGAAGTGTAAGTGAACTGTATTGATTCATTTAAGGCATTTAACATTGAATAAAATTTATCCAGATCAACTTCACTTTTTGTCCAGAAAAAAAAAATCCTCAAGATATCGCTTCCAATTTTCTTCAATATAAAGCCTGAAATTTTTATCGAATTCGGAGTGTATCTTTTCGTATAGTTGTTATTCTATGTAACCCATAACCAGAGTGGCATCTGTTGGTGCCACCTTGGTACGCGTTGCGGTTCCATTGACTTGAAGGTAACAAGTGTCGTCAAACTGGAAGTAGTTTTTTTCAAGGATCAGTTTTAATCCTTTGATGATGGAGTCATTGGGAAAACAATCCGGAATTTCATCTAAATACTTTTCCAACCAGTATTGTAGAGCCTTTAATCCTAATTCGTGAGGAATGTTTGTTTAAAGGCTGTTTACGTCAAAACTCACTAGTATTGTATCATGAGGTACCAGGTCTGAAATATAGTTAAGAAAATCCATGTCATCTCTGACAAAACTTGGCATTTTTATACAAAGTGAATAAAGCAGAATATCAAGGAGGTTGCTTAGCCTTTGGATACTACATGAAGGTCCTGCAATAATCGGTCTTATTTTAAGGTCATTTATTCTAATATACATAGAATCACAGTTTTCTATATAATCTTGAATTTCCTTGGATTTGTGGATTTTTGTAAAGCCGTAAAAATTGCTGGTTTTAACCTCAAAATATTTAAGATAATCTATTTCCTTATAGGGAAGGTTGTTAGAATATTCCGTTAATAGTTATCTTATTTTCGACATGGTGTTTTTGTCTCTATTTCCATTCAAGTTTTTGTAGAATACACCTGCTCAAGTTAATTAAAAACCATTTCGTTGTAGTGATCTTTGTCCATAATCACGATACCCCGCCTTTATCCGACTCTTTTATTATAATTGATTCATCGTTTTGAAGTTTCTTTATAGTCTTTTGTTCGACACTTCGGCATATTTATTTTACGTGTGAATCGACACTATTTGTGCTGGCGGTTTATTTTAAACAATTGATATATTCTTCTTAATGTTTGTCCCTATTCGGTTGAGTATTAGTACCCTTTTTGTTCCGTACCAGGGATCCGTCTTCATTAAGAGTTTCCAAAGAGTTCACGAAGTCTGAGTTTTCAGCAGAATTCGTCGGTATCGGTTATAAGATCATTATTGTCAGATATATATATTAGTGTTGGGGTAAATTTTTAACCATGTTCCAAAAGTTTTATTTACTGATCAGATAAATCTCTACTCGATAGCTTAATTACCTTCGGTTTTGACAGTGAGAAGTTTGGAAGTTTACTTTTTTCATTCGGTTTTTCCACTTACATATGTGGAAAAAACGAATGAAAAGACTGAATAAATAGTCAATGATTAATCGTACAGGGCGATGAATTATGTAATGATACTGTATACCACAAAATATATTATATAACAAGTCAAAAAGGATACAACATCGCCATAAAATAACTATAAAATGAACAAATATTCAATATTTCGGATAACAGATACATCTTCGGTAAAAGCACGGTGTCAAATGAAACATGCCAATATATATTTCAGGGCATACGATACAGTTATGATCCCGTATTTACATTTTGATAAAAAAAAATCCATGTAGACTATTTTTTTTACCTGATTGAATTAAATATGTAATAAAAAATATACCTTCATGTGCTACTTTTTGAGTAAAATGAGGTCGAAATGTTGTTTATTTGCTAAAATTCGGATTTGTGGCCGTATTTTCCTTTTCGAAAGAAAAACATTACTTTTTTGTTTTAAAAGATAAACACAAGTTATTTTTTGTTAAACAATTTTCTTTTCTGTATTTTATAAGTATCTTAAAAATTTATACATCTTCTATTCAGAAATAAATTATATTTATCAAATGTTCATGAATGTAGAAAAAAAAACATCATTTTTTTCTGTAAATGTATCAAATTAATTTTTTTTTGCACTATTGACGTTTTCATGAAAATTGGCACACCTAATCTTCTCGCATAATCAAATCAAATGGCATTTTTAAACAGAAAGGTCCATGAACTCGTTTTCAAGTTAGAAAAGTTTAAATGATAAAAATCAGTCGAAAACTGAATCTTTTCCCGATTAGACATAGTTTGACGTCGCGAAAATAATCATTTACGTTAGCAACGTCATTACCTCCAATGTAACTGTATCCTATGCCCTTAAACTGAGACACTATCAAAGTCTTGAAAATTTATACGATTTAAGCGAACATCACAGACGCTGGTACAATTTTTAAAGTTCCAAACACGGCGCAAAGACTACAAAGATAATGCCAAAATAAAAATAGTTATTTGCGATGTGAACTCACACAACTCTAAATTTCTAAAGGTTGTGGCAGTTGAGATGTTACAACTACTGCATTGATAGCAGTCCTTCGAAAAAAAAAACCAAAAATGCCCTAACTGATCCAAGTTGATATATGTTTTTCAAATTTGACAACGGTAGGACAATTGCAGCAGAGACTACATATTTAAGCCTCCAAAACGAATAGCAGTTTAATTATGATTAGCAAAATAAGTAATTTTATTTATCAAGGTAAAATAATTGAACGTGGCTACGTACTTGTATATCTATCCCAAATGAAAGGAGTCCTGTAATTGGTATGATTTAACTTTTTTTTTATTCAAACTGTAAATCCAGTTCGGAAGCTGGAGTCACTGGAAACAAGTAATAGTAGGATTTGTTTTTAAAGTGACGACAGGAAAATGAGTGACTCATTCTAGGTGTTTTCATTTATGCCCTGTGGGTAAACTGTCCTTAACTTTCTTATCCAAAATCTTTCCCAAGCGACTCTGTCGACCTTCGACCAACCCTAGTTGTGGTCTATGATTGTGATGGTAAGGTTTTTGATACCAGCTTGGGCGTGCCTAGGTGATCTCAAATGACGACTTACGGGTATGTCGGACTTGCAACCTTGATCACTTCCATGACCATTCGTGCGTTTGTTGAATGGCTACATACTGCATACCACATCGAAAATGAAGGAGGTATACAACATTTTATGTTTTGCAAGTTAGATTGCAAAATAAAGTGTACTTGTCTGACTTGTCAACAAATACTAAATACCCAAACATTTACTTGCCACTCGACAGGGACAAAGATTCATTTGACATTTTGCTAATACAGAAGAATCCGAAATATTTAATATTGTTCATTTTATAGTTATTTTATAGCGGTCATGTACCTTTTTTCGCTCACCTGGCCCATAGGGCCAAGTGAACTTTTCTTATCACTTGGCGTCCGTCGTCCGTCGTCGTCGTTAACTTTTAAACATAATTTTATCAAACTTGCAAATATATTCCTATAAATGATCATGAATTTCCTTTATAAGTTTTGACACTTTGTTATTGATAAGTAAACAAAAATGACCGCCATGGTGGATTGTTTTTTTTTTTTATTATCTAACTTTGAAAAAATTCCACTCTAGTTATGTTCATATCAAGGTCTGGAACAAGTGAAGTTATTTTGGTTCTGATAGAAAAATCAAAATTGCCTCAAAGGAAGGTTAATGTTTACAAGGAAACCCTAGCCCTATGTGAAATTATATTTGTATTATATTTCAATATCTAATGATAAAATTTCAAACAAATTTTTCAGAAATTATCATAAAAAGTTGCTCAGTATCAGTGTTTCAGTCTTTTTAGGAAGTCCAATAAATAAGGACTCAGAGGGGCACAAATAGGTTAATTTTATCCAATTTTAAATTATAGTATATTTGAGAATAGCAATATAGATTTAATTAAAACATAAAAAAAATATTTAAATTTAGAACAGTATTTTCCTTTTTTTCATTCCCAAATTTACTATGTTATGATTACAAGTACTAACACACTGCCAACACTCGTAGACTTCTGAAAGCAGTTCAATACTACAATCACTTGTACGGGTATGAAAACGGATGAAACTAATTTTTACAAATTGGATTTGGTTAAAACTTATAAATAAGTAAATATCGAAACCTTGTCCTCATGTGACTAGTTCAGTAACATCAATCAATATTCTTATCTGAGTCCGACCCCCAAGTAATTAATTCTTATACAGCCTACTATTTCCCATATTTAGTACCTATTTGTGTTGAACAGTCTAACGAGAGGAAAGACATTTAAGATGGTCTTTGTATTCTTTGAATATTTCGTTTTTAGGAAGAACGAAGCGTTACTTTTACAATTCATGATTCAACGTTTGATGGGAAATCCACTGTTACACCTTCATCTGTTCTTGGTCTAAAAGGAGGACAAAACCTACATACAATTACGGTTCATTGCAAACCTCTATCTGACAGTGGCATGAATGTTTATGTGGTACATGGTGTTGGTTTGTGAGTATTGGTTTTCAAATTAATAAGTAACAGTACTTCTTTTGAATATGGTACAAAACATGTATAGTACTTAATAGATATAGGAAGATGTGGTGTGAGTGCCAATGAGACAACTCTCCATCCAAATAACAATTTAAAAATTAAACCATAAGCATAGTTTATTTTGTTCTTGTTATAATAAACCATATGCAAGTATTTTAAATTTGAAAAAGGCATATTTTCCCGTTGCATTAAAAACATTGATATTTCAATGTCCATTCATAACATATTATTATATAATTTGACAATATATTAGTAATCCAATTATCAAAGTAAAGATGTCCTGTTCTATTCCAACGTAAAGAGTTGACGAAATATATTGAAAATATACTGAGAACCTTGAAGTTGATTATTTAACTGGCAAAATTATGTCTTAAAAAATTGCTTTTACTCGAACCAGTGTATTTCATTTTTCTACATAAATAGTGGAGCATTATACATTGCAGGAAATCAAATAAAGCGCATGCTAAAGTTAATACGTAAGTGGATGGGAATTTGTTTTATAAACAAAACACATCACGGTTCATTCTAGTCGCATTGTTATTAAAGATATAGGTATTTAAGGATTCATAAATACTAAACTTGTAGACATAAAACATTTAAACTTTAGACATATAGATTCTTACATTGGTACCAGTGGATTATCAGATTTATCCAATCGAGAGAGTTAAATTATCAATTAATTTATAATTTAACTATCGAGATTTGATAAATCCGATAATTCACGAGTAAGTATGTAAGAATTTGTTTTTCTAATGATTAAAACATACATTTTCTTTTTTTGTTAACCGAAAATCCCCTTCGAGTACCTTTCACATTGCACGAAGTTGTCAATTTCATTAACACCTGTAATACCATAAATTGATTCATTCTTGTTAGCTAAAAAGGTCATGACCCTTAAAATCTTCCGATGATCTTCTGAGATCACTGGCAACCACACCGCCGAGGCGGCTCGGACTTCAAAATTTATAAAACGATCGAGATTGGATAAATCCGATAATTCACGAGTAACTATGTAAGAATTTGTTTCTCTAATGATTGAAACATACACTTTCTTTTTTTGTTAACCGTAAATCCCCTTCGAGTACCTTTCACATTGCACGAAGTTGTCAATTTCATTAACACCTGTAATATCATAAATTGATTCATTCCTGTTACCTAAAAAGGTCATGACCCTTAAAATCATCCAATGATCTTCTGAGATCACTGGCAACCACACGTTGATTAATTTGTTTTATGCGATGGGTTCTGAAAGGGATAAATTTACATAGAATTAGAGAAACGTTAATATACTGGTCGATTTGCAAACTGTGCTATCAATATTAATGGTAAAATATCATGAGTCACTTGTTAAAGGTTATTCTACGATTCAGATTAAAATAGTTCGGAGATGTGAAAAAGGTTAGTTTACCCCATTTGTACAATTATGAGCTTGTTCCGAGTCTTGATTGCCTTAATTACAATGTGTTTCTTTTTCATTGTTGGAATCTGATGTTGATGACAGATCAGACATAGTCTCTGGTTCAATAGTTACAGTTATTTTGGCTCGAAGTGACAAGAGCAAAACAATTTTTATACACCTCTCTGCTGACGAAGGCTAATATCTTGCTATTTAGTCGCGGTGTTTATTCTCCCACGTGCTCTTTTATAAAAACTGCATATATTAAAATAATCTAAGTTTTAAAAATATATTGCACTCTAGTAATCAAAAATTGGATTTTTTTTGTACAAAGATTATCAGTAAAGGTACAATCGTACATTTCGGTAATTTTTTAGTAGTTAGTAGTGTTCTGATATGGAATTACCTCTATTTGTGAAATCCCCAAAATGAGAGATTAATGTGGTACTTAGAAAGCTGCATGCTAATTTTTGTATAATAATAATTTTTAATATCTTCCAATATTTTTCAAAGCATAAAGAACAATGACAACATCAATAATTTAATTTCCTTAATCGTTGAATCCATCATACAAAAGAATATGGTAGTTTTGATATAAATTTTTTTGTTGTTGTAAAATTAAAAATAAAAACCTTGCCCAAGTTCTTTCCTCAGTGTTTTAAAAACAACAAAAAACCCATAAAGACAGACTTATTGTTGTCAAGTTATGTGTGCATTATTTCTGTCTAGTTGGTGGCAAAAACAGGGAATGTTTTGTTCATATCGAGCTGTAAAACTATATATGAACATCATCAAACTTTTTAGAAGCAAAGTATAATGTTTTTGTGAAACTTTATATTTCTTTTCAATCAACAAAAGATTTAATTTAAAGATATTATCAAATTTTGGAAATTAACTGGTGAAGGTCTAACAAAAAACACAGAAACATTTAGAGCTATTAAAAATCAAATATTATGGAATAATAAATTTATTAAATTTGAAAATAAAGCTATATTTAAAAAAAAAATGGATTGAAAGAGATCTTATTCATGTAAATGATATCATAGATGAAAAAGGCTATATTTTTCAAAACATCGTTTTAAACAAAGTGAAAAATAAATCAAAGTGGATAGCTGAAATTAATTTAGTAAATAAATCTATACCAAAAGACTTGGCAGCAATTTTAAAATCGGAAAATTCTATAAAAAAGTATTGTTAATATAAATAGAAACCAATTTATATTGGATGGTTTACCTATAAAATTAGAAGCAATAACAAATAAACTTTTATATAAGTCTCTGATAAATTAAAAATTTGAACCAGCTATTGGACCACAAAACTGGCTGCGTATATTTGATATAGATGTGTTATATCAAAGCTATCTATATAACTTTTTATTCAGATAGAAAGAAAATAAACTTAGAAATTTTAGATGGAAATTACTACAACATATTCTACCTACAAAGAAACTTTTATGCAGGTGGAAAATTGTAAACAATAGTTCTTGAAATTTTTGTACACAAGAAGAATATTATGATCACTTCTTTATACTGTGTCCGTATTAAAAACTTTTTTGGAATAAAATAAATGAAGTTTTAAAGAACAGTAAAATAACTTTTAAAATAAAACTAAGACACTTAGTACATATAGCATTTGAATATAAAACTCCTGAAGAAGAATATTTTGACTTAAACTATTTTTAACCATTGTGAGTTTTTCAATTTACAAAGCCTACTACATATTTGATTAAAAGACAAAAAAATGTCAATGTTTTCTCAATTTTTCTAAATGAGTTCAATAGCAGAGTATGTTTGAAAATTAAAAGTAATGTTTTAGCAACTATAAGAAAACATATGAATAGTCATGTTAAGTGATTAAGTGATATTATTTAATATATATATGAAGTAAAAAATGTAATATGTATTTTACATCATGTACAACTAATCACTACCCTGAGTGATTAGTGGATTGTAAATAAACTCATCAAAGATACCAGGACTAAATTTTGTTTATACGCTAGAAGCGCGTTTCGTCTACAAAAGACTCATCAGTGACACTCGAATCCAAAAAAGTTGAAAAGGCCAAATAAAGTACGAAGTTGAAGAGCATTGAGGACCAAAATTTCTAAAAGTTTTCCAAAAAACAGCTAAGGTTATCTATGCCTGAGGTAGAAAAGCCTCAGTATTTCAAAAATTCCAAATTTTGTGAACAGTAAATTTATAAATATAGCCATATCAATGACAATTCATCTTAGGGAACATCAGAAGGAGCTTGGACTACTAAATGATATTGTAACAAGCCAATATTTGAAATAAATATTTTTTTATGTTGTAAAAAAAACCCCCAAAAATCCCAAAGATTCAATTAACATTAATAGTGTCAATGTACGCTTTCATTGTTGATTGGGATGAAGGAAAATATTCTAAGAACAGCTTTAGCAACCAAATGATTCCGATTGATCAGTTTTCAAATAATAGGATTCATGCTTCTGAGACCCTGTAGATGGGTTCCATATTTCTAAGTCATTTTTCAAACTCACATGGCGAAAGTTAATCCACACGATCCCTTTGTAATTCAAAGTTACAACATCGATAGAAAACTATGTATAGATGTATATTTCCCAAACACTTGTGTTTTAATACAAACCACTACCGTCTCTTTCTAATACCGTTATAAAATTCTAAATGACAATTGATTTAAGCCATAGGTTTAAATAAATTCATAGATTAGCAAACAACAATCATGTAACAATTAAACAATAACAACTCATAATCAATATTTACAGGGCAACACCAGAACCTATTATTCGAACTGAGCTTGAGAAAGTTGAAATGAGACTGAAATCAGAAAAATATGACTCGTACAAGGATGTTACTGAATTACCAGATGTATCTACAGTTTATATTGGAGACAAATTCTACATGTATCTTGTTTACCTAGGAAAAGACCGTAAGTTTTTATTCTGATTTGACTCTCTTCTCCGCTTTTAAAAACAGCACATGATTGAGGTTAAAATTTATACTGCATCGTCAACTGTAATTTAAACAAGGCTCGGTATACAGATATAGCGTGGAGCGTGCTTTGAAATAACATGAATGGTAAGTTTTATTTCAATTTTCTGGGGAATAAAAGAACATTTTAATTTACCTTCCTTATTAATATTAGGGATATCTTTCCCTCTTTATCACAACGTCCTATGAAACTACAAGTCTTTTTATATGTTTTGATGGCAATACATCATAGAATAAATGTTTGCATTATCCCGCCCCTTTTTCTGTTCCAACCACACACCCTTTTTCAAGAATGTTCGGGAAGAAAAAAATATATACTTTCAAGTAACAATCAAACGGCAACAATTCTTTGAATTTTAAACGTAACTTTATCGGACAAACAAACCCAACTGACATTAATTTTCTGAAATCTGATATAGTATCACGCCACTATTTGATCGACGTATCTTAAAGTGCTGAACGTTTTATTTGTTATGGTTAAACTTTAACATGTGTCATAGCCCATTATTGTTACAAATCATATATAGACACGCCTTACTCATTAACATATTCAATCAAGTCAAAGCTACGCTTTTCGTGAACTAAATAA
The DNA here is from genome assembly GCF_036588685.1 of Mytilus trossulus. Lineage (NCBI taxonomy): Eukaryota > Metazoa > Mollusca > Bivalvia > Mytilida > Mytilidae > Mytilus > Mytilus trossulus. Next base: position 14,395,685 of record NC_086378.1, on the reverse strand, counting down.
GTTAATTCGTAAAAGGCGTGCTATATATATAACTTCAAGTAGTAATACGTGTGTATGTAAAAAACTTAATAATACTTAAAAATTCCAAAGATCTTTGTAAGTTCATACAATATAACTCTCTTTCATCTTGTGACAGTATTAAAACATTTGACTTTTTACACAAGTATCCCACATTCCAAACTAAAAGACAAATTGAAAGAGTTAGTATTGCTTTGCTTCATAAAAAAAAGAATTGCCAACGTAAATACAAGTATCTAGTCTTTGGGAGGGATAAATCCTACTTTGATCACTCTGATTCAAACAAAAAATTCTATGAAACTGATATTATCAAGATGCTTGATTTCTTAATTGACAACATATTTGTTGCTTTCGGAGGACAGACTATCGGCATTCCAATGGGAACAAATTGTGCCCCTCTACTTGCCGACTTGTTTCTTTATTATTATGAGGCTGACTTCATGCAGGGACTTTTTAGAAAGAAAGATGAGAAGTTAGCGATATCATTTAACTCTACTTTCCGCTATATAGATGTTGTTCTTTTACTAAATGATTCAAAATTTGGTTACTAAATGGAACGCATCTAACATCTTAAGTCGGCCTCATATCTTGACTTACATTTAGAAATTGACAATGAGGGTCGGTTGAAAACAAAACTTTACGACAAAAGATATGATTCCAGCTTTCCAATTGTGAACTTTCCATTTATAAGTAGCAACAATCCACCAGCACCTGCATACATCTGCATTTATTTCCCAAATGATACGATATTCCTGTGCTTGTATTTCCTATCATGACTTCTTGATAGAGGGTTGCTGCTCACAAGGAAGCTATTTAACCAAGAGTTCCAAATGATGAAGTTGAAATCAACCCTTCGTAAATTTTACGAACGCCATCACCAGTTGGTTGACCGTTATGGAATAAACGTTGCACAAATGATATCGGATATATTCCTTACGTCGTTACTACAATCCCTTTCCCTTTCAGTTTATTTTCGATTTATGAGTTTGATTGGTCCTTTGGTATCTTTTGTCCCATTTTAAAAATGGTGAAACATCTGATATTGCTTAAGTTATGATCACGTCAAGATCAATAGAAGCCCCCTTCATTCAACAAGTCCGGTGGAAATGTCCCGGAAAGATGAACTTATAAGATATCACGAAACCTTTTTTTAACAAATATCAAAACACTTACCATTATGTAAGTTTTAAGAACCCCTTTGGTGACCAAAATTTATTAGCAATTTCTATACCTTCTTTCTATTAGCAAATTTTATACAGTCTTTCTGGTCTAATCATCAAGCAATTGAAAGTTGTTTATGAATTTCATATCGTCTTTTTCACATAAATATATTCAATAGGGAGGAATATTTAATTTAAGGGTGACGATGATCAGCCAATAGATTCACTGTTTGTTCATTTGGTGTGGCAGGCAATTTTCAAAAAAGGAAGGATTTGCTCTGAATTGTATACGTGAAATTACATAGATACTTTAGCAAGCAAAACACTTACGCGTTATTCTTGAAGTCCTTGATTTTATTAATAACCTTAGGGTCCTTTATAGCTTGTTGTTCGGTGTGACCTAAGGCTTCGTGTTGAAGGACGTTCATTGACCTATAATGGTTTACTTTTATAAATAGTTATATGAATGGAGAGTTGCCTCATTGGTACTCACATCACATCTTACTATATTTATCTATTGTAAGGAATACTTTTAAGTCACTATTTGTTATCCATATTTGGTTAACAGATTAATAATACATGCGGTGTCTCTTATTGCTTTACAGTAATCTGTAATAGTCTCATTTGTATCTATAATGAGGTTATTTGTCTTAACTCATCTTCTTTCTCAATAAATACAACACACACACAATACTCGCGTAATTTATGAATTATGTATTTGTTTTAAATAATTAAATAAAAGGATATCAATATAGCTCAACAATACTAAGTCAGACTAGAGCCATTCTTATGCGTAAACATAAAGTTTTGTGCAATACAACGCATTTCGATAGTAAGGAATAGAGCTAGGCAGAATGTATGAAATTTGATCTATCCAGATAAATCATAAATATCTGTTTATATGCACTGCAAAGGAAGCAAGATAACCAATGGGAGTTTAAAATTCATCAGAAAAATGAACGGAGTTTAAGTAGTAAATGATAACAATATTTTTTTAAAAATATTCTTTATACATAATGTATTTGTAACGTACGAAAAAGAAGCATGACTTCATGATACAAAGAGCAAATACATGCTACATTAAACAAAAGACAAAGGAACATGTTTTTTTTATTGTTGTTACCTCGAGTGAGATATTAAGGTTTTGAAAACGAAGCACATGACCACACGAATTAAACGATTTGTTGTGCTGCTTCGTTAAAATATTTAAATTTATGAATTTATTTGTCAAAAATGACGAATTCTTTGTTCGGTGTATCGATAATCATGTGCTTTTATGATAATTGTCCTTATTGAAATGAAATCTCTTTGGCTTATTGTCATTTAATACTCAGGTTAAGATAAACCTGAAGCCTGAAGTCTGATTTAACGCATTTTCTATTTCACAGCTACCATAAATTTCAAAATGACATCACTACATTTGTTAGTCATTCACCATTGAAACTGTTATCATTTTATTTAACAGTACACGAATAAAGTTTTGATAAAACTTATAGCCACGTATTTAAGCAGTCATGGCACTATGATTTCAAAATACAATTTCATGTTGATATGAAATACTAGATGCTCATTACTTTTGAACTGTTATCCTAATTCTTTTATACCTTTAAACTTGTTACTTTTAGATTATTGAAAGAAGAATCTATCCTCTTTCATTTACCAGATACCATGAATACACCTTCTGGTCAAGTGAGCTATTTTCATCACTTTGCGTCCGTCGTCGTCGTTCATCGTCGTTAACTTTTACAAAAATCTTCTCTTCTGAAACTACTGGGCCAAATTAAACCAAACATGGCCACAATCATCAATGAGGTATCTAGTTTAAAAAAGGTGTCCGGTCAACCGAACAATAATGCCGCCATGGCTAAAGATAGAACATAGGGGGTAAAATGCAGTTTTGGGCTTATAACTCAAAAACCAAAGCATTTAGAGCAAATCTGAGTAAAGTTGTTTATCAGGTCAAGATCTATCTGTCCTGAAGTTTTGAGATGAATCGGACAACCCGTTGTTTGGTTGTACCCCTGAATTGGTAATTTTAGGTAAATTTTGCTGTTTTTGGTTATTATCTTGAATATTATCATAGATAGAGATAACCTGTAAACAGCAATAATGTTCAGCAAAGAAAAATTTACAAATAAGTCAACATGACCGAAATGGTCAGTTGACCTTTTTAGGAGTTATTGCCCTTTATAGTCAATTTTTAACCATTTTTTGAAAATCGTAGTAATCTTTTACAAAAATCTTCTCCTCTGAAACTACAGGTCCAAATTAATCCAAACTTGGCCACAATCATCTTAGGGGTAAATAGTTTAAAAAATATCTCCGGTGACCTGGCCATCCAACCCAAATGGCCGCCATCGCTAAAAGACAACATAGGTGTAAAATGCAGTTTTTGCTTTATAACTTAAAAACCAAAGCATTAAGAGTAAATCTCACATTGTGTAAAATTGTTAATAAGGTCAAGATCTATCTGCCCTTAAATGTTCAGATGATTCGGACAACCCCTTGTTAGGTTGTGTCCCTGAAATGGTAATTTTAAGGAAATTTTGCCGTTTTTGGTGATTATCTTGAATAATATTAAAGAAAGAGATAAACTGTAATCAGCAAAAATGTACAACACAGTAAGACCTAATAAAAGTCAACATGACCAAAATGGTCAATTGACCTCCTAAGGAGTTATTGCTTATAGTCAATTTTCAACAACGTTTTCTATATTAAGTTGAAGCAGAAGTAAATAAGACCAAATCAGGCTGCATGGAGTATGGAGTATTTAAAATGTCATAACTTCGATGACGTGGCAGAATATCATAAATCCCATAAGAAAAGAGAAGCTACTTAAAAGTTTCTAGCAAGAACCCAGATTATTGATGAATCACAATTTACTCGTTTAGGTATTTGCGATTAAACATCATTATTTTCCAAATACCTGAATAGGCCCCTGGTACTCCAAAAATAAACGAGAAAACTAACTATTAATATGAAAATATCCACAATAAGAAAGACAAAAATCTAAAGAATGGGAACATTGTTGGTAATTAAAAGCGATTCATGGTTATTTCAAACAATCACACTACAAACTGAAAAGAGTTTGAAATGACCATATTTTGTGGTCGATCAGTAATGTCGAGCGTATATCTAACTCGACTAGACTCGACATTATGTCGACAGTTCTCAACTGTACTCGAATTTGGTCTCCACTTTACTTAATAAGTCATATTGAGTACCTTATGATATGGGTGTGGTCTTAAATGGTCTCGACCTGTCTCGACTAGACTTGACTCGATCAATCTCGACCAATCTTAACCTGTCTCGACCTGTCCCCACAGTCTCGACCTGTCTGGATTAGTCCTGAACTTTAAATATAGTCTGAATAAGCCCCTCTACAGCCCTTGAATGCTGTAAACTTCTCCACAAAAACGTGTATGGTGTAATAGTGTATAACATATGATGCAATTGTAGAAGGTGTACGGTGTTTATTGTGAAAGGGGAATGATCTAATGGTGTATGAGGAATGGTGTGATTGTGAAATGTTGTCATTGTAATGTTATAATTAACACTGCCTTTAAAGCGGGGGGTTTGGCATGCCAGAAAACCAGGTTCAACCCACCATTTTTTCATAAAATGCCCTTTACCAAATCAGGAAAATGGCGATTGTTCCATTATATTTCGTTTCTGTGTGTGTTACATTTCGGTGTTGTGTCGCAGTTCTCTTATATTTGATACGTTTCCCTCAGTTTTAGTTTGTAACCTGGATTTGTTTTTTCTCTATCGATTTATGAACTTTGAACATTGGTATACTACTGTTGCCTTTAGTGATTGTGTAAGTGGAATGACATAAAGGCCTATGAGGAATGGGGTGATTTTGTAACGTGTATATAAACTGGGGCCTTTAGTTTTGACGTTTGAATTGATTAACATTTATCATATCGGGGCTGTTTACAGCTGACTATGCGGCATGGGCTTTGCTCTATGTTGAAGATCGTGCGGTTTAAAACTATGCAAAATATTGATGAGAACTATTTTTTCTAATTTTATACATTGATTTAAAATATTGTAATAAATCAAATTGTTGTAGTCGACGCTTTCCTTGAAATTAAATTGCAATATCGGTTATTTCGAATGGTGTAGATAGAACGTGTTGGATGTATGGTGCGAAGGTGTAACGTGTATGGTGTAATGGTACAGGGTGTATAGAGTAATTGTTTATGGTGAATGGTGTACTAATGTATGTTTTTAGTGGGAAGTTAACAATATCCCAGGACTGTAACTAAATTAAAATATTGAACTTACAAAATGCTAGGTTATTTGGTAGTTTGGTTCATTTCTGTGAAATTAAAGAATTTAGTTCATATGTAAATAAAAAGCAAGAATTTTCGGTTTTGATTAATTTCAGATAGTCATCTTTAATTATTTCTATAACTTGTTCAAATCAACTTGAAGTTTCATAAAACTCTAGAGCTACTGTAAAACAACTAATTTCCGTAGATACTTAATTTCGCGTTTAGTACTTTCATGCCAATTTCGCAATTTTCAAATAACCTCATAAAGTATCGTAAGGAAAAATCCAAGTTTTACAAGTTCGCGACGATTTATTTTCATGTTATTTTCCTACTCGCAATGGTCACGAAAATAAATCTCGCGCACAAATGAGTTGGTTTACAGTATCTCAATGAAATACCCTGTTGAGGATAACAAACATTTCTTTTTCATTTGCCCTAAGTACAATGATGTAAGACAGATCCTTCTTGATTCCATTAACTCCATTGCTGACAATGTTGATATAAATATTGAATTATTACTTTTTTGGAAACAGATTATTTTCATGTGATATGAATATTGCTATTTTTAAATCTGTTCATAAATATATCAGTGACACTCATCGTTTTGTTTAAAACTTACTTATTTTTTTCTTCATTTAGTTTTCTTTTTTTTTTTTTTTCTTCTCCACTTAAACATTAATTCATTTAATCCACTAAGCAAGCTTAGTGTCTCTTTCAAGCCGTATATATATCACGATATTACAGTAGCATGGGTTCGAATCCCGGCGAGGGAAGAACCAAAAATTTGCGAAAGCAAATTTACAGATCTAACATTGTTGGGTTGATGTTTAGACGAGATGTATATATATGTACACAGCCATGTATCACCGTCATTGATGGCGATCCGATGGATACATCTGTTGTAGGGTTGTCACTGACTCAGACGTACTTATGAATATAATTATTTTCTGTGACTGTATCTTACATTAATTTGTAGGATCCTTTACTATAGATAATTTAGCTGATCTGTAACAATAACATCTTTATGCCTTATATATCATGTACTGTAGTACGCCGCTAGATTAAAACTGACGTGGAAAGGTAACACATGCTCACCGAAAGCTCTATTTTTGAGAGCCCAGGTGGTCGGGTGGTCTAGCGGGACGGCTGCAGTGCAGGCGATTTGGTGTCACGATATCACAGTAGCATGGGTTCGAATTCCGGCGAGGGAAGAACCAAAAATTTGCGAAAGCAAATTTACAGATCTAACATTGTTGGGTTGATGTTTAGACGAGATGTATATATATATATATATAAAAATGGTGTACTAAAGAAATATTGACACCGAATGTTTGTGGCACAACATCCTGTCCACAAGTTAACAACTTTTTTTTTTCTGTGACGTATTAAATTTATATTGATATCCAGTTTGTTACATCTTGTGATCAATTTTATTTGGCAATCGTCAATGGCAGTCAGCAGGGTTAAAGAACATCAGTTGTTCGACCTGTTAGTCAAATGCGTTTTGTTTAAATATACTTTTTCACTCTTTTGGTCTTTTGGAAAATGTTGTTTGTGCTGTTTTTAGACCCTTCTACAACGAAATTTGTTTGACATGCACACGTATAAAAATTGCGGTTTTTATCCAACGCAGTCATAGGTTTGAACGTAGTTTTCAATTTAGACTCGTTTATATATATATATATATATATATATATATAATGTCTAAAAATAGCAACAATCAACATTCAATCTAATCAAACGTGGATCAGTTTGTGAAAATAAACTGATACAGTTACTGAATTAAAATTATATAAATGTCTAAGAATATAACTAAAACCACTAATTGATACATTAAAAAGTTCTATTAGATGTTAAATAGAAATACGCAATATTTCGCTAAACAAATTAGCTTCACCAGGCGTGTGCATCTCTCAAGGTGAAATCGGATGCATGACAAAAACATATTTTTGTAGCTTAATCTATACAAGATTTGAGGGACAGTGTAAAATATTAATTCGATCATAAAATATGTTTTTAGCTACAACTACATGAAGTTGGAATAAAAGTTTAACACATTTATAGATGTTCGATTAATTGTATGAATTTTTATAAATTAATTTGTATGATTTAAAGATAACTATGGTTTTGATTTGCTTTGAAATCTTTTTTCGTCTCTCTCATTGAGTCCATCAGGTTCAAGAGTTCGTAACTGGTGCATCCAAAATCTCTCTCTTTTTGTCTTCCTTGTGTATCCCAATTTTGATTTTTCTCAATGATTTGAAATGTGATGTTTTCAAAATCATGTCCTGCTCTTTAAAGGTGTCTTGTAATTGGGCAGTTCCTTTCTTTTGTATAATATGACCGATGGTTATTTAGTCGGATATTAAATGGGGTTTCTGTTTCACCAACATATTGTAATTTGCAAGTTCCACACGTTAGAACATAAATGCAATTTTGCATTTTGCAATTTGATGTTATAAATATGTTGTAATTTTTCTTTGTGACTGTGCTGATGAACTGGGTTTCTATATTGGCGACTTTGCAGCACTTACAATTGCCCCTTTCGCATTGTTTATAACCTCCGATTGTTGATATCTCCCGTTTAGATACTTTGGATGATACTAGAATATCTTTGAGGTTTTTTGGTCTGCGGTAAGCCATAACGGGAGGTGATGGAAAAATCTCGTTTAAGGAAGGATCATTTTCAATAAGACGCCAGTGTTTGTGGACAATTGATGAAATATTTGTCAGATGAGGATGAAAGCTAACAACAAACGTGATTTTTTTTGTCTGGGCCGTCTTTTCTTTGTATTCAAGTAGGTTTGTTCGTTCTTTTTCGTTTGCTTTTCCGAAAGCTTCTGAAATACTTTTTTTCTTATAACCTCTTGATTTGAGTTGCTGTCTTGAGTTGCCCTAAACGATCATGGTTTAACTTTGATTCCGATGAACAAATCCGTTTTAACCTGATTGCTTGGCTGTACGGAAAAAATATCTGAATTCGTGGATTACCATCTCAGACCACATGTTAGAACAATGCCATCTTACATTCAAGATAGTACAGATTATTTGAAGAAAATGAATTCATTAAACTCTTACCAAACAACACAATTTTGGTATCGATGGATGTGTCTTCTTTGTACACAAATATTCCCAAAAATGAAGGAATAGTCGCTTGTGAACAGGTATGGAACAATCGTAAGGATAAACATCCCCCAACAGACTGTCTGGTTCAGTTGCTGAGACTAGTGCTTGAAAACAACAATTTTGTATTCAACGACCAGCACTACTTGCAGGTTGACGGTTATAGTATGGGAACCAAAATGGCACCTTCTTTTGCCAACATTTTCATGGGGAGTCTCGAAGAACGCATCCTTTCGAATTTTCCTTACAAACCCTTGTCTTGGCTCCGTTATATTGATGACATCGACATCAAATGGAACGAAACTGCAGAACGCCTGCAATAATTTCTCGATTTCTGTAACAACTTTCATCAATCGATAAAGTTCACATCTGAAGTTTCAAATGAGAAAATTGCGTTTCTCGACACCACCATAACTTTAGAAAACGGAGTCATGACAACAGACCTTCACACCAAAACAACTGATAAACACCAATTTCTCTCTCCGAAGAGTTGTCACCCGAAACACTGCTCCCGGAGCATTCCGTACAGCCAAGCCATCAGGTTAAAACGGATTTGTTCATCGGAATCAAAACTTAACCATCGTTTAGGGCAACTCCGACAGCAACTAAAATCAAGAGGTTATAAGAACAACAGTATTTCAGAAGCTTTCGGTAAAGTAAAAGAAAAAGAACGAACAAACCTACTTGAATACAAAGAAAGGACGGCCAAGACAAATAAAATCCCGTTTGTTGTTAGCTTTCATCCTCATCTGACAAATCTTTCATCAATTATCCACAAACACTGGCGTCTTATTGAAAATGATCCTTCCTTAAACGAGATTTTTCCATCACCTCCCGTTATGGCTTACCGCAGACCAAAAAACCTCAAAGATATTCTTGTATCATTCAAAGTATCTAAACGGGAGATATCAACAATCGGAGGTTATAAACAATGCGGAAGGGGCAATTGTAAGTGCTGCAAAGTCGCCAATATAGAAACCCAGTTCATCAGCACAGTCACAAAGAAAAATTACAACATATTTATAACATCAAATTGCAAAACGCAAAATTGCATTTATGTTCTAACGTGTGGAACTTGCAAATTACAATATGTTGGTGAAACAGAAACCCCATTTAACATCCGACTAAATAACCATCGGTCATATTATACAAAAGAAAGGAACTGCCAATTACAAGACACCTTTTAAGAGCAGGGCATGATTTTGAAAACATCACATTTCAAATCATTGAGAAAAATCAAAATTGGGATACACAAGGAAGACAAAAAAGAGAGAGATTTTGGATGCACCAGTTACTAACTCTTGAACCTCTCAATGAGAGAGACGAAAAAAGATTTCAAAGCAAATCAAAACCATAAATATCTTGAAATCATACAAATTAATTTATAAAAATTCATACAATTAATCGAACATCTATAAATGTGTTAAACTTTTATTCCAACTTCATGGAGTTGTAGCTACACACAAATTTTTATACCCGAATTAATATGTTACACTTTCCCTCAACTCTTGTATAGATTAAGCTACAAAAATATTTTTTTGTCATGCATCCGATTTCACTTTGAGAGATGCACACGACTGATGAAGCAAATTTGTTTAGCGAAATATTGCGTATTTCTATTTAACATCTAATAGAACTTTTTAATGTATCAATTAGTATGTTTTGGTTATATTCTTATATTCTTATACATTTATATAATTTGAATTCAGTAACTGTATCAGTTTTTTTTTACAAACTGATCCACGCTTAAATAGATTGATTGTTGATTGTTGCTATTTCTAGATATTTATATAACCAAGTCTAAATAGAAAACTACATTCTAACCTATGATTGCGGTGGATAAAAACCGCATTTTTTATTCGTGTGCATGTAAAACAAATTTCGTTGTAGGAGGGTCTAGATACATCACAAACAACATTTTTAAAAAGAATAAAAAAGTGAAAAAATGTATTTTAAAAAAACGCATTTGACTGATAGGTATAACAACTGATGTAACAGAAATAGTTATCAAAGGTACCAGACTTAAAATTTCGTACGCCAGACGTTCGTTTCGTCTACATAAGAAACAATAAACTTTCGGCAAAGATTATTTACCACAAATCTGAGGTGCGAAAAATGTGTACACCAGATCCGGATTTCGACAATTAATGTCTATTCAGTGATGTTAGGGATCGAAACGGTATTAAGAACGCCTTATAATTTACCTCAATTCAGGATAGACTCATGAATTTAAAGAGTCAAAATAGGATGAACGGATCATATAAACCGGAAGGAAAATATGATACAAGCCCAAACGAAAAAAACAACAAGTCTAAATAAATAAATACGTTCAAACATGATTGCGTTGGATAAAACCGCATTTTTTATACATGTGCATGTAAACCAAATTTCGTTGTAGAAGGGATTGAATACAGCACAAACAACATTTTCAAGAAGACAAAAAAAAAATGAAAAAGTAGATTTTAACAAAAGGCATATAAAGTTATACCACAAACATGAGACGCACAAAATGTATAATACACCAGATCCAGATTTCGACAATATATGTCTCTTCGCATATTTATTGTAATGGTGTGCATTTAACATTTCAAAGGAATGACTTCATCTTTATCTCTATCAACCTTTTGTTTACAATCGTCCATCATTTCTTAGTTCCAACTTAACATTTTGTAGTTGAAATTATCATATTTAACCTCACCGCTGATCTTTGGCTAGGAGCCCTGTAATTCAGGGGAACTCTTTTGTGTCGGTATTGTTGTTTTTCTCTTATTGTTTTGAACATCAATTTCCCCATTAGCTTTTTATTGGAATTTGTTTTTTTGTATTTGTCGTTTCAGGCTTTTATAGCTTGCTAGACGGTATGAGTTTTGCTTTATTGTGTTTGTAGGCCGAACGATGACATAACCATCTAATATAAAATACTTATGTCTCTGGATGGATAATTATCTCATTGGCGATCATATCATTCTTCTTATTTTTATATTTTTATATTTTTCACTTTAATATTTCACAGTTTACTGCGCAATAGTTAACTAATTAGATTTTTAAACAAACTTCCTGTCTTTCGTACATTGAACAATTTAATAATCGACTTTCGTACTGAACTCAAATAAATCTGCTTATTAAGCATATGGTGAAAATAATGAAAGAGTGCTATCCCTAGTCAGCTTATAGTTTTAATTGATAACTGCTGTTACAAAGATTTGAAGTATTTGACCACTAAGCCGAAAACACTAACATCTCAGGCTTTAGTATCACTTTTTTAACTTTTGATACCATATTCATAAAACCGTGTTTGTGCATGGGTAAGTGTTATCTTTTTATTATTGTTAATTCTTGACTCAGACAAACCAAAGCAAAGACGTTGCAGAGTAAAGGTTTATCTTAAAAGGCCTAATCGAAAATGTAGAGCAACTATTTAAATATTATTGAACGACTGTCTGATATTGTGTTTTATCGTTGCGGGAAATTTTTCATTATTGGAGGATGTTGGATTATCCGGATAGAACACACAAACTTCCAATGGAAAACTTAAAATCCAAGTCAATAAAGAGTCTAACGCACCTACTATGATTTGGTTGGAACTCACAAGATCAGCGTTGACAGACTTTTGATTGCTGTGGATGAAATTTCCCCCGGGAATTGGTTAACGATTCCAAAAATTTGTTTATCAATGTTTTCCTATTTTTTTCCGTATTTTCAATCTATTGAAATTACATCATTAACGGATTAGACATTGGCTTAAATACTTCTTTGTTCTCTTGCAATGTGCAGTATACCACCATATTGATGTTGTCTTATCGGGGCCTTTTATAGCTGACTATGCGGTATGGGCTTTGCTCATTGTTGAAGGCCGTACGGTGACCTATAGTTGTTAATGTTTGTGTCATTTTGGTCTTTTGTGGATATTTGTCTCATTGGCAATCATATCATATCTTCTTTTGTATATGAACAATTCTAAAGGGATTGCTTATGCTTTTTTGGAATAGCCAATCCCCCTGTAAATAGAAATGAAGAAATATAGATGCAAAAGGTAATACGTTAATAATTTACTAGTAATATTAGAAAGGAAGTGCGAAACATAAAATTATCAAAAATCTTTGATCAACAAAATTTGAATCTTGGAACCAATTCCCTGTAGAACTTCCTAAAACACGTATCCTCCGAAGAAATCAACAAACCAAATCAAGGAGACAACCATTTTATAGATATAGGACTTAGGTATTTCGTATTGTGTAAACCGAAGATTCAGATATGATTATAATTTTGTACAAGATAGACGCGTCAATAACTGTTATGCTGAACGATTAAAATCTAAATCTGATTTTCTTTTAGAGTATAGTGTTATCCCAACGGAATGCAAAGCGTTCGAGGGGGCATATGCCTCTGAACCTTCAGTCAACAAATTGGACCTGTATACAAAATCAAGGTATTTTGCAGTAGAATATTAAAAAATCAAATTGCATCATCTTTACAAAAGTACCAGCTACAGACAAAACTGTTGAATTATTTCTACTTTAATTATAAGCACACCTGACACGAAGGGCCAACACAGCTTTTAATATCGCTTGGCGTCCGTCAATCGTCGTCGTTAACTTTTACAATCAAAGCGCTGTAAGCACTGTAGGCAGTTAACCAAAAACCAAGGCAAACATAATTATGAAATAGTGGCAATGTTGCTTCAACTTTTTTTTTAAAGATTTAAGAGAATAAACATTAAACATTCATATATAATTGTACATTTATGTTCATTTAATGAATTAATTATTAAGGCAAATAATTCATATTTTATCAAGGTTTTCAATAGCAATGAACATGACCACGAATGGTCATGAGTATTTCATGAGTCAGCAGTGGTACAAATTTGCAAGGTTTGTAGTTCTTCTAGTTGATCGTAATTGTTCGTTTTAGTTGGCTGTTAGTAGTTCAAGTTGACTTTAGTACGAGCTTGTGAAAGTATGAATGGACTTGCTTCCCTGGAAAAAAAACTGAGTCTGTGTTGTACAGTACAAAAGTTATGAGACACAAATCAGACAAATGTTTACTACTATAGGGACCAATGGTGAGGTCTGACTGACCTGTCCATAGTAAATGTAAATCACTCCCACCTTCACCCCAAGTCCATGATGTCTAAGTTTGGAATAAAATGACAGGTGTTAGGGTCTAGCAAAGTGATATGTTTATGTGTCGCCTATGATATTGACCTTGTATGTCATTCAATCTTTTTTCAAATAACAAACAGGAATGAATATGGTTTAGGCGTTGGTATTTCAATCTTTTACACAAGTTCTCAAAACACACACAAGAGGGTGGGGGGTGACCCCTAGGGACTACCACTATTTTTCATTTGATTTTTTATATTGTCCCATATATGAATATATATGGTTTATGGCTGGGGATCTGGGCAGTGATCAAGTTTTCAAACAGGAGGGGGTGGGGTACCCCAGTGACTTCCCTTATATTTCATTTGATTTGTTATATTGTCCAATACATGCATTATATATGGTTGAGGGGTGGGACTCTCCTCAGTTTCTAAGTTATCAAACAGGAGTGGGTAGGGTGACCCTAAGGACTATCCCTATATTTCATTTGAATATATATGGTTTAATTTAAAGGTGGGGATCTTGACTGTTTCCAATTTCTCAATCAGGTGACTGCAGGGACTCCCCTATATTTCATTTAATTTAGAGTTTGGGATCCCAACTGTTTTAAAATTCTTCAACATGAGGGGTAGCCGTAGGGTGACAACAGGAACTTCCCCTATATTTCATTTGATTTGTAATATAGTCTTATACATGAGTATATATGGTTAAGGGTGATGATCTCGAATTTTTCCAAGTTCTCAAACATGAAAGTGTACAGTGACTTAATAGGGACCCCCTTATAACTTCTTTGATTTGTAATATTGACCCATACATAAATATATATTGTTTAAGATCGTGAATCTCGACCGTTATAAATTCTCAAACAGAAAGGGGTAGAGTGGCTCCACGAACTCCACCTATATTTCATATCATTTGTTAATCATTTTTTTTTCAAATTAAAAAATCCATTATTCCTCAAAAAAACAGAAAACAATCATATAGCAATTTTGCTAATGTATACCATAAACAAACCACAAAGGGAAAATTGGGCACTTAAGAAGGTTTTATGCATGTTGGTTTTTGGTTCATAGAAAAAGTGTAAATTACACAATTTAGAAACGGAATTTAAGTTTCACTGTGATTTTATTTTTTTACAACAATTGATCACCCAATATCATTAAAATTTTCTACACATAATCTTTGGTATAATCGGCAAATTTAATGTCAATGTTTGAGTCAATAGCATGTGTAACAACCTCTCTTCCGGTACAGTTTCATATCACGACGTATCATTCTCGGTACAAGCCTACAAAACATTAGTTGAGGAAATCTGTTGCATTAAAGAACAAATGCCACTTTAAATCGTCAAAATATTGTGAAGGTGGGTCTATGCGATCGAAATTTCCGCTAATGGCATCTCAGACATGTTTGACAGGGTTTATGTATGGAGACATGGAAGGCCAAAAAATAGTGTAAATGGCTTGTTGCTCTTTGGACTTGGATAAAATCCCTGCCCTGTGTGGTCTAGCGTTGTCGTCCATGTACAAGGGTCTTGGCAAATTAAAGTTGACGCAAGTGGGGGATTACTAAAATGAGGGACTGCAATGTTTTAAAGCGCAAAATCTCTGTATTTCTGTCCGTTTATGTTACCCAGCAGAATATGCAAACCCAGCTTATCACGGTATAAGAAGCAACCCCGTACTGGAAAACCACCAGCACTGAATGCAGTCCTTGTGCAAACATTGTTATGATCAAAGGCCGTTTTGTTTCCCGCGAAATACGAATTATGGCGTCTACTGACATCTGATCAATGAGTGTTTGGTCATATTTTTATGTTCAAGCATAGATAGTCATTATGACATTGAAACCTGACGGTAGAGTGCCTGCCTATAAGTATATGTCTCTATACACCACGACATACTCTTCGGTTGCATCTAAGAAGTCGACAGACCAATGTAGGAACACTAACGCGACCACCTGGAGAAACAGGATATTTGTAAACGCTCAAATGACATTTAATAAGAGGTTGCTTGACTGCTTTATCGGGGTTCAATCTTTTTGGTCGTAATGTATTTTCGTAGTGTATTTTAAAGGTAATTCATAACACCAAACATTAATATTAATTTCGCAATAGTTTAAAAGATATTGCCAGTTATATTTCGGTGGTGCTTAACTTTTGGCGGACTGTATATATGGTTTAGGGTGGGGATCTTGACCGTTACCAAGTTTTGGTCATTTTAGTCTCTTGTGGATAGTTGTCTCATTGGCAAACATACCACTTCTTTTTTTTTATATAAGAAACTTCCAGCTATTTTAACTGACCTATCAAAATTGAGAAGAAAAAATACCCCTTGAAATTGCAGTAATATGTTTAACTTGAAAAGCATTTAACATGCATTACCAACATTTATCACTGATAAAAAAAATATGCTGTTACCAGGAACATATATATAGTTAGATAAACTGTTCCCAGCTGTCACAATGTATTGGATTTTCACATTTAAATTGGTGTACAAAATATTTTCTGTTTTTTTTCTTTCTTTTTAATAGGTCTTTTGGTTTTCAATTCTAGTGTTTATATTTATTTACCATGCATAGATGTATAGATGTATTTTGTCACCTGTCTGGATTTTTTTAAGAGGATAGCCAAATCCGGGATTACCCTTATCCGCTTCCGGAATCCGATCCGATATTGTAATCCCATTACAGCAGCCATTTTGGTTTCAATGTTGTTTTTGACAGATAGTGAGATACGATTTTACTCTGATTTACACATCATTTATCGGCGATTTTATGTATAAAGCTAGCGGTTTAACAAATTGAACATTGCTGTCATGAATAGTAATGATGATAATAAGTTTGAGATCGTTTATTAGGAAACTTTTGTAAAAATGATTGCAAAGTTATTTTTTTACATTCTTTCAAGGTCCATCGGGCATGTCGTGCGTAGCTAGTAACCAAGTAGAAAGTCGGACTGCAAAAGTGGAAGGTCGCAGACCTCGGACCACCGCTAATTTTTACCCCTGCGTCCAAATTGAAAAGATACGAAAATTTCGTCTTCTTTTAAATTCAAAATTGCCGCCAACAGCGTCATCAGTTTAACTTATATACGTAGTTGACTACGTATTGACGACAAACAATATTCCTACGACTTTTGCAATTTGGGGAATCTTTACTACTTGTCTTTAGAGATTTTCGGCGATTAGATATTTCAAACATTTGTTCTTTGACATCTTAGCCAAAAGCTCAGGGAATAATTAACTACATAAGGATTCCTAATGTGCTCTACTTCCTATGTGCAACTTCAAAACTTTTGGGAAAATCGACGATCATTTAAGGTTTTTCTGGTCATATTTTTTGTAATCCAGAATGAAGAGTATAAAAAAACTGTCCAATAAGTTACAAATAATATAGTAGCAAGCTAGATGATATCAAACGTATTTTAGCATTTATTGGGTAGCACACAAATGCAGGGTGCTCGCATAAGGCAGCTTAACTGCCTAAAGTCTTCTCTTTTGAAACTACTGGGTCAAATTTAACCGAACGTGGCCACAATCATCATTGGGTAATTTAGTTTAAAATGTTTCAAGTGAATCGGCCAACCAATTAAGATGGCCGCCATGGTTAAAAAATAGAACATAGGAATAAACTGTAGATTTTGGCTCATATCTCGCAAACTAAGTCATTTAGAGAAAATCTGATAGGGTTAAATTGTAAATTAGGTTAAAATATCTGCCCTGAAATTGTCAGACCATGCAGGCAACCCGTTGTTAGGTTGCTGCCCCTGAATTTGTAATTATAAGGAAATTTTGTCGTTATTTGTTATATCTTGAATATTGTTATAGATAAAGATAAACTGTTAAAAGTAATGACGTATAGCAAAGTAAGACCTTAGAAATAAGTAAACATGACCAAAATGGTCAATTGACCCTTTAAGGAATAGTCTCAGCAGTTAATTCTTATATGAAATGTCTTAACATTAAATGTTATCAGCTTATAAAATCTTATGGACCAATTATACAAACTACTATTTCTATATTTATGAAATCTACAAAAGGATCGATAGATATGTACCAGGATTTAAACGAAAAAATTACAAATATCACCCCAAAGGAAAAGTAGTCCTCAGTCCTAAATAAACATATTAACAATATATTTTGGAATAAAATACACAGACTGCCATTTATTATGGCGTATATAATAAATTTAGTCCTGGTATCTATGCTGAGTTTATTAACATT
The DNA here is from genome assembly GCF_036588685.1 of Mytilus trossulus. Taxonomy (NCBI): domain Eukaryota; kingdom Metazoa; phylum Mollusca; class Bivalvia; order Mytilida; family Mytilidae; genus Mytilus; species Mytilus trossulus. The sequence continues at coordinate 14,377,779 of NC_086378.1, read as the reverse complement.
ACTATAAATTCTAAATTACACTTGCTCTCATACAGAAACGTAATTTTGTTTGGAAAGAACTTCATAAATGAATATATTCAAAATTCCAAATTGAACTACCACTTGATTTAGATATTGTCTTATTTGGGAACTTAAAAAATATACATAAGAAACCTCATGAATACTGTTAACTACATATTATATATACAAAACAAAAATGCAATGTGAACAAGATATTGTAGCCTTTAAGAAAATTTGTTTATTGAAAAAATAAATATTTTATAAAAAATAAACCATTACTAGGGGCGTACGCCTGCTGGAACCCCTGTTTCCTACTAATAGATTGACTTTACAAGTAAACTTTTGCGTGATAAAAAATATCTACCCTATCCATGCTACCTCAGGTTTAATTTTTTTAAACACTATCATTATTTATGTTATACGTTTGTTGAATGATTCAAAATATTAGTTTTATGTACTTATCTCTGCTGATGTACTAAGAACTTACACTAAGTCATAAATTACAATATTTTACACTAAGTCATAAATTACAATATTTTACAAGAAGTCACAAATTACAATATTTTACATGAAGTCACAAATTACAACATTTATCAAAGTCATGTAGTTCAAATAAGGAAAATAGGTGAAGTGTCATATAGTAGATTACCACATTGACGTGTCATTGTTGGCATGTGACTTAATTCCAGTAGCTGGAGTCTAAAAATCTGTGTCATTGTCTATGTGGTGGGCGAACACCATCTGCTACTACTTGATAATGGTTAATTTTAAGAGTGCATATTTAAATAACTCGGCGATCTCGTAATTGTGTTGCCACGTGGGCATGTTGGTATCTCTTCTTAAAATTAATGTGCCATCTTCCAGGTGATTGGTGGTGCTGGGTCCTTATGGTGTTATAAAAAAACCGACATCCTTCAATCAAAAATATGTTACCTTATCAGTAAGGGATATGGTTGTAGGTATGATAAAAATGGATTCTTAAGTTAGACACCAAGTATCATTAACAAGGTAAGAGAGAACGAGAGGTAATACTGTGGCTTCCTGTACAAGTCGGGGGAAGTCTTCAATTTTTTTTATAGTATAAATGTAGTCCATATTTCTGTCCCTATCATCGAATAAACTTGTTAAAATGGGAAAAGCACCCTTTTGGAAACACTTTCGAGGCTTCATTGTAACGACAATAAAGTGAAATAATAAAAAAGAAGTTTAGATGACACTTATTTTTATTCCAAAATTTCATTTTTATTTTTAACATTGTTTTTATAGAATGTACCAACAATTTAAAAAAATCGTCGATAATTTGTCAAAAATAATAAAAGTTTACAAATGTATGTTGATCCTTTTTTTTATGTGTCATAAAACATGTTTTTTTTTGTTGTCACAAAAATCATATTATTTACGTTGATTAAAATATTTGGTCGAACAGAAGTATTTTATTATGTGTAGGTTTCATTTGGTGAATAAATTTTACTTCACATGTAAAAAAAAGACATAGAGGAATCTTTTGAATTTGTACTCGATATTTAATTGTAATTAAATTATTGAATTTGCTAATTATCATTTTGGGATTTTTTATTATTATCAAATATTTTTTTTATATGTTTCCTAGTATTTATTTTTCTTACCTCATAACCCCTTCATATTTCTACCGACCGACTTATTATATTTTACTTATATCATATGATTATATCTTAGTTTTAATTATGATGTTGAAAAAAAGAGAGATTAAAGATTGCCTGCATATTTTCTAAAAATCGAGATGAGCAACAGATTCAAAAATCGAGTTTCGTGCAATAAATAAACTCAGCATAGATACTAGCATACGATAGTTCACTACTATCTATTCGAACATTTATTACATATTTTCGCCTATAGACTCGCGTTTAAAATTTAAAAACTAAACTGTCTTGAGTCATAAAATATCATATAAAACTCTCATCAATAGTGAATCTATATTCACATTTCTTTGCAAATACTATCAAATTAGTATTATCAGTAAAATAGTAAGTAATAATGGAACAAAAACGTGTTACAGTTTGAACCAGTTTATGAATAGTCAAATTGATTACATCCGTAAAATATTCAGTAGTCATTTAGAATATTCAAATAGTAAAATATTGTCAATTTGTAAAATAAGAGTCGGTTACCAGTCACCTCTAACATAGCTTAATCGAAGTTCGGAAGTGTTTTGTTTTTTTGAGATATCTTGCCATATAAAATGTTTACGAAGGAATGAGGAGGTGAATAAGATATATTACAAAAGATCTTTTTTTGACAAGCTGGTATATAATTATTTTCAGTGTTTCATATACTGATTAAAAGAAAGTGTTATGCATTCGTTAAGTATATGTGGTTGACAAGAAGACCATTATTCTGGATGTATGTCATTTCGTGGGGTAACTTTTATTGGTTGAGCCAAACAAAAACAAAAACATAGTTGTATCAGTTGATTTATGTTTTAAAGTTTAGAATAGGATATTAATTTTTGATTGTTTGATGGTGATCAAGTGTATGGAAAAATAATAACATAATAGTACTGTATAATAATAGTTATATATGTTTATGATTGTTTTATTTTCTAAACTGTTTCAGTTGCATATCAAAGAACGCAAGAGATTACAGAGTGATGCATCCTTTTCGCCGTTCGGATAATAGGGAAAAACGCATGGTGTCTGCTGAAATGTATGGATTTATGTTCAATTCAGATAAAGAAATCACATTTGTATGCACAGTAAATATATGTAATGGAGGAAGTGCATGTAAACTAGCGGTTGAGTATAATTGTTTTATTTTATGATACAAACTATAAACACTGTCCGAGGTTATCCCTATCGGCAAAGAAGATTTTCAAAGCTTAATTGTATACCGTTTATATGATAGTGATACTAAATTCTGCACGCTCGATAAGTGGTTTTGGTATTTCTTTCATTCAGAACATTTTCACCCATTCACTTCCAATGAAAAATGAGTTTTCTTTCTTATTTTCATAGTGCATGACTTTCCATGCACGAGAAATGTTATACATGAATGACTTTTCATCGTAGAATAATGATGATAAATATGAAAGTGAACTCGTAATAAATGCACTTATGTGAAATGTACAATCGTTTAAGGAAATTCCATATGAAACAACTAACTGATAAATGATGAAAGAAAATAGAATCATAAAAAATAAATCATTAATAATGCATATATTAATAATGGTACATATATGGAACAACGACAAAAAAAAAAACCAATGAAATTGGGGTGAAAGTGAAGGTTACATAATTTTTAAACTAATTTTTAAAACCAGACACGGTTTTTCTCTCAAATAAAACAATTTCAAACTGCTTATTATAAGCAAAGAAACTTTTCGTGAAAAAAACAATACATTCATATAAAGTAATCTTCTGATTTTGAATGATCGTAACTCTAAAATTCATTAAGTGAATTTTAAAATTACCCCCCCCCCCCCAAAAAAAAAAACAAAAACCCAAACAAATTTATTCCAAAAAGCTGACTTATATAGTATTGCGTGTTTTTATAGCCAATTATCAAGGTGAATAAGTATTCCTCGAAGCAGAAAAAAAACCCTCAAAGTATGAACAAATTTATTCTTTTTGTAATCTCCCCAAGGGTGACTGGGGAAACGTCATATGATCACTTGGTCTTCTCCCGACCGGCAGTAAAACGCTTGCCGAAGTTGGGCGTCCATTTGGCTGTGCGGGATAATTCAAGTATGCAGCTACATCCGGTCAAAATGAGGACGTTAATTCCGAAAAATCGTGTAAAACGAGTACCACGCTCTTTTCGCGTGAAGAACCCTTGTAACAACTTTTTGAAGGGTCCGTAGGTGGCCTGTTGTGGTCTGTCCCTATCAAATGCACCCTCATTTTCCAGTGGCAGTCCAAATTGTCCCGACCATCATCCCGTATGCCCCTTATTACAAGACCTACCTACTGAATTTATTGTTGTCTTTTTCTCGCCCTGAACATGCATGAAATATTTCCCTTTGGACGATCAGCAACGAACAATCAATCATTTGTTTGGTCCTAAACAAACTATGTCAGTCCCACTTCATTCCATCCATTGGAATGACCACTGCATATGTTATACATTCCATTTGTTAATGAAGTTAACACTTCATTATAAATATTGAATTCTAAATAAGGTCTGAACATTAGAAGGTCAACTTTATCTGAGTAAATTGAAACATTATTTATAGTGCATTTCATAATCATACGTTTTAACTAGAAATCCACAAACAAAACATATAATTTATATAGCACTTCGAACTGTGCTAGCATTACTCTAAGTGATTGACAAAAATCAACAGCAGTACCGAGTAAGTGGGTAAGTTTTGAGAAAAAAATGTATGATACATATTGTTATGCTCATAGCACACACTTATTGTCAAACATCTACACTAGGTACTCTGCAGGTCCACATTTTTGAGGGGGGCAAGGGGTTTAGCTGTTATGCTGTTATGGGGAATTTTCATTCTTTGTTATCTGTTATTCTGAAAATATATTTGCTGATCGCTGTTATTGTCTTATTCTTTGTAAGCTGTTATTGGGGTTTTAGTTTTTTGCTATCTGTTATTGTGATAATGTATTTGCTGTTAACTTTTATTGAACATTGGAATGTTAGCATTTTTTTTACAGCCAATTCGGTAGAAATTGAAGATCATTGGACATTGGAGTCTACCACGCGTACGTCCACTACTAATTTGTTGGTTTCGTATTCGAGAAGAATTCCTTTAACATATATATACCCATCACAGAAGTGAGGTCCAGGAAAATTCCAGTATATCTTATGATTATCCTTTGTAATACATTTCATTTTTTTTAAAACATTTATTTAGAATTATCTTATTTTATTGTATGCGGATAATGTTCCTGGTTTCCCATACTTTGAATAAATTACTTTTGGAGTGTCAAGTGTGGTTCGAGGTACTTGATAGTGGGTCTCATTGGGGTCTAAGCGTGACGCGGGATTGCAGATTTTGTGTAAGCGTGACACGTGAAGCCGTGAAAACGTAGAAATGGGGTCCAGCGGGACTCGGGGAAATTACAAATAAATGAGAATTGTTTACATACTTAGTATAAGCGGGATACGAGAATCTGTCAAAATAGTAAGCGGGATCCGGGATCAGGACCCCCAATGAGACCCTATTGATAAATTGCATGCTTATAATTGGTGCTTTTGGTTTTTCTACCTTTATATACAACTTTGCCTTATAATCTTATTCAGAAAAAAACACATACTTCATTAATCGGAATTTTAAAAAGTCAGATTGCAAATATATATATTCAAACTCTTTTAGGTCATTTTTTAGTAGCAACAAACACAAGAACTATGTCAATTTGACCTACTTTGATACCATAACTGCCTTTGAATTTTTACGGCTAAATATCATTTTTGTCTCTTTGACATATTCGTCATTTCCATTCTCAATTTTATTACACACTATTTAAATTACAAGCATCTGTGAGTTTCTATAACTCTACAAAAATAAATGCTGAAAAAAGTATTCTATAAAAAATAAACAACTACGCCATGAGTGCATGATATGTCCGTCGCCTTTTGAAATATTCGATAATTTTTCAATGTCATATCAGATATTTATTAAAATCCGAAGGGAACTTCGGTTAATAGATATCATGTATATAAACAAAACATCAAAGTTTTCATGAGAACTGCTGAAAACATTTTTGAGTTATTGTCCGAAACCTGGAAAATACCATCTTTTTTAATGAATACAACCCCTTAAGTTGGCTCTTGGGTACACAAATTTCAGCAAAAAATTGAACCTTTATGTTTTCCTTAAAACTTATATTTATTACACTATTAGTTATTACTTTATGATATGGTACAAAAATCAACCCAAAAAATTGATTCGGTTTGGCCCCAGATGACTTTTAAAATGTTTAAATCATTGAAAAAGCTCCAAATTATTTCCCTTTGATGCAAAAATGCCATTTTTTGGAATAAATTTGAAATATCTTTTTTAACTCATCGGTGACCTATATTTTACAACTTTTTAAATTTTGAACTTCTTCTAGAGAACCACTGAATGGAATGAAACCAAACATGGCATGAATGTTCCTTATGAGGTGCTGACCAAGTATTGTTACTTTGTAGCCGATCCATCATCCAAGATGGCCGCCAGCGGGGGACTTAGTTTAACATAGGACCCAATGGGAAATGCATACAAATGACTTCTTTTAGAGAACCACTGAATGGAATGAAACCAAACATAGCATGAATGTTCCTAATGAAATGCTGACCAAGTGTTGTTTAATACTTTGTTGTCATTACACCATCCAAGATGACCGCCAGTGGGGGGACTTAGTTTAACATAGGACCCTAAAAAAAGTCTTCTTCTAAAGAACCAATGAATTGAAATCAAACATAGCATGAATTTTCCTTTCCTCATGAGGTGCTGGCCAAGTGTTGTTACTTTTAGCCAATTTTTTCATATGATTTCTAAATCCCAAGTAGAATCAGGTGAGCGATGCAGGCTCTTAAGAGCCTCTAGTTAATTAATAAACCCGAAAACGTAAAATCTAAATTTATAAAAATTGAAAGGGAGCACATGTCAATAGATATACAATTCACCAAAATTCCTTGCAAATTTGTGAAATAATTTTTGAGATATTATCAGAAAAATTAATAAAAAACAAAACACCATTTTTATTGAATAAAATAGAAAAAAAAGATGTGGTATGATTGCCAAAGAGACAGCTGTCCACAAGAGACAAAAAAAAAAAAAAAACATTACTCATAAACTTAAAATCTAAAATGTATAAAAAATGATAGGGAGTTTACGTCAATCGATATAAACAATGTAAATTGGTTCATTAATATAAAAAATTGTTTGAGTTAATGTCTGACATATTGACGACGGACGGACAAGAATATATGCAACACTCAGAAACGTGTCCTTTCCCCCAAACGTGTCCACATTGACGTCACTGAACTGCAAAATATTTCTAGACTAGTTAAAAACATCGCCAAAGCGTGTGATTTGTATAAACGCCCAAATGGTAAATTTTCAACAAACCCCCAAACGTGTCCAATCCCAAAAACGTGTCCATATCAAGCGTTATTTGGTTATTGCTATCCCATTAATGTATACTAATTTTACCATTTCATTAAAAATATAGATAAGGTACTTTTTTAAACCGGCCAAAAAAACTGGGTAAAAGTGGGGGCGTCATTTCGGCTATGTCGTATGCAAACATCCTTAGTTAAACTGTACAGTTAACGGATGAAAGTGTCCCTTTCTCTGCACATAAACATTTGTATGTTCTCTCTAAATATTGTAAAACACCGGCAACTGGACGGTCAACAGTAAATAAATGTATCAGTACAATTGTAAAAAAATAAAACAACTTGTAACCTATGTTCTCTCTAAATATATATGAAATACTTGCAACTGGACAATACACAATCATCAGTTGAAAGATAATTTAAACAGTATATGGAAAACAGTAAAATCATTAAAGCATGTATGTTCTCTAAATATGCATGAAATACTTGCAACTGGAAATGCGCTATCAACAGTCTAAAGGTAATTTATACAGCAAATGTTAAACTATTTCGCTCTAAATATCCATAGAGTATTAACAACTGGACAATACGCTATCAACAGTCTAGAAAGTGAATTTATACAGAACAAATTAAATTTGCAATTACGGTAACCATTAATAACCGGCGTTGATCACATAACATTCATATTGATAAAAAGAATATAAAACCAATGCATGAAATATTCGGCACTGGACGTTATGTATCTTGATCGTGTGTCTTTAGTGATGCTAAAACCTAAAATATAACTAATATAGCACAAAGGTGTAGATTAAAAATTACACCACTCCAGGCCCCTTTGTTTTCCACGTAATTAATATTGCCAATAATTAAGAAGTTCCGGGTCGAGTCCGATACCGATACCAATAGTATATTCACCTCTTACCTATTACCTCATCTGTACGTTCCGCATCTGACAGGCGCACCACCAAACGGTGTATTCAGGATTAATATGCTATATACACGGATCATTATCACAGGGTTGACACTACTAAATTGTCAAATTGTTACCTATTGTAAATCTGGACTAAAAATAAGGCGTATAGGTACAGTTTTCAATTTGTTAGCGGGCATGACGTAAAACAGCGAATCAAATAATTCAACTTTATTTATAACTAATATAGGACAATGCTGTTGATTAAAAAATACTCCATTCCAGGACCTTTTGTTTTCCAAATAATTAATATTACCAAAAATTGATAAGTTCCAGTTCGACGGGTTCAAACAGAAAGATTTGAAAGTAGAGAAAACTGTGTATCTTATAATCGGCATGACTTTATCAGATGACAATACTAATACTAAAATATTGCTTGCGCATAGTTGTATACTTTAATTCAGTGTCGGACCCGCGATATCACGGGTGTGTTCTAGTCTCTATTATATAGATATTCACTTTAAATTTTATTACCTCTACTTTTTTTTCTATTTGAAATTTCTTTGTGTTCCTTCATTAATATGAATATGGAAATTCAGTTTAAATTTAATTGCAACACAATAAGATAAGACAATTTTAATTTTCATGTGGGCAGATGATTGAATGGTTAGCTCTTTGTATATGCTTTTATACAGAAAGTAATAATCATGTGCTTTTGTTAACACAATGTACTAATGAATTCTAATCATCATAAACACAATACTCAGATGGATAAATATTTTTAAAATAATGTGATAAAAAACATTTCACTAACAGATCCTCATTAGAATGTAGTGCTACCTTAAACAAATATCATGTGAACATCTGAAAAAAAAGGTTGATTGACTTAAGGTCAAGGAACAGTAAATGGGCTATGTCGCAGATTTTTCTTAAAATTGCATACAGCATTGGCTCGTTGAACTACAAATGTACAACTTAAAATCGAAAAAATAATACATTTATCTCTTTTATCATTTGAAAAATTGCAGATTGGTTTCTTTTAATATGGGTGAATATTTGTATAGAAAGCACATAAAATCGGCAAAAAAACTTCTAAAACTTGTCTTAAAAACGCCAAATCTCTAATTCTACTGCATAGATTTTTCTGAAAAAACTATATATTGTTGACACATTAATTTTCGTTTTAATGATATAAGATAATCATAGGGTCACCGCCTTCGTTTTTTGTCTAATAATCAATTTTTTACCCTTGTTGGTAGTGAAAAACGTAAAAAATCAACGTTTTACGGCATGCAACGCGATAATGTTACGATAATTTCGACGTTTTGTTGGATTTTTTTCACAAAGAACTCAACTTTGAATGATGAATACCGTAGAAGTCAGTCGGTGACCCTATCTTTATTTTGAATCATTATAATAGAAATTTATGTATCAACAACATATAGTTTTTTGAGAAAATCTATGGAGTAGAATTAAAGATTTTGCGATTTTAAGACAAATTTTAGAAGGGTTTTCGCCGATTTTATGTGCTTTCTATACAAATGTGTACCCATTTTGTAAGAATTCAATCGGTAATATTTCAGATGATAAAAGAGATAAATACATAATGTTTTCGATTTGCAGTTGAAGTTCATCGAGCCAGAGTTGTTTGCCAATTTTTACTGAAATATTGGACATATCTCATTTACTGTAACTTGGCCTCAAGTATTTTGCTCTTTTATTTTCGAAAATCAATGGTTCACACATGTGCCTTTTCATATTTTTCTTCTTTTTCTTATTATATAGTTCAGTAGTTTTCAATGAGTATAATAAAAAATACTGATAGTTATAGGTCACTTTTTATTTAAATGAGTTTTCATTTTAGCGAATAGTATTTTGAGAAAAAAAACAATACGTTTACACGTACATACCAACATAATGTGCGGAGTTTAAAAATTTGGTAATAGTAAATGTGACGGACTCTGGTTTACAATGAACACACTCGAATATCAAAATTTGGGTCCTTATTGGACTTTAATATTACTATTACTGAACTGATATATTATTCACCATTGTAGCTTTCACGTAAACAATTCTACATATAGGTGTTTTGGGCTGAACATTATTTTCATATGATGTCGTAAAAAAGTGTGTGATTTCTAGCATGCTATTGTTTTAGCAGTAAACACAAATTGTCCATCTAAAAAAAAACCAGTTCGAGATAAATGCGTGTGTTGTGTTCGAGCTTTTGATTGTGCAACTTGATAATTTGTTATTTTACTTGTTTGTACTTCCCATTGATTAATATTATTTAATCAAACATTTATTTTAATGATTTGCAGACCAGATATATACTTGCTTCGTATATTATACAACGATGAAATGGTATATATATGAATAGTATCTTTCTTCACTGAAAGATCAATATAATTATGGCAAGTTAATTTATTCGAACATTTTAAACAGAAATGTACTTGGCGAATTCACATGTAATTAAGGGTGTGGTAGAGGATCTACGACCTCATTTGATTGGTGAACATTTTTATATCACTTTTCACATAATACCTCAAAATAAGTATACTGTTTTCGCGAATTACGATACCTTAGAAATTCCGCGATCCACACCTGTCTGATCCCCAAAAGTCTGATGGTGTTGATTATTCTTAAAAGTCTTATCATATTTAAAATGTTTTAGTATTCATCTTTTAACTTTAAACGTCCCAAATTTTGTCTACAGAAGTGTAATGGTACTGATGAGGACTGGTCATCAAGCAGAAGACGACGAGACAGTGCAACAGGGAATAAACAGTTTACCATTACGAAACGATTACGTGTCCAAAGAAAATTGGTTCAGAATTCAGCAGGTATGAATAAATTGCATGCTGCTTTAAAACAGTCTGTAGTAAATAATCGCCGCTTTACCTGTACGTCTTACCGTCTGTGATTCCTACCAATTGGTTTCCGAATGATAATTTGATGTTGAAATTTTTTTTTTTTACCGGTTTATGAAAGATACAGTACAGTATAAGTAGGTGATAAGTAGTCATAAGATCAATTTTCAAAGTGCCTTTACGTAAAAAAAACTGGTTTTGAAAAAAATGGTTTTCATATGAAAATTTCCTGGAAGATACAGGTAAGTTAAAAACTCAATTTGATTTCAACTTAAAATGCCAGATCAGGTTATAGGTACTAGATTAACTAAATCTGTAGAAATGTTAAAGCATAGTCTGTTCTTTACGATTTATTAAGAAATACTTTCTGATAGTTGATATCTCAAAAAACATTTTTAACCCCGCCGCAATTTTGCACTTGTCCCAAGTCAGGAGCCTCTGGCCTTTGTTAGTCTTGTATGATTTTTAGTTTTATTTTCTTGTATACAATTCGGAGTTGAGTATGACGTCCATTATCACTAAACTAGAATACATACTTGTGTAGGGGCCAGCTGAAGGACGCCTCCGGCTGCAGGAGTTTTTCGCTACATTGAAGACCCATTGGTGGCCATCGGCTGTTGTCTGTTCTATGGTCGGGTTGTTGTCGCTTTGACATTCCCCATTTCCATTCTCAATTTTATTTTAAATGACTATGAATAAATGCAGGGTTAACTTTCTACAACTACTAAGTAACTAATTCAAGGAAATATTTTATAGACCCTTTTTCGTATGGACCAGGATGTATAGGATTATGATTTGGTGGTATTAAACTTATAAAGATTATTTGCGAATAGGGAGCTAATTCTCTTCTTCCGGTTTACAAAAGATACAACCTGTGTCATATAATTGCTGATTCCCAACAATATGGTTGAGAGGTACTTTTGGACAAAAGAAGCTTATTCGCATAAGAAATATACTGACCATTTTTAGATATGCTTAAATATTTGAAATTCGTGTTCAACTTAAAATTATAGCTTTTTACTTTTGTCTTTGTCCATCAAAAGTTTTCGCCAAAAAACCCACAAAATTTATAAGCATCCATGGGTGATAACTCATAAAAGAAGACAACTTAAAATTTCGGCCATATTGCCATATGTAGTAGATACTGTCCTGTTGGTCAACTTTGCAATACACAGTTTCGTTTGATGTTTTAAAGATTTGATATTTTGTTATGTTTCTTTCAAAACGAGTGTTTTAGGCTGTTCATAAATACTAGTTACAACTATTTAATTTCATGATTAATCATTTATTGTATTATCGACAAAATGAGGACTGCATTAGAAATAAGCTTTCTTGCTTTTTATGGTTATCATTGAGCGAAGCTTCTTGGCTTTAACCATAACAATATTCACACCCATTACAAAATCTTTTTCCTGGTGGTGTTAACAAATCTTATTATACATTTGTCATTTTGACTTGAACTGCCATTATTATTATATTATTATTTTCTTTTCGTTAAACATTGAAATATCGGTAAAAAAAATCTTTTTTAGAGAGAGCCACGATCTTTGCAAGTCAAAGATCACTCTCAACAAGCTCTTTTTGAGAGGTCAGCAAAGGTTTTGGCTTTGATATATTTTTCAGTGGTTAATAATTTGGTAACTTTTTGGTAATTTGGTTTTCATGGTCTATCTATTGTATGAAATCCGTTAGTATTTATACTTAGAAGAGATGAACATTTTTCTAAAGTGAACATTGATTGGTTAAAATTTTCTCAGTGATGTCCTGTGTTTGAATTTGTTTGTTAGCTTTTTGGTCATGAATGTTTGTCTCTAATATTTAATTAACTGTCCATTTGTATTCAGATATCGCAGATCAAATTTATTCGTTCATTGTGTAATCATACGTTTTTGGATTGAGTTAAGTCTGGCAATTGATATTTTATCGTATGTTTTTCTATGTTGTGATGTTATGCTATTGTTTCAGATAAAGGGAGAAGGTTTGGATCTATTAAAACTTTTAATCCCGCTGCAAATGTTTGCACCTGTCCTAAGTCAGGAATCTGATGTACATTAGTTGTCGTTTGTTTATGTAATATATACGTGTTTCTCGTTTCTCGTTTTGTTTATATAAATTAGACCGTTGGTTTTCCCGTTTGAATGGTTTTACACTAGTAATTTTGGGGCCCTTTAAAGCTTGTTGTTCGGTGTGAGCGAAGGCTCCGTGTTGAAGGCCGTACTTTAACCTATAATGGTTTACTTTTTGAATTGTTATTTGGATGGAGAGTTGTCTCATTGGCACTCACACCACATCTTCCTACATCTATGAGCCTATTTTAATTAGTTTTTTATTATATCCTTTTTATGTCTTATTGTTACATCACTCTCTCAGGTTAGGGTGAACGTTTGCACAATATAAAAATTTAGATAAAACTGTCCAACTCGCTGCATTTGTTTGCCACTTTTTAATTCAGGAACCTGATGTTCAGTATGTTCAGTGGTTGTCGTTGAATTGGTTCATATGGGGTTTTATGCCCCACCTACGATAGTAGAGGGGCATTATGTTTTCTGGTCTGTGTGTCCGTTCGTCCTGCTCAGGTTAAAGTTTTTGGTCAAGGTAGTTTTTGATGAAGTTAAAGTTCAATCAACTTGAAACTTAGTATACATGTTCCCTATGATATGATCTTTCTGAATTTAATTCCAAATTAAAGTATTGGCCCCAATTTCACGGTCCACTGAACATGGAAAGTTATAGTGCGAGTGGGGCATCCGTGTACTATAGACACATTCTTGTTTGTTTCTCGTTTATAATAGGATTAGACCGTTTTTTTCTAGTTTTTATGGTTTTACATTTATTTTGAGTTTGCTTCTCAGTCTTTAAGGCCACACTTTGACCTACCTTTACAAATTGTGACTCTAATGACGTGTTGTCTGATTGACAATCATGCCACATCTTCTTATTTCTTATATCAATAAAAGTGTCGAATTAGAGCATGTTTCCTGACTATAGTCTGTTTCCAGCAGATCACTTTTGCTCTACTATCTATAATAATATCGAGTTCCAATTTGTCAGCCGTCAAGTCGTAAATACGACGAATCAAGGAATTCAACCTTATATATAACTGAGTAAGGACAATGATTAGAATTTACACCATTCAAGGACCTTTTGTTTCAACATAAATAAATATAGGCAATACTTAACAAGTTCTGGGTCAAATAGTATATGTTACATATACCGATACCAATAGTAAATGTTACCTATATATTTATGTACTGTATTTTCCTCCTTCAAAAGTGCTACAGTCAGGCATGGTGTAAAGGAGAACTACAACATACTGTATAGGTATAGATTTAATGTGGGCTATTGCCTGTCCAGTTTCTTAGCCTAAACGATACGGGTCTAACTACCCTTAAAGTTAGCGTTTTACATATTAATAGTACAATGTTAATTTATTTGTGGATCATGCCCTGCTGTACATGTTTGGGTATTTTTTCAAAGGAGAAGATTTTTTTATAACTATAATTTCTATTAGATGTTATACTTTGTAGTCCATTAAGTAAGTTATGCTAAAATAAAATAAGCAAAAGATACCAATGAGATAATCAGATTAGTCGTCAGTGGACGACAGACCAACAACATTATGATAAAAAACACAAAAAAATGTTTTAAAAACACTACATAAAATTTAAGAAACTAAGCAACTTGAATCTTGACAACAATCGAGGGTGATCCCAGATGATCTGGAAAGTTTACAAATTCTACTCCGCTGGAAATACTCGTCATGTGTAACGATCGTGCAAAACCCTCATTGGTAGTTAAGGTAGTTAAAAAATCTCTCGTCAAGTTCTGTTTCTAATACACAATCCAGCCATATTATACATGTGCCTGTTCCTAGTCAGAGTCCTCTCACTCAGTGTTTGTCGTTTGTTTCTGTATATCATATTTTTTTCAATCATTATTTGTACATAATTAGGGTTGGTAATTTGCTCGTTTTTATTTGTTTTACATTTGCCAAGCCAGGTAAATTAATAGCTGACTATTTGGTACGGATTTTGATCATTGATGGATATCGTAGGGTGGCAGTTAGTGGTTGACTTCTATATCATTTGGTGCCTTGTGGAGAGTTGTCCTTTTGGCTTCTTATTTTTGAAATTTATTGGTATGTAATATCAAATGATTAGGCACCGGACGAAATGGGATTGTCAACTGACTCGTATCGAAACCGAAGACATTATATACTACTTGAACCATCGGTCAGGTAAAAGTTAATTCTTTAATACTTTAATTTACGAACTTAAAATTTGAAAATAGAAACAAGTTTTTTTTTAAGACAATGGAACTACAAGACGGTTACCGATAGCAACAACTCAAAAACTATAATAATAATGATACTTTCCTGCTTAAATGCTATCATTTTATATGTTCATATATTGTATCATTGGTTTTTTTGCAGGATTTATAAAATCCAGTTGTTTTTGTATGATCCTGCTTCAACTGTTCACTCGAATGTGGTAGTTACGGAGAAAATGAAAGTGACGAAGAAATGAATAATGTGTAAAAACTATAATTTGGAGAATGCCTTATTTGATAACTGTATAATATTATGGTTTTAATAGACTTTATCCTTATCCTTATATTATAATCCTATATTCGGCATGCAAACTTATTGAAATTGTCATAAAAAACCTCCAAAAACAGAATAATTATCTTAATTATGCCAATACAAAAACTATAATTATATCATGATTTAATATGTCAGAGTAGAAGTGAGGTACTATGTTTTGCTTTACTTCTTAGTTAGTCTTTTTATTCATTTGCTCTTTTGGCAGTAATTTGCTACAATTAATATGATGAAAATTTGGAAGCTGTCAAATATTGTCTTAATTTTTTGATTTGTCATTTTGTTTAATTTCATCCCATGCTATCACTAAAATACTATCTGTGTTACTCTTTAATCGATCAGTTGCATTGCATTTGAGAAGAAGTTCTTCCATATTTATAAGAATATTTATCCATCAAGCTTGAGATGACATTTAATTTATTTATAACCAATAGAAATTATAGTAATCAAATATTACGGTATATTTTTTGTTTTTTGACGATTTGGAAAATACTTGTTCAACTAAAACACGACTTTAGAGAATATGATTTGGATCTTAATATGACAATTTCAAAAACTTATATTTCAAAAAATATTGTCATCTTATATTAAACTACATGACAATGAGAACAAATGTTTGAACTTTTTCATAATATAAGAACGGAACTGTTCATATCATTCTTCATCATTTTAGTTGATAACAATGGAAGTAAACTGTGAATGTAAGAGGTTTGTTTCTATGTTTAATCTTCATACTGTGTACATCTTAAGATACACACGGATTTTTTTCTTATTTCTGCATTGCATAAATCGTATGTTTTGTAATTTACTTTAAGCTGGACATATCAATTAGAAATCATGATGAAACTTAAATCATAATTTGAGATATCTATATGTTCTTTTTAATAAACAGAATTTGTGTGTGCATAAAAATATTATATGCTTTTAAGTTATTTTTAATCCGACTGACGTGTAGTTTATTGGTGGTTTATATATGTCACAAATGATTAATTGAAGTATTCATGAAGTCCACATTTAATCAAAACCATGACATTTGTAGAATTTAATCTTGTAACTTTTATATCTAATAATACGTCTGGAGAAATACTTTGAGCATGACGATACATTTTTGTTCACCACATTGTTAAACTTAAAAGATATAAAGCTTTGACGTTGGATGAACAATATCACTTCAAATCAATACACCAACATCATGCAATGCGGTTGAATTAAGCTCATACGCCGCAATTATTTGAGACTTTGATGTGTCAGTAAAAACTCCATAAGCCAGAATGATGTCAGATTAATGAATATTTGTATTTATTATTAGGAATCGAAAAAACATGAGCAGCTTGGTATATACATATATAAAATACAGTTTGATTAAACTTGTTTTTAACATGAATTCTGAGAGTAAAAAACACCTTATTAATTAAGATTTTCTGTCCTGAAAGAGTCACGCGTAATGTTTGGTACAACTTCAAGCCAGTAATAGTCTGAAGTGGCCTATATCTGTTCTCGAATGTACTGATTTTTACTCGACTAATCTGAATTGGTCTGACCACGGAAATCGATACCTGGGATAAGAAAATCCTTAGTAATTCGTAGAATTCATAATTTTGTAAACAGGAAGTTTATGAAATGGCCATATAATTAATATAAATGTCAACATAAGTGCTGACTAATTACCCACTTTATACGAGTCTGAACCATACTCGACATAGCCTAAACCGTTCTAGACAAGTATGAACCCTGTTCAATCTTATCTGAACCTTACTCGACCAACTCGTAACCAACCTAGACCTGTTTTTGTATCTATCTATTGTATTTCATAATTTTAGGAATTGTTCTACAAACATATATACAATACAATGTATATCACAATTTTAGAATAACAATAAAACAAGATGATGAAAAGAAGTAAAAATATCAAGAAATAAAATTTTTTGTACACATAGTATCATGTTCACGTTGCTTTGTGTACATCAAAAACGTACACAAAACGTTTACAACTTAAAATCATCTCGTTTGTGATAGATTCTGGTAATGAGATGACTGTGTATGTCTAATTTGAGGTTTAAGTAAAAAAAATGAGGCGGAGGAAGCCATGTCTGATGTTTAATTTCTCGTTCTAGGGGATATATAAATGGAACCGAATAAAAAAAAGTCGTACTGCTAATGGTTAGAATATCATCAATATATAGATCTGAAAGTGAAATTAAATAACCTGGTTTTTTTTGTCTTCTTGTTTTGACAAGAGTCTGAAGGAACACCGATTCACTTGAAAATAAGAAAAGTTCGGCAAGGAGAGGATCAAAGTTTGTTCCCATAGAAATGCCGATAATTTGTTGCTACCTCAAAATTCAATATGAAACTCCAACATACTGACCACTTGTTCCTTTGTTTAGCATGTTTAACCCTTTTGTTAATTTTTTTACAAAATATGCCTTATGGAATCCCAAAGTAATAAATATATAGTGTATGGTACCATTTTTGTCGAGAATTGACTTTTGTCGAAAAAGCGTGCATAGCAATTCTACACTCCGTCGGCGGCGTCGGCGGCGTCAAAAATATTCACTCTGTGGTTAAAGTTTTTGAAATTTTAATAATTTTCTTAAATTATCCTTGATTTCTACCAAACTTGGACAGAAGCTAGTTTATGATCATAAGTTAGTATCCAGAAGTAAATTTAGTAAACAAAAAATATTTTTTATTTTCGTGTTTTACTTATAAATGGACTTTTTATATTCAGATATTCAAGCCTTGCCGGAAATTTAACCACATAATCTATGAACTTGATTCGAGAGGAATCTTTTTATTAATTTTATTCCTCATTTTTTGTTGAGCCCGCGATCAACAGCAAAAGTAGGCGAGACAATGGGTTCAGTGGACCCTTACGCATTTTTATGTTGAAAAGCATTGTGAAAGAGGGACGAAAGATACCAAAGGGACAGTCAAACTCGCAAATCTAAAACAAACTGACAACGCCATGGCTAAAAATGAAAAAGATAAACAGAAAAACAATAGTACACATGACCCAACATAGAAAACTAAAGAATAAACAACACGAACCCCACCAAAAACTAGGGGTGATCTCAGGTGCTCCGGAAGGGTAAGCAGATCCTGCTCCACATGCGGCACCCGTCGTGTTGCTTATGTGATTACAAATCCGGTATAAAAGTCTAATTCGGTAGGTCAAATTCATGAAAGGGAAGGGGATTGTAGTTACGACGTAAGGAACATATCCGATATCATTTGTGAAACGGTTATTCCATAACGGTCAACCAATTCGTGATGGCGTCCGTAAAATTTACGAAGGGATGATTTCAACTTCACCATTTGGAACTCTTGGTTAAATAGCTTCCTTGTGAGCAGTAACCCTCTATCAAGAAAATCATGATGGGAAATGCAAGCACGGGAATATCGTATCAAATGGGAGATATAAACCCCGTATGCAGGTGCTGCTGAAATGTTGCTACTTAGAAATGGAAAGTTCACAATTGGAAAGCTGAAATCATCTCTTTTGTCGTAAAGTTTTGTCTTCAACCGACCCTCATTGTCAATTTCTAGATGTAAGTCAAGATATGAAGCCGACTTAACTGTATCTGTGAATTATTTCTTTTCGACGATTTTTCAATTTCACATGGGAAATGGTGGTATAAATGGTTTATATATCAAAACTTTTGAAAGAGCTAATTTCATAAAAAGACAAAGTTTTAAAATAATACAGAAGTTCTTTAGAGTTTTTAAGAAACCACATATGGTTAATACTCCTCAGCGAGTAAGCTGGCTCATTAGCCTTGAATAATTAAACGTTATTGAATTTAAAGAATGCAAATCATGTTTATTTTTTAATATCTATAATGAGTTTATTTATTGGCAGCATAAAGCCATTTCATTTCCAAGACACTTTGACATTTTGTTTTCTTATCCATTTGATCACTATCAAAATTTAGGAAATACATTTTTGTCTTTCTGTCCTTTATTTCATAAACATTACAAGCACTTTCAACCATGATTCAAATATCTTAAATGATACTAGTATTCATTTTTTTGTTAATATAATATATATAAACAAATTATTCACTAAAAGAGAAGTCTTTTATGTCCCTCTCTGGAACGTGGCGTAAATTTTAATTTTACGTAAGGACTTATTGAAACCGCCTTGGAGACAGTAAACTTTTTTATTGTATAGCAATATAATATTTCCCACAGAACGTAAGCAAAAGTTAGCGTGCAATAAATTCTAATATTGCACTAGTGCAATAAATCTTCAAAATTCATGACGTCATCAACGTTTAAATCTTAGTTTAAACCAATTTTTACTTTCAAATATTATATTGCTATACAATAAAAGGGTTATTGCATGAATATTGGGGAATATTGTCCCTCGTAGAACATATATTGCACTCGCAAGCTCGTGCAATATAAAATTCTACTCGGGACAATATTCCCCCATATTCATGCAATAACCCTATAATATGGATTGTTCATATTCTGCTAAAATGCTTCAATTATTCATTCCTTATAATATTTCTACCATAAATGAGTGAAAGTTACCCCATTATTTTTATTTATTGGCCTGAAAAAATGAAATTTTTAGGAAATGAGAGGTATAAACTGACCAAAAGAGACCTTATAAAGAAGACAAAGAGGCCCATTAGTGGTATTTATCTTCCTAAAATCAACTTGTGTATCATATTCAACTGTTTGTAAGTAGATAAACTAGATATTTGATCATTTATTGGTCCACATTCTAGTTTATCTTGATGCGGCTTAGTTTGGATTGTTGAGAACATTTTGCTGTAGATGTCGTTTTTCATTATGCTTGTTTTCTTTTTATCAAAAGATTGAACTGGTTATGACAAAACTTGACAGAAATTAATATATACAAAGCAAGAGATATGTACAACATATTTTTTGCGTCAATCTCTTAATCAATGATTATTTTTGGTTTGTAATATATATTAATGAGTGGCTTAAATGTCATTTAAATGGTCTTTGTATCTGTCATACACACATCAAAAGCAAATAAGTTTGTCATGTTTCTTGACTTACAAGAAAATAAAAAAACAAAGGTTTTTAAAGGTGGAAAACATAAACAATAATTTTGTAAATTTGTCCTTAAAGCACAATAACTCCTTATAGGGTCAATTTACAATATTGGTAAAGTTGACTTATTTGTAGATCTTACTTTGCTGCACAATTTTTATCTATTATAATATTCAAGATAAGAATAATGTGTAAAATGTCTTTAAAGGGCAATATTTATCCAGTGGTCGATTTAAAAGTGTTTTCATATAAACTATGGTGTAGTCCGTACTTTGCTGAATATTATTGCTAGTTACAGTATATCTTTTATAAAAGAGTGTCGAAAGATACCAAAGGGACAGTCAAACTCATAAATCTAAAATAAACTGACAGCGCCATGGCTAAAATGAAAAAGACAAACAGACAAACAATAGTACACATGACACAACATAGAAAAATAAAGAATAAACAACACAAATCCCACCTAAAACTAAGGGTGATCTCAGGTGCTCCGGAAGGGTAAGCAGATCCTGCTCCACATGTGGCACCAGTCGTGTTGCTTATGTGATAACAAATCCAGTAAATAGTCTTAATCGGTAGGTCACATTCATGAAAGGGTAGCAGATCCTGCTCCACATGTGGCACCAGTCGTGTTGCTTATGTGATAACAAATCCAGTAAATAGTCTTAATCGGTAGGTCACATTCATGAAAGGGTAGGGGATTGTAGTTAGGACGTAAGGAACATATCTGATATCATTTTTGAAACGTTTATTTCATAACGGTCAACCAACTCGTGATGGCGTCAGTAAAATTTACGAAGGGATGATTTCAACTACACCATTTGAAACTCTTTGTCAGCAGCAACCCTCTATCAAGAAAATCATGATAGGAAATGCAAGCACAGGAATATCATATCAATTGGGAGATATATACCCCCTGTGCAAGTGCTGCTGGAATGTTGCTACTTAGAAATGGAAAGTTCCCAATTGGAAAGCTGAAATCATCTCTTTTGTCGTAAAGTTTTGTTTTCAACCGACCCTCATTGTCAATTTCTAGAAGTCAAGATATGGGGCCGACTTAACTGTATCCGTAGAATTCTTCATCTCTATTCTCTCAGTTTCAGAGGAAAATAATTTTGATATAGTTTACATGTACGACGATAGACGACGGACTTCAAGTGATGGCCCAGTTTAGCTAAAAAATCAAAACAGAAACTACCCAATCGAAGCCTAGAGCTCAACGAACTCAATTATAAAGATTGTTTATTATAACAAGATACAAAGTCCATTTAATGAATGGAAAGATTTTTTCATAATAACATGCGCTCGAAGCACTCTACTAGATTTACCTTTCATTATATACGTTTAAAGCTAAATATTTGAAGGTCAAGGATATGTAAAATAATCGAAAATGTTAGCCTTATAAAATAAATGCTAATCAATAATGGCCAAATTCATCAGAGGTCAACTTCCTACACATTTGAGTAATGAAACCGTAGTTTGTTAATAATTTCCGATTTTTTTTCGGTGTCAATCTAAAATTGTTGGTTAAAAATCATGTGAGCAACGAAGCATCAAATTTTGAGCTGTTGATACCTTCGATGACTTATATCTCATCAACAATGATATAAAAAAGAAGATGCGGTATGATTGCCACTAAAAGAATTCTCCATAGGAGATTAAAATGACACAGATATTAACAACTATAGATCACTGTAAGGCCTTTAACAATGAGCAAATCCCGTACATTAAAATAGAAGTCAGTTATAAAAGGCCCTGTGATGACAAGGTAAAACAATTCAAACGGGAAAACAAACGGCTTCATTTGATACCAATTATGATTTATTAGGGACAGGCAAAGTATACCATGTAAAGTCAGTCGAAAAAAACACCGGACAACGTAAAAAAAAACCAACATAAAACAATAGACAAACAATTTGATTCATACCACAACATAGAAAAGACTTAAAACTAAGAAATGCGAACTTGATCATAATCTGGTGATGATCTCGGACGCATAAAAGGGTATTGAGATCATGCTCGACAATCAAAATCCGTAATATTGCTCAAGTTTGTAAACAAACGTTAATACGTTGAGTTCGGTAAGTCACATTCATTTAACAGTTTACGAGATTGTTAAAAAATTTGGAATGTAATAGCTAACATCTGTGATATTTATGAAGGAATAAGTATTGCATTGGCAGATTCAACATTTTCGAGTACACACACTTTGACATTGAATGACGATTTATATAATTAGATCGATTCAATCATAAAATACAAGGAATACATTGGTAAACATGTTATTACGGTTATTTTTTTAGATTAATTCATATTACTGAAATAATTTCATTTAAAACAGATGAGACGGTGTATTGATTTAAAAGTACTTAACAGACCATTTGCATGCATTCTAGTCAGATCATTAAAATGAAGTTTGATTGAAGTCTGGAGCTGGCTAGCACTAACTGCTAGTAGTCCTTTGTTAATTTATGCTTATCATTGTCATTTACCTGATTTCTTTTTTTAGCCATTCTTACATCAGATTCTGATTTCTTTTAGCCTAAGTGTTACATTAAGTGTTGCTGTTTGTTTGATTGTTTATTAAAGATTTGCTTGAGGCAAAAGGAGAGAGTTGGTATTGCACAAAATCTTTCCTATTTAAGTCATTTCTGACCATTGATAGTCTTTTGAGTTTCGTAAAACTTAGGTCATTTGTATGTTTCTGAGTTTAATGTTACGTACATTTTTGCTGGTTTTGTAAAAATTTAGGGGTCAGCTGAAGTCTTCCTCCAGCTGCAGAATTTACTCGATAAAAGAGGAACGAAAGATACCAAAGGGACAGTCAAACTCATAAACTGACAACGCCATGGCTAAAAATGAAAAAGACAAACAGAAAAACAATAATTCACATGACACAACATAGAAAACTAAAGAATAAACAACACGAACCCCACCTAAAACTAGTGGTGATCTCAGGTGCTACGGAAGGGTAAGCAGATCCTGCTCCACATGTGACACCCGTCGTGTTGCTAATGTGATTAAAATCCGGTAAATAGTCTAATTCGGTATGCCACATTCAAGAAAGGGGATTGTAGTTTCGACGTAAGGAACATCTCCGATATCTTTTGTGAAACGGTTATTCCATAACAGTCAACCAACTCGTGATGGCGTCCGTAAAATTTACGAAGGGATGATTTCAACTTCACCATTTGGAACTCTTGGTTTAATAGCTTCCTTGTGAGCAGCAACCCTCTATCAAGAAAATCATGTTAGGAAATGCAAGCACAGGAATATCGTATCAATTGGGAGATATATACCCCTTATACAGGTGCTGCTGGAATGTTGCTACTTAGAATTGGAAAGTTCCCAATTAGAAAGCGGAAATCATCTCTTTTGTCGTTTTGTTTTCAACCGACCCTTATCGTCAATTTCTAGATGTAAGTCAAGATATGCTGATTGCTGATAACATAGATGTTAATAATTTAGAAAGAGGTTTCGTGGAGCACTTGGAAGACCAGATAAGTTGAGAACCCATTGGAGACCTTGAACTGTTTTATGCTCTTCGGTTGGGTTGTTGCCGCTTTTGACACATTTCCCGTGTTCTTTCTTACTGTTATTAAAACTAAATAGTACCAAACAACAATTAATGCAATAGCGAAAAAAGAAACGAAAAACGAGCAAAGGGCCAGGTGAGGTCTCGAATACTTGGGAAGGAAAAGCAAATCCTAATGTGGCACCTGCTGTGTTACTCATGTAAGTATAAATTCGGTAATATCTTTTTTGGTAGGTCATATGAGAGGAAATGATTGTGATTACGACAATAAGAACATATTTTTCGTTATATGTAGAACATATATTCCATAACGGTGAACCATCTCGTGATAGCGGGCGTAAATTTGTCGAAGGGATGATTGCAAATCTAAAATCACCATTTAGGACCTTAAATTAGAGATCAGGGATAAGAAATAAAAGGGAGACACTCCATGCCAATATGGATAAATTAAAATTTAAGGAAGTTCGCTTCTCAGTTTCAAACTAAATAGCTTTCTATAACACTAGTATATATGATTGGGGAACCAAAAGCAAAACACATATAGGGTTCAATGCGCTAATATTACAAAAAACAACCACACTGGACATTATTAAGACTCGAGATGCAAAAAAAATCTAAATTAAGACCTAAAAGGATAGTCGTCCTCAAAACACCCTTAACAGATAACTATTTCAAAGTGTCATCCTTAAATTTGTAATTTTCAAAAGTCCAGATCATTTTGTTCTAGCACGGGATACATAATAGGTTGAAAAATCAAACATTACAATGGGCATACACGTATCACACAAGAGCCAGTTATGCAGAATTTTTACTTGAAATTAAATGTGAAAAGAGGCTTTAAATCTATTCAGAATCATAAAAAGAGAAATGCACCACGAAACGTCAAAATAGAACGGTTAAAATACTAACCTTTCTCTGATACTTACATGAACAATATGTGGAAAAGAACACATTTATAAACGACAAGATTTCAATTTTTTTTTACGGATTTTCACGACAATATTTATGAAAAGTGCATACATTTCGATGCAATATACACTGGAGTTGGACACTGTTAAATAGAATATACATTACATTACATTGAATACTGGAAACTGTTAAATAGAATATACATTACATTACATTGAATACTGGAAACTGTTAAATAGAATATACATTACATTACATTGAATACTGGAAACTGTTAAATAGAATATACATTACATTACATTGAATACTGGAAACTGTTAAATAGAATATACATTACATTGAATACTGGAAACTGTTAAATAGAATACACATTACATTGAATACTAAGTTGGAGGGAGGCTGAAGAGTGTCAATTTTGCACTGAGCTTTGAAACAAGACTTATAATGAACAAAACACTTACATTGAATACTGGAAACTGTTAAATAGAATACACATTACATTGAATACTAAGTTGGAGGGAGGCTGAAGAGTGTCAATTTTGCACTGAGCTTTGAAACAAGACTTATAATGAACAAAACACTTCAAAAAGTTTACCATCAAGATCAAACACAGTTTTAAAATATCTTTCTATCAATATTAATGCGTACAATTTCTTTTTTATGCTACAACAATGAAATTTACCTTTTTTGTTTGTTTGTTATGTACTGGTATAAGTATGGCAGAGAAGCTCGTGCAGCCATAGTTAATGATATTTGATTTGCTCGCGATTGCTATCAGCCAATCAAAATAACGTATTCTAATGAAATATTCATGTTATGTTACTATACAAAATTGAATGAGAAATGTTACACAGTACAAAAATATCCTGCTGGCACTTCTTGTTGAATTTAGATACACCCTCATATCTAAAGTCTCTGATGTGCATTTTGGTTTACAAATTTGATGAAAAAACAATAACGATTATATTTTGTATTAATTTGTATTTAAAATCAAGCAACACATGTATTGTCAATTGGTATTATCACAATAATTCAGTCTTTTCAAAAGAAAGCGTACTATTTAGTTTTGAAGCAGTAATATGAGGTTAGGTAATTTTAAATCGCAAATGGTTATTTACTTTGTGCAATTTAATTTTATCTTTTTATGATAGAGAAATGTCGAACTGACCAACATAATAGACAGACATAAATTAAGTTATCTTCCAAAGTTTACGAAAAGATAATAAATTATAACATAAGGAAGTGACCTAACTTACACATAGATATGGTATCTTAAAAGCTGTTAATACATGTACATTTTCAGATGAACATATGAATAATAAAGTGGCTACGCAATGCAAGTCGGTATTCCTATAAAAGTTAAGCGACCACAATTTGGTTACTGCCCGGTTAGGATATAGCAGATATACTCTATCACTGTTAGGTTGTTTTCTCGATAAATCCAAGTTGACCTTGACAACTATCCGAAACTGAAATGAATATTCTAAATGAAACAAAAGAAAAGTAAAAAAAATGACATTTTGTTACCATTGGTAAAGAATATACTTCCAACAGCTACTGCACGTTTAAAAATGGTAATCTTTCGGTTTTTCTGCTGACGAAACACATGTTTTATATCAGAATGGCATGCATTTGAAAATATCTCGTTCTTCCACGAAAAACTAAGAGTTAAAGGATTATAATGATAAAAGCATTAGATTGAAACAGTCAAATCGCGTCATAGCGACCAATGTAGAGCACAAACACATCATTAGCTTCACGAATCTTAAAATATCTATTTCTAGATTTCACGATATATGCCGAAAGCTTGAGATAAGCCATGTGCTCAGTATATTTCTTTAAATTCCCCTGAATATAAAAGCAATATCTCCAAAATTCATGAAAGTGTCTCATCCATTTGTTTTCAGAATTTACGCTTGTCAGATGAGATGGTATTTTGTGTATTAGTATCGTTAAATTATTTTATTAGAAAATAATCCGGTACGATCCTTAAATTAATATAAGTAAACCAATTCACACAAGTGTCAGTCAGATCGATGGTTAAAAGTCCATATATAAAAAATAAAGATGTGAGATGATTACTCATGAGTCGCCAACTCTTTACCAGAGACTAAATGACACAAAAATTAACAACTGAAGATCACCATATGACTTTCTTCAACAATGAGCAAAGCCTATACCACAAAGTCAGTATGAAAAGCACCGAAAAAAAAGCACAAATGTAAAATCAATCAAGCGAGAAAACTAACGGCTTATTAATGTTCAAGAAAATCGAACAATAAATAAGGATCAGCAAAAACAAAAACAACTGAGTTACAGGATCCTGACTTTGTACAGGAAGATTCATAGTGGCGGGGTTCAACCTGATAGTGGGATCCCAACTCTCCATCAAAAATGGAACAGTGGTGTAGCAGTACAACATAAGAACAGACAATAAAAATCACTTAACGTTGACGTGTCCGGGTACTCGTACATTCAAACAAAAAATACTAGTACACTAATTACACATTTGAGATTACTCGCAGTTTCTTGCATCTAGTTCAATGGACGCCACCACGAGTTGGTTGATTGTTATAGAATAAGCGTTTCACAGATGATATAAGGTATGTTCCTTATGTCGTTACTATAATCTCCCTCCCTTTTCACGAATGTGGCCTACCGATTTAGACTATTTACCGGATTTGTAATAACATCAAACAACTTGACGGTGCCACGTATATTGCTTACCCTGCCGGAGCACCTGAGATCACCTCCAGTTTTTGTGGGGTTCGTGTTGCTTAGTGTCCAGTTTACGATGTTGCGTCTTGTGTACTATCATTTTCCTGTTTGTCTTTTGTTTTAAGCCATGGTGTTTTTAATTTATTTTTGATCTATGAGTTTGACTGCCCCTTTGGTATCTTTTACACCCTTAAAAGCCAATACGAACTGAAAAAAAACCATGCATCTAGGACTAAATATAGCTGGTTTATACAAGGATCCTAGATTCATCAATTTTTTATTCATCCAATGTTCGCAATATATGTTTCTAGAATTTTAGGGTCTTTTTGAAATTTCATGTATTCGTGGTTCGCTGATGTTCGGATTCAGAAGTTATACGTTGTTTGAATTGAATCGAGGAAGGCAATCTTTGTCGTATTACAGTGTACACGTAGATGACGTATGAAGGCGTATTGAGTTTCCCGTCGATATGGGCTGTCGTTGCTTGTACAAAGAAACGTGTGTCGATGACACTCAAAGTTGGAATTATTGGGGAACTAAGGCTTCGGGAAGCGCCACCAACGATACGGAACAATTTCGTTTGATTGTGCTAGATGTGGACAAGGTTTCTGATGTTGTTGAATTGATTCCTAAATGGTGACTGGTGTTGTTAAACTAGAGTAACATATTTGTTTTTTAAAACAAGGTTAATAAATTTATGAAACGAACATATATAACTTTTTTGTTGTCCTCTTCACATTCATCTTATATTAATAATTGAGGAGGAATGCAAAGCATTTTAGTTTGTATTTAGATCAGGGGTCTAAAACATTGAACAGACACTATGTTGTCCATTGCTAGTCCAACTTTGCTTGTAACTCCTCGCAGCAGCATATTTGTAGTTGATTAGGAATTCTTCTTTTCATTAACTTCGTCTATCTCTTATGATTTAGAGGAACTAAATCATACCTCATTTCGGTTACCGAGTTGTATGTGTGTATCCCCAATGGGGATTGCATTTCGTATGATTAAGAATATCTAGCTCAATATGAATATAATATCCATTCGTGGAGACGCGTGTTCTGGCGCTTTTGCTTCATACTTCAATTTTATATATTTTATTTACATTTACAGCTAATAAAACTTCTATAATAAAATTAACGGTACCAATTATCTTGCACCAGATGCGCATTTCGACAATACATGTCTCTTCAGTGATGCTCGTGGCCAAAATATTTGAAATCCAAAGCTTATATAAAAGATGAAAAGCTATAATCATCTCATTGCTGTGGAACAGCAACCCAAAATGATGTACAAATTGTTTTGTGATACGATGATTGTGAATGTCAAGGTTTTTCGTACGAAATTAAAATGAACGGAATCATTATTTGGTTAGCGGAGAATGAATGGGAAATGGAGAATTCCCCAAGTAAATCAGTTCTAGACGCCTGTCGATATCGTTGTCCGTCAGACTAAAACGATATGAAAGGAATCAATTTTGGGGTAGTGGAGAATGGAGAAGTCCCTAAGTAAATCAGCTTTTTACCTTTCCTTTTTTAAAACTATAAATCAAGAAAACACAATAAAATCTAACACATTGTAATTGTTGGCATTCGTATTTGTATTGATCAATTATGGCGAATCATAAGTCATTAATGGCTTCAGTGAACATTACATTCAACAACAAAGCGGAGAACTTACCTTGTTTGCATTTGATTCCTTAGCTCTACATTATTCCGTACAAACAACGGTACATTGCCGGCTCATCTGCATGTTTCATTACATAATTGTTCATAAGATTGACTAAAATTCTGTCCTCAGTGAAAGAAGGTCTTCAGAAATACTGTGAAACTGTTTACTCGCGAAGTGGTTTTAACTATATGTGGGTTTTTAAAAATTCTTAAAAACTTCTGGATAATTGTAAATCTCGTTCTTTTCTGATATAAGTTTTATCAAAACTTTTGATTTTTCACTCTGTATGCCAACATTCCCCATGTGAAATTGAAACATTGCCTAAAAGGAATAACACATGTATAATCCACGATGCCTTACAACATAAAAATGGTAGCATACGCTATAATTTTATTACTTTGGGAAACCATAAGGTATATTTTGTAAATAGTGAACTAAAATGTAAAACATGCTACACAGAAGAACATGTGATTAGTATGCTGGAGTTTCTTATTGACAAAATGGTTGTTGAATTCCTATGGGAACGAACTGTGCGCCTCTTCTTGTCGATCTCTTCTAATTTTCTATGTCGGATAGGAATCGGAGTTCCTTCGGACACCTGTCAAAAACAAGAGGACCAAAGAAGCCAGACTATTTAATTTCACTTTCAGACATATCAATGATTTTCTTTCGATTAATAATCCGAATATTTCTGTTTGGTTACATTAATGTACAAGTATACCCAGAACGAGAAATTGAAGAAACAACGGACACGGCTCTTTCTGCCTAATTTGTCGACTTATATCTCGAATTTGACATACATAGTCATCTCAGTACCATAATATTTGACAAACGAGACGACTAGAATTTTGAAGTTATCAATTTCCTCCTCCTTAGTAGCAATATACTAACTTCACCTGCATATCGATATACATTTTCCAACTAATTCGGTATTCAAGAGCTTGCAGACTTTGTAAAACATCACCAGTGTCTGAGGCCTAGGGGTATATCAATTATTTTTTTCTAAAAAAGTTAATCGGAAGGTACCAAGACCTTGCTGATAAATATTCCGTATCAACTTCACAAATAATACATGAAGGTCTTGGTGTTTAGATTCTGCATACTGACGTTGTTTATAATTTTGATAACGTGTTACGCGGTATATTTTTCTTTTATTTGTCTTTATTAATATTAATTTGACTGTTTGTTCTGTTTTAGCTGATATCCATTTGACGTGGATCGGTAATTATGCATCCCGTCAATGTGTTGTTTGTATTTTCTTCCATTTTTGCAAGTGTGCTTTTTCCAAGCAACTCTGTACTTTAAATACCCCGTCATTGCGTTCTTGTTCTATTATAATTTGCGAATACTTTGACAGACAGAATTCTTTTATATCTCTTACTGTGTGACGTTTACATTCTGTCGTCAAAATGCGATACTACATTAGAGTTAATGTTAAACTGGACATTCGGTAACATGACTTAAATATTTCAATCCTTTATGGGTTGCTTTTAACATATTTAAATAAAATTCAAAAATAAGTAAGCAATGAACGTGGTTGTTAAATTTGATATATGCTTTTTTGTGCTTCTTTGTTAAATATTTTTTTTGTTTTTTGTTCTGATGGAGATTGTGATACGGTTATGACTGCTGTACCTCTATTTTGACTATTTTACATATTATTGTTGTTGTCAATATAATGGAATTTGATGCGACTGTCATAAAGGTTAGAGGTTTAGCGCTATAAAACCAGGTTCAATCCACCATTTTCTGCAAAAGAAAATGCATGTTCCAAGTCAGGAATATCAAAGTTGTTGTCCATTTATTTTATGTGTTTCATCTTTTGATTTTGCCATTTGATTAGGGACTGTCCGTTTTGAATTTTCTTCAGAGTTCAGTATTTTTCTCATTTTACTTTTTAAAGATAGATTCCTATATCATGCTGACTGGTCCTAATCGTTGACTGTAGAGACAGTGTCATATGTTAAGTCTTTGAAATGTATTTTTGAATTGACTGTTTAATGAAAATTATTCAATGACTTTATTTTGTATTTATATTTAAAATCAAACACCACAGGAACTGGTAATTTATATAATCCAACCATTTCTACCAAATGTACAACAAACATGCAAGGTCTGTCCAGCCTTTTATCTTTATTCTCTGGTGCAAGTTTCACAAAACTATCTCTGGGGTAAGAAATGTCTTAATTTTACGGTATATTCTAGTCCTTAGAGGGTTTCACATTTAGGGCCCCACATTGATAGACTTTTTTTAAATGCAAGCATAAGATGTAGTTTGAAAGTACTTACTCAATGTTGTATAACTTGTAATCTCGATTACTTTAAATTTGTACTTTGTGCGATTTAGTTTTATTTGTTTATGATATAGTATGAGATAGACATAAATCAATTAATCTTCTAAAGTTTATCATTAAATACTAAAATGATAGCACAAGGAAATGAATTCACTTAAGCATATTTGAATTATCTTAAGAGGTGCTTAATACAAGTACAATTTCAGATGTACACGTGACATTGTCGTACTAACTCGGTGAATCTTATTGCAAGCCATGTGACCATATGTATGTGATCTTTAATTAAAAGAGGAAATAAAGCCGTTACGCAATGCAATGTGGCGTTGCCATAAATGATTACAGTTATTGGAAATAATCTAGATATCAGCCCCGATTAGTGATAAAGTTGAGAATCAGAACTACTCTAATCCTGTTAGGTCTATTTTCCGATGCACTTTTGCTTCAATTATTGAACATTTCCATTGCACTTCTTCATCTTTCCTTGAAGTTCAATTAACATGTTGAATTCAAATGCTAAGAATTGATCTTCATCTGAGAATAGTGACGATGTTTTTAGAAAGAAAAGAGAAAAGTAAAAAGCTAGAAGAATTTTTTTCTGTTTCGACATTCTTTTTGCATTTATGAAGATAACAGTGCCAAGATCTACAAGATCTTCATTTAGTTATGAATTGGTTATTCATATGTGAACTGCCGTCGAAATACGAGTATTGTATATAAAAATTGCAGGCATTAGAAAATTTCTCCAGTTTGCATGAAAACAAAGTATTAAATGGATAAATAAATGGTTAAATCGACACTTTGGAACACAAAAGCATCATTACCTTAACATGCATTAATATATCTATTTCCAGTTGTCATGAAATTTACAATGTCGTCATGGTTTATAGCTTGTTGTTCGGTGTGAGCCAAGGCTCCGTGTTGAAGGTCGTACTTTAACCTATAATGGTTTACTTTTTAAATTGTTATTTGGATGGAGAGTTGTCTCACTGGCACTCACACCACATCTTCCTATATCTATATAGGTAAAATAATATAACCCCGTAGTGGTTTGACTCCCGGACTATAACATCAGCTTTCTTTTTGTCCTGAGGTAGAGTGTTTCGTAATATGTACTGTAGCATTAGCCCTGCTTCTTCATTTTCATTTTGAGCGGCTTGGATTCTATCCTGTGTGAGCTTTGTGGTTTCGATCATCATAATTAATGGATCTATATTTCGGTAGTGGTTATCTGCTTCAGTGATTGCCTTAATTGCTGATACTGATTCCTGCTTTGATTCGTCTGAGTCTTGTACATTTGTAACTGGACTTGCTGGACTGACCTTGCATTTTTGTTGTACATTTGTTGGTTCGTTTATTTTCTAGGGTGATCGGTTGCTGTATATGAAGCCTCGATTTCATCTATACTGAGTCGACGCTGACGCTGGTTCTCAGGGTGCTGAATTCTGGAGAGGAAGTCAGTGCAAACGTTATCTTTTCCTGGTTGATAGTGAACTTCAAAATTGTATGTCTGAAGATACATGGACCATCTTGCTAAACGTCCGGTACTTTTTTTTTACGATGAAGGTGTTGAAACGTTATATGATCTATATATACGTGGAATTTGTTATTGGCCAAATAAAAATGGAACTGTTTTTTAGCTACTACTAATGCGAGGCATTCTCTGTTTTCAACCTTCCATCTTTGTTCTGGTTTTCGTAGCATACGTCCGCCATACCCAATAACTCGAAGTTTTTTGTCTGTGTCCTATTGCAGGGCCACTTGCGACAGCATGTAGAATAAACCTTTTATGAAGTTTGAGAAATACTAGGATAGGAGCTGAAGTGATTTTTGTCTTGAGCGTTTCGAGCGATCACTGACACCCGTCTGTCTAATTAAATTGTTGATCTTTGTGCAGTAGCTTGTTGAGCGGAGAAGTTATTTTGGAGTAGTTGTGAATGAACTTCCGGTACAATTTGCATAGTCCAAGGAACATACGTTCTTCTTTAAAAATTTTATGTGCTTGAAAAGAATGTACAGATGCCGTCTTCTCTGAATCTACTGCTATGCCTTATTTAGTGATAATGTGGCCTTAATATTGGACTTCTTTACAAGCTAACTGACACTTTGACGGCTTCAATTTCAGGTTGGCTTCGATTAGTTTATCAAATAGGGCTGCTAAGTGACAAAGGTGTTCTTCAAAGTTCTTGCTGTAAATAAGAATGTCGTCTACATAAACTAATGCACTTTTCCAGTTGAGATCCCGGATTACTTCATTCATGATCATTTTGAAGGTTGCAGGCGAATTTGCGAGGCCATATGGAAGTCGGTTGAACTCGTACTGACCTCGATGCGTCATAAAAGCAGTCTTTTTATTTAGATTGTTCATCAAGTTCCAGCTGCCAGAAGCATTGACTCATATCACAGACGCTATATGTCTGAGCCTGCTTTTCCTCAAGTGTATCTAGGACATCTGAAAGATTTGGAACGATTGCGTATAGATTTTTGTTAGACGGGTTAGTTTGCGATAGTCCACACATACTCTCTTCTCGCCATTGAGCTTAGCTACAAGCAAGATAGGGCTGCTCCATGGTGACATGCTTTTTCGATTGATACCTTGTTCCTCCATTTCGTCCAAATGTGAATTTATTTCTTCCTTTGTTTAGTCTGGTACGGAAATTGTCTGACTGGATTTGCATTGCCTGTGTCAATGATGTGTTTGCTTATTTTGGTACAGCCTAATTCGGTAATGTCTTTAGCAAAAGCTTGCCTATATTGCCCTAACAGAGTCAATAATTGATATTTTTGTGTTTCGCTTAAATCGGATTTTGACAGATCATACCCATCTTAGTAGCAATTTTGATATAATTAGTATTTAAACAAAAACTTCGGCAGTTTTGATGCTACCTATAAACTCAAAATTTTCTTTTAATTCTCCGAACATTTTATTATCTTGAATTTTAATAAAATTTCCAACTATAGTATTTTGTTTCAGTGTTATTACAGCATTTGTATGATACAAAATCTCAAAAACAGAATTGTTATTATGTGTTTGTATTAAGCACCGTGCTCCCATAATATTGCGTTTGCCAGCAGTGAAAAATTTAGTTCACTTATACCTGATGTGTTTTCGCTACAATTATCTATTTCCACAGGAAAAATAACTCTTTCTCTAGGTTGAAATGTAACATCGGACAGCGCACGAACAAAATTGAGAGTGCGATCCCGATCTTGGCCCTGACTTTAAAAACTTCAGTAATTCCGTTTTGTTATGATAAAACTTGTACGGGGAAACTTATCTCGACAAGAGTATGTATAACTGAGGAACCTATTCTAACATTTATCTTACAGTCGGTCCTTGAACAGCTTGTATTTGCAAGCAGATAAACAATAGTTTGCTTTGATTGTTTATTTCTAGACTGTCTGACTTTGTTTGAATTATGTGATGGGTTGGACTTACATGAAGCACTACTTGGATACAATTTTTTTTCTGAAGCCTTTTATTTGTTGGGGGTTTCTGTTGTCTGTTTTAAAATTCAATTCAATTCAAATATTTATTGTCATATAAACTCTGAACAATAAGTTTGTGACAAATAATATAAACATACACAAAACACATTTAACAAACAAAACCATGAAAACAAAAAAAGAGAAAAAGCAAAACAATCTATCTATATGATATATAAATATATTTTATAAATAAATCAAGAGTCCCTTGTCCTCAGTTATAATGTCTGTTTAAAATAGAACCCTAAGCTTTCTACTTCTTTGGAGGTTGATTGACAAAGAAGAGATTTATTTTTTTCATTTTCCTGCCAGGACATAAAATCTGGCATAATTTAATTAAAATTACTATAAAGTAATTTTTTAGTTTAGCAATTTTTTTGCAGTATAAAATAAAATTGGCTTCATTTTCCATTGTATTACAGGATGTGTATACTCTTTTTCCTCTAGGTATTTTTAAATGTCTTCCTTTTTCTATCATTAAATTATGATCGCTAATTCTCATTTTTGTTATGTTACTTCTCTTTTCAAAAGATTTACAGTTCAATGAGTAGTTTTCCATTTCTAAATGTTGCTTTAAACTTTTATATAAATACAATTTACTTTTTTTTCAAATTTTTGTTCAAATATATTTGTGTAGAAATTTAAAAATTGATGTTTTAAGGTTTTTTTTAACAACTTTGAGTATTTTTTTCTTTTCTTTCCCTCAAGAATGGATATATCCATGTTTACCTCTTTCAAAATATTTTTAACATAGGTTAACCAGGTAACGCAACCTGAATTATCTAAACTTTTAGAAAGTAAAAAGGATTCGTATAATAATGGATTAATTTCAGAAGTTAGTCTTGAGCGTTTCGAGCGTAAATAAAGTATACTTTGAGTTTTTATATGCATCTCTAGTGGGGATCGGTCCATTCTCATTTATCCAACTTTTTAAAATTTTAGGTAGTAAAGGTTAAAAAAAAAATTGGATAGATGAGATCAAAGGTAATCAAGAACAAAGGGTTTTTCAATTAGAGTTTGGGTTGAATGACAGGTGAAAAATAAGACTGAAAATTAGGCTACCCGGATTAAATTTTCTGTAGTATTAATTAGCATAGCATGTTAAAATGTGCAACTGCCATTAAGTTAATGTAATTTTAATCATTTGAAAGTATTTTAAAGTTTTTTAAGGGTTAATTAAAATGTGAACTGGATAGTAAAATATCAGTTGCACTTTTATTCATTAAGAGATTTGTCAATGCTTTTTTTGTGTAATAGATACTCTTCATTCAGTTTTTTTCTGTTCTTCTGACCAAATGATCCATTTAGGACAAAACGTTTTATTACACAAATACTAAACAGAACAAAATTCAAACAATATACATCTATACTATTAAACGTTAAACGTTCTATAGCTATAGCTATAGGTACCACGTATAGTCGCATTTTAACATCCTCTCTTATGATTATTCCGTTTGTGTTATTTTGGGAGAACAACAAGTTTATTAATAAATTACAAACAGTTCCGAACCATTTCGCTAGCTTCCATTGGCCAGAGGTCAATAAAATTTTCTGCAGCAGTATCTAAAGTGTTGTTGTTATAAGACTCTCTACATTATAAGGTTATTTATAGTAATGAATGTTCATAATAAACAGATAAACGCTTACATTATTGAAATTTATACAAAAAAAATAGATTTTTTTGGGGGGAAAAAGAAGTAGCTGGACTAGAAATTGATTAAATTAGTGAACTAAAAATAGATAGTAAAAAGCAAATACACTTTATCTTCGGAGTTTTAAACGATTATAAAATACTGGCACCGAAATTTCATTAGCACACCGTGACTAAATGAATGTTCAGTAGATCCATTTAAAAAAAATGTTGATTATAGGATTAAACACATTTTTTCTAGAGGTTATTGATGTGTAAACTGGGGCGATTAACTCACAAACTGTATGTTGAGTTTGTGAGTAAGAGCCCCGTTTTACACATCAATAACCTCTAGAAAAAATGTGCTTAAGCCTTATAATTCTTCAGCCAAACATTTGTGATAATTAATAATCATTTTTTGTTGTTGATGGCTACTATATATATTTACCATCAAAAGCACAATGGCAAGTCGTAACTAAGGAGTAAGCCGCCATCTTGACTTTCTAAAAACCATAAATGTCCGATAAATACAACGGAATCTTAAATGAAATAGCACCTACCTCAAAAACTTTATTTTAATTAAATGTTATCCGAATTTGAAGCGTACACGTAACGAAATAATATTTCCCTTGAAAATTTCCATTCGTATGACGTCGTGTTTTGCCATGACGTAAATTCGCCAAATTCTTCATGAAATTTTGCGGAATTTTATTAAATTTTATTTTTAGACATTTTCGAATCTTCAGTGCTTTAAATTTATTTCTTTTTTTTGTTTGTTATATATGCACTAGAATAGTCACAACTGTTATGCAATTGTTATTAAATCTCAATTTGCTGAAAATCCCAGGATCACTGCAAGCTTGTGTATCGCGCATGAATAGATTACAAAAGTAGTTTCGTAAACACGGTTTATCGAAGTGTAAACTTAGAGAAAAATTCTAATTGACCAATCCAATTTAAGTATTTATAGATATGCAAATCATATAAGAATTATATAAAAATATTACTGATTTGTGGGTTTCTTCTGTACAATTGATGAAACATTTATTCATTATTGACATTTAATATATACTAAATTTTATTTAAAAATAAAATGTAACAAGTTTACTATCGCCTATTTTTATATAATATTTTGTAGATAATATAAAAACATACAGGAACAAATTTACTGTCAAATTTTAGAAACACACCTTATTATTACTAAACAAACAACCCAATAATTAACAAAAATAAACAGTTGGCTAAATGAGAATGCCTTATTTTAAAAAGTTGGATAAATGAGAAGACACCTGGGGATCTCCCTAGTTCTGTTCTCACAGCTATGTTTGATTAAGATTTTCTTGTTGCTATTGGTTTAACTAAAGCATCAAAAAGACAGCAAGCTATTTTGTTTGGCAGATTATTTAAGGAAACAGTATAAGTTTTAATGGCAAACATCACTTTCCTTGCTTTATTTACA
The DNA here is from genome assembly GCF_036588685.1 of Mytilus trossulus. Taxonomy (NCBI): domain Eukaryota; kingdom Metazoa; phylum Mollusca; class Bivalvia; order Mytilida; family Mytilidae; genus Mytilus; species Mytilus trossulus. Next base: position 14,339,631 of record NC_086378.1, on the reverse strand, counting down.
AGCTCTTCAGAGCTACGCAATAAGTTTCCATTTGATTTCAAAAGAATTCCAAGAAATGAATACTCAGAGACATTTGACAAATTTTCATTTTTATATATTTTGTAAAAGATGATTTCACTTTTTTTTATTTTGCTGCAGAATTATTGTTTTATTTTTATTAATATTTAAAGTCAATTGCCATTTCCACAATACTTTTCTAAGTTGTTCAGACTATATTGTAGGCCTTCTATACTTTCAGATAATATTAAAAGGTCATCAGCAAATTGTAAAGATCCCAATTAGTATCAGTAAGTTTTAATGGACGGCTATTTTCATTTGAAAACTATAAATCATTAATAAATAAATAAAATAAATAAAGTAGGACTCAATGAATCCCCTTGTTTAACCCCTTGTGTGACCTCAAAATATTCTGAATGCCACTCTTGATGCTCGAAGGCAGATTTTGTTTCCTCATACTGTCCTTTAATAATATTAAATATTTTTTCCCCTGCTCCTGACTTATGCAGTTTATAAAGTAAAGCTTTTCTCCAGACAGATTCATAAGACTTTTTAAAATCTACAAATCAGGCATATATTTTATTTGAATTTTTGTGTAAGTATTTGTTTATTAAAGACTTTTAAGCACAAATATACTATCAGAGGTTCTGAGATTTTTTCTAAAACCAAATTGAGTATTAATATAGTATTTTCCATCAGTTTAATCAATCTTTCATTTAATACAGCATTAAACAGCTTTAGTAAGATAATCCCCTGTTATTATTAGGATCAGTTTTTACTCCTGATTTATGCCATTTTGAAGGGTCTGATTAAGTACATTAAAAGGGGGGGGGGGGGGCGTAAAAATGTGCATTCTCAAAATGTTCGTAATCATTACAGTATGTATAACACTTACCATTACTTCTGTGTTGTTTCTGTGGTGAAGGATTGTCCTTAATAGCACTGGTAACTTCGATGGGTATGGGTTTCAATACTATCTGCATGGTTATATCTGCTAGCATAGCAGCTTCAATGGCCTACCTTACGGAAAAGATTTGTTCAAGACCGGTTGCGGTGACGAACGGAACAACAAACTCTGGTCGAAGTCCACGAAGAATTAATTGTTCCATCATTGTTTGACCAGCAAGAAAACACAGTCTCTCGATTCTGGAGATAAACTGCGAAACAGTTTCGTCTTGTTTTTGTTTTAAATCGGCTGCATCTTTCCATAATCCCTCGCAACTCCTTAAAACTAAATAATTCCAGAAATTTTAAGTTGAATAAAATCGGCCGAAGGATAAAAACAGTAAATGAGTTCTGGCAAGACGATACAAACCTTCGGCATTTTTAATATTGGGAAGTATGTGTTCTTCTGGTAACAGAATTAACAAAAGCTCCTCTAAGGAAAATTAAAGTGAACAAGGAGCACGACCCCACACTGACGCTAGGCTATAACTTGAATAACGCTTCCTCTGTACTCGGAGGATAAAATTCAAACATGGTAACAGTGATCAACCGGCCGCTTTGGTAAACAAGAGAAAAAAACACAACATCCCTGTTGTACCACAGGAGAATATTTTAACATATGGTCTTAAGCGCCCTGAAAATATTTAGGAAAACATCATTACCTACATCTGACAAGTGCACTCCGTCATGCCTGAACAATACTCTATCTTGAGCTTTTATATTTGGATGGCAAATTACAAGGCCATGATTTAATTCTTCTTTAAATACATTGTATATTACGAACAGCTGCATTAACTCGTTTACGAGTCGAATTGATGGCCACCTGATTTTCTGCAACGTGCCAGTATCTACGAGGCAAAATTTCACTCCATACCAAGGAGAGATTTGGCAAAAACACATGTAATCGCATATGTCAACCCTAACTGCTCAATAAGCTCTTTTCCTGTGATTAAACCCAAATCGTTATAACCCAAATGTATGATCAAAATTTGTTGCGGCGGATAACATCTAAGATTTTCTTCTATTGAAGGTAACAATTTTTCCATTTCATCCCTCGCTGATATTTGTTGGTGATGATTCAAAATTTATTTCAGAGTTATTGAGTTTTTTGTTGTAAAATAGGGGGAAGGGGTCAAATGTCGCACCGCATTAAAAAACTATTAATGATTATTGATTAAAACTTTACACACTTCTTAGTTATATTAATCTGATGATCTGTATACGTTTTTGTGATGATTCAAAATTTTATTTTAGAGTTATTGATTTTTAGTTGTAAATAAAGAGGGTTTTTTTTCCACATGGGGTGTCATATCTCATGAACTATTTGATTACAAACAACTTCACTCACAAACCGACGGGCGTAGCCTGTGCTCGTGGCGCAGCTGTTTATTATAATTTGAATAAACGTTTTGCATAGTTATAAATCAAATATTAGAATTTGAGTTAAATTGGTGAACATGAATTTGACAGCTAGTGCCCCTTTAAGTAATATCAAGAATCCTGAAAATTTGGAACACTAGATATTAAAGTAAGGCAGTTATTTAGAGGATGACTACTACATACATTGATAAGATTTATATTGTCAATTGTATTTCTGTTTTAATGCAAATAAACGATATCCCCATTAATGGTTGAATGTTAGTATTTATTAAAAGTGGGATTTATAGAAGAAATTTCGAACAAAATTCGTTGAAGGCCGTATCTTAATTTTTAATGGTTTACTTTAAATTTATAAATTGATACTTGGACGAAGAGTTGCCTCATTGGCACTCATATCACATCTTCATATATCTATATAGTTCGATTAGTTATTAAAGTAGAAGAGATACGAAAGATACTAGAGGGACAGTCAAACTCATAGATTGTTAATAAACTGACAACGCCATGTCTAAAAAATAAAAATACCCAGACAAATATGAGTACAGAAGACACAACATGGAAAACTAAAGACTAAGCGACACGAACCTTACTAAACACTGTGAGTGATCTGATTCTGTAGGTCACATTCGTGAAAAGGGAAGGGTATTGTAGTTACAACATAAGGAACATATCAGATATCATCTGTGAAACGGTTATTCCATAACGGTCAACCAACTCGTGATGGCGGCCGTAAAATTTACCATGAAATACGACGACGGCTACACGTTTTTGCAATGTCAAGACGTTACGCACGATGTTCGTACCTTGTTGGAAATTCGGTGTAGTTGGCAAGATGCAAGTCCAAAATATATAATTTTGTAATAGCATATCCATTGCTATTGTGCGTATTTTAAAAAATAAAGAATGTTAAATTTAAAAAGGGAAAAATCGCTGAAACTATGTTTTTGCTGCATGCGACAAGTTACACTTTTAAAAAACGGCGATTATAAGGTTGTCCCGCGTAACATAATTCATTTATTGAAACCACTAAACTATAATTGTCGTCAAAACTATTCAATATTTTGAAAAACGGCTTTTTCCATTATTAAACAGAATATTCCCTTCAGTCTTTTATGCATTTTAAAGACGTTATGATGACTTCATAGAAAAAAAACCCGCGTTCCATACTCCAAGGGCAAATCTGCCCCATGTTAAAAAATTGGGATTCCAGATTTGAGAATCCAAAATCTTTTATCTAAAATGAAAAAAGTTAAGTATTTTCATTTACTACATCAATGTTAATTTGCTTAATTTTATGAATTTAAAGACAAATATCCTGCAAAATGATATATGGTAATTTATGAGCGATTTTTCAAAGGCTTACAAGGCTGTCGCACCGCCATTTTTTGACGTGAAAACAAACTCGACTCAAATGTATGTCAATTGTTTACTTATCAGTGCTCTCATAATGGTAGAATTTTATGATGTTTTAAAATGTTATTTTTTTAATTTTTCAAAAAACTAAAATACATCAATTTTCGAAAAGTAGTTAAAAAGCACCATGTATTTTGCGGAGTCTTACAAGAATGTCGCACGTGCTTAAAACACCGTTTCAGTCGAATTTTTGGTTTGAACGTTACGAAATATTCTCAATGTTGTATCACGCTTACATGTACGAACATCGCGCGTAACGTCTTAGCATTTCAAGAGTGTTATAGATCATGAAGTAGATGCATTCAGTTTAATCGCATTAAGTAAACACGTAAACAGTCAACAAAAGATTTGTTTACCTGTGGTACACATATTGTATAGATATCAAGTATCAGATCTGATTTTTGCACATTAGGATAGTACAGGTAGAAGTACGCGCGCTGTGCAAGGTGAGTAAAACAAAACGATCTTTTTCTTCCTCAAATGCATTTTAACAATAGTCAACTATCAAACAATATCGAACCTTACATGTATCTTGATAGAAAAAGTTATTGTTTGTATATTATATGGTCTGTTCTCCTCTTATATTTAATGCATTTCCCTCAGTTTTAGTTTGTTACCCCGATTTTGTTTTTTGTCCATGGATGTATGAGTTTTGAACAGCGGTATACTACTGTTGCCTTTACTTATCCCAGGGATAGATTTCCGAAGCGGTATTTGACACAACTTTTTGGAATTTTTGGTTCTCAATGATCTTCAACTTTGTACTTGTTTGGATTTATAACTTTTTTATCTGAGCTGCGCTGTTGAGTCTTATGGAGACGAAACGCGCGTCTGGCGTATTATGCAAGTCTAGCTGGATTAAAAAATATTCAATGAGAAAAAAAGATGTGTGTCCTCTAACACACATCTGTAACAAACCTGCACACCCTTAATATTGCTTTATAATGTAAAAAGCTCAGGGAAAAAGCGATAAACGCGACTGAATTTACTCAACAAGACATGTGAATTTAAAAAAAAAGTGCTGATTGCTGAGACAGATTCCTAGAAATGTGTGTTAAAGAACTTATATAAAAATTCTATGTAATTATTTTGGTTTTGATGAAACAACTTTTTCAGAATCTGCTATTTTGGCCTGAAATATTCAAGCGTGTAATTCACTCTTTTGTGTCTCTCGCTTTGTATGATTTTAGTTTAAAATGAAACAAAATATTTGGAAAAGAAAAACAAACTCTGTTTTTGTTTATTGATATTATATGATCTAGTTATTGTTTTTTGTATACGAGTTTGATCTTAAATGTGAACTTTATCACACGATTTAAAAATTGCTTAAATTTTGTTTAAAAATAGATCTACACAAAATGTATTTCAAACACAAAATTATTTCTTTCCTAATAAAAATCCCTTCATAAGGGTACATTATTGGCATCAGAATCAGCACATTTTGAATATATTGTCAAAATACGATGATTTTGTCTCTTTCGGACCTAAAAGCTGAAGGAAATCAGTAGCCGCAACCTAGGATCAAAAATGTTCTGTAGGCAAATTTCCAGATGATGATATTGATTCCCTAGACACAAACATTTACTGAATCGTGGGTGGCGAAACTAAATAACAATATTTTGACACATAAATTATTATTATTCTACAAAATGTAAAATGCATCTTAATCGTATAATGTTTAGTAAATATATTGATCAGTGGCAATTCAATTAGTAGAGAGAAAGTTCTATCTGTTAAAGGTGGCACTACAACTAAAACTAATATTTATGTTGAACATTTTGAAACTGAAACATATTGTACAATTTAAATGTTATTTCTACAAAGAAGTTATTATGCCAATTTCGATATGGATTGGCACAATTAAGAATCGAAAAAAGGATATTTGAAAAAAACTTATTTTAGAGGAGCGAGTTTGTGACATATTTTAAATAATAAAGCTCGTGTTGTTTTATCGTGTCTATTACATGACAATTTTAGAAATTCATCATTTAATGAAGCGGCTCATTTCGATAGTGATTTTATATCTTTTGATGACAAACAGAAATGAATTGACTTTTCTTTCTCACAAACATCAGTCTTATTTGAAGCTGTGCCAAAACCTGATAATAAATATACGTATTAACATGTTTTATAATAGACGAATCTTCTATAATATTTTAATGTTATAGTCTCTAATAGTACTGTACTGATATATATTTTACGCTTAATTTAATGCTGCATATTGCAATATTGCAAATATTATTATACTCAAAAGAATAACATGTTGCAGTAGTACCATTTTAATATTATGAATTTTATAAAACCAAATATATTACTAGGTAACTTTGAACTAGGAAGTGTTTTCATAATTGTTTTATGAAGTTGCTAACTTTAGGTACAAAATGTATCAATTGAACATACGTTTTAACATAGAATAAGCATTAACGAAATGTGTGTTTTTTTCTCTTTCATATGAAGATGACTACTGTTCAAGTCGTAGTGGCACTTTGCTTTATTTTTGTAAGTTTTCTTGTATTATCCGATTAACAATACCGTACGATAAAACAATTTATTTTGGAACAAAACATACAGTCATATATTTTTTTAAATTATAGTTTGACGCTCTATTATTGTGTTCTTAAAAAACCCAAACAACTAGCCTGGTTTATAATCTTAGGTATGATTCTTAAAACTTTTTGCAGAAAGCTGAACATTGTAGTTTTGTAAGCTTTCTCTTCCTCCATCCTAGTCCAATATCAATGTTTGGAGAATATAAGAAAAAAAAGATGTAGTATGATTGCAAATGAGACAACTCTTCACAAGAGATCAATTGACACAGAAATTAACAACTAAATTTGTATTTGTGATCGCCAAGAATATACAATTTTTTACTGCAAAGCAATTGGATTTGTTTATGAACAGGACTTAAATGCGGAGTGCGATGATGACACAAAATTTACCTTGGGTGGTCACCATGCGACTTTAAACAATTAGCAAAGCCCATGACCATACCGCATAGTCAGTTATAGTATTCCTCGCAATGACAAATGTTAAACAATTCAAACGAGAAAACTAACAACCTTAAAAATGAACGAAAAAAAATTGAAACAGAAAAACAAATACGAATACCGAATTTCAGGCTCCTGATTTTGGACAGCCACATAAATACAAAATGGTAGCGTGATCCTAACCCTACCATTACTCTGGACAGTGGTGTATTAGTACAATATAAAAACGAACCATAAATATCAGTTGAAAAAGACTTTATTCATCAAATGAATACAGATAGAAATATATATAACCATAATAAAAAACAGAGTGGAAATGGCTTCCTCTACTTATCTTGAGCTGATATTTTATGTGATGAAGTTATTATAGACTTTCAATGTTACTTGCTTGGTCATAAAATTGTCAGACTGATTGTAATTAGGTCGGCAAGTGCATTTATATATTCAGTAAATTTCATTTGCGCGTACAAATATGGACAATAATCGATACATTGTATGAAAATAGAGAACTGATTTTACCAATAACGAGGTATAAGATAGGTTTTAAGCAAGATTAGTCCGTGTTGTTATGCTTGCGCACTATAAAATTAAATAAGTCATCTTCTCTTCTCTTTTCTGATTCTGTTTGTAGTGCGCAAGGACTCCTCTGTGCAAAACAATCCCCAAAATATTCAAGGATCAGGCAATGGCAGAATTGCTCATTATTTCTTAATATATTACTTTCAAAGAAAATAGGGGAAAAAAATCATTTGTTAGAAATGTTAAAAAATTATTAATTGTCACATGTTTATTACGAATCGTCTTTATTTTACTTCGTTACCTTAACAAATGAATTTTCGTGAATGTAATAAAAAAAAACTGCGCGCAATTATGAACAAAATTTTCATAAGAAGCACAATTTAATGCGTCCGTTATATTTTTACCGCGTAAGGTAAAAGAATAGAAAACTCATTGGAACTTTTTAAAGATTTGATTTAGAGTGATTCTCAATCCGAATACGTTTTAACTAATTTAAAAGGTAGTTGGCGAATTTCCCCTTTCTCCCTTTATATCATCCATTACAATAATATCCTTATTTTATATTAGTATTAAGATGACTTTAAATTATTTTATTCTGATAATTTGTGTTGCCCTAATTAATAGAATTTAGAATTAGGAATAGCGAAATTAACAGCACAATCAACAACAGAAGCAACGACACCATCACCATCAACAGTAAACATGACACCAGCACCAACAACAGTAACAATGACATCAACACCACCACCAACACCACCTCCGTTTCATCAAGGACCACAATATACAATAAGTAAGTTGAACCGAAATAAGTAATTAAGAAATGCTCGACTGAAAAGTAATAAACCAAGATGAAACGATGGGCGACAGTTTTGCAATTAATATGTCATTTTATCAAGAGAAAAAAATGAACAATCCTCGCGTACCATACTCAATTATGTTTTTTTTGTCACAGGAATACAAATACTGGGTACTACGAAAGTCTATGATGCAATGCCATAGAAGATCATAAGAAATTAATAAAAAAATCAACTGATAGGCAGTAATAATTAATTGAAGTATTATATCCTGGGTTTATTACATTTCCACTTAAAAAAATGACATACTACTCGTTTCTGACTGGTCAGTTAACTATAATTTTCGTATAATGATAATAAATATACAAATAACAATTAGGGGAGGTGTGATTAACGATGAGACATACTACAGATATATATACTACCCATAAAAAAGACCCAAGAAAAGCAATGCTACTAACTTTATTTCACAGTTTACAAATATTTAAATTCGTTTAATTTCATTATAAGTATGTTTGTTTGACAAAGTTCATAGACATATGTTGAAAATGAAACAATATATAATAGAATGGTCCTCTTGAGTTTTACTTTGAAATTCATTATTTTGACAAGAGTTGAGAAAGAGGAACCATAAAATTTATTAAAAATGTTGGCGAATTACCAGTCAGGACGAATTTCAAAAGCTAAAATATTGTTCATTCCATGAACTTAAGATATCATACGAAAATTGGCATTAGTATACGCGTTTATATGTTTGCAGAATGTTTTCTTATACGTGTACTTATATTATACAATTATAGTATAATCGGATTTTAGTAGGGATGTAAAAAGATCTGAAATTTAATACTCAGATACTCGGTCATGATACTCGAGTACTCGCGAGTACTCGGATGAACCTTAAACGTCAATAAAAAGGTTTAGGTGGGATGCAGTGTTTTTGTTATTACCTTTCAGAAAAAAATAACCAAAGACAAAAGTACAACAAAAATAGCTTGGTTCCTCTGGTTTTTTTTGGTGTCAATTACACAATGAATTACCGACCGCCTTTACTACAAATGACCTACCTAAAAATAGCTATAATTGCTTGTGTACATGTTCATGAACTAAACTCAAATAAAATCATAAATATTTGCATATTAAGTCCGACAAAGAAGACAGTATATGTATTATATGTTTATGATGAGTTGGTATTTTCTATAATACGACTTGCCTATTAATTTGTCAACAACAATTGGACTTCAAATCACTTGTGCTTTTTCGTGTTGCTCAGTCTTATTTTTTAGTGTGTGTGGTTTGTTTGCACTATATCGTTTGTCTAATTTTCTTACCTTCAGCCAGGACGTCGACAATTTATTTTCAACTTTTAGGTTTGAATGTCGCTCTCGTGCTTTCGTCTTTCTTTGAATTGTAAATTAAACAATTAGAGTATAGTTTCACTTACGTGATGATGAGTCTATTGGAGACGAAACGCGCGTCTGGCGTAGATTTAGTCCTGGTATCCATGATGAGTTTATTTACAGAGTTAATAAATTAATTCAAATGTTCTATATAATAAGAATGTTCTTATTCCGGGCCTAAAAACAATGCCGTATTTTGCGAAACCTTTTCAACTTTTGATCTTAAGTGCTGTACAACTTTGTACTTTTTTCACTTTCGATCTTTTATATCTTGGCGTCACTGGTGAGTCTTGTGTGGACAAGGCGCGTTTTTGGCGTATTGAATTTTAAACCTGATGCTTTTTGTTATCTATTAATCATGTTTTTCTGTGTCTAATATGTTCTCCTATTTATTTGTATTGTAGTCCTGTAATATTATGTTGTCATTTCAATGTTATATTTAACTTTGCCATTAAAGTGCGAGGTTTGGCATGCCTTAAAACCAGGTTCAACCCACCACTTTTATTCCCCTTTAAAAGTGTCCTGTACCAAGTCAGGACGATGGTCATTGTTATAATATTGTTCGTTTCTCTTTGTGTTGCATTTTAACGTTGAGTCGTTTGTGTTGTCTCTTATTTTTGAGATATTGAGATAAGACGTGGCACGGTACTTGTCTATCCCAAATTCATGTATTTGTTTTTCATGTTACATTTGTTATTCTCGTGGTGTTTTGTCTGATGATTGGTCTGTTTCTGTGTGTGTTGCGTTTCGGTGTTGTGTCGTTGTTCTCCTCTTATATTTAATGCGTTTCGCTCGGTTTTGGTTTGTTACCCCGATTTAGTTTTTTGTCCATGGATTTATGAGTTTTGAACAGCGTTATACTACTGTTGCCTTTATATATCATACCACTTACGTTTATGTAGCCGTCTTGGTTAACAAATAAAGATAAGTGTTTACATTTGTGAGGAGTAACTGTTAATTATTATTCCATGATAGTGTGGATCTCTGTACAATACTGTTAAACATGTCTCTTATCAGTTGTGTAGGGTTCACCGCAGGTCACTTTGATTTTGTTTTTGAATAAACATATGATGGTCAACAATTTCAGACGAAAGACTGTTTGACTTTCTATCTATATTTATAAGACAAATCTCCTTGGAAGGAAAGGACAATGCTGATACTACTACTAGTATAAGACATAGTATCATCAGAATAAACATATTTATGGTGTTAATTGATTTTATTTAGTCTTTCGAAGGGGATATTTTAACGGAAAAGTGAGTGGAAAAGTGAAGAGACATATCTCAAGATGTATAACAGGCAAACGAGTATCCGAGTACTAAAACTGTACTCGAGTACTCGGCCTTACGAACGATTGCCATCACTAGTTTTAAGATAATCTAAAAATAACCGTGCAATATGATATTTGCTTTCCTCCATTTTCTATCTCACATCGAAAATTTTAACATGTAACTGTCCCTGAACGAATCAAATTAGTTGGAATATACGTAAATTTAAATAACAAGTATATGTAGCATATTAATCTATTGCAATAAAAAATCATAATATCTAATAAAATTTGTAGATTTAGCGAACTAAGTCCTTATATTTGTATAAAGCAACATTCGTTTGTAGTGGAAAATTGTTTTAAGGTTGAATAAGCTACAATTAAAAATTGCTCGCCGGTCACTTTCTGTGATTACCATTAGATTAATCTAATTAGATTATTCTAAAAGTGTACGACGCAATAAAAATCGTATGCTGGCACCATCCTACCGAAATACGGATTTAATTAAGTCCTGAACATTTCGACATTTCTCCGTATATTTATAACAAAACCGGCTTTAACCAAATCACAAATACGTGTTAATATCCGACTAAATACCTATTTCCCGATATGGTAAGATAAAATTACTAGTATATGGGATTCTTTAAACAGTCACATTCCAATAATTAGTGTTACGTCAGATAGTGCTGTCGATATCATAGACAAACCCTCTAAGCGACATATTGGGGAATCACTATACGCCACAAGACAAACATGTGGCGGAAGATGAAAAAAATTATAAACAGAACAAAATAATAGGTCTTTCAATAGCAAAACATAAAATAAACCAAAGATGGTTTGAATGATATAGAACATGGATTTCCATTTCTTATTTTATTGTTAGCTTTTGGATATCAAATTTTACGAGTTTTTTTTTTTTTCATTTTTATTTCTATTTCACCTATATTTCTGCCGGTTACGGACTAAGAACTTGAATATAAAAAAAAAAAAGAATAAAAATACATAGATATAGGAAAATGTGGTGTGAGTGCCAATGAGACAACTCTCCGTCCAAATAACAATTTAAAAAGTAAACCATTATAGGTTAAAGTACGACCTTCAACACGGAGCCTTGGCTCACACCGAAAATACATACATACAAAGCAACATGTTAATTAGTTTCAGAATATGAAATTTATTTTTCTATTTTAATCTCATTGAATTTTTTATGTATTCATGAACAGCTCGATTTATCTGAATATTGTCTCATACATGTAGATTGATCACCAAATAGTAATAACTTCATGTCAATATCAACTACATACGCAGACAGTTTATCAAGAAGTAAGATCCTGTTTGAAGTGTATGATGGACAAAGCAAATAGTGATTTTGATTGTCTTCTCATGTATATATATCTCCAAGTAAAATCTTGTGGAGATCACTTCTAACCTCTCATCAAATCTGTCAGAATTTTTCAGGGGAACTGTTCTAGAACAGTATATAGAACTGTCATCCTAACACCTTTTATACAGTTCTATCTAGAACAGTTCTTTCATAGAACTGATGTGGTCAGTTCTATTATACTGATTTAGTAAGGTCTACCCTATAACAGTTTTAGACATTTCTACGGCTAGAACAGTTCTACGACTCGAATAGTTCTATGACAAGAACTGATTTGGTCAGTTCTACGGCTAGAATTGATTTAGTCAGTTCTTTCCATAGAACAGTTTTAAGATCTCTTAGTCTTAAATATAAATAAGTCAAAAAAATGTAATATATACTTAACAATTCTCATCCCAGCATTGTCCTAACATCATTATGAACTGTACTTCTGATGGCCGTCTGAGATGTTTTTGCTTTTGTTTCAAGACATATTGAAAGGACATTTTGGCCAATGATGTTGTACAGTGATCTGGGTTTTCCCATTCACCCTCTATAACTGAAAACTTTTTCTTGTTTCTCCAAATTATTCGTCTTCTCTTATGAATGTTTTTGTTCAGTTTAATCGATGTAATCCAATGACATATGATGCGAGTTATTTCCATTGATAATTTGATAAAGAGGATACATGTATATTCAAATAGTTCATACACTTTTACTCACAGAGACCTTGAAGTCTTATATATATATATATATATATATAATCCTTTGTCCATTTTGAGGTCATGTTCTTCATTTTGAATTGTTATTATTATTTCATAGAAACTCCAAGAGTTAAAGATAAGATGCGTAAGCAAAATAATTGTTTCCGACATGGAGCAACTTTAACGCAATGAAGTCAAAATAATACGGGGAATGCGTATAGTTCTTTTCTTCCCTTATTTATTGAAATCAGTAAATCCCCTCAACAATACAAGTGAATGACCTGTGATTTTACGATATTTGATCACTGACCTATTACCTTGAATTAGATCTCAAGGTCAAAGGGCTATTGACGTTATAAATTTCGACCTTTGCTAAAAGAGAATGCCCATCTTGTGAGAAAATCGTTTTTACAGCACATACATTGATGGACTCTCAAATTGGTAAACCAGTGATCATACTTCCCAAAGAAGATGGTTGACAAGAGGTTAACACGTTTGCCCCCGGTTTTCTTTAAGGGAATCATGTCAGCAGATTTCCTTCAAGACACTATTTGAACTATCTATAGAAAAACAGCTTTCAATACAAAAGAGGGACGAAAGATACCAAAGGGACAGTCAAACTCATAAATCTAAAACAAACTGACAACGCCATGGCTAAAAATTAAAAAGACAAACAATAGTACACATGACACAACATAGTAAACTAATGAATAAACAACACGAATCCCACCAAAAACTAAGGGTGATCTCAGGTGCTCCGGAAGGGTAAGCAGATCCTGCTCCACATGTGGCACCCGTCGTGTTGCTTATGTGATAACTAATCCGGTAAATAGTTAAATTCGGTAGGTCACATTCATGAAAGGGAAGGGGATTGTAGTTACGAATTTAGGAACATATCCGATATCATTTGTGAAACGGTTATTCCATAACGATCAACCAACTCGTGATGGCGTCCGTAAAATTTACGAAGGAATGATTTTAACTTCACCATTTGGAACTCTTGGTTTAATAGCTTCCTTGTGAGCAGCAACCCTCTATCAAGAAAATCATGATAGGAAAAGCAAGCACGGAAATATCGTATCAATTGGGAGATATATACCCCGTATGTAGGTGCTGCTGGAATATTGCTACTTAGAAATGGAAAGTTCACAATTGGAAAGCTGAAATCACCTTTTTTGTCGTAAAGTTTTGTTTTCAGCCGACTCTCATTGTCAACTTCTAGATGTAAGTCAAGATATGAAGCCGACTTAACTGTATATGTAATATCCTTTATCTCTAGTTCAATGGGATATATGCATTCCACCTAGTCACCAAATTTTGATTTTTTTAGTGAAAGAAAATCATCTAAATAGCGAAAAGTAGAGTTAAAGGATATTGCTAACTTCTTATCTTTCTTCCTAAGATGTTACTGCATGAAGTCAGCCTCATAATAATAAAGAAAAAAGTCGAGGGGCACAGTTTGTTTCCATTGGAATGCCAACAGTCCGTTGAAAAACACGTTCTCCGAACTTTACAAATATGTTGTCAATTAAGAAATCAATTATCTTGATAATATCAGTTTCAGAGAATTTTTTGTTTGAAGCAGAGGGATCGTTTACAAAGTAGGATTTATTCCTCCCTAAGACGAGATACATTTACTTGTATCTACGTTTGCCATTCTTTTTTTATAAAGCAAAGCAATACCAACTCTTTCAATTTGTATTTTAGTTTGGAATGTTAAATACTTGTGTAAAGAGTAGAAAAGTCAAATACAAACTGTGTATGCGGACAACATGATTTGGAGTGTACAAACATGTTTTTATGGTATAGTTGTAAAAATTATTTAACTCACCGAGCAATATTCGATGAAGATGACGACAAAACGATGAATAGTGTCAGGTTTATGAAAATTGTCATGCCCTTTGTTTGTTAAAATACCCTTAAAGCTTTTTAAAAACCGTAAAATAAGAAATTTATGCGATGATAAGAAATTTAATTCAGATTCGGTTGTTTTTCACTCTGCTATTTTCTTATTGTTCATAGTCTGAATTGCCCTGAAAATGGGTATTTGGCGGTTTTATTAATTTCTTATTTAGTTGAAAATGAAGTGTCACCGTTTCTTAGCTTATTTTGACCAATAATGAACTATATGGGCTACTAAAAGCGGAAAATTATTTCACTATTTCATTTTCATTAATGATTGAACAAAAAACATAATGCTTTAGATTTTTCATATATCTCGTAGGGTGTTCCCCAAACTGGCATCTTCTTCCATTTTTGAATCTAATCCTTTATTATTGAAAGTTGAAGTAGAAAGACATTAAATTGTTCTCTGATTGTTATCTCTTAATATTTATAATTATCATTATTGTTTTCTTCTTTCGCCAAACCATTTTTTTGTGGTTTTAAAAATGTTTTCCAAGATGTCGCTTAGATATTTTGAATATCATATCGAACAGTTATTACGCTTGTCAAACTAATTTAGTTAAGTCGAAGACTTTTGTATGGTAAGAGTTCATTCCCAAACACTTTGTTACTGTATCTCCTCTGTAACAGAAACAAAAAACAAATCTAAATTTTGTTAACAGTTAATCGTTTCGTCTACAAAAGACTCATCAGTTACGCTCGAATCCAAAAAAGATTTAAAGGCCAAAAAATGTATGAAGTTGAAGAACTTGAGGACTAAAATTTCTAAATGTTTTGCTAAATACAGCTAAAGGTAATCTATACCAGAGGTAGAAAAGCTTTAGTATTTCAAAAAATTCTAAATTTTGTGAACATTTAATTTATAAATATAACCATATCAATGATAATTCATGTCATCCCAAAAAGTGCTGACTACTGGGCTTGTGATACCCTCGGGGAAATAAATTTCCACCAGAAGTGGCATCGATCTAGTGGTTGTAAATAAACTCATCATAGATACCAGGACTAAATTTGTAGATACGCCAAACGCGCGTTGCGGCTACAAAAGACTCATCAGTGACGCTCGAATCCAAAATAGTTTAAAAGGCCAAAACATTTACGAAGTTGAAGAGCATTGAGGACCAAAATTTCGGAACGTTTTGCCAAATACAGCTAAGGTAATATATGTCTGAGGTAGCAAAGCCTTTGTATTTCAAAAAATTCAAAGTTTAGTAAACAGTTAATTTATAAATACATTGTATAACCATATCAATGATAATTCATGTCAGCCCAAAAAGTGATATTGAAGTTAGGGTCAAAGATCAAGGTCATGTTATTAATTTCGCGTTTGCTAGATTTTGCATTTTCTCTGACACTTTTAAGGATCTATTTAGGGAATCTTATTTACAGATCTAACATTGCTGGGCTGATGTTTAGACGATTTGTATATACAGAAATGTACACAGCCATGTATCAACATCACTGCTGGTGATCCGATGGATCAATATGTTGTATAGTTGTCACTGGTTCAGATGTACTTATAAATATAATTATTTCTGTAACTGTATCTTGCATTAATTTGTAGGATCCTTAATGTAGATAATTCAGCTGATCTGTAACAATACCATCATGCCTTATATATCATGTACTATATTACGACGCTAAATTAAAACTGACGAGGAAAGGTAGCACCCGGCCACCGAAAGCTTTATTATTTGTGAAGCCAAGGTGTTGGAGTGGTCTAGCGCGCCGGATACAATGCAGACGATTTGGTGTCACGATATCTCAGTACCACGTGTTCGAATCCCGGCAAGGGAAGAACAAACAATTTGCAAATGCAAATTTACAGATCTAACATTATTGGGCTGATGTTTAGAACAAATTCAGTGCAAAAAATTTGTTTCATTTTAAAGCAGATATGATACATTTGGTAACAGTCTAAGGACATTGAATAGAAGTAATTGCCCGTGTGGTCTTTCATTTTAAGGGAAATTGGTTATTATTGAAACTTGGTTTATAATAACGCCAAAAAGTTTTTTTTTCATGAAAAAGTACATAGATACAATATATTTTGAAAAAATGCATACTAAAATACCTCCAATAGACCGGAATAAGCTAATTATTCTCATTTGGTGAAGACAAAAGCATCTAAAAACCGTATAATTTTGGTATCAGTGTAAAAACTTGTGTCATGTGAGGCCTGAATATCATTTTCTAAATTGCATGTTAAAAATTGTCTCCCTTTTGTATGCAAAAGTTTATTCACGACATTTTTTTTGGAATCTCTGTGAATAAAGCTATCATCTGATACCAGAAGTGACTAACTGGAGGTAGCAAATAAGAAACCATATATTATTTTAAATCAGTATAAACAAATTTATCATTGGACGTTTTTGTATACCGGAAGTAAATTCATATCAGTTATGTAATTCGAAAATTGATGTGGAAAACACCTTCAATTCACCGTTTCAAATTCAAATACATTTTGAGTAATATAATAGATTTAAAGAAAACCTGTATTAAGCTTTTACGGCAACACACATTAAAAGGATTATTGTTACTCATCAGTTCTAATAAGCACCTTTTATTTATAGATTGTCTAGAAACTGGCAATGTTGAGGTTAAAGGAGTATCGACAACATCTACTCTGATTGTTAACCATAATCAAACCTGTGCTGAAAACAAGACCAAATATACAGCTTCTTCAAGTGGGAAGATTACAATCCATAAGTCATGTTTGACCGTTACAAATTTAACGGTATTTTGAAGCTTGCATGTTCATAATATACTAAATAAATGTTCACACTGTAATTAACAGGAAAAAAAATGGGAATTGTAGAAATAAAGAAGGGATAAAAAATCCATTTTCCTGTCCTCAAGTACCTATTCCAGGAATTCTCAAGTCATTAAATCTTCCTACAACACTTTACATACTTTCAACCACGCTCTGAATGCCTGCGATTTCGCCGGTGTGTTCTAATAAGTGTTGAATTAACAAAATCTATGTCTCTGCATTTTGTTCATAATAAAGTAAACGCATCATTAGTAAACTCATCGTAAATACCAGAGCTACAAATGTTTTTCTCGCTTAATATTTTTACGATTTTATGGTTTGCCAGACTTGGAAAGGATTTAAAATAGAGTTACATAGCAAACCAATGACACGGTATGAATCAAGGTTGATGTATATTTCTGATGACATTAGCTCCTTATGTGGTGAAAAAATGGGTTGAATTAATCTAGCTTATTGATATCACTATGTTCCAGACCGTATGAGTATTTGGACCGTATGCGTACTTTTTCAAAATACTCATACGGTCGGACCGTACGCGTACGGTCTGACTAATATTAAGAAGTTAGTCAAGTTTATTAGATACAAATGCATATAATAGATCAACACAACTTAACTCTAAAATTAATATAAAAAGTTCAATTGTAATTGAAATACAAACTTTAGATTTTAATTACTTAAAAAAGCACGCTTATCAAATCTGTTAATCTTTTATAATTAGCATGTCGATGTAATACATTACATTTTTTTTGTATTAAACTTTGCTCACTGAAATTGAAGATATCGGAAGTAAGCATATTGTGGGAGGACAATTGTTTTAGAATATTACAAACAAAATATGCAAAGCTTAGGAACATGCACGAACTGCAAACATGTAAAAGTAAGTATTACGTTACTTGTGGTAGCTAGTGTCACCTTATGCGGGAGTACAAAAATAGGATTCAGAGGTACAGTTCAACAAAAAATTAATTTCAATTGTTCGCTTGTTCACTTTATCCATCTATAATTGTAATAACTATTTGTAAAACTAAAAATAAAGATTTCGATATATGTTTGTTTAAATTTAACCCATTTGATTCAATGACATGTATTGCCAGCTGGACCGTATGCGTATACTCATACGGTCCGACCGTACGCGTATGGTCGGACCGTACGCGTATGGTCGGACCGTACGGGTATACGTATACGGTCCGGACCGTACACGTACGGTCCAAATACTCATATGGTCTGGAACATAGTGATATCAATAAGCTAGATTAATTCAACCCATCTATTCACCATATAAGGAGGGATATCTTTATGAATATTGTTGTTGTATTCATAGGAAACCAACCATTTCTTAACTTTAACCCAGAAAATGTCTCTCTGTAAGTTGTATGTGAACTTAGTATAAGACCTTTTTGTTTTATGAATCGTAACCAATACCCTCTTCCCCCACTTTTCCTCCCAAAACACACACAAAACAAAACCCAAAACAAACAGGAACTATGCAGATGCTCAGAAAAATAAGAAGTTTCTTCGATAATTTTTGTTGTTGTGCTGGTTCATGATAGGTGGACTTTTTAACATGAAATTCCATTATCAAACTTGGTGTGTCCGAAGCACTATTGTGGCTTGACTTTCATTATTAACTTATAAGGCCAAGATTTGAAAACCAAGCAGGTATAAACATCTAAAAACACTGAACGTGAGATGTTATACCACTATTAATTGAATTAATTGAATGTATATCAAAGTTATTTTGGTAGTGGTGAACAGAATGTGAATGTCGATTGAATTTAATTTTATAAAAAATAAATAAAATCACGTTGAGGTAGATAATAAAATGTATCCCTATGTCACTTGTTCAGATGATTGCATATTTCGTTCCATTAACAGTAGCTATTACATTGGTTGCAATCAATTACCGTGATTTCCCAGAGAAATAAAAAAGAAGTATTTTCAATTTTAGATGACTGTTTATTCTAACATAAGTTAGTTTCAAATTTGTATAGCTACCTTATGAATGATTACTAGTAATAGATGTTAGAATTGACTAACGTATCTTTCCTTGTACTGCATTATACTGCATACATATCAGTTATTCACTGACAATCGTGTATTTATGTTCAAAATTTAATGTATTTACAGTATGAGTAAATACTATTTCTAGAAATCTTTTTGCGACAGGGTTATGGAGCTACATGTACAGCAATAACCGGAATATGGATTTGTGATTATTTGTTGAGGATTTAATTTTGGATGTTACAATTGATTACAGAAATTCCTTATTCATGTTATTTATCATAAAAAAAGTAATTCTTTAATGATAATCATTATCATACATGATAGTGGTTGATAACCTCTGCTTGATGAGACAGAATTTTATGACAATCTGTCTAGAAAAAATATTGACTCGATACACAAACATATCATCGTCTTTTGACAAGACAACAGCTCATAGTATTTATCTGTAAAATATTGTCTATAAACAGTCAAATACCACAATGCAAATCTTTCTCTGTAATTTTTTCCAAAGATGGGTACTATTTTCATCGTACATAGATAATGACAATATTGTCTTGAGGGCAACATTGCATAGAACAATACTTTGTTTTACAATACAACAATATATGTCGATGACGTCGCGTCAAAGCAAATTGTGAATGCGTAGAAAAAGATACAGTTCCATTCATTTTCTTTTTAAATTCCTATAAGCCCTTTTTCAATGTGAAAACAAAAGAATACTTAAAATGTCGAAAAATATCCAACTTGCAACCGAACATCCCTGATAATTAACGCATACACTTCCATCATTCTTGCCTTAATGTTGTTCGATCTCTCGTTTACTATATTTTCTATATTTAAATTAGTTATTCTACATTTGTTTTTTAACAGAAATCCATCAATTCACCTATTTTGTTATCAATGACCTACCTATATATTTGTTTAATATATATTATTTGACGTATTTTAGGCAACACGAAGCGTTACTTTTACAATTCACGATGAAACGTTTGACGGTAAAATCAGACCAAACCCACTTACTACTGTAGTTGGTCTAAATGGGGGACAAAGTCAGCATACAATTACAGTTCATTGTACACCCTTACCTGGGAGAGGCATTCAAGTCTACGTGGTACATGGTGTTGGTTTGTGAGTATTAGGTTTCACAGAAATAACATGCAAAGATCCTTTTTATTTTGAGACAAACACATCAAAAATACAAGTTACATTTTAATACGAGGCTATTGTTGTTTTACATATATGGTCCTCAAACCGAGATGCTTTAAGACGATACAAAATATTTCGTATTTCATCGTTCATCATTTTGGAGTTAAAAGTGTTATTTATTGAAATATATGTTCAGATAAAGTCTTCATATTTTTTATCTTTTATTAAGAAAATGTCTTGCATAGATATGATCAGAATTTCAAAATAATTGTGGTTGTTTGAACTTTTTTTTCACACAATTGATGAAAAGGAAATACAAAGGATTCGGCTGGTATAAATATCACGAATACAATGCACGATGGGAACACAATATATTATTAACATAATATATTCATATTTTAAGGATAACCTGTATTTCTTTTATTAACTATCTCCCTTCAGCTTATTAGATGGTATTATCTCTTTAGTATCTATTTATATCGTATAAATTATTTTTTTTTAATTTTTATTTTTTAGAAACCAAGTATTTCGGTATTACACATAATTTGATCAAAATAATGTCAACATCTCGAGGTTGTTTTATAAAAGTGGGATCGTCTTTAATTGATAGAGGTAATGGGGTAATCCCCACAGAGTCGATGGCACGAATAAACTATTATCAAATATCCATAAACCCTTCCCGATATTGAAATCACTTATATTAAAGTGTAAAACTATTTGTAAATAATCAGATCTATACTTGTTTTGGTTTTCTACCTCTTTTATATTTTGATAGAAACTTCGAGATACAAGAAAACAATCAAGCCTAGCTTGCTTCAGATGAATAACTGTTGTTTCTTGTTTCGGTTATATTCTTGAAAGGGACTAATTAGATCATAGCTTTAAATAAGTTCAAAGACTTTTTCTCTTGCATCAATTTCATTAATACTTGATTACTAGAATTTTGCTAAAAAATAAAAACAATAAACATAATTAGAATCGTTTTAATAATACACCCGTCACACTTGTCCACGATCACACTAAGATCTTTGAAAAAATGCAAATTTTGACGATCTTAGTGCGATTGTGTAGATCGCGAAATGTCATGGTAGGATAATGATGATGTCTTCATGATCGAGATGACCGTTGAACAACTTTGAAAATGTTCAAAACAATCATGACGAAATCCGCTTTTCGTAGGGAAGTGAGAAGCCAGTTACCCGAGAAGAGATCGGAAATTCGTCGAGTAGCGGTCGAATTGATCGGAAAAATCGAGTATAGATGTATATAAGTTCGAGTTTGGATGGAAAACAAATATTTTACTTGATTATCTCAAACTTTGCTCGGCTTATTTCTTATGTTCTTCTTCGCTATACTCATACGAACATAAAAATTGTCTCAATATTACGTAAATAAAACAAAAAGCAATGTGGGATGAGAAATTGTACTGATCAGTTTAATAAATAATAGAAATAAATTGTGACAATTCTGGTCATGTAAATCATGTAAATCGTGGTCTCTTGATCTCCGAACAATGGAAGGAATTCTACAAATATAAAAATGTTCAATCAGAAAAAGATATATCTGCAATTACATATCATGAATGCAAAATATATGTGTGGATCTGATCAGTAATTTTTTCTCGACAAGAGAAAAAGCGCGAAATCTAGATATATATGTGTGAAAACCGAATTACTGATTTAAGCGTATGCGAATATTTATACGCCAAATTAAGAAATAAATTGATCATTTCACGATCAACGCCAACTTGTTTGATTTGTGGTCCAGATTAACTCGACCAATACACAATCGCATCCAGATCACTTCGACTTCATCCAAGACCTACTCGACAATATACTCGATTTTTTTGCGTGACCACATTCGTCCACTTTTCGATCTCTCCACTGCAATACACGAGAACACATCAATGCTACACGATTCTCTAAAACGGTGTGCAGATCTGATTAACTCTCATAACTTTGCCTTCCAACAAAAAAGATTGTCAATGTTAATTTTAAACTGTACACAAGATTTACTGCGCAAAAATTCCTCCCTGTACAACTTTTATGTACTTCCACAAAGAGAGTTAAAATTTCAAACAGACACAAAAGAAGCAATTAAATTCAAAGGTAAAACACAAACCGACACAGCCATGACGAAACATAAGAACCGACGCGAACAGCACTCTACTAACACAACATAGAAAAGTAAAGAAATAGCAACACGGAACCTACCAAAAAAACATGGACGATCTCAGGTCCTTTAGAAGGGAAGTAGATCCTACATTTAAGCCAAGGAGGATTCTTAAAATAATATTGCCTTCAAGGTTCACTTATAAAATCATTAAAATTATTTTTTATCCGTTGTATTGATTATTTTTTGTTTAACTATTCCTATTTTCCGTATGTCTAGATATTTTTCATATATGAAGAAATGGTATAAATGTCAAAGAGAAAACTCTCCACAAGACACCAAATGATACAGAAATTAACAAATATAGGTCAAAAATTTACAAACACCTTTTTTCACACAAAATTTTTGACGAATGTGAAAAACAAATAGACGAAAGAATGATTTTTATTTGATCTCTTTATAGATATATGTAAACAGTTCTGAAAAGTATCACTCAAAGGGATTGAAATTCTACTTTGGGTCAAATTGTTGGGAAATATTTGACATCTGTACCCCTCTTTTTGAATAGCAAGTATATGAAAAAAAATATATTCATCATAGATTAATAGGCATTTACGTAAATTATCTATAGTGGTACATAATAAAGAAAGCAAGAAAAATGAGCATAATCAAGCAAATAAGAGTGAACAAAAATAATACTAATAATACGGTATGATATAACGGAATATGGATGAAGTACAACATTTTCATCGAATTATATATAGCGATAATAGAAATTACATTTCAAGCACATCTACACATAATAATTCACTATTAAATTGATTAATGACTTTATCCCAGGGGTTATAGTACATGTTATAATCTTTCACACTCATATTTTTTGAGGAAATTGAATTTTTCTAAAATTCAATTTTCTTTGATATAGTTTTTAAGTCCCTCTATATGAGTTTTCTTCCTCTGGCATCTTTGATCTGTATATAAAATACTTAACTAGTAAAATGGCTTTAAATTGTATTAAATTTAGTTTATATTTATCACAAAGACCACACATGCCTATATCTACATTTAGTGAAATTCCAATATGTGTTGTTTCAAAAATCCAGATATTTAGATGGTGCCAAACGTCTGCTACAATATGACAGCCCCATAATAACTATTGTATGCTTTCTGGTTCTTCCTTGCAAAATGTACATAAATTACACTGTACACGGTTCATCTTTAAAAGGATAGTATAAGTACAAATGTACCTAAAATACGGTGAATAATTCGGTATTGAAACCAACAGAGCTTGGTATTTTTTATAATTTTAGTGACAAAGTTATGGATTTTTTCAAATCCCCTACAACGTTATTCAATATAATCTCCCATTTTGGCTCAGCTGCTATTACAACTGGTATCGCACATTGATTTAATATATTATACATGTATTTTGAACCTTTGTTGGACGTGAAAAATATGTTAATTTCAAAAGGTAACAAAGCTTGTTGTTTTTGTTTTTCTCTTTCAGTGTTGATTCCCATAGATTGTAACAATTTTTTTAAATGCTACTTTAATACCATAAAATTGTAAAATGTGGGTTTAAAAGTATATAGCCGTTCAAATCTTGATAAGACAATATTTTTCTTTGTTCATCTAGAAGGTCATTCACAGTCCATACCCCGTTGTGTGCCCAACTTCTATAATAATCACTGACGTTATCAATTTTAGTATTTTCATTATTCCATATAGATGAAGATATGACTTCCTAAAAATAGCGAGGATGTCGAAATCTCGACATGTTTTTCGAGGCACAAATAACTTCTTTCCAAAAAACGTTATGTAATTTTTTAGTTGTTCCAAAATAAGCCAACTCTGTAAAATTTATATTTTGTGTAGCTATAAATAATTTGATCCACTTTGAATTTGAAATAAATAATCTTTTGATCTAGGTCAATTTTAGCCCTTGTATAAAACTTTTCAAATTTATCATTTTTAAACCACCTCTGCGGTATTCCTGACACAATAGCTCCTGATTGAGTTTTTCGGGTTTACCATCCATAATAAAACATAAATTTTACGATTGAGTTGACGTAGTACATTTTCATCTGGACTTGGGATTGATAAGAACAAATGATTCAATTTTGATATAATTAAAGATTTTATAATAGTTATTTTACCAAACGGAGTAAGCGACTGTTTTAACCATTTTTGTATAATACTTTCTTTTTTTTTCAATTCGAGGAGCATAATTTTGATTCTATTCAAATCAATACAAAAAATGAAACCCAATAATTTGAAGGTACTGGAACCCTATTTCAATCCCCACTATACGCATATTTTATCTTGACTATGTGTTTTACTTCCTATCCATAAAACATTTGTTTTATCTAAGTAAATTTTCAGTCTTGTAAGATACGGAGGGATGCATCTAAAAAGGAAGGTGATCCATCTAAAATAAGTGATGTATCATCAGCATATTGAGACAATATAAAGTCTGTATCATCTATCGTAATACCTTTAATATCATTACTATTTCTGACTAAAATGCCAAGTATTTCTGCACATACAAAGAAAATGTAAGGATACAAAGGATCATCTTGTCAACAGCCTCTTTCCACACGAAAACAATCTGACAGACAACAATTTTGAGTTTATACTGTTGAAGAAATATTATTATAAAATGTTTTTTATCCAGTTCATACAACAAGTAAAAAATAATGTTAAAGTTCTTAAAAATTACTTTCTAAAAATTTATAATTTTATTGCACAATTACTTTCATATTTGAGGATTCCTCCAATGCCAAAATGCAGTTTCTACCTTTCTTCCGGAGCACTTGAGATCAACCCATTTTTTGCTGGGTTTCGTGTCGCCACATTATTAGTTTTCTATGTTGTGTAAGTGGAGTGCTGTTTGTGTTCTTGTAGGTTTTTGTTTTTTGTCATTGCTGTTTGAGCTTGTTTGAGACCTTTGAGTTTGATTGTTCCTTTGATGTCTTGTGTTTCTCTTGTGTTTGTGTTTTAAGCTAGAAAGGACATAAGACGTCAAACTTGTTTATGAAACAGACTACTAGTAGATCTTCGATTGAAGGAATTTTTAATTAGAGTGTTGACCATACTAGCAAATTGAGTTGATATCGAACCAAGTCTCACTCGTTTCGAAACTTAGACAGATGCTTTTTGATGATTTTGATTAAAAAAAAACAGTTTTCAAAGCAAATTTATATATTTTTTTTTTACCTTCTTCACTAAAACAAAAAGTTGTTGCAGTTAACATTTACAGTCAAATGTTTTTTCCCAGTCACATAGCCTCCTCGCAGAAACGAGACATTTAGCGACCATACATTCCCTTGTTTTCGAATTCGTCAACATTGATGTTTAGTCTTTTGTCTCACTTTACGGAGTCAAAAAGCGTAAACAATAGGTATTCTTTCTGGCGTCACAATGTATTCTAATGCAACTATTTTGTATCAATGGTTCTGATTGGATGACAATTAGCGTAAAATTCTCTATCACCTTGTCTGTAACAAAGGAAGCCGTCATTTTGAATTGTTGAATGTATAGCTAAAAAACTCACATGTTGCATCTAAAAATCTTCTTTTTATCAAATTTTATTACATTCTAAAGCGGCACAGAAGCCAGAAAACGCCAGGTGTTTATGTTTGCCGCCGGAAGCATACGTATGACGTCACCCAGTGTAGGGACCAAAGAAGATAACAGCTTTTGCAGAATTTTCTTTAATGAAGAATTTACACTGAAATAATGATTGAAATTTAATTGTGAATTTGTTTTGCATTAGAATAGAGATAGCTGTATTGTATTTGAAGCTTTGCGGACGTCCATAGGTAGTTTAACTGTACATTTGTATAACTGTCATAGATATGATACTTAGACAGAAACTTCTCCGCGACCTATAACAACATCAATTTTATCAAAGATCACACGCTTACAATATTTTCAGGGCAACACTAAAGCCAAAGAACATTCCCACTGAGATTGAGAAAGTTGAAATGAGACTAAAATCTGAAAAATATGACTCGTACGATGATGTTACCAAGTTACCAGATGTCTCTACAGTTTATATTGGAGACAAATTCTACATGTATCTCGTCTACCTAGGGAAAGACCGTAAGTATCTATTCTTATATGATGCTCTTCTTTCGCTTTTTAAAAAAAGCACATGATTGGGCTCATAATTAAAACTGGAACGTCAACTGTAATTTTAACAACGCTCGGACAAAGATAGAACATAGAGCAAGGCTTAAAGGTATTTGTATACGTAAAGTTGTTTAAATATATCTGAACATCTGATATTGCTTAGCCATGTGATCAGATTTACAAAGGTTATTTTCTTATCTGACATTTACCGAAAAAAAGAACTTTTCTTAGAAAATTATCTGTCACAATTCTATAATCCTTATGTAACAAATACATATAATACTGTGGATGTTCTAACGCCATAATTTGATTTTTCGGTAACCATAATAAATATTCGTCAAATCTACAGCACAAAAGAGCAAAATGTACTTTTTCTCAATTAACCCAAGTCATGTTTGTCATACTAATTTTTGTCCAACCAAGGACTTAAGGTTAAGATATTATGAATAACGGGTCACAGACATGCTTTGACCATTGATCAAAACACTACCTGTAATGTAAGTAACTGATTTATCAGTTGTCCCAAACAAATCCTTATTCTTTCTGGTTGATAAATTAATTTCACTATCGGATTTTTTGTACAAGTAATCCAATAGGGAGGAATATTAGTATTCTATTTTTGGATAATGATGAGGAAAAGCGGGAGGAACCCGACCAAATACCAGTTGAAAAAGTACAACCCTGTTTTTTTCTCAAAAATAATAAACATTTCCGATTAATAATGAAAGCGATGTCATATATTACTTTGAAGTCATATAAAATTGAGAATGGAAACCGAAAATGTGTCAAAGAGAAAACAATCCGACCAAGAGCCAAAAAAAAGCCAAAGATAACCAATGAATCTTTATCACAACGAGAAAAACCCTCACCTGGATCAGCAAAAATGGTGCCAAACCGAACACCAATCGTATAAATGAATCAAAATTTAGAAAAAACTCATCAATGTAAAAATTTCATGCAAGGGGAGGCGGAATGTAGGTGTTATCTGCTTCTCTTATTTTCTTCAACTGTTAAGGTAACTATAACCTTATCTCCTGTCTCCACCACTTAAACACAAACCATCGCAATATTTGTAATTTCTCTATTGTGTATTAATCTAAATGGAATTTGACGTTATATCTTCTCTCTTTTTTCAGTAACAAACTGATATAAGACCAGACAAAATTGTATGCGTATACATATTTTTCTTTTAGAATACAGTGTAATCCCAACAGATTGTAAAGCATTCGACGGAGCATATGCATCTGAACCTTCAGCGTCTGTCAAGAAATTGAATTTATATACCAAAAGGTATCTAAAAATTAAATATGACATTTCAAACCATGTTTATCAGTTTGCATTTAGTTTTAAAAAGAATAAGGAATATCATCTTTTAATAAAAAACCAAATTCAGGCAAGAAAGGATTTGCTTTACTCTACCATTCTTATGTGTACCTTATGTAGAAACAGTTGTTTCACTTATTGAACAACAGTGATCTTTTAAACGGGAACATATACTTTTATTTAAATAACAATCTATATTTAAATTACTTTAGTTTGTTGTTGGCCCTTTGCCTTAAATTTTTCTAATGACGTCACATTTTTTTTTCATTTCACATTTTTGTTGTAAAAAAATGATGAGATGTGTTCTCAAACAAGGCTTGCATTATTTGACTCTCAGTCCTAGCGCGTTAACAGGCATCTGGTGTCATTTTCATGTGACCTTCTGTTCGACAACATACTTAGTCCGGTAAAATACTATCTTTTGAAAATCCATGTTCAATTTATTCCGATTAAATCTAGAATTAAATGTAAATATAATACAATGAGGTTAAACAAACATCAAATTGTAAGAACATTAATACTCAAATGTTCATGTAAACTTTAGAAATTTACAAGGTAATTATTTTCATTAAGTGGTTTAAAATTACACTTTAAATAGAAAAAACTCATCATACATACCCGGCTTGAAACTTTGTTTTTGCGACAGACGCGCGTATTGAAGCCAAATACTCAGCATTGACGCTCAGATAAAACATAAAACGTTAAAAAGGCTAAATTTACTACGTAGTTGAATAGCATAGGACTAAAATAAGCTGAGGTAGGAAAGCCATTGCATTTCTAAAATTCGTTCTTGTAATGAGTTAGTTATAATTATTACAATATCAATAATAATTAATGTCATCACCGAAGTGTTGATTACTAGGCTTCCGATACCCTCGGGAAATAAAAACCCAACCAGCAGTGGCATCGACCAAGTCGTTGTAAAAATAAACCTCATTATAAATACCGGGATTGACATTTTGTATTTTCACCAGACGCGTGTTTAGTGTAGTGATGCTCGAATAAATAAAATTATGAAGACAAATAAACTACGAAGTTGCAGAGCATAGGACCAAACATTCCTAAAAGATTTGACAACTACAGCTACGATAATATATTCCTGAGGTAGAAAAAAATCAAAGTTTTGTAAACAGTTTATTTATATTATGATTATATCAAAATTAATGATTATTCTATCAACACATTGAACTTTAACCTTTTGTAAAAAGTGACAAGGTCAAAGATCGCTACGCTCTTCAATTATAAGCCGTTGCGCAATATTAGACAATATTCAATAATGACATCAATTTTTTTCTACGATTTTTATTTTTTTAAATCTCTGCGAAAATAAAACAAAAGCCTTGCCGCCACATTGTCATTTCATCATTAGAAAAACAAGCCAGCAATAAGATACTTAACGACACTCGAAATCAATATTTTTATATTCTAGATGAAATAAGAATCTGTTTTTACAGTTTACAGGCGAGTGTTTAATATCGGAGCTCCTACCTAGGGCTATGCAGATGTTGACTACTAAACATATAGCTAGCCTAGCAGCTGCATATATCAAGATAGAAAACATTTACGCAAGCTTTTTTGGAATTTTGACGAATTTTTTCTGCAGATCGTCTTTTGATCAAACGGATAAAAATATTCAAACACCGAATATCATACAATACAAAACTTCTAGACTTTGCATAAAACGAAAACAACATGTTATATTAGATATTTCAATTCTCTTTTCCTAGATCTCTATTGTATGTCATGAAAAAAAATGTATGCCTTCTAAAAAAGATGCTTATGGGTGATGTGGTTTTTTTTTACAATTGTTAATTGTGACAGATATATCACGTTCATGAACAAGAAAAATATTGCTTCTTATCGACCATCTGGAGAAGGATTATGCTACATGGTTTTTACTGACTAAAACAAAATTTCATTTGACCCTTTAAATATACTTGGATTCAAAGAAGACCAATATTGGAGTCGATGTCATTTAATGAATTCATTTTTTTTAAAAGAAAACGAGAAACATCTAAATTACAGTTTTGCATGAAATTATATCTATAGTTTGAAAATTTAGATTTACCTTGGTGTTGATAAATAATTATCAACTGTTTTAAAGAAATTTATACTAGAAGATATGTTTATAATTTTTGAACGATTTAATTTCAGTTGTTTAACACAGAACGCAAAGGATTACAGAGTGATGCACCCTTTCAGTCTTGCAATGAAAAATGACACACGCATATTGTCTGCTGAAATATACGGATTTATGTTTAATACAGATAACGAAATTACATTTGTATGCACAATCAAGATATGCAAAACAAGTACCCCCTGCGTTTCAGCGGTTGAGTATAATTATTTTATTTAAATGTGGACATAGATTATTATAGACAGAAATGTTGGATTTGTGTTTATGTGTTTAAGGCGTGATAATTTGAGAATTTCATACTGTATTTGCCATGCTATGGAAGTAAAATTATGATAGTACAACAAACCGCGATGAAGGTTCAGAATTATGTTCAACACCAATCATCCAAAACCCCCTCCATCCAACCACATCCCCAGTATCAGCGTTCATTATTTAATTAAAATGTTTTATCCAAATCTTTTTGGATGTCTAGTAAGCAATGTTCAGGTCAAAGTTAATCTGGGTTTAACGGTGACAGACCTCTTGGATTTCAAATTGTCACCAAAACCTCCAAATTAAAATCATCAATGTGTTATTTATTCAAGATTGTGTTTAAAGGTTCTAGACAGGTTCTGAAAGTATTCATTTCAGATACTGCATGGTTCTATAACTTTTTTAACAGTCTAGTCAACGTTCTTTGAAGCACAAATCACTCTAGAATAGAAGAGGAACTCCAGGTTTCATTTGGTAAACTGTGTGTTTCTTGTATATGCATTTCCCACAAAGTTGAATTATGGTTCTTCATGATGTTGAAAGGTGTCGTAATTGAAAAAAAACCGATATAACTGTCAAAAGTGATGTATGTACGAATTCAAGAAAGGCGCACGTCCTCAGAACCGTTTCAAAATTTTAAATCCGCCCATGTCTATTCCCTATTCTAACATTGATATTTATCAATCTTTTTGATTTAAACGTCTCTGTTTTGTCTGCAGGCTTGTAATGGTACAGACTGGTCATCAAGCAGAAAGAGAAGGCGTGCACCAGAGGATAAAGAGTTAACCATTACGAAACGGTTACGTGTTCAGATGAAAACAGTTCAAAGTTCAGCAGGTATGATCCAATTGCTCGCTCCTGATTAAAAGTCGGTTGCATACAGTCGTCCGTTATTTTGAATTTATTTTACATTATCTTGATGTTTTTCTTTCCATTAACAATACAATATTTTCTAATTTGGTTCAACTACTAGTAGATATTCACCAGAACTGCAATTGACGTATCTTAAATTATTTTCTTTCGTGTATTTCTTCCAATTTGTTACTTTTACATGTATGTATGCGACGTGAGAATTATTTGAATATTTAGCTGGTATTTAGACATTTCTTATTCGACCGGACGTATCTGCGGATGTATAATGTATACATCCGGACAGCCAAACGGACGCAACTTTTTAGAAAAGGTCACTGTCGAAGTCTAGCGATATCAATATTTGAATACCAAATTCAATCCTTTTGAATAAACTAGATAATGGTATACATTAATGTGACAGCAACCCAACGACTCGGATTAATTAAAACGTTTAGTCTTTGTTACAGAATGATCCCTACAGAATAATGAGCCAAAAAGCGACCTATGAAAAAAAATACGGAACCGAGTTAATTAAATATAATTATTTGATGTTAAAGAAATTCCAGCAAGCACAACAGTTGTTGGCATGACACGGGTTATGTTCTTTTCATATATTTTATGATAGTATGATACTAAACCCCTAACGGGAGGAATTGTACCTGATATTCATATGATGAAGACATAATCTTTCAATCAGTTTAATTGAGGTCTGGAGCTGGCATGTCAGTTAACTGCTAGTAGTCTGTTGTTATTTATGTATTATTGTCATTTTATTTATTTTCTTTTGTTACATCTTTTGACATCGGACTTGGACTTCTCTTGAACTGAATTTTAATGTGCGTATTGTTATTCTTTTACTTTTCTACATTGGCTAGAGGTATAGGGGGAGGGTTGAGATCTCATAAACATGTTTAACCCCGCCGCAATTTTGCGCCTGTACCAAGTCAGGAGCCTTTTGCCTTTGTTAGTCTTGTATGATTTTAAATTTTAGTTTCTTGTGTATAATTTGGAGTTTAGTATGACGTCCATTATCACTGTACTATTTTGCATATTTTAGGGGCCAGCTGAAGGACACCTACGGGTGCGAGAATTCTCGCTACATTGAAGACCTGTTGGTTGCCTTCGGCTGTTGTTTGCTCTATGGTCGGGTGGTTGTCGCTTTGACATATTCACAATTTCCTTTCTCAATTTTATTTAACAAGAACATTTGCAAAACTGTTTGATCGAATATAAACAGTTATGAACGCAAGTTAAAGGTATCTACTGTACATTCATAAAGTATTGCGAGGTACTCATGAATTTCATTAATAAAAACCTGGGTGATTATCGTATCACAAAAACCTCGCATTATAATTAATGATACGAATGACTGTGTGCAGATTTGCCTTAAGGGCATACGATACAGTTACAGGGAAGGTAATGACGTTGCTAACGTAATTTGTTATTTTCGCGACGTCAAACTGTGACATATCGGGAAAAGATGCATTTTTCGACTGGATTTTATCCTTCAAACTGATTTAATTTGAAAACGAGTTCATGGACCCCTATTTTTCAAAACGGCATTTTGTTTCATTTTGCAGGGAGATTATGTGACCCAAATTTTATGTCACTGTAAATAGAGGATTTTTTTAAAATTCAGATAAACATGCAGTAAAAAATGACGTTTTTCCCCAATTCATGAACATTTGATAAATATGAGTTATTTCTGAATAAAAAAATTGCACATTTTTAGGATATTTATAAAATACAGAAATTACCGATTATTTAACAAAAAACAATTTGTGTTTATCTTTTATAACAAAAAAGTTATGTCTTTCTTTCGAAAAAAAAAATTCGGTCACAAATCTAAATTTTGAGCAAATATATAAAATTTCGACCTCATTTTACTCAAAAAGTAGCACATGAAGGTATATTTTTTATTACATATTTGATTTAATCAGGTAAAAAATAGCCTATATGCAAATTTTCATGAACTTGTAAATATAGGATCAAAACTGTATCGTATGCCCTTAAGTCTCCATTATAAATGTAGCATACTGGCCCACAAAAAATAAAAACAATCTATAGTTTCTGCAATCACAGTTAACTAAATAAGATACTTCAAGCAATAACATTGAAAACAACACGTAAATATCGACGACCGACTTTAGAGTAGACTTCACGCATCAATGCTGACTGATAGTTAAAACTACTGTATCAGTTATTTAAGGGGTTCGGATTTCTGAAGCTGTTTCAAGGCTAAACGTCTGTCCTTATCCAATATACTCTAAATTCTAATGTCATTCAAAGTATCCCAAACTCACTTTGTTTGCTTCTATATATAAAGCAAAGAACCATCAATCAACCTAATAAATTATTCCATGTAAACAGTACACGAAGACAAGAAACTATACAATGCTATAATGCATACTTACTTGAAGATATAGCTCAATTTAAACCGACTGTAATGTATTATTTAAACAGAAAATACTAATAAAAAACTATTTCGGACTAAAGGAACATGAACTTTCAATATCAAGATCATTTTTTTTTCTTGTTTGTCCTTCTGTTTAAAAGACTTTACATTCTTTTAAGAATGAGTTTAATAAACTAAGATATCGAAATGTCAAGGTACTATTTTCACCCATTATTTAACCAAGTGTCAGTAAATAACTATTGGTTGACCAACAGTGCAGGTAATATGACCATATTACTATTTTAATTCAATATCAGTCAATATAATTTAAGGTAGAACACTTTCATTCGAGACAATGCAAAACATAGAATTGTGGTGAGATATCACATGATTTCTACCTAACATATGGAATAACGCAATGATATAACCTACGAGTACAGATCAAATAATTTCATTAAAACTTCATGAGAACATTTTTTTTGTAGTAAACAATCTATATTATAGTGTTTGATACCATAGAAACTACTACAGATATGTTTATATAAATACATATTGTCAGGTTGGGAAAAGCTAAAAATAGCACACATTCCGGTTTAAAGCTTTCATTTTACAATTTATGACTTCTGTTGTTGAAATATGGTTACATGCAATTCAAAAAGAGGGACGAAAGATACAAGAGGGACAGTCAAACTCATAAATCGACAATAAACTGACAACGCCATGACTAAAAAAATGAAAAGAACAAACAGACAAACAAAGGATAAGCTTAAATTAAAAAAATCAATTGTTTTCTGATTTATTGGCTTCACCGTTTTTAGCTTTAAAGTACCACTGTTAGACCACTTACTCAAAATCCCTTTCTATTCAACCAAATTGCTCTCTTTTTTTGTTTAAAGCGTTTTAAATTTTTAACCTTAAGTTAAACTTTATAGAAACCAGGTATATCCTCGTCATGATCTAAATCGATGGCTCCTTGTCTTGCTTGTTCCGCAGTGAGAGTGGGAACCACTTTAAGAAGAAAATGAGAGTAATAAACAGGTCAATTACACCACTCCATAATAGTGAAAATTTTACTATTTTGTTCGTAGAGTTTTATGCTTTATTCAGACGTGTTAATGGTTTGAAGGAGAACTAAAAAGCTGTTTGTTTCATGTTATACATTTTAATTTAAGAATATTGATCAACCTTGCCAAAATATTTTATATATACACGTGTTCATCGAGACTATCAAAACTACACTTGGTTGGCGTTGTTATTGAGCAAAATAATTGTAATGTTTTCACTATGGAACTGAAACATGGATATCCATGAACAATTTGAATTGTGTTACTTTTATAAGGTGAAACCCATTTCAGTTCATTAAATAAGTTATTTAAAAAGAATTTGAAATGCAAAAATCGAATATCGAAAGTCAACGAAAGATCGACAATATCATGAAATAACAACCGAAACCGACATAAACACAAAAAAATCAACACAAAATTCATAACTGAGCATAAAAAACCTGACAACAACCAGGGATTTTATTAGATGCTCCTTGGGGGGGGGGGGGTAAATACTTCTGCGTGTGTAATACACGGTGTGATTCTTCTATACCATATTGTTGTATCAAGTCATTAGGCTTCAGAAATGGTGTATAGGCAACTGACTCTTATCTAACCCTTAGACATCACCAAATTCGTATACCAAGGCAAGGTAAAAGTGTTAACCTTATACTTGATTAAATGTGAAATTTGAAAATAGAAACGTATTTTCCAGGACAAAGGAAAAAACAAGACTTTGATCGACAGAGAAATTAGTAATGATAACTTAATGTTTAATTACAGAACTATACTGCTGTTCAAAACTCGTAAATCCATGGACAAAAACACAATCGTGGTAACATACTTAAACATAAGAGGAGAACAACGACACAACATTGAAATATAACACACACAGAAACGGACTAAACATTAGACAAAATCCTATGACAATAACAAATATAACATCAACATTATTTTAATGTTATCAACATTTTTTTTATGGTTAATGTATTTGATACTATTTTTTCTTTGCAGGATTTACAGAATATAGTTGCTTTTGCATCATCTTGCTACAACTATTCATTCAAATGGGGTAATTGCGGAGACAAAAAGTCAAAAAGAAATTGATAATGTTTTTTTCTAAATTTAATTGCATAATTTGTGTGTTGTCATTTGATTTTGCCATGTGATAATAGACTTTACGATATAATTATCCTCTAAGTTCAGTATTTTTGTGATTTTACTTTTTGCTGATAGTTAATTAATGATATACAATATTTTACAATCCATTATTCAGAATGTTAACTGATTGATATTTGTATTATAGAAAGATTGACAGAATGAACAATTGTTTTGATTGTATCATGATACAATGTGCTATAGAAGGTTTTGCCTTCTTTTTTCTTCTTTTTTTAAATCAGTGTTTCTGTCTTTTTTTTTTTTACAGAATTTAACATTGAGAATATTTTCATACATGAGGAATTTGCCTATCATTTAAGGGAATGCACTCTTATCGGCTAAAATGCCGAACAATTGATATTGCCAGGAAATTGTCAAAAAACTTGTATTTTTCATTGTTTTCAATATGAATTGTATTCCATTGATCGACACATTTTTAATTGACCAGTATATTTGCCTAAAGCATAGCTTGAGACGTCATTAATTAAATGTGATACACGAACTTTGGAATATTCGTGTCTTCTGACAATTTCGTCAATACTACAATAATATTTTTCTTATATTTCTTCATTTTATAGTAAACTATATCATACAGAGAAATTGTTTAAAAACTAATTATACGTGGACAAATCGTTTTATATCATACCTTCCCCTTTGGCCACCTTTATGTGGAAAGCAATGAATTTTGAATGTTAGAGAGACTTCCCTTTGTTTAATCTTCTTTAGGGCATGCGATACAGTTATGATCCTGTATTTACAAGTTGATGAAAATTTACATATATGCTATTTTTTACCTGATTTAATCAAATATGCCATACAAAATATACCTATATGTGCTACTTTTTGAGTAGAATAAGGTCGAAATTTGGTATATTTGCTCAAAATTCGGATTTGTAGCCGTATTTTCTTTTTCGAAAGAAGGCATAACTTTTGTGTTTAAAAAGATAAACACAAATGTTTTTTTGTTAAATAATTTGTAATTTCACTACTTTATAAGTAACTCAAAAATATATACGTTTTTTATTCAGAAATAACACATATTTATCAAATGTTCATGAATGTAGAAGAAAACATCTTTTTTGGCAGTATATTTATCAAATTAAAAAAAATTGCACTATTTACGTTTTCTTGAAAATTGGCACACATAATCTTCTCGCGAAATCAAATCAAATGGCATTTTAAAAAATAGGGGTCCATGAACTCGTTTTTAAGTCAAATAAGTTTGAATGATAAAAATCAGTCAAAAACTGTATTTTCCCCACATAAGTCATAGTTTGAAGTCGAGATAATAGCGATTTTAAACAAAATTCTATATCGTATAATTGTATGTTTCCTCGTTCACTTTAACTCGGCATATCAATTGGAAATCGTGGTTAAATCATCATTAACACTTAATATATCTATATTTTATTTTTTTATAAACAGAATTTGTATGTACGCACAATTTTGTATACTTTGATATTACTTTTAATCAAACTAAATTGTAGTTAATTGGTGGTTTATTTATTGTCTACGCAAAAAAAGCATTTGCAGATGATAAGCTGAAGTAGTCATAAATTCCAGACTCACTCGAATGAAAAAAAAGGAAGGAAAGTTTGTCCCTCTTAAGTGTGGGGTTGTAAGCATTCGGTTGATACATGTTCGATATCTTTGATAAGGTAGTTCTTGATATCACAGGGAAATGCATTGAACGTAGCTATACATTCCTATCCCCTTTGTTAAACGAACAAACACAAAGCTTTGAAGGCAAATGTTTTTAACTCATCTGCTGGTTTTTTTAAGACATGTTGTAACAAGCTCAATAATTTGAATAATAGCAGTGTAATGATTGTTTTTCTGAACAGGAATAGATCAAAATATGACCAGATTTGAAGATATACATAATTCAATTAAATGAACTTTGAATCAACTTTGTTTAACTTGGATTCTGCCACAAAAACCACATTCACTTAAGTTATGCATAGGATGCTTGTTCTGTTAATAAGCGTCGGTTTTTTTTATAATGAATTCCTGTTTTAAAAGAGTAACGTTTGACATCAAATCACGGTATGGTACTGTATCTAGGTTTTAATTCAAAGCACATATGTCAGACCAGACATGTCAAACCGTTAGTGTTTTCGTGTTATAAAAGTTCTGCTTTGAACATGACACTAATTACTTTGGCATTAATAGATACAAAAGAAAGAGATATACACCAATGAAAATGACAGAAAGGACCCAAGATGAAGCCTACACCTATCTCTTATTTTATAACAGAAATAAATTGTCCGTTGATGCGTCCGAAGCACTACGGCATTTACTGATTACTTCATCAGGAAGGCTTTTAAAACAATATTTAAAAAAACCTAGGATGTACAAGAACCGAAACAAGTGACGTGTATATGGTCAAAAAGGCATACTTTCTAAATTTTTAAACAACCAATTTTAAGGAGGTTTGTAGTAAATTGGGTCACTGCATAATTACTGATCACTGACCTGTTGGTACTCTCAGCGAGTGATAGCCCACTAGCAAAATAAGATATGATTGATAAATATGGCATTGCTTCATTCAATGTTTTCTATGATATATAATATTATATAACAGGACCGTTTATATCGACTCGATAGTAATAAAAAAGTAAAAAGTGGTATGACTTTTTCATACTTAATTACTGCAATGAGTAGTGTACTTGCAATACAAAGAGTGATACTTGGAATATAACTTATAAGTATCAAATTGACAATTTGCATGCATTCTCTTGACATCTATCACGTATCATTAAAACGGTCATTGAAAAGAGAGGAACGATACCAAAGGAACATTCAATAGTATGGTATTTAAATCCTAAAGGGAGAGACTGTGCGTAATTTTAAGATGCAGACATTATCAATCAGTTTAGGAATGTATATCCCTCATGCAAAGCTCTGATTCCTTTCACGGATTTTGTTATACTTTTCGGACCTTTTAGATTATAGCTCTTCATCTTTTATAAAAGCTTTGGATTCCAATTATTTTGGCCACGAGCATCACTGAAGAGACATGTATATTGTCGAAATGCGCATCTGGTGCAAGAAAATTGGTACCGTTAACTTTATTAATTGACGTTTGCAGCTGAATTGTCAATTACTGCCAGTAGTGTTTTGTTAGTTTCGTCTGTTACCTATATATTCTACAGCAAAATGCGTTGAATGTGAAGGTAAATGTTACATCTTTTGTTAACTTGCTTGTAAACTGAATCGTGAAGTTTAACTATATAAACTTCCTTTCGAAGTACATGTACCGGCTGTAGTCAAACAATATAAGACTAAGTAGGACTAACTACAGCAGGTGCATGTACTCCAAATGGGGGTTTATAAAGTTAAACTTCACGATTCAGCTTACAAGTTGTTTAATTATCTATCGGACTAGTATACTCTTATAGAAGGGTAGTATACCTTACAATAGACTTCACGGCTCAGCTAGCAAGCAAATTTATTAAAGATAATACATTTACCTCAAAATATTTAACTGTTATATCGGAATCTGACCTCCGTTTAGCTGAGTTTTTAAGTGCTATTGATGAGTATTTCTTTATTATACATAGGTAAGAGATACAGGTAGAGGGTTGAGATCTAACAAAACTGGTTTAAAATTAAAACCATCGCATGTTTTGCGCCTGTTCCAAGGCAAGAACACTGAGCCATTGTCAGTCTGTTGTGTTGTGCTAAATTTTTGTTATTTGCATGTTTAGAAGTAGTCTATTTCAATGACCTAGTTTACATTTTTGTTGAGGGACCCGCTACAGACCGCCAGTTGGTTCTGGATTTTTTTAGCTGCGTTGTAAGTTCCTATGCAATGCTTAATCCTCAATGTTTCTATATCCACTCGTTGACAAGGAACATATCCTTCAGCTAGTTGAGATTGAAAACTTCCTTTACCATTTTAATAAATAAAAAAAATACACGATTGCAAAGAGGAACGAACGAAATTGTCACATCACATTTTTAAACGTAAGACACTTAAACAGCCTCTAATCTGCTTGTTTTTACTGATTGTGTCCTTTCAATGATTGTCTTATATTCCTGATTGATTGGGACATTTCGGCTGAATGTGGATTCACATGGGGGGAATTTATTTGAACATCGGTATACTGCTGTTTACTGAATTCCTTTTATATCATTCTGACTTATTGATCATGTTAAAACCGTTTCTTGGCTTCAATTTATATATTTAATAAACAGTTAGTAGAAATGTTACGTACATTATAAAAACCGCATGGCTTTGAAGAC
Source organism: Mytilus trossulus (assembly GCF_036588685.1). NCBI lineage: Eukaryota > Metazoa > Mollusca > Bivalvia > Mytilida > Mytilidae > Mytilus > Mytilus trossulus. Next base: position 14,299,386 of record NC_086378.1, on the reverse strand, counting down.
ATCCTGAACTGTCGCAACAAACGAAGAAATTGATGATGAAAGATTAAAAAAAAAGAAAGTTAACACATTGTTTTGTTCGCATTTGTTTTTGTATTGACTTATGGATGTAGTTCTTCATCATGTTCATATTGAATACTTGATAATTGAAACAAATCACTAGTGTAAAATCCACATTAAGGTAGGCTGTAATATAAATTTGTCACACTATGGGATATTGACGTTATAAGTTATATATGTGGCCAGTAAATTCCATGATTTGTTTACTCTCTCTCAATATTAAATTTACTGACTCCTTAAATATTTCGAATTAGGTCACACCGTGTAACTTATTATACCTAGAGAAAACTTAATGATTCCAAAATTTTCAACAATATAAAAGTTTCATTGACCTTTACCATGCACGATGCCAAATCCAAACCTCTTTTTCATCGTCCCCTTACAAATTCTTGATATTGTTATCAATGAGAGATTTTGACCAATATCCTGGAATGTTGAAATTTCAAGACAACCAACGGGAAAGAAAAACTTCATATTACTCATTGATATAGTTGAGGACTATGTTTAATATACAATCATTTAAGCCAATTCCAATGCACCACAATAACACACGTTATATGAATGCACTAATTATGATCGGTCAGGCATTTAGTAACGCATTTAAGAACTATGTTTTTCTATGAGAATACGGGATTCTTATCCTTTAAAGAAGCACGAGCTTTCGAATCTGTTAATCTCTTAACGCCGACAAAGCTTCTAGCAATATAGTTTTCTCTGCAAAATTTTTTTTTAAGAAAGTCTCAACAAAAGGACTTGCAACTTATAGCAAATCTTGGAATCCTCATTATATCCCTGGATCATTTCTAAAGAGTTGATTTAATAAAATCACATAGCCGTCTATCTCCTTTATCATCCCCATACGAAAGAACAATGAATATCTTCCGTCTATTCTGAATACCTCAAGTTTAAAAAATAAATCGTTAAAAAGTAAGATGGATACATGTTCGACTAAATATCTTCCATATGTGCCTACTGTCATTTTACACTAAAAGACAACATTTAGAATAATTGAGATGACGTATATTCAATCAGGAGTATCAATTATTTGTTGACTATCAAAATGTCTTGTCCATAATCAGTCTATATAGAAGAGGCGAATCGAAAAAAAAGTTTCTTACATTAAACAGCGATATTGTCTTTTATATATAAAAAATGGCTACGAAAAATTAAGAAATACCAACATTAAAACATGTATTTAAATACAAACAATTATTTAATCTTAAATATATTCAGCAGTTTGTTAAGAGCGAAAGTCTATGTCAGTGAAAAATTTGAAGTGCCGTGTTTTCCTTATGTACACAAATAAATACAAGTAAATTCTTATATGAATGCCATACTTTGAACATATGAAAGCAGTAAATTTTTTTTTAATGTAAGTAGCGTTGTATAATATTAAGTAGTTTTAAGGCCATCGCTCAAACTCAAAATGTGTTTAGTAGCACCTTTGTGGTTTCTATAATAAAAAAAGAAGATTTGGCATGATTGCCAATGAGACAACTGTCCACAAGAGACCAATATGACCCAGACATTAACAACTATAGGTCATTGTACGGCCTTCATCAATGAGCAAAGCTCATACCGCAAAGTCAGCTATAAAATGCCTTGAAATGACAATGTAAAACAATTCAAACGAGAAAACAAACGGCCGTTTTTGTATGAAAAAAAATAAATTTTGGTTTTGGAATTCCAATTAAATACAGGTTTTATAAACATCGTCGTACTTTAATAGCCAAAAATAACAATTATTGTTCACGTATGTAAATAGTTGTCACAGGTAACGGGGTTTATCCTTTAATATTTTGGAATCTCGATTCCTCTTCATTGGATTCATCAGTGACGCTCAGATCAAAATAGTCAGACATCTAAACAAGTATAAATTTAATGAGCTTTGAAGACCCAAAACTCCAAAAAGTTTCGATGAATACGGCTCAGGGAAATTCATGACTAGGATAAGAACATCTATTAATTTTTCTCGTTTTTTTATACAAATTAGACCGTTGGTTTTTCTGTTTGAATAGTTTAACACTTTTAGTTTTGGGTCCTATATAGAATATTGTTCGGTGAGGGCCAATGATCTGTGTTGAAGGCCTTATTTTGACCTATACTTTTAACAAATTGTTACATAGATGGGAGGTTGTCTCATTAGCATTGATACCACATCTTCTTATATCTATAAATCTTTAATATTTTCTCTTAAATAAATGCTTTCCTGTCCTCCAAAACCGTCTGACTTTTTCATTGTTTCGCAATGCATATACATTTTCAGAAGTGAATTGGTAATAAAACGAAACAAAAACTGATACGATATGTTGTGCAAAGATAGCAAGATAGACGAAAGATATCAGAGGTACAGTCAAACTCATAAATCGAAAATACACTGACAACGCCATGGCTAAAAAGGAAAAAGACAAATAGACAAACAATTATAGTACACATTACACAACATAAAAAACTAAAGAATAAGCAACACAAACCCTACCAAAAACTAGGGTTTATCTCAGGTGCTTTTGAAGGGTACGCAGACCCTGCGCCACAGGTGGCACCCGTCGTGTTGTTTGTAGGATAACAAATCCGGTAAATAGTCTTATTCGATAGAAATTTCTTGGCAAAGCATCTAAAAAGACGCGTCCAAGAGGCGAGCTGGTTATGTTCATAGAGATATCGAATTACCAACGGGAAAAAAAGTCCTTTTCAATAAGTGTTTCTATGTTAATAATGTATGACATGACTTGTTTAAATGTTTTTATTTGGATGACTATTGTACTTTTTCTTTGTTTGGAATAAGTTTTTTCCATTTGAATATTTATTTGTTAGGGCAATTGAGAATGGTGTGTTGGATTGAATTGTTTGTAGTACTTTTTTTTTTTATCTTTCACAGAAATGATTTTTCTTTGTATATTTGGATATTACCAGCATTACCTATGATGGAATCATATAGGTCGGTAGTACATTTACATTAGCCACATTTAAATTCCGCCATTGTATCTTAACTGAAAATAGAAGTAATCGGTATAACCATATGATCGAAAGCAATTGACTTATCAGGATGTTAACACAGTCAAATATCGATAGGATATACAATGTGACTTTTTGTTGTATTTATTTTTTATGAGAAAACTATTGCAGTTATATAAGAAAAATATAGCATTCATAAATTTTTCATATATTAAAAAAAATACATCGCTTTTATATTCGAAAGATATCGCATTGATATGATAAAATATAGCAGTATCCTTGAATTATATGTGATTTTGGCTTAGAAACAACTGAATTCATTGAGATTGCTTTCCACTAATTTTGCTGCATGGTATTTATTGAATGTGTTCATCTACATTCATGCTTCATTTAATCATTATATCAATTTTCTTTTTTTTTTAATACAACTTGCTTGTTATAATATTACACAATTCATGAAAATTATCAGGAATAGCTTTTCTTCATACAAATGGAAACATATTTGTCTGAAATTTCCCAAAATGCAACTTGTTGATTTTACACAATATTTTCATATAAGAAACGTTTTTATAGATCCGCTTCTTCCATAGAATAGTTATGCTAAAATAATGACAACCCACAATCAATTATTTTGCAACATATAAACATGCTACATTTATTTAAAGAAGCATTTTATTCTTACTCCATTATTTTTATTCTACCATCCATGAAATAGGTCTTTTTATTTATTTTTTAATGTACTGAGAGAAGAAAATGTATCTAATGACAGACATATACCTAAACAAATTTTACATGAAACATTTTACCATAACGTTGCATGTAAAAGCACGTTTTGTTTAGCGCGGTGAATAACACTTTCTCAGGTGACTATGCTTTTTTATTCAAAATCCAATTCATTTAGAGAAACCTACTAAAATAATACCAATATGGAATAACATATGATATTGTAATGCCTCTCGACTGGTGTAAGCAAATACAATTTTTATAACATACATGATACATTTTTTTCTTTCTATAATGTGAGTAGAACCTTGTTACACAGCACGAATCTATCATGCAGACCCTTATTGTTGACTTTGAAGACACTCTCTGATTTTTAAGATTGCAAAATACATTTCTAAAATTTGATGAAAATAGTTCAGTGATTTATTCTGTATGCGTATTCAGAATCAAACACCACAGGTATTGTTAATTTACATTATCCCATGAAAACTGTTTTCCCAAAGCAAAAATTAAATTTAGTTCTAAAATACTGATTCAAGGTTATATCATTTCTAATCGCAATTGTTTTTGTACTTCAAATTGTGCAATCAGTTTTATATGTTCATGATAGACAAATGCAAAACTGGCTATCATTATAGACAGACATAATTTGAGTTATCTTCTAAAGTTTATCAAAAAAAAAAAAACTTTTTACTGATAACGTAAAGAAGTGAAGTCACTTACAAATAGATAGGTTATCAAAGCATGACTTAGGAACTGTTGGATAGAAGTTCAATGTCAGATAAAAGCATATTATCGTCGTAATAACACAACATAATAAATTGCATTCAAGGTGACCCCAAAAAATATATAAATATATTTTGTCTCAAATTGGGCCCATCAATGTTAAATCTTCAAATTTGTGCTCGCAAATTTTGATTCTTCCCTCCGATTTAACCCTTTATTCTGGAACGCATGCACCGTGTTTGGTGCCCTTAACCAATAGATCACCTAGGCTGTGTAACGCATTTTTATGACTTTTTGTATCATGTTTCATTACATACCTTATATTTACACCTTTTTCTGATTCAACTTCGATTATAATCTAACCTTGGTTGTGCAGCAACCCTAGGAGGTGTTAAAAATCTGTTACTGCTGATACGATAATCGTTCATTCGTTTAATATGTTTGAGCTTTTCATTTGGCATTTGATAAAGGACTTTCCGTTTTGAAATTCCCTCTGAAATCAGCATTTTTGTGATCTTACTTTTTATCTTTTTCACGCCAAGGGCTTTCGAACTTAGTTGGAATGAACAGTATCAATATTAGGGTGAGTAGAGACACTTGAAATCCCAGTAAATCAGTTTGTTAAAGCTCTTCTTTTTTTTTGAAGATGGCACGTCTGTCTTTGTCTTACATGGATTGAAGCAAAATCCAAAGACTCGCTTTAAGTTGTTGACCAGCGCAACCTTTTCTCGTTTTCTAATATTCTGAAATGTCTAAACGAATATGAAGTGAACCATTATTAAATATTTATCAGTCGAACACTAAACCCTGCGGCTCGTGTTGAGATCGCTACATTCCTTCAACCAGGCCAATTGTATGAATCAAACGGTCATTTTCAACTATGTTCTCAAGCTTCATCTCCAAATTTGTTTTGCATGTCCCTGTTATGTTGAAAAGAATCATGTACTATGGTAGAAATAAGAATAAGTTCATCATAAATATCCCGATTGTTTGTGATGCCTAAATGAAGTTGCTGTGGTCATCATTAAAACTCGTCTGGTTTGATTGTTTAGTGTTTCTGAAGACTCCATTCAATCCATCTACTAAAAATATTTGGACATTGATCAGTCGTACATATTTTTTGTTTCAAGAAAGTCAGATACGAGATCAGTACATATTCATAAAAGAAGGTCTAGATAGCGTTTTCAGAAGAAGGAATACTGAACCATTTAAATAGAAAATACAGAAAAATTAGTATTAAAAATAGTTTGTTGCTAAATTTAATTATACAGAATAATGAGCACAATTTATAAAGAAAAGAGAAAACATGCTAAAAAAGTAACAAATATAAAATTGAAAGACCCGACTAACCCATCACGTTTCTTTCAAAAGCCTTTCATTTAGGGATTTTTAACCTGTCTAAATGACTTCTCAATAAAAGAAAAACGATATTGCGATATTGTTTTAAGTCTTTCGCGATAATGATAGGTCATGGAATACATCAATTCATTTTAATCGCATTTTGTTATATTTAATAAGTCAACACACCTCTGTTTCATAAATTGAAGAGATATCAAGTATTATACTTGATTTGTACACATTAGGATAGAACAGACAGTTGTCCACGCATTGTGCATTGTGAGTATATTTTTTTCTTTTTCAAATGTAATGATATAATTATCAATTATCAAATAATACCAAACCTCATCATAAGAAAAAAATATATATTATTTTTATGTCAAGGGTTTTTCTTTTTTTCTTGTAAGTTTTAATCTTTTAATTTTGACAGGTTTAGCTAAAGTAAAGATAATTCAATATGAAAACAATGATTTTTGGGTCCAAAATTATCAATGTATGCTTTGCAGACCCAAAACATTGCCTCACAATTTAATCAGCAATAATCGAGGCGCATTTTACTAATTCGCATAAAACAAATGTTGCTTGAAGGTTCAGATATCGATAAATGTGTGTCAAGGAATATATTAATCTTTGTATGAAGTTCATTGAAAATTGATATAGAATAATTCTTTAACGAAATCAGTAAAGAACAAAACATTATGAAAAGGTTTACTGTTTTCATACTTCTAAAGAAAGAGGCCGATTCCATTAAGTTGCGACTTCTCTGATAAGTCGGAAATATTTGTGTTATGACTTTTGAATGAAGTGATTTGTACAGTCATTGAACAAAAGTGAGTTCCCACTCAAAAAATGTCCTTTCATTTCAACTAAAATCAATATTCAAATTTTTTTTAGAATAAAGTGACTTTTTGAGTAATTTATTTAATATAGATACCAAAAGATGTAGAAAGATCTGAAATGGTATTGTTTATATTTTCATAACTTTTGTGAGGAATGTTTTCGTAATCTGATGGGTTAAACAGAAATGCAATTTTTTACGATTTTTTTTTGGTTACAAAATATATTAAACTTTACCAGAATTATTTTTCTCTGTTTTCATTTCGTCAGAAAACAAAAATAAGCCTCAACAATATTAAACTTGAAACATTTCTACATCTTTTTGTATTGATATCATATAAAACAGTCTTGTAGTTATTTGAATTATTTTTGTTGAAAAATATTGATTTTAATTGAAATGATAGGACCTTGTTTTAAAGTGAAAACTTACTTTTGCCCACCTTCTGTTCTTCCTAAAATTGTTTTTGAAACTCTTTTTTTTCCACAGATAACGCCATTTTTTTTAAAAATATTCAAATTCGAATATCGTTATCGATCTGTGTCTTATACACTTTAGCGCATTCTCAGTCGTCTTATTTGCTGCTAGCCATGAATCCTGGCCCACTGCTCGACGGACAAGAACGTATTATATAAAGTCTTGATGTCAGGGTAGCTGACAACGAAATCTTTTATACTAAATTTACAAAGATCAGTTTGTTAGACCTCATGATGTTAATACAGTGAATAAAAGAATTCAACATTGATTACATACAATAGTGTTTGTCGAAATTTACACCTTTCAAGAGTCTTTTGATTTCCACATAATTTTTATTACCAATAGTTAACAAGTGTCTGGTCAAATTTCTAAAAGCTACCAATAGCTATGTCTTCTCTTCGTTAATTCCATTGTCAGAGTATCTCTGTCACACGAGTATTTTAAAACCTTTTATTAATTTTATACTACTCATTTAAAAATTAAACATTAAGAACTTAAATACTAAAACAAAAAGGGTAAATGCGTTTTTCATAAAATATTATTGTCCCAAAAATATACAGAAATGGACAAATCGTAATTGAATACTATTTACATCTATGTGTGCAAGTGAATTAAAATCCAGACTATAAAAAGGCATACTGTAGGTTCCGGATCCGCGTGTTCTAGTTTCATTGAAAGTAGGAGGTACAAGAACTATTACTTTTGTCCTGTAATTTTGAATATTTATTTAATCATATTAAAAGTGGGTCAGCTCTAAAATATTACGTTTAAACATGTTATTAATAAGCTAAGGTTTGTTCTACAAACATTTCACAGATCATCTTTGTCATCCTTTTTATATATTTTTTTTTTACTTGTTGCATTCTATGTACTGTGACGTTTATTACTTTGGTTCAGAACTGAAATTCTGTTTCTGCTATGTTACCAAAATACATCTGATGAGCGATTCATACTACAGTGGTTCCTTAGCATTGTATGAGTTCTTTATGTTATATTTAGATTCTTTTTGACAAAATATATTGCGCTTAATAAACTTTCTAAAAAAAAATCATTTGTAATGCGATCATACTGAAAGGTTGGTACATCATAAGATGAATCTATCTAGAATTATTTCATCCATAAGAATAAAATGGTTCAATATAACTATGTGTTTCTTTTCAATTGAGTGAGCTTTACACAATTATATATTTTCATAAAAGAGGGATAAAGGATACCAGAGGGACATTGAAACTCACATAAATTGGAAATAAACTGACACCGCCATGGCTAAAAATAAAAAGACAAACTGATAAATAATAGTACATAAGACGAACCATAGAATACTAAAGACTAGGCAACACCACCATCAACAACAACTGGAAGTGCTCTCAGGTGCTCCGGTCCTAATAATTCATCTCCATTGTCCACGATTCATAGACGATCTAATATAAAAAAAAAAAGTAGATGTGGTATGATTGCCAAAGAGACAACTATCCACAAAAAACCAACATGACATTAACATTAACAATAATAGGTCACCGTACGGCCTTCAACAATGAGCAAAGCCCATACCGCATATAGTCAGCTATAAAAGGCCCCGATAAGACAATGTAAAACAATTCAAGCGAGAAAACTAACGGCCTTATTTATTTTAAAAAAAGTAATGAAAGTTACCAAATGAAAATATGATAAAAACAGCCTTGACGCATTGTGTTTTTTTCTTTCTTTTGAAGATGACTACAAAACAAGTCAATGTGGTGCTATTTACTCTTTTAGTAAGTAAAACGTTTTTTTAAAGTCTTGGTGACTTGGTGTGTCCAAAACACATTTAATCATTGTCGAAAAGAAGCTAACACTCATTTAGCTTATTTGTTTATTGTTATGAAAAATTATGGACCTATATATGTTAATTGCTTGTTGATTGAATTTTGAACATATTAACGTTACGAAGTAAAATAACTATTTAGAAACACGTTAGTTGTTCAAGATCTTATAATGACCTCTCACGATTTTTCCAGCGGTTCATACAATGTTTTATCTCGATTTCTTTAGTATCTGATCCTTATGAAAGATATCTTACCTCTCCTTGTTTATATACTTTCTATTATCTACTCACATTGTTTATGGATTTTTTAATGTGTAAATACTAGTAAACAAAACATAAAAAAATTAAAAATATTACATAATTTGTACATTATACACCGAAAAAAATAATGATAGAATTTCCATTATGTTCTAAAACTACCGTCACTGACGTTGCGTAGAAAAATAACTATTTAGATATAAGTCAGGTATTTCAAATGTTATATTAACCTCTCGTTGTATTTTCCGCTTTGAATATAGTGTTTTGTCAAATAAGATTCCCTATGCTGGTAACCACTGAGAAAAGAGATTTTTTTAAGTCATTTGTTTCATGTTATTGTTATAGGTTTCTCTTTGATAGGAAATCACTATTTAATTTTGAGAAGATAAAGAGATAAAACAAGAAATCAGAAAGCATAGAAGGCCGCATGATATTTATTATGTAATCGGCTTTTTCACTTTCACATACTGATATGTATTTATACTGAGACAAACATCGTGTAATACAGGTATATCGACACTTTCTTCTTGACGGAAAATTATCAACTCTATCTACCATTACCAAACGTTGATGTTCTAACTGTTCACAACGTCACAAATCTCTTCGAGGTCTGTTTTAAACATACAAAGTTTTTGTTAAAAAAAAAGCAAAGATTGAAATTTATCAACAAACTGTACGACATACGTTTATTGTAAGAAAACGCTGTTACCTTTTTGTAGCCACGAAAATGAAAAAAGTGAGGAAAGCGTACTAGCTTAAACGCAAAAGCTATAGCTAATGACATATTTTTACACACATGAGTAAAATGAATAACTTTATTTGTTTTTTTTTAACTGTTTGCCATTTAAACAGTTAGTATTTGGAGTAGCAATAAATCCAAAAACAAACACAGCGACAGACACAGAACCATCAGAAGAGGCAACGACAACAGAACAAACCACAGAAGCAACAACACCAGATCCACCTTCGTTTCATCAGGGACAACAGTATACAATAAGTAAGTGACAACAAACATGGGTTATTATTACTCAGAGATGCTTTCAACAAGCTTTTTGTGCTCTTTAATCTATATTTTGTGTTATTTATATTTTAGTTTCATAAGTTAACCAATTTGCTATTGGTGTTTACAGTTTTTTTATGTTATTCTGTTATTTCATTCTCAATGGTTCGGAATGGTTGAACGCTCACACAAAATCTGCTTGTTCCAAGCCATTAGCCTGTTGACACTGTTTGTTTGTTTGTTTTTTTTGTTCAAAGGTTTTATAACGCCGATGTAGAATCTTGAACTGGAGTCACTAGAAAAATCAACAATCAATAGAACAAAATGTCATTTCAATACTCTGTTCGGTAAATGCAACGTTCGATTTTTTTTTAAACGGCGAGTTATAAAAGCATATTCATATATGTATTGCTATCTTTATCACAAAAAATGATTAAAACGATGATTTCCTTTTTTTTCGATTATAGATAGATCTATCTAAGAATTATTCTTTCGTAAAGTATTTCTTTCTGAATTATGACAATATCATTGATTAAATGGCGTCCCGTTACTCCCTATGGTGTCAGTAGATTTCATATCGGATTGAGGATGGTGATGCCATCTATTACATAACAAACTCGACGGTAATAGTCCAATGTCCAGTTAATTACAGGTATAACTAAAAAACTACAGTGAGTGGTGTAAGTTCTGGTGGATATATTAATGGACCTCAATCGAAAATGTGTGAATTGTTAATGAACAGAACATCATTAATATATCTGAATGTGAAATTATATGACTGGCGTATTTGATTTTCTTGCTTTAAAAGTGTCTGACGGAACACCGATTTATATGAAAGAGATCGAGAGGGAGAGGCGCATATTTCGTTCCAATAAGAATACCATGTTTTACCTTTTTTTACTTTAATGAGCAACACGACGAGTGCAACGTGGGAGCAGGATCTGTTTACCCTTCCAGAGCACATTAGATCATCCCAGTTAGAACATCTCTCTGGTAACTTTCGCCACTCTTTTAAGAAGTCCCATGATTTTATCGGGAAAATCACAGGTTCGTCAAAATCCCAATTGTCCTATTACTCTTATTTATTGAGAGTTCAGCTACATGTGCTATTCAAGAAAAGAATTATTGATAATAAAATTCCTCCAAGGTATATTCAAAAAGTGGGTAGTCCATAAAAGTCCTCTATTTTTTTTTCTATACAGTTTTCAATCATTTATTTATTCATTAGTATTGAAATATAAACCATATGGGATAATATTAACCCTATCAATATTGTACACATTTATGACAAAATCAAACGCTCGACTTTATCAACCAACGGAAGAAATGGAACTGCCACATTTCTACTTTGGTTTGAGCATTTTCCGTAGAACCTTCTTTTAAAGCTTACTATACCTTCCCTTTTTAGGACAGTTTATAGTTCCATTATATCGAAAACCTGTATATGCAACCAAAAAAATAGTAATAAGGAAGCAGTATTCACAGTAAGAATTCTCATGACACTGAAAATCTGTCTAGTAGTGTTTTGAAATATAACATTTTCTGTGTTGGTGTTGACATGTTAACCCTTCTGTTACAGGGAGGTGATAGTGGTTGAAAAAAGGCAAATGTTTCTTTTTGTATTTTTATATCATAAGCTATAAGTCAGACCGTTTACAAAACAAACATAAAAACAAAAACCATTTGATTAGGAACTTTCTGTTTTGAATTTTACTCGGCGTTCAGTATTTTTCTGTTTTTACTTTTTTTATAGGTTATTATAAATGACGTCAATTGGATAGCATGTGTTATGGCTTCGTAGAAAATCTTTCGACAAAGACAGATATATCAGACATAGCGGTCAAACTAGGTGCTACGATATTGAACGCAAACCTGTGGTTAATAAACGCATGATTGTGCCCGTTAAACTTTCAATTGACTGACTTTAAAGTCACAAAAATTGAATGAAGAAAATACCAAGTTTTAAATACGGCTTTTATTTGTTTGATGGATGCAGTTTTTTTAATTAACATATTCAAAACATTTGCCGGTGTTGGCGTCATTTCAGAGATGTACCTAGATATGTTTCTGACCTTTTCACTAACTATTTAAATGTGGATGAAGTAAAAGTTTTAACAGAAAGTATTTTGTTATAAATAAAAGATTGTACCACTAATAACTTTTTTGTAAACTATTAATTTTCAGTTCACGTGCATACTTTCTAATTGATTTATAGATTGTCTAGAATCTGGAAATGTTGAGGTAAAAGACGTGTCTGAATCAACTTCAGTGACAGTTGTAGAAGGAGAAAAGACGTGTGTCAACAATAGCAGAACATTTAATGAAAAACATGGAAAGATTGTAATCAACTCGTCATGTTTGTCCTCTGATAATTTTACGGTATTTGTTTATTTGTTTTTATTTTTACAATATTGATATATTGATGAAATTGAGAAAGAAAATGGGGAATGTGTCAAAGCAACAACAACCCGACCATAAAGCAGACACCACCTGAAGGCCATCAATGGCTCTTTAATGTAGCTAGAAACTCCCGCACCACGAGGCGTCCTTCAGCTGGCCCCTTAAAAAATATGTATACTTGTACTGTGATAATTAACGTCATACTCAACTCAGGAAAACGCTAAAATCTAATACGTTGTAACATACACGAGCGAATCGTACAAATTGAGATATACATGTAGGAACGTCACCATCTAAAAATGGATAATTAACGATAGGAAATGAAAAATTATCTCTTTTATCATAATTTTTTGAATTAAGCTTCCCGTTTATGATATAGATATCAAGATCGAGGAAGGGAAAGTGGTCATTGTTAGTATCAGCTATATTTAAAGTATGTTCAACAGTATAAAGTTCTTTAGTATACACACTGAAGTCGTCATTATTGAGAGCTAATATATCCTCTGAATATCTAAAAGAATTGTTAAAGTTTTGTATCAAGTTTTGTTTCGATGAGTCTTTGCTTATTCAAGTCATCAATTGTAACTCCTAACAATACAAAAACAGGTCCGCAATAAGTGGTGCACAGTTAGTCTCCATTGGAATTCAAATAACTTGACGATATACGGAATTTCCAAAGCGAACAAAAATGTTATCAAGAAATATTCAATTGACATAGTTCTTTTGTTTATTGATACTCAAAAATGACCTAAAGAGTTTGAACATATGTACTGGCATTCTGACTTTTTAAATGCCCAGTTAAATAGGGATGTGATTTGTTTCTTAATTAGAATATGAGACAAAGTACTACATCGCTAGAAACTTTTGAGACAGAAACAAATAAATCTGGTGATATAGTATTAATTCAAATGAAACAAAATTTAATTTATTATGGTCACTGCAAGACTTACAACAATGAACCATACGTTCCTGTATAGTCAGCTGTAAGAGGCCATGACCAGACAAAACGAGAAAAAAATCAATTTTAAAAAGCCAGCAAGATATAAAAACAAATCGCGAAAAACATACAGCAATCAATGACTGAACGCGCGTCTGGCGTACTAAATTATAATCCTGGTACTTTTGATAACTATTCAAACCATTGGGTCGATGCCAATACTATTGGACGTTTGGTCCCGAGGGTATCACTAGCCCAGTAGTCAACACTTCGGTGTTGACATGAATATCAATGATGTGGTCATTTTTATAAATTTCATGTTTACAAAACTTTGAATTTTACAAAAAAACTAAGGATTTTCCTATCCAAGTGCATAGATTACCTTAGCCGTATTTGGCACAACGTTTTGTGATTTTGGATCCTTAATGCTCTTAAATTTTGGAATTGTTTGGCTTTATAAATATTTTGATATGAGAGTCACTGATGAGTCTTATTTACACGAAACGCGCGTCTGGCGTACTAAATTATAATCCTGGTACTTTTGATAAATAATTGAACTAACAGATTCATGAAACTTAAAATGTGGTTTGGATACATTTATCTGCCTAACTGGTCACAACATAGTACAAACTGTGAAAATTAGCTGAGTGAACTTGCCTAGCCAGCACTAACAAAAAGCAACTAGCTAAAGACAAAGGGCACAACGTATAACCAAGGAGGTTATATTATATAACCATTTATATTTCAACTGATCGGGCGAGCTTACGTTTTAGTTAAGGACTCGAAAATGTGTGTTATAACAATGATGGTCGTTATAATCATCATTAATTGCTAATCACGTATAAATGTCATCAAAAGAATTGAAAAAATAAAAAGACTGGACACTCCATTGATGAGTCATCTCAAATACCTTTCTATAGATGGACTGGTTTATGAAAAGCGAACCGGTTAAACCCCGACCAGTAAAGTGAAATAAATCAAGTAATACTTTCTCGAGGTACACTCAGTTGTTGAAAACTAGTTCAAAGCCAATACCAGCTAAAAATTTATCTTATATCCGAATACATTGTAAACGGACTATCTATTTCCGTAAAAGAGCAACCACCAATTTATTTCAAGAAATCATTAAAAATAATTAACGTATCCATCTTATATTCACAGACAATTTTCTTTTCGAGCAAATCATTGTATTCACTGCCGCTGCTAATCTATGGCATGGCATGTTCTGCATATGAAAGCTCAATGTTTATCCTCGTTTCGGCAGTACGTTAACTAAAATTGGAACGATACGGAGAATATAAGCATCCCTCATTTGAAACCTGAATTAATTGAAAATATTCTAAAATAACCTTATTTAATTTCGGTAACATCCTAGAACAAAAGGACAACTATTAATTTATCAAATATCTTTAATTGAAAATTTAATACTGGAAACTAGATTCAGTCTATGGAAGAAGCGATTCGATAAAAAATTGTCTTGTTTTAATGAGCGATATAGTCTTATATCAACCAGTTGCGCATTGTGGGAAAACTACATTTGAAAATGCCTGTACCAAGTCAGTAATATGACAGTTCTTGTCCATTCGTTTTTTATGCGTTTTGTTATTTGATTTTGCCATCTGATTATGGACTTTCCGAATTGATTTTCCTCTAAGTTCAGTATTTTTGTGATTTTACTTTTTTCAGACGAATGTTAGCATTTGTACGAAGAAAGGCAGATTTCTCGGCATTAAGTAATGACTCTTTTCTTAAACAGGTTAAGAGGTAACACGACATACGTCTGGTGTATAATTTCCCTGAATTATTTTATGTAATAACAAGCAAGGTGTGTTTAAACAAGAAAATTGAAATGTTGAGTAGATGAAACATGAATGAACGATTTATCATTTGTAGATATACACATTCTCTAAATATCATGTAGCAAATTCAGTGTAATGCAATTGAGATTAATTAAATTGTTTGCTAAGCCAAAATCACCTATAAGTCAAAGATACTGCTATATTTTATTATATCAATGCGATATTTGTCTTATATCATAGCGTTGTTTTTTTAATATCAAAAATTTATGAATGCTATACTTTTCTAATATAACTCCTATAGTTTTGTAATATATAATGAATACGATTGCACGTCATAATGCATGTCAAGAAAACCGCAAACATAATTCAAAATTATTGTTCATGACCGGTTTAATGTTTTAGAATCAATATCACTAAAATTTCGTAACTGTAACAAAATAAAAATAAAAACACTCATGGAATGGCAACCTATTAATGAAAGAATAATAACAGCTCGATTTTTTTCTAGACATATAAAGTTGACCATAATACAGTGTTATGCACCAACGAATGACGCTTCTGATGAAGTAAAAGAGGAATTCTACCAAACCTTGAACGATGTAACAGCAAAAGTTCATAAACATGATATGATAATTGTAATGCCCGCGTCACACTGTCCCGATTTTTATATACGATGGACATCCGAATGCGAAAATTGTAAGTTCGTACGAAGTTGGTCCCGATCTCGTTAAAATACCAAAAAGTGACCGAAGCAAGTACGAGGAATAACGAAGTCTATTCGATGGTGCCGAAATTATATACGATAGCAAAAGATGGACATACGAAGGTTAACCGAAGACGGGTATTTAAGCTTCATATCTCAGCAGAAGCCTACACGATGGATCTCGAAGACTACACGATGGATTACGATGATGGCGCGATGGCCATACGATGTCTAAAAGACGTCGTGTACAGCTAACGGTGCATTGACTATATGCCGAAGGCATCACGTGTTTTAAATTGTTTGATCAATATTGAATATATTGTGGACACTCTAAAACTTATATGCTTCAAAAGATTTTAACCACATTTGGTATATTGTTCCTCCTTATAATGATCTGACATTTTTTACGTTCAAAGCCAAAGGTCAATGTCATCCAGATGGACTTGGTTTTTTTTCTCCTTGAAATAGCATAATACACAGGAAATTGGTTGCTCATTTTTGTACCTGCTGGTTCTAAAGATAATATTAAAAGTATTTCCAGTTACTGAATGTTTTGGTTGATTTCTAAAAAAATAGTTTATGTATCAAACATGCATTTGTTGAAGGACGTACGGTGAACTTTAATTGTTAATGTTTGTGTCATTTTGGTCTGTTGTGGATAGTTGTCTCATTGACAATCATACCACATCTTCTTTTTTATATATTCAATTTACCATTGTCTGCATGTGTCATATACAAATATATTGTTCACATTTGTCCCCAATATGTTCCATACGAGGGGATGCCATGTTCGGCATTGCCTTGTTTGAACTGTAAAATGTGTGCACTAGCCTGAATAATCACCCATAATTTTGCCCATGTTTACTGATCTATCTTAAAGGTAAGGTAATGGGTTCGTTGATCCCTTTTATTTAAAAAGAGCTCTTTCCAGGAGAATATCATAATATAGACAAACGGAAGGATGTGGGGAAAGCAACAAATGCGGCAAAATATGACAAATAGAAAACAAAATGGTTATGGAGTAAACATTCGTGTGACAATAACTCAGACGATACATAAAAATTAGAATAATGAAGAAAAAGTTGGTTTCCCTATATACGTGTACCTGCAGTGTTGGTGTACGAGGCGCGTTTATGATTTTCAATATGTTACTTGATATGAAAAATTGACAAAAAATAATACTTTACATGTAAAAGTAAATCCTGAGCCTGTAATAGCTGCTCTTCTTTCTCCATTTGAATTAATAGAAACAACGCTGTCGCCTTTCTTGTTCTCATAGAATCATATGATATGAGCTCAACGATTGGTGAACGTCTTTCTTAACTGTCGTATTAGACTGACCAGTGCATATCGCGCATGGCACTATAAATGTATCTTAGCGCGAAAATTAACTTACATTTAGCTGGATTTATTGCCATCGTAGTTCTATCTTGTCGCCTTCGTACTTTTATTCGATGGCAACACGACGGGATTACGAGGTCTTCACGAAGTCGTGTTGATGTCGTAAGACCTTTGGGTAGCTTCGTGATTCATTCGTGTAGACATCGTAATGTCAAAACTGCCCGATGCAAACGATGGAAACACGAATGCAATACGATGTTGAAAGATGCATTCCCGTTGACATTACGATTATGAGAATGGTGATAAGATCTAAATGCGAACCCTCAACATTGGACGCACCTTCGGGGATTTTTTAACATGTTAAAAAATTTAGAACCCTTCCCGAAGTTGTCCCCGAAGGCTAGAAAAAGTGGCCGATGGTCAAAGATGGTTAAAGATGGTACTACGAATAGCCCGATCTGGATATGATCAGTCCCGATTTTGAAAATTTCCATAATCGTGTTGCCATCGGCGTAAAAATCGGGACAGTGTGACGCGGGCATAATGGGTGACATGAATGCAAAGATAGGATCAGATAATGTTGGATATGAAGATGTAATGGGGAAGAACGGGTATGGTGTTATCAATGAGAACGGAGAATTATTTCGGGATAATTGTCAGACAAACAACATTGTAATTTGCTCCAGCATATTACAACATAAAGATATTCATAAATATACATGGAAGTCACCAGACGGAAACATCAAGAATCAGATTGATCACATCACGATTGACAAAAGGTTTAGAAGATCTATGGAAGATGAACGGTCATATAGAGGCGCTGATGTTGGTAGTGACCACGAACTACTTATATCCAGAGTTAAACTTAAACTTTGTAGACAGAGAGTAAATCAGGGACAGAAGAGAAGATATGACACAGATAAGCTAAAGATACCAAAAGTTGCACAAGAGTTCAAACTGGAGTTAAGGAACAGATTTCAGATATTGGGAGAAACAGAAGGCATAGAAGAACAGTGACTAGATATCAAACAAGCAATATGTGAGGTTGGTGAACAAACACTGGTATTTAAAGACAGGAAACAACCCGAATGGATTACTACCAACAGTATCCATAAAATCCAAGAACGTAGACGGATAAAACAAAAAATCAATGCTACAAGATCACAAAGACAGAAAAAAATGCTTGAGAAAGAGTATAAGGATAAGAACAAGGAGGTAAAATTTAGTACAAGAGATGATAAGAGAAAATATATTGATAATATTGCAAAAAGTGCAGAAGAGGCAGCAAATAGAGGAGAGCAGAACAAGCTATATATGCTGAGTAAGAAAATTTCCAACAGCAGCATGAGAGGGTACAGACCTGTAAAGTCAAAAGAGGAACACATAATAACCAACGAGAAGGAACAGTTAGAGAGATGGAAAGAACACTTTGAAGAGATTTTAAATGCGAAAGATCCACCAGTACTAGCCGATATTCAGTCTTCAGATGCTGTCAATATGAATATTGAACCACCAACCATAAAAGAGATAATAAAGAGTATAAAGGCACGCAGTAATGGTAAGGCTCCAGGTATTGACAACATACAAGTTGAACTGTTGAAAACTGATGTAGGCACAATAGCAAAAGTCTTTTGCCATTTATTTACAAAAATTTGGAACAAGGAAGAAATACCAACAGACTGGCAAAAGGGAATAATAATCAAAATCTCAAAAAAAGGAAATTTAGAAGAGTGTGAAAACTGGAGAGGAATAACCTTACTATCTGTACCTGGGAAGGTCCTCTGCAGAATCATCATCAACAGAATTAAAGATGCTATTGACAACATACTGCGTAAAGAACAAGCTGGGTTCCGAAGAGGTCCAGGCTGTATCAACCAAATATTCATCCTTAGAAATATCATAGAACAATGCATTGAATGGAACAGCCCCTATTTATCAACTTCATCGACTTCAGAAGAGCATTTAACACTATCCATCGACAAACCTTAAAAAAGATCATGGCAAACTATGGAATCCCAGGTAAAATAATCAGGATGGTACAAGCATTTTATGATCACTTCAGTTGTGTAGTCGAACATGAGGGTAAACATTCGGAATGGTTCCACATTAAATCAGGAGTCAGACAAGGGTGTGTAATGTCTGGATTCCTTTTCTTACTGGTTATAGATTGGAAAATGAAGCAAATAACACAGAAAAAGCGAGGTATCAACTGGGGAAGACTAGAGGTATTAGAAGATCTTGATTTTGCAGATGATATTGCTCTCCTATCAGCAACAAGAACACAGCTGCAAGCTAAAACAGATGATATACAAAAGATAGCTAAAACAACTGGCTTAGAAATAAACAAGAAAAAGAGTAAAATAATGTGTGTAAAGGCAACCAACATCCAGCCGATTACATTGAACAACGAAAAACTAGAGATAGTAGACAGCTTCACATACCTTGGATCGGTCATGAATACCAACGACAATGCAATATCTGACATAAGGAATAGAATTTAAAAAGCAAAAGCAGCATACTATAAGCTAAGAAAAATATGGACATCAAACTAATACAGTAGAAACACCAAAATGATAATTTATAAAAGCAATGTGCTATCAGTGTTGCTATATGGGGCAGAATGTTGGAAGATAAGCAAGAGATAGGGGATAGACTTAACACCTTCAACACTAGGAACTTGCGTAGAATCTTAAAGATATTTTGGCCAACTATGATATCCAACGCAGAACTGCTACAAAAAGCCAACATGTGCAGCATAACCAACACCATTAAGATCAGGAGATGGAGTTGGATAGGTCACATCCTAAGGATGGACCCTTGGAATGATTGTAGAATCGCCTTGACATGGACACCACCAGGAAAGAGAAATGTAGGAAGACCAAAAGAAACTTGGAGACGAATGGTAGATAAGGAAAGAACAGAATTTGGATGGAGAACATGGGGAGAAGCACAACAAGCAGCAGCAGACATACTCAGATTGAAGGCTTCCATTTGCGACCTATGAGACACATGGCGCTAACGGGAGTTGTAAGTTGTAAGTAACAAAATAAACGCTTACATGAACTTATCATTTCGAAAATGTTGCTTGACCCTATTGATAGTTGAAAGTGTTAACAACCTGCTCAGTCTATTGTTTTCAATCAAATGGTTTAACCGACTAATTCTATTTGAATTGATGATGCAATGGCGGAATTTAAATGCGGTTGCAAATAGTCTACCGACCTATTAGATTATAATACAATGGTCACACTGCTATAGCCTATCCACCATGGTAATATTGAAAGAGACAAAAAATACTATTACTTAAAAGAAACATTCATTCAAACAATCCAAAACAGCTCCAAATTACAATGAATATTCAAATGGTAAAAAAATTAATCCAAACACACTAAAATGTACAAATGCTTATGTCCCGAACTTTGAAAATACCAACTGAGGTAGCCTCAGACGTTAATTTGGACAAATTCAGATACAACGAAAATCAAAAATCTTGTCAAAGAGAAAAATGTATTTATTATTAACATCATAGAAAAAAATATTGAGAAGGAAATAGTTCTTTTTGGATATCAAAGACTTTTCCCGTTGGTTAATCGATATCTCGATAAACATAATCAGCTCGCCGCGTGGACGCTCTCTTACATCGCGATGACCGTGAGGGAATCCGATGTATTGTTGCCTCAGAGATTCAGAGATTATACTTTAGTTTTGACTAGTAATCGATCGTATAAATACGCGATCATTTTTGGTGCAAAATAACAATATGTATCGCTTGTTATAAATTCATTTCTTCAATGAGTACTAAAAAAAAATTGTTAAGAACACAAACATATGAGATGTAAATGTCTTTTGACGTTAGAAATGTGTATATATCTTTTTGTTATTTATAAGTTAAGATCGTTTAGTTGGAGGACTGGAAAGCAATAATTTTTAAGGGAAATTTTAAAGATTTGTAGATATAAGAAGATGATGCATGAGTTCGAATGAAACAACTTTCCATCAAAGTAATATTTTTTTTTAAAGTAAATCATTATAGATCAAAGTAGGGCCTTAAATATGGAGACTTGGCTCACAACGAACACCACGCTATATAGTAACACAAATATTACTAGTGTTAAACTATTCAAACAGGAAAACCAACAGTCTAATTTGTATAAAAAAGGAGAATCAAAAGTACAGGTCAGATTTTGTCGAATCAATCTGAACGAGGACAGTATGATTCATCTTTTTCATAAGTTAGTTTCATTGTTATCAATAAAGAAAGTCTTTCATGCGGGCGTTGTGAGCATATCGGATATATATTATTTCGTTGCGTTCATTATAAATGTAGAAGGTCCAGTAGGACCCCTTCTCGACTAAAAATATAGCAATTTAACAAAATTGTTAAAATGTAAACTTTTAGCTATTTATTGGACAGTAGAATGCTTCTGCTACATAAATATGTGCTGTTTTTGACAACACAATGCTCATATATCGGGTACTAGCACCATTACGTCATGCTAAATTACTGAAATCTTCACAATTCTAGCATTTTAGTAAAATTTAAGACGAAAACCATCTGAAAAGTTACATTTTTCGGCATATTTTGGTAGAATTTTCATATTTGAGCTTGAATCGGATCATTTTTAAATTAGTTAAAATCTTTCACATAAATTAATTGAATCAAATGAAATAGACACTTAAGTGTTTAAAAAGTGGTAAAAATATTTCGTCAGATGAACCTGAAATTTAAAATCGGTCCTTACCGGACCTACTCCTTTGCCAAATGTTATAAATGTGAACAATCATTCTGAAACTTAGCTATTTGATTACGGCATTATTTATTAAACCCTTATTCGATTAGCTTTGCTCGCAAAACCAATTGAGAAATTTGTAGGATGTTACCAAAAACTTTGAATTTGAGCAATGGTCTTAAAACTGCTTATTTACATACAATACTACTAAAAAGTAAAATCACAAAAATACCGAACTCCGAAGAAAATTCAAAGCAGAAAGTCCCTTATCAAATGGTAAAATCAAACGATAAAACACATCAAACGAATGGATAACAACTGATATATTTCTGACTCGGTACTGGCATTTTCAAATTTTGAAAATGTTGGATTAAACCTGGTTTTATAGCGCTTCACCTCTCACGTGTATGACAGTCTCATCAAATTCTGTCATATTTACAACGATGAGTGATCAAAACAGACATAATAGATGAAATTGTCAAAATATTGGTACAGCAGTCTAATATTTTAAATACTTATAAGTACTAATATTGATATAACAAAAACACCGCTATCATTATTAAAAGTATCGCACTGATATATGAAATAATAGCATTTGTTTAATTATGTATATAATAAAAACACAGCACTTTAAATTTTATACGGACATAATTTTTAGCTTATCTAATTTCTGAATGTATGTTTAAACTAAATTGTTGTTTATATTTGAACAATAAGTTTTAACGTTTGTATTTTCTTAATTTTTCGCTGCCAAAAGCAACATTTTCTGCATTAAATGTCTGCATATTTACAATTGATATTATACAAATTCAGCCTTTGTATGAGGTCGATACAAGGATATATTGACCTGAAAGAAGTATATTGACTGAGGACGAAGTCCGAGGTCGATATACTTCTTTGGGTCGATATATCCTGTATTGACCTCATACAAAGGCTATATTTGTTATATTATAAATTTCAGACCATGATGCATATTTGAATCAAAATCGTCATTTGATTTTGTTTGAATTTTATAGATATCATATTGTCTCCTTGACAATAACAACATATTAGTTGTTATCTAATTTACTTTTTTTTTGTTTGTTTGACATCTTATGTATTTGAAGATTTTTTTCGTCAAATAATAGATCACAGATATCATTTGTTTCAAAACGTTTTATAAACGATATCCTGAAATGCATTACATGACGTCACAAATAAATCGGGTTTTAGATATTTTAAAAATGACCGTGCAATATTTTCTGTGCAATATGCTTTTTGCTATCCGCCGTTTTTCTTTACCTTCGAAAATACAGTTTAACATGTGACTATCCCTAAACGAATCAAATTTGTTAAAATAAACGAATTAATAATATTATACAAATATAGCCTTTGTATGAGGTCGATACAAGGATATATTGACCTGAAAGAAGTATATTGACTGAGGACGAAGTCCGAGGTCGATATACTTCTTTGGGTCGATATATCCTGTATTGACCTGATACAAAGGCTATATTTGTTATATTATTAATTTTCGATCATATTTGTATCAAAATCGTCATTTAGGTTTGTTGGAATTTTATAGATATTACATTGTCTCCTTGACAATAACAACATATTAGTTGTTATTTCATTTCCTTTTTTTTTTATATCTTATGTATTCGAAGATTTTTTTCGTCAAATAATCGATAACAAATATCATGTGTTTCAAAACGTTAAACAATATCCTGAAATTCATTACATGACGTCACAAAGTATATCGGTTTTTAGAAATTCTAAAAATAACCGTGCGATATGCTTTTTGCAGGTCAATATGCTTTTTGCTATCCGCCGTTTTCTCTCTACCTTCGAAAATATAGTTTAACATGTGACTATCCCTAAACGAATCAAATTTGTTAAAATATACAAATTAATAATATTAGACAATATCGCTATGTGATATCAGAAAAGTTTTTATCGATACGCTTCTTCCATAGACTGAGATTGAAATCCACATTACCTAATTATTTTGTTGTTAAAATCCGAGCACGTACAGTTGAAAGTCATAATTGGTTATTTTTACATGAAATCAAAATGTGTACTGCATTACCTTTAAAATCAAACAAAGTCAAATGACATTGCAGATTCATTGCCCACTACTTTCATTTGTCAACAGAAATAAACCAGAAAAGTCATGAACGTCTTTTACTTTGTTGCAACAAGCGCGATAAAAGTACATAATATATACTTACCAGACCACTTCCACTTGTATTTTTTGTCTATCTGATTAGTTAAGTCTTTTTCAACTGATTTTTATAGTTCGTTCTTATGTCGTACTGTTATACCACTGTCCCAGGTTAGGGGAGGGTTGGGATACCGCTAACATGTTTAAACCACCACATGATTTATATATGTGCCTGTCCCTAGTCAGGAGCCTGTAATTCAGTGGTTGTCGTTTGTTTATGTGTTACTTATTTGTTTTTCGTTCATTTTTTTGAATTGTTTAACATTACCTTATCGGGGCCTTTTTTGCTGACTATGCGGTATGGGCTTTGTGCATTGTTAAAGGCCGTACGGTGACCTATAGTTGTTAATGTTTGTGTCATTTTGGTCTTTTGTGTATAGTTGTCTCATTGGCAATCATACCACATCTTCTTTTTTATATTTAACCCTTACATAGAAGAGGGACGAAAGATACCAAAGGGACAGTCAAACTCGTAAATCTAAAACAAACTGACAACGCCATGGCTAAAAATGAAAAAGACAAACAGAAATACAATAGTACACATGACACAACATAGAAAACTAAAGAATAAACAACACGAACCCCACCAAAAACTAGGGGTGAACTCAGGTGCTCCGGAAGGGTAAGCAGTTCCTGCTCCACATGCGGCACCCGTCGTGTTGCTTATGTGATTACAAATCCTGTAAATAGTCTAATTCGGTAGGTTAAATTCATGAAAGGGAAGGGGATTGTAGTTACGACGTAAGGAACATATCCGATATCATTTGTGAAACGGTTATTCCATAACGGTCAACCAACTCGTGATGGCGTCCGTAAAATTTACGAAGGGATGATTTCAAATTCACCATTTGGAACTCTTGGTTTAATAGCTTCCTTGTAAGCAGTAACCCTCTATCAAGAAAATCATGATAGGAAATGCAAGCACGGGAATATCGTATCAATTGGGAGATATTTACCCCGTATGCAGGTGCTGCTGGAATGTTGCTACTTAGAAATGGAAAGTTCACAATTGGAAAGCTGAAATCATCTCTTTTGTCGTAAAGTTTTGTCTTCAACCGACCCTCATTGTCAATTTCTAGATGTAAGTCAAGATATGAAGCCGACTTAACTGTATCTGTAGTATCCTTTATCTCCAATTCGATGGGATAGGTGCGATCCACATAGTCACCAAATTTTGAATTGTTTAGTGAAAGAACGTCATCTATATAGCGGAAAGTAGAGTTAAAGGATATTGCTAACTTCTTATCTTTCTTCCTAAGAAGTTCCTGCATGATGTCAGCCTCATAATAATATAGAAGCAAGTCAGCAAGTAGAGGGGCACAGTTTGTTCCCATTGGGATGCCGACAGTCTGTTGAAAAACACGTCCTCCGAACGTAATAAATATGTTGTCAATCAAAAAATCAAGCATCTTGATAATATCGGTTTCAGAGAATTTTTTGTTTGAATCAGAATGATTCTTTACAAAGTAGAATTTATCCCTCCCTAAGACAAGATACTTGTATCTACGTTGGCCATTCTTTTTTATAAAGCAAAGTAATACCAACTCGTTTAATTTGTCTTTTAGTTTGGAATGTGGAATACTTGTGTAAAGAGTAGAAAAATCAAATGTTTTAATACTGTTACAAGATGAAAGAGAGTTAGATTGTATGTACTCTAAAAGATCTTTGGAATTTTTAAGTATCCACATCTGATTCACGCCACCTCTAGAATAGGCAGTTTCACCATTACTTTGAAGCCCGTCTTTGATTGCTGATAAAATAGATGTTAATAATTTAGAAAGGGGTTTCGTGGAGCACTTGGAAGACCCAGCAATATACCGTTGTTTGTAAGGACACTTATGTAGTTTAGGTATCCAATACAGTGATGGAAGATCCAGTTCTTCATCTTTGGTTGAAATACCAAAGGAACAAAGAACAGACCTATGATTATCCAGGATTTCCTCTTTGGTAAGTGGCGTGAGGGTATATGTTGGGTTTCCAAGTGAATTGTCTATACCGAATTCGTTTATCAAGCAATTAATGTAATGACTTTTACAGACAAAAACGATGTTATTTGGGGCTTTGTCTGCGGGGACAACAACATATTTATCATGGAGGTCAGATAGGTGTTTAGCAACATTTGGATCTTTGAAGATTGACGTAGCATGGGCATTGATGAACCCATTCAGTTTCTTAATTTTGATTTGTATTAACGACCTCACTGCCTTAATCCATTCGGATAGAGTGTCTACGTCTTCCTTCTCGCGCTTAGCCCATTGCCTGGCATAATCCTCTACTGAATCCATCAAAATTTTAAAGTTGTATTTCCAATTGATGGATTTAGGCTCACGATATTTCGGACCTTTCGATAACACGTTTCGTGGAGAAGTGTTATTAACAATGTTAAGGTCACCGGTAATAACGTGGCCAGCAGGATTATATGTTAATTGGGAACTAGCACAAGTGCAATCAGGAGGTTTAGACTTGAAGTTGTCAATATCGAGATCCTGCGAAACGCGTTTGTAATTGAAAATTTTAGTTGCAATAGGTTTGGTATAGGTATAAGAAATTATTGGTACAGACTGGTCTTTGAAATAAGGCGGTATTTTCGATTGAACTAATTTATGATGAAGGATATTGCCTAATATGACGCCATCGAGACCTTTGTTGGCAAAGGAAAGATTGAGAAAAGATCTTTTCTCTTTTTCATCTTTTCCAATGCGAACTGGCTTGAAAAGTCTGTGACTAGCAATATCCGAAATTATAGCTTGTAGTTTGTATTGGTTTGAATGAGGGTTTACATAGATGTTGTAGCTATTTAGCTTAAGATTCTAACAAATAGTTTTATTAACATTTGTAATATTGATATATAACGACATTGTCTAAATCTCATATGCAAATCAATGTTGATGAGCAATCTACAATATTGTAGTTTTGAACAACAGGTTTTTTTTAAATAGATAATTAGGAGTCCTAATCAAAATGTTTAAAACCATTTTGTCGAAAATATTTTATCATTTCAATATGGTCCCATAAACCTTCACATAATCCTTTGACGTTGCATGTGTGTTCCTTCAATAAATGTAACTTGGTCATCTTCACGATCTTATTCCCGTCATACAAAATGACAACAGTGAAGAATATTTTATGATGATAAAAAAAAGATCTTATTTAACTGACCATTTTGTCTGTGTTTTTATTTTACAATGGCTCTATGGTCTATGATCAAAACCATTCATTCAAAAACACTATAATAAGATAGAAACAGTAGACTGTGTTGCAATACTCGATCAAAATTAATGCTTATTCCATGAATGCATTACTTGGTTTGGTTAATATATCGAAACGTAAAATTGTGGAGCTGTGCAGTATTTTTTTTATTTTTTTGTTAACATTCTGGACGAATTGTATTACGCTTTGGTCTGTAACTTGTTCCCATGTTCTCTTGCTAATCGATATGTATCTACTGTATATAGTGATTTTCTAATACATTTTGACTAAAACCTAAAAATAAAAGATAAAAAACATACTTGAAAAGGGTCAAACAATACCAAAGGGACATTTACACTGACCAGTCGAAAAACATACTAACAATGTCAATGTGAAAAAATAAAAAACGATCAAAGACAAACATGTTTTTACGAAACAGCATAGTAAAAAACGTACTGAGCAACATGAACCCAACCTAAAGCCGGCTGAGATCTCAGGTGCTCCGGCAGGGTATGCAGATTCCGCTCCACATTGTATTTACTTTAAAAATGAATTCAGCGACATAAGGTTTTGGTCAAACGAACATTCCTTTTATAGTTGATAACATTCAACAAAAGGTTTATTTTTATATATCTTTAACATTTTATTTATATCATTTGCTTAATTGCGCTATATAATATTAGGAAATAAAACATAGTGCAAATATAGTGTGGAGTGATTGTTTGGGGTAATTTGGTTCTTTTGTGTAGAAAGAATCCCTATTTGCCAATGTTATATTTATACTTGATTATAAAACGATTTCGCCATAGGATGGGAGTTAGCTGAGTGTGAATATTCACCATCATAAACGGCCACATACTGATAATAAATGTAACAGAAATTTCACACAACGACTGTTGCATTCAAGTATGTTTTACGTTTTGTGATGAGAAAAAAACACTGTAAAAAGCATGTGCTTTCTGGGAAGATTTGCCACATATCAATCACAATACTATATAGTATGAAAACAGATGAGACTTATTTTTAGATCTGATTTATTCAAGAAAAAATATAATTCGGTAAAAATAAAAACTTTGTACTAATGTGATTTGGTCATAAACCTTTATCAACACTCTTGTCGAAGTATAACCTCCAGTAAGTTATGTTTTAGAGAACACTGCTACTTCTCATTTTTGGCCCCATTGAGCATCGAAGAGTTTTGTGAAAGATGTATCATACATTCGTTTATAAGTATTTCGTTTTTCAGTACATACGAAGTGTTACTTTTACAATTCATGATTCAACTTTTGATGGGAAATCCATCATAACTCCACATCCTGTCGATGATAAAAAAGGAGGACAAAATCTACACAGAATTACGGTGAATTGTAAACCTCTACTCACGAGTGGTATGAATGTGTATGTCGTACATGGCGTTGGTTTGTGAGTATGTTCTATAATAGTAAAATAACATGAATAAGTAGATAGAACAAAACAAGTATCGCTCTCATCATTCATATAGATAAGTACATGCACATGTATTTTCACGTCTTAAGAAAATCGGAAAATTAATATCCAATCAAATTCTAATGTGATCGACTTCATTTGACACAATATACATGTAAACAGTTCAATAATTAAACTGAAGATAAATAGAGGTACATCACACATTGATCCTTTTTTTTAAATTCCATACCAGAGAGCTGGATAAATAAACAGAGAATTCTTCAAATATAATGATAACCTTTATTATTTGGATTGCGACATTGGTTCTACGATTGTCAATGAGAGTTTGATTTTTTCAAACATTGTATTTTTATTTTGTAATAACGTATTATTAAGCAATTAAGTTATATTTATAGCATAGTATTCCGAGTTAGACAAATAAACTTTCGAACGCGTAGCGTGAGAAGTTTATTTGGCTAACGAGGAAGGCGTTGCTATAAATGATTTGTGACATGAATGACACGCCCATGACAGTCCGTGCAAAAATAACACGTTTGGCGCGAAAATCTATCAAAGCGCATGATTCTGAAGGAAGCGATGATGGCAGACACAATCTCTCTACCCTTAGAGTCTCTACCAGATTGGCTTGAAATTGAAAATGTAGATACGGATGATTTGGTTCTCTCTCAGGTGTGTATTATTTTTTAAATTGAAATAAAATGATTTACGCTAATTATTGTCATATTGAGACACGGACCCCCCTTTTTTTGCCAAAATGTTAAAAAAAAATGTTTTTATTTTTCCATATGTACAATTTACTACAATATTAAACTGATACCAAGTCCTAAAAAATAATAATCAGTCGATACCATGCCTTTTTCTACTATCTACAAGATCCCCAAGCGAAAATATTTGTTTTTACCTTGGGGCCCCAAAAAGGGAAGTTAATGTTCAAAATGCATGTGCTTCTAATCGTGAATCGGTAAATTTTTACTGTGATGTGATGTCATTTATATGCCCCAGATTGGACCTTTTTTTTGGAAATATAATTATTTCATTCTCTTGAAACGATTTTTACTATTTTGCAGGTTCTTCAAGAAGTCGAGGAAGACATGTCGTTAGCCAATGCGTCGGAAACAATAGAGGAGAATATTAGACTGTCGCAAATTCATTCAAATATGGAACCATTTTATAACTTGAGTGTATCACAGGCTGTGGATTACTACCACTTGGGAACATTTGAGCTAGGAGATAATGGGTAGAACGGGACACAGATCAAATGCTGTCCGAACCTACAAAACTTCAAATGAAACAATACAGAAAAAGGTTTCAAATGTGCTTAATCCTCCTCGAGATGCCACCGAAACTGCAGAAGTATCCTTTTTCGAGGAAAATTCTAGTGATGAACCGACTACTGAAAATACGAGTGTGTTAGCCACACCACCGATGAAACGTCAACGGACCACACCAGAAATGCTTAAAGACGTTACAAATACTAAAGGGGTTGTTCAATTTTCAAATTGCAACTTCAACTTTCACTAACTAAGCTCTGCATTTGAACAAAATTTCATTTCAATATGTAATGATCAATTTTAGGTTTATGTTTCAAAAGTACAAAGAAAATTTGTAAAAAAAAATCGGTTCTATTTTGAAAAAATTAATGCGTAGTCGTTTCATTTTTTTGGTTGTCTGTCTGGCGGAGAAAACCTACACAGATTTAAAGATTTGTATTTTGTTATAAGAATTCTAATAAAATTGACATTTTTGTGTGTGCTTTTTTTGTAGGCGTAATCTTTTCCTAAGGAGGCGGAGCTTACTCGTGCAATATTGGTTAAAGTGTTGTTGGTTATTTCATGGCAGTTTTCCCATTGAGTTATATAGGCCCATGTGACCTTTCATGCAATATTATTTGGTTGCTTCAATTTAGAGCATACATTTTGGTACGTGCTTGTCGTCTCTGTGTTATTCCATGAAAAGATCAAAGGAAAAAAGAAGATTCATGTTACAAGCACGTTATACTTTGCATTATAAAGAGTTTTGTGTCCTATTTCAAAACGATGTTTTGTTCGTCACAATTCAGTAAAATTTGAATAATGTTTAAAAGTTTTGAGCATGATTATCACACAAATAATACAAAAATATTATCAAGAATGCTATAAAGTCTGTTGCGAGAAATTAATTATACACATGATAATTCTTGTAAGTAAGTTTGGTAGCATTGTATATAAGTGATTAAAGGAGCGTTACCCAGTCAACGCATTTTCAATAAAAGTTTAATCAATATATTAATAAATTTAAATTTAGATGAACAATGAACATGACACTTAAAATATTCAAATTATTCTTAATCTGCATTTCATGTGTTAGTTTCCCTTTTCATATGAGATTTTACACTTCAATACTAATAGATATAAAATCCATCATTTTTCAACATAAGAACAAGTCCGGAAAATGACAGATATAATACATTTGTTTGAATTGCTTGAGCTTTAGATTTTCCATTTTACATTAATTTTGCTAAGGGACTTTCCTTTTAAAATTTTCTTCTGAGTTCGATATTTTAGTTGTTTTACTTTTGTATATAGTGGGTGATATGAATGATGTGACATCCGTATTGTTTGTAAAATTAAAAGGATCACTCTGGGAAGGGTTGCCATGATTTGATTCGTTGAAACAAATATGCGATGTGAAAAGGTTAATTTAACCCACCTAACGGTTGTGTGTCTGTTCCAAGCTAGAAAAGTTATCTTTGTAGAGAAAATAATAGACTATATCATTTATATACAAATTCCAAAACTAACTAGCTAAATACCATTTTATATTAAAATGTCAAACATTTAGTTAAATCCGAGAAAATATATACCAAACAAAATATTGCAGAAATCCATCTACAAACAAACTTATCCAATTTTTTTATTTCAGAAATATTAAAGTATTGATTAAATAAGGTATATTTTTTAAATCAACAAAAACAAATCATAACTTAATAGGGCTCTTCACGGTTAGTTCGGCCATATTGGATAGGGGCAGATTTTTAAGAAAGAGGTGGAAAAGTATGTAGGTATGGGATATCCTATGTGTGTTTCCATGCAACTGCTCTGTTTTATTGATGTTTTTCTGTATTTTTTTCACCATTTTTACCTCCATTATGAAAATCTGCCCCCTAACCAATATGGCCCTATTGTATTACTGTATATAGTATTTTTTTCTTACTTTATTTAGATATATCATTTACCACTCGTATTTCGTATTTTGTATTTCGTATTATGTATTATATTTTATTTCATTCTCTATATAATTATTAATATATTATGTAACTTGTGTTAAAAATGTTAAGAAATTGAGGTGTGAGTGCCAATTAGACAACTCTCCATCCAAGTCACAATTTATAAAAGTAAACATTGTAGATTAAGATATTATTAGTTTCATAGTGTGTTAGTGACCCCGTATATACCGTATTACGTCACTAGCACACTATGTAACGAATTTATCTTACCAACTATCTTAACGTGTAAAATTTAGACTAGTAACCTATCAAAATGAGCAAGTCTTCAATACAGTTAGCATTAACCTAATTTAGAAACTTATTTCTTTAATCCTACAAAAACAGAGACCAACAATGACAACTTGTTAGATTTAAATGTGTTCTATGAATTTCTTTCACTTTAGCATCACTGTCTCTCGAAACCTTTAAGATTTTTTTTCAGGACTGTTTTGCTTTTCTAAAAGGACGTAACACTTCTAACCGTGTATGAAATAAGCCCCGCCTCTTTATTACCATATATGAAATATAAGGTAACGTAACTCCACTACTAACCGTGTATGAAATAAGCCTCGCCTCCAAACTGATCTAATATAAAATATACACGGTTCCACAAGGACGCTTTTAACCATATTAAAGTCATAAGAAACGAGTGACCGGTGAAAAATAATGTTCTTCCAATTCTTGAACCAATGCATACAAACATCATAAACTTAGTCTTCTGTGCTCGAATTTATCATTTTTTTCGTGTAAATTTCGTATAATCGTCAATTTTGTTTTCAATCGGTCAGTGTTGTTGTGAAAATATGGCAGGTAATTAAAGTTCGTGTTTTAAAGCCGAAGTTTAACGATTGTCACCTGTTTGTCAACAATTGACGAAAAATAAACAGAAAAGCATGGAAATTGAGCACGTGTTTAACATGTAAATTCAGATAATAGTTTATTTTAAGAACATCCATGCGTATTGTGGTCACCGGATTTTTACGAGATGGGTCACCTTGCATACGGAAAATATGTCGGGGGAATTGCTTAGTTTAAACATATTTTATTGTCTAAATATACAATAGGATTGGATACAAGTTATAACAACTTAAGATAATCCTCTCCATATAAGTACAATATACAAAATTTCAAGATGACAGCAATTAAATATTTCAGTACAATATGAAAAATATATACAATTTTATATTATGTTTAAACAGTATAACAGTTGGATACGAGTACATTTTAAGATACAGCAATATTAATCAAAGAATCTTTTTGTATGGCGTATATAACTATGTACATTTCTGAAAAGGATTGTGTTTTGTTCAACAGTAATTTCGTCTGTTCCAAATAAAATATGTTCTATAGATATACCAGCTAAGTGTTGAATGTTTTTAAAGAGCTGATTTCTAAAGTTTATGTAGAGTGGACATTCTAAGAAAAAATGAATCGAATCTTCTAATGGACACCCACATTCACAACTGGGGTCATTTACTAAATTAACTCTGTATAAATCAGCTTTTAAAGGACTACATCTGTGTCGTAATTTTGTATGTAGTATATTTTCTATCCTGTTTCCAAAGAAATAATATTTAGGTACCAAAAAAGAAATATCATTTCTCCGGATGGTGTTTTTGAAATTTTGAAATGATTGTATGGATCTAATATCTAATGGTAATAAATTCCATGCTCGAATTGAAGAAGGGAAAAAAGATTTCGAAAATATGTCCAATCTACATCTTGGTACTCTATAGTGAGAACGGTTTCTAGTATTATAATAATTATCATCTGCATAATCCGAGATACAATCCATAAGATATTCTGGAACATTATTGTTGTGTATTTTATGAAATAAACATAATTTACGTCTATTTCTTCTAGAACTCAAAGTTTCCCATCCAGTTTCAAAAAGTAGGGATTCTATACTTGCAAATTGCGGAAGTCCAGTAATAATTCTGGCTGCCTCAAACTGCAAGCGCTCAATTTTTTCAGAATCTCTAACACAACATCCATCCCATAGCTCACATGCATATTCTAAAAGTGGAAGTATGTATGCAAGATATATCTTATTAAGATTGTTTCTGTTAAGAATATATTTCAATTTTCTCAGAACAAAAATTTGTTTAGTGGCACTACAGCAAATGTTATCTATATGTACTGACCACTTACAATTATCAGAAAAAGTAACACCCAAATGTTTATGGTCATCGACCTTTTTAATCAATTCTCCATTAAATTTCAAATAAATAGGCTGTGAATCCTTACGGAAATTAAAAACCATATATTCTGTTTTCTGAGGATTAAAATCTACAAGCCATTCTTTTGACCAATCATTTAATGTTTGTAGATCCTCATTTAATCTCCTTTCTATATCTAAAGCATTATTCGAAGAATACATGAGTGAACTATCATCGGCAAAAAGTCTAACTAAACACTGAATTTCATCTGCTATGTCATTTATAAACATCAGAAATAATAAAGGCCCAAGTACTGAGCCTTGGGGCACACCTGCTTTTAATGTTCCAAATGCAGATTCTGAATTTTTTAGAAGTACTTTCTGTCTCCTATTACTCAAATAATTTTCAATCCAACCCAATAAGTTGCCTTTTATGCCATAAGTTTTGATTTTTTCTAATAGACCTTTATGCCAAAGTCGGTCAAAAGCCTTTGATATATCACAAAAAATCATACACATAATTTCTTTATCTTCCATAGCTAAACAAATTCTGTGATAAATCTCAATCATTTGATGAAATGTTGAATGACCAGGAACGAAACCTGACTGGAATTTATACAATAGCTTGTGTTCAAAAATGAAATTAAAAATATGTTTATAAACTATTCTTTCAAAAACTTTACCCACACAACTTAACAATGCAATAGGACGATAGTTTGAAACCATCGATTTATCCCCCTTTTTGAAAAAATTAGCATCTTTCCAGCAACTTGGAAATTTGGAGGTTCTCATTGAACAATTAAATATAAATGATAAAGGTACACACACACAATTAGCAGTATATTTCAGCATTTGATGACTAATACAATCTTCACCGGATGCTTTACCAATTTCCAAAGATTTGAGTATGTCTTTAATCTCATCCTCCGTTATTTCATCAATATCTAAGCTATGTTGGGTGCGAAGTGGTAAATCTGGAGGTGTAACTCCATCATCCGAAGATGTAGAAATATTACAAAAATATGAGTTAAGCAAATCTGCTTTTTCTTTTTCACCAACAGAAATTTCGTTAGTATTTGGATTTATCAACGGAGGAATCGACGTAGAACGACCCATAACTTTTTTAACGAGAGACCAGAATGCTTTCGGGTTTTTGTTTGACTTTTCGTCCAAAAGACCATTAGCGTTTAAGTAAAACTGTTCTTTTGCATGAATAATCATGTTATTTACTTTGTTACGTTGAACTTTAAATTTTTTAGTATTTTGTACAGTTCTAAATTTCCGTAATTTTTTATGAAATCTATCACGTAGTCTAATCTCTTTTCGAATTTCCGAGTTAAACCACGGTTTATCTGATGATCGAATAGTGACAGTTTTAGTAGGTATAGAATTTCTAGCAATTTCTAAATATTTATCTGTGAAAAAAACTGCCATTCCGTCTATGTCGTCTCCAAAAGCAGTCAAAGTAGTTTGCCAATCAAAATTCTGAATATCATGATTAAATCTAGTAAAATCTGCATGTTTATACAACCAAATAGTTCGTGTAAAAAATTTTTCGCTAAAATTCGGAATTCTTAAATATACTTTTGTAGCATTATGGTCACTCATTTGTCTATTTATATCAATAACTTCAGTAAAGGTAGCACAACAATCTTCAGAAATTAAAATTGGATCTAATAAAGTAGCTCTCCCAGATCTGTGATCAAATCTGGTCGCTTCTTTTACAATATTTTGTAAACAAAAAATATTCATTAAATCATTTAAAACATGATTGTGTTCAGTAAATAAGTCAACATTTAAATCACCTGTAATTATAATCTTAGTTGTTTAATTATATGCTTGTTCAATTGAATGTTTAAAATTTGGCCAGAAGGGATGACTTGAACCTGGTGATCGATAAACAGCACAAAGTAAAATTTTGTGTTGAGGAAAATCAATCTCTAGCCATATAAGTTCACCGTTTTCGAATTCTAAATCGAATCGTCTCTTAGTTTTTAGTATTTCAGATACATAAACCAAAACACCCCCGCCAAAACAGTTTCGATCATTTCTATATAATTCCTTATGGTACCCATCCATATGTATATCTTCACTAGAAACATTTTCATCAAGATGACTTTCTGTGATACAAACTATAGAAGAGCCTAAGGCTAGAGTTTCAATGTATTCAACTTTTGTTCGGACACTTCTGGCATTCAAATGAAATATCGAAATTTCGTTTTCATAGGGGCCGGGGTTTTCAGCTACATCATTACAAAGCAATATCAAAAGTAACACGATAAAGGTAAAACTAATATCTACACAAAAGTTACAAAAAGCAAACTTGTAGATATAATCTAAGCTTATTTTAACACTATATAAAACAAATTGAACAAACTGTGAAAACAGCGAAAATGTTTTCACATAATACAACATTTTCTTTTTCAGAACTGAATAACACTTGTAATAAAATGTGCCTGTTGAGATCCTGTATTGAATTAAATCATTACCCATTGTCTATGATACACACATCTGTTATTGATTTATATGTAGGATCTCTAATAGGTAATAGCCACACATGATGACATGTAGATGAACAAGTATGTGTAATAACACACCATAAATACACGATTCTATAATTAATCAAATTTGTACTCGACAATGAAAGAAAAATGAACAAAACAAACAAACATAAGCAAAAACTGTATTTACATAAAGACATTGCGGAAATGTATGAGTAAATTGGTATTAGGCGTACCTTTTTCGAAAAAATAAAGAAAAAAAAATAATAATTGTAAATTGATCTTATCGCATAAGAGTAGTGTCGTTTAAAAAAACAAAAACAAAAAATAAAAATAATTGAAAACATTGGTGGTACTCCAGAAACCAAAACAATTAAATTATCACACCAATCGAGTAGACCCTAGCACACTAACCCAATGACCTAGTTATTGGTCAACACATAAACTGTGTATTATATGTTATTTAAACTGGATTAAGTATTATATTAATATCTCATTTAAGGTAAGTCTATATTTATTACTTGATAGTATTCTTATATGTTCGTTACAAGTATTTAATATGTTATAATCTGAAATAAGTTAACATATGCATATAATTAATATTCTGGATTCATTTTATAACATAGTCAATACAAAAAATAAGTTTTTTGAAAATGTATACTATGTCTTTATTAGTTAGAAAAAAATAATTCACTTAAGTCCTCCATTCCTCCAATAAACTTTTTGGTAGCTTCGGGTGTCTTTTTAGCAAATATACGTCCATCCATCGTCCAGAACGAGTCGATTTCATGTCTTTTCCTAGCATCATTTAACTTTTTCATCAAGTACTGGCGATATTGTGTGAGATCTTCAGTAATAACTGTTTTATCCGGATTATTCTTAAGCTTTCTCTTCTTTTGAAATATAGAGTTCTTAATTTTCCAATTCCTAAATCGACAGATTAACTGGGCATTGCCATATTTGTTTATAGATCCTATTATGTGTGACCTGTCAATATCATCAACTGTTATATCAACATCAAGAAGAGATTTGCATAAACCAACTATCTTATCATCTGTTGAACCAAGCTCGGTTTTCTTCAAGGGAACATTATGAAAACGCAGAGAATTTCGCCTACCATATTGCTGTAGTTCCTCTAGATCAATTTCAATTGAGTCGACTCTACCATTCATTTGCTTATTGCTTTCTTTAAGTTCTGAATTTTGAACCATTAAATCGGAAATTGTTTGCTCTTGTTTCTCTATTTTGGCTTCGAGATTGGAAACATAATTTGACAAAGCACTGTCTACACTAGCTTTAACAACATTAGCAATTAATGGACCGATACATTCAACAAAATCTGGACTAGCAATGGTATGTTTAATAACTTCTGATAGATTGACTGACTGGCCCTCAGTTGTTGTGAAAATAATAGGAGGTTGAGATGGCAAAGTATGTGAAGTACTCGGTGATGTGTTACTTTGTACTACTGAGTCAGTGACAGACTGTGGGTCATCATGATGAGACAAAACTTCTTCCATGACAATGTTATTTTGTAATTGATCGAATTCAGAGTCAGATGTATATTTGCAGAATCGTTTTGGTTCTGGTGTGACTTTCTCAGACTCTAATGTACAGATATTACTTTGGTCCGCCATTATAAATGTTTACTTGTTGTGAGTACATTTAATAGTAACGATAGTCATTATGTTTAAATGTATAATTATTTGACCACCAAATGTTCAAATTTCACTTATTTCTGCATTGAGACACTTTTATGCGGCATTTGTATACAAAAGATCTTTGAATGATATAACACACACCATAATATTTTCGAAAAAGATCGCCTCTGACTTGACTAACCTTCTCCTATTGCCGCCATCTTTTGTGGGAATTGCTTGCTGGAAGGAAGCAATTCAAATAAAGCTTAAGTAAACTTCTTCTAAATATGAATAAATTAAAGAATTTTCTTCAGAAAAAAGTATATGTACATTAGTTTTATAATTAAAACTATCCATTGAGTTATATAAAACATATGCATTATTTTTTTTTAATTGAGGTTTCTTATGACTTTAAAGAATTGAAGATCTTGAACTATTATTGGAAATTGATCACGTTATAGTTTTATCCAATGAAATTTAAGCTCGCGCAAGTCACTTTTGCGCCTCGTGTATAATCTGCGTATTTCTATAAGAAAGCCTGCCGCATAATTTGCAGAAAGAGAAGAAAATGACAGAACTTCCCGATTCATTACATTTTGAGGAAAGCGAACTAATTATAATGGCAGCTGAAATGGAAGACGATGTTCATTTATCACAAATTGCGGCCGAAATAGAGGAAGATATTCAATTATCTCAAGTCGCGACCGTAATCGAAGATGATATCAAGTTGGCAGTCTGATCTCAAGAGATTGAGGCTGACTATTTTGACGATCTGACTATTTTGCAGGCAGCAAATATAATGGTAGTTATTTTAACACTTTTGCAAGCAATGAACGTATATAAGATGTTGAGGGCGAATAGAATTTTGACTTGGGGAGCTTTGAACTTGGTTATTTGGTCCGGGAACCAAATACCAGCAGAGTAGAAAAACCCCATGAACCCAGAGATTAATCGTTTTTCTATGTGTTTCTGATGACGACATCGATAAACTAATAACTTCACAAACCAACCCGAAAACACAAAAGAACACAACGTGGACTATAAAAGTGTTTAACGAATGGCGGGCAGCTAGAAAACAAAACGTTGAAATTACAGATTTGTTGACAATGGATGTTAAAACTGTGGATTATTCGCTACAGAGATTTGTTTTGGAGGCGCGAGAGAAAAAAAACGGGAGACGAATATCCTCTGAAGTCGTTGTTTTACATCGTTTTTTTGGTTTAAAATCGCAAGGACAACAATTTTTTTCATGTTAAGTTCTTTGATGAAAAAGGCGGCACATTTGCACAATTTCGCAAAGTGCTTGATGCCACAATGAAATATTTGCTGGCAAAAGGACTGGGGACTAAATAACAAAAGGCCGACGAAATATCGGAGGAAGATGAGGAAATTTGGTGGTCATCTGGTTGTTTGGACAATCAAATTCAATAACACTTCAATTTTTATTATGCCTGTAAAATGTTTGGCTTGAGGGGTAGGGATGAATTTAAAATAGCCTTCTAAGAAATCATTATTATTTGGACTTTAACTGAGTCATGTTTTTTACGATTTTTAACCGGATTTTTGTGACAAAAATGTCGGTTATTGATTTGGAGATGCTCGGCGGGCGGGCGGGCGGTCGGGTGGTCGGGCGGGCGGGCGGACGGCAATCAAATGTTTTCCGTGCATTAACTCATGAACCGTTCAACCAAAGCTTTTAAAATTTTAATATGTTGTTACTGACACCTAAATGAAGGTCAAGTTCAATAATGGCGATTTTGACTTTTACTGTTCAGGAGTTATGGTTCTTGAAAGATTGAAAAATGGAGTTTTCAGTCGTGTCCGTGCATTTACGCATGAACTTTTCTACCAAAGCTTCCCAAATTTTAATATGTTGTTACTGGTGACAAAATGGAGGTCAAGTTTAATAATGACGATTTTGACTTTTACCGTTCAGGAGTTATGGTTCTTGAAAGATTGAAAAATGGTGTTTCCAGTCGTGTCCGTGTATTTTCTCATGAACCATTCAACCAAAGATTTTTAAATTTTAATATGTTGTTACTGATGACAAAATAGAGGTCAAGTTCAATAATGAAGATTACCGTTCAGGAGTTATGGTTCTTGAAAGATCGTAAAATGGTGTTTCCATTCACGTTGTTGCATTTACTAACGAACCATTCAATCTAAGCTTTTCATATTTTAATATGTAGATACTAATGACAAAATAGAGTTCAAATTTGATATTGACGATTTTCACTTTCACCAAATATCAGTAATGGTTCTTGTGATATTGCCAGGACACACATAAATGTTAATAGATCCAGTTTGCTGTCGTTGTGACAGCCTCTTGTTTGTGTTTACTCTCAGTTTATCACGACTGACGAAAAACTGTATTCTTTACAAGAGTTATCTCCCATCCACCATAAGTTAAGTGAAAATGAAATTCAAAGCGTAAAGCCCCTTAACGTATAGAAAGTGACAAAATCAACCAAATCGAAAACTTCTGTCATCTTCAAGACTTGGTACAGGATTTTTTGTATGTAGAAAATTGTGGATTAAACGTGGTTTTATAGTTAAACTCTCAAATTGCAATATACTCATAAATAAAAGACCATGTAACTGCTTTTAATGAAGATATATATTTTTATCACTTTTCGAAAATGTGCAAATCGTGGTACCCTTCCGTTATACATGTACTAAGTTTATCTACATATATGATTATTTCTTAAAAAGTCGCCATATACACAATATTTGTATTGTTTCTAGTTTTATAATTACATTTTTAGGACCTAGGTGTATGTACAACATTTTTGAGACCTACAGCATCTTAACATGCTTGGTAATGATGGATGCTTTTATCGAAAACCTTTGGCTTTGGTCGGAAATACAATCCGGTATGGAAAGCAGCCGCTTGTTGTAAATAAACTAGAAGGTTAAATGAAAGATTTGTGTCAAAAAGTTGGTTTAACTGGAAATTACACAAATCATTCTAAGAAGAGGACGTGCGCAACAGCCTTGTACAAAGCAGGATTATATAAACAAACAATAATGGATCGTTAAATCCACCAAGTTTTGACACAGTTTATGTTACCCATAATGATTTGGAAGTTAAGGAGTCACCTTTCAGGTGTACAAAACTGGAATCAGTCAACACTGAAACATCCGCAAATTGTCGTGACATTTCAATGCGCCTAAAATGTTTGAATGATATAACTAACGCAAGTGGAACTATAAATTTTATCAACTGCAATTTTTCTTTCACTTAAACATTTATTAAAAGAAAGTTAATTGAATTTTCGCAATAGAACAATTTTTTATTTATTTTTCAAAACTGAAATTTAGGAACTTTTCGGGTTTTTTTTTCAACTAACGGGAACTAGTGAAAAGCATTTTTTCTTAGTTTAAAACATGTTTCTTGTGATGTGTTGTGGTACAAATGACTAATTGCTTTGTGTTACAAATGAAACAAATAAATGTTCATGACCTTTCATTTTTTTTTCCTAAATATTTATGAGGCGGATATCTTTCAAAAAATGGGGTGGAGCTTCAACAATGGAATAACATGAACATGAATATGTTGTACCATAGCTAAGCTCCGCCTTATTTCCTTTGAATTCTAGTTGAGTTGCATATTTAATAAGAAAATAATTGTACAATATAAATTTGCATATAATATACCATGGTTTTCCCTCAACACACCTTTTAAGCATATTATTTCATCAAAACATCAAAGGAAAAAATCCAATTTATGTTACAAAGAAAAGATAAAAGGAAACAATCCCAAGACTTCGGGCGTTAGTTTGCGATTTGTGATGAAAATGCCTTTAAAAGTGCCAATGTTCTGTAACTCGGTAACTATATAACCAAAGTTATAAAAAATCAAAATGAAGCCTCATTTCGTTAGATCAAACTGTGTGTTAAAGTTCTATCAGAACTGATCAAAGAGAATTAGTAAAATCGACGAAGTGGTTATGGACAGACGGGCATTGTTTAACAAATATTAGGTCTCGTCTTCGACGGTTGTCTTCTAACATTAAATGCCTTGACATGTCTTGACCCTGATTCCAATTTTTTCTTCAGTGTTTCAATATATTGAAAGACTTACTAGTACTTGGGTCAGTATCAATATGGCTTTATTTCTGTCAGACTATAGTAAAAACGGTTGCGATGATACCACATTGACCAGAAAGTTACCCTACAAGTCTTTATGAATCTTATTTCTTCCAAATCGACAAAAGTTTCAATACCAATCGATGTTAATCAGGAATGATCACGCGGTACAACTTACCTCTAATTGTGATGACACATGTTCCGGAAATAGATTGTACTTGCGGTGGAAAAGAAGATTAAATGAAAATAAAATCGAAAATGTCAGGGACAAAATGCTAATACATATTAATAGATCAGTTTTCAATTGTTCGCTATATGTACACAACATTTTCTTTACATGTATA
Organism: Mytilus trossulus; assembly: GCF_036588685.1. NCBI lineage: Eukaryota > Metazoa > Mollusca > Bivalvia > Mytilida > Mytilidae > Mytilus > Mytilus trossulus. Next base: position 14,256,489 of record NC_086378.1, on the reverse strand, counting down.
CGATTCATGATTTGAACGGTTATAAATTTCATAGTATCTTTTCGAACACATATGGAAGCAGTTATACTGATTCAGGGCCCAGTTGCATTGAAAGTAATAACATAATATAAATAACACACAGCTGTGAGGTTGATAGAGCGGATTGTTACCTCAGAGAAATCATTGATTACTGAGGCGAAGCTAAGGTTATTGTTATCGTTATTCAGATAACTGTCGTTAGTTTAGTTTAAACATATTTATTTAAAGTGGATTGGGAAACAAGTTTTGCAACTTATATTAATCCCTTTCCACTTTGCGGGTGTGAGTGCTGCCTTGTAGCGGCATTAGCCTGCTCTTTTTCGAAATCTACAAGAGTGTCTTTAACGTGCAAGAGATATGGCTCTCTCTTAACACGGGTCAACCATTTATCGTCCCCTTCCGACGGACTAGCATCGTTTCCTCAAGACCATACTCGCAAATGGTGTCAAGGGAGAGCCGAAAATTGAGTTCCTGAAATTTTCATCCCAAATGGGAATCGAAACAGGAACCTTTGTGTTAGTAGTCCGATGCACTAACCACTACACCACGGCTCTCTATCTCAACTGTCGTTGAAAGTGCTAAATGACATTTGATGTAAGCAAAAGGTCTGAGCAGATTTATAAATGATCAAACAACGACCATATACAGTTTGAGATTAAACAAATATCACTCTTACGCAATCTTTTTAGGGCGACACCCGAACCCAATATTCCCACTGAGATAAAGAAAGTTGAAATGAGACTGAAATCTGAAAAATATGATTCGTACGAGGATATTACTCAACTACCAGATGTCTCTACAGTTTATATTGGAGACAAATTCTATATGTATCTTGTTTATCTTGGGAAAGACCGTAAGTATTTATTTATATATGATGCCTTTCTTTCTTGTTGTAAACAAAGTCATGTTCTTATGCAAGTAGAACATGGGATGCACATGCCTGAGGTCCCAATATAAACTGCATGTTGTATTTTGAACAACGCTCAGTAAAAAGATATAACATAGAGAGCGTGGCATGAAAGTATTAGTATACGCCTGTTTTTAACAATATGCTTAAATATCAGAAAATGGTCTGTCCTTTTTTCAACTTTCAGTTTACCGAATAACCAAAATATAAAGGATGATTGTTGTAAACATTGAATATCGCGGCAGTACCTTTTTGTCAAAGCTACGTCGTTCCCGGCAAATTTGGTCGAATAACATTTTTGATATTTTTCCAGCTTGTTATGCATCTTACATTCCTCTAGTTACTTGTATTTCCATGCTGTATATTGGTTAATCGGTGTCGAGACGTACAAAATCGTGCTTGCTTTCTTTATAGTTCATATTTATATGTACGTACTGACAGTTATGATAAACTTTGACCGACATCGAACGATATTCTTACACGCAAGGATAAGGCGTGTTAAGACCTATAAAAAACAGATTTTGCTGATAGAAAACGAATTTGAACCGATCTTGAAAGATTCCAAGAGGTAACAACACATACACGAAATCACATTCAACCGTTTTAACATATTGTATTTAATTTACCTGTATTTATTATTATTGATAACAATGATCTCTGATATTTTAAATAGTTGTTTAGTCATAGTTTAACCCTCTTACTGTGGAAAGGACATACCTTTGTGTAAAAAAGATTATTTTTTCCCTTTCGTAATATTTCTGAAAAAACACCTTTCCTTCACTTATTGAATACATTTTATTTATTTTATTCATCGTGTGGTTATTATTTTCTTTTTACCTATCTTTTTTTATAAAACGTCATCATTACGTCAAATGACGTCGTAATTGATGTAAAGTATACATGTAGTTCTTTTTTGCAAAACATGAACGTTTTATCAAAACACTGCAAAGTGTTTGACTTATAGACAACTTTCGAGTTCGATGCATTTCCGTCAAAAACTCCGGTTTTATTGAACGTCATTTGTGCTTTTAAGGGCATCGTCACTTCCATTCCAATATTGAGCGTGTGGTTGGAAAACTATAATTCTATATTGTTCGAATTATTCGGCAAATTGTGTTCTCATAATTGACAATCAGCACTGCTGTCATTAGGGAATTTCCATTAATTGTGCAGGAATACAGGCGATCCCCTCTATCTGGTAAATGACGTCATAAAGGCGCGTATGATTGACGAGTATTTTCCGGTGACGAATGAACTCGAAAGTGGTCTATTGAATAGCGCGAAACTTCCTTAGAATGTGACGTGATCATCATAATGACGTTACGTCATGACATATAAATAACGTTACTTTTTGAAAAGAAATAAACATCTATACCTTATGTTTGGTAATTATTTGTGTTAACATGCTGTTATACAAGACTGAATAACAATTTACTGTTTTTAGAATTTTTTACTGAAATTGACCCATTTCTGGACAATGTTTTGAAAGTTAGCTACGAACTAAGAGGGTTAATATCTAGAAACCAAAGATATTGTTTTATTAAAGATTGGCAACAATCTTTACACTAAGGGCAGCGAAATTAGTTTTATTTCTCAAGAATATTTAAAGAATCTATGTGAATATTATATAAGGCATGCAATTGTTACGTACACGAGAACGTTAACACACCCGTGAAATCGCGGGTCCTTGCCTGAATTAAAGTATATAACTATGTGCAAGTCTTATTGTAGTATTAGTATTGTCATCAGATAAAGTCATGCCGATTATAAGATGCACATTTTTCTCTGCTTTCAAAATCTTTCTGCTTGAAAAATCTTTCTGCTTGAACCCGTCGACCTGGAACTTATCAATTATTGGTAATATTAATTATTTGAAATCAAAAGGTCTTTGAATGGAGTTTTTTTAATCAACAGCATTGTCCTATAGAAGTTATAAATAAAGTTGAACTCTTTGATTCGCTGTTTAACGTCATGCCCGGTAACAAAATGAAACTTCCTACACGCCATATTTCAAGTGCAGATTTTTAGCATTCGTATGGTCATCTAAGAAAGTCTTACTGATTAAAATACTACAATAGGGAACAAATGACAATGATTAAATTTAGTAGTGTCAACCCTGTGATTATGACCCGTCTAATACATGTAGCATCCTAAATACAACTTTTGTTGGTGCGCCTGTCAGATGCAGAACGTACAGATAAGGTAATAGGTAACAGGTGAATATATATTTTAATATTGGTATCGGTATCGGATTAGACCCGGAACTTGTTAATTATTTGCAATATTAGTTATGTGAAAAACAAAAGGGTCTGGAGTGTTGTAATTTTTAATCAACACCATTGTCTTATATAAGTTATATATAAAGTGGAATTCTTAGATTTGTCGTTTATACCTGATGACGGCTGACAAATTGGACCTTGTTATTTTAGAATTAAAGATACATTGTTCTTGTCCATATTTGATGAGTCGATGCCACTGCTGGTGGACGTTTCGTCCTCGAGGGTATCACCAGCCCGTCCCAGCTTTTATCCCAGCCCTCATCCAGGCATAGATTACCTTAGCCGTAATCACATCAGCTGGAAACTTTGTACACATGATCATTTTTATTTTTTTGAAATATGAACATCCAAATGAAGGTTGAAACCCTGTTTACACAACACAGAAATGTTAGTGTTTGCACAGCTTGGTTCTATACATTACATATGTTAATTTTATTCTTTTGACAAATTTACTTTGAGTCCTGAAAAACTCATATTTAAACTGTTATTAAGCCGTATTTGGCACAACGTTTTGAAATTTTGCTCTTCAACTTTGTACTTGTTTGGCTTTATAAATATATTTTGGTATGAGCGTCTTTGATGAGTCTTATGTAGACGAAACGTGCGTCTGGCGTACTAAATTATAATCCTGGTACGTTTTATAACTATTTACACCACTGGGTCGTTGCCAGTGTTGGTGAACGTTTCGTCCCAAAGGGTATCACCAGCCCTGTGATCAACGGTGTTGACATGGATATCAATAATTTGGTCATTTTTATAAATTTCCTGTTTACAAAACTTTAGATTTTTCGAAAAACTAAGGATTTTCTTATTCCAGGCATACATTACCTTAGTCGTATTTGGCACAACTTTTTGGAATTTTGAATCCTCAATGCTCTTTAATTTTATACTTGTGGGATTTTACAAATATTTTGATATGAGCGGCACTGATGAGTCTTATATAGACGAAACGCGCGTCTCTCGTACTAAATTATAATCCTGGTACCTTTGATAACTATTATGATATTTGGCTACACATAAAAAAAAAATGAATATAAAAAAAGACACTTCAACGGAAGCTGAAAGAAATAGATAGTTCAGTTGGTGAATATAAATTTGTGTATAGTACAATGTATATATTCAAGTAATTTTAAATTCAACAAGGATAAGTTCTAATCCAAGTTGAACAGTTATAATATAGTTAGTTAAAATCAATATCAACAAGGATAATCTAATCCAAGTTGAAAAGGAAAAATATAACAGTTAGTCAGAATCTATGTCAACAAAGATAAATTCTAATCCAAGCTGAAAAGGAAATAATTTGAAATTGAATATATATCAACAAGGATAGATATAAATCCAAGTTGAAGTAAAAAAATTAAGGGGTACAATTCAACAAAGATAAATTTTAATCTAAATTGAAAGTTTCAATATAGTAAATGTAAATATCATATTCAACCAGGATAAATTTTAATCCAAGTTGAGTTAAAATTTAGGAGTCTATTTTTAACAAGGATAAATCTGAATCTAAGTTAAGTATAAGAACTATAATTTTTAAAAAGGGTCCTCCAGTTGTAAAAACTAAAGACTATTTCAAAGTTGAAAATTAAAGTCTATTCTTTTTTACAATAAAGATAAATATCAATTTAAGTTGTAGATATATAAACATTTAGATAAGGTCAAAGTTGAAAAATGTATAGTCTGTTTAAAATTTGTTAATTATATAGTCTGTTTCACAAAGTAGGGTTAGATTCATAATTTAAAACGTGTTTTTAAAATAAGACATATGAGATTGTCCTTCAATTTCAACAATTATAAAAAGTAATCGAAGGTGAATAATACTGAAAAAGTACAAGATTAACAAGGATAAAGTTTAGTACAAGTTGATTAGTAAATTGAAGCTCTTTATTCCATTTAGCAATTAAAAGTAAAATGTATAACTTAAGGGACAGATCTAGTATACCACGGGGGTAAAATTCACTTAGTAGGGGAATTACCACATTAGCTAGTCCAATCAATCCCACTTGGTCTGTTGCATCTACAAATATTGATACCTGCTCATTTGGGGATATCACTTCTCATAATTATTTAGGCTTAAACCAGGCTATTAGTTTGAAGCAGGGGGAGATAAATACAAGCCCCAGGCCATTTAGTAATACTGCTAATACTATTCAAAGAGAAGTAAGCACGCACTCATTTCTTTTCCCAACTCAAAGTAAAGAGTGATAGTGCTATAGCTACTATAACCAGAGAAAAATAATGTGAGAGTGAAAAAATGATAAATATAAAACAAGAATTAGAGACATTAAGAAATGAAAACCTTCAAATGAAGAACATTGCTCAATAATTCCCACAGATGAAATCTGACCCTGTTATCAGCAGTCAAAAAAGTTATTCAAATACCCAGGAACGTTTAACAAACTCCTGCAATAATATAAGATTGCCAGAGACCCATCAACGCTCCACAAACTCCTGTAATAGTATAACATTGCCAGAGACCTAGCAATGTCCAAACTAATCCTATAATAACACAAAATTGCCAGACACCTAGCAACGTTCTACACATACATACATTGATACAAAATTAACAAAGACCCAACAACTACTATCATATGCCTATGCAAATACGACAATACCTGAGATCCAGCATCATTCAAACTATTCAGACTATGTCTGGACTACCAGCAGTATCAACACAGTTCCCCAGTACCAACTGGTTACTTAGGCAACAGTATGGCAGACCACAGCAACAGCACCATAATTATGAAAACTCCGTGATAGATAATTGTGAGAAGAAACAGAGTGTCATTTTATAACGGCAGAGATCCTTGGAATGCCCATCTTATACAATTCGAGCTTATTGGAGAGATCAATAGATGGGATACTGATACTTAAGCCATAGAATTAGAACAGCACTTAAAGATGAGACAATGGTTTATGCTTCCTACCTCTCAGCTGAGACCAAAAGATCTATCTTTGGGCTATGTGCAGCTATGTCGAAAAGATTTGGTGACCATGAATATCTAGAGACGTATAGACAAGAGTTGAACGCATTAAGAAAACAAGGCAAAGAGAACATTCATCACCTGTCCTAAGTCAGGAATTTGATGTACAGTAGTTGTAGTTTGTTTATTCAATTTATACGCGTTTCTCGTTTTTTTTATATACTAGTACAAAAATGTAGATAAGACCGTTGGTTTTCCTGTTTGAATGGTTTTACTCTAGTAAGTTTTGGGCCCTTTATAGATTGTTGTTCGGTGTGAGCCTAGGCTCCGTGTTGAAGGCCGTTCATTGATCTGGAATGGTTTACTTTTTTAAAATTGTTATTTGGATGAAGAGATGTCTCATTGGCACCCACACCACATCTTCCTATATATATTCATGAATATGCATCCAGAGTAGAAATGCTAGTCAAACGGTCATTTCCAACTATTGACGCAGCCACTCACAGTACCTTGAATGAAGAGTACATGTTAAGAGGATAAACTGACCAGAGCATTGCCATAGAATTACTGACAAAGATGATTACCAGTATGACTGAAGCTTTTCACCAAGTGACTTTATATGAAACTTATAAAAGAGGGAATAGAGATAGAAACATTCGTTAGCTTAATATGCAAGAAACCGTTTATTAAGATAAAGGTGAAGATGATATTGAAATAAGGAAAGTTGGTGGGAAAAGTAATGTAACTGAGGAAGGACTTACGCAATTGGAAAGAGGAATGAAAGACTCTATCAACCAGTCACCAGCGAAAGTCATTCAAACAGAAATGGCAAAATATTATACACAACAAGATTATGACAGTAGTTCATGCCAAAATAAGCAAATGTATAGAGACCATACGACTAAGATTAAGATAAAGAATCTCAGATGTTTTAACTGTAATGAGGATGGCCATTACACAAGAGATTGTCCAAAAGAAAAAAAAAAGCCCATATCACATAGGAAACAGAAGTGGTTTTATGAGGAATGATGGAAGGAGCTAAAATTAAACTGAAGAGTATTTAAACTGCTAAGAGTTGAGACTACCGACCTATCGGCCTCTAAACATTGTTTTAGAAATAGTTAAAGAGAATTATCCGAAATATGACGAGAAACCTAGCCAAATGAAAGAGCATTTGGTTGAACTGAAAAAATAGGCGGGTACAGTTTGTATAAAGAGATCATTTGAAGAAGATAACCTAGATATACAGGACCTAGATTTAAGCCTAGAGATGTTGTTAAAGGAGTCTAATGAACCACAAGAGAACACATCAAAGGAGGTAATGGGTAGTGCAGAAACGATCAGCAGGATAAAGAAGATAATATTATCATTGATCGGGTGACAGCAGCTAACATTGAAGTTCCAGTGGTAATTTTTTTCAAGATTGTGACGGATGCAGTTATTGACACTGGAGCAGAGGTAACTGTTCTAAGTAAAAAGTTGTATGATCAGATTCCTGAAGGTAAACGGCCAAAACTAAGCAGAGCAGCAAGAAATTTTGAAGTTGCTTAGGTCGGAAAGAACTTGACAACAGGAGGAATTACAGAGGTGGAAATTAATATGAGGAGTGGAACCTTCAAATAACCAGTTAATGTAGCGCCCATTGAAGAGAACATGTTATTTAGTAATAGGCTGTGAACTTATTGATGAAATGAAAGTAGCCATAGTCATAGAAAATGACACCAATTATGGGCTTATCAATTACAAAGAAGCGGCCACAAGTGAGTTCCTGTCAACCAGAGATTCAATGGTAGATGACAGAAAACCCATGGTAGCAAGTATGCAAGACATGCACGAATGTATAGAAAATGTTATAAGTTATAAAGGTACATAGATGGACAAAGTCGACGTCCAAATGTTGCCTGAACTGTTGCATTATGTAACAGAAGAAACCATAAACGTTGCAAAAGAAACCGTATATGTTGCAAAAGAAGTTGTATATGTTGCAGATGAAATTGCAAACCGAAACCTGTTCTGTCAGGAGGAAAAAATGAGTCAACTAAAAGAACATTTTTGTAAAACAGACTTAGACCAAACTAAGAAAGAACTTGAGAATGAAAAATATGTTACTGAAGACACACAAGTTCTCTATATTTTTTTTCTGGTCTGAAAAACAAGCAGTTGTGAGTTGTTGATGTTATTATATGCTACTTTATGCATACTTAATGATCAACTTGTTACATGCTAGTTGGTTGATTGATTGTGGCAGCAAATATGCAAAGGAGGAAGGATTTGTTATGAATTTGTGAATATAAAACAAATGATGGTATTCGTATGATATAAAAAATTTCCAACTTATATAGTTAATAATATCAAATTAGAATAAACTCATTTTTATTCGTTTAAATAACAATGTTTTCTTCAATATCAAGCTATGTAATAAAACGGGTTGATGAATCAAACTAGGCACAAGTTATGAAGTAATATCGTTTTCGAAGATGTTACATGATGGCTTTACAAGGATTTTTTGCCACGAATAATGTCCTCGCATATCGTGCATTCAAGATTATTACAATAACTGTTATAATAATTTGATGTTAGGGTGAAATATTTAAATGTATTTTGATAATTTTGTTTTAGAATACAGTGTAATCCCAACAGACTGTAAAGCATTCGACGGAGCATACGCATCAGAACCTGCATCGTCTGTCAAGAAATTGGATCTTTATAACACAAAGTAATTAACAGTAGAATATAACAAGGAATTTCGATTTGTCAAGCAGGATTTTTTAAAACAAATCATCTTTATACTTGTACCAAGTTCAGACAAAATATTTGGTTAATTTTATCGGATATTATTAGGAAAAGATGTCTCGCTGTTCTACCGGCAGTTATTGTTTCACGCAAACGTCTACTTATATTTCGAATACGAATATTAATCAATGGTACAAATGTATACTAATGTTTTGCTGATTACATGCTTGCTAAAGATTGACAATTCACGTTGCTTTGTAACTTATGTTATTTTATTATTCCAATAGACTTGATAAGAATCACGGTTCCGGTTTAATATTGCACTTGTTGCGCATTTAAACATTATTATTTATCGGTTTTTCTCGAGGCAAAAATGTATATAAGTCCTACACCTAATACAAACGTTGAAGAGCTGATAAACATACAAGCTTCGTCAAGCACAATCTCAGGTTTTTATCTTTTGATGCTTAGACATATGTATAGTAAATAGTTATGAAATGTACAAGGATTATAATTTAGTACGCCAGATGCGCGTTTCGTCTACATAAGACTCATCAGTGACGCTCATATCAAAATATTCATAAAGCCAAAAAGTACAAAATTGAAAGCATTGAGGATCCAAAATTCCAAAATGTTGTGTCAAATACAGCTAAGGTAATCTATCCCTGGGATAAGAAAATCCTTAGTTTTTCGAAACAACTAAAGTTTTGTAAACAGGAAATTTATAAAAATGACCACATTATTGATATTCATGTAAAAATGTTGTACTAAAAATTAAATATCACTGGGGCCAACCAAACCTAGCTAAATGAATGTTGACACGAATCTTGAAAAATCTCCAGAATGTTTAACATGTTTCACAAATTAAGATTTGACAGACATTTCATTGTTTTACAAAATATAGTTATACATTAAAGAATATGAAGTGAACTTGTGTTAGGTTTAAAACATCCCTAAACAAGCACTAACATATCAAATATTTGTGCATTCGGCTAGCCTCATGTTTTAATTTTGAAATATATCATTTTCGAGTGTAGAAATATTTTATTGTATTGAATGCTACAATAATTTGTAACTAAATGTTGAGATAATATTTTTACGGGTTGGTGTCACAATATTATATGTATCATGATGATTTATTTTATTTTCTAAACCATTTCAGTTGTTTATCACAAAACGCAATATACTATCGGGTGATGCAACCATTCCATGTTATGAAAGTTAACGAAACACGTATAGTGTCTGCTGAAATGTACGGATTCATGTTCAATTTCATAAATAACGAAATTACATTCGTATGCACAGTGAAAATATGTCATCGAGACACCTGCAAATTACCGGTTGAGTATACTTTTCATATTCTATGGAACAAATGTTTGACACTCGGTTAAGATTGTTGTTGAAGTGCTGACAGCAAGTGTCTCTTTTAAAAAACAAGGTTTACAAAAACTGTCGTTAATACCATATATATTGATGTGACATTTACTTCTGTCCGCTGGACAATGAATTTTCTAAAGTATTACATGTATCTTGTTAAAAAAGTGAGACTGTAAAAAAAATATCGAAACGTTTGAGAACACGAACATTTCATTATCTTGAGTCATAAATGTAACTTGACAAACGAAACATAATATCAATAATAAAACACCCTTATTTGAATAAGTTGAAGATCTACTGGTGACCTTGAGCGGTGTTTTGCTCCTAAGTCGGATTGTTGTCTCGTTGACACATTCACAGTTTTCATTATCTATTTTATTTATAAATCCTATTGACTTATATATCCAATCAAACAAAATACCATACACACAAGTCATAGTCTACCTTCGTATTTCAAACAATGATGAACCGGGATATATCATATTAATATATGTCCACAATAAACGGACAATGCAGTTATGACAAAATAATTTGATTTAACATAATATTTATCAGAGTTGTTTCCAAGAGGTCTTTTTGATAATTATATTAATTCTTATTATATTCCGGGTATTGCTTTTATGTCAATTTTATTTATTTAAAATGTCTCTTATTTTGTCAATAGGAAAAATGTGATGACTGGATATCAAAAAGAAGAAGAAGGAGCGCAAGACAGGATAAACAGTATACAATTACGAAACATTTACGTGTCAAGATGCAAACAGTTCAAAATTCATCAGGTATGATTCAATTATAAACTCGACTGTTTTTTCAGGAGTATATTCCAAAGGTATATTCCAAAGGTGTATTAAGATACAGGTGCTTTAATAAACAAAAATTATATCAGTAATCCATTTAATTCTCGGTAACTATTTGAGGAATGTGTTTTGTATTTTAAACAAACTATATATACAGTGGTTTATAAGGGAACAACATGAAAGTATTCTTAGGTCATATCACAGTTCCTATATGGTATTTTACATACATTTTTTTTCAAAACACTGGTTTAAACATGAACTCCCATTAAATAAATTTAATATGAAAGGAATATTCATTGGATAGGTGGCTACAGACATGGCGAGTAAATCCTTTTCATGAAACCCTGGCCCAATTACAGAAAATCTTTAGAAGGTTTCTGTATACCAAGGGTCTGAAAGAATTATTTCTATCAAAGACAACTATATACAGATTGAATTGTCACAGGAATAATGGTTTCTATATGAAAGCGTAAAACGCTTTAATAATTCTTGCATGTTTTAGTTCCGTTAAGTATTAGTCTATAAAACAATACATAATAAATGTCGGAATGATAAGTGAAAAAAAACAATTTCAAACCAGAAAGTCCCTTATTAAAAAGAAAAATCAAACGCTCAACTAAGTCTAACAAATCGAAAACGACTGTCATTTGTGTCAAAATGGAGGATTAAACCTGATTTTCCAACGTCAAATCAAAATAGTATTGTTAATGCGGGCTTCACACATTGCCGATTATTGATCCCGTTTGAGATCAGACAGCGATACGAAACGAAAAGTGAAAAGTCGGATTACTATCCTCAATTATCTGGAATGTCGTATTCTTGTCTGAAGTTAGTAACAGATTCCTTCGGGTCGTTAAGGGTCCGAATAGTTCGGATAAGCACCCCGACAGTTAGGTGCGTCCCGTATCATTCGGGAAAACTCAGCCGATTTTGATTAGTCGTTTTTCCATCGTGCCTATGTCGTAACAGATTCTGCTGTATCGGATCAAAATCCTAACAATGTTATGTGTACTCTGGACGTTGTCCTGTGGAACAGGACTGATATGGAGAAATTTTTCATAGCTGTTTTTCTACCGATTGAGTGCAGATAGCATCCAGATCTTGTCGATTGCGAGCCGTTTTATCGAGACGCAGTCGTGACGGACTCTGTCGAATTTTACCTGGCGAAAGATACAAATTAGAATAGAAGCGGATTGAAAACGTGATTATCTGGATAAATTCGCTTGGAAACAGTTAAATATCGACCATTCCTGGACAATATTTGATTGTTGTCGTGATTATTTTATTTGTTTTACAAATTTTAATTTAAGTGGGAATTTCAATCCACGATTTACAGGATCTTGATCAGACTTTTGACAAATATTAATCGTAATGGACTAGTCAAGAACGACAGTAAAAATCGTGAATGTGTGACCCCAGCTTAAAGCTGCTATAGTGATTTGGGATAGAGAGATTTAAAATAATTTCTTAACTAAACATACTGTCAGAGTGATTCATCGCTATCAAATTCGTTTTTGCAACAAACTTTTATATTACTGCTAAACTCCTACATGTACACAGATGTTTATGGTTATTATGAAACATCATATGACATTTATATCGGAGAAATTAGTATCTAAAACAAATATTGAAATTGGGATTTATCATTTTTTTTCTATATAAACATACACTTTTTGCGTTCAGAAATTCAGATTAGTCTTGAATGGAAATTTCATTAAAAGAGTGAATCAAACAAACAATCAGTTAAGAATAGTTTTCCAAAATGTCTTAAAATATACATAAACCACAGTTTTCAAGTGATGAAAAACTGTAATGCACATAACTCATACGAATATTGTAAGCGGTAACTCATATATACTGTTTATGACTCAATATATATATATATAAATTGCTAAAAAAAAATTGCGTAGGGTAACCGTTTCCCATCCGTCCGTCAGCAGTCTGTCCTGTTCTCTTCATTGCAACCCATCCTCTGAAACCACACTAAAGAATTTCATGAAACTTTGACGATAACAAAGATATACAAAGGTAGAGGCTGTACTTTGTAAGTACAGCTATCTCAAGAACGACGACTCATAGATATTTTGTTTTGTTAACCTACTGATAAAAAATCTCATCTCATTGTTTCATCATGGATGTGACGACATTGAAATCGTAGAAAGATTCAAATTTACAGTAGGTGTAGCTAAAAATTTAAGTTCACACTCGTAGACATTCTGGGCATTTAAATGTTGAAAATATGCTACATAGCACTTTGATTTGACTTTTTAAAAAAGGCATGCATATGAGCGTACCTATTTTTTTTTATCGAAACTTCATAGTAAACGCTATACATTTTTGGTTGTCTAAAGAGTTCCTATGAGAAACTGAATTGTCTATATTTACATAAGTAAAATCTAGATCTACATATGGATAGGCAACTATGATTACATTTTATAGGAGTTATATGTCACTTCGAAATAAGAATATTGACTGACACAAATACACTACTGGAGAGTTTGTTTTTCATCTTATCTCCTCTGAAACTTTACAACAGAATTTCCAGAATCCGTGCAGATAATAAGGATATTCCTTACATAAAATATGTATAATTATGTGGCCTAGGTTTAAAAATGCAACAGGTTTTATTTTTATCTCAAAACTTCTTTAACCATTTAACAAAAGCTCCCCAATTGTTGTAGATAAAAAGACATATTATGTAGTTGTGCATATCAACTTCGAGTTGTGCTTCTTCAAAATTAGAATGTTTGGCCTACTATACGAAAAACTAAGGATGTTCTTTGCCCAGACATAGATTACCTTAGCCGTATTTGGCACATCAATTTGGAATTTTGGATCCGAAATGTTCTTCAACTTTGTACTTGGTTTGGTTTGGTTTTATAAATATTTTGATTTAAGCGTCACTGATGAGTCTTATGTAGACGAAACGCGCGTCTGGCGTATAGAATTATAGTCCTGGTACCTTAGATAACTATTTTATAACAAAAACTAATTGTACTTAAACAAATTACATTTTAAAATACTTAATAATTCCGCGCGTTCGATGCGTTTTTCTGGATTATCTTCGCTAGGGAAGCTGGAATATCTATTAGGCAAGGATGTAAAAAAGACTGAAACAGGTGACGACCTATACGAATAATAAGTAAAGTTAACTTTTTCAATGAGCGTATTAAGAATTGCTGGTTTTAAATAATGTCAGAACCGAAGAAGTGAATACTAAACAGGTGATTCTCATGTGCACTGATACCAGCAGCGGAATCAAATGTGGCATTGTCACATTCAAATTTTTCTTTTACACTTTGGTACAACACGACCATTCGATTCGGTACTAGAAAGACAATGAAATAGTTGTAAGGTCCTCAAAAGTCATTCGGTCTTTTTTCATGAAAAATAACTGCAGGAAGTATTTTCAGTGGGAAAAAAGGATACTGTGTTTTAATTTATAACTACTGAGCAGACTATTAGTATTCAAAGTCTAAATCCTGTAAATCACTGGTGGTTGTATGTTTATGTATTACATATTTGTCTTTCGTTAATTTTTTGTTCACATGTCAGTAGTTTTTACGTTTGAATAGATTTACATTTTCATTTCGGAGACTTTTATCGCTGATTATGCGCTATGGGCTTTGCTCATTGTTGAAGGCCGTACCGATAATTGGTAATTTGTGTGTCATTTTTTGTCTCCTGTGGATAGTTGTCTTATTGGCACATCTTCTTTTTATATCGTCCTGAATATGCATGAAATATTTGCCACTGGACGTTAAGCAACCAACAATCAATCAATCTTTTTCTATATATGCATTCGGTCTTTAATACGATCATGAAAAGAGATGCTAAAATTCGAACTCGTTAATAAAAAAAAATGTCAATGCAATGGCAAAAACAAAACACGATAAAAACAAACTACAGCATACATAAAAAAAAATAACAAAAATACCGAACTTCGAGGAAAATTTAAAACGGAAAGTCTCTTAATATTTGGCAAAATGGGAAGCTCAAACAAATGAATGGTAAACAACTGTCACATTCCAGACATTTTCTTTAATATGAACTGATTGTTAAACTGGTTTTATGGCTAGCTAAACCTCTCACGTGTATGACAGTCATATTAAACTCTATTGAATTGACAACGATGCGTGAACAAAACAAACAGACATGTTATGCTATTGTTTCAGAAGAAGGGAGAATGTTTGGTAGTATTAAAACATGTAATCCCGCTGCAAATGTTTGCATCTGTCCGGAATCTGATGTACAGTAGTTTGTTTATGTAATTTATACGTGTTTCTCGTAATTTTTATATAGATTAGACCGTTGGTTTTCCCGTTTGAATGGTTTTACACTAGTAATTTTGAGGCCCTTTAGAGCTAGTAGTTCGGTGTGAGCCAATGCTCCGTGTTGTAGGCCGTACATTGACCTATACTGGTTTATTTTTTTTAAATTTGTTATTTGGATGGAGAGTTGTCTCATTGGCACTCAACTCACATCTTCCTATATCTACATGTATCTATAAAAGGTTAACAAATGTCAATGACAGGGTTACAGCAGTCAACATTGTGCTATAATCTTAATAAAAACAAAAATGTCATAGATAAATCAAATTAGAAAAAGAACAAGAACACATAATTTGCCATAGCAAAATAACATAATGATGTATAAGTATCGACCCACTTTAAATGGATATTCCCAAAAATATACTTAACAGTAAAAGTGTTTGGAGTAGGGCATTAAGGCTTAGATCTGGCCCAGGAAAATTGAATATGTGATAACCATTTCAAATTCGCACATAATGTTTAAAATGGATAGTGTCAAAAAATATAAATGACGTCACAATAATGTCATAAAATGTACTGTTTTCCAAAAAACTATTAAAAATACAGAATTTATGCAGTATTCTGTCTTTATTTCCGTTGTAATAAATAAGTAAACGTTTGTAGTAAACGCGCGTTAATTAACGCAGATTGTCCTCGCATCCTGGATACACTGACCTAATATATCACATGATAAGGTACATCAAAATATTGACGATTGCATTAAATGAAATGACACCTCTTTAATCAATTTATTGAAAATTAATCATTGCATACAAGAACAAAATGGAAATTCGTCCTGGAACTGTAAAACCTACAAGACTTTCAGTTTACATTCGTGAGTCGATATTTGTACATTTTTTTTTGTACATGTAAAGTTTAAACAGAAAAAATAGGAAATCCGCTGTTGAAAGTTTTTGGAACTGACTTTTTTTGCAATTAATAAATGTTTATATTTCTAATAAAATGTGTTTTTGCATGTTAAGGTTCAAAATACATAATATACGTAAAATATTAAATCTTTTTAACAACATAAATAAATGTACAAATGCACAAACGATCATTTTATAATATACACAATTAGTTAACGCGAAAAGTAAACGCGCGTTTACTATGTTTACTTTCAACTGCACGTAAAAATACAATACACTAGTTCATGGAAAGCTTGTTCGCGACCTAGAATTCTGAGTGGGTCAAGCGTTTAAATAAAATTCATGCGAGAATATGCGAGATTTGGATCAACTGGGGGCAAAGTCATATGATTCTCATATGGATCATGTATGGTACACATCAATATTCGATGTTTATTAGGACGCCCGCCGCTTTCCCGTTTACCTGTGAAGTCGTTAAGTGTCATCTGTTTTTGTTTGTTTATGTTTCTGTTTAATAAAGTAAAATAAAAAATACTGTGAAAAATTTCGAGACCCGGTGTTTGAAAATTACGGGAGAAAATTGTGAAAGAAAGAAAGAAACTTGAAAATTACGGCTTGCAAATAAGTCCATCTAATAATAGTAGTAAAATACGGGAAAATGAAAATAAATATTTGCTAACTTTTACCCTGGAACAGTATTTTGGACATAACGAAGCTTCTGTCAAAATTTCCTGAAATTTCATTATGCTTGACAACGACTTTGATGTAACACAAAACTTTAACCACAGACTGATTCTTAATGCTGAAATAGTCGGCGTTAATGCTGACGACGGAATCTAGGATCGCAAAGTGTCGGTTACGCCAAACTTGTCAGAAAGAAGGATGTTTGTCAATAGATCCAAGTAGGCAGTTATTTCACTCATAAATCTTGAAGACCTCCTTTATTTCTACAAGACGACAATAATTGGGTTTTTTTTTCTAGGGGGGGGGGGGATTCCACATTTAGTATCATTCTACCTATTAACGTGAATTTTCTGACACAAAAATAAAATAACAGAACTGTTCATTAAAAGTATGTAATCAAATGACAAACTATATATTATACAGGTATGTGTGAAAATCTACTTTCTGAAGAAAAAAAAAAATATAAATCATCTTTTATTCCGTTTAAGATCTTATTAAATCTGTTTGAAGTTAATTAGATATTTTGTATACAATATTATATATGCTTTACACTTTGTCAAAATAAAATGCTGAACGACCCAGGACCCCCCCCCCCCCCCTTTTCTTTCAAAAATTGTCAATATTTGATGCATTTCGGGATTAAGCACAATAAAGTTTATGTAAATTTAATACACGCATGCAATTAGGGCTTTATATATTTTGAACATACATTTTAATGATACCTTACTGTCAGAACATAATTATGATTATTAAGGGTATAGTAATTGTATCATAGGAGGCTAACTGTCGCCTGGTGAGATTAATAGTTTAGGTAAAACTTTATGATACCATATGCCCTAGGTGTTAATTGACTTTTATTTTTATGACATAAGATCAGTGCCTAAGATATAGCACCCGTACCTTCTTGAATATATAGACGATCTGCTAGGTGAACATCACAGCATGAATCTGTCCATTTTTGCGTGAAGGTAACACTTTCAGTCAGGTGACATCAAACGTTCCTTTTGTATTTAAGATTAATTAACATAACGGTCAAAATATTCTGTTTTAATATGTCAGTGTAATCTTCAGCATTAGAAAAATGTGACAAACTGTATATTTAAACTAGTATTTGGTTTTGAAATACTATGCAACTATTCAAATGCAGCTTGGAAAATTAGATCACATATAGTGTCGCAATATTATTGTCTACTATGTAACTTCTGTTTTCTGCTGTCTCTTTAATTGTCATATATTGTATATATTTTCGTTTCCCATAGCATGCATGTATATGCTTCTTGAAATAAAGTATTCATTAATCTGACTATAGTAATAACGATGCCGATCTGAGATAATGCCCCCAGTTCGTCAAATCTCGTATCTAATTAGTCGATAACGCAAAATCCCGATCGATCTTGCACATGCGCATTGTTTCCCTGAACTAGTGTATTGAGAAATCTGTAGTAAACGCCCGTTTACTTTTACTTGCACGTTAAATTAAACTTGTGAAATCTGAAGTAAACGGCTGTTTACTACTGACTAAACGGACACAGAGTAAACGCGCGTTTACTCGAGTAGACATTAGAAATTTCCATTTTGACCGCGTTAACGAAAATAATGTAAACGGGTGTTTACTAGTAAACGCGAAATTTAAAGTTAACTAACGAAATATGTGCACGCCGCGTTAACTTCCGTATACTTTATGTAATGCTTAGTCTGCACCCAACTGTACCTAAATATTGATGAACAATCAAGGAAAATCACGAAATTTTACAAAACATGCAAATTAGGTCATGATGTGTTGCCATAGTAACTTGTTAGATGTCAAATTTTTTTTCTTAGTACCTTATACCTCAGTCAAGATTTTAGTTATTTAAGAATATGTATGATAACTTTTAAATTTGAAGTAATTTTTTAGCCAAAGAAGGAAGGGCCTTATTACCCATACTCCAAAAATTTACAAACTTTAAAAAGACAAATGAAAGAATACTATAACAACACGTTGTTTAAGCCTCGGCCACACCTTACTGGAAAGCTCGAACGGACGACTGACGGATAACTTTTTTCAATACATGCATGTCCGTTCGACGTCCGTTCTTATCCGTTAGGCGTCCGTTCATATCCGTTGCATGTCCGTTAAGCGTACGTTTTATCCGTCGACGTCCGTTCTGTCCGGTGGAAAATTCTGAGCATGTTCAAAACTTTGAACGGACGTCCAACGGATAAAATGTCCGTTGGACGTCCGTTATGCGTCCGTTTTGTACGGTACTCGTCCGTTTCGTTTCCGTTTTGTATCCATTACGTGTCCGTTATACATCCGTTGGAGGTCTGGCAGATAAATTCACCAACGGACTTCTAACGGACGTCTAACGGTTAAAACGGATGTTGAACGAATGTGACACAGACTTCTACCGGACGTATAACGAATAAAACGGACGATGAACGGATTTGAAACGAATAAATGTCAATTGAAAATTTCTCGTCAGAAATGCCAATTAGATTTCTTAAGGTTCATGAACTCTAATTATTCATAATCGATCTTAGAACAAGGGTACATCTTCACAATCAAGCAGCTGTTATTCAGGGCAGACACTGCCCTTTAGCGGCATTTTGAAGAACAAACCAAAACCAGTTACACAGAACATTTTCAATATTAATGCGATTACATGTATTATTGATTTTTTCGTATATCTTGTTTATCCTTTTAATTCGGTACGTTTCCGTTAGGTATCCGTTTTATGCGGTAATCGTCCGTTGAATGTACGTTCGACATCCGTGCTGTCCTGTACGTCTCTGTTTCTCGTCCGTTGCTTGTCCGTTATGCATTCGTTAGTCGTCCGTTTTAGTTAGTCAGAACATCAACGGACTCCCGACGGATAACAATTTTGTCAACGGACAACTTTTATTTTTATTTGTCAGGCGTCTGTTCATCTTATCCGGTAAGGTGTGACCGAGGCTTAAGATTGTTAAACAATAGCTTGTCTAGAATCTATACTTCAAGACCATCGTGTATTATTTGTGAAGTTGATACGGATTATTTATCAACAAGGTCCTAGTATCTTCGAATGAACTTTTTAGAAAATAGAATAGACGATCATTGCATATCCCTGGTGCATCAACTTTCTGCTCAGACACCTGTGAGTCTGAGTATCAGTTGCAACATCTTGAATACTGAATGAGTTGATTAATGTATAATATCCTATATTCAGGTGAAGTTGGTTTATGGCTACTAAAGGGGGAGAAAATTGGTAATATTAAAATTAAAATCGTCTCGTTGTTCGAAGAGTCTGATACTGAGATGACCGCTCATGTTAAATTCAGTCTCCAAATAGGACAGATGAAACCGTGTCTACACAACTTAGAAAAAAACAAAGACTGAGCAACATAAACCCCATAAAAAAACGGGAGTTAACTCAGGTTCTCTTATGATGATGGCTAATTCTGCTTCATATATTGCACATGTCGTGTAACTCTTAGGTCACATTTCATAAAAGTGGGACTGTTTGTGGTTCTGATAATTGAAATATATCTCATCAACTGTATCGGTTTTTATATATCCATGGCTTTCAAATATTTGGTTTTGAGCGTTCCTGATGAAGATTAATATAGAAATACACTGCACAACCATTAAGGGATAAAGTTTTATAAATTTTCTGTTCACAAAACTTTGAATTTTTCGAAAAACTAAGGATTTTCTTATCCCAGGCATAGATTACTTTAGCCGTATTTGGTACAACTTTTTGGAATTTTGAATCTTCAATGCTCTCTTCAACTTTGCAATTGTTTGGCTTTTTAAAATATTTAGATATGAACGTCACTGATGAGTCTTTTGTAGACGATACGCGCGTCTGGCTTATAAATTATAATCCTGGTACTTTTGAAAACTAGTTAAAGAATATTATGTGCTATTATAAAAAAAAACTGATTTATCTAGCAGTAAGATCTTCGAAATAGACCCATTAACGAACAAAATTGTGAGTTTTTTTTTTTGTTTTATGATAAAGTTGATATTTTAGGCCGTTTTGTGCAATATGTGCTGTTTTGATTTTTAGGAACATATCCGACGATTGAAAACTACCAGTCGTCATACCGGTTTTCCATTACGGTTCACCAAGATGGCGTCAGTGAAACTTTTAGTTTTTAGTTGTCTGCACAAAAAAATAAACAAACTAACCTATAGGTGTCTAAACAGTTCTGTTTTGTCAACTATTGTGTCGACTTATGTTCAATATATACCTTATTTCTATAGATGCGTTGATATTTACAGCGTGACAAACGTTTTCGTGTGTTAAAGCATAATACTTTCAGGGTTCTATCTTGATATTTGTTATTGCATTTAATATATTACAACATACATGATATTAATTGATATATTAAAGTACATTAAAAACAAATGTTATAAATGTTATCACGGTGAATATGTACTTTTGAATTTTTTTAATGCTAAACACCACTTAAGACAAAACTTGGCTTTAAAAGCGAAACGTGTTTTTTTTTTTTGTATTGATAGAAGAAACAGGAGTAATCAGATAGAACTACAGTCTTTCGACTCTATTCAATACTTTATAGGTTTCAAAAGTAACGCGTTAAATAATTGCAAACAGTCTGCTATTTCTATGCATTCAAAATTATCGGAGGTGCTATCCATACACCGAATGAGAATCATTAGAACAAAAGCCGAACGAAAATGCGTCAACTGAAAAGTAGAGCAAATAAAAAGCATTGCTATGTTCACTAATATATATAATTAAGAATATTTTGCAAATCATACAACTTTCGACTAAAAGTTAGCAAGTATAAGACCCCGTCGTACCGTTAATAGTTGGCAAGTCACAGTGATTGTTGATTGATTGACATCAAGTGACAAACAATTCATTCAAGATCAAAACAAAAAAGCATTAACAATTAATACAATTGGTGAGACCTGTAAAAGAAGCCGTTCGGATTGAAGGTAGTAAAACTTTAGATCCCATTGGAATAAAACAGGGTATATAAGATAGGAGCAGGAATTTACAGATCACCTACTGACCCTTGATAGCGTTGTTGCAGGGGTTCTTAGCATGCAAAGAACATGGTACACTCTATAAACGAGGCACCGGATTTAACTACCTTATTCTGACCAGACGTAGCTGCGTTCTTGTATATGCCGTACAGAAAGTGGACTCACAACATCGGCCGGCCTGTAATATAAAATCAAACAGACTACAAATGATGAATGAATTTGCAATCTATGTATCGGGTTATTTGATCGTCGATAGTCTTCGGAAGGTCATCGCGATTGTTTATAAGAAGACGTTTAGACTTACATACACACAAAATACGGATAAACATATCATGCATCATTATTGATTATTTTAGATTTATTTTTATTTACGTTTAAATATTTCATATGTCGAATGTGAGTATTCGAGTTGAATCAGTGAACATACATTTCACAGTTAACGTCCCCTAAAATTGTGAATTTAATTTCCAAAACATTTCTCACTTTTTTCGGTTTAAAAACGGTGACTGATAGTTGATAATTTGTGTGTCATTTGTTCTCTTGTTGAGATTTTTCTCATTAGCAATCATACCAAATCTTCTTTTTTATATATAACGGAGAAAAAAACATCTGCTTATTTGAGCCATTTTTTTGGAAATGAAATTTCAGTCAAAGATCTCTTCCGAATTTACTTCTGTAAATAATTTAGCGTCTCCTCGGCATACATCGAACTTTCGATTTTTATATCATAGTAATAACGATATAATAATGCCATGATAGTTCACCAGTTTTGTGTTGGTTTTTCTCGATTGAAAAGCTACACTTACATTCACTTAGTTGTAACATTGGTAATCATACGTCATTCTATTATTCTTATATTGCTATTTTTATTTGTTTGTTGTTGTCATTTGTAATCGAGAGAAAGTCGCTCTCTAAGGAATTGTCCCAAAGTTAAAAATACTACAGTTTCTTACTCATAATATTGACAGCAGAACTCTATTATGAAAATAATTTTAGCAACATTCTTTATGGTTTTTTTTTATAAGAATGGCATTTTCCAAGAAATACCATAGCATTGATACTCATTGCAACCTGCATGTGTAGCATTTTCGTCGTTTTATACACGTAAATAGCTATGTTTAGTATGGCGTTCATTATCAATGAACGAGTATATATTTGTTTAGGGGCCAGCTAAAGGACGGCTTCGGGTGCGGGAATTTTTCGTTGCATTGAAGACCTGTTGGTGACCTTCTGCTGTTGTCTGTTCTATGGTCGGGTTGTTGTCTCTTTGGCATATTTCCCATTTCCATTCTCAATTTTATTTATGGTACATATACAAATATTTGAATCCCATTTGTCAATCTATCTCACTAATTGTATTTAAAATGAAGATGTACATTTATGAATTATAAAACTGAATCATGGCGTACATGAACCAAAGAATGTCAACAAGCTTTCATAAATATTATTCAAATTGCAAAAGTAGCTATATTGTTAACAAGTAAAATGAAAAAAATAATTTTGTCACACTTTTTCTACACAATTACTGAACATGATTACTTCTACGGGGTAACTAAATAATTATTCAAAATTATTTGTTCATAATCTTTCAGAAATGAACTGGAATTTTCGCGTGCTTTTTCTAGACCTGTTGGACACCTTCTTTTTGTCAAAATGTTGAGCGAAAACAAAAATTTCGTCACACTCTTCTTAAATCAACAGCTGATCGGCATGATTTCGTGTTTAACCAGGCCTGGGTGCATTTCTTTAACCTCAATCTGTAACATGTTTCAGTATAATGTTTTGAAATTAGAAACATGATGTGATGTTATATAAAATTTTAAAGATGTTTTTTGAAAACCAAAACCTGTTTCTGTTTCCTAAAACATGTTGCTTTTTTCTGTTATCAGTTTCTATGAGAGAATAAAAAACTGCCTTCCACGATCATATAGTTGTTGCAATTGTAGTAGCTCATAAATTTTTAGAGCTGCAAAAGTCATGCTCTACTTAGATTCAACTTTTAGCACAAAACCATGTCACTGTCAATGAACAGTTTAGAAAATGCAAACAGATGTCTGTTGAATTAGTTGTTCCAAATTACACTTTCAATGAATTTTGGCAGTATTTTCGACTCACCAGACTGAAAGGAACTTTTAAAGCTATATTTTGCTACATCGGTGGCTCAGGCTAAATGCACATAAATTAACATTCAGGGCAGGTGTGCCAAACAATTTTCCTAGAGAAAAAGTTATTCGTAAACCTATAGTACTAGGATTACCATGAATCAATACATGGTATTACAGACATATGATTTAATGTTCCGGATACAACTATTTACAAAGTAATTAGGAGATATGTTCATATATTGTCCAGAATCCTACTATATGTGAAAGTTTATTCAGTGGCCAACTTTATCAAATGATAATCTCCAGCTTGAACGCAGTTGTTTTTAGTCTGGTTTACTCTTCCAGGACTCATTGGATCATTGAATGCATACTCAACATACACAAAATCAAAGCACCACGAGAGCAGGAAATGCATAATGTTAAATGCATGATTTTTGTATTAGTTAATAATAGCTTTGAACTTGCTGTCAGATAACTGCGAGTACTCTCAGATCTGTTCCTAGTGTCTTTTTGTTGTTGGGATGTACAAGAACCCGCTCAAGTCCACTTGTATTTTTGTCCATCTGATTAGTTAAGCCTTTTTCAACATTTAACTGTACTATACAAATATTAATATAATATATAACAACAAACCAGAGTATACTGATTTTTATATTTTTTATTTATCATCAACGTACGAACTTGTCACAGAAAAAAAATATCTGTACTACTTTCAGGTGGAGTGATGTGATTTTTTTCTGAGACAAGTGCTCTTGACCATCCACAAAAACTTGCCGTCATTCGATGTTCATTACTTCAGATTATCTTTATACAAAACTGCTAGACAGTTCTTATTTTTCTTTTAATTCATAAACTTTTCAAAACAATCAATGTGTAGTTGTCATTTTTTCAGTGTGCATTTCGTTAATGTTTCTCATTTGTCCTTTGCTTAGTTCAGTCATTGTGGTCATCACACTTTCTTGAGTTTTAGTTTTTTCTTACAACCATGTTCTTCTTCTTTCCAACAGCGCTTACAACTTCAGCATGCATGATTAACGGCAAACCTCTGCATCTTTGGTTTCGATATTGTGCTTGCCAGTGTTATATGAGGTGGGTGCAGCAACAGTTAAAAAGTAAATGGAAGCAACATGCATGTCTGTTGTATTATTCAACATGTATATCATGATGACGGTTCTCTGTTCATGTTTCGGTCTTGAAACATTGCTGACTTATATTTCGCATGTTCCGGTAACATGTTTCTGTTTCACTTAAATGAAACGGTGAAACATAAAAATGATGCAGAAACATGTTTCGGAATCAGGTAAAAGAAATGCAACCCAGCATCTTGACGGTGATGAGTCGTGATTTCTGTGCGCTTTGTAGATTTAATGGACGCTAAATTCTTGTTTTCTAATACTTTGAAAATGCCTATCACGACAACGTGTGTGTTCTGTAAAAAACTCAACATAAAAAGTGATATAAGTGAGGAGGACTATCTGCACTTTTTATAGAATTTTCACTATTTTATTCAATTTTTATCTTGATTTATCTTGTAAGCTTAAGCTACCTGAAAAAAATAACAGTTTAATATATTAGAAATAAACATAGAAATAACACTTTGATTTTTTAACTGTTTGCCCCAAGTGTTTTCTGTATTTATTTTCATCAGGAAGGCTGAAATGAATACTTATTTGCTTAGTCTTAGAGGCATGATTTTTTTTTATTAGTTGTTAACGACTTTGAACTAGCTGTCAGATAACTGCGAGTACTCTCAGAAATGTTTATTGTGTCTTTTTGTGTCGGGATGTATAAGTACCCGGCCACGTCAACTCGTATCATCTATCTGATGAGTTAAGCCTTTTTCAACTGATTTTTATAGCTCGTTCTTATGTTGTTCTGTTATACCACTGTCCCAGGTTAGGGGGAGGGTTGGGATCCGGCTAACATGTTTAACCCCGCCACATTATTTATGTAAGTGCCTGTCCCAAGTCCGGAGCCTGTAATTCAGTGGTTGTCGTTTGTTTATGTGTTACATATTTGTTTTTCGTTCATTTTTTTACAGAAATTAGGCCGTTAGTTTTCTCGTTTGAATTGTTTTACATTGTCTTATCGGGGCCTTTTATAGCTGACTATATGCGGTATGGGCTTTGCTCATTGTTGAAGGCCGTACGGTGACCTATAATTGTTAATGTTTGTGTCATTTTGGTCTTTTGTTGATAGTTGTCTCATTGGCAATCATACCACATCTTCTATTTTTTCGAAATTATGTTATTTCAATTAAAGTGTCACAGAACTTTTAAATTTATTTCACATTTGCACAAAAAGTCAAATATTTCGATAAGTAGTTTGAACTAAATCAAACTTTTTTTATTACTTTAATTATTTAAATTTGTGTTTGAATGTGTGTGTTTAATCTTTACAATTGGACTTAAATTATGAATTAGACATTGAGTTCATTCGGTTTTTTGAATTGTTCGAATTTCTAAATTCAATTTTGTGGAGTGTTGCTTTTCTGTTCGTATTTAATTTCTTGGTGCCATGTTATGTCGGTTTTTTTTTTCTTTTTAATTTTGGTTTTTGGATTTGGATTTTGTTATGATTTTTTGTTTTTCGTTTTCTCATAAACCTCAAGCTATTTTGACATTCAACAACCCGATTAAGACATCGATCATGCATTTCTCCAAACGTTAAAATAGTATTGATAGTCTTGTCGTGGTTGAATCATGTGATGGGTGGGTTCTTATCGACATTATAGACCTATCTTTTGTTATCAGCCTTACGTAAACATATTCAGTGTTTGACATTGTTAAATGATAATAGATATTAACCTAGTAATATTTCCTGTTTATACGTCTTAGTTTACATTAACTATGTTGGTAATGGTTTACTTTACAGTGTTTTGTTTTCTACTAGGATCTGTTTGTGGTAAGCTTTGAATTTTATTTTATCATGTCTGGACATAAAGAATGAATATTGATCATTTGAACAAAAGAATGACTGCTACTTTTATTTTTGACATGTTGTCAGATTTTTCGGAATCCTCTAGTTTTATCCATTAAGTGCCAATAAAATTTTACGCGGTATTCTATATTTGTCTGCTTATACTTTTATCATATGGCTGAATCGGCCAGCCTTTAAAATCTTATAAAATTCTTGTTTTGTTTTAAATATCTCTTGATAAAGGTGTCAATGATTAATTTATGAGGTATCTAGAGAGAATCATTTCCCACCAAAATTTAAATTGATTATAAATATATAAAAAAAAAAAAAAAAAAAAAAAAATAATAATAAAAGGACATGGCCGCTCTTATTTTTTCTACTCTTTAAATTCTGTAATTCATATGTTAGAATTTTATAAAAGTCTTTTGAATAACGTGTTATTTTGTATCAGAGCAGTGACCAAAATGACATAGAAGTTTAAAACAACTATATATCACTGCACGACCTTCGACAACGAACAAGATTCTTACCGCTTAGTCAGCTATAAAAAAAAAACGAAATGACAGAAATGTCAAATCCTCGTACAAAAAACGAACGTCCAGATTTATGAAAAAATAATGATCGAAAAAAAAATCGATATATAGCAAGCACCAAACAACAACTTAGGAGATAACATTATTGTATTTTAAGCTTGGCCTTCGTAAAACGTAGATTTTCTAACGCAAATTGAGTATACCACAAGGGAAGCGGAGCGGAGCTAGCTAAACGGATATTTGCAACACTAAAATCATGTTTAAGGAAGGCCAAGCGTAAAGCAAAACACAGTTATTATATCCATTCTAATGCCACATATTAAAATTAATTCCAATTAATAAATATTTTGGCTTAAAAATGCCATATATGAAAAGTCCGCGAAATTGTTGCATCGTCCTTAGCATTGAAACAAAAAGGTGACTTTCTTTGTTAGGGACTGGTGGAACGTGGAATCTTACCCGTCAAAATATTTGTCAACGTCCAAAGTAAATTATCGTTACAAACGAAATGCATGAGAATACTGAATTAAATGCTACTGACTTATTACAGGCACATACATAATGGGCCAGGGTTAAACCAATTTAAAGGCTCTCCCCTTTACATTGGATAGTGTTGTAACAAAACAAGATAAGAAAAAACTATAAAAAATAGTTGAAAAGGGTTTGACACATCAGATCGCTACAAAGCAGAAAGTTTTTTCTAACAAAAATACAGAACGGATATGGCAAGGTATATACACATCAACAACAACAAAAAAGACACTAAGGGCGTATGACATTTGCGCCGATTTTGAAATTTTTCATTCTTTCATTTGCGCCGATTTTATATTTTTTCCTAATTGGATTTGCCTGACGCTCCGCTCCTTCTGATGACAAATGTCATACATTCTTAGACAACGTACAAGTACACATTCGACATAACGGTCAACCAATTCTAGATGGCGTCCATAAAATTAACGAAGGGATGAATTCAACTTCACCATTTGGAACTCTTGGTTTAATAGCTTCCTTGTGAGAAAATGCGATCTCTAGAAATGCCCCCACCAGTACGTATCTCAGACAAAGAAAAGGTGGCCTTCGTTATCTTCAACTACGCCAAATATAGAAGAGACGAAATCATAAGAAAGATGTGTTGCCTATACATACTCGGAAAGAACAGATTTATTATTTGAATGTATTCCGTTTTTTATGGATTTGAAAGCTGTACATATATATTTTAATTCGTTATTTTAGTATAAACAAAGTGCTTTTATCTTAGGATTTTACTTCTTGATTTTAAGCAGGAGACAACAGTTATATACATATTATGATTGACAATTCATAACATATATACAACTGGCTAACAGAATAGGTCTTAAATGATAAATAAAAATAACATTACTGGGATGGAGAGTTGTCTCATTGGCACTCATACCACATCTTCTATATCATTTCACTTGTAATTTACCTGTTATTTACCTGTAAAAAAATCGGTGCAAATGAAATGCAGATCGGCGCAAATGCAAAACGCCGGACACTAAGCACAGAACTGCGATTTCTCGGAGTTGCATACAGCAAGTTCAAAGCATATATCAACTGATAAAAAAAAATCATGCATTTAAGACTATAGTATCAATCAGTGCACTTCCACAATTGCTGATATATAGATATAGGAAGATGTGGTGTGAGTGCCAATGAGACAACTCTCCATCCAAATAACAATTTAAAAATTAAACCATTATAGGTTAAAGTACGGCCTTCAACACGGAGCCTTGGCTCACACCGAACAACAAGCTATAAAGGGCCCCAAAATTACTAGTGTAAAACCATTCAAACGGGAAAACCAACGGTCTATATAAACAAAACGAGAAACGAGAAACACGTATATATTACATAAACAAACGACAACTACTGTACATCAGATTCCTGACTTAGGATAGCCTTTCTTGTGCCCATTAAGCGTAATGCAAACACCAATAAATCAATCCACAATCTCTGTAAAATTGAGGATGTGCTATCCCGTTTGAAATACGTTTTCTAAAGTTACAGTCAAACTTCTAAACCAAATATTTGTAGTATCTGTGAATAAATTAAGGTAAGGGTGGGTTTTTTTTTAATTTGTTGTGGCAACGAAATTCCATGACTTAACAGTTAACCTTTAAGTTAAGATAATGCCAAAGGAACCCCATCATTCAAAGAGGATTTTTATTTTATTTTTGACCAAAATTTTTATTGTAGAATTTCCCATGTAAAACAGAAATATCAAAATCTAGGAAACTTAATACGATTATTTAATAATGATTATTATGTAAAAAAAAAAAATAAAGTAAGCTCCATTGGGTCAATTTCAGCCAGTATATGTAGAATGTTTTAGATTATTTAACGAAAATATATTATGTAGATGGTAATTGCTGATTGATTTCTTTTTTTGGTGGTTGACATTTTTGTACCAGAATTCTTTTTTCAATAGTCAAAATATAAAGGGTCAATTTATATTGGTTTTCAGAACCGCAAACATTAATTGCCTGTATGGACAACATAAATCTTGTACATTAATTTTACACCCGGTTGATTTTGTAGAAATTAACATTGACACAATCAGTTTCTTTCATTTTGACATTAACCATTTCTTTCGTTTCATACACAGATATAAAATTTGATGTGCTGGATAGTTTTGCAATCTCCATGTAAATATCTTTCTTATTGTACAATGTGAACATTCAAACGAATTATTAAACAAAATCGAGGCAAGCTTAAGGTTCACTCAATACACGTCTTGAGGGCAAATTCAAGTGTAATCTACAGATTTTTTTTATTTCATTGAATAAAGTAGCTACATCAGGAATAGATTACTTTAGCTGTATTTTGAAAAACTGTTCACAAATTTGGTTCCTCAATGCTCTTCAATTTTGTACTGTGTTTTGCTTTTTGAACTCATTTTGATTCGAGCGTCGATGATGAACGTTTTACATGGGAAATTCTGACGCAAATACAAAATTTTATTCATGGTATCTATGATGAGTTTCTTTAGTGATGATCGCAATATTTGTCTTTTTCTTCTTTTATAGAAAAGGTCAATTCAATTTCTACTATGGATGGGTCGTTATGAAGAAAGCAAATTTTCTTAGGTATCAATTGTAATGTTAAATTGTGGGCTTGGTAAGTCATAATCAAGTTCCTGTAAGTTTGGTTTCACTCAATAAATTCATTTCCTACCAAGCTGGGGGAGGGGGAACCATGAAATGAGACCCAGTTATCAACAAATACACCACCAAAGAGAAAAATGTATTTATATACTTATTGGTTTTTTTATGTTAAGCATTAAGAACGTTTTATTTGGATTATACGAATGTTTTTGTTGTGTTTTTTTTTAAATAATATATTTATTGCACTTTTCGTTGCTGTCATGACAAATTACTCGACCCACAGCAGTTGTTAATGTTTTTTTCTTTCTAGGAAGTAGTATTATGGCAACAGCTCCTTTACCGATATCACCTTCTATGACGACACAATTTTCTGTAACGGAAACACTTCCTGTGATTACACCATCTTCTTCATACGATCATTTCTCAAGTTCAACTGATTCACCACAAGGTAAAAATAGAAAGAAAAGATCTAGGACTAGATTTAATGTCGTTTTTAAGAATTCTTCACAACTAAAAATAAACAACAGGTATTAAAACATATCGCAATGTAGAAGTCGTTCAGTTTGTTTGAAGTAACTTTTCAGTTTTCTAAGTAAAGCAACAAAAGTATAATCCGTTTATTTTGAAAGCGTCTTTACTTAATAATTAGTCATATCATTTTCTGTCCTACCTGTAACCACTGGTACAAAAGAGATAATCGTAACTAGAATAACGATTATCCCAATATGGCGACGGCAGATATAGGTAAAATCTTTACAGCAAAATGTAGCATGTAGCATGATTTCGTCAATAGTTACTAAGCTGCAAGGTTTTTCTGGATGGCGTCCGTAAAATTAACGAAGGAATTATTTTTACTTCACCATTTGAACTCTTGGTTTGATAACTTCATTGTGACCAGCAATCCACTATCATGGAAATCATGATAGGAAATACAAGCCCGAGAATATCGTATCAATTGTAGAATATATACTCTGTATGCAGACGTCGCTTGAATGTTGCTACATACAAATAGAAAGTTCACAATTGGGACGCTGAAATCATCTCGTTTGTCATAAAGTTTTGTCTTCAACCGACCCTAATTGTCAATTTCTAGATGTAAGTCAAATATGAGGCAGACTTAACTGTATCTGAAGTATCCTTTATCTCTAGTATGATGGGAGAGATTCGTTGAATATGGTCACCAATCTTTATATTATTCAGCGAGAGAACATCATCTGTATAGCGGAACGTTAAGTTAAAGGATATTGCTAACTTCTTAGCTTTCTTCCTAAGAAGTTCCTGTATGAAGTATGTAAATGTGATATAGTATCATAGATAGTAACTGCTATTGTGCGATTTGACAAAAGGTGTACTATTATTTATTAAGGTGGCTCGTGGGTACAAAAATTTCAGCAAAAAAAAATAACCTTTATTTTTTCCTTACAATTTTAATTCATTACACTATTAGTTATTACTTTATGATAGGGTACAAAAATCAAACCAAAAAAACGATTCAGTTTGGCCCCAGATGACTTTTAAAATGTTTATATCATTGAAAAAGCTCCAAATTATCTCCCTTTGGAGCAAAAATGCCATTTTTTGGCATTCAATTTGAAATATCATTTTTACTCATCGGTTACCTATATTTTTTATTATTGTTTTTAAATAAGCTGTACATAAACTAAATAATTGTAAAATTTAAGCGATTTCTGTAATTAGGTTATATTTTTGTTTCGATATTACCTCTATTTCTTCTAATAGTTCAACAGAAAAAAAGGACATTAACAAAAATGTATGCTTCTTCCGGAGGCAGATTTAGAGCTTAAATAAACGGTGACCCCATTTTTTTATTTCATTTTTATTTTAAGTATATGATAAAGTCCATTTATAAAAAAATTAAGCGAAATCCTATATTAGAAAATAAAAAGATTTATACCCAGGAGCCCCCTTAAGTGATATTTATAACGTCGTTTGGGGTCATTTTTGATGTTTTTTTTATAGTTCAAATTCATGCAAAATTATGCATGAACCTTTCCCATGCCAGGAGCCTGTAAGTCAGTAAATGTCATTTTCTTATATCTGTCATATGACATTTTCGCAAATTGCTTTGTTATAAATAAGGCCTTTGATTTTGTCGGTAGCATTGCTTCGTATTCTGCATAGCAGGACCTTTTATAGCCGATTATATATAGTAGAACTTTGTTTGATAGTTGTCTTGCATCTCCTTAATCTTATATTTATTCTATCATATGCACGTAGTCCTGGTACATTATAAAGAGTCCATGCATTGGCAGTTTCCTTTTTTGTTGTTTTTAGTATACGTTATAGACCGTAAATATAAAAAAAAAAAGATGTGGTATGATTGTCAATTAGACAACTGTCCATAAGAGACCAAAATGATACAGAAACATTATCTTGTAATGAAATAATTTAATAAATACTAATAACTCGAAAACACATACTCAATAATTTTTGTAATGTCTTTATTCTTTTTCTAGGTCTAAGTAGTATGGCAACACCTTATTTACCGATATCACCGTCCATGACGACACAATTTTCTGTAACGGAAACTCTTCCTTTGATTACAGCATCCTCTGTAAACAACTATTTGTCAAGTTCGACTGCTTCATCAGAAGGTAAGAAAAGATAGAAACGATCTAGGACTAGATTTAATGTCGTTTTCAAGAATATGATACTCACAAAACTAATCTAATCAGCTGATGATATCATCGGCATCAATACGTAGTTGGGTTCTGTATATATATGCATTCAAATAAAATGTAGACTCTGAACTGCGATTGTACACCAAAATTCTAGGATTGTAACGCTATCTTGATAGCAACACTGTTCGAAGTGCGATGGTGGTAACGCCTGAAGTGCAATTGATTTCCCAAATTCAATACTTTTATGTTCATGTCTCAATTAGTTTGTTGGAAGTAACTTTTCATATTTTTGTTTTTAATTATTTTTAGTAGATGTAAAGCATCGAGAGTATAAACTCTTTGATTTAAAACCGTCATGATAAATAGTCGTATCATTTTCTGTCCTACCTGAAACGTTGCAGTGTACTTAGCAAATAGCTATAGCAGTAGTTTGTACAATTAATAATATAATGATCACTAAAGATGAAAACCTTTCAAGGTAGACGGGGAGTCTTAATCTAAATTCATACTTTTTTATATGAATTGTCAAAATGAAGTTTTTATCATACTTTTTTTCAAAAATATAATAAAATTATGCGTCACCTTGCTTTTTTTCAGACTATACGACTTGGGCAAAATTGTCAGATTTTGTATATAGTATACACAGAAAAAAAAATTAGATGATAAAAAGAAAATACACCATAGAATTTTAAGATAAAATATGAGAATATAAGCTCTAATATATATGCTTTCGGATTAGAAAAAAGAAATAATTGCTTTACGGAGCTAGTTTTCTTGCTACATAATAAGATAGGTAAATTCACAACACATTCTATTACAAAAAAAACAGATACCTTATCGAGTTATCTTCCCTTGTATCTGAGTTACCTATCTTTATGGATATTTTTTTTAAATGAATCAAACAAAAACAATCTGTTCTTTTTAAAATACAGCCGTAAATATGATAAAACACATAGTTTTCTATATTACACATGAATTACATACTACTCTAGAAATTTGCACATTTCATTAAAGATCTAAACCGATTGCTATCTGCTTTTTTAAAATGCAAGATGGAAGAAGACACCCTATCTCCGGGGCGCCGAAGTGGGCTCTTGTGGTTTTGTACAAATTTCATTTTTGAAGACAAAATATATTTTTGTCATGACAAAATTTATTTTTGTAGACAACATTAATTTTTGTCATGACAAAAGTCATGACAAAAGTCAATTTTG
The DNA here is from genome assembly GCF_036588685.1 of Mytilus trossulus. NCBI lineage: Eukaryota > Metazoa > Mollusca > Bivalvia > Mytilida > Mytilidae > Mytilus > Mytilus trossulus. The sequence goes on along the minus strand of NC_086378.1, from coordinate 14,222,072 downwards.
TCATAAAGGTAAGCAAATATAAACTTATGTGCATACAAAATTGACTTTCGTTACCTGGTATGGAAATTAAAACACAAATCTCAATTGTGTGAGACAAGATTCAATTGTGTGAGACAAAACTCAATTTTGTCAATTTTGTCTCACAAAAGTCAATTTTATGAAACAAAAGTCGATTTTGTATGCAAATTAGTTCACAGAATCCAAACTAAACTAATTTGCATACAAAATTGACTTTTGTCTTCCAATTTTCAAATAAGGTAACGAAAATAAGTCTGTGTACAAAATTGAATTTCGAGTACAAAACCACAAGAGTCCCATTCGGCCCCTCGTACTATCTACCTTAAACCACTATTCAAATTCGAATTCTCAGATAATTGTACATCTGTAGATTTGTTAATAACCATTAAGAGCCAAGATCTAATAGACCATCAAACATTAGCTGAAGGACCATCACACTTCGGCGCCGACTATCATACCTCTACGTGACAATCATAATTCAGCGTCCCTATAGCACCTTCGAGTTTTTAAAGCTAACCTGTTAAATGCTTTAATGGCTCTGTTCACCAAAAAAAAAAATGCTGTTGAGATAATTATGGAAGATTGGTCAACGTTGTTAATGTTTTAAGATGACATTTCGAAAAACATAAATATAAGTGTCCATGCTGGACAGATTTCTGGTTCTTTCCGGTTATATCAGTTCTTTGTTGAACATGTTCACATTTTCTATTTGCATTTTCAAATACCATTTAGACTCTAATATCAATCGAAATAGTATAATTGTCCACACTGTGTATGAAATGTCAAAAATTGTTTCAACAAAAGATGGACAAACTGAATTTACTCTAAATCAAAAAACGAGACGTACACTCACTAATGAGACCAGAATACATCACGACCAGAAAAGATAAAAACAAATTAAAATGTATTATTCACCAAATTGCCTACAATAAAGAAACAAACTCGATTCCGTATAGTAAGTTATAAAGGTCAATCATCAAATAGGTACTAAATATTTCATTTTTAATTTCTTTATGCGAGTCAATCAATGCGACAGACCTAACTGTATCTGCTGAAGTTCAATAAGATAGATGCGTTCAACATAGTCACCAAATTTTGAATGATTTAATATGAGAACATCATCTATATAACGGAATGTAAAATTAAAGGAAACTGTTAACTTCTTTTATTTCTCCCTGTATGAAGTCAGTCTCGTATGAATAAAGGAACAACACAGTTGATTCCTATAAGAATACCGATTGTTTGTAGAAAAAAACACGTACTCTGATCGTTAATATGTTGTAAATCATGATATCAAGCGTCGCGATAATGTCAGTATTACAGATTTTTTTTAATTGAATCTGTGTTATTTTATACAAAGTACGATTAATACATACCTAAGACAAGATACATGTATTTGTCATTCTTTGCTATGAAACAAATCTGGACCAACTCTTTTAATTTATTAGTCCACTACCATAAAAAGTCGAAGGGGACTTTAGGTTTGCACTACGTCCGTCTGTCTGTCTGTCCGTCCGTCAGTCTTTCAAATCAGTTTTCCACACTTTGTTCTTCGTTCTTGAAGATATTAATTTAATATTAGGTATATAGTTTTATCATGACAAAAATTGATCAAGTTGAAATTTTGGTTCCGGCCTGATTATTTTGTCCAGAGTTATGGTAAATAAAAAAAGCCATATCTTCTCATGGAGGTAGCAACATTAGGATTGATAAATTTGACCAATTTGCCTGGCTTAATCCTCAACTGAATCCATCGGTATTTTGAAGTTATTTTACCCATTGAAAAATTGTTTGCTTTTTTTAATTTTTTTTTATTATTTCTATGAAACCAAAACGAAAAACAAACGTGTTGTCGTTTTTCATTTTGTGTTAGTGTGGTGTTGTAAACAATCGTTTTAATTTCACCGTATTTATTTAATATTTCATTTTATTATTTTATTTTGTGATTTATTTGATATTTGAATATAATAATTTGATATTTTATTATGAATAAAAACAAGGACATTTGAAAGTGTTTGATTCATTAATCATCTTAGCTCAAAACATAAGTCAGGCGGTCTATTCTGTTCCCATTAAGTAGTAAACACACCGGAGTATCAATGACTTTGAATTCACTTTAGTGTTTCTTTTTTACTTTTTGATATTCTCCAAAAAAACTATGAAGGAACCCACATATACACGGATCAAAGTAATTAGATTGTATTGGTTTGAATAGGGATTTAAAAAAGTGGTTTCCCAGCATACATTGTAGGTTGTAACAAAAATAGAGTTTCGAAACTGGTAATGAATAAGTTGTTATGCGAATGTAAGAGAAATTACCAACGGCTTCTTTATAAAAAATGCAACAGATTATTAACAGAGACATCATTGAGAGTAGGTGATGAATATAAAAGATGACCATAAATATGCATTTATCAAATTCACTGTACAACACCATTGTCTTAAACCCTCGATATTGATTAAATGGAATATCGTTTTATTTCTTGTATCTTTATGTGTTTGTATCAGAGTAGTGGTCCTATGAAACATGCAAAGTAAAATAAAAGTTTGTTCTAACATTTTACCTTGTTTTTTCATAGGTACACAATTACCGTCCACAAAACAACCGTACATCCATCAAGGACCACGTTATACTTTCGGTAAGTTATAACATTATAAGATATATAAAGAATGTTATAATGATATCATATCAATCAAATTCTGTGAATAAACACCGACGCTGGCTTATATTCCTGAAATATCCCCCTCCCCCTCAAGATATTATAATTTATCCTTCCTTGTACGAGACCCACATATTTACTTGGATTTTTAAATTGATAGCATGCCACTCTACCAGGAAATGTTATCCTCACTCAGAGTCGACAATTTACTACCCGTAGTCATAAATATCCTATTTTGGTCGAAAAAGCAAACACACTTCTATGTAAGTTTTGGGTTTGACCCAATTGGAGATCAAAGAATTGTCTTAGTTGAACTCATCACACTTCTATGAAACCCTGAAACAGTTAGTAAAATAAGTTTAGAAAGTAAGCGTAAGCTAAATAGTTTGGCAGTTTCAGAAATACATGTACTTAGTTGATAAGATTATGCAAAGCCGATATTGTTTTGAACATTCAATTAAGAATTGAATGATTCTTTTTGTAAATTTATTGGGGTGTAAAAGTGTTGACCGAAGTACATTTTGTATGAAGCGCGGAAGCGCTTCATTCTTAAAATGTACGCACGGTCAACGTTTTTACAACCCTATAAAGTTACAAAAAGAAGCATTCAATACTTATAATTACATTTTTTAGCTAGGATTATAAAAACACGATTTTCATGAAGTTTAATTTTTAAATTCACCTGTGCACTTTATTGTGGGACCTCGTGTCATCATGAATGAAATGTTATTGTCTCATGCAATTGTTTACGAAATAAATAAATTGTGATGTGCAATTAGCCAATCAGAATAACGTATAATAATGAAACATACATCTAATGTAATTATTTTGAAATTGGTTGTGTGTCACTGTGTGTGTCTACTACAAAGCTGTCGTGGCGGTTTTCTACCGTCATATACATCAATTTGCATTGAAAAGGCAGTTGTTAATTTGTTTTATTTATATTCATTATAACTTATTATGCATACCATGCTGAAAATGAGTTTTTTTAACTAATTCAAGTGATAATCAATCTTCTTTGTTTGATAGGGAGGGCTAAGGCCGTGTTCATACCAAACGCCGTGTACAGTAAACATGTTTACATTTGGTTTAATGAACTGTACACTAGTTTCACATAAGATTTGTCCACATCTATACACCTTGTTTAGTTACCTGTACATAAGATTTGTTCACACTTGTAAACTATATGTCATTTAAATGTTCATTACGTAGAAACCGAATTCAAACTTTCAAACAACTTTTCTAGCAGTAAGGGAACGACCATTTGACTTTAAAAAAAAAGGAGGATGGATTTTTCCACAATTTGATTGAAAAAAAAATTGGGTCATACAGATGATTAGAATGAAAAAAATATTCTGAATCCAAAGTTTCCCCATACATTATAGTGTTAAATATTGAATTGCTATCATCGAAATAAATATTAACTTTTGCGCGAGAAAAAAATCGGACTCATACCCCCCCTTTGTTTTTAAAGTAAAGTGGTTGCTCCTTTAAGAAAGTAATTATGGATGATTTGCAGTAGTTTAAAGATGTCTCGACTACGTATTAAAAAAAGGCTGCATCAGCTAAGACTGCTTGCTTATAGACAGAGAAAAAGAATTGCGATTTAAAGGATCAGTACATTTCTATCTTTTCTGTTTGTTTCAAATGATATTTTTTCTACAAGTTTTTCTTTGGCAAAAGAAGAGGGTGATATTTTTTTTTATTTCTAATTGTATTTTAACGGATCTGAGATTCTACACAAACAAACAAGTAACCTCACCCTTTTTCAGTAATGCATTAATGAGTGAATCGTTGTTTGAAAAAATACCAGTGGCAAATATTTCTGTCAAGTGTGTACGTCCAGTCGATATGGGAAGACCTTTTCTAATAAATTATGTGTTCGGCAAAGATGATGGATGAGTCTTGATAGAGGTTTCCAGATTTGCTACCGTACCAACCGTAGAACGAAGTGGGAGCCGTCATTAAACTTTTGAAAATTATTGATGTATACACTTTATATCAACAAATGTTTTAGGAATCATGTGCAGAACTGTTTTGAGAATTTTTGGCTGTAATTTGGGACTAATTTCATGTGGTTTCTTCTTGTATTCGTAGGAAACAATAGTGTGTGCACTCGATTATGCTTTCAGGCAACCGTTGCAAGTAACCGTCGGTACGAAAGGTTTATAGTTAAGAGTTATTTCCCCGTGAAACTACTTAGATACAAATAAGCTAAATTACAAAACAAATTTAAAACTTTATAAATTTTGTTTGTAATAACTTTATGTATCATTATAAAATGTGAAAGTTTTGTATTTATTTTGGTAAGTTTTTAGAAAACATGATCAAATAAAATGTATTTGAACAAAATAAATTGACCTTTATAACAAAAGAAAAAATGACAAAATTGATATAAAACCAATAATTTGCTCAGTCAGTTCGCGTTCAGTCTGTGTACATTTGTCACGGGATATAGAAATAAAATATAATAACGTCCAGGGAGACATGCTTTTTATTAAAAATTTACACTCTGTTACATTTGGTCCTGTTAATTTTATTACTATGATTAGGTGTCAAAACGTATGATTTCTTATTATTGTACTGATTATGTGTGTCTCATTGACACTCACACCACATCTTCCTATATCTACATAATTATACTTTTAAATAACATTGCCTTGTGATCATTTTGTGTAATATGTAATATATCTGTTGTATATATATGTGTAAGAATTGAATAAAGATAGAAAAAAAATCAGACGTCCGAAATGCAGTTATAAAAAATACAAGGTCGTTTACATCTTCAATTTAAACAATTATGCATAGAGATATGACTGATATCGAAGTTACTTGGCATCCTTCCTTTTGGACAATTATCTTTACCGTCGGGCGTAAAGTTTTTCTTTATAAAAAAAAACCCTCATGAAATCAATATGATCTATAAATTTTAGAAAAATGCCCTTTTTTAAAACACAACTGTTCATATATATTTTTCGCAGTAAGCCGAGAGAGAAAACTCAGAAAACTGGAGTTTAACTATTTAAAGTAATATCGTATTCATGATACAAGTACATACAAACCTGAACAAATTACATAGAACCATTTACCAACCGATGAAAATTATCCTTAATTCGGATAGTATTTCCCGTAAAACATATTCATATTGAATTAGACTAAGTGTAAATAACGCGTCAAATTATTGCCGTTATCAGTGAACAAATTCGCTGTGTTGTATGAAGTTTTTTCTGGCAATGCTGTACGACAAAAGGATAAATGGATGGATATTGGTTTAACATTACCCCTCGTTGATTATTTTATACTACTCGCAGACACGTGCAATACACTATTTGACTTGCGACAATATTTACAAATATTAATGTAATAACAATGTCTAGTAAAATAATAATAATAAGCTAACACGATGAAGTACATGGAACATCGTGATGATAAATATTTCGACTCAAAAAATGGTTTTCGATAGTGTCATAAAATTTATATTTATTCTTTAAGTAATTAATATAATCAACAATTTTATTAAAAAGTTCAGTAACAAAATATAAGGAAAAAGATAGATCGATAGTTTTACAATGTGTTTTGCGTTTTATGAAAAAAAAATGTTGCTCAAATGATCGAAAAGATGGCTTAATTAGTGAAAAATTATTTTAATGAGAAAATAACGTACTCATTTTTGCCATTAGCACGTGTACTAGTTCAGTGACGCATCCAGAACTTTTCATAAAATGAGGGGGGAGGCGGCGCTCCATCCATGCTTCAGTGATTCCCAATATAATTAACCAAATTTTTGCCACGAAAAAGGGGGAGGGGAGTCCCCCTTCCCCTGGATCTGTCTATGTAGTCATTAACGACACCAGTAAGGTGCAAGTAAGATATTAGATATTATTAATAAGTCATTTCTAATTATTCCAAATTATATTTAAGTATTAGAAAACATTCTTTATTCTAATCCTTTTACTAATATACAGAAAACAAAAACATAGCCATACAGAAACGCAAATCTATATTTAGAATATAAAGGTCGAGGCAACTCAGTTCCAGTAAGGACTGTTTGATTCATTATCTTTTGCACAAAATTAATTTTATCGTATAAAATCACGTGCAAGGTTTTCTAGAAGCAGTGAAATCGTAATAAAATAAAAGATTTAGGTTTTTATCACTGATATGCAATTTTGTTGCTCTATTTTTATCATGATACATATATTAATCTCATGCATTAAGTGAAACCTCCCAAACAGCACCAACGGTTGAGTTACGTACCAACCGTACCTGATACGTAGCAAATGTGGAAACCTCTGATAAGGGGCTAATAAGGCTACGTAAAGTGTTTTATAACAAATAAATATATCAAGTTTAGACAAATGTTTCTGTAAAGAACTTTATTAATAAGTGTTATAAGTATCAATTTTATATAAAAATCGTTTCTTTTTTTACGTATAAATAGAAAAAATACAGTTCGGAATGCCTAGTTTTGTGTACACTGAACCTACACAAGGCCTATATCGACTATCGACTGCATGTAGGCAAAACATGATTTAAACTACATGTAAACATTGAGTTTTGTCAATGGGAACGTAATTATGTTTAGTTTATGTGTGAGTTACACTAACATAACACCGAGTTTAGGTCAATGTGAACACGGCCTAATTCAAGTGATAATCAATCTTCTTTGTTTGGAAGGGGAGGGAGTTCTGTTAAATTATCTAAGAATACACTACGATATATTTGTATTATCATTACTTTCAGTTTATTTGACATTCGTTTAAATCTTACTACAGGTTGTTTAGAAAATGGAAATGTTGTGGTAAAAGGCGTATCTTCAGGAGCAAATATAACAATAGTTGGTGATCAGTGTAAAAATAAAACCCAAACATCCTCTGGATCATCGATCACAATAGAAGCAATATGTTTATCATCCCAAATCTTTACGGTTAGTTCTAAGATTATTGTGATAAGTTTTTCCTTAATTTAGAATTATATGTTATGTAAAAAAAATGAAATATTTACATCTTTATCTCTATGATATTTATTCCAACTGATGAAGTATATTGGAATCTGTAAAGATCATCATGATTCTTATACTAATTCGCGTGACTAAAAATAGTTACAAAAGAGTTTCCAAAAATCATTAATGTTTTCCTCGTATGTAACAAAGACCAAATTATACTTATTTTCGAATTTCTGTATGACTTTTGGTCGGTTCTCGTTTATGTCATGGCCATGTCAGATTGTTATCGACTTACGAGTTTGAATATCCTCTCTGTGTATTCCACCTTTCTATAACCTTCATTTTGACTCATATTATCGGTTTAATATGTTTAAGTAGAGGTCGGTCATTTACAAACGTATCAACCGTATCGTGTACGTTGACGTATCCGCATCTGCAGATATATTAAAAACTATTATGTGATCCCGAGCTTATTAATAAGACCATACTTCATTTAAAAAAAACTAATTGGAAACTTCGAAACAATCAAACATACACTTTTAATATTTGTAATAGTGGTGTTTTGTAAAAAAATAAATAAGGGGTTCTATTAACTACTTTTACACGCCCTTAAAAAGGAGCCAATGTAGGGCAGGTACACGAATATCGTACACAATCCTTTAATAATTTAGTTTAAAAACATTTCAAGATCTTATATGAATAAACACACAAAAAATCAAATGTACTACTTATATACACGTAAGGAACTTTGAATATTGTTCATTTGAGATTTTATCATAAAAGGTAATAGAAAGTACTGAGTATCACTCTATTTGTCAAATATCAATTTGGTTCTACGTGAGCACAAGTTCATACACAAACAAACGATTTTACCGTATTCACTCCTATCATGCCTGTAAACTGTTCCAACTATCCGGAATATCTTTAAATGAAGGGTTACATAATCCACAAAAAATCGATATTTCCTTATTGTTTTGTAAATTTCTGCATTAGAAATTAATCAGTCGCCCATTTGCATTATTGAAAGTACATATATTAAAGCTCGGGATCATTATACTGTTTTTTTGGTATATCTGCAGATGCGGATACGTCAACGTTGATACGTCTCTAAATGACCGACCTCTAATACAAACACACACGACATATTATTGCGACATAAACAGTGACCCTGTACATGTACTGCACTAGACCGATACAAAGAGTAGCATTTAGCATTTAGCAAACTGTGTCACGAATTTATCTTTTTTATTCGTAAAGGGTACTATCTCGGTATGAGAAATTTAGATATACTTCTTAAAATGATTATATCTATTCTTGCTACTGTTGTCATAGTGATCCACATATAAGACATTAAAACAATATTTGATGTCTGCGTGAATAGTTCAATGATCAAGTCTTCAATATTTAGAACCTACTTGCTCTAGTGTATATAAAAAAAATGCATACCACTAAAATTAAATAATTAAGAACATTTTAATATCACAAATGTTATCAACAACATTAACCAGAACATTCAATGAGTAACGGCATGACAAATAGTCTGCTTTGAATTTTAAAATGAATTGGCTACATATGATGTGTACATTATGTGTGTGGATAAGAAACAAGACATATAATGTCCACACGGAAGAATTGGACACGCGGACAACCATTTTTCAATGTCTAGTCCGTTAAAGTTGTTGCTAGGAGATCATTTAAGATAGAGAAACACATGTAAAAAGGTCTTTTATTACGAAGACATCACTATTAAAACTTGTGACCCAATCTGCATTGACTCGCACATCAAAATATTATTAATGTCTTACTTCAGTTAAAATGTAATAAGAATATACATTAATTGCAGAATATTTTACTTAGAGATTCATACAAAACATATTGGATAATGAGACAGAGATTGAGACGAGAGCGAGCGAGAGAGAGAGAGAGGGAGATTTCACTGGACTATCAAATGTAAAAAAAAAACATGTTTATTAAAAGTTTATTTTTTCAGAGTAATCGAACAGTGACATTCACTATAAAAGATGAAGTTTTTGATGGAAATAGATCTGCACAAAACACTCCACTGATAAATGGAGGACAGAATAGTCATGTTTTTACAGTCAATTGTCAGAGTTTGACAGATAGAGGGATGAATGTCTATATAGTTCATGGAATGGGTGTCATGTAAGTTAGGTTTCTGAACGATTAAAAACAAATTAACTCATTGTGACAATTTGATGCTTAACACTTAATATTTTTTTAGTATTGGCTACTGGCTATCAGACACTCAAGTTGACAAAAACAATATATTTATAAAGCCAAATAAGTATAAAGTTGAAAAGCATACATAATTCTTATTTCCTAGTATCGTATCCTAATTGCCAACTTATATTTTTTTTTATTTTTTTTATGAATAAAACCTTCTAAAGATCGAAAAGAAAGAAACGTAATATCAAAGGATTACATTCATCTATAGCAATGATGTCCAATCGCCAAATATATCATATTTTATCAGGTTCTTGATTCTCATATTTCCAAGTGAATTTGACGCCAAAAATACCCACACAACTCGCAGGCATCTTCATTGTCATTCTCTCTTGCTAGTATTTATATATAACCCCAATCGTAATGCGTTGACATGTATAGAACCTAAGATACATAAAACAACAAAAATGTTTCTATTGACGTAATCACAATCTCCTTCTATTTACTTCGATGTTAACGTTACCAAAAGATACGTATGTCGACTTAACATTAGTTACAAGGCGAGTGTCAATAGTGAAGTAGGATCTGGTTATTCTCAGTAGCGGAGAAATTGCGACAACCTTTAAAGTTTAAGAGGGAGTTGTGTTCGTTTATATGTTCCTTGTAGGGGTACGTTTATTATTATTCTGAATTAAATCACTACTGCCGTCAGCATACCTTAGGTAAGTCTCACTCATTATGAAACCGTACATTTACCCATTTATATCAATTCTATCAAGGTTAGTGGTAATAGTTAACATTTCTTCATTTTTTTGTAAATATTAGAAAATTGGATATGTTTGAAGGAAGAGATAGTTTTAAATTATTATGTGGTTTAATTTTTGGGTCTATTTCGTTTAGATTCGTGTTGCTCAGTCTTTCATTTTGTATAATGTGTTTTGTGAATTTGGTTTTCCCTTTTGATATCTTTATTCTCTCTTTATGTGAACATTTTTCTGTCATTATGCCATATCAATTGTCCGGTTTTATACGATAACTTTGAAATTTCGACTTCGTTATAATATTGAATCAATGCTATAATCAATGTTAATCTAAAATTACCGTCTAATTCTTTGTTGTTGACTCTTGCATATGTCAAGTGTTTGATCTGTACACATAAATACCTAAATTTACCATACATATATTTATTCTAGGCGCTATTGCATATTATAATTTACATAAATCTTGCTGTTTACCTTGCTCAGCTAAAAATTCGTAAGAATAAATAAGGAATAACGTTGAGAATGGAAATGGGGAAAGAACAACCCGACCAAAAAGCAGAAAACAGCACAAAACCACCGATGGGTCTTCATCATAGAAAAAACAACCCACTCCTGGTGCCGGACCTTAGCTGCCCCTTTAACACAAATGTGTATACCTCCATGCAACGCAGAATAAACAACCAACAAAACCCATAGTAAAACTCATTTTTAAAATCATAACATAACAAACGACTACTAGCAGTTACTGACTGCAAGCTTCAAACTGATTGAAAGATTATGTTTCTGAATCATGAAAATAAGGCATTATACCTCCCATTAGGGGTTAATCGTCATACCATCATAAATTATATATGTGAAGAACATAATATGTCACCAATTGGTTTTTAGAATAAATGTGTATATTTCCGATCCAAGACTCTATGCATGAATCAATTTCAATTAATGAATTCATCAATTCATGATACTAGTATACAAGGTGCATTTTTTAAATACTTTTTGTCTGGTAAGAAGTTAAAAGTTTTGGTAGCTAAAATGACACGTGTGAAATATTTAAAATTGTTACATTCATTTAAGATTCTTTAAGTTTTATATGATAGGTGTTCTTGTTTCAGAAATTCGGCGACTGTTAAAATACCTACTGAAATAGAAACAGTTAGAATGCGCATAAAGTCTGATGTATACAGCACTCGAGACGATGTTACAGATTTGCCAGATATGTCCTCAGTTTATATTGGTGACAAATTTTACCTGTACCTAGTTTACAATGGAAAAGATAGTAAGACAGTAAATACGAATCTATTTTCAAATATAAAATCAACTAAAATGGAGCAATCACTGAAAAAAGTGAGATTGCCTTTTCAGTATGAGTACCTTCAGATAACTATCTTAACTATATTAAAGGTTTTTTCCCCAATAATCACCATAATAAAAAAAATTAAAGAAATTGTTGTAATTCAGTTCTAAAAAACCATAGCAACCGATATGTTCTATACAGATTACAAGAACATTCAGATTTAACTTTACATTAATGTTATCATATAAATGTTATTTATATGACCTGCTGTAATGAGAGTGCTATTTTAACTGTAACCTGAAGCATACCAGACCAAATAAGTTACAAGAAATTATATGCACCTATCATACAAGTGAGAGGTTGGGATACGTTTGAACCAGGTTAAATATACCGTTTTCTACATAAGGAAATGCCTCTACATAGTATGGAATATAAAAGTTGTTGTCTATTCGTTTGATGTGTTTGATCTTTTGATTTTTACCAATTGATAATTGGTTATCAAAAATACCAGGATTATAATTTTATACGCCAGACGCGCGTTTCGTCTACATAAGACTCATCAGTGACGCTCAAATCAAAATAGTTAAAAAAGCCAAACAAATACAAAGTTGAAGAGCATTGAGGACCAAAAATTCCAAAAAGTTGTGCCAAATACGGCTAAGGTAATCTACTCCTTGGGTAAGAAAATCCTTAGTTTTTCGAAAAATTCAAAGTTTTGTATACAGAAAATTTATAAAAATGACCACAAAATTGATATTCATGTCAACACCGAAGTGCTGACTACTGGGCTGGTGATACCATCGGGGACGAAACGTCCACCAGCAGTGGCATCGACCCAGTGGTGTAAATAGTTATCAAAAATACCAGGATTATAATTTATACGCCAGACGCGCGTTTCGTCTACATAAGACTCATCAGTGACGCTCAAATCAAAATAGTTAAAAAGCCAAACAAATACAAAGTTGAAGAGCATTGAGGACCAAAAATTCCAAAAAGTTGTGCCAAATACGGCTAAGGTAATCTACTCCTGGGGTAAGAAAATCCTTAGTTTTTCGAAAAATTCAAAGTTTTGTATACAGAAAATTTATAAAAATGACCACAAAATTGATATTCATGTCAACACCGAAGTGCTGACTACTGGGCTGGTGATACCCTCGGTGACGAAACGTCTACCAGCAGTGGCAAATGACCTATCGTTTTAAATTTAAATGAAATACGGTTTTGTTTTCTATTTTACTTTTTATAAATAAACTTTAAGGTAAAACAGTTCTAATATATCTTTACCCGTAAACAGAAATAAGATATGGTGTGTGTGCCAATTAGGCAACTCTCCATTAAAGTCCAGGTCACAATTTGTCAATGGTAAACCATAAAAGAGGAACGAAAGATACCTAAGGGACAGTCAAACTCGTAAATCTAAAACAAACTGACAACGCCATGGCTAAAAATGAAAAAGACAAACAGAAAAACAATAGGACACATGACACAACATAGAAAACTAAAGAATAAACAACACGAACCCCACCAAAAACTAGGGGTGATCTCAGGTGCTCCGGAAGGGTAAGCAGATCCTGCTCCACATGCGGCACCCGTCGTGTTGCTTATGTGATTACAAATCCGGTAAATAGTCTAATTCGGTAGGTCAAATTCATGAAAGGGAAGGGGATTGTAGTTACGACGTAAGGAACATATCCGATATCATTTGTGAAACGGTTATTCCATAACGGTCAACCAACTCGTGATGGCGTCCGTAAAATTTACGAAGGGATGATTTCAACTTCACCATTTGGAACTCTTGGTTTAATAGCTTCCTTGTGAGCAGTAACCCTCTATCAAGAAAATCATGATAGGAAATGCAAGCACGGGAATATCGTATCAATTGGGAGATATATACCCCGTATGCAGGTGCTGCTGGAATGTTGCTACTTAGAAATGGAAAGTTCACAATTGGAAAGCTGAAATCATCTCTTTTGTCGTAAAGTTTTGTCTTCAACCGACCCTCATTGTCAATTTCTAGATGTAAGTCAAGATATGAAGCCGACTTAACTGTATCTGTAGTATCCTTTATCTCCAATTCGATGGGATAGATGCGATCCACATAGTCACCAAATTTTGAATTGTTTAGTGAAAGAACGTCATCTATATAGCGGAAAGTAGAGTTAAAGGATATTGCTAACTTCTTATCTTTCTTCCTAAGAAGTTCCTGCATGAAGTCAGCCTCATAATAATAAAGAAACAAGTCAGCAAGTAGAGGGGCACAGTTTGTTCCCATTGGGATGCCGACAGTCTGTTGAAAAACACGTCCTCCGAACGTAACAAATATGTTGTCAATCAAGAAATCAAGCATCTTGATAATATCGGTTTCAGAGAATTTTTTGTTTGAATCAGAATGATTCTTTACAAAGTATGATTTATCCCTCCCTAAGACAAGATACTGGTATCTACGTTGGCCATTCTTTTTTATGAAGCAAAGTAATACCAACTCTTTTAATTTGTCTTTTAGTTTGGAATGTGGAATACTTGTGTAAAGAGTAGAAAAGTCAAATGTTTTAATACTGTTACAAGATGAAAGAGAGTTAGATTGTATGTACTCTAAAAGATCTTTGGAATTTTTAAGTATCCACATCTGATTCACGCCACCTCTAGAATAGGCAGTTTCACAATAACTTTGAAGCCCGTCTTTGATTGCTGATAAAATGGATGTTAATAATATAGAAAGGGGTTTCGTGGAGCACTTGGAAGACCCAGCAATATACCGTTGTTTGTAAGGACACTTATGTAGTTTAGGTATCCAATACAGTGATGGAAGATCCAGTTCTTCATCTTTGGTTGAAATACCAAAGGAACAAAGAACAGACCTATGATTATCCAGGATTTCCTCTTTGGTAAGTGTCGTGAGGGTATATGTTGGGTTTCCAAGTGAATTGTCTATACCTAATTCGTTTATCAAACAATTAATGTAATGACTTTTACAGATAAAAACGATGTTATTTGGGGCTTTGTCTGCGGGGACAACAACATATTCATCATTGAGGTCAGATAGGTGTTTAGCAACATTTGGATCTTTGAAGATTGACGTAGCATGGGCATTGATGGACCCATAAAGTTCTTTCAATAGTTAAAGACAGTAGTAAAGTATATACATAAGTATTCTGTTAATAGTAACCATGTGCATAAAAAAACGAATTTATTTTGTAGAATATAAGATTGTCCCGACAAAATGTACAGCTTTTGAGGGAGCATATGCAGCAGAACCAGCATCGTCTGTCTCAAATGTTTTGCTGTGGACAAGAGACGGGTATTTATAACGGAAATAAAACACTTTGAAATAATTAGAACAATCCTAGTAAAGTTAAATAAAATGAAGTTTACTATTTTTAAAAATAGTATGTTATAACGTTGTAAATCATTCGGTGTTTCTTGAAATGTACTTAAGGTGTTGAAACCACTGTAAAAAGTAATTATCACGTCCATATTGCAGTACATTCATTTTCCTTTATCAGTGAATCATAAGATCTATATTATGATTGCAGTTGTATTTCGGATCCAGCTATATCATATCGACTGATGCATAATTTTAAAACAATGACAAACGACTCTCGTGTGGTATATGCAGAGATGTTTGGATTTCAGTTTCACAGCAGCACAGAAATCACATTTCTGTGTGAAGTGAAAATATGTAAACCCGGCGATGGCAGCACTGATTGCATTCTAAAGTCGGTAAGTTAGAAATTAACGAATATATGCAATACTTTTTTCTGATGCGTATCAATTTTTTTTCACATACGGATAACAAAGCGTTTAATAATTGTTAAACTTTATTTTTTCTCAAGGATCAAACATGTAGAGATGAATCTAAATGGACAGCAAAAAGACGAAAAAGAGAGTCCAATCACGATGGTGGCTTTAAAGTTATGGGCAAGATTCAAATAGAAAGTCAATTTACTGATTACCGTTCTTCTCAAGATAATTCTGCAGGTATATATATATATATATATATAGAGAGAGAGAGAGAGTTGTAATATGTTATCATAAAATAAATACTAACAATGTAGTATAAACAATCAAAGCTACAGAACCGGACTTTGATTTCTGCAATCAAAGTTTGATATTAAACTTTGTATTTTGATAAAATCTTACAAATCTTAATACTACAAAAGAATAAATGTAAAGTACAAATTTGGTTAGATCCTTTCATATAATAAAGCTTTGTAAATTATGATTTTACTTGATTTAAAAGACTTATTATCTTATAAATATTGACGATAATTACGGTCACATAAACGTCTGTAATGTAGAAATAATCACAATTTGAACACAAACCCATCCTGTAAAAATTGTATCTGCTTTCAAGCATTGGGGCAATAAGAAAAGAGTTTAAACAAATTACATCGTGATGGGTAAAGTCCATATGTGTTGCTCAAAATGAAGCTTTTACACAAGAGCAACACAACGTTTGCAACATGTGGAGCAGGATCGGCTTTCCCTTTCGATGAATCTGAGATAACAGTTTAGTTTATTTGCCATGGTGTTGTTAGTTTGTAATCTACATGTGAGATTTGATGTCACTTTTGGTATATTTTGCCCCTTTTATATCAAATATTTTAAGTATGAAATCACTATTTATTTTTTCTTTTAGGAGTGTTACAGATTAATTGGATGTATTTGATTGCAACGTACATTTTCCTTCAGATTAAATGGCATATCATTTAATTCATAACGACAATTTTTTTCAAATACACAGGTAAGTGGCAATTCACACATACATGTACTTAGATATGCCATATCAACTCTCTCGAGCATGTTGCAACTCAAAAATTTAAAATTTAAAATCGGGAAACTGAGATAACCATGTTTTCTGTTATGAGTTCAATTGTTTGATAAAAAAAAATGAGATGATGTTGTATGAATGTCGTAAAAACAATTTTCCACAACAGATGAAAAGACACAGAACTTAATATTTACACATTGTTCAACAATGAGCACAATCCATACCGTATCATCAGCTGTAAAAGTACCCAAAAAGTCAAATGTGAAGCAATTCGAACGATATTATTTATGTTAAAAATAATGAACGAAAAACCAATGATAAATTACAACAAACATAATTACTGAAAAACAGTCTTCTGACTTCGGTAGGTCACATACAGAATTTAGCGGGTATCCAATGGTTTAAAGGCGTAAACCCTTTACCTTATCTGGGACAGTAGCGTACCACTACGGCATAAGAACAAACTACGGAAATAATTTCAAAAAGGCTTATCTCGTCAGATGAACACAAATAGAAATTCATCTAACAAAAACACAAAGTGGACGTGGTATGGTACTTTTTCATCCCCACATAATCATTATGATATGATTTACATATTTGCCGTATAGTTAGTTAAATAAACCTGTCCTTGTTTGATAATATATAATTATACACGATTGGTTGACGAACAGATAGATCTGCTGTATATTTAGGCAAATTTGCTCCTTACGCAAATACTTTATTTATATACCCAAAAAATTGCGCGTAGGGGATCTCAACCTATGTTTTATGAATAGTAGTAGAAATATTTAGATATTAAAATCGTACTACAGTAATTGTCATTTGAAAACAAATGGGATACAGTGGGAAGGTGAAATGCCTTTATCGAAAACTTTGCAGTCGTTGGAAAGTGATAGTATTTTTTTTTACGGGAAACGTTATTTTGTTCTTCAACTGGTGAAAGTTGGATTTATTTTTTTTTAAATCAAAAGCTACATTTGTTATTATGTTTTTAAAAATCATATAAGGATATGTGTGCCTATTTCAACGATGAATTATCAATGGAAACCTTTATATTGAAAATGCATTATAACAACTATTTCAGAATGATTACCATTCTAGAAAACAAGTGCTTTAATGTTCCTTGATATACTGTATGTTGAACACTATAAAGATGCCGTCCACCAATCAAAGATTTTTTTAGCTTAGTTATATATAAATATTGAAATTTTGATGCCGAGAAAGTATACAAGAAACTTTCCATAAAGGTGGATGGTAAAAGGAAAAATAAAACATTTACAAGTTTAAGTAAATAATATTGATTAACTTTGTTTCAGATTTGAATACAACACTTTATACAGATTTGAATACAACACTTTATACAGATTTGAATACAACACTTTATACAGATTTGAATACAACACTTTATACAGATCTGCATTACCGGTTCATCTACACTTACATAATATGTCTTACTTTCCACTATAAGCAAATGCCTTGGTGAAGTCATTCTAGACGTATTTTCATGGTATTGTGATAAAACATTGTAATTTCTACTGCAATAAAGTGATATGGATGGGTTTTTTTTCTTTTGACTTATAACAAAATCATTTCGATGTTGCATATTTTTTTCCTCAAAATTTGGAATCTTTTTTATTCCAAAAAGAAGGTTCGATTGTGAGAAGTATGAGCATATCGTCTAAATTTGCTGGTCAGCGCTAGTAACAAACACACAAAAAACTGTAAAAGGGTATATTAATTATTCAAAACAAACAACTGATTGTAAATTTTCGGATGCATATGTTATAAGTATAATTGGTTGATAGTTTACAAAATATACCAACATTATCAGGCGCTTATTATAGTCATGATGGTCGTATAGCTTAGTGATTGAAGGTCTTTTTCTCGATTTTCAACCAAGCCTAGTTTAATATAGTACAAGCTGAAGCAAAAATGTGGCAATCTCTTTAAGAGCACATACACGATTATCCTATTTTGATTGGCGTTTGTACTGCTGGAACACAAAGTTTTCTATCTTTCTTTTCTTGTTTTATTTTGTGCTTTTCGTACACTTTCTCTCCTTTTAATCTTCGAAGCAACGACGTTTTTTTTAGATTCTTGGCTGTGTATCTTTACTTTTTATGTACTCCGTTATAATATACTAAGATTTAAAACTGATGGAGTTTGAATCGTTTCTTAGACATTTCTAAATGTATTACTGAAGAATTTTAGAAATAGAATAAAATCCTATTAGTACCAAAGCACTGACTTCTGAAGTGATGAGACACTCATTGAAGAACAGTGTACCAACAGTGGTATCAACATAGTTCCAAACAATAAAAAGCGAAACGGCAGTCATCATGATCAAAGATGTATAACGTAAGGGTACCCAAATTGCACCGAGTACCCAAATTGCACCTATTTAGAAAAGATAGCAATGGAAATCTTACAAGATTTTCTAGAGACTAAACAATTTGTATTTTTATGATTTGATACTATATACACGTCCTTTAACATAGGTAAACATATTTAGATATACACAAAACGTTCACAGTATTTATCAACAGATGGACTGGTTACTGAAAAAGCAAAATGTACGAAAACGTCACCATGCGACGTCATCAAAACGTCATCTTTTAAAAATTGGCAAATACAATATATTATAAGAATCCTTTTCGTAAAATATGAAGAGTAAGCATGGACTAATATCCAATTGTTCAAAATATTTGAAAAAATTAAACAAAAGCTCGGTTATAAGACTTTTGACGATGTGTATTTAAGCATGGGTGCAATTTGGGTACTCCTCATTACAGAATCATGGGTAGTTTGGAGGTTGATTCAAACCCATTTTTTTATGACTCAAAGTGGATTAAAAATCAAATTGGTGTACCTATACAACATAGAAGGATAGGGCTACAAAATAAACACAGTATGGAAATTTTTTTCTTGATCATAAAAAAACGTAGGTGAATAAACTGTCAAAATAGGTGCAATTTGGGTACCGTCACGTTACAGTTTTTAAGAATGAAAATAAACTCATGACTAACTAAAAAAGTACTGTGCTCCTATTGATACCCCCTCTCCTCCATCAGAGAAGATATGACAATATCATGTTTTGTTAATCGGACTAAACAATTATTAGTGTTTAAATAGAAAATATAATTACGAGTTACACCGTGGTTTAATGTTAAAAGAAAGAATGTTCAACGATAGCTTCATTAAGATTCAATCAAATTAAATCCTTAAATTCAAAGCTGTCGATACAACGTTGTTAATCTATTTTACAAGATATGAAAACGGCCATGATAAGAATCAAAATATTAGATGGACAGTTCACGATTCTCTGGAATTTTCAATGAATTCCAGTCACTAGCTTAAGAAATAAATTCCCTGATAATATTTTCATTGATTCTTTATAAAAAAAAACTATTGGAGGTCAACAAAGAGTTTTTCTTTCACATTCATTGTTTCCAAACATCATATTATGGTTGGATTACATATTACATAAAAATTAATATGATTTTTGCAGTTATATATGAATTTAAAAGAACACCATATATCTCCAAAAGTATGAAACAACTTCATGCACAAATGTAGACCCAAAGATAGTCAAGAATAAAAAGACGTTTAAACCTTTGTTACTCATTGGCTTTTAATTCTAGCGTTGAGCGTTCATGACGAAGGTAAACGCAAGCCATTTATAAAGTGCTGTAATCATGTTTTTAAATTTTTCACAAAACTCTTCGATTTTAATAAGTTTGTCTTTTCAAATGTTTTGACCTCGATCATTACCGATGACACTAATGTCGAAATGTACATCTGGTACAGTAAAATTGGCACCATTAATGTTTTAACTATATATCGAATCATATTTTATTTTCTTAAACTTTTGGTAATGTGGTAGGTTTTACTTCAAACTGTATTCGCCAATTACACCACAGCATGATTCCTTATCATAATGAAATAAACATAAGTATTGGTTTGTTTTTACAAATACAAAACACTTTTTGATTGAACTATAATTCTAAAACAATGACATGTTTAATTACTCTCGAAATGTCTAAATTTGACAAATAGAAAAAAATCTGCGAAACTTCATGAATTATTTTGGCACATAAAAATGGAAACTTACAAACTGGAGGTTATTACGTTACCTGTACGCTTCAAATTCGGATAAATTACATTAAGGGCATACGATACAGTTACAGGGAAGGTAATGACGTTGCTAACGTAATTTGTTATTTTCGCGACGTCAAACTGTGACATATCGGGAAAAGATGCATTTTTCGACTCCTCAATGCTCTTCAACTTTGTATTTATTTGGCTTTTTAACTATTTCGATCTGAGCGTCACTGATGAGTCTTATGTAGTCGAAACGCGCGTCTGGCGTATAAAATTATAATCATGGTACTTTTGATAACTATTTTATCATTCAAACTGATTTAATTTGAAAACGAGTTCATGGACCCCTATTTTTCAAACCGGCATTTTGTTTCATTTTGCAGGGAGATTAGGTGACCCAAATTTTATAAAACTGTAAATAGAGGATTTTTTTAAATTTTGATAAACATGCAGTAAAAAATGACGTTCTTTCAATTCATGAACATTTGATAAATATGATTTATTTCTGAATAAAAAATGCATATTTTTTTAGGATATTTATTAAATACAGAAATTACCGATTATTAAACAAAAAACAATTTGTGTTTATCTTTTATAACAAAAAAGTTATGTCTTTCTTTCGAAAAAGCAATTACGGACACAAATCTGAATTTTGAGCAAATATACAAATTTTCGACCTCATTTTACTCAAAAAGTAGCACATGAAGGTATATTTTTTAATACATATTTGATTTAATCAGGTAAAAAATAGCCTATATGCAAATTTTCATGAACTTGTAAATACAGGATCAAAACTGTATCGTATGCCCTTAAAAGGGCGAATTCGAGGTAGGTGCTGTTTTATTTTCGATTATATAGTAGCAATCGAACATTTGTTGATTCAATCAATTCAAAATGGCGGGTCCCTCCTTAGTTACGACTTGTCAACTGTGGATTTATTGGCAACT
This sequence comes from Mytilus trossulus, assembly GCF_036588685.1. Lineage (NCBI taxonomy): Eukaryota > Metazoa > Mollusca > Bivalvia > Mytilida > Mytilidae > Mytilus > Mytilus trossulus. Next base: position 14,200,391 of record NC_086378.1, on the reverse strand, counting down.
TTTGCCAATGAAAAAAATGTTAAGCTGGGGTCACACATTCACGATTTTTACTACCGTCCTTGACAGGACCATTCCCGATTAAAATTTGTCAAAAGTCTGATCAAGATCCTGTGAATCGTGGATGGAAATTCAAATTTTAATTAGAATTTGTAAATAATAATAATCCCGATAATCCCGTTCTACATCCGCTTCCAATACAGTTTGTATCTTTCGCCAGGTAAAATTCGACCGAGTCTGTTACGACTGCGTCCCTATTCTACCGAATGTAATCCGACAGGGATCAGACAGTGACCAGACAGTGAACCGATGCTGACAGAAGTTATCCGTTCGAAAACTGTCGGCATAATCGGGATAAGCAGGTACTATCGCATTGCAAACGACTTTGTCTGGTCTCAGTCGTATTGTATTCTGTAATTGTCGGGACCTCGAAGTGGGTATTATTGACGAATTTCGTATTAATAACGGGACATCTCCGGCACGGTTTCGGAAAAACGGTTCGCAATCCTCACAAGATATGGATGAAATCTGGACTCAATCGGCATGAAAACAGTAATGAAACATTTCTCCAGATCATTCCCGTTCCACAGGACACCGTCCGGAATACACAAAACATTGATAGGATTTTGATCCGATACAGCAGAATCTGTCACGACATAGGCACGATTGTAATCCGACTAGACTAAATCGGCGTTTTCCCCGAATGTTACGGGACGCACCTAACTGTTGGGGTGCTTCGCCGAACTATTCGGACCCTTCCCGACCCGTAGGAATCTGTTACGAACTTAAACGACTGCGTTCAGACAATGACAGAATATTCCAGATAAGTGAGGATAGAAATCCAACTTTTTCACTTTTCGTTTCGTATCAATGTCGGATCTCAAACGGGAGCAATAATCGGCAATGTGTGAACCCCGCATTACATCCAAATTGAATTAGAGTTCACCCGTATGCGGACAAATTGTTTATCAAAATAAGATTTTGCATATTTGCATTAACATGAAAGGGATATTTATAATCCTATTGTTATGGCCGTCGGCATTAAAAGGCATTATGGGCGCTATAAAGAAAAGTAATTCACCCAAAAAAAAATCTCCTAGGAAAATCCAAATAGGATAGTCCCTAATTAATCCATGCATCACATGGCAAAATCAATTGTTTAAAGACATAAAACAAATGAATAACAACTTTCATATTCCTGACTTGGTACAGAAATGTTCTTTTGCAAAAAATGGTGGATTAAACCTTGTATGACAGTTGCATCAAATTCACAACAAACATTGAACAAAACAAACATACATTATAGGTAAAAATGTCAAAATACGGGTACAGCAAAAACTTATAATCTTAATCACTATAAAACAAACAAATATGTAACAAAGAATCACAACAAGGCATACAGACAACGCACATCAGCATAAATGATAGACAAGAATATAAAATTTTACAGTAGCACAATAACACTGTGACGGGATGCATCGGTACAGAGCCACGTCATATGTACCAAAGAAACAAAAAAAAATACAAACAGTAAATAAAGCATATTAGCATAAATGGAAGACAAGAATGTAAAAATTATCATAGAACAATAACACCATGACAGGATGTATAAGTACAGAGCCAAGTCATATGTACTAATAACACAAAAAACACATAAGCAAAATTGAAACGCAAGAATATAGAAATTTTCATAGAACAACAACACAATGACGGGATATTCAAGTACAAAGTCACGTATAATTGGTGTGACCAAAACAGACTTAACAGTAAAAGCAATATTCATAAAGACAAATGAAAAAATACTATAACACGTTATCAAGCTGATAAACAACGCCAGTACGCAGAATCTATACGTCAAGACCATCGTGTATTACTTTTAAAGTTAAAACTGAATAGTTATCAACAAGTTTTTGTACCTTCCAATTAGCAAAGTACCCTAAATTATACAATTCAAGTTACAATTTGTAAAAAATAAACCATTGTAGGCCAAAGTAAGGTATTTAACACTGAGCCTTGTCTAACACCGAACAGCAAACTATAAACATTCAAACGGAAAAAAACCAACAGTCAAATCTATATAAAAAAAGAGAGAAACCAGAAACCCTTTGGAATCACATCAACAGACGACAACCACCGAACATTAGGCGTCATCTAATACAACGGGTTTAAATGTTTTGATAGTTACCATCCTTAACCCGTACCTGAAACAATAGTTTAACATCACAACGAAAAAAGACGAAATATATGATATCAATTGAAATTGCTTAATTGTATTAAAAGTCATATTAACATAAATAAGTGAATATACAAGTTGAGACACTTAGATGTTCAGGGAATATAAATGTTGAATATTTGCCGCACAGTCCTATATTTTCACCTTTGCAAAAATAGCAGTACATTTCTATGATGTAAATTTGTACGAAACTTCGTAGAAAAAGTGGTACAGTATCAACCGAAAAAGGAGTTACTCACGGGAAGTCATACTTCAGCATTTATATTACTTGTCTTAGATTGCGCATAATATGGTATACTTGTTTGGGGTATAACAGTCAAGTAGTCTCTGTCTTGTCCACTACTGAAAATGTAATATACCATTTCTGTAGATAAATTTCTTTGTACACGAAAAAAGTAAATCTCAAAGACACTGAACTTAGAGGAAAATCAATTCGGAAAGTCCATAATCACATAAGACGAAACGCGCGTCTGGCGTATATACAAAATTTAGTCCTGGTATTTATGATGAGTTTATTTATCAAACATTGCATAGTTAATGTAAAATCTTTAACAATCAACGTATTGTAGTTATAAATATGCAAATTTTATGGATCTTTTAAATATAATTTCTTTCGAAAACAATATTAAGATTTGCATTAAATAATAATTTGATTTAGAAATAGTAATGGACAAGAAACTGTTCTGAGAAAACACACAACAAAAACAACCAGACACAAGTTGGTTCCTTTTGCCTTTTTCCTTTTTCGATATTCAAATTTTGAAAAATATTACAAGTCCAAACTAAATTTTTTTTTGCTTCAAATTTTTTTTTCCTCAAAATTTTTTTTCCTCAAAATTTTTTTTTCCTCAAAATTTTTTTCCTCAAATTTTTTTTTTTTCTCAAATTTTTTTTTTCCTCAAATTTTTTTTTCCTCAAATTTTTTTTCCTCAAAATTTTTTTTTTCTCAAATTTTTTTTCCTCAAAATTTTTTTTCCTCAAATTTTTTTTCTCAAATTTTTTTTTCGTTTCTTTATTCAATTTCTTTTTCCTTATTCGGTTTTTATTTCCTTTTTCATATTCATTTCCTTTTTCGGTTTCTATTCCCTGAATCGGATTCTATTTCCTTATTGGGTTTCTATTTCCTTATTCGGTTTCGATTTCCTTATTCGGTTTCTAGTTCCTTACTCGATTTTCATTTCCTTATTCGGTTTCTTTTTCCTTTTTCAATATTCATTTCCTTTTTCGTTTCTATTTCCTTATTCGGTTTCTGTTTCCTTATTTGATTTCTTTTTCCTTATTCAATTTTCATTTCCTTATTCGGTTTCTAGTTCCTTATTCGATTTTCATTTCCTTATTCGGTTTCTTTTTCCTTTTTCAATATTCATATCCTTTTTCGGTTTCTATTTCCTTATTCGGTTTCTATTTCCTTATTGGATTTTCATTTCCTTATTCGATTTCCATTTCCTTATTCGATTTCCATTTCCTTATTCGGTTTCTTTTTCCTTTTTCAATATTCATTTCCTTTTTCGGTTTCTATTTCCTTATTCGGTTTCTATTTCCTTATTGGATTTTCATTTCCTTATTCGATTTCCATTTCCTTATTCAAATTTCATTTCCTTATTCGGTTTCTTTTTCCTTTTTCAATATTCATTTCCTTTTTCGGTTTCTTTTTCCTAATTCGGTTTCTGTTTCCTTATTTGATTTCTTTTTCCTTATTCAATTTTCATTTCCTTATTCGGTTTCTATTTCCTTATTGGATTTTCATTTCCTTATTCAATTTCCATTTCCTTATACGGTTTCTTTTTCCTTTTTCAATATTCATTTCCTTTTTCGGTTTCTATTTCCTTATTCAGTTTCTATTTCCTTATTCGGTTTCTATTTCCTTATTCGGTTTCTTTTTCCTTTGGTTTCTTTTTCCTTTTTCAATATTCATTTCCTTTTTCGGTTTCTATTTCCTTATTTAGTTTCTATTTCCTTATTGGGTTTCTATTTCCTTATATGGTTTCGATTTCCTTATTCGGTTTCTAGTTCCTTATTGGATTTTCATTTCCTTATTCGGTTTCTTTTTCCTTTTTCAATATTCATTTCCTTTTTCGGTTTCTATTTCCTTATTCGGTTTCTATTTCCTTATTGGATTTTCATTTCCTTATTCGATTTCCATTTCCTTATTCGATTTCCATTTCCTTATTCGGTTTCTTTTTCCTTTTTCAATGTTCATTTCCTTTTTCGGTTTCTATTTCCTTATTTGGTTTCTATTTCCTTATTCGATTTTCATTTCCTTATTCGATTGCTGTTTCCTTATTCGGTTTCTATTTCCTTATTCGGTTTCTATTTCCTTATTCGGTTTCTATTTCCTTATTGGATTTTCATTTCCTTATTCGATTTCCATTTCCTTATTCAATTTCCATTTCCTTATTTGGTTCCTTTTTCCTATTTCGATATTCAATTTTGAAAAATATTACCAGTCCAAACTAAATTTTTTTTTGCTTCAAAATATTTTTCCTCAAAATTTTTTTTTCCTCAAAATTTTTTTCCTCAATTTTTTTTTTTTTCTTAAATTTTTTTTTTCCTCAAATTTTTTTTTCCTCAAATTTTTTTTCCTCAAAATTTTTTTTCCTCAAAATTTTTTTCCTCAAAATTTTTTTTTTCTCAAATTTTTTTTCCTCAAAATTTTTTTTCCTCAAATTTTTGTTCTCAAATTTTTTTTTTCCTCATTTTTTTTTGTTTCCTTATTCAATTTCTTTTTCCTTATTCGATTTTCATTTCCTTTTTCATATTCATTTCCTTTTTCGGTTTCTATTCCCTGAATCGGATTCTATTTCCTTATTGGGTTTCTATTTCCTTATTCGGTTTCGATTTCCTTATTCAGTTTCGATTTCCTTATTCGGTTTCGATTTCCTTATTCGGTTTCTAGTTCCTTATTCAATTTTCATTTCCTTATTCGGTTTCTTTTTCCTTTTTCAATATTCATTTCCTTTTTCATTTCTATTTCCTTATTCGGTTTCTGTTTCCTTATTTGATTTCTTTTTCCTTATTCAATTTTCATTTCCTTATTCGGTTTCTATTTCCTTATTGGATTTTCATTTCCTTATTCAATTTCCATTTCCTTATACAGTTTCTTTTTCCTTTTTCAATATTCATTTCCTTTTTCGGTTTCTATTTCCTTATTCAGTTTCTATTTCCTTATTCGGTTTCTTTTTCCTTATTCTGTTTCTTTTTCCTTTTTCAATATTCATTTCCTTTTTCGGTTTCTATTTCCTTATTTAGTTTCTATTTCCTTATTGGGTTTCTATTTCCTTATTCGGTTTCAATTTCCTTATTCGGTTTCAATTTCCTTATTCGGTTTCTAGTTCCTTATTCGATTTTCATTTCCTTATTCGGTTTCTTTTTCCTTTTTCAATATTCATTTCCTTTTTCGGTTTCTATTTCCTTATTCGGTTTCTATTTCCTTATTGGATTTTCATTTCCTTATTCGATTTCCATTTCCTTATTCGATTTCCATTTCCTTATTCCGTTTCTTTTTCCTTTTTCAATATTCATTTCCTTTTTCGGTTTCTATTTCCTTATTCGGTTTCTATTTCTTTATTGGATTTTCATTTCCTTATTCGATTTCCATTTCCTTATTCAAATTTCATTTCCTTATTCGGTTTCTTTTTCCTTTTTCAATATTTATTTCCTTTTTCGGTTTCTTTTTCCTAATTCGGTTTCTGTTTCCTTATTTGATTTCTTTTTCCTTATTCAATTTTCATTTCCTTATTCGGTTTCTATTTCCTTATTGGATTTTCATTTCCTTATTCGATTTCCATTTCCTTATACAGTTTCTTTTTCCTTTTTCAATATTCATTTCCTTTTTCGGTTTCTATTTCCTTATTCAGTTTCTATTTCCTTATTCGGTTTCTTTTTCCTTATTCGGTTTCTTTTTCCTTTTTCAATATTCATTTTCTTTTTCAGTTTCTATTTCCTTATTTAGTTTCTATTTCCTTATTGGGTTTCTATTTCCTTATTCGGTTTCGATTTCCTTATTCGGTTTCTAGTTCCTTATTCGATTTTCATTTCCTTATTCGGTTTCTTTTTCCTTTTTCAATATTCATTTCCTTTTTCGGTTTCTATTTCCTTATTCGGTTTCTATTTCCTTATTGGATTTTCATTTCCTTATTCGATTTCCATTTCCTTATTCGATTTTCATTTCCTTATTTGGTTTCTTTTTCCTTTTTCAATATTCATTTCCTTTTTCGGTTTCTATTTCCTTATTCGGTTTCTATTTCCTTATTCGATTTTCATTTCCTTATTCGATTGCTGTTTCCTTATTCGGTTTCTATTTCCTTATTCGGTTTCTATTTCCTTATTGGATTTTCATTTCCTTATTCGATTTCCATTTCCTTATTCGATTTCCATTTCCTTATTCGGTTCCTTTTTCCTATTTCGATATTCTATTTTGAAAAATATTACAAGTCCAAACTAAATTTTTTTTTGCTTCAAATTTTTTTTTGCTTCAAATTTTTTTTTCCTCAAAATTTTTTTTTCCTCAAAATTTTTTTTTCCTCAAAATTTTTTTCCTCAAATTTTTTTTTTTTTTCAAATTTTTTTTTTCCTCATTTTTTTTCGTTTCCTTATTCAATTTCTTTTTCCTTATTCGATTTTCATTTCCTTTTTCATATTCATTTCCTTTTTCGGTTTCTATTCCCTGAATCGGATTCTATTTCCTTATTGGGTTTCTATTTCCTTATTGGGTTTCTATTTCCTTATTCGGTTTCGATTTCCTTAGTCGGTTTCTAGTTCCTTATTCGATTTTCATTTCCTTATTCGGTTTCTTTTTCCTTTTTCAATATTCATCGTCCTGAGCACTATGTTTTTTATACCAAGGCTAAACTAATGAGCACTATGCTTATAATGTCTAGATCTCAACCTATAACCCAAACCATACGTAAAATTGAGAATGGAAATGGGGAATGTGTCAAAGAGACAACAACCCGACTAAATAAAAAAAACAAACAGCAGAAGGTCACCAACAGGTCTTCAATGTAGCGAGAAATTCCTGCACCCGGAGGCGTACTTCAGCTGGCCCCTAAACAAATTTATACTAGTTGAGTGATAATGAACGCCATACTAATTTCCAAATTGTACACAAGAAACTAAAATTAAAATAATACAAGACTAACAAATGCCAGAGGCTCCTGACTTGGGACAGGCGCAAAAATGTGGCGGGGTTAAACATGTTTGTGAGATCTCAACCCTCCCCCTATACCTCTAACCAATGTAGAAAAGTAAACGCATAACAATGCGCACATTAAAATTCAGTGCAAGAGAAGTCCGAGTCTGATGTCAGAAGATGTAACCAAAGAAAATAAACAAAATGACAATAATACATAAATAACAACAGACTACTAGCAGTTAACTGACATGCCAGCTCCAGACTTCAATTAAACTGACTGAAAGATTATGATTTCATCATTTGAGTTTTGAAAAAAGTCAACAATATCACTCAGGGCCGTAACTACATTGAGGCAAATGAGGCAAATGCCTCATGTTAGAAATTTCAAAAAAAAAAAAAAAAAAAAAAAAAAAAAAAAAATGAAACAAAAGATTGTCTTCATATATATCAAATTGTAGTCACTCAAAGTGTCATGCAAGAAGCAAGTTATCTTCGCTCTATGGTGTCGCCAATGCATGTTTTTCGTGAACCATGTTTCAATTTCACTTTTAGTTTTCAGAGTTGATGGTCTATTGTTTGTACTTGACTTCTGTGTTCCGGGTTTGTTTTTTGTTCATTTATTGTTCAATACTGTATTACTATAGTCTGAGTGTTGAATTTCATTTGTAAACGTCAGATTTTGCTATGTTGCATGTCATCTGATGTCCAGGCCTACCGGTCATAAAACTTTCGAACATGATTTTTGTACTCAGACTCGAGACTCAACCAACCAAAATTGCTGGATTTCATGTTTCGAGCATGATTTGTGTGCTCCGAGCACTGAGCAAAGTTTTATGCCTTCAAGACCAGATATTGTGCGAGAAAATATTTTAAGACTATACGATGCTACTGGTGACTGGACACAGAATAAAAATGGTTGTTTCTACATGGGGAATTGAATTTGATTTCAAAGAATACAAAACTGGCTTTTTTGGTCAATAAGACTAGATAGCTTACATGGTTTAAATTAAAGTAAGCTAGGTCACCCAATTTCTGGTATCAAATAATTTGAAGAAAAACAACAACAATGTTTTGCCATATGACCCTTTACATTGAAGGGTTAAACTTGCATTAAGTCGTGTTCAGACCCTTAAACAGAAAATAAAGGAATATGGAGTAATTGTGCACGGGCCGTATCCCACAGAAAATCAATGCATAGTAAAAATACAAATGATCAATGGTCAAAGTCTTTATTTCTGTTCTGCATCTTGAAAGTTGCTGGAGGGTCTTCAACGATAAGAATCATTAATACCGTAAAACACGATCAAGATGGTCCCTAGTGTCGATTTAAGCAGTATTAGTACTTTAAGTATAATACTGCACTGTCACTATATTTTAATCTAGTCATTAAAAATCACCAAAGTCTGAGCACAATACAAGACAAGAACAGACAGACAGATCTGGTACAAATGATTATGAGAATTACAATATTTGCTTCATCCTACATATCGGTCTTTTAATGGTGTCTCTAAAACCTAAAAGACTTGAAGTCTTAAATTTCCATGAATCTATGTTTTTGCTTTGAGACCAGTATATTGTCGAAAAATAGATAAAAATTCAGTATGTTTCAATGTAAGAAAGAGTCCGGGAAAAGCTTAGAATGCACGATTTTGCGTCATTTCGCTCCGAGCTTCTGGGGGCTTAAGCGGCCCCCAGACCCCTCGCCCAAAATTTTTTGCCTCGCTACGCTCGGCGAACATATTTTGCCTCACTATTACAAGAGGCTAGTTACGGCCCTGTCACTGATATCATCTGAAGCGCTAGACATTATATCTCGAGCCTCAATTACAATATCTTGGGCGCCCAACATAATACCTGTAGCGTTCGACTTAATTATAAAAACAATCAAGTTACTAACTAAATATCGGAAGTGTTCGACTTGCTATCTCGGACACTAGCTTAAAAATGTCGATTACTTGACCTTGCGTGGCACGAGCAGTCGACGTTATATATTGAGCGATGTAGACATATCAAATCGTTTTTTCAACGCTGAATTCATTATTGTCTTTAAATTTTGCATTGTTTATTCTAATAAAGAACATGTTTTTATGATAAGAGAAAAGGTAGATTGATTGATATATCAATTCGAACACTCGAGATCAAATGTCAGTTCTCGACTCTCATCCTCATTTGGGCGTATGACATTTGCGCCGATTTTGAACATTTTCGTTCTTTCATTGCGCCGATTTCATTTTTTCATTTGCGCCGATTTTTTTTATTTGCTCCTAATTAGATTTACAGGTAAGTTAATACTTGTACATGTACTATACCAGTGGTAAAATTTGGTTCTAAATGTTTTTCATTTATGTTTTTAAGATAATTTTGATTCATATGTTTCTGCAACTTCATTGTAACATGATAGACATATTGCACACTGAAACTAGCCGCGGAGACAATTCTTTAATCATCAAGGGCCATACATATGGGAAGATAAGTGTCCTGAAATATAACAACATATCTTACTAATGTACTATAAAACTGTGTAAAGCCAGAGTCACCACGGATTTTATTGTCAAAACACAGATCGAGCATAAATATGTGGCAGATGTCCGAAAGACAGAGGGTGAAGAACTACGGTTACGTTCAGGGAAAATGTCTGGAGATGTATCTTGTAGGCCTTCTTCCACCTCCCCACTGTGAGCAGGGGACAACAGTTATATACATGTTATGATTGACAATTCATAAATTTGTACAAGTGGCTAATGGAAGAGGTCTATAATGTAAAATGAAAAATAACATGACTTGGATGGAGAGTTCTCTCATTGGCACTCATATCACATCTTCTTATATCTTTTAAAGAATTGAATGCTTCTTTTTGTAAATTTATTGGGGTGTAAAAGCGTTGACCGAAGTACATTTTGTATGAAGCGCTTCCGCGCTTCATTCTTAAAATGTACGCACGGTCAACGCTTTTACAACACTATAAAGTTACAAAAAGAAGCATTCAATACTTATAATTACATTTTTTAGCTAGGATCATGAAAACACGATTGTTATCCAGTTTTATTTAATTCACCTGTGCACTTTATTGTGGGACCTTGTGTCATCATGCATGATAAATGTTATTGTCTCATGCAATTGTTTACGGAATAACATGTGATGTACTGTTAGCCAATTAGAATAACGTATTACAATGAAACATACATCTAATGTAATTATTATATGTATAGCACTCTCAGCTAATGATTATAAGTAATTTAAAACTTTTGACCATTTTAATTCCTGTAAATACATGTATATGCAGTTTTTTTTTTAATCGGCATTTTCCTACACCCTAGCACATATAAATTATTATATATTAAAAAAAAAACACAAAAAAAAACACAAAACTTTATGATGACAATCCTATGAATTAATTATGATATCTATTATTTAGTGATCATTATGACCAAATTCAGCCATCTGTATATAATATAATTAATTGTTTCCCTATGTTTTAAGGTGTAAATAGTTGCTCAAACTATACCCTTTGGGTAGTGCTCCACATTTAATGGAGGAATATACAAGAAACTGAACTGAACTGAACTGAACTGAATTATTCACCTGTAATTTACCTGTAAAACAATCGGCGCAAATGAAAGAAAATATCGGCGCAAATGAAAGAAAAAATCGGCGCAAATGAAGTGCAGATCAGCGCAAATGCAAAATGACGCCTCATTTGATTTTTAAATTTCAAAATCAAATACGGAATTATACAAAATTAACCTTTCTACTATCGGTGTGAGTATCCAAAGAAAGTAATCAAAGCACTATAAGCGATGTAGGCAGTTAACCAAAAAGCAAGGCAAACGTAATTATGGAAACTGTGGCAGTGTTGCTTCAATTTATTTCAAACATTAGACATCCGTTTATTGTAAATTTATGTTTATTTAATGGCAAATTAATTAACAATGATCCATAAATAACAAGAGGCTGTCACAACGACAGCAAAGTGAAACCGGAGTTATTAACAGTTATTTGTGTCCTGCCAATATTACAAGAACCATAACTGATGAAAGGTGAAAGTAAAAATCGTCAATATCAAATTTGACCTCCATTGTGTCATCAGTATCAACATATTAAAGTTTGAAAAGCTTAAGTTGAATGGTTCACGAGCAAAAGCACGGACACGACTTAAAAAAGCCATTTTTCAATCTTTCAAGAACCATAACTTCTGAACGGTTAAAGTCAAAATCGTCATTATTGGTCTTGACCTCAATTTTGTCATCAGTAACAACATATTGAAATTGGAGAAGCTTTGGTTGAACAGTTCATGCATAAATGCACGGACACGACTGAAAATGCCCATTTTTCTATCTTTCAAGAACCATAACTCCTGAACGGTAAAAGTCAAAATCGTCATTATTGAACTTGACTTCCATTTTGTCATCAGTATCAACATATTAAAATTTGGGAAGCTTTGGTTGAACAGTTCATTCGTAAATGCACGGACACGACTGGAAATGCCATTTTTCAATCTTTCAAGAACCATAACTCCTGAACGGTAAAAGTCAAAATCGTCATTATTGAACTTGACTTTCATTTTGTCATCAGTAACAACATATTAAAATTTGGGAAGCTTTGGTTGAACAGTTAGTGCGTAAATGCAAGGACGCGACTGAAAATGCCATTTTTCTATCTTTCAAGAACCATAACTCCTGAACGGTAAAAGTCAAAATCGTCATTATTGAACTTGACCTTCATTTTGTTGTTTGTAACAACATATTAAAATTTGAAAAGCTTCGGTTGAATGGTTCATAAGTAATTGCACGGACAACATTTGGTTGTCGCCCGCCCGGCCGCCCGCCGTACATCCCCAAATCAATAACCGACATTTTTGTCACAAAAATCCGGTTAAAAATTGTGATAGGCCCAGAAATAATTCCTAAAATAATTAAAGTAAATTCAATTAACCTAGTCTCATTTTATGCACCAATAAAATTTTATAATAAACATACTATTTGTAGCTTTCAACTTTTCAACTTTTATTAACACTCTAGACAGTTTACACTGTAACAAGAGGCAGACAAATAATACAAGTAATAATTAACAATGGTGAACAAGATAGAAAGAAATATACATACATAGTTCATGATACCTAATTATCTGTACACAAGTTTACACATACAAAACACGTGATAATCATTCAAAGCTATAATAATGGGATCTGAGATCGCCAGTCGATTACATGTAAGTGATAATATATAGAATCATAGATATTTCATAAGTTTTTTGATAAAAATAGACAAGTTATTTAAGACTTTTACATTACATAAAGACAACAAACCTTTCATTTTATATTCTGAAGGGTTAACAATATAGTAATTTGGGATATATGCACGTCTTAATTTTTTAACCTCGTCATTTTGACATACAAATAAGTAATGAAACTGATTTCCAATACAATTATTTTTGCACAAAGTACATAGTCTTTCCTCTTTTGGAATATTATGCCATCGACCAGTTTCTAGTGGAATTTTGATATTTGAGCATCTAAGTTTGGTAATATATATTCTATTTTCTTTTTTTAATTTTACCAAATAATTTTCTAAACAAAAAGCGTGTTTAAACAGTAAATAATATCCTCCTCTAGAAGAGTTTTCAGCATCACTAAACCACTTTTGAATAAACTGATCTTGTAAAATTTGCTTTACATATATTTTGATGTCAACATTTCTTAAAATACATTGATTGTTCCATACATAGCTTAAACCTGTGTTATCTAATGTAGATTTAATACAATTAATCCACTTAGAAACAATATTTCCAGAATTATGCATTTTATACAAAAATTGGTATAATAATCCTGATAATTTCGTGCTGTTTAACAATAATTTTGACCAGAATGATAAAATTCGTAATCGTACTTTAATTTCCAAGGGATACGTGCCAGTTTCGCCGTATACCATATAATTAGGAGTACTGCTTCTTAATGAAAGAATTCTTTTCAAAAATTTTAAATGAACTCTTTCTAAAGCATCTATGTTTTCGAAACCCCATACTTCACAAGAGTAAATCAGTATGGGTTCAACCAAAGAATCGAACAATTTTAGTTGCAAATCAATAGGAATATTTAAATTCCTTATTTTTCTGTAGAGAGCATAAAGTGCCTTTTCTGCTTGTTCTATCAATTTTTTTCTGGCATTTGTAAATCTACCGTTACAATTAAACTGCAAGCCTAGATAAGGATAAAAATCTACTATTTCAATATCAGAACCATATAATTTAAAATCATGTAAGTGATTTCTTTTGCTTTTTCTTTTTGAAAATATCATAATCTTTGTCTTATCTGTGTTCACAGAAAGTTTCCATTGTGTACAATATAATTCAAACATATCTAATGTATTTTGCATATCACTTGCTGTTTCAGCAAGTATGATAGTGTCATCTGCATAAAATAAAATAAAAATTTGTAAATATAGTCCAATATGTTCTTGACAATGCGTTGATACTGTTTCAAGTCCATTTACGTTATTCTCACACAAAAATTCTTCTAGATCCGAAAGAAAAATAGAAAACAAAAAAGGTGATAAATTTTCTCCTTGGCGTACCCCGAGATCACTAGAAAAGAAGCCAGAAATATCATTTCCCTTTTTGACACAAGATTTAATGTTATCATACATATTAAAAATCACTCTTAAAATTTTTCCGGTAACTTGATTTTTTACCAACTTTTGCCATAACCCCAATCTCCAAACAGTATCAAACGCTTTCTTAAAGTCGATAAACGTACAATAAAGTTTTTTACCAAATGATAAATATAATTCTATCAGCACATGTAAACAAAATATGTTATCCAGAGTTGAATAGCCTTTCCTGAAGCCAGCTTGTGCTTTTGGAATTATTTCAAATAAGTCTGCATATTTTGAAAGTCTCCCATTTAGTATGGCAGTAAATAATTTTCCCAGAGAAGATACTAGAGTAATTCCTCTGTATGAGTCAGGATTAAGGGGGTCCCCCTTATTTTTGAAAAATGGCAAAATAATACCTAATGTCCAAGCTTCAGGAATGGCTCCAGAGTCTAATATTTTATTAAATAACTTAAGATAAAGGGGCATCATAAATTGAATGGTAGATTTTATATATTCATTGATGACCATATCGTAACCTGGCGCTTTTCCGTTTTTTAAATCTATAACGGCTTTAAAAATTTCATTTTCTGTAATTTTACCATTTAAGATTGCATTTACACGTTCGTCATTGCAATCTGGTATTTCAAAATCTACATCATCTCGTTCTCCGTCTGTGTTCAAATTTTTAAAATAATCATGAAGTTCATCAAGATCGATTGGTGTGTTTTTATCATGTGGTCTTATTCAAAACATTCCATAATTTTTTTGGATCATGTTGATCCATACTACGCAGCTCGTTTTCAGCTTTAAATTGAAACTCCTCGTAACTTTTGTTCATTACTGTTTTATATGCCTTACTAGCTATTTTCAAATTGTATCTACTTTCCTCCGTTTTAAATAAATTATGTTTTTTCTTTGCTTGGTGAAAGTTATCTCGTTTTAAACGACATTGCGAATTAAACCACGGTTGATGTTGTTTTGAATTTCGATTAATTTTGGCGGGTTTATTTCCGAAGTTTTCAATGGCTGAATCAAGAAACACTTTATTTAAACTTTCGACTAATTCGTTAAGGTCAGTATGAAAATTTTCATTAGTTATATCAAGCGTGTCTAACTGGTTCGACAAGTTATCAATGGTCAATTTACTTTCAACGCTGTCAACAAATTGATCTCTTTTGTCACCTATCCAACGAATATGCTTACTAGGCACATTCGGTGAATTGTTTTTATCAAGCAAATCATCAGGTAACATCGCTGAAAGATTGAATCGCAATCTACAATGAATATCAGAAAATAAAGAATCAAAATCAATAACTTCAAATTCCGTAATATAGGGGAACAAATCTCCTGATACTATTAAGTAATCAACTAGATTAGTTTCTTTGCTAGTTACTTTGCCCATATTTTTGTCGTTACCAATTCTGCCATTAGCAATATATAAACAATTGTTTTTACATAATTGCAAAAGTTTGTTACCATATACATTGATGCGACCTTTGTCCTCAGACGATCTTTGTAAGGGTACATTATATAAACATAAATAATGATAGTCATATAGACATCTATCTATCTCATCTATTCCATCATAATTCAAAATTTTTGAAAGTTCATCGTCTGGTATAATATAATCACAAAGAGACCCTGATCTGGCATTAAAATCGCCAAGTAGTGCAGTTGCAGAGCTTTGATCTTTTAACGTAATTAATTCTGTTTCAATTTCATCAAAGGCATCCTTGGAGGAATACCTTGAATTTTCAGGAGGTACATAAATACAACCAAACAAAATTTTAGTTAATTGCATTGGAATATCTACTTTAACCCAAAGTACAAACTCAGAGTCTGTGTTAATAAATGTAAGAAATTTTTTTAAACATTTTTTATAAATAACTGTTATACCTCCAGATTTTCGTTCAAATTTTTTTTCTATTTTTGGTAAAATAATCATATTCCTTAGGCAAGTTAAGCTGGTCTAAATCATCTAGTTTTGACTCAATACATACAAAAATGTCATTTAGTTCAATCAAATCAGTAAATTCTTTAAATATTAATCGATTTTTTAGGCCACATACATTTAAACATGAAATATTTAATGAGTGAGAATTGTTACATATACTGGATTTAAAGTTAAACTGTCCTCTTGTTTGCCTGTCCTACATGTGGCGTGGACGGCCAAAACCTGCTCTTGATTCGTCTCGTGAGCCAAAGTGCTCCCTTAGAAATTGACTGCCTTGTTGAGATGGATACATGTTGTCTTGCGAAGGGTTGTTGGGTACATTGGATGCATTTTTCTGAGTTTCAATTACATCTTCAGGATAAATTCTGTGACCATTGACGTATAGCTTGTCTTCCTTAAGACGTGCATGATTTCCTAGTCGTTGTTCTCGTTTGAAAATAGGCCATAGAACATTTCTTCTTTCTACCATTTCGTATGGATATTGCTCAAAGACGCTGAAAGATGTCTCTTTCAGTTTAGCAGGGGCAGCTCTAAGGACTTTGTTTCTATCCTTTCGACTTTCAAATTTAGCTACTATGGTCCTTGGTTTAGCGTCCTTGCGTGGTCGGAGGCGGTGAACAATATGAAATTTGATTTCTTCGTTTATCTTAAGTTTTTCTTTGATAAATTTCTTAAGGACTGTTTCCGTTTCGATATTATCATAGTCTTCTTTTTCTCTCGGATCTTCGAGTATGCCACCAAAAAGAAGATTTTCTCTCATCGACCTTGACTGAACTTCAAGAAGCTTTTCTTTTAGTTCCATATTTTCTTGTCTCATATTATCGAATTCCTCCGTTATAAAGCAAAATCTGTTTTCAATCTTTTTAACTACGTGTTCAGATCCAGTTACTCTGCCTTCTATTTGCTTCATATCTTGCTTGACTTCGGCAAGTTCAGACTCTAATGATGAGAATCTGCTCATAACGGGATTCCGTTACGAAGTCTCCCAAATAAAGCTCCAACAATTCGTCATTCACGTTGAAGCCTGACATTGGACAAAGTCCAGTACACATTGGTTAAGAGTAGTAAAGTGATATACATATGCGACGCATAGGAGAATGATCTTGTATGACATTCAAATCTTTTTGAAATGACGAACAGGAATAAATACGGTTTAGGAGTGGGGATCTTGACCGTTTACAAGTTCTCAAACAGGAAGGGTGAGGTGACCTCCAGGGACTCGCCATAAACCTTATTATATTTGTTATACATGATATAAAAAAGAAGTTGTGGTATGATTGCCAATGAGACAAATATCCATAAAAGATCAAAATGACACACACATTAAAAATTATAGGTCACCGTACGGCCTTCAACAATGAGCAAATCTCATACCGCATATAGTCAGCTATAAAAGGCCCCGATAAGACAATGTAAAACAATTCAAACGAGAAAACTAACGGCCTTATTTATGTAAAAAAAACAAGTGTGGACACAGATGAGTGTGGATAGTATGTATGGATGTTTGACAGTGTCTTATGACAAAATGAGTTCTGTTTTTCCTATATGGTGTTATTAACTGTGTTACGAGGACAACCATTCATTACGAACTATACTGGTATTATGTGACCAAAACATGTTCATTAATTTTGTTATATTCCAGGACTTATATCTTCTTTATCATTAAAGTATAGTGGGCCCCTAATTAGGAAAGTTGTTTAAAATACAATAAGATATTTCCCTTTTAAGTTATAAAAAAAATCGTTGTTTTAAAGTTTATTCATTAAAATGTACACTCTTAAATAAGTTTGAGAGAATAATCATTGACACAATGGAGCAAAATCATCTTATTTAAGGGAAGAGGGAGGGGGTTAAAAAAAGGTAAATTTTAAACGAAAAAATATATTTCTTGTTATTTGGCGAAAAAAATAATAAAGTGGCGAAAAATATATTGTTTTGGCGAAAGAGGTGGCGAAAAAATAATTGATCAAGGGAAAACCCTGGTATCAAGTAGTTATGGAAATATTACAGAAATATGCAAAATAAGATGTTCATAAAACAATGACAACTTGTACAAAATATCTGTACAAATTATAATTTGTACAACATTACATCTTGTACACAACATATATATATGCAACTGGTATGATCCCTTAAATTGTCATTTCAAAGAAAACAGTAGACATAATACAGCGAGTCTTTAAATATTAAAGTAGTATAATCGTAGTTTATATATACAGATAAACGCGAAAAATAATTGTCTTTTCTAAGGTGGTAAGATAGTTGTGGATCTAAACACCATAATATGGACAACGCTCTGATTGGCTAATTTATTTCTCATTTTTGTTATCTATCATACGAGTGGTTGTACTTTTGTGCATGTTTCAAACCGGAAGTCTTATCTATGACTAAAAGTCAGTCTGATGACGGAATTGATATTCGGACTCCTTTTTTTGTTGTTTTTCTCCAAAAATGAACCATAAGAATGGACGACAAATGCGACTATGCATGTCATCTTTAAAACCCAGAGGCATGATGATTAATTTATCATGGAAGGAAGAGAAGCGACACACAAAAGGAGGTCTTCTCGTTTAATAGTATAAAAATACAAATATAGTACTAAACAATACAGTATACATAGCTACAAACACAAATTAGAAACAACAGTTTTTATATATTAGTATATATATCGGAGTAAATTTGTAATTTATATATAGTAATTAGCAACCTTGTACACGTATGCTAGATAGCCAGTCAAGGTCGTTAAAAACTTCCATTTGTTGTATGCTGATTGCAAATTACTGTATATAGTAAGTAAGTAAATAGTTTATTATAGTGTCACGATCCAATATACATCATCATATACAATATAAAAAAAATCTTTAAAACGATATTAGATCCCTGCCTTTAAGACATATGAGACACTTTCATCCTTTTCAAACTAAAAATATATACTATAATGTAAAACAAATATTTAAATAATATATGTGAATATAAATAGTTTCTAAAATTTGGTAATTTAACTAATTGAATTTGAATAAGTATACATAAATATTTGTGTAAACTGATTAATCCATCATCCTTGAATGTGCATGGTGACATTGCACTTTTATGTTCTGTGTAAATACAAAAATGTAACAGTCTCTTATAGTTCTTTTAAGAATGACACATGCATTCTAAATTTTTTATATTATGTACTTTTATTATATTGTGTTTATACTTTCTATGTATGTAGTGAAACTATCCTTGAATCCTTCATTTTCATTATGTTTAGATTGTTTTGAACGTTTATATGACATCTAACATCCATCGTCAATCAATCAATAAACTAGTATTATTTGTGGTACGTGTTGTGAATCTCAAGCAGAATTGCTTTTGATACAGATGTACAATATATAATAATGTAAATTTTTCAGAATCAAATGCGGGCTGTTCATAACCGTGATCTCCTAGTCGTTGGCATCGTACACAATGTAACAGTGCCAAGTTCAAATCTAGCAGTATGAATGAATCTTTTTATTGTAATTTTTCTCTCGACGAAAATATTGTTTTAAACTTAGTGATACTATATATTTCATTTTTCATATACAATTGATGATTTTGTTTCTGTATTTACATTGAAAGACGTAGTTTGACTGGCAGTGGCGGATCTAGATGGGTCAAATAAGGCGTTGCTTGGACTTTTTTGGGGAAACTGATTAATCAGACAAGTCTTCGAGAACTTTCCCATTTCCCGTGTATTTATTTTTTATGCGACAATTCTTTACTTATAATGATATTTTTTGCTGGTATTTACTGATTATAACAAACTCATGTGATTCGCTATGGCGGAGTTGACCAGTTCGCCGTAAAACGTCACTCAGTCATTTTGAAAATCAAATTTCAGTAACACATAGACTGAGGATAACAATCATGACATCTTCAAAACGAAACAGGATTGAACAAGAACGTATTGACTTGAAGTTCTATTTCACAATTCCACGAGACAGAAAGTTATACTCTATTACACTTTCTTGAAAAAAAGTTCCACAACATTATTACTTACCTACGGAAACCTGTGTAACCCCAAACGCCCCAGCCTATTTTTACTAGAAATAACACAGCTGAATGATGGTCCCCAGTCTAAATAGATTTAAAGTGTAAGGAACGAACCATTTGTTAGAGAAGGCGGTCTGAGATATTTGAAAGAAAAAAAACTGACTTGGGTTTTTGTCTATTAAAAACTAAAATTTTGACCGTATCTGGATTGAAAACAATAATCTTGTCCACTTTTTTGCTATAAGAAACGAAAGTTTCCAACAAAATTATTTAGAATTATATAAACATGATGAACAAAAAAACGGGCGTATTTTTTGGGGGCGGGGGTTTGCATGTGTGACTGGAATGTCTGTTTCGGCGGACTGATACTGCATATTAAATACTTTTTTCAAGACCGAAATGCCACCGGCTGCTGTGTGTGATCCATTTGTCAACCGTCATTCATAAACTCGCTGTCATTTTAGAATTATGTCGTAGCCTTTTGTTAATTTGGAACCCCGCATTTCCATTAAAAAATTTGGCGAAACATATCAACCGAGCATTTGGATAAAAATTGCTTGTTTGTCTTTCTTCAATCGTGTCGGTCGTATTGTAAATTTCATTGAAGAGCCCGGCGTATATCTGGTTTACAACAAGAAATCTGTGAGGTTGTTCTAACTTAACATACAACAAACAAGAATTGTCCATGTCGAGGTCCTACATGCAATAAAGCAGTAAATAGCTTTGGATCCATACTATTATTTTATATATACAGCATAAAAAAATGTTCAACCCTTACACTTTACAGCAACTATAAAATATATATGCCCAAAATAAGGAACCGTTTAAATATGCATTCTACACAAATTTTATGTTTTTTAGCCCCCAAAAAGGTCACAATTTTTTTCGACTCGCTTCGCTCAGCCATCTTTAAAAATGTCGCCCCTTTTCTAAAATCCAGAATCCGCCCCTGAAATTCAGTACATGACGTCACAAAGTATATCGGTTTTTAGATATTCTAAAAATAACCGTGCGATATGCTTTTTGCCGGTCAATATGCTTTTTGCTATCCGCCGTTTTTTCTCTACCTTCGAAAATATAGTTTAACATGTGACTATCTCTAAACGAATCAAATATGTTAAAATATACGAATTAATAATATATATATATATATAGTGTTTGTATGATATTTTATTAGATAACAAGTGTGGACACAGATGAGTGTGGATTTGTTTTTCGTTTATTATTTGTACATAAATAAGGCCGTCAGTTTTCTCGTTTGAATTGTTCTACATTGTCATTTCGGGGCCTTTAATATCTGACTATGCGGTATGGGCTTTGCTCATTGTTGAAGGTCGTACTGTAGTTGTTTTAATTTCTGTGTCATTTTGGTCTCATTGGCAATCATACCACATCTTTTTCATATGTATTTGCTTACTATTTGTATGGATCTATGTATATTACTTTATGGTGGATCGTCAGTATCATTAGTAAAACTTTTTGTCAAAATGTCGATTTTTTTTTTTTTAGTAATGAAAATGCCTGACATGATGCTTGGGGCTAGATGAACTAGAAAGAGAACTTATGTGTTGTGGTTTTTTCTTCAATTCTTTGATAATATTTCCTCCAAAGCTTGTCAAAGCAAAAAGGAGTTTTTACTAATGTGAAAATGATATCGTGGAAAGATCCTTTGTCAGCATGCTTCAAAGACTCATAACTGTTCTTAGAGTAATCTGGTAGAATTCAAGCATGTAAAGTGGATATTATGAGCATCTAGTTAATGTGTCTAGATATCTAAAAAGTTATAATATTCAATACAAAAATGGTAGTGCAAAATTATTCTCTTTTTATTTTTTTGGTTATAATATATGGACACAAATATAAGTGATACCATTACAGTATTTGTTGTGGTATGAAAGTGTAGTAATTTAAAACATTTACTGTAACAATGTTAGTGAGAGTCGTGGTGTAGTGGTTAGATCATCGAACTACTAACTTAAAGGTTCCTGGTTCGATTCCCGTTCGGGATGACAATTTCAGGGACTCAATTTTCTGCTCTCCCTTGACACCATTTGCGAGTATGGTCTTAAGGAAACGATGATAGTCCGTCGCAAGGGGACGATAAATGGCTGACCCGTGATAAGAGAGAGCCATATCTCTTGCACGTTAAAGACACCCTTGTAGATTTCGACAAAGAGTAGGCTAATGCCGCTTCAAGGCAGCACTCTCACCCGCAAAGTGGAAAGGGATTAATATAAGTTGCAAAACTTGTTTCCCAATCCAAACATATGTTAATTCACACAAATTAAGAAATAAACAAATAAATGAAAAAATGTTGAACAGGTACAATGAAATATAATAGTTTTAGAAATCAATTAGGCCAGATAGGCCTAATTTTTTTCTTCTTCACATAATTGAATGACCATTTACACTCAGGTCCTAGTCTTTAGTAGGCAATACAGATGTATTAAAACAACCTAGCATAATATTGCTTGAAGGGGGAGTAGCATTGTCCGGTTTTTCTTCTTCAATTTGATCAATAGACACATAATGTTTGGTTCAAATCGAAATAAAATGCTATTTTTTATCTCCCTATTACATACTAGTACATTGTACATAGAATGAATACTACTTTGACAAATCCTTGTACATGAGAGTTGTATGTCAAATCTTTATTTCACAAAGAATGAATTGCACAGCAATGAACTCAGCTCAAAGCAAAGCACTTTAATGATACACTTAGACAGAGAGCTCAATCCAGTGATATACTTTGTACTACAGGTTCTTCAGGAACATCATCGACTAAAACCATATCTCACCAACATGACTTACTACATGGTTGGATCTGACAGAAATCCTGAAAAAGACATGAATTTTATCATCGTATTTTAAGTATATATACACAGATTAAAACTTTCGCATTTGTGGCAAAAACATTCAGTATTTAGCAACTTTCAATCGCTTTATGCACAAATTAATATAGGTTGAGTGCCTCTCTTGTCGGCAATAAGAACATACCTCCACTTATTTTTAGTCAACTGATGAAGAAACATTCAAAACTATAAAATTTTATTTAAGACTTATCAGTGTCTATTTGCCATCGCCCCTGAATCAATGATATATGTACACATCTATACATGTAAGACTAACATTAAAGTATATCCGACTAAAACTGACGTTCGGTCTTTACTTCATCCCAAAAAGCTCGCTATACTTTTCCTTTTTTGTCTTTTGTTCGAGCCTGTATATTGACCTCTAGATATCTTTCAATTACATCCAGTTTGGTGCGTGTTGATGTTTGATAGTTGTAAATATAAGGAAATAATAACCGAATAAGGAAATGAAAATTGAATAAGGAAAAAGAAATCAAATAAGGAAACAGAAACCGAATAAGGAAAAAGAAACTGAATAAGGAAAAAGAAACCGAATAAGGAAATGAAAATCGAATAAGGAAATGGAAATCGAATAAGGAAATAGAAACTGTATAAGGAAATGAAAAAGAACGAATAAGGAAACGAAAAAAAAATTTGAAAAACTTTTTGAGAAAAAAAATTTTGAGGATAAAAAATTTGAGGAAAAAAAAATTTTGAGGATAAAAAATTTGAGGAAAAAAAAATTTTGAGGATAAAAAATTTGAGGAAAATTTTGAGGAAAAAAAAATTTTGAGGAAAAAAAATTTTGAAGGAAAAAAAATTTTGAAGCAAAAAAAATTTTGTTTGGACTTGTAATATTTTTCAAAATTGAATATCGAAAAAGGAAAAAGGAACCGAATAAGGAAATGGAAATCGAATAAGGAAATGGAAATCGAATAAGGAAATGAAAATCCAATAAGGAAATAGAAACCGAATAAGGAAATAGAAACCGAATAAGGAAATAGAAACCGAATAAGGAAATAGAAACCGAATAAGGAAACAGCAATCGAATAAGGAAATGAAAATCGAATAAGGAAATAGAAACCGAATAAGGAAATAGAAACCGAAAAAGGAAATGAATATTGAAAAAGGAAAAAGAAACCGAATAAGGAAATGGAAATCGAATAAGGAAATGGAAATTGAATAAGGAAATGAAAATCCAATAAGGAAATAGAAACCGAATAAGGAAATAGAAACCGAAAAAGGAAATGAATATTGAAAAAGGAAAAAGAAACCGAATAAGGAAATGAAAATCGAATAAGGAACTAGAAACCGAATAAGGAAATCGAAACCGAATAAGGAAATAGAAACCCAATAAGGAAATAGAAACTAAATAAGGAAATAGAAACCGAAAAAGGAAATGAATATTGAAAAAGGAAAAAGAAACCGAATAAGGAAAAAGAAACCGAATAAGGAAATAGAAACCGAATAAGGAAATAGAAACTGAATAAGGAAATAGAAACCGAAAAAGGAAATGAATATTGAAAAAGGAAAAAGAAACCGTATAAGGAAATGGAAATTGAATAAGGAAATGAAAATCCAATAAGGAAATAGAAACCAAATAAGGAAATGAAAATTGAATAAGGAAAAAGAAATCAAATAAGGAAACAGAAACCGAATAAGGAAATAGAAACGAAAAAGGAAATGAATATTGAAAAAGGAAAAAGAAACCGAATAAGGAAATGAAAATGGAATAAGGAACTAGAAACCAAATAAGGAAATCGAAACCGAATAAGGAAATAGAAACCCAATAAGGAAATAGAATCCGATTCAGGGAATAGAAACCGAAAAAAGGAAATGAATATGAAAAAGGAAATAAAAATCGAATAAGGAAAAAGAAATTGAATAAGGAAACGAAAAAAAATGAGGAAAAAAAAGAATTTGAGAAAAAAAATTTGAGGAAAAAAAATTTTGAGGAAAAAAAATTTGAGAAAAATTTTTTTTTGAGGAAAACAAATTTGAGGAAAAAAAAATTTGAGGAAAAAAAAAAATTGAGAAAAAAAAAATTTGAGGAAAAAAATTTTGAGGAAAAAAAAATTTTGAAGAAAAAAAATTTTGAGGAAAAAAAAATTTTGTCGAAAAAAAATTTTGAAGCAAAAAAAAAATTTAGTTTGGACTTGTAATATTTTTCAAAATTGAATATCGAAATAGGAAAAAGGAACCGAATAAGGAAATGGAAATCGAATAAGGAAATGGAAATCGAATAAGGA
This sequence comes from Mytilus trossulus, assembly GCF_036588685.1. NCBI lineage: Eukaryota > Metazoa > Mollusca > Bivalvia > Mytilida > Mytilidae > Mytilus > Mytilus trossulus. The sequence goes on along the minus strand of NC_086378.1, from coordinate 14,175,365 downwards.
AATGAAAATCCAATAAGGAAATAGAAACTGAATAAGGAAATAGAAACCGAATAAGGAAATAGAAACCGAATAAGGAAATAGAAACCGAATAAGGAAACAGCAATCGAATAAGGAAATGAAAATCGAATAAGGAAATAGAAACCGAATAAGGAAATAGAAACCGAAAAAGGAAATGAATATTGAAAAAGGAAAAAGAAACCGAATAAGGAAATGGAAATCGAATAAGGAAATGAAAATCCAATAAGGAAATAGAAACCGAATAAGGAAATAGAAACCGAAAAAGGAAATGAATATTGAAAAAGGAAAAAGAAACCGAATAAGGAAATGAAAATCGAATAAGGAACTAGAAACCGAATAAGGAAATCGAAACCGAATAAGGAAATAGAAACCCAATAAGGAAATAGAAACTAAATAAGGAAATAGAAACCGAAAAAGGAAATGAATATTGAAAAAGGAAAAAGAAACCGAATAAGGAAAAAGAAATCGAATAAGGAAATGGAAATCGAATAAGGAAATGAAAATCCAATAAGGAAATAGAAACCGAATAAGGAAATAGAAACCGAAAAAGGAAATGAATATTGAAAAAGGAAAAAGAAACCGAATAAGGAAATGAAAATCGAATAAGGAAATGGAAATCGAATAAGGAAATGAAAATCCAATAAGGAAATAGAAACCGAATAAGGAAATAGAAACCGAATAAGGAAATAGAAACCGAATAAGGAAACAGCAATCGAATAAGGAAATGAAAATCGAATAAGGAAATAGAAACCGAATAAGGAAATAGAAACCGAAAAAGGAAATGAATATTGAAAAAAGAAAAAGAAACCGAATAAGGAAATGGAAATCGAATTAGGAAATGGAAATCGAATAAGGAAATGAAAATCGAATAAGGAAATAGAAACCGAATAAGGAAATAGAAACCGAAAAAGGAAATGAATATTGAAAAAGGAAAAAGAAACCGAATAAGGAAATGAAAATCGAATAAGGAACTAGAAACCGAATAAGGGAATCGAAACCGAATAAGGAAATAGAAACCTAATAAGGAAATAGAAACTAAATAAGGAAATAGAAACCGAAAAAGGAAATGAATATTGAAAAAGGAAAAAGAAACCGAATAAGGAAAAAGAAACCGAATACGGAAATAGAAACCGAATAAGGAAATAGAAACTGAATAAGGAAATAGAAACCGAAAAAGGAAATGAATATTGAAAAAGGAAAAAGAAACCGTATAAGAAAATGGAAATTGAATAAGGAAATGAAAATCCAATAAGGAAATAGAAACCGAATAAGGAAATGAAAATTGAATAAGGAAAAAGAAATCAAATAAGGAAACAGAAACCGAATTAGGAAAAAGAAACTGAAAAAGGAAATGAATATTGAAAAAGGAAAAAGAAACCGAATAAGGAAATGAAATTTGAATAAGGAAATGGAAATCGAATAAGGAAATGTAAATCCAATAAGGAAATAGAAACCGAATAAGGAAATAGAAACCGAAAAAGGAAATGAATATTGAAAAAGGAAAAAGAAACCGAATAAGGAAATGGAAATCGAATAAGGAAATGGAAATCGAATAAGGAAATGAAAATCCAATAAGGAAATAGAAACCGAATAAGGAAATAGAAACCGAAAAAGGAAATGAATATTGAAAAAGGAAAAAGAAACCGAATAAGGAAATGAAAATCGAATAAGGAAATAGAAACCGAATAAGGAAATGAAAATTGAATAAGGAAAAAGAAATCAAATAAGGAAACAGAAACCGAATAAGGAAATAGAAACGAAAAAGGAAATGAATATTGAAAAAGGAAAAAGAAACCGAATAAGGAAATGAAAATCGAATAAGGAACTAGAAACCGAATAAGGAAATCGAAACCGAATAAGGAAATAGAAACCCAATAAGGAAATAGAAACTAAATAAGGAAATAGAAACCGAAAAAGAAAATGAATATGAAAAAGGAAATAAAAATCGAATAAGGAAAAAGAAATTGAATAAAGAAACGAAAATAAATGAGGAAAAAAAACAATTTGAGAAAAAAAATTTGAGGAAAAAAAATTTTGAGGAAAAAAAATTGGAGAAAAATAAAAATTTTGAGGAAAAAAAATTTGAGGAAAAAAAAATTTGAGGAAAAAAAAAATTTGAGAAAAAAAAAAATTTGAGGAAAAAAATTTTGAGGAAAAAAAAATTTTGAGGAAAAAAAATTTTGAGGAAAAAAAAATTTTGAGGAAAAAAAATTTTGAGGAAAAAAAAATTTAGTTTGGACTTGTAATATTTTTTAAAATTTGAATATCGAAAAAGGAAAAAGGAAAAAGGAACCAACTTGTGTCTGGTCAAAAACATTGAATGTTGAATATATATTAACTTTTGTTTGTTGTCAATAAGAGTTTCTTTAATAAGCATTACAGCTTGTAAATTACAGGATTTTCTACCTCAGGCATAGATTAACCTTAGCAGTATTTGGCAATACTTTTAGGAATTTTGGTCCTCAATGCTCTTCAACTTCGTACTTCATTTGGCCTTTTTAACTATTTTTGGATTCGAGCGTCACTGATGAGTCTTTAGTAAACGAAACGCACGTCTGGCGTATACTAAATTTAGTCCTGGTATCTACGATGAGTTTATTTACAACCACTAGGTCGATGCCACTGCTGGTGGAGATTTATTTCCCCGAGGGTATCACAAGCCCAGTAGTCAGCACTTTTTGTGCTGACATGAATTGTCATTGATATTGTTATATTTATAAATTTATTGTTTACAAATTTTTGAACTTTTTGAAATACTAAGGTTTTTCTACCTCAGGCATATATTAACCTAAGCTGTATTTGGCAATACTTTTAGGAATTTTGGTCCTCAATGCTCTTCAACTTCGTACTTTATTTTGCCTTTTTAACTTTTATGGTTTCGAGTCTTTTGTAGACGAAACGCGCGTCTGGCGTATACTAAATTTAGTCCTGGTATCTATGATGAGTTTATTTATAATAATTTTGAAATAGTCATTCTCATTCATACAATTCTAGAATAGGACATAATGTAATATAACTGCTCTGATCCATTCAGAATAATCTCTTTGCAAATTTATTTGTTGTACCTCATTTAAAGCCTTTTCTGTAACGAAAAAGGAAAGTATACTAGGAATATGAAAACATTTTCCTGAACAGAATATATGTAATTTGGCGATAAAGTGTATCGACAAGTAGTAGGTAATCATATAGGCACTCACTACGCCCCTTTTCTAGAAGATTTATTCATGTTTTTCTATGAATCTCAGTGTATGACCAAATTCAGTAAAGACACATCATTGTTACATTTGGTTGATATATTCAATAATACCTACCGTTATCTTGATGAAATTTTTCGTTAAATAATCCAGAGATCTCTATATATTCTACCGAAATTTACTAAAAGGACCTTACGTTAAGTTCAATTCACTGTAAAGTATGTGAAATAAACTAGTTCATAAAATCTCCCGTTCTTTATAGATGATGGTAGGTCAACCAGCAAATTCAAAGAGTTCTTGCAGCTACGGAACTTTAGTTCGAAGTTTTATAATAAATACCAATCTTCAAGGACGTATAAATAACACTCTAATGTGCGTCCTTGCCATCTTCAATCAGACTGAAATATGAATTCTAATAATAACGTTATTTTCTAATTCCAATCAAATTTGAGGTCACAATTGAACTATAACGTCTAGATACATGTAAAATATATGTTTTTTTAATTAATTTATATGTTTTGAGTTAAGTGTAACGTCCATTTCACAGACTAGTGCACAAAACAAGGGGCCAAGTGAGGACAACCTCCATGTTCGAGATTTACTCTCTGCGTTGTAGACATATTTGTGGCCTTCTGCTTTTGTCTCTTTGGTCTGGTTTGCGTCTACTCTTTGTCGGGTCTCTTTGACATACTCCCCATTTCCATTCTTAATTTTATTCTTTGGGAAAATTTAACGTTCAAATCATCTCACCACAGTTCCAGTTAGTGTATTCGTCATTTTCTAATTACAGAGGTAAGCTTTAATTTATAGATCCACTCAAGAAAGGACTTAAATATATTCATATTTTTCATGTCGTGGTCTTTTATAGCCTTCCATACGGTATGGGGTATTTCTGATTTTTGATAGCCTTTTATTGCTTACATCCACTTCATTTGTCTCATTGGCAATCATATCACATATCCGGAGTCTTTATATTCAATTAAGAGTTTGTTCAATTTTTCAACATAAACCGAGATAAGGAATAGTTTTAATAAAAAATGACTGTCACTATATTTCAACAAAAATAGTTTTGAAAGCATTGAAATACTTTCAGATTTTTTTAAACACGGATTACAAATGAACTTTGAATTTGTGGTATAATTCCGTAAAAGTATTTTATTGGAAAAAATTTCGAAGACATTTTCAGTTAAATATGAAAACTTCTGTTCAATGCGATTGAGTTGACTAGAGCCGGATAAAACAATATTTAAGTCTATGTTTTAGTGTGTGTGTGTGTCTTAAATCGATGAAAAGTTTTAAGTCTACCGTTCCATATAATATTTCATAACAATTTGTTTAAGTGTTGTTGTTTTTTTAGTGTTCTTTTTTATTCTTTTGAAAATACTCACCTAAATAAAGGCAGTACATGACCGATTGAGAAAAAAAACAAATCTGGGTTACGAACTAAAACTGAGAGAACACATCGAATATAAGAGGAAAACTGCTTTACAACCAAAACACAACATTAAAATGTATCACACAGAGAAACGAACTTTTTTATACTTCCATAGTTTCATAGTTTAATTTAAGATAACTCAGCCGCAGAAGACTGCGTAACAGGAGCATATTATGCCAGTATAAATCACATTTAGTTGGACCAAACCTGCAGCTTTTATTACAATGTTAAATATTACATGACAGGACTATAAAAGAAATAAATGGGAGAACATATAGGACAGATACTCACACGAATTATAGCTACCAAAAGTGCCAGGTTTAAAATTTGATACGCCAGACGTGCATTTCGTCCACACAAGACTAACCAGTGACGCTCAGATGAAAAAAAGTTCGAAAGCCAAAACTAGTGCATAGATGAAGGATCATTGAGGACCAAAGTTCCAAAAAGTTGTGCCTAATACGGCTAGGGATAAGAATATCCTTTTTATTTAGAATAATTCATACCTATGCAAACAGTAAATTGTTTTGAATGACTATATAATATATATATACTTGATAAAATCAAGTAGCGAATAACTACAGAATAAAACCGGATACATAAAACAACCTGAAGCAGCACTTAAAAATTCACATCCGTTTTAGACGCAGCAATTAACAGACACAATGACGTCACATTTAAATTTCTAAAAATTTCCCAAAAATAGAATAAAATTAAAACAATATCAGAGTAGTAATTAGTTGACAAAAGGCATAGCAGTATATTAAAGGATGCTTAATAGCTATTAGATACTTTTTTTCTTATTAAATACAACTGTCATATGTAAGTATAGTTATAAAGCTATGTGGAAAACTGATTTGAAAGCGCGTCATCCCTACAATGACTTTCATTTTCGCGATTGCTAAAACAGGTTGCATTTTTGGGAGAACATTTTTACATAGTTGAATCGTGACTGTTAAACGTTGTCAGGTTGTAAAGTGAAGAATGAATAAGCACACTAGAAGAAATTTGTGGTGGATATAAAAATATTAAAAAAGCTGTTGTATGTCTACCAAGGAGACAACTCTCCATAACAGACTAAATGACAAAGAAATTTACAACTATTGTAAGTTACCGTACAGCCTTCAAAAATGTGCAAAACCAAAACCGCATAGTCAGCTATAAGAGGCACAGAAATGACAATTGTTAAACAATTCAGACGAGAAAACTAACGGCCTAATGTACAAAAAATGAACGAAAAACAACCACTGAATTACAAAATTTGTTTTTAATGCTGCAATGGAAAATGCCGTTGTCTATGTTCCGAATAGATATACTAGGAAATGAAATTAAACAAGTTGTTGTTTGCCAGTATGTGTTTATTTTTAAACTTATCTAACTTGTCCGAAACCGTTTTATAAACATATAGAAACACCGAAAATAAAGTATTATAAATGATTGCATTAAGAGTAAGCGTAATTATCATTTAGAAATTCTCTATTAGAGACCAATCGATGTAGAAAGTTACAATGTAGGAATAAGAAGATGTGGTATGATTTTTAAAGAGAAAACTCTCTATCATAGACCAAATAATGAAGAAATCAACGATATTAAAAAGAAGCTTTGGTATGATTGCCAATTAGAAAACTCTCCACCAAATGACGTAGATATTCCATTTTAGTATAACTTAATGACTTTGTCTGAAATCTAAAGACAGATGTTTAACACTGATGATTAGGTCTGACACTTTCTACCTTAAACATCATCTCTTTAAAAAAAAACGCATTTCCTACACATATGAAAATCGAATCCAAATCAATGATTTTTAGCAATTTTACATCGACATATTTTCGTTATTTTTAAAAGTCAATAAATTTCATGATTATCAACATAAATTATTGTGTAAGAAGAACATCGATGGATTTATTTTCACGAATTTATTTCTGATAAAAATTTGTAGTTGAAAACTAAATATTCACATTACGTTTTGCCGGCGGAACAACAATCAGCACACTTATTGTTACTCAGATAAAAGAAAGAGGTCTGCACACATTTTGATTTATGATTCCACATACATCGCAATTAAGAAATTTTGGAATCGAGAAACGCATTTTAGTATAGCATGATCATGAGATTTTTTGAAGAGGCTGAACAGAAACAATATTTATTCTATATATAAAAAAGAAAATGTGGTATGATTGCCAATGAGACGACTTCCTAACAAAAGACCAAATAACTTAGACATTAACAAAGATTAGTCCCCGTACGGCCTTCAACAATGAGCAACGCCTATACATTATAGTCAGCCATAAAAACGAAAACAACCACTCAATAACTTGCTACTGAATTTGGACAGGCCTTTACATATAGTATGTGTCGGGTTTAAACAATCTAGGGCATTCAGATAGTTCACAATTGTACTATTACATGTACAGTGGAGATCAGTTCTAACCTCTCATTCGAGAATTTTACGTTTCAAACGAAACTTACGTACGTAAACGCAAGAAACTTAGGCATACAATTATACGGACTTATAAGACATTATGTAAATTATGGTTGTCTCCTTTCGCCGGTTCTGTTTTTCAGCTTTCAGTCGGATAGTTATAATATTGTTTTAATTCTAAAATAACTTCTATGTAACAGGCACGGGCCATTCGATTTTTTCGTGGGATGGGGGTAGGGGTTGCTGGGAATTGAAAAAAAAGATAATCTATCCATTTGACAATTTTCAAAACAAAATTTCCACGTCAAAGTCTCTTCTGGAAAAAAATTGAAATAAATAGACATGACCCTCGAATTTGGGATGAAACCATGTTTGGAAGGGTATTTACAAAATTGAAAGGCAGAACCAAAAAATTACCGTAAAACAAGATGATTGGAATATAGAAAAAAATATTTATTGGCAAGCTTGGACACAAAAGGCTCAATTAAATTTCACCTAAAAAGTTTATCCATGCACCCCTCCCCTAAAAATAAATGTGTACATCCTTATCAAAAACAATGGACATTTATTTAGCTCAACGAAAGTAAAATGCGTATAAAAAATCAAAAAATAACACATATACACCATAAATGTTTTTGGTATTTGAATTTCAATATTTTCCATTCCTTTTTATCCGTGTTCCGTCTTCTCGGGATGAGGGAATTATAGACGTCACTATATCAGAATACAAATTAGTCCGCATTCTATTGAACTGACAGAAAGGAGTTCAACTATCTGACTATACCTTAATAGGTCAGATGAAATAAGATAAACGGTACCGTTGTTTCATCGGTTTAACGTAAGAAGTAAATCGGTTAAGTCATGATTGTACAAGTTGACAGAGTAACAGGTCGACAGGTTTACACTTGAAAGGTTGACAAGTTGACCCTATAAAGGTCTACAAGGTTGACAAGTGTTAAGGTTGACAGGTTGACTTTTCGAAATATTGAAATATCGATAAATGCATAGGTTGACAGGTTGACAAGTGTAAAGGTTAAAAGGTTGACAGGTCGACATGTTGAAAAGTTGAAAAATGCATAGGTCGACAGATTGGAAAGTAAATGATAAAAGGTTGACAGGTCGACATGTTGAAAAATTGATAAATGCATACTAGGTTGAAAGGTTGACAAGTGTAAAGGTTAAAAGGTTCAAAGGTCGACATGTTGAAAAGTCGATAAATGCAAAGGTCGACAGGTTGACAAGTGCAATGGTTCAAGGTTAACAGATAGACAGGTCGATATGTTGAAAAGTCGAAAAATGCATAGATCGACAGGTTGACGAGTGTAAAGGTTAACTCTCGTGTATTGTAATAGTTGAATGATGTGTTGGACTTGCAAAAAAGAAAGAAAAAGATGTTCCTAAGGTTGCAGAATAAGTCATAAACAGACTCAACTGATATAAAGTACAAAATGGACTTTGATCTGAAAATTGGACTGTAAAAAGTAAAAAAGTTTAATTTAAAACAAACATGTTTAATAACTTAAACGTTTGTTTCGTGATTGTATCACTTGAAACAAAATAACTGTAAAACCCATGTTCATCGAGGAAAGAGTTATACTGAACAATAATGATATAGTATGTATAAAAAAAATGTTTAGATTATGACTTAGAAAAGAAAATGAGTCTAAAACCAACTGAAAAAGACAAAGGTTAGGGTCATCAATTATGGAATTCTGCGCATCAATTTCAGTTGATCAAAAGAAAGTCAAATATCGTTGGTCATACTCGTTAGTTTGCCTGCAGATCTTGCAAGCTCACCATGTACTACAGATAACAAGTTACAAATAATTTACTCAGTGGCTGTACCAGGGGTGGGGTAATGTGATTGGATCCTATCTTTTTTTTCTCGAAAATTAGAAAAAAATATGTGAATAATACGGTAAAGGAGACAACAATTGTTTTTTGTTCTTTTATTCTGGAAACCTTCTTTTTGAAATATCTGAATACGCCCCTGTTACTAATCTACCACTTTAGAACCACGGTTTTGCTATATATCCAAGTTTGTTGTAGTCTGGATTATCTACAATACCCTTCCCTTTTCACGAAGGTTAACTACCGAATTAAACTATTTACCTCATTTGTCATAACATAAGCAACACGACCGGTGTCACATGTGGAGCAGGATCTCTTCCCCTTCCGGAGCACCTGATATCATCCCAATATTTAGTGGGGTTCGTGTTGTTACTAGTAAGTCTTTATAGGTTTTTTTTTTGCCGAAACGCCGACCTTTTTCTTCCCGCGACAGCTCCAGTTTTCTAGAGTAGTTATCTTTCACCAGGGATGATTCGAAGAGTAATAGTAACAAAATGCTACCAATCAATCCATATGTCCGTCTGTTCGTAACACCCCTGTTAAAACTCTTGAATTTGAATCCTTCAAGGGAATCTTTGCAAATTTATTACACCGCAATATGTTTGTTTTTTTCACTTGCCATAATGAATTTTCCAGGTAAAAGTTTTCTTGATAGATTGTGGCACACACGATACATATCATTTATTGAAAAGTAGATAAAAGCTGAGTAATCAATAAAAAAAATATGTTTGGTATTCTTACAAATATTAACAAAAGGCCTTACTCTCGTTAAATGGCAATCAAATAAAATAACACCCAAAACGATCTGATGACCAAATAATCCGGGTATTTCCATATGCCTAAATATTAGAAAAACACCACAACCTACATGTATACATTTACCTATATTACTGAACTTATACAATGTCCTTAATCTTAGTTTGATCAACTTCATCCTTTTTAGAATAAATATCTTCATAAACTCATTTTACCGTATACTCTCTGAATGCGGCATGCCATATTCACAAATTACTTGAACAGAAACTCTTTTTGTACGGAAATAGGAAACATTGTTACCTGTATATTATTCAAAGTATACTTGTGTTCCCTGCGAACAAAGTTTGCGTTTTCGTATGTTCAGATGTAAGACAAGTGTAAACGTGGAATACGCTATTTTAAATAGATTTGAAATAAATGGAGGAAGGGAGACAAACATAATTTCACAACGACCAAGTTAAGGTGTATAACGTACGTCAAAATATATAATTTTGGTTTAATTTACAAGTTAAATGGTCAACGGAAGATAACAATGAGCATATTTTGAAATGTTAAGGTATGTTACGTATTACGTACGTTAAAAAACATAAAATTCTCTATTAGAACTGTCAGAATATCTGTCCTAGAATATCTGTCCTAGAACTGTTCTAGGTAGAACTGTCAGAATCAGTTCTAGGTAGAACTGACTAAATCAGTTCTAGGTAGAACTGTCAAGATCAGTTCTAGGGTAGAACTGTCTAAATCAGTTCTAGGTAGAAATGTCCAAATCAGTTCTTACCGTAGAACTGTCAGCAGAACTGACTAAATCAGTCAGGACTGTAGAACAGTTCTAAATGACGTCCCTGCATTTAGGGCACTTTAGAATTTAGAAGAAATAAATCACTTCCAATATACTTTGCTATATAGCAGATTTTCTATATTTTTTTACTAATCCAACGTTACATGTACAAATATCGAAGTGAATAGTAGGTTATCCAACTCATCGGAGAAATATTTTTATAAGATTTCATAGGAAACATCATTGTTTACGTTTCTTCGTTCCCCGTTTTTAACAGTCTCTTCATAAAAATAACCATGGAATTTTAATCGTACCTGGTTTGCCTTGGATTTACATTCATTTAAGATTGTTTTGACAAATGTTCAAACGAAAATTGTACAGTGGACGAATTATGGGATATTAATGAAAAAAGTGTTGTATTATAACGTAAAAAAAATATCAAAAAAACTCGTCAATTTAGCCAGACTTATATTTAACAAATAATACCTGTATGACTATTTCAATAGTTTATTTTACAATGTTATGTAAAATACTGTATGTTGTATCAATCATATATGTTATGTGTATATGCCCCCCTGGGGACCTAATTTGGAAAATAAAATTTATCTTATCTTATCTTATATTATCTTATAATGATTATAAATGATATCTGGGAGTCTGGAACTCAGAAAAATATACTCATCTGAACATGAATGAAGCATTTTCCCCTGGCATTCGGATTCAAACAAAATCATGCATTTTGCTTTACCTTCTTCAAATTATATTAACATTATACTATTCCAAGAAGAGAACTTCCCATACATGTACTTTTTATTTTAAAATAAAGTATATGAATCAGTCATGTGAGTGTTGGATGATGCCGTAAAATAGTTTTGTTTAAAAAAAAAACCATCACAAACTAACTGACTTAAAAAGTCACTTTAGAGTCGGTTCATTATTATGGATACACAGAGGAAATAATGGTGCGCTAAATTTTTAGATGCGGTATAAATACACCTTCTCGCTATTTGTCTGCCATTACTGGATATCACAAAAAATTTGACGTCATAAAACAAAATATGTGACACCACAATGGAAAAGTGATTGTTGTATGCTTCAAAAGTTCAATAGGTCGGGCCAGCCAGGATTGGCAATAAGATGTATTGTGTTCCAAAGTTGGTGTCATTTTTGTCATACAATCTGTCCTGACATAGAAATATTATTGGTTTACAATGAGGCCATATATATTTACATGATAAGTGTAAATAAGTTCAGTTTTGGTTGATGTGGTCAAAAAATTTTGTTAAAACAACTCAGTCTAATACATGTATATCGAAACTACTGAAATTTGTTTACAATTCAATATTTTGAATAAAAAGAGGACTTGCAGAAAATTGCTGGTACTCTAAATTGATGTGGAAATTATTTTGTAGCCAATGTGTTACAATATTGCTGTCATTTGAATTATACAATCCATCGTGATATGTAACTATAAGTGATTTACTATGCGGCTATATATATATACATATAGATCTAACATTGTTGGGTTGATGTTTAGACGAGTTGTATATATGTGACAGCATCAACCAATATATATATATATTAAGATTTACATTATAAATTGTAAATATGGTCAGTTTTGGTTGATGCTGTCACATATGGTCAGTTTTGGTTGATGCTGTTACATATGGTCAATTTTGGTTGATGCTGTCAAATATGGTCAGTTTTCATGGTTTTGGTTGATGGGGACAAATAATTTTGTTATATCTATGAGTCAGTCTGAGATATCAAAACAACTGAAATTAGTTTACGATTCAAAATTATGATTAAAAAGAGAACATGCTGGCACAAACTGATGCGAGAATAATTTTGTTTTCCAATATTGCTTTCTTTTATATTAAATAATCCATCCTGTTACAAAAATATAAGCTCGTGCAATATAAAATTCTACTCGGAACAATATTTCCCAATATTCATGCAATAACCCTATAAGTATAATATAGATCATTTGTATTACCATTATTATACACTCCATCCTTACATAAAAAAATATTACAGATTTACTATGCAACTAAAAGAATTCAATTTTTTACATCAATAAGGCCGTTAGTTTTCTTGTTTGAATTGTTTTACATTTTCTTATTGTGGCCTTTTATAGCTGACTATGCGGTATGGGCTTTGCTCATAGTTGAAGGCCGTACGATGACCTATAGTTTAGTTGTTAATGTTTGTGTCGTTTTGGATTGTGTGGATAGTTATCTCATTGGCAATCATATCACATCTGCTTTTTTATAGTTATATAAAAAAGAGCAAATATGATCAGTTTTGATTGATGTGGTCAAATATGGTCAGTTTTGATTGATGTGGTCAAATATGGTCAGTTTTGATTGATGTGGTCAAATATGATCAGTTTTGATTGATGTGGTCAAATATGGTCAGTTTTGATTGATGTGGTCAAATATGATCAGTTTTGATTGATGTGGTCAAATATGGTCAGTTTTGATTGATGTGGTCAAATATGGTCAGTTTTGATTAATGCTGGCATTCGCAATTGATGCGGAAAAAAAAAGGTGGTCATTGATTTCCAATATTGCAGTTATTTATATACTACAGTCCGTCTCGACCTAAAATTATACCTGAATTGCTGTGCAGCTATATCGATTTACATTATAAAAAGTAAATATGGTAAGTTTTAGTTGATGCAGTCAAAAGATTTTATTACACGACTCAGTCTGAAGTATAAAAACTACTGATATTTGTGATGATTAAATATTTTGAATAAAACAAGAATATGCTCATTGGAGGATCAAGGGGCAAATAATGGCAGTTTTGATGGATGCAGTCAAAAGATTTTTGTTAAACAGGTCGTTCGAGGTAGGAAAACTACTCGTAAACATATATTATATTGGTTAATGAGGTCCGATAATTTTGTTATGTGATAACGAGCCATCCTAACTCCCGGAATAACAAATGTAAAACAATTCAAATAATAATGCCCCCCTCCCTAATACTTACGGCCTAATTTATGTACAAAGAATGAAAGAAAAACAAATAATTTATGTTTATTAAAAAGAGGCTGTGGTATGATTGCCAATGAAACAACTATCCACAAAAGACCAAAATGACACATACATTAACAACTTTAGGTCACCGTACGGCCTTCAACAATGAGCAAAGCCCATACCGCATAGTCAGCTATAAAAGGCACGATAAGACAATTAGTGCAATGTAAAGCCTCCCCCCCCCCCCGAAAATCAAATGGTTGAGCCCTTACATGCTCCTGACTTGGAACAGGCACATACATGCAGAATATGGCGGGGTTAACAGGTTAAAAATTTTCTTTTGCCGATTATAAATCTGAAATAAAACCGACAAAATAGAAAAACTCTACATAATTTAATTTTTTTTACCCAAGCCTTTATATAATTAAGGCAAAGAGTTCTTAAAACTTATAAATCAACTCTAGCCGTAAGATTTTAAATCAATTTTACCCGTAGAATTTATAATTAAATTTTAGCCGTAGAATTAATAAATCAATTCTGGCCGTAGAATTTATAAAAATCAATTCTAGCCGTAGATTAGAAATCAATTCTAGCCGTAGAATTAGAAATCAATTCTAACCGTAGAACTGTTCTAAATATATGGTCAGTTCTAGCTAGAACTGTAAGGATCAGTTCTAGGTAGAACTGTTCTAAATATTTGGTCAGTTCTAGCTAGAACTGTCTAAAACTGTTCTAGGGTAGAACTGTCAGGATCAGTTCTAGGTAGAACTGACCAAAATCAGTTCTAGCTAGAACAGTTCTAACCTAGAACTGACTAAAAGGTGTCAGACTGACAGTTCTACGTACTGTTCTAGAACAGTTCTCTTGACAGATTCAATGAGAGGTTAGAAGTGATCTCCACTGTATATCAAACAAGATTCAATAACGTGGGAATTATTTTGTTTTAATTTATTCAATTGACCAAATTGATAAGTTAAACGAAAAAGTTAACCTTTTGAAGTAAAAATGGGTTTCAGCGGCAAAATCTGATTAAAAAATATCGGTGATTCAACCGAGATGTCGTTTTGAAAATAAATATTTCGTACTTGACATTAGAGTTTACATGATTACACGAAGTGATGATAAAAATACATATAATTGCAGATCCTTCGAATGATTGGTATAAAATTGGATATTGGACACTGGAAACGAATTATTTATAATATTTTATTTTTCCATATATTTTAGTTTAATGTCAATATTGAGGTAAAATATATTAAATATTTATTATCTATCTACTTAAAAAAGCGAAAGTTTTGCGATTTACAGATTCAATCGCCTAATTACATTTTCTGGTCGGGTATATATATCCATAAACACAATAACATTCAGTGATTTCATTTCCAGTTGATCTGCATTAATATCGGTAAGAAACCTTATTTATTTATTAGCATTTTATATTCTAGGACAATTTTACAATTCTTAGTTACAAGGAGTTTTATGAAAAATTTTGTGTTTGTAATGTTGCTCATGAGCTCAATAATCTTTGATATCTATTTCATTTCTATTGAAAAAGTATGCTAAATATAAAGTAAAAATATACCAATGTAAGTGTAAGTATTTCAAACAATTTGTTTTATCAGTTTTACATGCAACTTACTTTTTAAAACCCTAAAGTAAAAAAATGTAACAAAAGTGGTAACGTTGAAACGGGATAAACCAAAATAAAAAAAACACTTTGCATCGTTTTAGGATATTATTAATGGTAAATGTTCATGGATGCGTTATATTATATTTTTAAGGCTTTCTCGGATTTAAAAACGAATTTATTAAGTTGGTAAAAAAGTATAATAACAAAAATATTGCAATCCAAGGCAAATTCAAAACGGAAAGTCCCTTACCAAATGGCAAAATCAAAAGATCAACTTCTCTGTTGACATGACTTAGCATTGATATTTTCATAATTATAAATAACTGTAAAACAAAACTTTTAATAATTTGAATACTTAGGCTATTTTACCTTAGGAATAAGTTACCTTAGCCGCATTTGTCTAAATTTTTAGGAATATCCTCAATGCTGTTCAACTTCATACTTTAATTGACCTTTTTTACTTTATTTCATTCAAGCGACACTGATTTTTTTGTAAATCAAACGCACATTGTGCAAATACAAAATTTCAATCCTGGTATCTCTAATGATTTTATTAATTCATTCGAATAATGTTTTTGTGTAAAACTGGCATAATTTTAAAAAAGATAGAGGAGTGATTTAGCACAGAAATATTTCAAATTTATATTTTTATCATATATATTTGAAATTTTTGCCAAATACTTTATTCTACTGTTGTGTAATAAGCGGGAGAAATATTCAAAACATCATCATCAACAGTTGAATTCAAGAAATTGTTGTTGGTGAAATTAATAACGGTTTGGCTGCAGAAAGACTCCTCCTCCTTTGTTACATTAAATTTTGTTCCAAAAATATGCTGATTTTTGACAGATTCTTTTAAACGTATAACTTCCTTGTGGGTTCCTTTCCTCTGTTTTTTTTTTTGCGCTTATGAACGAATATCTCGTATGGAAGAATCTGCATAACAATGAACATCATAGTCGATAAAAAGAACCGGTAAATATGGTATATACTCGACAAACTACGAAAATATTTAATAGAACGTTATTTTTATATTTAAGAAAACAAATTGCCATTGTAGTTTCTTCGACCTGTGATTATTCAAGCTCACTCCGTTACGTCTACGGTAATTGCATAACACATAGTAATAGCACTTTCTAAGTACTACCAAATATAAAATTGTTCAAGAATTATCATCAAAATAGATTATGTTGCCCTCAATAATATTCAATTTATAATATAACTATTTACTTAATATATGGAAAAACACCATATTCCGCACAATTTTTAGGCTATTCCGAAAACAATATTTAATGTAATTTCCACATGCACCACTTTTTATATTTTTTCTATTAACAATAACAACGTACACACATGTTGGTGTATTAATGCACAACGTCAGAGTGGGTGTGTCGCCATTAAAACTGACAACATTGAAAATAAACTTATAATTTTAACCAATCAAAAGACAGTAAAAACACCAAATCTATTTATTGTAAATTGTAGGATAAACTAAAGAATTACAATGCTTGCCAGTATATTGCTGTTTGTTCTGGCATTAGGAACTGTATCAATGGGACCAGTTGATAGGAGATGTGCTGGTATGGATTCAGCATGCTGTTCCATTCAGGATGGTACACAAGTCCTGGATCTCAGGGACGCCCGTTGTCAGATGTTTACTAGGAAAAGAGGCAAGCGTATACGAATCATCGTGTATTTATGATAGTCTGATACTCAAAATAGTTTCATAAAATGATACGCAGGAATTTTTATAAGGTTTTTTTGGTTGGAAAGGAAACAAAAGAGTCGTGGATATTTTATTACAGCTGTTTGTAGCATAATTCACAAATCTTTGATTATCAAATAGTACGTATGACCAAAATATGAAATCCCGCGATATGCGGCGTGACCGTTTCTGTACCTTATAATTACATGAACAATAATGTACTGAGTTCATGTTTTATTTTTGGAGTACTTTGACGAAACAACAGCCAAACATATGATAAAGTCAATCAAGGCATGCAAAGATCATTATGCGGTTATTAAGATACACGCGCTTCACAACCAAGAGGCTTGAGTTATCGCATTTTAATTAAACACTTTTCATAATTGAACTTCAGAGATCTTTTATTTAAGAATTAAATGCTTCTTTTTGTAACTTCATTAGGGTGTGAAAGCGTTAACCGAAGCACATTTTGTATGAGGCGCGGAAGCGCTTCATTCTAAAAATGTGCGCACGGTCAACACTTTAACAACCCTATGAAGTTACAAAAGTAGCATTCAGTACTTCATTTGTACTTATAATTACTTTTTTTTTTAAGATGGAATCTTGGTAACACGATTTTTATTAAGTTTTTATTTAATTTACCTGTGCACTTTATTGTGGGACCTCGTGTGTGTCACCAAGAATAATAATAATGATATCATAATGTGTAATGAAGTAAATTGAGGAATTAATCGAGATGTGCAGTTAGCCTATCAGAATAACGTATTATACTGAAACAAACATCATATGTAATTATTAAGGATTAATAAAACAACACTCACAAAAAACAATAAGAATGATATATGTGATTCCCAGACAGTTTTTTTTAATTTTCTTATTTTGAATTTAAAGGTGTTTTTTTTTCGAATTAAGAAAAATAAGCTATCCCCCTCCTAAAATACTTTCTTGATTGTACGAGTATTGTGCGCTGTGTCAAAAGTAAGATAAAAACAACGAAGGAAAATTAAAATTGGAACCTCCTTATCACATAGCAAAATCAATAGCTCAAACACATCAAACGAAACGAAAACTACTGTCAAATTCCTGACTTGGTACAGAAATTTCCTTATTTAGAAAAAAGTGAATTAAACCTGGTTTAATAGCTAGTTAAACCTCTCACTTGTAGGACAGTCGCATAAAATTCCATGTTGAAAACAATGTGTGAACAATACAAACAGACATAAAAGGGAAAAAATGTCAAAAAGGTGGTACATTAGTCAACATTGTGTTGTAATCTTAATCTCTACAAAACAAACAAATATGTCAATAAAGAAAAATCAAAATGGCCTATAGACAAAGCACATTAGCAAAATTGAAAGTCAAGAATACAGAAAATGACCAAAGCACAATGGCGAAATGGCGAAATGTATTTATTGAATTGTTTTTGGTAATGTTTGATTTGCCTGTTTGAATTTGACATTTTGCATTCACAGAACTTAAAGAAGAAAGATCATGCGAGGACACAACCCGTTTGACATTAGATGATGACGGATGTAAGGTAATGTGCCAATCTCTACCTTGGGGAACCTGTGGCTGTTTAGATGAAGAGAACAGAAATGAATGGTTTTACTGCAGAAGTGGACACCCTTTGTGGGTTTCCTCACCCGGAGCGTGTGATAAAAATGGAAGGGGTTAGTTTTTACTTTTTCTTCAGTTTTTACATTAAAAAAAAATATATTTACTCATTTCAGATGACAAGCTCATAACATTTTTTAAATCTTAAATAATTAATAGATTGGTTGATGTCATGTGGTTCATATATCAAGAGAATATTTTTAAATAATTAATCAAATGAGTATTTTCAACAGCAAGGATGGACAGCAATGAATGGAGGAAAATTTTAACATATACACTTAATGAGGGTATAATTATTAGAGACGGACATTAGTCTTGCAACAGGATACACACTTACCAACCACAGGTTGTTGTAGGGTTCTTTAATGTATATAGGATAAGTTCAATGAACCCCTTATCAACTCTTATCCTTCTTGAAAGGAGAAATTGTTGTTTACAATGTAAAACTAAAAAGTCAACCTTCGGTGTCAATAGATTACATTAGATACAACAGTTGTATACCGATGTTTAAATCGCATAACGTATTCAGAAGAGACAGATCAAGGTAAAGAACGTAAACTGAGGGAACTGCATGAAACCCAAAGAGAGAGAGAGAGAGAGAGAGAGAGAGAGATATTGGAAGCTACAACAGAGTGAGCGTCTCCACTGTCCTGCAAATCCACACTTAGTCAAAATATCCCAATAGGGAATAGGACACAATCAGTAAACAACTTACAAGTTAGACTATTCTGGTATCCCAAGATCCAATATTTCAACAGTATGTCCCTAGGAAGTTCAGACGCAGATATAATTTACAATTCTAAAATCAATAATACATTTAACAGTTACAAAATGAAAAAAAAAAATAATAATCAAATATTTTACACAAAAACACATTACAAGTTGATCTCCTATGCGAACTTTTTTTAATTGTCAAGATATCGGGATACCATCTCAATTTAAATAATTGTGTACGGTTTGTAATAGAGATATGAAAAAAAGGTTATGAGTCAATTTAGTCATTGAATTTCTGTTTTCATATGTTGTTAAGTATGACCAATAACAATGTTCTTTTTCTGATTTTTTGTAGGTTCCGGCTCTTGTAGTGAGTGAAGATTGCCGATTATCATTGTTTAAGTTTTCTCTCTTATATATATTACCATACCTGCATATTCAGAATATATCTTAACTTACCTGTAATTACGTAGACAATTGATTTCAAAGTAAAAACCTACCTTTCTAACAGTTCTAAAGTTGTTTTATACGCTGCCTTTACAGTGCGTTTTATGTTCATATCACTCAATACACACTTTGTTTTTAAAGTCACAGCTATATTTTCATGTACCAAAAACAAGAAGTCAACACTTGATAGTTTATTGCCACCCATGTATAACCTATCGTTTACCTTTTATTATGTCCCACCGTCTATTGAAGCACCTCATGATCTAAAATCGAAACAATATCCAATACTTTATAATGTATTGCCACCCATGTATAACATATCGTTTATCTTTTATTATATCCCATCGTCTATTGAAGCACCTCATGATCTTAAGTCGAAACAATATCCAATACTTAATAATGTATTGCTACCCATGTATAATCTATCGTTTATCTTTATTATGTCCCATCGTCTATTGAAGCATCTCATAATCTTAAGAGTCATATCTTTTTACTTGACCATGTCTTAATATAAAGATAAGTAGATGTGGTATGAATGCCAATGACACAAATCATCAGAAGAAATAAACCGACACTGAAATTATAAACAATAGGTCACCGTACGGCCTTCAACAATGAGTATATTCTATACTGCAAACGCATCTTTCAGGGCCACGAAATGACAAATGTGAAACAAATCAAACTAGAAAACTAACGGTCTGATTTATGCGCAAAAGAATGAACACAAAACAGAGATGAGACAGCGACAAACGAACCAATAAAAAACAGGCTCCTGACTAAGCACAAGCACATACAGAATGTGGCGGGGTTAAACTGGTTTGAACAAGTCAACCCTTTCTTAACCTAAGACTGTTCAAATAAAAGACTGCCATTGTGCCCATAAAGAGTAATTTGATCTTGACACGGTATCCAGAAAGAGTAATAATATCTTGACACAGTATCCAGAAAGAGTAATAATATCTTGACACGGTATCCAGAAAGAGTAATAATATCTTGACACGGTATCCAGAAAGAGTAATAATATCTTGATGCGGTATCCAGAAAGAGTAATAATATCTTGACGCGGTATCCAGAAAGAGTAATAATATCTTGATGCGGTATCCAGAAAGAGTAATAATATCTTGACACGGTATCCAGAAAGAGTAATAATATCTTGACACGGTATCCAGAAAGAGTAATAATATCTTGATGCGGTATCCAGAAAGAGTAATAATATCTTGACACGGTATCCAGAAAGAGTAATAATATCTTGACACGGTATCCAGAAAGAGTAATAATATCTTGATGCGGTATCCAGAAAGAGTAATAATATATTCGCATGGTGCTCAGGAAGATTAATAATAGCCTATTATATATAGTGCTCAGAAAGAGTGATAATATCCTGTAGCTGAAGAACAACAACGGTAGCAATTACATGTATATCTTGCAGTTTATGCGCAAAACATTAAACAATAGGATGTGAAAATAAGGATATTAAGATAAATACCTTCGATAACCACACTACAACAATAAACAATATAAAAACCTAAGCGGACACGACCCCCCCCCCTTTCTCCCACCCAAAAAAGGAAACAATACCTGGCCAAAACATAAGACTTGGCCTTGTATCTTGTGACGAGGGACGGTTTGGTATTAACTTTTATGTTTGAGTTTAGTCTAGTTTAGTGAAATCATTTACGGTTAACCATTTTATAATATGTAAAATGTTGCAGAAAAATACCAAATGGATAATCGAAACTCTTAAGGCAACGAGAGACCATCACTATTAATGACAAAAACTAAAACGATTAAAAGACAAAGAACAGTATACCTAACTGTCAAGAGAAAACTAAGCAAAACTACCAAAATTCGGAGGTAACATCAGGTGCTCTGAGGGGGTAACATATCCTGCTGCACGTGTAAAGTAAAACACGTAGAGTTGCCATGTAATTACAAAGGGCTACGTCTCACAATTATATCAGAAATTGTACATGTAATAGTGTAAAACCAGTATATTGTCGGATTTAAGGTTTTTAGTTAACGTTGTTAACAATAAAATCACTGCCAGACCAACTTAACATTTAGTACAACAAATTATATTCCAAATATAGTGCAAAGAATTAGAAACTTCAAAAAGATAAACTCATAACACATTGAGTTCTTATTTTACAATGCCCTGTTTTAAAGACTGGAGTGTAAAACCCACAATATAAAGAATGTCACCAAGTCTGAATAATAGAAATTGGATAATTTGGAAAATGTGTTTAATCCGACTTATGAACGGTACAGATATGAAAAAATATATATATTAATATACTGGAACCCGATGAAGCAAAATGTTTTATTTATATATAATGAAATGTACTATATTAATATCAAAATGAAAATCTGCCAATATTTTTCTTTTTGTTTTCTTTTGTTTACGAACAAAATGTTAATAAATTGTCAATATAGAAGTGTTGAAATAAAACAGAAATAGTCGAAAATTTAAGTGGCAATTATCTTGACGCTAGAAAACAACGTGTCAAAGGATTACCGATCATAAATAATCCTGATAAAAAACAATTAGTGAATTTGTTATCAATTAATTCTAAAGAATAAAACAAATAATTTGGGTATTTTTATAACACATAAGTTGCGAATATGGCTGCATATACAAAAACAAATAGTGAAATTCAAAATGTTAAATTTTAATCAATATGTTACATGTTATTGTAAATGTTCTTTAAACGCTTTCAGTTTTAATGGATGGAATGAAATAGGTTGAAACGAGTCGATTGACGTTAATATAGGTCGGTTAAATGTGGTGGAATAGTAGATAACTCATTTGAACTTTGAGGCAGTGCCGAGGGCCCTTTGTATCGTGTCGCTTCAATGCCACGTCTTACGTCACTTATCGCGTTTTCATCTGCCGTACCCACTACGTCGTCAAATTATTCTATGTAATCAATATGTGTACCTTTCTTCAGGCGGATTAGATGATTGCCATCATTTAAAATGGTTAAGGGGCAACTGTCTCCTTTTCCAACTACGTGCGTAACCAATTTGCAACATTTCAGAGAGCATGGTCCTAAAATGCACTCCTGGTCAGCCCGTTTTTTTGTTTTTAACAGTCATGTTTGAATTTAGCAGAACTTTGATGGTTTGTTTTATGCAAACTATCTGAGTTAAAATCTCCTTTCCACTATTAACAAATGGCGCATTTATCACTTTATTGTTGACGGTAGTTGTGGAAGTACTCAGGTTTATCACTGCGATCAGTGTGTCCAAAATATCTAGCCTAAGTATAACATCGTCTGTTAATGGCTCTTTGAACACATCCCATTGTATGCTTACTCTATTAATGTCAAGAGTCGTTCCTTATAATCTTCCTAATAACAAGGTGTTAACCCAAACCACGTAGCGTTACGTTCTCCAAATCTCCATTTTCTGCCGGAATTAATTTCTCATTTACTAATGTTATCATTGCAGCATTGTCCACAATTATGCTCACATTATGGTCATGTATAGTACCTCGTACTACTAAGCTCTTTCAAATGGTTCGTCTGATGACAATATTGGATGAGGCAGTGGGCCTCTGTTCGATTTTGTGATATGGTGATGTTTCATGGCCAATAGACCTTAGAATCTGAGTTGTTCTTCTGACCCAACCCTTTGCTCCATTGTTGGGGATACCCTTTGATTTGGTCCGTATCCAGGTGAAGGTGACCGTTGTCTGAAATATTCGGGATTTCTGGAGTTTATCCGTGGAGATACTAATCGTTGTATTTAGGGCATATATCATCTCTAGCTTGTTGGGGTGTTGCTGATTGATAGGCATTAAGCTTATGTGTACATCATCTGCCGATTTACCGCAAATGTATTGCTCAAGAGATCTTCCACGTTTATATTGATCAGGTGATCTTCCATTGAACTGGTGATCTTCCATGATATTTTAATCAGAAGAACCGAGATTATATTGATCCAAAGTTATCCTGATTAGTTGAAAGCATAACATCAGCTTGTTTTGTGATAATTTGTGTGAGATTATGGAACTCAAAATCCAAAGGACTGCTCATATTTTCTTTATCGGTCGGTGATACTGCACCATCAGCAAAGTAGACTTTTCAATGGTGATAATTGGCACTTTTTTATCCATATATCGCCATCTGGTTTGCTTTTGAGGTTTTCAATTGTTTTAACGCCTTGTGAATGTTTATGGGTTCTCCTCTATTACATGCCTTGCATGAATATTTACATCCTCGACGGAATGTTTTGGTTCCAATCTGGTTTGATTGTATTTCTTGCTGAAGCGCTGCTCCAAATGAATGTCTTTTTAAGGCCTTGGAAACCTCATCTGTGTTTACCATGCGAGCTTACTCATAGCCAACATCGGCCTGGCAATCTGGGGCCTACACACATATTTCCTGATTTCCCATTGTCATCTACCTGCAGTTCGTTCAAATTGGTAAATGAACGCATCCCAAGTGATGGATCCTCTTCAATTGAGTTTTTGCATTTTTGGCACCTGTGAGTTTTGGCTCCGGTCTCTTGCACAAAGATTTATTGCCATCGGGTATATTCTCTTTCCAGGGAAAAGTCTGAATAAAAGGTATTGTCACACTCTTTTTGTTTCCTCTACCCTTTCCTGGATCGGTCAATGGATTCAACATGCTGTTATGGGAAGCATATTAGAGCTCAAGAAGCGGACGAGGATGTCATAATTGGAGTGATAAATGTGGGATTTGCCTTTGACTCGACGGGGATGATACTGTAAGTAGGCACTGCATTCAGCATTGGAGAAACTAAATAGAACCACATGCAGACAATAGTTTCAGTAATGGTGTGCTGATCTGAACCAAATATTATTGACTCATAGTAGATGGTTAGTGTGTAAGAAGACACATAAGCCTTTTGCTGGTATCCTTGATTAGTACTAGAGGTTTATAGTATGTTCTTAAAAAAAAAGAGTTTGAGCGGTTTATGGTTCATGCGAACTGATAGAACTTCCTCATTTGTTGTCAGCTTGTCCATTTGTCTCACCACAACATTGAATATCTTATTGGTCTGACCATCAATTCCGCCAAGCAGTTATTACTAGCCTTGTGGTTGCTGAGATATTGCTTTCATCTGTTCGTTATTAATATGCATTGCCTATTTCTGTTCAGCTTGAAACGTAATGAGACCAACACATATATTTTATATATTCGCGCTTCGCTCTGTTTTATATTTCGGTAAATATCAGTTGTTCTTTTAGCTTTTGATTTTCTATCTGCTAAATATTCTTGGTACAATTGTTTAATAGTCATTCTGAGCTGTCCTCTGTTAAAGCGTCTTCAGCAGTGGGTTTCTCCATATCCCAAAGTGATTTAGTTTCTGCCATTTCAATGTTCTTGTCCTTGTTGTCCTCAATTCCTGCCGTTTCACTGATATGTGTTTAATTGATTTTCAATTCACAGTATAATGTCTCAAATTGCAAGATATTGCGACACAAAAGATAAGATAGGCACTGAATAATATCTTAAGGCAGATAAATCCCAAAACACAGCTTTTATGTGTGACCCAAGAAAACAAATAGTGCAGCTTTTAATGAAAGCTACTACTGCAGCTTTTTTTGAAAGCTACTATTTTGTGTATGAAATGACAAGCAAGACAAAATCACAAAGGACAGAACTGGGACAGATGCCAAATGACAATATACATCAATAAAATGCTTATATTTAGATCAATTCTCAATATTGAATATTTGCTTTTTTTTTAAGGCGGCCATTTTAAAAATAGCCGCCATTTGTATTTTATAAAAAGATCAAAACAAAATCTTGCTAAGTACACCAAGTCATTCAAATATGTTGATTTTTGTTCACCCAGCATCAAATCCACTGGTTTGTGCAATACTGAAAAATATTTTAGAACGTACGGCAGCCATTTTGAAATAAGCCGCCATAGCTTATATTGGTCAGTACACAAAAATGTACCATCATGCAAAAATTGGTGCTTTCCTCATTATTTGAGCAATTTTTTCACCGATCGGCCGGACTAAAAATAAAACAAGCCGATTACAATCATAGAGCAAAATCAAAAGTATTTGTCCTAGTTTGTTCGATATTGATTCCAATCGGTTATATGATGTTGTCAGTACAATTTTATAAGAGTTTTGTAAGCATCTTTTTCCTTAAACATTATTCAAATATATGTAGGTGACTAAGATATGATTGTGTAATTCAAAACGTTGTAGTTTAATCATAAGTTTTTGTTTACCGGAGAAAAACTACTTTAATTTATTAATGATAAACACTTATATGTTTTTTTTTATCCGTTGTTTACTTTGTTTTGATTTCTATAGACTACCTCATTTAGGATAATCACATAAACATTGTTCTTTATTTTACAACAATACAGCAGATGAAAAACTATAGGGTTGTGCGGTAGCTGTTGTCATTGATAAACCTCCTGTTTCTAACAGTTAAAATTCATGACAACAAATCTGCTCAGTACTCTTCCTTTTATTTGAATGTCCATGAGAATTTCTTTTGAGCTCTGTCTAACTATTATTAAACTGCTAAACATTACAAGTTATGTTTCTATGAGATGAACAATGGCGATCTTATTTGCGACACCAGAAGACAAAACAAAATATATTGGAATATGGAGGATCTCCCTAAATGAGGTTTGTTTTGAAGATTGCAGTCACAAAACTCTAGAAAGACTCTATAGCTACATATCGGCAAAATTAATATCTTACCTTTAATGATTGTTCAATATTTTAAAAGTTTCAAGACATGTATTCAAATGTAAAAACATTTTATAATAATTTTAGATATATTTCTAGTCTGATATTCATGATTTTTATAATCAGTTGTTTTCGCTTTGAACAAGCTTTCTGTAAATAAATTTATCATAGATACCAGGATTAAAACTTTATTTTTGCACCAGAAGCGCGTTTCGTCTTCTAAAGACTCATCAGAAACGCTCGAATAAAAAAAAATTAAAGGCCAAATAAAGTTCGAAGTTGAAGAGCACTGAGGACCAAAAATTCCTAAATTTTTTGCCAAATACAACTATGGTATATTCCTGATGGTACTTTCAGATCTGCCTTTTGAGGGTTCAACTTGGTTCGCCCGAAAAAAAATCGTTTGCCCTGCCTCGTTATGTAAGTGCCTGTCTTAAGTCAGGAGCCAGTAATTCTGTAAATGTTGTTTGTTACTGGTATCATATTTGTTTTTAAGTAAATACTTAGGATCATTGGAAAAACATTTGATAATAAACACATGTATGGCTTGCTGTTTGGTGTGAGCCAAGGATCCGTGTTGAAGACCATACTTTGACCTATAATGGTATACTTTTACAAATCGTGACTTTGATAGAGAGTTGTATCATAGGCACTTATACCACATCTTCTTATATGTTAATATATGTATGTTTTTCACGCAATCATACAGATGTAAATGCATTAAAATTAAAACACAAGGATCCTTGCTTTTAATATGTTTAAATAAGATACTGAAATACTTAAAAAAAAACTGTACCCAGCCAGGTACAATCCGAATCTGGATGGGTATGTTGTCTAAGGAATCTGGAAATACTTGGAAATACGTGTCGAGTGCGTAGGCTACCGATCGCATGACACCATTTCTGCATTTTCCAAACAATAGATATAGGAAGATGTGGTGTGAGTGCCAATGAGACAACTCTCCATCCAAATAACAATTTAAAAATTAAACCATTATAGGTTAAAGTACGGCCTTCAACACGGAGCCTTGGCTCACACCGAACAACAAGCTATAAAGGGCCCCAAAATTACTAGTGTAAAACCATTCAAACGGGAAAACCAACGGTCTAATCTATATAAACAAAACGAGAAACGAGAAACACGTATATATTACATAAACAAACGACAACTACTGTACATCAGATTCCTGACTTAGGACAGGTGCAAACATTTGCAACAGGCAAACAACCAATAACTGAAATATATAAGGGCATACACTACAAGCACGGGGACACATTCTACTGCATCCACACAGCACGAGTAACAAACCCTGCAGTAAATAGATATAGAAATATGTTTTTGTGTAACAATTCAGAATCCCCTTTATTCAACTTGACTCATATTATTTACTCTGCAGAAAATTCGTGTAAATGTACCTATTGTTCATTTGTTTCTATCAAATTTGCCGCTGTTAAATAGCTTATCGAGAAATAATCAATCACATGCCGATTATTGACAAACATTAAGTGACATTGATCGGTTTCTCTTCTATGTTATGTTTTTGACGTTGTAGAATTGAACCAGGTAAAATGCTAATGTAAAATAAATTCCTCTGCAATGTGTTCCTTCGCATGCATGCAAATAATTAGCATGTAAAAAAAAATCACCTAAATAATTGTGTCACTTTTTTTTTAAATAATTAAAAGTTAATTGATGACCTACTTCATGTATATGTAATAACAAGCTTTTATAAACGCGACAGCAAGTTTCTGTAGCTTCATATTGTCTCGTTACAGTAAGTATTATTTTTTTAGCTGCATTTAAATTTGTTTATAAACGAATGTGTTTATTTAAAAGTCGTATTTATTTATTTGTTTATTTTATGATTGTTATGTTTTTTTATTTATTGATTTAAAATTCATTGATCTACTTATAAAGTGTCTTTTGAGTAAATATTGCAAGGAAATAATATTTCATGTAAATTTCGAATGCATCTAAATGCTGGTAATATTTTTAATTAAATCACGTCTTTACAAACAAGAGGAAATATAATATTTGTTAACAAATAAGTCACCATATTTGACTTTTTTACCGACCATGTCTCTTTTGTTCACGCATCGTTTTAAAAATAACGAAATTGATGCGACTGTCATAAAAGTGAGAGGTTTAGCGCTAGAAAACCAGGTTTAATTCACCATATTCTACATTTGAAAATGCCTGTTCCAAGTCAGGAATATGACATGTGTTGTCCATTCATTTGATGTGTTTTATCCTTTGATTTTGCCATTTGATTAGGGACTTTCTGATTTGAATTTTCCGCGGAGTTCAGTATATTTGTTATTTTACTTTTGAATATTTCAATGACAAGGTTATTTTGTATAATATTCATTAATTTTCAGATATTGGAATTAAGTGCATTTGATATAGAATACTGTTATTACTGGTAACGAAATCTCGTTTTTTTTTTTTATTAATTTATTCTTTACAAGTAATAATATAATCGTATAATCTAAATTATATAAATCAATGCGGATAAACTCTTTTTGTTGGATGCTTTATGGTTTCTGTAAAGATTTTGCAAATTGTGTCACCATAAATTATGTAAAACTTGAAAAACATACATTTTCATAATAATTTATGCTTTTTCACTTCATTTGTTAAAGCTTTCTTTTTCTGATAATCTGAACAAACAAAGGTAGTACTATAGCTAATGTCTAAATGTAAGTTAATAAGGCAAGGTCTTATTTATAAGACCTTGAAAAGTCAAATCACAAAAATACTCAACTCCGAGGAAAATTCAAGACGAAAAGTCCCTAACGAAATCGCAAAATCAAAAGCTCAAACAAATCAAATGAATGGATAACAACCGTCAACTCTGACTTGGTACAGGAATTTTCCTAAGTAGAAAATGGAGAATGAAACCTGTCTTTATTGCTAGTCAAACCTCTCACTTGTTTGATAGTAACATCCCCTTTTATTATATTGACGACGAAACGTAAACAAACTAAATAAACCTAACAGGTAAAAATATGTAAAAAGGCAACATTGTGAAATAATTAAATCACTATACAAACAAACAAACGAACGGATAACTTTTTTCAATCCGTTTATGTCTGTAAGATGTCAGTCCATATCTGGTTCATTTCCGCTTAGCGTCCGTAGGCGTCCGTTTTGTACTGTACTCATTCTTTCCGTTTCCGTTTTGTCTACGTGACTTGTCCGTTATAGATTTGTTGGATTTCCGATAGACAAATTCACCAACGCACTTCTACCGGACGTATAACGGATAAAACGGATGGGAAACTATGGAACGCCACAGCTGTCTTATGCGGAGCTCTATTATTACTTTATGTTTTTTGATTATAACTTCATGATATTTTGTCTTTACACAATATGGTTTTGACATTACGTAATGATATTTTAATATAACTCAATATGTAATAGTCATTACTTAATGATATTTCGAAATTACACGATATGGTCTCGTATTGACTTGATATAGTTTTGTCATTCCTCAATATGGTTTTTTCATTACTCAATATGGTTTTGTCATTACTCGATGAGCTTTCACCATTATTTAATATGGTTGTGTCATGAGTAAAGGAGGTTTTAACATTACTTCAGTACTGCAGTTACAATCATCACGTTGACACCGGTGTAGCAGAGTGATAAAAGAAAATTCCTAGCATTCAAATTTAGGAGGCGTTATCTGGAAACGCCCTACTTATGCAAGTACATTTCCCGAAAATGACAAAGATCAACTTTCTCCCGAAAGAGCACATATTAATAAAAAAATTAAACCCTGACCACATGCAGCAAACCCTCAATATATGTACAAACAGACAGTAAAGAGAAAACTTCCAAGGATTCAAACTGTTGGATGAGTTATACTATATACCCATAATGGGACGGAAAGACGGACGGACGGACAGAGGTTAAGCTTTTTGTCCCAAATTCAGTTGCGGTAAAGTTGTGGTGGTTTGAAAATCAGTTTTAATTGGCTGACTCAATATATCGGTATGACTGGGTAATTTAAATCCGTCGGGTCTGTACAGTTGCCTATATATGATTTCTTACATCGACTGCATTTAAACTCTGGTGAATAGTTGTCTCATTTGCAATCACACCACACCTAACCTTATTTCAACTCCAATGTTGCGTTTTGTATACTGCAACATTGTTTATTTAGTACGCATATCCCGGAGCCCTCTTTTCGGAAGCCCGAACAAAAGCCCTTGTTCCGCGATAGAAAATTTAAGTACGAACTCAAAAAGAGATATAAAATAGCTCGAATTTCAACTCGAAATCTTAATAAATCTAAATGAAACTTCAATTCGAATCTTACTCAAACTCTACCTCAAGAAGTGACTTAAATTCAAAGTTGTAACTAGAACTCTGCCTTGCAATGTGACTCAAACTCGAAGTCCAACTCTAAACTCAATGCTAACTAGAACTTTAATCTAAGCATGACTTGAATTCGAAAACTAACTCCAAGTCTAACTCAAACAGTAACCCGAACTTTAATTTGAACACTAATTAGATGGATGGCCACACGCATTCAAGGCTCATACGAACCACATCAAAGAATGACAAGACCACATCAGATAACGAAACAAACACATCAAGTAGTGTAAAATCGTCACATTTCTAAACACATTACGTAATCTTAAAACCATATACAGAATAGACAAATCATCATTACGAAATAACAAAACCACACCATGTAATGAAACAACTACATTACGTATTATTATACCTTACATATATTACAAACAATTCTATTGGATAACACCTAATCACGTGACATGGAATAATTCAGTTGATTTTCATTTGATTTCAAGGGAGGACGAATAACCCTTAAAATTCACACCAGCGATGAATTACCCTATCATAACCCTATTATTCACCGGCGAATAACCTTTTGTGTGTCTAGATTTCCGCTTGAGTTACTTCCCATGAAAATGACGTCACAGACGTAAATAACCAAAATAGCGCCGTACACGTTACACTAACAGCCCATCGAGAGACGAGGAAATATAAGGCTTTGGAAATGAATAGAGCGCCAGCGTCCATTGATATCTCTCATAGAGTAACGGTCCTTGTCAGGGCCATCAATATTTAACAAAAAGATTCTACATTCGAGAAATTCTTAAACACAAATGTCAGAGATATTTTCAAACGCCATTTCATTTGTTTGCCATGTCTGCGCCCTCAATGAAATAACCTTCTCGTGTTGACAATTTTGGATATTCACCTCTTCAACGGGCCATAATTTTATAAAGTCACATACACATCAAGTAATGTTAAAACCACATTAACAAATGACACAACCATATTGAATAATGGTGAAACCAAATCGAGTAATGACAAAACCTTATTGAATAATGACAAAACTATATCAAGTCAATACGAAACCATATCGTGTAATATCGAAATATCATTTAGTAATGACTATTCCGTATTTAATTATATTAAAACATTATTACGTAATGTCAAAACACTATTAAGTAAAGACAAAATATCACTAAGTAATAATAAAACAGCATAAAGTTATATCAGAGTTCCACATAAGACAGCTGTGGCATTCCATAGGAAACGGACATGAACGGAAGGATAACGGATACCTACCAAAAGCAAAACGGATTAATGCCAATTGAAAA
Organism: Mytilus trossulus; assembly: GCF_036588685.1. Taxonomy (NCBI): domain Eukaryota; kingdom Metazoa; phylum Mollusca; class Bivalvia; order Mytilida; family Mytilidae; genus Mytilus; species Mytilus trossulus. The sequence goes on along the minus strand of NC_086378.1, from coordinate 14,143,493 downwards.
CTTCGCGTCACTCAGAAATAACAATTATAGAAAGGTCAGAGTGTCATGAATGTCTATTACTCATGCTTGGATCTTGAAGTAAGAGTATGCCTTCACTATCAAGCAGCTATTATTCAGGTCCGACTGAACTTAAATGTTTCAAATATAAACCTACTAGTTGTCGAAAGGATAAGAAGATAAGACAAAGGAGGTGGTCAACATCATTGCTTAGTCATGAAAGATATGTATTATAATCATCGCTCAGTTTAAATTTCCGCTTATCTTGTTCATCCTTTTTATCCGGAACGCTTTCGTTAGGTTCCGTTTTAAATAATACTAGTCCGTTGGATGTACATTTAACATCCGTTCTGTCCTGTAAGTTTCCGTTTCTCCTACGTTGCATATCCTGTAATTGTCCGTTATATTTGGTCAGTATACCAACGGACACCCAATGGATACAAATTTTGTTAACGAAAAACTTGTCATCAGTTCGGCGTCCTTTAGAGCTATCCGGTAGGTATGACCGCAGCTTCAGATAATATAATAATATTCTTTCGGTACTCATTTTCAAATCAGTCCAAAATATTAATTGATCGGCACTAATTTTTGAATTCGCCCAAGGCATTGCTTATATAAACTTATAATGTAAGTTCCATAAAATTCTGGCATGAATTTTGCATTTAAGAGTGTTAACAATGAACGCCAAATATTTCATATGACCCAGCAATGCGTCAGGTGGGGTAAAAAATATATAAATGTACGAATTGCCAGGCCTTTTTGCCGATTACGTCCACCGAATTTATTCAAAAGACGTTTTCCCTCTTTAGTCAATAACTTTTTAGGGTTCGAGCGTCACTGATGAGTCTTTTGTAGACGAAATGCGCGTCTGGCGTATATACAAAATTTAGTCCGTCGGGGTATCTATGATGAGTTTATTTAGTAAATTGTGTTACTTTAATATTTCACAATCGCATTCAAATACACTATCAATATTAAGGTGCCACAAAAATGTATTAATTTTGATCTAAACCATGACAAATGTAAAAAAAAAAATCATGATGAATTTCTCGACGCTTAACCAAACCATACATATTTGGATCTCTTGGTTATCCTGGGTTAATTTCTTAAAAAAAAAAATTTCAATTTAGAGAGTTTGACTTACAATGTAGGTTTAAACATTAAATTTGGCTTTATTTGCTCATTGAGAAAGAACTGAGGCAATCGTTTATGGAAGTTACATAACTTATCCATGACCAACTTAACCAAATTATGACAAAATTACTGTACTAAACGCTCCTCGATATGACGACCTTACTACCTGTGAAAAAGCACATTAGCAAAAATAAATGATAAGAGTACAAAAATTATAGAACAGTTACAAGTGTGAAGACTATGGATATGACATTTGTTTAGATTGCTTAATTATTATATAAAAGGTTCGTTTATAATTTTTACGTAATACATAATGCGCATTAAATTTAATTGTTTAGTACAAACTGTAAATTTAAAGTTAGACAGTTAATTTAATTACTAAAACATGTAACTTGTATAAATTAAAGTCAGTTACAACATAAAAAAAATAATTTATATCACTCATACTGTGTTGTTTCTTATTTATTGTTTACAACTGTAAATGTCCTTCGGTTTTGTAAGTCTTTGTTTTACTCCTTGGTCAATGTATAGTAAATTTTTATTTCAGATTTACACCATGAAAACAAGTGTTGCTGTTATCATTCTGTTCGTTTGCCTATCGGGTAAGCATTTCTTAGCCTTTCTGGTAAGACTTTCTTAGACTTTCGAGTATTACTGTTGCCTTTATTTAGCCTTTCGGGTACTACTGTTGCCTTTATTTAGCCTTTCGGGTACTACTGTTGCCTTTATTTAGCCTTTCGGGTACTACAATGTACTGTTGCCTTTATTTAGCCTTTCTGGTACCACTGTTGCCTTTATTTAGCCTTTCGGGTACCACTGTTGCCTTTATTTAGCCTTTCGGGTACCACTGTTGCCTTTATTTAGCCTTTCGGGTACTACTGTTGCCTTTATTCAGCCTTACGGGTTAGACTTTATTTGCCTTTCGGGTAAGACTATCTTAACCTTTCGAGTAAGACGTTCTTTGTCTTACATGTAAGACTTTCTTTGCCTTTCAGGTAAGATTTTTCTTGCCTTTTGTGTAAGACTTTGTTAGCTTTTCGGGTAAGACTTTCTTTGACTTTCGGTTGAGTCTTTCTTTAAAATAAAATTGAGAATGGAAATAGGGAATGTGTCAAAGAGACAACAACCCGACCAAATAAAAAACAACAGCAGAAGGTCACCAACAGGTCTTCAATGTAGCGAGAAATTCCCGCACCCGGAGGCGTCCTTCAGCTGGCCCCTAAACAAATATATACTAGTTCAGTGATAATGAACGCCATACTAATTTCCAAATTGTACACAAGAAACTAATATAAAAATAATACAAGACTAACAAAGGCCAGAGGCTCCTGACTTGGGACAGGCGCAAAAATGCGGCGGGGTTAAACATGTTTGTGAGATCTCAACCCTCCCCCTATACCTCTAACCAATGTAGAAAAATAGACGCATAACAATACGCACATTAAAATTCATGCCTTTCGATGAGACTTATTTGTCTTTTTGGTAAAATTTTTGACGTTTCCCTTAAACCTGTATATGTCATTTATTTCTTAAAAAATCATTTTATGTTGATGTCAAGCATTTGGAAGTGTCTTTATTTTTTCTTTACTTACTTTTCTAAATATTTCATTTCTAGGTTGTTTTATTTATTTCTTTAATTATATGTGATTGTATTTTGTAATTTTCCTCTTGTTTCACATGTCAATGTGACGGAGTGTTTTTAAAATAAAGCATATTGTATATTATTGTATACTATTTGTGATGCACCATATCAAGAAATTCTTACTTTGTCGATGCACTCTGTCTCTATCTTATTTGAGTAACGTCTGTTATAACATGATCAACACGATGGGTGCCACATGTGGAGCAGGATCTGTTTCCTTTCCGGAGCACGTGATATCACCTCCAGTTTTGGGCGGGGTTCTTTTTCTTTATTTTTTAGTTTTATATGTTGTGTCATGTGTACTATTGTCTGTCTGTTTTTCTTTTTAATTTTTAGACATGGCATTGTCAGTTTATATTCGTATATGAGTTTTAGAGTCTATCTGTTATCTTTCGTCCCTCTTTGAGAACTATTCCTTTTTTTACACTTATAATATTCACTTAATATAAAGGGAAAAATACAGCATTTGACTACATTCCTGAATAACAGCTTGGACACTTTTGTCATCCGCTATCATATAAGACAGATATCGCTTATTTTAAGATTTACTCCTAGTTCGTTCTTGATAGTTATTTAAAAAAATTATATTGATGTTTTGTTTCTGAAATAATTATTTGTGTACTTCTGGATAGTAGTAAATTTTCTCAATTAATTATTTCAGGCATTACCATAAACGAAACCGAAGGGATCAAAATAAAATGTAGATGGGGAGGATGTCCGTTCAACAAAACCTGTTACCTCTGTTGTGACCACGTAAGGCAAGGCTGCATTGGTGGAAAGTGTAGGGGATTCCTATGTGTATGTGATTGCCCTGCTGGGTATGTATCGATTAATTATCTTAAATTAAAACTTATCAAAATTTGAATATAGGTCAAATTAGTCGTATACGTCAGTAAGACCGCGACTATACGACACAAATAACCAATCGAAATATAGAGGCATTCTTGCAGTGTGTATAAATTCGCTGATTCATAGATCACAAAATGTTTAGTTTTGATCCGTCCCAAATTTTGGAAATTGTGAATTAAATAAAACGTAAAATTATCACATTGCTATCTTGATACAACACTTGTATGATAAATAAGAAAACAATTGTATACGTTTCTGAACCTTTTATCTGATTAAAATTCACCGATCTGACAACCATCCGTTTTAATTTTAGTTCCAATAATTATCAGCCAATGCAATTTAAACCTTCAAAAGTTACAATAGATACAATAGATCATTCAAACTTATAAATCGAAAATAAACTGACATTGCCATGGGTAAAAAAAATATTAAAAATGCAAACAAATAATAGTAAAAAAAAAACAACATATAAAATTTAAGACTAGGCAACAAATAGCACTATGGTTGATCTCAGGTCTACGGAAGGGTATTCAGATTCTGCTATACATGTGGCACCCGTCGTGTTCTTCGTGTTATTTCAAACCCAGTAAATAATCTAATTCGGTAGATCACCTTCATAATGAAAAGGGAAATGTATTGTAGTAACGGCATAAGGAACATAACCGATATCATCTGTCATACGGTTTTCATAGCGGTCAACCAACACGTGATGGCGTCCGTAAAATTTATTTTAAGGATGATTTCAACTTCATCATTTGGAACTCTTGGTTTAATGGCTTCCTTGTAAAACAGATACAAGGATGGATCGTTTTCAGATCATTGAAAGCAAAGCATGGACAAAAGGTCATGGACATATAGGATACCACTTTTGATTATTTGTTTAAAATGAATATACAATTTGTATTGACAGAATATGACTATTTTCAATTATGGACCACTCTGGTACAATTATGGAAATTGTTAATGATTGATTTTTTTTTTATTTAGATAAAAGAGACAATCCAAGATATTGAAAACATAGGAATCGATGTTAATGCGCGCTCAATTTGAAAATTGATTTTAGTTCTAAGATTAGGAACAGGAGAAGACTTCATTAGTTACTTAATTGTTTGTGATCCTCTTTTTTTCATACTACAAATCAAATAGATTTGGGCTAAAGAACTTTTCTCTCTAATTTTGTTCGGACAGAAATTATGTAAATATATTTAATTTTTATAATAAAATATTATCTGAATAATTTATATTTATTTTGTCTACAAATACCATTATTGAATCATATAAGATTGGTAACAGTGACCATTTAGTTTGTCCGGTTCGGTTTAAATGGTACATTTTGTTCGAATAAGTTGTGCTTAGGCTAGCCCTCATTTTTTCTCCTCCAAACAAAATCAGTATAATGTCTTTAAACGGATTTATATATTCCAAGACTTAATAAAAGTAGGGTCATCGACTCATTTTTTCAATAAACTGAAATGCGAGTCAGCTGTTGATCATATTGCAGAAACATTGGCTTTAGCTCAAACCTTGACAAATTGCAAACATTATACATGGTATAAAAAGGTATCATACGCGTCGTAAAATGAAGGGTGCATAACCTACATTGAAAATAGGTCCTTTAGTATAAAAATAAACAATTAAGATTACCGTTTTTAGTACCTGTCTGCTTGAGACTTAAATACATTTATATGTTAATTTGTTATTTTTATTATGAAAATGGGGCTTATTATATGCAAAAATAATTTGTACAGATGGTTCAGTTTTTTTGGTATTGAAGTCAAACTTCTTATTTTTCTTTCCGTTGTCGCAACATGATTGGCAGTGATCGTTTTGATGGTTGATTTCTCTTCCTTAACATTTGCTGTCTGGCGTATTCCAAAAAGTAAGGTTTATAGGTTAAAAATAACTGCATATCATCTAGATCTTCTGGATTTACCTCAGCAATATCTGTTAACTGAAAGTACAAAACAATTATATTACGATCTTACATGCATAAATAATATAGTATATCGATGTTCAGTTTATGTCCCAGAATTAAGACAAACATGTGGTCAGAAAGTTTACGATTCAAAAGATATTTTTTTCTTAGATACACGACAGTAGGATTGTGATAGGGTTCGAGGTTCCCAACTTAATATATTCCTTGTATTGTTTTTTATTGTTGTTCGTCACTTCGTTGTTTTTCAATATTACGACTCTCTCTTTTGATATTTGTTACTATCAAAGATTGGAAATGTTCATTTATTGGATAAAGTCTAAAAACTTGAATATGTATGTTGTCTCTTTGATACATTCCCCATTTTCATTCTCAATTTTATTTCTATCTTGACTGTCCTCAGATACAGTATGGGTTTTACTCATTGTCGAAAGACACTCGTTTACCCAGAGGTGCTTAATTCTGATTTATTTGTACTGGGTAAGATAGTTTTTTAATTGGAGATAATACCAAACCTTATATTTCTTAATATATATAAATGATATATATGTACTTATATTATACATACCTCGTCCTCTCGTCTTGTCGGGTGTTCTGGGCTTTCAAAAAACCAGCCATGTATACAGGAAATGTGAAGAGAAAGGACTGCCAATGAGATCAGAATCGTTGTATATTTCATTGTCTGAATAAAATATAAAACATAAATCAGTCAATCAGTCAATAGCATGATGTATAAGATATAGTTTGAATGGTCTGTTTTATGAATATATATATATCACGAAAATAATTGCTTTAATATATTAATATTCTCTTGGTCTTGGTTCCCAAAACTCTTCATTTGTTGTTTTCTAAACTTCTTGTGTAGAGAAAAACGGATTGAAGTAATTAATTATAAGTATTGATAATCTTTTGTTCATTCACAATAAAATATTGTTTACACATGCACTGAAAAGGCAATCTTTTCGTTGACCCTTAAAAAAGATTGGGTTCTTATGTGCTCAGACTGAGGTAAATATGTTCGTTTAGTGGAAAAGAATAGAATTTCAACATTGAAAAGTGAAACAAAAACGATACCAGGAATTACCATTTCATTTACTGATCTGACAAACGAAAAATATTCATTCAAGCAAATCCAGGATGTACAATAACTTGAAATTAAACAGATCGAAAAACGAAAATCGTAATTTTACGATTGCATTGACGATTTACGTGATTGTCTGTCCATATATTGTTGGAATCGGGTTGTGTGACCGTCAGTCGTCTGTGGTGGTCATCTCGAAGGATAATAAGATGGCGCCTTCTTTTAAATATCAACGAAATGCTGATACCTACATTATATGAAGAGTCTATATTTTTTTCTTTTGTCTCTTTTGAAATTTAAATATGTGATTTGATACATATTAAATCAAATATTAGAACTTTGATTATATCAATGAACATGAATTTGACATATAACTCCTTTTCAGTAAAAGATTTGAAGGACAAGTTGTGTGCATTTTTTATTGATATGATTTTCGATAAAGCTGATATGAAACATATTTTTTATATCGAGTTCTTGCTATTGAATCAATACTTTATAATAAATTCCTAAATTGCATATACAAATTAGATTTTAACCATCTAATTGATGATGATATCTGTGTTCTTTGCGTAAAGAGTTTGAAGCATTACAAACACGACGTTAATTGACTGGTAGGTTTATTTTTGGTGTTTTTACCACTTTTTAGAAACTTGGTTTTTTTTTCGTACTTCACTTTCTCTGTTCAGATATGACGTTAAAATGTCCGAGTAGAAGTTATTAGCGATGACACTATGTGTGAGAAGACAATATCAAGAGACCAGGAAAAAACGAGGAAAAAATTATCAGCCGTTTTATTTTATTCTTATGTCGCTCTAAATCGATCAACATCAAATTTTATATCAATATGGAGAAAACCCGATTATCTAATTTATCTTACCTCCTATACATTTCTGCTATTATGATTGGTTAAGAGCAACCGGGTGGAGACCGTGTATATTCCATATTAGGTAAGTATGGGTGAGTTGTGTCCCTTTATACAAACAACACGGTGGTGAGAAACAAGTCTAAACGGTTTCAACAGACGATTAAATGGTTAATGAACGATTGAAATTAATTCCTTACAACACATTTAAAGCTAACAAGTTGTTATTGTTTGCATTTGATTTTGAATAGACCTATGGAAGTTGGTTGATAATAATAACAGAACAGTATTGATGACGTGATCACTTTTATAGGCCACTAGAAAACCTAGCAATTTTTTGCATGATTTATTACTAATAATGTGGTCAATTTCGGGGTTTTGTTTTGGTCTTCCGTTTTATGCCAAGGCGTGTTCAGTTTCGTCCTATGATTTTTTGGATGTCACATTATTTTTGTCTCTATTCTATTTAAATCTAAATTAATAAGTTCTTTCAGCCAATCGTTTTTATACAACATTAAGTCTTTAAACGAACGTACGACGTCAGAGAAAAAAATCATCAGTATTGAAGCACAATTGCTATTATTATCTTCTCATGATTGGATAATAAAGTTGTGTATCTTCCTTCTTATTATAGCAATGTGATATTGAATTTGAAATAAATTGGGAATTGCACATTATGTTACTACCCAGTAGGAATTGATCAAAAAAAGATTAGCTGATTAAAATCTCCAACTTTACGTTGCTGTTAATAAGTCTACTGGTGAAATCATGACGACCTTTTACAAAATCACGTAATGTTGGTTTTATTGCCATTTTTTTTTTCTTTACATCTTCAAACTATCATGATCCAACAGGTGAATAATTTGATTAGTAATAGTCATTTGCATTGTGATGATTTCAGAAAATAGAAGTTGAAATAAATATATCTTTGCTGATAAGAAACGTTGTTTTTTGTCACTTAAAGTCTACATGTATCTCTTACTGTGCAAATCAGGTCATGGCAATGAAAAGAAAACCACCCATGTTTTCGGGACTAAATGTTCTACCTTGAATAATATTTAATAAAAGAAGAAATTTATATTGAATAGATGACGACCGTTGACGACGGGTGAAAATGGTAAGACATAAAAAGGAAGTCACATTTTCTTTAAATTACACAATAAAGCAAAATTCAAATTTACGGATTTTCAATTTCAAGATATTAAAAACAAGAGAAACATTGAACTATATGAAATAGTGAAATGCGCTTCGTTTTTTGTGTTGCTTGGCTCGTTTAAACGATGAAAACAAAAACTACCAAAATTAGAAAGAAAAATTATTAAAACAAAAAAGCAAATGTTGTAAAAAAAATATTTATCTAGGAGAGATAAAGGTAATAGTAGTATACCGCTGTTCAATAGTCATCAATATATTTAACTGAAACAAATCCTGTTCACAAACCAAAACCGAGGGAAACACACCAATTATAAGCAATAAAAAACAATTAAATGTAACAAAAACAAGCGCCAACATGCATAGACAAGGACTTATTGATAAAAACCACAATATGAAAAACCTCCCGCTTATATGCCATTGTTAAACATACCTCTTAAATAACAATATCACCTGCCACGAATACAGTACAGATAACTGCAAGAACACTCATGACAGAGAAAAACACATCTAAACAAAATAATAGAACATATTAACATGCCGGCCACCTAAAATTAATTAAGGACAGTACACAAGTACAGCAAAATAGAATTATAAACTGTGTGTCACAAGAATGTATCAACGCCACAAAAAGAGACGTCACTGGTATATTTTAAACAGTTGAATATAAAATTGTTTTGATAATGGTGTAATTATTAGAAACAGACATCATCATGCCCAAACGGAAACATCTTAAAGACAAACAACGGTCCAAAAAACAAAACACTCAGAACAGAGAATAACACAAATAAACAACATAATAGAACATATAAAAATGTCGCCCTTCGCCCACAAAATAGCAACAACCATCTAAAATTAATTGAGAACAGTCCGCAAGTACAGCAGAAAAGAAATTATGAACTGTGTGTCACAAGAATGTATCAACGCCCCAAAAAGAGACGTCACTGGTAAATTTCGAACAGTTGAATATAGAATATTGATTAAGTTTGTGCTGGTGTTATTTGATGCAGTTTTTATTTGTTACAAAAATATTAAAATAGAATTGTGTTGATAATGGTGTAATTATAAAAAAACAGACAGCATCATGCCCAAACGGAAACATCTTAAAGATAAACAACGGTCAAAAAAACAATTCAGAAAACAGATGATTGGGAATTATGAATCCCACCAAAAAGGTGAATTAACATAGCGTATCCGAAATTATTCATACTATTTTTGTAAAAGGTGCATCGAACTGACGAATCTGTAAATACATTAAGACCCTAAAGCTCATCATATAAATTAGAGAATCAACGTTAGAATAGCTATTGACATAAGTAGAAGCGAATTCAACAAAATATGAATTATCTGAAGTCCAAATGATATTAAAATATAAAAATAAAAACTTTTTGAGTTGAAGCTTACCGAAGATCACTTTCAAGCAAACAAAATCAACAATACGATAGCCAAAAATAGATACTTTCGGAGCTTGATGAACAAAATGGGTTTAAAATAATAACCGAAAGTTAATCAAAGGTCAACGTTTTGCCTGAAAGTTGGAGAAAGAACCTTAGTTTCATACAAGTGAGAGGTTTAGTGAACTTTACGACCAAGTTTAATCTATATTTTCTACACAAGAAAGGCATGTACGAGTAAGAAATATGACAGTTGTTTTCCATTCGTTTGATGTGTTTTAGCTTTTGATATTGCCATTTGCTAAGGAACTTCGCTATTTAAATTTTACTTTGAGTTCTTATTTGTTTTAATTTATTTTTACTTTTCTTAACAAATTTTTATTTTGAAACATTTTACCTTAAGAAGTTATATTAAGTGTAAGATATTTTAAAATAAAAGAACTCATCTTAATCAGTATTAGACGGGGAATAAATTGACTTTTTTTTGTCAATGAATGATTTGACAGTATTTAGAAACAGTGCTATGTACGCAATACAATTATCACCCGCTTGACCTGGTAGAATACATGTGTTATTAAATAATACAGTCGTCTTTTTAATTAGTTTTGTACTTCTCCCTGAAGGAACTGGTAACACAACTGTATCAATAACAACTTATCAAATTTGCTCCAAAAAAATGTAAACCAAGTTATCCGTAATTGCTATGATAATTCGTGAACAGGAAAACGATCTGGTTAGAAAGTATATGAATATAGAATATAAAAAAAAAAATAAGCCATTCATCTTTTGATCTGAAATAACAGCAAAACAAAAACACAGATAATAAGTGGTATGTGTAACGATAAACTTATCATATATACCAGGATTAAAATTCATTAGCATTTCGCTTGCAAAAGACTCTTTAGTGGCCCCAAATAGAAAAAAAAGTAATAAGATCAAATACTTTACGAATTTGAAGAGTATAGATGACTCGAAATTCCGAAAAGTTGTGCCAAATAAAGCTACATATATAGCAACATGAACATATTCTTTAGGTACAGATTTATTTTATTACTGGATGTATAATACACAGGAAAATCAAAATACGTGCATGTAGAAATTCACACCAATCGTATAAATGATACACAGTAAAAAAAACAATAATTAATATAAAATGAGCAGCACGAATCCCACCTAAACCCCATGGACGACCTGGGGTGCATCGGAACGGTTGTAAGATCCTGCTTCACGTGTGACAACCGTCGTGTTGTAGATGGACGTTGCATATTTTTTATCAAATCTTAATTGGGGAAAGCGATGAAAAGCGAAAAGATTGAGGCATTAAATATTCGAGAAAAAAATCATGGCTTTCTGTGACACAGAAACCCGTAACGATAAACATAAATCATAATGGTGTACATAGCATATGTTAGAAATGTACACTTGTATATTACAAAATACTCAAAACATATATTTAAAATACCAGTACAATTAACACCACAATTAATTCCGGCGTTTAACCATTTTTTTAAAAGTAGTATAAATCAATAAAATGGAAAAAGTAATCGAATTAGAATTGTTACAGACACAAACTCATTTCCTATAATAATTCCAAGGGCTGAGCTGTTATCAAACAGATACAAATCCATTAATAATTTTTCGCTTTTTTCGTTAAAGTTTGGTCAGCTTCGTAGGAAGACCAAGAAGATTTGGACTTTCAATAACCCTTGCATTTTAACCTTTTAACTAACCTTATCCACGTTTAGTGAGTGCTTATATATCCCATTGAAGCTGATATCTATGATATTGCCAAAGTAGAATATTTGCGTCAAATCTTCCTTGATTTTGTTAACGATAGTGACACAGATAAACGGATTCCAACAAGAATCTTTGACAAAAAAATATTTGATTTCCTCTTTTCCAATGACAACTTCCAATTTCCTATCTCATTTAGATATTTGCCCCTTTCTTAAAAACTTCTCAAGCAGACTAAACCTGCTGCTCAGTATGAGCCAATGCTCTGTGTTGAAGGTCGTATCTTGACCTATACTGTTTACTTTTATAAATTGTCACTTGGATAGAGAGTTATCTAATTTTCACTCATACCAGATCTTCATATATCTGTTAAAAAGAAGATGGCTGCAATAGACAATAAATACCTTGAACGGTTACCATCACGAATTGGTTGACGGACACGATGTGGTAATGTCTTACCTCAATAGCGACATATGTTCACGATCTTTGATCTTAAGATGTCAGTATATATATTGTAGTCTTATCTGTAAATTTAACGGTTGTGCTGTCTGTTTGTGTATGGATTCACATGGTTGTTAATGTCTGTATAGCAGGAAACACTAATCCTGTTCCAACTTCAAAGAAATACTAATATTGACGAACTCAAACACCGTTTTCATTCACTCTCATATATGTTTAAAATATAAATTGTTTCCCTTTTTTACACTGACATGCAATGAAGTATTGTATACAAAACAATGTGATCTTAAACTAATACTTACAGCTTTAGAGATGTTCACTGCTCTGTTTCAAACTTCGAGATAGAGGCTTGCTTTAGTTCCCCTTTTATTTAATATTTGGAATGTACGTAGGTTAAATCAACCATTTATGGCAACGTAATATGTCCGCACCTGACTTATTAAAGGTAACTTCTGCTCAGGGAATAAGTTTATGATTTTGATCATGTTGTATGGAGATCTAGTGATTTCCCAGAAGTCAGGGTGTTGATTATTTTTCTTCTAAAAACTCGATATATTTGTATATCTGATAGAAATCCTCAATAATTTCATTTATAATACAAGGAACGAAAATAAAAAATATGTCTAATTGAAAAATTGGAGTTTTATTACTTTCTAAGAATAATGAAATTTTAAGGAAAGTTATATACCAGTATATTACTCGATGCATCATTTCTTGCTAGAATATATAAAACTGTTAGCATGAACTAATTTGTATAATATTCGATTTTTAAAAATAAATAGCAATGGTTATAAATAATTAGAAGTATTAAAATGTCCCAATAAGGAAGAACAATGATTTTGATTAGTTTTATCTAAATGGATGTTTTAAACTTTTTCACACATAACTGTTTAATGTAGGTGTGCGTTTATTAATTTTAAAAAAGTAATATCTTTTATAAGGAATTTGGCCACAATTTTAATAACACGATTTTGACTCTTTATTTTTTTCATCGATTAAGATAAAACGTCATTTTCCATGTATAATAACGTTTAAACAGGATTTGAAATGATAGTTTCAATTGGCTTGTTTTTACAATAAGCGATCTCATTTAAAGTCATATGAAACGAGTGTCAGGAAAAAAATAAAGGCATTTCAATTCTTGAACTAGTGCATACAAACATCAGAAACTTAGTCTTCTGTGCACGATTTTATCATTTTTTCGCATAAATTTCGTAAAATCATTTCTTTTCAATCGGTCAGTGTTGTTGTGAAAATACGATTGTCACCTATTTGTCATCTATCAACAAAAAGCATGGATATTGAGCACGTGTTTAACATGTACAATCAGATATAATAGTCTACTTGAAGGACATCCGTGCGTATTATGATCACCGGATTTCTACGAGATGGGTCACACTGATGTCACTGTGCATACAGAAAATATGTCGGGGAATTGCTTCCTGGAAGCAAGCAATTAAAATAAAGTAAATTTCTTCTAAATATGAACAAAGGAGTAGGTTTAGTAAGACCCCTTTTTGGCCCCAAAATATAGCAGTTTTACAAAATTGTGAAAATGTAATCTTTTAGCTATTTACTGGAAAGTAGAATGCTTCAGCATCATAAATATGGGCTGTCTTTGACTATATACAATGCACATATATCGGGTACTGGCATCATGAAGTCATGCTAAATTACTGAAATCTTAACAATTTTAGCATTTAAGCTAAATTTTAGACGGTTTCCGCCTTAATTGAAAGTGGCCGCATTCGTGTTCATTCATGATCTTGAAATCTTAGTTGTATTTGATGATAATACATAACATATTTAAAGGTTGAGGATGAACACGGATGCGGCCACTTTCATTTTTGACAAAAACATCTGAAAAGTGACGTTTTATGGCATATTTGGTAGATTTTTCATATTTTTGCTTGAATCGGAGCGTTTTTAATGACTAAATCAGTCAAAATCTTTAACATACACGAACTGAATCAATTGAAATAGACACTTAAGTGTTTAAAAAGTGTCCAAAATCTTTCTTTAGATTAAAACTGAAATTTGAGGCCAAAATCGGCCCTTACCAGACCTACTCCTTTAAGAATGTTCTTCAGAAAAACGTATATGTACATAAGTTTTATAAGGAAAACTATCCATTGAGTTAAAAAGAAACATATGCATCTCTATTTTTTAATTTGAGGTTTCTTATCATTTAAAGTAGTTTTGGACCTTTGGTAAACTCAAGGGGATGTGATACAGTTTCAAGGGAGTTAACTCTTCGTTTTATGGTAAGTCAAACTCCCTAGCAGGTTCAATTCCCTCAATAAAGTTGCTTTCGGAGGGAAGTCATGCGAATAATTTTCCGTAATAAAAACGTGTTCGAATGAAATTTAAAATAAAAGATATTAAAATAAAAGATATCCGAATTACACATCAAGCCAAAGGGCAAGTTTTAACCTATCTTTCGATTTTTAAATTTTAGAATTATTTTAAGGAACTAAGGTGTCGGCTTCCTCAGGCAAAGTTGGCATTGAGCGTTCCTGGTGAAGGTAGATCCAGAAAAACGCTTCAGATACAAGAAATTATTAGTTTTCAGTTTTTGTCATTCAGCTGTTGATCTATAACAATTCTTTGTTCTTCTCATCTGAATTTATTTGGTTAAAACCTGAATGTGGTCTGGTATTAATAGTTCCTAGTAATTTTTGCGTAAACCACGTTGTCGATATATAAAGAGCTATTTTCTAATTAAGAATATTTCATGCAAGCCTTGAATTTGTTAGTTAGGTAATGCTCAGCCCACCATGCAGACTTGCTGAAATCCATAAATATAATAAGAAAGCAATAAAATAGAAACTAAAACATAACCTACCTCAAAAATCCATCTCGATTTAATATTGTTTGAACTTGGAGCGTTCAAGTAGCGGAATAACCTTCCGCCGAGCATATCATCCTGACGTCATCACTTCATGAAGACGTGCAATAATTACAACCTTTAAGTTATTAATGTATCTATAATATGTATAAAATGTAATTGGATTAACTAAAGGTGACGTTTATAAAAACAAAAATTTATATGAATTAAAACAACCTGGAAAAAATGTCACTAAAACCCCAATTAACTAAGCAACAAAAGTACAAAAAATACGTCGAGTTTCATCTGGTCATTGATTATTAACCAGGTGTATTGATTACACCTGGTCATAGATTATCGACTTAATTGTAATAATGGTACTTTTGATAACTAATTATTGTGTGGTTGGTTGTCAGGTCGAATATTCAAAAGTTAATAACACACTTATAATCCTGGTACTTTTGATAACTATTTACTTTGGATTTATTATTACTCGCGGAATACCATTTTTTGTAAATCAAATATCCACGAAAATTTGTACCAACGATAATAAATGAATACACAGTAACCAAACAAAAATCTATATCTTAATACTTCGTTGGAATGGTACACTAAAATTTTTACAGGGTAAAATAAATAACACATATTTGTTGTTGTGTATCATTCAGATCAAAATTTGTCCCAAACTTGATCATTAGTTGCAGAAAGCGTAACTTTTGACGAGTTTTCGTCCTTTATCTTGACCCTGAAAACCCAGAAATCCTGATAAAGGTATCAAGCTGTAGCCTGCATGGAGAGTTGACCCCAACAGTTATTAGGTGGGTATGAATCTGATCTCGGTTCAGCTGTCTACAGAAGGTCATTTGGACCAAACATACGGAATTTCACATTTATTTCCGATTTTTTACTTCAAATGGACCAAAAACTGGAAGTAGTTGTTTCCTATGTGTATTTCAATAATAATAACGATCGGTAGTTATATGCCTGCATGCTTGCACTCTTTTTGCAAGTTTAAGGCATATGAACTCCCTGTGTAAGACATAGAAAGGAAGCCCATCCTTTCGGAAAACCAAGATTCATCCGATTTTAATTTTCCAAGTCCGGATTTTTGCTCAAAATACAATTTAAACATGAGAAACATGACTATATATAGCTTCAGGATGACGGAACATGCAACACTTTCAAAATAAGTAATATAAATCTAAAAGTATTAAGTGCCAATGGAGTCAAATAACGGATTGTTTCAGGATGACGGAACATGCAACACTTTCAAAATAAGTAATATAAATCTAAAAGTATTAAGTGCCAATGGAGTCAAATAACAGATTGTTTAGAGTAAGAAAACGTGATAAACATACTTTATTAAATTGTCTTTAAAGGGCAACAATTCCTTCAGGCCCTTATTGTAAAGTTTGGTCATATTCAGTAATTTTATATCTTACTTTGCAGAATGTTTTTGCTTTTCAGCTTATCTTATCTATATCAGTATTCAAGATTATAACAAACAAAGTGCAATTTTTCCTTAGAATTACCAATTAAGTTGCAACCCAACAATGAACTGTTAGAATGCTTTAGTTTTTGCGATTTACCTCAAAACTGCACTTTACCTGTTAAATTGTTCCTTTTAAAATTGTTATACGATGATGACTGATGTACCCATATTTTGACTATTTTATTAATTGTGACTGTTAATTTAACGCATCATGTAAATGTATCGGAATTTTATGAGACTGTTATTAAAGTGAGAGGGTTAGCGCTATAGAACCAGGTTTAATCCACCATTTTCTACATTTGAAAATGCCTGTACCAAGTCTGGAATATGACAGTTATTGTCCATTCGTTTTTGATGCGTTTTGTTGTTTGATTTTGCCATGTGATTATGGACTTTCCAAATTGATTTTCCTCTGAGTTCAGTTTTTTTGTGATTTTACTTTATACCCCTTTTTTTTTTTTAATGAAATTGAAAATTAAACGTTAGGTTGTTATCGATACAGTAGTTTGAGGGGGAAAGATGCTTGAAACAGTTAACATCTTACGGACAACGACTATGTCCGACGCCGTGATGGCAAAAGCTCACATTCTCTTTGGAAAGGTAATCTCAAAATATATATACATGTATAAATATATATCATGTAACTTTGATTTCGTTCTATAATTTAACTCAGATCTATCATCATGATCTTAGTAGTGGGAGGACAAGGTGCCAAGGTAATGTTTTATTATCATCATCATTTATTAACGGTCCCTCTTTACACAAACATAATTACATTACAGGTATGTTCCATAAAATCAATAATATTCATCGACTGAAAACAACTCAGGGGCATTCAAAGATTAGATTTATTTTCAAATAAAATCCGTGCTCAAATTCATGACAGAACGTAAAACCTATGACAACGTTACAACAATACATAGGCAAACAAACGAATTACTGGACATGACTCTTATTTTCATGGTTGTTGTATACTAATGTAATAATTAAAATAGTATGCAGTTTTTTTGATTTTAGAAGGTTGTAAAATTGTTGATGAAGCGCACATTTTTTAATATGAATATCTGCACTTCAAACAAAATGTCCTTTGGTCAACAATTCGTTACTCCAATGAAATTAACAAACGATGCATTCATCTCTGGATTACTTTTTCTATATTGGTGTTTTTATACAAGCTTTTGTCTAAACTAGAATTTTCTTATACTACTGTCTGCTATCATGAATTGAATGTGATCATTGTATGAACAAAAATTGGTGAAAGGCGTAACAATGAAATAGATTAAACAATCAATTTGAAAAACAAAATGAATGTTACCCTCTGCGTTATGGTTTATAAAAAATGTACAATACGCATACCAAGTTCTAGGCATTTATCGTTGGAATTTACCGGTCAAGTAAACTGTTGGTTCAAAAAATGTTTAAACGTATCAATCAATGACAAATTAATCATTGATGTTTGATCTTGAACTTACAGTGAACTGAGAATTGTTCCGAAGAGAAAATTCGAAACAGTAAGGCTTTAAATTTCACATTGATATTGAAACGTATGTCTGAGTAGAAACTTTATGATCAAGGGATATGTCAAAGAACTTATATTCCTTTTTCCAAAAGATAGTTCATCGGTAGGTACCAAGAACGTGTTGGTATTATTACGTATCAACTTTTAAAAATAATACACAGTGGTCTTGAAGAATGAATTCAAGGTACTGACGTTGTTTGCCATCTTAATAACGTGTTATAATATTCATTTATTTGTCTTTATAAATATTTCTCTTACTGTTTAGTCTATATTTTGGTGATATTCATTTGTCGTTGGTCCGTCTTTGTGCTATTGTTAGATAGTAAATTTCTGTATTCTTAGCTTTCAATTTTGCTAATGTGCTTTGTCTATATGTCTTTCTGTATTTCTTTGTTCCATATTTATCAAAGGGAAAATGTGGTATGATTGCCAATGAGACAATTCTCCACAAGAGATCAAAATGACACATAAATTAACAACCATAGGTCAGCGTAGGTGTTTGTTTTGTAGTCATTAAGGTTATAACACAATTGTGATTGCTGTACCGCTATATTGTTGACTGAAGTACCTATTATGTCTGTTTGTTTTGTTCAAAAATCGTTGTTCCTAAATGATATAATTTTATGCGACTGTTCTAATAGTGACAGGTTTAGCTATCTATAAAACCAGGTTTAATCCACTATTATCTACATAAGAAAATGCATGTACCAGGTCAGTAAAATGTTTAATGTGTATCAGCTTTTGATTTACCATTTGATTACGGACTTTCCGTTTTGAATTTTCCTCCGCGTTCGGAACTTTTATTATTTTACTTTTTTCCTACAAAGTTAATGATTTCAATTCTCATATTTGCGATAGAAACAACTAAATAAATATCTACTCGCTGATATGATATCAGAGTACTGTAACGGCGTGCACAAAGCTGAGTCCATAAACGTAACGTCTTCAAATTACTTAAATCATTTGCGACGTCGGCATTTTCCCCAAAAAATAAAGCGTAACACTTAGTTTATGACATAGCTTTAAACATAAAAGTTCAATATAACATTTCTTTTTTCTAACAACAAAGCACAGCAAATGCACATTATGCAAGTCTTGAAAAATAATAAGTCCAGAAAATGCCTGTCAGGAATATGACAGTTGTTATCCATTCGTTTGATGTGTTTGGACTTTTGATTTTGCCTCTTGACTTTTGATTTTCCTTTTTGAATTTTGCTCGGAGTTCGGTATTTTTGTGTTTTTAATTTTTATATATATGCTAAGGTAAGTGTAATGGAAATAATAAGCTATATCGTGGACCCTATTCAGAAAATAGTGTTAACGTGTCATTTCTTTAAATTGTAACATAATAGCTGAACATACATTAAAGAACAATTTTGTTTTTCAGCCTAGATTAAATTATTATAACTATTTTAATAATATGTATTCTAATCGCTATTTTGCAACATTTTATCATCAAAAACCTTCCTTTTAAAATAAATGTTGCATAAAACTAATTTTTTAAACGCATTTTACAGTTGCCGTCAACGTTGTGCACGACGTCTGTGTATTATAAAAAATGTAGCATTTTAGTAAGCTATTGAAATAAGAATTATTAGTTGTATAATTCGTGGAATCATTTCATGTTTCTGTTGACCGTCACAAAATATACGTGACAGACAAAGAGAGACATTGCGTAGCTATCTTCGTTTATAAAATCTCCGAATCCGTGTTTCGTCTGTCATTAAAACATAGTAGGAAACTTAAGTTGAATAGAAACTGAAAACTATTCTGAAGTACCTGATTCAACTCTTTGTTTTTCTATAGGATGCGTGTTGCTTTTGCTTTAGTTCTCTGTTTTGATATTTTGAATCTCACTCTATTTATTTTAGTTATCGGTCATGATTCTTCTTCATCCTGTTTCGTGTTTTCATTTCAATTTTTCACGTTCATTGTCATTTTGTTATGGTTATAAAATATCATGTAAATGTAATGATGACTTATATTCGTTTCCTAAAGTTCTACAGCTTCTTATTTAATTTGACCGGCCAAATGTTTTAATTCGAGCGCGCCACTCCTGAATTTCATTGAGAGCGTCATCGGTACAAAATCATTAGCCCAGTATCTATGATGGGTAATTTTTTTTAGGTTTAAACAAAATAATATTATCAAGCTCATGTGTTCGTGCTGCTCAATCAAGAGTTTTATCGACTACTGTTTGTTTTCCCTCATTGTGTCTTTTATATGTTAGTGGTTCAATTGCTTCATGGTTTTGTTTTACTTTACCTTTGATAAGATATAAGTGTAGTCCATTGTCCTATCTTCTCGCTGTTTAAAGAGTACATCAACTTTAGTCTTGTATTATTTTAATTTTAGTTTCTTGTGTACAATTTGGAAATTAGTATGGCGTTCATTATCACTGAACTAGTATATATTTATTTAGGGGCCAGCTGAAGGACGCCTCCGGTTGCGGGAATTTCTCGCTACATTGAAGACCTGTTGGTGACCTTCTGTTGTTGTTTGTTTATGTGGTCGGGTTGTTGTCTCTTTGACACATTCCCAATTTCCATTCTCAATTTTATTGAGTACTCGCAACAGTAAACCTCGTTTGAACATTCAAGTATTTAGTAATGATGTTTCGTTTTAATTTTGCGGTTTACATATTGTCATGACTATTATTCATGTATTTGTGCGTTTCTCTGAGATAAGTGTTGTTATTCAAGCGATATATTTTTTAACACTACCATATGAGCAGGAGATTTTCGTAGCCATAAACCCATGAACAACCCACCATTTCTACTTAAAATGTCCTTTACCAATCGATTTATGACGTTTGATCAGCGCTATACTACTGTTGTTCCTATTGACCTGGCAAAATCTTAAATCATTGGAATCAATTTTAACAATTTTTTTTTTTTTTAGTTTTAAAGATTTATTAGGGTGGCTAGGGTGGGGAAAAAATAATCAAATAAAAATATTGTTTTTTTTTAGTAAATACAGCCATATATACGATAAACCCAACAATTTTCTATATCAACATTAAAAGTCTTACACATGATTAATTTATCACTCTCAAAGTTGGCAAATTTTGTTAACGATCTAGATCAATTATGATCTGCTACTTCAAAATACAAGACGGAGGCAGACACCCGAGCCACTTTAAGTATTATTTAAAAATAAAGTGTTATAGTCTCATTGTAAATATCAAATTTGCATTCATTTTATAAGAAGGAAGAAGTATCATGATTGCCAACGAGACAATTTTTTTATTTTTTTTATTTATTTATCAAACAAATATAATATAAAACAGTACAAATATCAAATAGTAAGTTCATATAAAGAAATGTAATATACTAAACTCATCAAATAATGTATGGAACATTAAAATAACTTTTTTTTTGTTGGGATTTCATAATGGTATCTTATTAAAAAGGACACCCCCAAAAAAAGTATAGAAAATTAATTAATAAAAAAAAGAAAAAATGATTAAGAAAAAGAAAAAAAATATATATATATTTTTATGTCTGCTTATTTCGTATAGTTATTAGTTCATCAAATTATCCTGTAAAGCCTCTTTGTAAATGTACAACGAGACAACTTGATAAACAATTCAAACGAGGAAACTAACGGCCTTATTCATTTACAAAACAGCAATTGTCGGTGCTAAATTGTTTGGCAATTTTCAAACAATTTTGAAAATAGTATCATGTTGAATTGATCTGTGTTTCTTTTTGAAAAAATCTCGCATAACCAATATGACTGAATTTCGTATTTCACAAGATTAGTATTTAATTGTAGTTTTATATTACACAAACATTGATCAGTTGGGCTGCTCGTTTTCTAAATTTTGTATACTTTCAGATAAACCATCAGCAAACTTTTGTGCAAACATATCGGGCATTAACGAGGAACTGTACGAAATTGAAAATTGCAACGCGCCTCGAACTGAATTTGTGTTGACTTTGAAGATTGGTGATCCTTCTTGATTGACATTTGTGTTTGTCTCTATGTCGCCGATGCAAATGTTAGTTTTCTCTGCTATAAAATCATCTGTGGAACCAACATGTGTCAAATCTATAGCTGACACAGGATAATCTATCCAATCTTTTGCTGCAACGAGAAGATTTCCGCTTTCTACTATCTCCCTTATTTTCATCGAAACATCATTTGCTGTATTCCAGAATTGTTTGTTAGAGGTAAACGATGAAGTCGTTTGTAAATAGCATTGTACATTTATGGATGCGTTCCCTCGGAACTCTTCTTTGCTTTTTACATACCTACGTAGATTAACCATAAACTCGAAAGGTAGATTAACTACTTCGTTATTTTTCAAACATGTCTGTGTTAACTTCATGAAGGATGAGATGCACACAGTTAAAAGTAACGCAGTTATTGATCCTTTACATTTCATTCTTGAATCAACGAATGTCTGTGATGTTTTCTTGTCTAACTTCAATTTTAATGTCTTACTAGAACTCAACGTAGATTTTGTATGACCGAATTTATTGACTGCATGTGATAATAACTCTGTAGCTGTGAGAACTTTTTTATTTGGATATGTTGGACCAACATAGTAACTTTCAACCTCTCTTATACGTGTATCACGTGTCATTTCCTCGATCGGTTTACTGTGCTTAAAGATAATGTCTGTTGAGGGAGTCATACCTTGTTGTAGCTTATCTAAATTGTGAACAAATGATGTTATTATCTGACGGTTATACATATAATCTGACAGGGCATGATGAACACCGATCAAAATAGTTATAGTATGTGTTGATTCCACATCGTGTTCCAACATAACAAGTCGCCATGATTTGCCGTTTAAAGAAAAATTATTGAACAAGGAGTCAAAATGGGTTTTCGACAATATCTCAAGGTTATCGACTATATTTGGAATTTCAATCAATTTCACAGTTCGTCCGTTATTCAGAAAGGATTTTCGTAACACAGGATGTTGAATAACCAAAGCAGAAATTGCATCCGATATTTGTTTGATGGTAAACGGGAGTCTGCTTGAGAGAGTAAGTTTATACGGAAACGTATCATCACATTGTAGAATCCAAAAATAAAAATATCTTTCTAAAGATCCAAGTGTCCGTGCTTCTTTCCATTGTAGATTGTTTGGATTCCTGTGTCAAAATAAAGGAGGAATACAAAGTAAAATAACATAAACACAAACAATGATTTGAGAACAAAACAAGCAGACATAAAATAAAAATGTCACATATAGGGGTACAGTAGTCAACTAACTTTGTGTTGTATTCTAAATCCCTTTAAAACAAACAAATATGTAAAAAACCGAAATACAAAATTAACTTATATTTCTTCATAGTATTAACTTCATTACAGCAATGTGCTCCTAACGCAAAAACACTTCAACCAGGTGTATGGGGGGGGAAACGATATAAATTGCATGTTCACCATCACCAATTGGTTGACAAATTCAAATGGTCTGTTTTTCTATTCACCAGTTAAGCTGGGGTCACACATTCATGATTTTTACTGCCGTCCTTGACAGGACCATTCCCGATTAAAATGTGTCAAAAGTCTGATCAAGATCCTGTGAATCGTGAATGAAAATTCAAACTTTAATTGAAACTTGTAAAATAAATAATTTAATCACGACAACAATCAGATATTCAGGAAGCGTCGATAGTCAACCGTTTCCAAGCGAATTTATCCCGTTCTCAATCCGCTTCTAAAGCTGGGGTCACACATTCACGATTTTTACTACCGTTCTTGACAGGACAATTACCGATTAAATTTTATTAAAAGTCTGATCAAGATCCTGTGAATCGTGGATGGAAATTCAAACTTAAATTAAAATTTGTAAAAAAATTAATTTGATCACGACAACAATCAGATAGTGTTCAGGAAGCACCGATATTCAACCGTTTCTAAGCGAATAAGTCCCGATAATCCCGTTCTGAATCCGCTTCTAATCCGATTTGTATTTTTCGCCAGGTAAAATTCGACCGAGTCTGTCACGACTGCGTCCCGACTTTACCAAAATTTAATCCGACTGAGATCAGACAATGACCAGAAAGTGAACCGACACTGACGGAAGTTATTTGTTCGAAAACTGTCGGCATATTCGGGATGATCAGGTACTGTCGGAACGTAATCCTATCACGGTCCGCTCTATCGCATTGCAAACGGCTTTGTCTGGTCTCAGTCGTATTGTATTCTGTAGTTGTCGGGACTCTGACGTGGGTATCATTGACGAATTTCGTATTTATAACGGGACTGTTTCGGAACGGTTTCAGCAAAAAACGGTTCGCACTCGACAAGATCCGGGATGCAATCTGGACTCAATCGGCAGAAAAACAGCTATGAAAAATTACTCCGGATCATTCCCGATCCACAGGACACCGTCCAAAATACACAAGACATTGTTCGGAATTCGATCCGATACAGCAGAATCTGTCACGACATAGCCACGATTGTAATCCGATTAGACAAAAATCGGCTGAGTTGCCCCGAATGTTACGGGACGCACCTAATTGTCGGGATGCTTTGCCGAACTATTCGGACCCTTCCCGATCCGTAGGAATCTGTTACGAACTAAAACGAATGCGTTCAGACAATGATAGGACATTCCAGATAATTGAGGATACCAATCCGACTTTTTCAATTTTCATATCGTATTGCTGTCTGATCTCAAACGGGAGCAATAATCGGCAATGTGTGAACCCCGCATTATCCAATTTTTATCTTTCGCCGGGTAAAATTCGACCCAGTATGTTACGACTGCGTCCCGATTCTACCGAATGTTATCCGACAGAGATCAGACAGTGACCAGACAGTGAACCGACGCTGACGTAAGTTATACGTTCGAAAACTGTCGACATAATCGGGATGAACAGGTACTGTCGGAACGTTATCCTATTAAGGTCCGCTCTATCGCATTGCAAACGGCTTTGTCTGGTCTCAGTCGTATTTTATTCTGTAAGTGTCGGGACTCTGACGTGGGTATTATTGACGAATTTCGTATTAATAACCGGACTGTTCCGGAACGGTTTCGGCAAACATGGTTGCCATCCTTACAAGATCTGGATGTAATCTGGACTCAATCGGCAGAAAAACAGCAATGAAAAATTTCTCCAGATCATTCCCGTTCAACATAACACCGTCCAGAATACACAGAACATTGTTAGGATTTTGATCCGATAAAGTAGAATCTGTCACGACATAGGCACGATTGTAATCCGACTAGAATAAATCGGCTGAGTTTCCCCGAATGTTACGGGACGCACCTAACTGTCGGGGTGCTTCGCCGAACTATTCGGACCCTTCCCGACTCGTAGGAATCTGTTCCGAAATTAAACGACTGCGTTCAGACAATGATAGGACATTCAAATTAATTGATGATAGTAATCCGACTTTTTCCCTTTTCGTTTCGTATCGCTGTCTGATCTCAAACTGGAGCAATAACCGGCAATGTGTGAACCCCGCATTACATCTTTAATGTGGTACCTAACCCTGCACGGAGATAACCCTGTAAAATCAGCTAAAGGTTTTAATTACGTTCTAAATTATTGTTCGTCAAACTGTTATTTATCCAATGAAATTTTTCAGAGAAAGTAATTGGGTCAAGTTTTTTGATTTTTTATATTTTTTTCAAAGGAAAAAAGTATATATTTTGTCCAATAGTTATCAAAAGTACCAGGATTATAATTTTATACGCCAGACGCGCGTTTCGTCTACATAAGACTCATCAGTGACGCTCAGATCAAAATAGTTAAAAAAAGCCAAATAAATACAAAGTTGAAGAGCATTGAGGACCCAAAATTCTAAAAAGTTGTGCCAAATATGGCTAAGGTAATCTACTCCTGGGGTAAGAAAATCCTTAGTTTTTCGAAAAATTCACAGTTTTGTAAACAGAAAATTTAAATAAATGACCATATAATTGATATTCATGTCAACACCGAAGTGCTGACTACTGGGCTGGTGATACCCTCGGGGACGAAACGTCCACCAGCAGTGGCATCGACCCAGTGGTGTAAATAGTTATCAAAAGTACCAGGATTATAATTTTATACGCCAGACGCGCGTTTCGTCTACGTAAGACTCATCAGTGACGCTCAGATCAAAATAGTTAAAAAAGCCAAATAAATACAAAGTTGAAGAGCATTGAGGACCCAAAATTCTAAAAAGTTGTGCCAAATACGGCTAAGGTAATCTACTCCTGGGGTAAGAAAATCCTTAGTTTTTCGAAAAATTCAAAGTTTTGTAAACAAAAAATTTAAATAAATGACCATATAATTGATATTCATGTCAACACCGAAGTGCTGACTACTGGGCTGGTGATACCCTCGGGGACGAAACGTCCACCAGCAGTGGCATCGACCCAGTGGTGTAAATAGTTATCAAAAGTACCAGGATTATAATTTTATACGCCAGACGCGCGTTTCGTCTACATAAGACTCATCAGTGACGCTCAGATCAAAATAGTTAAAAAAGCCAAATAAATACAAAGTTGAAGAGCATTGAGGACCCAAAATTCTAAAAAGTTGTGCCAAATACGGCTAAGGTAATCTACTCCTGGGGTAAGAAAATCCTTAGTTTTTCGAAAAATTCAAAGTTTTGTAAACAGAAAATTTAAATAAATGACCATATAATTGATATTCATGTCAACACCGAAGTGCTGACTACTGGGCTGGTGATACCCTCGGGGACGAAACGTCCACCAGCAGTGGCATCGACCCAGTAGTGTAAATAGTTATCAAAAGTACCAGGTTTTTTTATGTAAGATAAGCGAGCCAAATTAATTTAAGTCAAGGTGTTATGTATTACCTTAATTGTTTCAAAATATAAGAATATTTTTCTTATCTGCAAATGTATTACTGATGTCTTATTTCCTGTTAAGAAATTGTAAGTGAATTTACACAACGACTTTTGACTCCAAAGTTTATATTTTTTCAACGGGTTAACTGCTCTGTGGTAGAACATCTTGGTGGCAAGTCAAGTGTGAGCAACGTAGAGAAGAAAAATTAGCTTTCTTTTTGGGGAAAATTAACTGCATTATAACTTCTTTACTTGCCAAAATCATCGAAAAACAGTAAACTTTCAGCTTAAATCTTTGGGCATATTGTACGGACCTTAGGAAGCACGTTTTGATATTAGTTTTGATCAGAAATTGCTTAGTTAATATTTCTTTCTTACCTCTACATTTCATAAATATTCTTATAAAAAGAAAAAACCAGGTTTCAACGGAAAATTTAGTGTATTTCAGTGGTATTAAATTTGATATAGTACATTCAGTAAACTTTAGGTTAGAAATACGGTTGTGTGTCATATATCATATGCATGCGTGTCCGACAATTCAAAACTATAGGCAACACATAGTATAATTAATCTTGTTTATAAGAATAATCTAATACAAGCAAGTGTGGCATTGAATAACTCTGTTTAGAAAACTTGTTCACTTGTTTGATTGAAACAAGATTTGACATTATAGTATGTAACGTATCAACTTTATAAAGATTGATTTTTCAATTAACAAGTGGGTCTCACCTTTTATATAGCCTCTCGGTAAAACTTAGCATCCAGTTATAAGGGAATGTCAGAATCGTCCTCAAAATTGATGTTAGTAGACAGGCACATGTGAACACCTTTTCCCTTATTTCATTAAACATGGTATCGAATGTTTAAAAAGTAAAATATTTACTTAGTTCGTGTAATGAATAACAAAATGTGTGGCCAAATGTTGGTGTATTACATTCTATTTTGTCGACAACATATACAATGATATAACCACTCATTCGAAAACTAAGGTAGAAATTGTTAAATAGGGCAGTTCATGTCAATGTATACTGAATATTTAAAATGTAGATAGACTAGACTGCTGGTTTATCAGGTATAACGGTATTTCACATAGCATACACATATGTTTGTCATAGTTTGAAGTTTGTCTGCATTTAGCTGTATACAATAATAAAATTGAGAATGTAAATGGGAAATATGTCAAAGAGGCGTTTTTATAACGCTTTAGAAAATGACGATGTCGCACTGCAAAATCTATTCTGAACTCAGAAAGAAGTGTGCAACATAAAAAAAACTTCAAGAATGTAGAAGCTTCTCGTGGTCGTAGGTAGTCTTTTTTTATATCGCTAGATTATTTTTGCTGTTGATTCCTCGTCTCATTTTCTAATATACATAACTTAACACGGTCATTGCCACTGCTAGCAGACGTTTCGTCCCCGAGGGTATCACCAAACCAGTAGACAGCACCTCGGTGTTGACATGAATATCAGTATATGGTCATTTTTATAAATTAGCTGTTTGCAGTAGTATGAATTATTCGAAATAATTTTTTTGTACTCAAGTTTTTCTTATCCGAGTCAAAGATTACCTTAGCCGTATTTGGCAAAACATATTGGAATTTGGGGTTCTCAATGTTCTTCAATTTTGCACTTGATCTGAGTGTCACTGATGATTCTAATGTAAACGAAACGCGCGTCTGTCGTATCAAGTTAAAAGTAGTGTGCCTTTGCTAACTATTAAAAGAAACACGCTACTAGTATACAATCCAGTGGTTTCTGTTTGTTGCTTTTATAATATTTAAAATTTGAGAATGGAAATTAGGAATGGGTCAAAGAGACAACAACTCGACCATAGAGTAGAAAACAATTCTTTACCTTTTTTTTCATTAATCAAGTCGTTCGGTGTTTCGTTTGAATTGTTTAAAATTTTGTAATGATAGAGAGCCTTTCATAGCTGACTATAAAGTATGGGTTTTATTAATTGTTAAAGGTTGTGACTTGACCTATAGTTGCTTATATCTACATATATATATATATACATCATTTAGACTCGTGAGGATAGTTGTCTCATTGTCAATCATAGCACAACTCCTTACTATCTTTGTATTAGTGATTTTTGCATAGGTTTGAGATAGTGTTCACTAAGAAAAAAACATCGTTACATTTTTGTTGTTGTTTTTATTAACTATGAAATATCAAGATCCTCTATATTTCGTCGAGTAATAGATCGAGGTGTTCACAACGGTTGATTGCACTGACGTCATGTTTTATTAATTAGTTACCCGGAACGATTGATAAGTTGTTATTTTTTATATTTGAAATTTTAAAATCGGGGTTGTGAAAATCACCAAGCAATGTGACTGGGGAATAGAAATATGTCTTCTTCCGACTAGCAGTTAAACCCTGTCCAAAGTGGGCTGTCCGTTTGGCTGTGCTGGGTGTATTAGTTTACGTAGCCACGTCAGGTCAAAATGGTGATTTTAAATCCCTGCCTCGTGTAGAGAGATTGTCATGCTCATTTGATTTAATGTGTGTTGCTTTCGTCTTTTTAGTTTAGGTTGTTTTTAAATATGATTTATTAATTACCCTGAACGATTGATAAGTTGTTATTTTTTATGTTTGAAATTTTAAACTCGGGTGTGTGAAAATCACCAAGCAAGGTGACTGGGGAATAACAATATGTCTTCTTCCGACTAGCAGTTATACCCTGTCCGAAGTGGGCTGTCCGTTTGGTTGTGCTGGAGGTATAAGTTTACGCAGCCACGTCCGGTCAAAATGTTGATTTTAAATCCCTGCTTCGTGTAGAGAGATTGTCATGATCTTTGCTCGTGAAGAATCCGTCCAACAACTATTCTAGTGGCCTGTTATAAGGCTAGATTTTCGACCCTTTTCCATTTATCCTCGTTTTCCCGTGGCAGTAAAATTTACCCGACCTCTATTCTAGCTGATCGCTATGACTGGACCTATCTATATTGTATCTATCATTTTTTGTTCTCGTATGGAACATACATGAAATATTTGTCACTGGACGTTAAGCAAACAACAATTAATCAATCAATCTTTTTTGTTTGATTGATTATTTGTTTTTCATGTTTTCTTTCGTCTCTTTTATTGATTTTATGTGTGTTGCTTACGTCTTTTTAAGTTTGGGTTTGTTTTTAAAGATGACATACATTTATGCTAAGGTTTTAGCATTTCATATGCTTGCTAAAGTTTTAGTATTTCAAAGGTGTTCCTATTATGTATATGTTGATTGTTAAATATAACATAGATCTTCCTTCTTAGGTTTTAATAGTTCTTATGTCTTTCTATGAGACTTATAAAGGTTACTGTTTGAGTATAAAGTAAAATAACCAATATACCGAATTCGAAGGAAAATTTAAACCTGAAAGCCCCTTGTAGAATAACCAAATCGAAGGCTTAAACACATGAAACGAATTGAAAACAACTGTCATATTCCTGACATGGAACAGGTATTTCCTTTTATAGAAAAGGTTAGATAAAACATAGTTTTATAGCTAGCTTAACATTTTTTATGTATAGGATTTGATAGAATATAACATGCATATTTCTTCCTAGGTTTTAGCATTTCGTACACCTGATTGTTCGGTATAGGTTTATGCTTGAATATGAAGTTCATCTGTCTGCTAAAAAAAAAAATTTCTTGTAGCGTTCCATGTCTATCTCTTTCTGCTAGTAAACGCTATCTGTTTGAGTAATTTCGTTTGTTTAGTATAGACTTTTAAAATTAGTTTATCGTTTGTGTATATTTGATTTATTATCATGGTATTTTGGATTTACAGCTGTCTATAAATGGGCATATAAGAATGATTTTAATCACCAGATCAAAAATGGCATAACTAAGCATTCCTTGTCATACAAGTAATATCTCCAAAAACATGTTAGGGAATAAGCAGGATATTTCTTCTACTAGTTGCTGTCTTCAAATTAAAATAATTTTGGTAATCAAGTCATTTAAACTATGAAACATGATTTAATTTCAAAAAATATATTTGTTTTGGTTTTATTTCTTTGATAAACATTCTTGCAACGGAGGTTGTTCAAAATAAATATCTAAAGTTTGGATACATTCACTATATGTTGGATAGTTTCATTGATTCCATTGGTTAACGCTTGAGCAAATTGATCAGGTATAAAAGACGAACCATACGCTATACAGAAATGCATTTCACCTCGGGAAAAATGAGTGATGACATGAAATAACGCGGACAGGTCTTGATTGGCATTTACGTTTACTTGAAGGTCTTCTAGGCGAATGGTCGTCTCGTCTTCAAGGAAATCATCTATAGAACCAACGTGTGTCAGAGCTATTATCTCCCGCGGTATATCTATCCAGTCTTCTGCTGAAGTAAGGAGTCCCGCGGAATCGACTATCTCACGAATTTTGTCTGAGATTTCATTGGCCATCAGCCAGAATTGCTTGTCCGAGCTTACAGGAGCGTCTAACTGCAGAAACAAGTGTACGTCTATACTAGCATTCCCTCGGAATTCTTTCTGGTTTAATATGTACCTACGTAGATTAACCATGAATGCGAATGAAAGATCTACAATTTCATCTTGTTGAAGACTTCCACTTATCAATTTCATGAAAGATGTAATACATACTGATAATATCAAAGCGTTAATCGACCCATTACATTTGCTACGAGAAGCAAGAAAAGAACGTGTTTCGTGTTTGTCAAGACTCCATTTTATTGTCTGGCTAGAACCACAGGGACATTTTAATTGGTTGAGCCTCTCGATTGAGCGGGACAATATTTCGAAGGCTGTTGAAACTTTCTTGTTGACAAATCTTCGATCGATTCTGTAGCTTTGGATATCTTTGACAGGCACATTTTTTGTAATATCTTCGATTGGCATGGTAAGATTAAATTCAATATCTGTTGAAGGTGTCTTACCTAGTTGTAACAGATGCAAATTGTTTACAAAAGTTCTAAGTATCTCTCGATTATAAATATAATCTGATAAGGCATGGTGAACTGCAACCATTACTTCAATAGTATGTGTAGAGTTGGCAGTGGGCTCCAGTAGTATAAAACGCCAAAGTTTACCATTCAAAGAAAATTCGTTAAAAATTGAGTAAAAGGGTGTCTTCGGTAAAATTTCAAGATGATTTGATTGATCGTTGGTTTCATTTAATTCAATATTGCTTCCGGTATCCACGAATGACTTGCGCAAAACTGGATGTTGTTTGACCAGATAAGATATTGCATCAGACACGTGTTTTACAGTAAATGGGTATTTACTGGATAGCGACATTTTATATGGAAATGTATCATCACATTTCAAAGTCCAGAAATAAAAACTCCTTTCTAAAGGTCCAAGTATGCGTGCATTTGTTTGGTGTGTGCAGATTTTGTTGCTGTTTGATTCACTGCCATCCCTGAATGAAAAATAAGAATTCTAATTATTATGTTTTGAAAGTCTGGATGAGGTCTTCAGTTTCTTTATTCTTTAAATTATAAGAACATGTTTCATGATTCTTTATCTATTCTGCCCATTATTTTCTGTTCTTTACATTCAGAACCCCGTCATTTTCTATTCTTTGTTTTGTTCCTCGTTTTTCTGCACTTTTTGTTATTTTATCTTGTAGTCTGTAAACCCCCATTCAGACCCACTTTTGAAATTGGATTGTTTGAATAATCGAATTCTCTGTAAAAGTAGATGAAAATGGACAATAAAAGGTAAAAAGACAGAACATATTTGTATTATGTTGTTTGTTTGAATTTGGTATGCTTTTAGAAAAAATGTAACAAAACGGGAATTATTTACAATTTTTAAATAGTTTCTGATGTGACTGTCATAACGACTATTTTTTTTTAGGATTTTAGCGGTATTTTTAAAAATTATAAAAAAAAATTAAAGAAAGACTGAAATGTCACCTTTTAGATTACAAAATAATCAACACATATTATGCGATTGTCATTGTCAGTAAAATAAGTGATTTGTCATAGATCTTCATCTGCTTATAAGAAGAACCGACTTCAATCTAAATTTGTATTACCAAGATGAAAAAAATATATTGGCTAGATGTATTTTATTTAGATTTACAGTGGGCTCTAAGAAACATTAAAAAAACGTAGATATATACATTTGTAACTGTAATATTTTGCTATTATCTGAAATTAATAACCTGTTAGTGTTAATCTGTCTGTAAATCAACACGCATCATTATTGGTTCAATTTAAAAATTGTGATGACTTCTTTAAATTGTGAAAAAATGAAAACACGCATATACATGTACAAAATATAAAATGTAATAGAACGGATGTGATTAATTTATATAGATTTGTACATGTGAAAATGGTTTGATATGTTATCCTCAAATTCCCTCAAAATATATCTAGGCTAGAGTGTACCCCTTTTTCATCCTCAAATTACAAAACAAATATAGGCTCAGATATACTATTTTTTAACGCATCGTTTGGCAGTATTTGCTCACGTTACAGATATGCTACAACTGCATTATATGAAATAATTATGATGATATATCATATATCATTATAGTGATGCAACAATAAAAAGCAATTGCATTCAATTTGACTTTTAAAAAAAAGATAAATGAATGAAGACTTGTATATATACTATTCATTAGGAGCCATTGTTCTTATCAAAAAATGTAAATTTATTCGGTGAATCGATTCAGCATATAAAATAAGTTACAACTGTTGAACATATGTGAGTTAACATAGCTTAATAACTTCCATCATATATAGCATATTTAGCAATTGCTTTGTTAGAATCATACAAATATGAATCAGAAAGAAAATTTCAGAAAAATTCTTAATAGATATAACTTTCAAAAGCTTTAACATTGTAACTTTGATATTACGTTATCTAATATCCATAGATAAACAGTTTCAATTGGTGTGTTGCTATCTAATTGAAGTCTGTCCTGTTCATTTCATTTCATTCAGATCAGTTTGATTTGGCTAAAAGTCATAAATAATATATGTTCTGAAAGTAACACGTTTTAGAATATGACTTTCTTAATGACCTTTATGATAGATTTTTCCTGTTAGTCACTCAATATCAAGATATTTTTTCTCTAGTTTCTATATTTAAAGATGATACAACTTAAATCGACCTCGATAGAACAAATGTCAATCAATTATTGATAAAAAAAAATCTGTAATTCTTAACTTGGAAACAAGTAGCGAAACGTCCATACGATGGTCTGTATTCAAATATCAACTTCTCATTGGTATATTTAAACGCGGTTTTTATTTATTTTGTATTTTGTGAAATTTCTATGCATGTATTTTTTCTTCATATGCTCATAAAACATCCTACCTTGCAATAAAACCAGTTGCTTTCTTAGAGTTAGCCATTTAAATTACACAGAAGTTTATACCATGCAATACTTATTGCTTTGACCGCACTATACAATAAGTATTTGCCAATTAAGTCGTATAATTTTATCAATCGGGAAAAATAACGGATGTCCTTCCACAAGAAGGAAATCCGATGTCGGTCGAAAAAGAAAAATACAACATGTTTTGTTTGTTGGCAACATATCTATATCATAATAAGCTGCTTTTGTGTTTTTCAAGTGATATGATTTACCTTTTCCTAGTGAATATTTGCAAACAAACAAAAAAGATATCTACATTCATATTAGGTCAACTTTATCTGAGATAGTTGGAACCTTAGTTTCTTAATTTATCAATAGAAAAAAATCCAATTTATATCATAAATCATGTCAAGATGGAAGCTCTAAAATTTCGAACATATTTAAGAAAACATATGATAAGTAGCCGTACGGTGACCTATGGTTATTAATTTCTGTGTCATTTTGGTCTCTTGGTGAAGAGTTGTTTCATTGGTAATCATACCACATCTTCATATTTTCAAATCATCAGATTCGATAGGTTTAATAGAATTCTCTATCTTTATTATTGTATCTGACATTGTCCTATATCATGAAATTCTGAGATTGTTCATGACGTCGTCAGTCAAATTACTGTGCCTTCAACACAGAGCCTTTAAATCTGTATTCTTCAACACAGAGCCTTGGCTCACACCAAACATTAAGGTAGATTCATGACAGATCGCCATCTTAGATTTTACAATCCCAGTAAAAAAATCGGCCTAGCCATCTACAATCTTGGAGACAGACTATTTATTTATATAAAGAAAACTTAATGATTTATAGTGAAACTCAAGATATGTTGAAAAAATATAAAATTAAGTGATTTTAGAATCAATTCTTCTAAATAATCCATTTAAGGGAAGATAACTCGTTTATTAAAATATATATATACTGGACAGATAGGTAATATTCATATTTTTACTTGTAGCAGGAAAACAATTTCGGTGACACCCTTTTTTTTAAAACATATAAAATTTATCTCACAGTTTATTTCAAAATTCTATCACATAGATGATTTTTTTTTGTACATACCAAAAAAATAATGACCAATCTATCCAATTTTTCAACGACTCGGCTTGGAAAATAGCACGGTGATCCATACTTTTTATATGTTTGAAGAAAGCATAGTTACATCTTCGTTTTGGCACAAAGTATAAGAAAATTCTATATCAAGAAATATATATACCTATGATCTATCTAAAAGGTACCCAAAAATGACCAGTGTAAAGCCATGGAAACAGGGAAAATAACGGTGTAATCTATTATATGACAAACACTTATGAAGCACATCAAAAACGACAACCACTGAACAACACGTTTCTAACACAGGACAGGTGCAAACGAATACCTCGGCGGGTTCAAACGTTTCAACCGGCGCCTGTTGAATACAAATACAAAATACAAAGTCTACTTATGAGTTCCATTGCAAATGATCACAATCAAATTGGTCAAACAGACGCTGGATCTATTCTTATCTTTTTTCAGCCATTATCAAGCCGATGCAAAAAAAAATACTAATATTCTGAATATTTACAATATTTTTCTTGAAGTTTATTACTATTGCAAAGAAAAGATAAAATTTTAATTTCATATAATATCCTTTGTGGTTCTGAATTTGGTTTAGGGTCTACACATGACAAACTAAATTAAGAATATGCAACATACTTGCAAAACCACGTCTGTTTTTGGTAATTTTCGAGAATTGACCTTCTTGGTTAATATTTTATGACTTCCTGACGTATATAGGCACTATGTTTTAATATTTGAATATTAATAAATGTCCCGTCAACCTAAAAGAAAGCAAAATTTTAAGAATTATTTTTGGAGCGGTATCTGCACCTGCTGGCACCCTGCAGAATCCACCACTGCGCAAGTCATTATTTAAACAAAACGGTGCATACGACAACACAATTAAGTCTGTGTCCACACTTCTTTATTACAAACAAAAAAGTGAGATAAAACTTGATTTCGATAAATTCTGTTAAAAAAAAAGTAGTTCACCGATTTACCATAAATTTTCAAAAAAATCAATCTTATCTTTACTATCAAAATCAGAGATACTAGATTTATACAAATTCTTGGATTCAGAGAGAGGACCAGAGAGTAAATTAAGCTCATAATGTCCATGATTTTTCCCGCGTTTCAGATAGTTATAGCGGGAAAAGACTCAAAATTGTCTCCCTTTCACACTGATACGGGTGACTGAACCACACTAAACAGGATCTGCGTTCGCACTGAGCGGTACATGAGCTAGCCGTTTTAGTGTTTCTGTGTAATATTAACGTGTTGTGAGCTTTGCAGATCTATACGACGGTCTGATTGAACGAACTTCAGATAGATTAGACAGAAGACAAACATTATGGCGGATCCAGCGCATGTTCAAATGCAAATGCAGGGCGTTGCCCAACCGCAGGTACAAGGATTGCCACCAGCTTTAAATTTTCTGTCTGCACTCTCAGAGGTCAATATTCATCAGCATCTTGATATTCTTGAAGGTAAATTGATTCATTACTGTCTGTTTTACAGTATTATTATGATAATTCATAATTGTTTACATATTTACATCAGTTTGCTTACAGGTCAATAAAGAGGATGATATATGTCAATGCATACCTGTGTATTTTAAACTCAACAGGTGCGAAATAGAAAGACAATTCTGGCTATTTCGTAATAACTGAGACATGGAACTATTATATTATTAGTATTAAAGTCCCAGCTGAGACATAAAAATAGTTATACCCGGTTGTGTAAACTTAGAAGAGGGGGGTACTGAACACGGAAACACGAAAAATAAAAATTGGGAAAAACGAAGCACGAGAAATAAAATTGTAAATATAAAGTAAAAAAGTACCAGCAGTTATTACTCAGCCGTTCTTGGAGTTCGTGTATATATATGGACCATAATTTGCTATTGGGCTCATTCCTATATAAACTATAGAAAAGTGATAAAATTGTGAATTACTGTAAGAAAAGTTGTAACTACATCTAAAGATGCCATTATTTTTATCAACATACAAGTGTATGCTACTCTTCCCTAGAAAAAAAATTGAAATAAACAAATTTCAAAGATTCTACAACCGTATTTTTGTGTCGTTTCTCGCGTTACTTTTTGCTTCCGAAGAGCATAACGCTGACTGATTTATAGATAATCGTCACCGGCAAATTCGTAACTTTTGCTTTCAAATAACAAAGAACATCGACCAATAAGAATATTCAGAAGAAAATGCAGAGAACTATAGGTATTTATGTAGCAGATGTAAGAACAGTGGCGTGACTTTTGTGTCCGATTTCGTAACGCAAATTTTAGATGATGTAATCTGCAGAGATGATTTACATTCTTGTTTTGATCTTCGTAATAATTAAGTAAGAAAATGACGTTATCGTTATGCGTTACATTTCACACGAAACAGAAGTCCAGTTATTTATTAAACTTGTTT
Source organism: Mytilus trossulus (assembly GCF_036588685.1). Taxonomy (NCBI): domain Eukaryota; kingdom Metazoa; phylum Mollusca; class Bivalvia; order Mytilida; family Mytilidae; genus Mytilus; species Mytilus trossulus. The sequence continues at coordinate 14,105,844 of NC_086378.1, read as the reverse complement.
TTGTCCTTAAGTTCTAATCATTTCCGATCATACGTGAAACATGTGACTAACATGTGATCACGCCATTACAGTGGGACATACTATATACTAGTTCTAAACATTGTTTTTGTTTCCAACGGGATGTTAGCAAACATAATCTGTAGACTTGTTTCGACTTGTTTAAAAAAGGAAAATATAATTTTCAAAGAGATTGCGCCAGGGGTCTATTATTTTTCCTATGTGCATAATGTTACATACGATCTTGTGTGAAAATAAATGCCCAATGACTTGACAAAATCGATTTCAGATTTGACCGACGTTTAAACACACTACATGTACGTTTCCCAATAACAATGTAAAGGGTCCTTGGAAAATTCAATCGAAATTACGTCTCTTATCATCTTCTTATGATGTTCGTTGGATTGATTTTTTTCTTCAGCAGTAAATATTACTGGATATTTTAGGTGGATATTTTAGGTGAATAAAGATAATTAAATGAAAAATGCATGTTAATATACCGTTACACTTGGAATGTACAAAGTTGGTAACTTTGTCACAATTTTTAATTAAATTTTTTTATTCATGTTCTGCAAACACTTTTCAGAAACGCAATAAACTTGTCAAAGGAAAAGTAAACTTTTACCAGGCATGACTTGCAGGGGTGTGGGAATATTTGTTGTGGGCACTTGTCCCTGGGCAAGTAAAACTGTAAATTTTACTTGTCCGAAAAAAAAGTTACTTGCCCTGATTGTCCCAATAGATATTGAAGTATATCATTGTTAGCTAATATATGATTCTAAGCACTTTTTTGCATCACAAACAAATGAAACTCATTTGTTTATATTGTGTAAAAATTTAGGAAACTTAGGAAATGGGTTAACATCAATGGGACAGAAACCTAACAGCAAACCAACCAATCAGATAACATGCCGAGGACGATTTTGCATCAGTTTTTGTATAAAAATTGTAGCCATTAGGTACAAATACTAAATTAAGAGGACAGTGAGTGAAGCAATGGAAACTAAATAATAGATTAACTATTGATTTTTGATGTTTCTCTTAACACTGACACACTTGGGTTTTTTTTCTTCTTGATAATTATCATGATGGGCAATTCAATTGTCCCTTCTATTAACCACTTTGACATCAAATAATGTTGACCTTTCTTCTATAGATGAGACAAAAAATAATTTATTTTCCGAATTTACAAGATGTCTGAAATTCTCGCTTCCGTATCTTTTTAAAGTTTTTAAAAATAATTCGTGTCCGTCTCCATTTGCGTTTTAGGTTTTCTACTCGACTCATAACTCTTTTTGGTGGCACGACAGTATTTGATTTTCAGAATTTAGGTTGCTCTTTTGTGTACCCTACTTAGGAAATGTATCTAAACAGTGTGATTGGACAAAAAATACAGTATCCACTGAACATACTTTCCCAAACTGAGTGATGAATCAGGTGTAGAAAAATATGAAATAATTTTACATACAGATGAAAATGAATTTTTGAGAATTTTTTTTAATTTTGCATTCACTGCACCATAAAAGACCTAAAAGTACCAGTGGCCTTAGGATTTTAAAAATAGCAAAAAAAGTAAACGGTCATGATACATATTCCAATTCATTTCTAAATGGTAAAATGAAAGTACTTTAGTTAACTGTGAATGTAGAATTTTTTGCAGTGTTAGAAAGTGGTGAAAATTCTAAAAAGGCTATCATTATCCCTTATGGGCCAGGAAATACTACCGTGCCACCTTAAGTCTAGTGCTTGACCGGTGTTTAATTAAATATTTATCAATCTGAATCTCGATACAAAATCTAAAGAAATGGTACTTCCGGTGAATAATGGATAAAACCTTATCGACGATCCCTGGTCAACAGACAATGCCAATACAATGTTACGCGACTCGGGTTCGCATACTTATTTTTTATCTATTTTCGTAATCGATCTAATTCTGGTATTATATAATATTTATCATCATGAACATTGATGTTTTTCCTCGCTGACCATTGGTTTCTTTTACATCAATTAAAACATCTTTATACGTTTTGGAATTAATTCTATATTTTTGTTGGATTTGAACATTGTCTTGTATATTTTTTAACTTGTCCACGGGCAACCGAGACAAAAATAATTACTTGTCCGGTTGTTCAAATGTACGAGTCAGGCGAGTCGGGCATAGCATTTCCACACCCCTGACTTGAAAGGAAGTACTTTATTGATTTTAGCCCACTAAAGTAGGTTAAAATGTGGAAACCATGTAGATGGTGTACAGGTCACAAATATCACATGGTGCCTATTTTAAAGATTTTAATTCCAAGTTAAAAGTTTTTTTCTTTACTGGATTTAAAGAATTTTACATTGCCAATGATTTGGAATAAATTTTATATAACTAATTTCAAAACCAAATATAAATATATTTTTTTGGCCAAAATATCAAGATACAACGATTATGGTATCCTGTATCAATGAAGAAAATATGGAAATTTCTGAATAAATTGTACTAATTGTTTTTAAAACAAGCACATATTTAGGAGTTTTATAATACTTTTACATTTAAGATGGATATTAAGAAAAAGTATACTGTTCAGATTATTTTAAGCAGATTTTGCAATAAAATAAAACTAAAAAAATGCTTTCGGTTTCTTATGGTTTCCTGTCACGTTTAAAAAAAACTTTAATATAACATTGAAAATAGATTTTAAATATTAACATGAAGCAAGTAACACTAGTAATGGTGTTTATTTATGCCTTTTGAATTATATTGTGCAAAATAAAGAAAATAAAGATTGGTTTCCTGTTTGGTTTCCTGTCACGTAAACAGTGAATCAAAATGTATTAATTTTTTCTCGAAAAACTCAATTGTTCCATTCATACTATTCTAACACCAACACAACCCACAAAATAAAAGTTAAAATTTTAGAACTTATAAAAAAGGATACAAAAAGAAACCAAAGGCCGAATACCAAATTATGGTCCATATAGACATTGTTAATGGACATACAGACCTTGTGGTTACCTTTAAGCGTCTGCTTCTTGCATCTGATTTGAAAAAAATATTATTATGATGGACTTTATTACATGTCTAGCATACATATACAATAGTATCCAATTCACTTTTTAATCAAATGAGGGAAAAGGCAAGAACGAGAAATTAGGAGCACCCATATGAAACACGGAAAATAAATAAGGGGAAATACGAAGCATGCACATGGAACCAAACACGAGAAAACGAGAAAGAAAACACTAAAAACACTTGAAATAAAAAGGCCGAAAACATTGCACGAAATTAACCCTGTACCACCCTCTTAGAAAAATAATAAGTGAAAGGAGAAAACTAGCAGTTTTTATTGTTTTACACCACAAAGTCAACTATGTGTACAGACAAACTGATATATATTTAGCAGAGTTTTAATGCATGACATGACCTAGATGTATATATAATTTATATGAAGTATATGTTTCAGACAATTAAAAACTATCTTTGATTTTCATGAGCATGCATTTTCCTCCAGTCTGCAAAAGACAGCAAAATTAACAAACACATGAGTTTAATTTGATACAGTCTATTCAGTTACAAAATTTTAAATTAAATATTGTTGGAGGATGCCTTTTGTCCATCTATTGTACATTTTAAATAATACATCTCACTAAATGTACAATATATTATATGAGCAATGATGAGGGGAGCTTTCACAAACTTCCCTGACTTTCGTTTATTTTCACACCTTCTGTAACGGTAGTAACAAAAACCGAATAGCAAAATCTAGTTAAGTATTTAACATTAAATTATATTCTGATACATAGAATGCATTTAAATTTTATTTCATCTATGTCCAGCTACAATGTACATGTTTGCTCTAAAACTTTTTCAGATGCATATATTTGAGAGAAAAAAACATGATGAACCTCAATCTAACTACTGGTATAGTCTGATAGTGTGCATGATGAGCTTCAAAATTAATGTCTATTTAAACTTGCAGTGTTACATTTATGATTTATTCATATATTATAATACATTATAAAATAATGTAAATTGAATTTTAAAAAGGAAGAAACAAGTCAGCATACTTCATCAATCTGTGCTTATACATGTATATCCACTTTGTATAATATGTAGTATTGGTTGAAACATGTACATGTACAATGTACATGTAGCTGTAAGAAATATTTATGTGGTTTAACATTTTTTAACATGTCAAACTATATTCATATATATATACATTGTAATACATGTAAGTGATTAAAAAAGAAATCATCTTCATGATCTTGTTAGCCTGCAAGTCCCATAATTGATTTTTTGAGCAGACTGTATGTGTATATTGTGTCCTTGGAAAACTCAAATAGGTGGAAAAGCACAAAGAGTGGATACATTTCTGTCATTTTTCATCTTTGGAGTATTGAAATGTACAGTCTTCAAAAACTTTTTATCCATCCATATTGTGAAGTTGATATTTTTGAAGAACTGCCTGATTAACCAGTCATGCCAGTTAAGAATTTTTAGAAGTTACCGTAGACTCAAATAAAAAATCCACTATGAAAAAACCCGTAAAATTCGAGATTTCTGTTGACTTCTCTTTGATGAATCACGAATCTTAATACAACAGCATAACCACTAGTTTTGAAAATGTATAAGTATTGAAAAGAGATGTCTTATTTTCTGAGATTTAGAATATATATATATCATTAATTTCCCTGGAGAAGTTCCACAATACTAAGATTTTAAATGTATTGACATACTAACTGAACATACATTTTTATGTCTGAATATCCATATCTGACATTCAGCAAAATAGACATAAAGAGTCAGTTGTTAAATATTTAATCATGTTTAGAAGCTTATACATCATGTACATGTATCAATTACAATTAATCAATTGAAAAGTGCTTGCTTGCTTACTTCTTAATGTTCAGTTGCATTTGTTTGAATGAAATCTAGATATAATCTAATGCCTAAATAAAAGCTATGAATTTATCAGATTAATCTTTTCCACATATATTTTTAAGAACTAGGTTCACATGATTAAAGAATCAATTGTTTATAAACAAATTCAAATGGATTCCCAGCATGCATCTTCTTCCTTTTTATTAAAATTAAGACAGACCTGTACATGTTTACCCATTGTTTACAACTTCTTTTGTATTTTTTAACATGTATATATATATTACAATGAATTTGTGTCAGTTTTAAAAAAAAAAAAATCTATGATCACATCCAAGAAAAATTCAATTCAATATCATTATGAGGGTAAAAGTATAACAAATCCCCATTAACTTCTATAGAAACCTACATGTATAATGTATTTATTGACAAATTGAAACCGGTTTAAACTTTAAAAATAAGAAACTTTAAATGTATCCTTCATTAACCAACAAATGTTGGCCAATCTTTTGCAACAATCAAAAGATAAGGTCATGTGACTTTTAACGCCTGTTCAGATGGCGTTGTTTACAACGACAAGATTCACACTACATGATTTCTATTGGTAAACATGTATACCTTTAACCCCTAACATCTCTGACTCAAGTTTTTTTTATTTGCCTTCAGCAGAAATAAAAAAAAAATGACTGAATTTTTTTATTTATCTTTGCAAATATATTTATTGTAAACATTACCCACCACTCAGTCAGTGGAGCACAAGTTTTCAGTGTTTTACAAGAAGCTCTCCCTCTGACATACTAGCAGTCTTCCATGACATATACAATTTACTGAATTTATTGGTAGCTGGTATAATTTGTAGATTTTAGATTTGTGTTCTAAAGAGTTATCTCTCTGACATTGAATATTTAACACGACAACAAAAATTCTTTAAAAAAAATCTAATTGCTTCCATTCTCTAACTTATGTTTGTCTCAATCAAATGTTATGAAAAGTATGCACAAAGACTATCTGACTATTGCAACAAAAACATCAATTTTAGATTTGGGTGGTGTCACTTTGTAATCGTTTTAGAGTTATGTCCCTAAAGTTTTTCAAATCTTATAAATACAGTTAGTAGTTATTTTTCACTAAAAATTGGTTTTAATTCTGATATATCAACTTTTAAATTATCTTGCTTTGCGTGGGCTGATGACAATTTGGTCTGGTTTAGAACCAGTCTATGATTATTGATTGATTGACTAACTTGTGTGTTGTAGGTGTGAACCGGTAATAACAATCAATTCAATAATTGACAAATGGACTACATGTATTAGGCAATATATACTTGTGAAATTATATTTGATCACCTTTATAATGTCATTTGATGAGTTGATTTATCAGTAAAATAACAAGGAAGTAGCACTTGTAACTTGTAAGCTAATTGGCAATTTCCTATTAAAGATAAAATACATGTATAGATAGATGTTTTACATATAGATGTTAAAAGCTGTAATTGATATATAGGTTTAAATATCACATATATGCATGGTCAAAAAATTTCAGCCAACTCATTGTACATGTATGAGGTATTGTCCTTAAATAGCATTTTATTTTTCCATATTTTGTGCTTTGGCAAAAACTATAGACTTAATGGTATAAATCTCACTGACATGAATTTTGATTTTCAATAGTTTTGTGGGATGTCCATGATGAAGATTATTCCAATACATGTATCCTCTGTGTTCTGCATAGATTTTTTATGTAGAAATCAAATTTATTTTTCTAACTAGTAAGGGAATGTAATTATTTTACATAAATTCAATATATATAATATAATTTTATACAATGTATATATAAAATATCTGCACAATACTACTAATGGAAGAGACCGATTTTATTGAGCTGCAACTCCTCTAAAACCATACAAAGTCTAAAATTTTCTTAAAGGATGTATAAATGCAGTATTTTGTACTTCCAAAATTTGTCTTTGAAACAATTTTTTTTTTTTAAATTTTAAACACCAAATTTGTGAAACTGTCTTAGTCTTAGTCTTATATGCATTCACACCCACTAAGCCACTTTACTGCCCACAAAATTTAAAGATACACAATATGTGATGAAAATAAAGCTCTAAAGAGAGGTCAGCCACAAGTCATCATACATTAGTTCCCTTTATTTTCAATGATAAAGTGATACATGTACCTCTTTTAATTTCAGTTGCTATTGGATGGGAGAAAAATAACAAATACAGAATATGCAACGGTCAAGATCAACAATTCATGTATGCAAAGGAAGGTACGTTGTGCATATTACATTTAATACAAGCAGACATCAAATTGACAATGCAGCCAAACAAACACACAACTAATTTATCATGTATACAGCCAAACACACAGCCAAACACACATCCAAACATACCATACACATCAACATGTTCTGTCAAAAATACACACATACACATTGTCATGTACAATCTGTACTTGTAACCACACCCTTACCAGCCCAGGCTTATATAAATTGATTGCAGTCAGGTCTGTTTAAATTAGGTCTATTGGAACTAGCGCTAGAACACTTGGTACATGTATGTTGTATAAATTCATAACTTATTTTCATTCCCTGTCAAATACTAACATGAACTACATGTACATGTATATAAATATTTATTAATGTATGTATAAATCCAATGTGCCTGGCTATAAAACATACTTAAAGTTTACTGAAGCTTTTTTGAGATTTTGATTTGATTATTTTTGTGTTTCATTAAATTGAATCCTAACTTTATTAATATTGATAGAGAAAATCCACTACAGGACAGCCTGCATTATTTGGTGACCAGCTAATATTTGTACTTCCTATTCTCATGTACATGTGTGAAACCTTTGTGTTGAAGGCTGTTTACAATGGAGAATAAGTTTTAGGCCGTTTCAAATAATAGAATTGATTTATACATGTAATTTAAATGCCTCAAGCTACAACTAATTTGTTCAAGCGTTTGATGTTGTTTGTTATACATGTGTGTATTTTATGAAATTGACCAGTGAGAGGCACTTGAAAGCAAAAGTGACATGGTACTTTAGTTAAAACGTCAACATGGTCAATAATAGCTGCATTTTAAATCTTTTAAAATTTTAACATTAAAATTGAGCATTGACAATTGTCACATGATTTTTTTTAAATCTCTTAAAATCAATTATTTTTCTTTGCAAAATTTTGCAGTTTTATTTTATCAGTAATTGAAAAAAAAATAAGAAATGCAAATTTATGACTTAACAGAGCTCCAGATAAGAATTCTCAAATTGGGTTTTTTACCCACCATTTTCTGATATAATTGGGTGATAAAGTTTTTTAATTGCATTGTCAATTCCAATTCACCCCTCAGGTTAATATTAAATTGGGTTTTTCTCTCAACACAATCTATTGAACATTTAGGCTATATCAGCCCCAAATTTTTTCGATCTTAAAAATGTTTCTTTCTTTGTTTAGCTGTTTTATTTAGTCAATAGTTAGGCCTAGAGTTATTTGGTTTGTTCACTGACGAGCAATTGTAGGTTTAATTTGTGTCATGTTTCAAACCTTCTGCCAGTTTTGTATTTTTTCACAAAAATAGATGTGTATTCACAGGCACTCGTCTTATACCTTTATATAATAAATTCTGAGACCAGTGCCTGTGTGTGTATTCAATATTTAACTGTAAAATGAAAACAAATAGTATATAAACCTAATTATACTTGAATGATTTTGTTTTATTCAATTTACATTAATCTGGGTTTAGTTGTCTTTCATTTGAACTTTTAGTTTCTGATGCTTTATCATGTCAAAATTGATTTGGCCTTTCCCTTTTTCCAACTCATTTCGTTTTTGACGAAACCCCGTGTTTATAAGCAATGTTCTCGTTAAGGTATGCACACACACCCGTGCTGAGTCTTGTTATCATCATTACTTTCCCTCAGCTTTTCAAAAGAAGCAGAGAACATTTTTACCGGACATTCACTTTCGTTTTAATTCAATGTATATTATGTTAAATCTCGAGCAGTGCTAATTGGATAAACGCCAAGAAGATCGAAATGTTTTCAAAAACATGTGTATCTATTGAGCAACTGAAAACTCCAACAGGGACCCATTCCAGCTACTTTATGCAGGGATCTATTTTTAGAGCAAAAGGAAACTTCCAATTATAAATATAATATATTATAAAAATAGATTAACGTGACGACTGTAAACAGAAAAGGGTAAATAATGCTATCGATAGCCATTTAAAGGGTTGAGAACTCATGATTTTGGCATATAATTAGGTTTTCCTTTGAATTAATTGGGTTATTGAACCCTGCAATGGGCAATTGCAATGTTTTTTTTTTTCATTTGTATTGCTTGATCACGCAAATACGCAACTTATCTGGAGCTCTGACTTAATACAATTGAAATATAAATTCCTTCAACTGGTATAAAATTTCCACATTTTGTTTTTGCTTAATACAGAATAGTTTGAAGGGATTTATAATTTTTCTTGGCTGATTTTTTTTTTTGTTACTTTCATTTGTAAGTTTTGTTTTGAAGTTCAGGCCTAAATTAGAGTATTTTTTATATAATTGCTGGTTGGATACATGTGACAACTTCAAAAGCAGTTTTCTCTGTAAATAAGTTGGAGTTATCTCTCTTATTACACACAATGAATGTTGTGAGGTACAATTTAAGTCATTGATTTATTGTACATGTAGTCACCAGAAGTTTGAAATCATCTGCTTTTCCTATATTTTTCTAATGTGTTGTTTTTGGAATGGTTTCAAAAAATAAGGAATTGTCATTGTTAGAGTAAAATGCAATTGCAGTATTACATAAAGATGGTACAATGTATGAAAGGACCTGATTTTTCAGGGCAAACATGAAACCTGGCCCACTTCAGTATTTGAAATTAGAATACAGAATAGTTCGAAGGGTTTATAATTTTTCTTGGTTTTTTGTTGTTGTTACTTTCATTTGTAATTATTGTGTTTTTAAGTTTTGCTTTGAAGTTCAGGACTAAATTAGAATATTTTTTATATATAATTGCTGGTTGGATGTGACAACTTCAAAAGCAGTTTTCTCTGTAAATAAGTTGGAGTTATCTCTCTTATTACACACAATGAAAGTTGTGAGGTAAGCCATTGACCTGATACATTGTACATGTAGTCACCAGAAGTTTGAAATCATCTGCTTTGACTATATTTTCAACGTTACATATTGTTTTTGGACATTGTTGGAATGGCCCCATAAAATAAGGAATTGTCATTGTTAAGAGTAAAATGCAATTGCAGTATTGCATAAAGCTGGTATAAAAGGAACTGATATTACATCGCAAACATGAAACCTGGCTCACTTCCAACTATAACAGTATTTGAAATTAGGTTTCAATGTTTAGAATCAGGAAGGGCCAAATCAGGGTCACCATTAGCTTTATGTAACTGGTATATGATATTTACATTTTATCTATGTATTCCAGAATATATTAGCACTTTTAATTAGGAGGAATACTATATAATCTTTCAATCAGTTAAACAGAGGTCTGGAGTAATTGACATGTTAGAAACTGGTAGTAGTCATATGTAACATGTCTAAAAATTTATTGTATTATTGTCATTTTGCTGAGTTTTTTCTGTTATCTATTCTGACATACCAGACTCTGACTTCTTTTATACTGAGTTTTACTGTATGAATTGCTTTGTGTTTGTTTACTCTACGTTGGCTAGAGGTATAGGGAGAGGGTTGAGATCTCAAGAAACATGTTTAACCCTGCCATATTTTCGCACCTGTCCTAAGCTAGAAGGCTCTGGCCCTTTTTAATCTTGTATATTTTTTAATTCAACTTCATTTATATTTTTTGAGTTAAGTTTAATCTGACATTTAATTTCACTTAACTAGTACACATTTATGTTTAGGGGCCATCGGGGTGCAGGGTTAACCCGCTGTGTTTAAGACCTATTGCTGGCCTTTGGTTGTTTTCTACTTTGGTCTGGTTGTTTTGCTTTTTTTAACACATTCCTCATTTCCATGTTATTGTACAATGTATTATTGCAGACATCTTTGATATAAGGAAGACCAGGCAAATGCCAATTATTGATCAAATTTTGTCTCTTATTGAACCAATGTTTTATGACCCATTTATGGGTATTATGTTTTCTGGATCTGTGCGTGGCCTTCCATCCGTTCGTCCATCTGTCCTGCTTCAGGTTAAAGTTTTTGGTCAAGGAAGTTTTTGATTAAGTTGAAGTTCAATCAACATGAAACTTAGTACACATGTTCCCTATGATATGATCTTTCTAATTCTAATGCCAAATTAGATTTTTTATTGCATTTTCACAGTCCACTGAACAAAGAAAATGATAGTGTAGATGGGGCATCCGTGTACTGGGGACATATTCTTGTTTATTCCTAAATAAAGTTTAAGTGAAATATTTAGATACATTTGTACAAGCAACTTAGATGAAAGATACTTTGTCAATGAATAAATCTTTAACAGTAATTAGTTCAAAGGTCAATACAGTCATAATAAGTCATATGGTGACCATTAGTTGCTCGTATCTTTGTCTTAACAGAGTTTAAAGCCATATGGTGACCATTAGTTGCTCATATCCATATCATTTGAACTTTGGTAGATATTTGTCTGAATGGACTTTAAAGCCATGTTGGTGACCATTAGTTGCTCATATCCATGTCATTTGGACTTTGGTAGATATTTGTCTGAATGAATTGTAGTTTCACATGTTTTTCATATTTTTAGACTATTTGCACTTGTCCCCTTAGAGGAAAGTGTAAGTGGGAGAAAGTCTAATAACTGGAATCGTAGTAATATAATAATAGTTCCTATTTAACAACTATGCTATAAATTTGAACCTATACAACACTATAGATTTGTTTTATACTTTAAGAAGTTGCTACCCACTAACTTCATTGAACTTGTATGACTACCAATAACAGTAACGTTCATCAACGGTACATTTGTTCTAACTTGAAATGTTTAGCTGATATCAATATTGAATTATGTAATAAATAATTACTGAGATGACAAGTAATTTTTCATTAGTTGTCCTTCTATGGACCTCATTAGAACTCTTTGACAAAAAGATCAATGTATGGCAGTGTATCCTAAACTCTGTCTGACCGACAAAATGTCAGACAGAACTTATGAGATTTTTTTGTTAAATATTCAGTAGAAAAGTTCAGATTTCTCTTCCGGCCAGATAAACCCTAAAGGCTAAAACAGTTTTGCACAGACTGTGTATGGAGGGTCAAAATTCAGGATGAAAGCATGAATGATGAATCCCACTGCATATCATATGATAACAATATACATAATTAATTACATTGAAACATCCTATAAATTCCACTTTGATATTTACAACTTTGCCACTACAAAATGACCACAGCCTATAACCATGATAACCATGACAAAAGATAGAATTAGATATAAATTGTCATCATAACAAATGTAATAGTAAACAATCCATAATCTGCTATAGTGCCAATGTACTGTATTTCCAAATATTAATGTAAAAATTAATTACCATGTTTACTTGGGTACATATGTTTATAATGGCACACCTCATATTTGTATACAGGGGGTCAATAATTTGGACATTATATTTGTTTGTTTATGTAGGCTTTTGGGATTCATTTGTCACCTTCTGTGTGAAATCAATTTGAAACGTTATTTGTAACTTTGTTTTGTCTTTAAATATAGAAATAAGTAGATGTGGTATGATGCCCATTTCATTTCTTTGCTAACCCAATAAATTATTATTTGTTTCTGTACCTTCCAAAAAAATGTGCAAATTCTTGCTTTCAATTTTCTAGTTCTGATAAAATATGTGTTATGTTTATTATAAATAGAAGAGGCAATTTAGTATCGAATCAAACATTAGTGTGGTGTGATAGATCTTTGACTAATTTTTTTTTTTATTTGTTTTGCATTACATGCATTATTGACAGACACATTGAGAAAATTTGTGGAAGATATGTGATGGTGCATTGTTTTGGTTTTTTTTCTCATCTGTGGTTTCATGAGACATAGGGATTGCAATCCTGCTGCTAAGATAATAACTATTTGTAAAAAGATGTATATTTCTGAATTTACAAAGTTTCTGTCTGTCATATCCATTGTCCTTGACCTTATTTTCAGAGTTTTTTCATGCTTGAAAAAAAAAAAATTGTTTGTCAAGTGGAATACTCACTCCTCATTTATGAATAATGAAATACTGTATCTATAGGGGGTTATTTTCGCAATTTTCATTGAACATGTTGAATAAGGTATACAAAATATTTTCGCGGTTATTTTTTCGGTGTATTCAAAACTTCAACTAATACCTTTGTATGTGCACTTGTAAATCGACGGAATTTATTTTAACTAATTTGTTCCATCTGTGAAAATAAGCGAAAATTTACACCCCACAAAAATAAGCCACTATACAGTAACTAGACTTGCTATATGAGTTTCTTGTGAATTCGGTAATTAAGGCTTCACCAGATCTCAATCTAATACCATGGTTCATTGCACAACTTTTAGTTTTGATCTTTTGGTCTATTCCTCATATATATTACAAGCAGCAGGTCAATTATATTTGGTGAACATGTAAAGATTATTTTATTTTACAGACACCGACTGTTGTGTTAGACAGTTCTGTGGTCCAGCTCGACCTTTTACCATGAACATTACAGATAACAATGAGCAGCCATTGATACAATTATACAGACCATTTAGATGTCAAGCCAGCTTATGTATGTGTTGTTACCTACAAGAGATGGACATAATGAGTCCACCAGGCCTTTCAGTAGGAGGTATAAAACAGCTGTAAGTCACACATATATATACAAACACACATACACACATATACACACCTATAGTACTGTTACCTACAGGAGATGGACATAATGAGTCCACCAGGCCTTTCAGTAGGAGGTGTATAACAGCTGTAAGTCACACATATATATACAAACACACATACACACATATACACACCTATAGTACTGTTACCTACAGGAGATGGACATAATGAGTCCACCAGGCCTTTCAGTAGGAGGTATAAAACAGCTGTAAGTCACACATATATATACAAACACACATACACACATATACACACCTATAGTACTGTTACCTACAGGAGATGGACATAATGAGTCCACCAGGCCTTTCAGTAGGAGGTGTATAACAGCTGTAAGTCACACATATATATACAAACACACATACACACATATACACACCTATAGTACTGTTACCTACAGGAGATGGACATAATGAGTCCACCAGGCCTTTCAGTAGGAGGTATAAAACAGCTGTAAGTCACACATATATATATACAAACACACATACACACATATACACACCTATAGTACTGTTACCTACAGGAGATGGACATAATGAGTCCACCAGGCCTTTCAGTAGGAGGTGTATAACAGGTGTAAGTCACACATATATATATACACACACACACACACATACATACATACATACACACATAAGGTAATGTTTTATACAGGAGATGCACATAATGAGTCCACCAGGCCTTTCAGTAGGAGGTGTTAAACAGCTGTTACTCACACATATATATAAACATACATACACATACTAAACACATATGGTACTGTTACCTACAGAAAATGGACATAATGAGTCCCAACAGGCCTTTCTGTAGGAGGTGTTAAACGGCTGTAAGTCTTTTATATATTGAAACACACATATACAAAAACACGTACATACACACAAATAGTACTGTTACCTACAGGAAATGGACATAATGAGTCCGAAAGAGGGACAGTCAAACTCATCAATCGAAAACACCATGGCTAAAAATTGACAAACAGACAAACAAACAAAAGTACACATGACACAACATAGAAAACTAAAGAATAAACAACACAAACCCCACAAAAAACTAGGGGTGATCTCAGGTGCTCTGGAAGGGTAAGCAGATCCTGCTCCACATTTGGCACCTGTTGTGTTGCTTACGAGATAACAAATCCAGTAAATAGTCTTAATTCAGTAGGTCACATTTATGACAGGGAAGGGAATGTAGCCACAGGCCTTTCTGTAGGAGATGTTAAACAGCTGTGAGCCTTATCCATACAAGTACACATGCATACACACATATCATATAGGAAGTGACATAATATTAAGCCCCCAAATGCATTTCAGTAAGATTATATACACACATATGGTACTGTCTCATCCAGAAATTAAACAAATTAAGACCCCAAGTAATTATTGTAGGTGCTTAAGAGCATTTAAACATACATACATACAAACACATATGTTTCATGCCGGAAATGGACATGAGTCCACAAGGCCTTTCTATAGATACATTTATGATTAGCAGTTCAAAAATTAAGAAGTAAACAATGTGTGACATATTTGTACAGCTTTTACTCCCTATTTTTTCAGATGGACCCCTTGGAAGCCAAAGTTTGAAGTCCATGACGCACAGAACACCCCTGTGTTCCACATTATAGGAGAATGTTGCTTTTGTTGTCCATGTACAGATATCACTTTCCAAGTAAGAGACCTAATATATGACCATATGATATTAGCTGTGTTTTTATCATGTTTTTTGGCATTTGTGATATTTGTACTTCTAATTTTTTATGTTGATACAGATGATTCTGTAGGGTCATTGAATGTGTGAAAATTTCACAGAACTCGATAAGGATCATTAAATAAGTGAAAATTTTAAAGATATATATGACTCCATATACCTAAACCATGTGTTCTGTAAGTGACTGAAGTAAATTGTTACATAAGAGGGAAAGATAATTTTCCGATTTATTTGATTGCTGAGACTACATTTTGTCTATAATAGCGACTCAGAATAGCGATAAGCAAGGTCTTGTAGTATATATATCCTGTAAGTTTTACGATATTTAGCAATTAAGCTGCACATTAAATAAGGTACATTCCATCAGGAATAATATTCTTTCATTAAATAAACACCCAGATGAAAGCTTTAAATCTGTCCATTAATTATTCTCTTCATCACAAATTTAATTTTATTAGATGACCTTTTGATATTGAAATATATCACGGAAATGATCCAAAAAGTTTTTACAAGAGTACAGTTTGATTATGGTGTGGTCTATTTACTTAAAAATCAGCACAAGTATTGATTCTGCTAGTTTTAATCACTTGAAGAAGACATGTTCTCCAAACACTTAAAATGTCTATAGACACTTAAAGAATGCAATCTTCTTTTGTAAGAAAAGTGTTGTTTTGCAAAGATATTTAGAAGTTACCTAACTATTTATCTGTGTAGCCAGATAGATAACAAAATTACCTGCTTAAAAAAAAATGAGTTATCCTAAAATATTACTTATTTAATCTGCCTTAAATATAGGTGTCATGATTTTATATTATAATAAAAGAATTTATATTGAAATAAATAATAATTAACATCAGAAACAAATGCTTGTTGCAATTTTTGGGATACGATTGCTCTCAAGCAATCTGTAGACTTATACCATTGGCTCAGAGCCATGCCCTCACATAAACCGTTTTAATCTAAACATTAAGGAACATCTCAGATTCTTATGATTGTCTTAACAACTTTAACAACTCTCCTGTTATGTTCTTTTCATAACCTTCATGTTTGATATTTCCCTTGACTTATATGCGTGTTTTTAACAACAGGGAAAATCAGATTTAAGCAGTATTTATATTTAGTGTTTTTATAAATTTAGAAACAGGTCAGAGGGAATTCCACAGTTTTGATAAAATGCATTCTCTGAATTTCGATAAATCTATTTCTGTCAAATAAGACCTGAACTGGAGTTTTTCTTATATTTCACCATTATGAAACTGATATTTGATATTGTACTTTTATAAAGAAATAGAGAACCATCTAGGTCGTTAGATTGAATGGTTGCTCTGGATTCCCAAATCAACTGATTAATTTAAAACTCATAGGATCCTTTCTATGTATGTCCGCTATGGAGGGTTATTGTTGATGCATAATTTTAAATCATATGCATCATATAATTTAAAATATATGTAGTCCACATCGTAAAGGTTTAACTACAACACCCCTTCAGACAAAATGGAGTCTTCCATAACTTGTTTTGAGTTGTCTCCCTTCTCAAAGTAACTACCTTCAATTCTGAATCATAACGATTCAACTCGTTGAGAAAAATTAACTCGATCTGTCGATAAACGTCGTATTATATTAAAAACGATCACAATTTAAACCGAGGAATGTGTACAGAAAGGACTCATGACCACTGACCTAAAGGAAATTAAATCTTTGAAGAGTAAAGAATGGGGTTCCTCCTACAATTAACGTAGGAAAATAGGTGATAAGATATGAAGTGTAATACCTTCTCTCACTCTGAGTCTCAGTGACTGCTGTGGAAAGTAAACTTAGAATTGATGGTACAAAAATAAAACACAATAGTTCTAAGTACATTGTTCATACATTTGTATTCGAGATTGGCTATTTTATAAATATACAGATTACTTAAATTACATTTTACATGTGCAGTTGAATTAGTTTTGAAAATAATATTATCCAGCTACATTTGTACATACAAACATGTGTCAATGAAATAATGGCAATTGTATTCCTCAGAGCAATCTGCTCTTTGACTTTTTTATCAGATGTAAAAAATAATTCTTAACATTAAATATAAATTACCCATGCTTGTATTGCCCTCAGAGCAATCTGCTCTTTGACTTTGATTTTTTTTATCAGATGTAAAAAATAATTGTTTTCAAAAATGATTGAATGTAATGTCAGCCATGTAGTTGAGAGGAAAAATAAAGAACTGAAGAAGGCCATTGGCCGAAACGTCTTGAAAAATTGGTTTATTTAAACAATTATAAAAAATAATTCTTTTAACAATAGATATAAATTACCCATGCTCTTATTGACGTAACCCAATGCTCATTTCTATTCCTCTTCAAAACACCAATTCAAATTATATCTCAAGTAAAGTAATGAGAAATGATTGACCTTTGAATATCAACATATTTCACAACATGCAATAACTAGGTGTCAACCCTGTGTTTGACATATCCCTGTACATAAATGTGAACCTGTCAATATTTTACTTTCATTAATGCATCACAGGTTTGGACTATGAGGTATAACGATTGTTCATTCATAAAAATGACAACCAATGGCAATACTTTGGTTGTTAGAGGATGGAATTGTGATGACAACCGTATGCTGAATGTGACAGTAGTTCATGTAGTAATGATGTCTGTAGCACGTAAACTTGGCTGTCAGTGTGGTTAAGGATATGATTTATTCAATTTTTACCAAGGCTAAAGTTGACACAGTAACTTTGTATTTAGAAACTGCACTTGGCAGGGTTTACGAACATGTTGTAAGAAAAATTTTGTGTCTGTTGTTGTATGGTAGTGAAGGTTTAGAGAGTCAGACTCATTTTTTCTGCGACTTTTCAATAGAAACAAACTTTTACCATTTTTCTTCACTTGTCTTCAAAGATCTGCTTTTTTAAAAAAAACTTGCAAATCAAACCATTGACCCCAATGCCTCTCAAAAGATGAATGTTTTGTGCCTAAAGCACAGTGTATGGTTTAAAAAGTCATAGTGTGCATCTGGGTTCTTAATAGTCATCTCCCTAATAAAAACACAAGCCATGACTATTTTTGATAAAGGATATATATTTCATTTAATAAATAATTCATTGAAACCATAGATTTGTTTTAAATTTACACATGGCTGGCCATGATATTCAAATTTATTCTGAGTGTTAGCAAATGATTTTCATTGCCACGGCCATGTGTATATTCACTAAAATAATCAGTTTTTCACACTTTTTTTTTTGTCATTCTTGAAGATATTGATTTAATAATTAGTATATTATAGCTTTATTATAACTAATTACAGATCTGGTTGGAATTGTGTTCTAGTCTGATGATTTTGTGCAGAGTTATGATCTTTGGACATAAAAAAAAATCTCTTAAATAATCAGGTTTCAACAGTTTTACCGTCATGATTGAAGTTATTGACTTGATATTTTTATGTAGTTAAATACACCATGACAAGTTATAGATCAAGTAAGAATTTTGTTCATACCAATGATTTTTTTACCAGTAGGGGACTATATGTATTACCATGCAACACTCTCAGAATGCTTGTTTAATTTGCAAATCAAGCCATTAATCCCCACCTAATGCTTCTAATGTTTGCATCCTGGTTCTGGATAGAATTGAGTTGTGCTTATAATACTTGTAAAACAATGTTTAAATTTAATATCAATATATAAAATTGTAAATATGTGTTGATATTTGACTTATTTTATTTCAGGTTGTAGATGCCCAAAAAGGTCATGAGATTGGACAAATTGTAAATATGTGTTGATATTTGACTTATTTTATTTCAGGTTGTAGATGCCCAGAAAGGTCATGAGATCGGACAAATTGTAAATATGTGTTGATATTTGACTTATTTTATTTCAGGTTGTAGATGCCCAAAAAGGTCACGAGATTGGACAAATTGTAAATATGTGTTGATATTTGACTTATTTTATTTCAGGTTGTAGATGCCCAAAAAGGTCACAAGATTGGACAAATTGTAAATATGTGTTCATATTTGACTTATTTTATTTCAGGTTGTAGATGCCCAGAAAGGTCATGAGATTGGACAAATTGTAAATATGTGTTGATATTTGACTTATTTTATTTCAGGTTGTAGATGCCCAGAAAGGTCATGAGATCGGACAAATTGTAAATATGTGTTGATATTTGACTTATTTTATTTCAGGTTGTAGATGCCCAGAAAGGTAATGAGATTGGACAAATTGTAAATATGTGTTGATATTTGACTTATTTTATTTCAGGTTGTAGATGCCCAAAAAGGTCATGAGATCGGACAAATTGTAAATATGTGTTGATATTTGACTTATTTTATTTCAGGTTGTAGATGCCCAGAAAGGTCATGAGATTGGACAAATTGTAAATATGTGTTGATATTTGACTTATTTTATTTCAGGTTGTAGATGCCCAGAAAGGTCATGAGATCGGACAAATCATCAAACACTGGGGAGGCTGTCGAGAAATCTGTGGAGCTGTTAACGATTTCAAAGTCACATGTAAGTTAACAGCCCTGTCTACAGTAGTAGAGGGGTATTATGTTTTTGGTCTGTGTGTTTGTCCAATATTGGTAAAATATTTTAGTAAAGGTACTGTGGATTCATTAATATTTGTTGGATACCAATTTTCGTGGCTTTCGTGGGTACAGGGGAACTATAAATTTCAATATGCACAATGAATTACAAATTTTCTAAAGGAATGATATATACTTTGTCAAAACCATAAAATATAATATCTACGAATATGCAAGTTTTCCTCAAACCACGAAAATTGGTACCTACAAAAATAAATGAATCCCCAGTAGTTTATTATAGAGTTGTAGTCACATCAACTTGAAACTTAGTGCACATGTACATGAAGATGTAAAATGTTCCCAGAGATCACTGAACATGGAAAATTATGGTCAAGCAGTGCATGGTGTTCTATGGACACATATTCTTGTTTAATTTATCATTTAAAAATGTTCTAAGATATTTACGTAAACACATCACTATATCAAAATGTTGTATAATGCATTAATGGTTTCAGTTCCTCAAGATCTAGATGTGATGAAGAAAACATTGTTATTAGGAGCCACGTTCCTTATTGATTTCAACTACTTCGAAAGAAACAAACAATAAGACAATGCCCAATCAAATGTATATCAAAGGTCAGATGTTGTCAAACAAGGATCCAGTATCAAATGTTTATTAAATGGTGGAGGACCAGATCTGATTGAAATCCAGTATCACATATTTTAAAGAATAGATTTTATTTCTGATTTTATCAACACTTGAGCTATATATTTATCTTATTTATCAGTCTGTTTTAGTTTATTTTTTATTTGCCATGTTATTCAGTTTTTATAGTTAAAAGACATGTAATTTAGTCATATTTTTATAGATTTATTATTTTCCATTTTCATTTTGTTTTACTGAAAAATTGTATTTTTATTTTCTGAAATCCATGACAATACCAAAAACTGTTTTTTTTAAATTTTATGCAAATAAGAAAAAATAGATAAAATGAGATTTTTGTTTGTTTTCCCAATTAATAGGCATTCAGTTATGGCGCCAAGGAAATTGTGTAAGACAGAAAGAGACGAAGTTATCTATTGAATTTATTTT
The DNA here is from genome assembly GCF_036588685.1 of Mytilus trossulus. NCBI lineage: Eukaryota > Metazoa > Mollusca > Bivalvia > Mytilida > Mytilidae > Mytilus > Mytilus trossulus. The sequence continues at coordinate 14,084,828 of NC_086378.1, read as the reverse complement.
ATTTTAAATGGATATTTATATTTATTTTCATTTCATTGTTGAAAATGTTTTATTTTATTGCAAAACCTTACATGAAAATGTAGGAAGTGTTTTGGAATTGAAGATTAGTGATTTTTTTCATTAGAAAAAATAATTTTTATCGAATTTTAAAGTAAAGGATTTTTATGACCATAAATCAAAATGTTCAAAGAAGATAGTATCATTGTATATATTTTGAAAAATCTAGTAGTTGTTCTGAATCAGATTTGAAAATTCGATTATTTAAATAATGCTTCTTCAGATAAAAATTTGAAATATTTAGAAAAATAAAAATGTTTTACACAAACTTTTGTATATCCTTTCAGTGACTGATTTCAAAACAGCAGTTATAAGAATTGATAAACAATTGTTGTTTTTGTATATTATTGCAATATCTACGCATAATTAAGAAATTAAAAACCCTGTAAAACGAGACTACCTCAAAAGATCTTATTGCAAAACACTTCTTTTATTTATATTTTTAATTTAAATTTTAAGGCAATGGATTTTATTTTATATCTTTATGGACTGTCCTTTAAAAAAAAGGCCAGTATAAAAATAACATATTTATTGAAGAGAAAAAAATAATTCTGTAATTATTACTCATAGTTTAATATTTGTATATTACTATATTTAATATCATGTATCATTTGCACTAATGCTAGAGCTTCTTCAATTATTTACACAGAAAATACAATCAATAAAATGTAGGCCAATTATTAACATGAAATATAATGTACAGTCAAGTATTGTAAAGTGTTATATTATATCTCTAACGTTTTATCTGAATCTTCTGCTCAGAAGCCAAAACAATCATAATGTTAGACAATGAATTATGTGTATATATGTTTTTATAATGTTTTACTCTGTAAAAATGTCTGCAGACATTCAGAAAAAAAATCTTGCATTTCAAGATCTGTAGCAGTTTTATTCGACACTATATTAAGCTTTATTTAAGTAAATTGTTTTGAAATGGATCCACATTTGTTAATTACTAATATTGCATGTTACATTTTTTAAAGAATTTTATGTGAAAATCTCTTTATAGACAGATACTGAAGTTTTATTAAGATGTTTTTTCAAAAGTTAATTTTACATTTGACAGTAAAAACATTTTATTCAGGGTTATATGATTTTAATGTAGTTATCCTTTTATCTTTAATCGTTTGTTGAAAATAAATATCTTGTTTCCTTTCGACTGTGTCTTTATTTTCTTTGCATCGGAAAGGAAGAATGACAGTATATCATTGTTCATTTTGTAATCTTTAGTCGAGTAAGTAAAAAGTAAAATTATAAAAATACTGAACACTAATGAAAAATCAAAACAGAAAGTCACTAATCAAATGGCAGCAACAAAAGCTTAAACACATTAAACAAAGGAATAAGAACTATCATACTCCTCCCTTGGTACAGGCATTTCTTATGTAGAAAATGGTGAATTGAACCTGGTTTCATAGCTAGCTAAACCTCTTACTTGTTAAGGAGTTCACTGTACAGTAATGATCTACAATGCTAGTTATTTCACATTATCAGGATATGGTTGTTATATTTGCCGCTGGACATTTAACAACCAACTTTACTATGTTCAATTAACAATAACTTGATGAAAATGGTGAATTGAACCTTGTTTTATAGCCAGCTAAACATATCACTTGTAAAGTGAGTTCACTATGTTAATATGATCTTCACCTGAGATCAACCTGTAGCAATTCAAAACTAATAATTTAATGCAGTATGTTCTTTAATTTTTGATAATATCTCATTTTTTAGCCATGGATAAACACATTTGTACCACTACCAGTAAGTAAGATAACATCAATATCTATTCCTAAAGAGTAGGTCCGGTAAGGGACGATTTTCGCCTCAAATTTCAGGTTCATCTAACAAAAGATTTTGGACTTTTTAAACACCAAAGTGTCTATTTCAATTGATTCAATTAGTGTATATGAAAGATTTAAACTGATTAAGTCATTTAAAACGCTCCAAATCAAGCTTAAATATGAAAAATCTTTCTAATATGACAAAAAACGTCACTTTTCAGATTGTTATTGTCAAAAATTAATCCGGGTCCGTACGCCCTAATTCACGTTCGCCCTGATACCTGTTCGCCCAGGGTCCTTTCGCCCTGATTTTTATTTTTTACTAATTGTTGTCTAGTGGCATAATTTTAAGTATTTGAATAAAATATGTTGAAGTTTGTTGAAAAAATCACCGAATATTGATATTGCCGCAATCAATTTCATCATTTTCCCTTTGATTGCAACTTAGAATACAGGAATACAATGTATTTATCTTTGTTGATATTTGTTAACAAGATAATTGTATTCAGTCATTCACTAATGTATACAGTATAACTTAGACTAGTCTCAGAGTATTTTAATGAATGATTTGTAAATCCGTTTTACAGTTCGTACATTTTTTTTAAATTAATTTCAAGCTGAATATATTATCAAAACAAATTTGTTTTTTATATTATAAATCCATCAAAAGACAGGTATCAAAATTAGCAGTGATCCGAATTATTTTGTCATAAAACAATAAATTAATGATCCTTAACAAGCCATAAACTTTTAGATATTTCCATGTTCATAAATTTCAAGAATATATACCATAGAAATATATCTGATTAAGTTTATTCAACTTCAATGCCCTGAATATTAATATTTTTTAGTAGGGCGAACGAACTCTGGGCAAACGGACCCAAGGTGAACATGTTACTAGGGCGAACGGTCCCGATACCGTCAAAAATGAAAGTGGCCACATCTGTGTTCATCCTCAACCTTTATATATGTCATGTATCATCATCAAATAGAACTTACATTTCAATATTATGAATGAGTACGAATACGGCCACTTTTATTTAAAAGGGAAAACGTCTAAAATTTAACTAAAATGCTAAAATTGTGAAGATTTCAGTAATTTAGCATGACTCGATGATGTTAGTACCCGATATATGAGCATTGTATTGTAAAAAAAAACAGCCCATATTTATGTAGCAGAAGCATTCTATTTTTCAGTAAATAGCTAAAAGATTACATTTTTTGTAAAACTGCTTTATTTTGGGGCCAAAAAGGGGTCTTACTGAACCTACTCATTTCCCATCTGTAAACAATTTCTATTGTATGATGAAACCTGTTTTAACAATCATTGGTGGCTTATCTGAAATTATCCGCTGTGGTCAGGTTAGGTTCACAGGGTTATCTTAGTTGCCATTCTAGCTTATTTGTGTTTAGTATATTGATTGCTTGTGTGGCTCATATCTTATTTGTTTCTTTGTTGTGAATTAGGGTTCTGTCTTATTGACCTTATACCCCTTATTTGTCTATTCATAATGATAGACATAGACTTGCACATTCAATATCTGGATAAGTTGTCAGGAGCATATGCCCTCCTAATGTCATATGGTCTTTTCGCTCTGATAGTAAGGTTTCATTTCAGGATTCTGTTATATGAATATGTTGACGCCTTGACAATAGTTTTAAGTATAATATACACATAGTCGAGGCTTTTACAGTAGGAAATAGCAATATCAAACACGATACATTGATTTTGGAATTAAGACATTTTCCCCTTATTTCCTACAGTATTAACGATCAATCTATCGCCAACATTCGACCAATGTAACCCTTAATTATATTTTGACAAACTGGAATCTTTGTTTTGTGAACACACCGATAAACCAGTGGAATAATGTTTGGGTGTGGGGGGATACAGATGAATAAAGGCAACAGTAGTATACCCCCGGTCAATGGTCAGTAAGGTTTAAAATCACAATCAATAGAAAATGTTACAGGCAAATCATTCGTTTGGTGTATTCCATCATGTTATAAAGGACTTCACGATTAAAGTTCGGAATTTTGGTTATATCCACTTTTTCATTTATCTTATTTTCAAATTGAAAAGTGCAATAGAAATTTTAACTATTATTTCAATTAAAAAAGATGTATAATTAGTTATCAAATGTACCAGGATTGTAATTAAGTACGCCAGACGAACGTCTACAGTATAAGTCAGCAAGGTCCTTATTCCAATACACAAATAGACGAATAGACGAAACAAAGTGATTAAGTAATTACAAATATCAAAAACCTATATTATAAAGGAAGAATAGCACCTCCGTGAATAATATAATGATAAAAACAAAAGTTATTTTTTCAATATAAAACTTATTCTTACTTTAAATATTGTGAATTAAAAAAAAAATATGACCAGAATAGGTACTTTTCATCAATTGTACAGATTATTTTCAAAAAAACAAACTTTCATGTGAAAGCATACTCATTCCATTCAGAATGGCGGAGAATATAAGCCGCTGCTGAACACTTTTAAATTATTCATAATATCTTCATCACTCAATAATAAGTTATTTAAATCGAATCCATTAAGAAAAAGTTTCCAAAAATTAAAATGAAATTGTTCTGCCAAATGTAGATTTAAAAGATTTTACATTGTAAATAAGTAATTTGTTGGTCATGAAAATTTAAAATAGTCCCATCGAACTTTTTACAATTGACATTTTATCGTTATACCTGTTAGACATACCGACAGATATCAAATATGGTTATTATCTATAAATATCAACGAACAACAAAATGTCTATCATCATACTGGAGGATTCTCACACGCAATTTGACATTTCTATAAATGTATGGAAAATATAGTTAAAAGTCGGCTTTTACGAGAAACATAGGAAAAGGTTATTTACTAACGTAATTTGTCCAAAGAGAAACTACAACTGATCTTAAGATGACACAAACTGATTATATCCGGCATATTACTACACTAGCATTGTTACAGACAATCACAAAATAAAGCGCATTAAATGCATTGAGTGGCATGTCTAACCTCTATGATTAATGTTTGTGTTATAACAATAACAAATCAGTCAAAACATGAAAAGCTGAAAGGAGTAGGTCCGGTAAGGGCAGATTTTGACCTCAAATTTCAGGTTCATCTGAAGAAAGATTTTGGACACTTTTTAAACACTTAAGTGTCTATTTCAATGATTCAATTAGTTTTTATGTGAAAGATTTTAACTGGTTTACTCTTTAAAATTGCTTCGAAAATCTATCAAATATGCCAAAAAATGTAACTTTTCAGATAGCTTTTGTCAAAAATGAAAGTCGCTGCGTCCTGTGTTCATTCTCAACCTTTATATATGTTATGTATTAACTACATTTCAATATTAAGAATGATCACAAATGCGGCCACTTTCATTAAAGACGGAAACCGTCTAAAATTTAACAAAAATGCTAATATTGTGAAGATTTCAGTAATTTAGCATGACTTAATGATGCTAGTACCCGATATATTTGTGCATTGTATTGTCAAAAACACTGAGCCCATATTTTTGCAGCCGAAGCATTCTACTTTCCAATAAATAACTAAAAGTTTACATATAAACAATTTTGTAAAACTGCTATTTGTTGGGGTCAAAAAGAGGTCTTACTGGACCTACTCCTTTGTTTTGTTTTTAGACTATCCCAAACAGCTCTGGAAAACATTGAAAGCTTGCTTGAAAAGCTTTGTCTTAGTTATGGTTAGAACGCATAATTGTTATTTGTTTGATATTCGCTTTCTACATATAAAATTTGTAAGGGTTCCGCGGAACCCAGTGTCTCGCCTATTTTTGCTGTAAATCGCAGGCTCAACAACAATGAGGAAAAAAATCAATAAAATGTTCCTCTTGTTACTATTTTATGATTGTAAGAAAATCTAAGTCCATTTATAAGTAAAATACAGAAAAAATGGAATTTTATTTTTACAAAATTTACTTCTGGATATTATCTTATGATCATAAACAAGCTTCTGTTCAAGTTTGGTACAAACCCAGGATAGTTGGAGAAAGTTGTTAAAATTCTAAAAACTTTAAACCACAGAGTGAATGTTTTGTTTCCCTGCAGAAAAAACTAAGTCCATTTATAGTAAAATACAGAAAAAATGGAATTTTATTTTTACAAAATTTACTTCTGGATACAATCTTATGATTATAAACAAGCTTCTGTCAAAGTTAGGTAGAAATCCAGTATAGTTAAAGAAAGTTATTAAAATTTCAAAAACTTTAACCACAAAGTGAATATTTGTTGACGCCGCCGACGACGCCGACGCCGACGGAATGTAGGATCGCTTAGTATCGCTTTTTCGACTAAAGTCGAAGGCTCGACAAAAATTATTCTACATAAGGTAATGCTTGTACCACGTCAGGGATATGACAGTTATTCGTTTGATGTGTTTTGATTTTGCCATTTGTTAAGGACATTTCGTTTTGAATTTTTAAGTTCGGTATATATTTTTTTTTCTTTTCCGTTTTTCGTGAAGCAGACATATCCAGAAGTAAATTTTACATAAAAAAAGAATTATATTGTAAACAACTGTGATTTATCAATAACAATAATATGATTTATATATGTATTTTGTATTATCAAACTGATAATATAAATAATTTTTTATAACTGCGTATTTAGGGAAGAAAAAGTCTCGTGGTTCAAAAATTGGACCAGTAAGAACCCTAACAGTGTAAATCACAAATCAGTTTCCAGTATCCTCCATCAAATGTGGAGAGAAATTTCGGTGACAACCAATTTTTGCTTTTTAGGTCCCCTAAAGATCATGCCCAAATGCGTCCCATAGGAATACCAGTTTTAATCCCAAAAGCGTTGTAGTTCAAAAGTTCACTAAAATATCGATAACCCGAAATATATTTTCGACCTTATTTATTGTATTTAAATTCCAAAACCTTTGTATCTATAATATGACTTGTTAACCGTGCAAGCGTCGTTTTCATGAATAGTTTTCTAGTATTTTACCATAAATCTAATAAATCTATTTAAAAAGTATAAAAAAGGGTAACAACATAAATAATAAAGTTAGCGAGGCCATATTCGTCTATAGATTATGCGACTGTATCTATCTATGCATTGCCTGGAATGCAAATCCACAATCAGCCAAAATGTCAGAACAGGTTACATTTAGAAAGTTTGCAGCTCAAACGACAATTATAGTGACTAAAGAAATACGACAGAAACATTTCGTTTATAAGTTGAGATACAGACACATTGTATCGTCAACCAATTTGTGAAAAGTTGTTTTCAGTCAGTCTTCCTCATAGCCCTATATTAAGTTCAAATCAACTAAACATTCACGCGCGTTAGCAGGTTTCAAATTAGAGAACGTCAAGGTCAAATAATTCTGCCAAACGGACATATACACCTAACAATCTTTCCAAACACCAAATATATTTGCATAGATTAACTTAGATGTATTTGGCAAAACTTTTAGGAATTTTGGTTCTGAATGCTGTTCAACTTCGTACTTTATTTGGCATTTTAAACTTTTTTGGATTCGAGCGTCAGCGTCAATGATGAGTCTTTAGCAGACGAAACGCGCGTCTGGCGTACATAGTAAATTTAGTCCTGGTATCTATGTTGAGTTTATTTGCCATTTTGTATATGACAAATAGACCAAATCAGAAAAAAAGTAACACTGGCCAATGCACTTTTAAAATGTGGTCAAGGTCTGATGAATCTGCTATTCTGGCATGTACATGTTACAATCATTTTTACACAAAATCTAGTTGACCTGCTCCTGATAGTATCTGATATACGACTTGACTACGTAAATATATCATTGACCACTGATACATCAAATGATGTCGAGTTCAGAGCACATGTGTGACGGACACATAAACACCTTACTTCTAATACATAAGGTGATGAAAACCACATATTTCTTTTTCAAATAGACGTTGAACTAAAAACAAAAGGGGTCATTGACATTAGTATAATTATAAATCAACGGTTTGGATATTCACCCTAGAAATAAATTGACCTACCTATTTATTGGTTCACCAATGCTCTCCAACTTAGTACTTTACTTGTTCATATAACTCATTTGATGCGAGTTCACTAATAAGTATTGTTTAGACAAAACGCGAATCATCAGATTTGTATAATCAACATTTCGGGTTCCCTAATGGAGCAGGATCTGCTAACACGTCAAAAGCACCCGGGTCTGCCTTAGTTTTTGATATGGTTCTTGTTTTCCCACCTATAGTGATATATATAAGTTTTTGGTGTTTTTGTCGGATTACTTTCTTTGAAGTGCCCATGTCAGTTTTCCTTCGAATAACTTATGAGAACGTTTTTTTTTTATAATTCAAAAATTGTGAGGCAAGGATTCCATGTATAAAGTTTTTTAAAAAAGAATAATTTTGACCCCTAAAACTATCATAGAAAGGATACAGTTGTTTATTCCTGTCTTGATGTTTACCTTCGTAGAAGAGAGAATCACAAAATGGTATTTCAAGTTATCCTATATAAAGTGAAGTATGGAAGTATACAGTGTACGAAGTTGATATTCGAATCCAAAGTTAAATAAATTTGAGAATTGAGCTTAAGTTCTGGTACACATCTGAGGACATCGTATTTATGGGGTAAAAATACATATCATCTTCACCTGCATATGGGATATATATTTCTCAACTTATTCGGTATTCAAGAGCTAGCAGCTGCTACTCACACCTTATAAAATATCACCAGTGTCTGAGTAGAAAGTTGATGAACCAGGGGTATTGGAAAAAAAGATTATCAAAATGTACCAACACATTGCTGCTATAGATATTTCGTATAAACTTCAAAAATATTACACGATGTTCTTGAAGTATAGATTCTAGGTACTGACGTTGTTCGTCATCTTAAAAAAGTGTTATACGCGTTATAATCCTGCTACCTTTGATAACTATTTACACCACTGGGTCGATGCCACTGCTGGTAGACGTTTCGTCCCCGAGGGTATCACCAGCCTAGTAGTCAACACTTCGGTGTTGACATGAATATCAATAATGTGGTCTTTTTATAAATTTTCTGTTCACAAACCTTTGGATTTTCCGAAAAACTAAAGATTTTCTTATCCAAGGCAAAGATTACCTTCGCCATATTTGGCACAATTTTTTGGAATTTTGGATCCTCAATGCTCTTCAACTTTGTACTTGTTTGGCTTTTTAAATATATTTTGATATGAGCGTCACTGATGAGTCTTATGTAGACGAAACTCGCGTATGGCGTACTAAATTATAATCCTGGTACCTTTGATAACTAATTATAGTATTCTATTACTTGTCTAAATGATTATAACTTTAACAGTTTTAGTCTAGTTTATTTATGATATCAATTTGACGTTGCTGGTAACTTACGAATCCCGTCATTGTGTTAACGGCGATGGTAAATTATCATCATAATTACGTGTTATAGTATTTTTTATTTGTTCTAATGAATATTAGTTTTAATGTTTAGTGCTTTTTTTTTTGTAGTATCAATTTGACGTGTCTCTCTACTTATACATCCCATCATTGTGTTATAATGCTATGGTAAATTTTTGTCTTCTTGTCTTTCATTTTCACTTATGTGCTTTGTCTATAAACCTTGTTTCTTTGTAACAGATTAGTTAATTTTTTAACAGTGATTAAATTCTAACACAATACTGACTGATGTACCAATATTTTTGAGATTTTTACCTAATAGGTCTGTTTGTTTTGTTCACACATCGATGTCAGAAAAATTAAATTGATGCGAATGTCATACAAGTGAGAGGTTTAGCTAACTATATTAATACGCTATCTCCTTCTAAAAAAATGTTAACCGTATTGAGAGATCAGGTATGATATAAAGATAAATGCTTTTATCCTCCAATCAGCTAGCTATTGTACAAATAAATGTTGGCTTTATTTGTACTTGCACACAATGCAGTTTCATGTTTCTGCGCTTCCATGTTGAAGTAACGGCAATGTGATTCATTCTTTTTGCGTGACAGTTCACTTATAGGGTCCCCTTCGCCCTCCGCAATTCAACTTTGACAATGTCTTATAAAAATTAAAGATTTTATAAACATCTTAACCTTCAATTGCGGTTATAAATTATAGTATGAAATAGTATAGGTATGAACATTGTCAGAAAATATAAAATTTATTTGTACTCGATACGAAAAATGAGAAAAGCCCTGCGAGCTATGCATTCCGTCTTGTTTCTAAAGCTCATACAAATAAGTTAGATATTTTTCGACAATCTTCATATATTGCATATTTATTTACATCGACAGAAATAAATAAAGGCAACAGTAGTATACCGCTGTTCAAAACTCATAAATCAATGGACAAAAAACAAAATCGGGGTAATAAACTAAAACCGAGGGAAACGCATTGAATATAAGAGGAGAACAACGACACAACACACACAGAAACGGACCAAGCATCAGACAAAAATGTATATTCCTAATATCTTAATATCTTAAGCAAGTACTAGTCAATAAAAATAGTCGAAAGAAACTCTATCCACGATCGTAGAGCTATTTATTGACGTTACTTTTAAGTGAAAGATATGTTGTCTTTTGCTCTTTGGGTTGCCTGATATCCATTCTGGTTTTATGTGAAACTGTATTGCAAATTAGTTAGTTTAAGCAGTTAGTTTAGTCCTACTACTAGTACTTGGTCATGATTTGCAAACTTGCAAATACATGCTTTTAGATTTATGTCAACCTGGTCGGTCCTTAGATCAATTCCCTTGTCTTTTCCCTCACACAATAATCCATTGGATTTACTACAGTAATCGTGCTCATTTTTTTTGTTTGCTTCTTTCATCTGATTTCTCCTTCGAAAAAGACAACGTTTTATTTAAAGACAATGTAATGCAATGAAAGGTTAAGAAAATGCCATTATGAAAGTCGTCAAATTTTACATCAGATTAGTATTTTTAAGCCTATTGATCAGTGCACTGTCACTGATGACCTTACGATAAGGATGTTATGTAAATATAGATTTGACCATGAATGTAGATTATTTTGCACACATTGTACAGTATGGAAGAAAATCCAGTGGGTTCATCGTGCATATCGAAGATTTTTCATTGTAAAACAGTTTTACTAAATGCGGTATGGGCTTTGGTCATTGTTGAAGGCCGTACGGTGACCTACAATTGTTAATGTTTGTGTCATTTTGGTCTTTTGTGGATAGTTGTCTCATTGGCAATCATACCACATCTTCTTTTTTATATTTGTCTAGATGCAACTAAACATAATTAAGAATTTAGGCATTAACATCAAATCAAAATTAAAGGAGATATACAAAGGGATCATATAAGGGGCAGAAATCAACAAACCAAAATTAAGTTTATTCTTTACTTAAGTAAAAATACCTGATTTTGTATTAAAAAAAAAACATAAGGTCTCACATATAACCTTTTTGTCTTGGTACAATATCATTATTTCTTTCATTCCTTTACATTCTGCAATGAGCTAATGAATGATTAATGACAAAAAATTTATATTTTTTTCTGACCAGTGCCCAGTTTTAAAAGATGACAATAATTGATGTTTTTTTAAGTCTATGTCCTGTGTTAAAATACACATGATTCTATTTAAGTCCTAAACGTTTCTTTTCCTTTTCCTTTTTTCGTACTATTTCTATATTTCTATCTTTCCAGTTACTTTTTCTGAGCTTGATAGGTCTATTTCCAACGTATTTTCCTGAAATATAAATTAATAAGAATATAATTTGATTCTATTCAGCTGACAAATAATCAAACAGTGTGTTTTATTTCTTATACCGTATAAACTTGTATATATCTACAAAATGAAGCAAAATGTTCTTGATGGGTTTACTCATGAAATAAATTACACATTATTTTGTTCGACTAATTTTTGAATATTCAGACGTCGTATTGGACTTCAAAATGTGAATACCACCAACTTGATAACTTCCTGCTTAATTTTGAGCAAATAGTCAAAGGCTTACTCAACTTGATTGTACTAATACACGATATAATGAATCTCAAAAGGAAACATTGTCCGAGAGGCGGCGCAACCTCCATAGATAAATTATTTTTCATTTAATATCAAATATCAAAACTCTAGGGTATTTTAAAGACTGAATGCCTAATTCAGTGGGTGATAGATATAATCATGAAACTTGACAGAGAATCAATGTTGACTAGAACTTTCTAATATACGTAATTTAAACATAAAAATGAAAATCTAAAGGATGGCTCGGGTTCGTTGAATTCTCAACCTATTACTTCGTAAACTAGTAGACTCTCCCAAACTGTCGTTGTGGTGTAAAAAACAATATTTTACTTCCTGTTATCTTATTTATGATAAGTAAAAAAAATACGTGTACAGGAATCAAAACCAAAAGTTTAGTCCTTGATGTTAAAGACACATCATCCAAAAAAATATCTATCATTACATTTGTATACATTAGTTTAATTTCAATTTCAATTGACTGAGGCTGAACTTAAAAATTAGGTATCAGGATATCTTACAGTAAAAAATTGATCCGCCTTTTTATCGATAAAACACCATTGCTACATAATTCACTAATTTTTGCTCGACAAAAACCGAAGACCAGTCTACAGGTCTGTATAGAACAGACATGATATCAGGAAGAAAGAGCACACGGGGTTAATAGACCATAATGATCAGCTAAGACCACCAAGTTTGATTTTAATGGAGTTTTTATTATGTCTGATAATGTCCTAATCTACTATCCATTATGATACCTTCCCCTAGGATGCTACCCTAATCATCTGACATACAGCTGATTAAGTAGTTTGTAATACTACCTAACCGAGGAATGTATAAGACTGGAAATTTAATTTGTAAAGCACTATTCATATGATATGTTTATTAATAACTTTGCCTTCTCATACCGATTATTGGAAATAACATCTAATAGTACCGTCGAACTGATTAATTTGAACGTCAAATGTCAAAAAAGCAAAGATATTGTGGTGTCCTCCGACGCAACATATAATTACTGTCACAATGTCTACTCTACATTCGACGTTAATTCTTAAAATCAATGTCAGTTTACTCATATATTCGTTAATTACATGTGAATGATTCTATATGAAAACGCTCTCCAGATATTGATATATTTGAATCTATTGTTAATACCTTAATGTTACTATATTTAGGAAGTGAAGGCTTCATAATGATTTAATGTTGCAAATTATTTTATCCTAAAAACAAATTAAAATGTCTTTGGTGTACGGCAATTTTTTGGATACTAAAATAGCGGAGACTTCTCTTTGCAAAGATTTAAATGAAAAGAGTTCAAGGTCCGGTGATGCCTGACAGACAGACATGGAAAGCTTTAAAATTTATAGTGGTTATATAGGCCAAAAAAGATTAATATTTTGAACCATTAAAATGAGGGCTATAAGAACATGAGCATTTTATCCAAATAAAATCATTATATCATGTCTTGCAATTCTGATAGAAAGGGTTCTTTAACAGAGTCCGGTGACCGTACATTTTTAGCAAGATTGCATTCCATATGAGGCCGCAAATCTTCGTTTGATAGAAACAAAAATATTTGGCTAGAGACTTCAAGACTTTATGATATCTGAAAAAAATAATAGCATTTGGATATCAGAAAGATAACTGATTTATTATAACACTGAAATGGAGCTAAATGAGGGTTGGACGTTATTCCTTTGTTTAAAACGAAATACTGATATAATGAAAATGTGCATCACGCGCACGTGTATGTAACAACGTATTAGATTTTAGCGAGAGAAATTTATGTATTACGGAAAAATTATTACACCAGGGTTTTCGATATCACAAACTGGTCAAAACATTTACTAAGTTTTATCACCGGTATAAGGAAATAATTCGTAAATATAACTCAACCTGCAGACATCTTATACGTTCAGGTATTTCACATCCAATTTTTTATGGAAATATTCTTTATAAAGCACAAAAATGTCAGTATTCTCCTCAGAAACTAACAAAACCTTTCAATAGACTTATTAAAAGGGGATATAGTTACGATACTGTTGTCAAGTCATTAAAGATTGCATATTTTGGCTTCAACAAGTCAGGAGCCTCTGGCCTTTGTTAGTCTTGTATGATTTTAAATTTGAGTTTCTTGTGTATAATTCGGAGTTTAGTATGACGTCCATTATCACTATACTATTATGCATATTTTTAGGGACCAGCTGAAGGACACCTACGGGTGCGGGAATTCTCGCTACATTGAAGACCCATTGGTTGCCTTCGGCTGTTGTCTGCTCTATGGTCGGGTGGTTGTCGCTTTGACATATTCACCATTTCCTTTCTCAATTTTATCATATAATTATAAATACTTTATTTATCTGATATTTTGTCTATTCATGTTTTATATCTCGATGACGTAAACCCTGCTTTAAAAACACCAAAATATATATATCTAGATTATATGGAGAGCACATATCAATTTATGTTTTAAATAATAAAGGCTAGATACAAAATCGTTCTATTTCTGACATGTTTATGAATCAATATGTTCTAGACACTTTTCATTTTGAAATCTCAAGATAATGAACTTAATATTCGGATCTTATTTCTGTCTTTTTAATATTGAGACAAGAAGATACCGTAGAACTTTCATCGATTCACGATGGTAGACGGTAAACTTGTGACGTTAATTTGCCAAAGCAGTTCTTGCTGTACATACGTCTCTTTTTTTTCTCATCGCCATAGTGAGAGCTTGCTTCAGCAACTCAAAGAAACGTAGGCACCATTGGATTGGTAGATCTTATTTCATTCATCGAAAATAAGAATTTTTGGGAAAATCTATATCGTAGTGATCGTCATAGAACATAGTTTTAAATCGTCCTCATTGTCAATTAATACATCAAGATTTAAGAAAAAATGCAGATGTCTCGACACTGCAAAATGACTGGAATCAGTTAGTTCCAAATATATATCGAATGATTATAAATTTCACTGATTAAGTATTCTTAGAGTATCAATATGTTAATCGGTGTTTCATGATCATAGACAAATGAGAAGTCATATTGAAATTAGTCCATGTTTTCAAGAAGAGAAGCGCTTTGAATAAATTGATGGATATTCATGTCAGAAATATGATGATTATATTTAGCATTCAATAATAATGTTGGTAGTTGCTCTCCGTAATGATTAAGATTTTAACACAATGTTGACCGTTGTACCCCTATTTTGACATTTTTACCTATTATGAGTGTGTTTGGAAATACGCCTGAGGCTTCCTATGGTTACCCATAGGTACCTATGGTTTGATATTTTATACACAAAATATCAAACCATAGGTACCTATGGGTAACCATAGGAAGCCTTAGGCTTATATCCAAACACCCCCTATGTCTGTTTGTTTTGTTCACATATCGTTGTCAATATAATGGCATTGTATGCGACTGTCATACAAGTGAGAGGTTTAAGCCACCATTTTCTACATCAGAAAATGTCTGTACAGAAATATAAAAATTGTTATCTATTCGTTTGATGTAATTGAGCTTTTTAATCTATCATTTGACATAGGCCACATCTATATTTGTAACTACAATGAATCAACTTTTCACTAAACAAATTGTAATCGGAGCTAGAGTCATCGGGTTTTCAAATATATTTTTTATTATTAAATATCACTGACCCATTATCTTCTTGTCATAACAACATCACTATGTTATAACTTCGACAACGGTAAAGCCGGTTGTAATGAATGAACTGATATACACATGGGAATTGTCATTTGACATCTGAGCTTATTATTTTCCGTTTCTTATCAGAAGCACTGACCACAATTGAAAAAAAAATTCTGAACTACAGAAATGAGTGAGTAAGTATGATTAAAAAGATGTGCTGATGTTTTTTATATATGAATATCGAAACTCTTTCGATGTCACTCATGTATACGAAATATCCATATAATTTTGAAAAATATTAACAAATATGAATATCTGTACTTATTTGGCTTCATTGTCATAAATAGAATGCTAATATATTTTGAATGACTATTCATTTTTCTTCGTCAAAGTCTTAATCAACATGGATTTTCACATTTGCAAAGTTTAAAGGAACCATTTTTGTATAATTGATAAAGAAAATAACTTGATAGGCGTCAAATCGCAGTTAAACCAAAAAAAAAACCAAATCCACTGGATATTAACAAAAAGTAAAATCACAAAAATACTGAACTTAGAGGAAAATCAATTCAGAAAGTCCATAGTCACATGGCAAAATCAAATAACAAAACGCATCAAAACACAAGAGACATAGTCTATATGAAAATCTCATGGACAACATTAAAGTCTGACGATTTCAAATATACATAACAAGAGGGGGGAAATTCTGATCACAATAATCAATTGTGACAACTCATAAACTTCCCAAAATATTTAAATAATAAAAATAAACATGACGGACAGACAGACATACAAGTAATGTCATTTTTTGACAAATGTGATATCATAAACTTAGTACAAAATTCAGTAGTCAATATAAAAAGAATGAAATTATAGAACAAATTATTCAGTATAAAAAAAACTGTACGCACTAACATCATATGGAAACAAGAGAAAACGTTAGAAATCCAGGTCTTAAAAAAATTGTGTCACTACTCGAAATAAGTTACAGTTTCTCAGCAATCTAGACCACGACTAACCAAACTAAACAGAGAAACAGCGAATTACAATATTCAATCTGAGATAAACTTACGACAAAAAAAAAGTCGAAAACTTAAATTTACGGTAAAAGATAGAAAGAGAAACGAAGATTGAAAAATTAAAAAAAAATGAGAAATGAAAATACATTTACAAAACTGAGACCATCAAAATAAACAATTATAGATAAACACTATGTATTATTTTCAGAAGTCATTGTATAAAAGATAACGTCGTCTGGTTTAGACTCTCGGAATATCTAGCCAACTAGAAATACATATTTTGTTTTACAGGTAATGAAACCATTCTTTCTAGAGAGAAAAAAAACCTCAGAGGACAGTTACAAAAATCATCAGAAAGATTTTTCAAAAAGCGTTCTCTGTTATTCATTATGTTTTAAAAAATATATATATATAAAGTACTTTCTTCAATTTATAACAGCTTAATTGGTTTAGAAATAACATTTTGTATTTCATATCTTTGCAATAATGCGTAACGCTGAAATTCATTTTTTAGAAAAATTAACTGTTTTAAAAAAAAATGATTGTATATCATGCTCAGGTTCAATTCTTCGTTTCCTAGATCAGAAATACATGTAACAAGTCAGAAATAAGACAGTAGTTATCAATTCGTTTGATGTGTTTGAACTTTTGATTTTGCCAAGACTTTCCGTTTCGAAGATTCCCCAGCTTTCGGTATTTTTGGACTGTTCAACATTCAAATTTCAGAAAGTTTTCTACAACCTCCTAACTTTGACTCTTTTATCATTAATTGGCAAAGGAATTGGGTTTTTTAAAGTTTTTATCTGATTTATATGACATGATAGTTCAGGTAAATAGAGTACGCATTTTAATACTCGGACATTCAAAACCAAGTTAAAACTATACAGAATATTAGGGAACTATTGTTAGTGCATGTTTTCTGGCATACTTTTAGTTAGTCGATCAACTAAAGTTTATCATAACTATTGCAGTGATATCATTCGGCCCATAAATCATTTTTAATTTGAAATATTTTATAATCATTAATAAATGGTTTCATATACTTGACTAAATAAGATCCTTTTTGTTTTTTATTAAGGTGGTACCTAACACTACAGGAAGATAACTCCATAAAGTCATCTAAACGTTTTAATTACGTTGTGTTATAAAGGGAATTTTAAGCTTCTCTTTGATCAAAATTGGTATTTTTCAAACTGCTATATAACCGGTGTAATTTTCTGACAAAACGGTTGGTTCAAAATTTTTGAAATTTTTATATTTTTGTTAAAGGGTCAAAGTAAATACATTGTCAAAATTTAAGGAAAATTAAACGAGCCAAATAAATTTTAGTGAAATTGTTGGGTACCACCTTAAATCGCTTTTGAGATTATGATGTCCCAGATGTAAGGAATTTTAAGAAAAAACATCCAACACAAGTTCGGATATCGGACGATTTCTAGGAGTGCATGCAACAAATATTGTATAATTTTATGAGTTTTGCCTCCCAAACTGTTCTATCACAGAATAATCTTATATAGGAACAAGTCATGACAGAGTAAATATAAACCTAATGCATACGACTCCAGTTTTATAAGAAGCCTAGCAAAATAATAAAATGTCCTACCAGTAGTGTTTTAGTGTTACCCTTTTCTGTTTTTCGAAAGATTCAATTTTTTTAAATACATGCAACACAAATCAGGAATATCACAGTTGTTTCCCATTCGTTAGATGTGTTTGAGCTTATGATTTTGATAATTGATAAGTAAGAGACTTTCCATTTTGATTTTTCACTTGGAGTTTGGTATATTTGTTATTTTACTTGTTTACCTAAATGCATGTGCCCTGACATAGCATATAAGCTACGGAAAATTGCTCGACATATTGTACAGGAAAAGATTTAAATTACTGTTTTAAAAAAAATTGCTTTTATAAAAGTACAAATAAAAATGAGTAATTACATTAATAAAAATAATATTATAATTATAATATTTGTTATCATATCGTATGTAATTGATGCTGCTGATCAAAGTTAATCCATCTAGAACTAAAAAGAAGTATTTGTAAAGGTTAACCATTTGGCGATTGGTATACTTTAAAATCTCTTTTATCACTTATTGTTAGTTTAACGTTCCGCTAACTACCAATATCAAATGGATACAGGAAAAGTAAACGATTTTTGTTAATTGCTGTATTTATATATAATTGAATATAGAATAATATTTAAGCAATAATTAGTGGTTTTAAATGTTGTTGACAGTCGTATCAGCCTACACAAATAAAGTCATATAAAGATGTTCACTGATCTAATACATTAGCTTCAGCTTGCGTCTTTCAGGAGTTTATTACAAACGTTTTCAGGTAAGTAAGCATTTGAAAAAAAACGTGATTTATTAACTGATTTACTGGAAATTCGGCTTTATACTTTATATGCTTTTGATTTTGCACTTTGAATAAGGCCTTTCCGTTTTGAATTTTCCTCCGAGTTATCTCAGTACTTTTGTGATTTTCTTTTAAAACAATTTGTAAAATTTTACAAAACTTAATGTTCAAGTACTATGAGGTAATTGTTTTCTTGGCTTTCAAATATTATTTTCGTGAGTTTGCAATATTTTTGTTTGATTCAATAAAGCGTTCTCGCCAATTTTGCTGTTTTGTTTCAATTACAGCATAAAAATATGAAAGCTAAAGAAATATTTTGAAAATAGTAATTCGTAATGTACATTACTTTTCTATATTTCCATAAATCTGAATCAATGTTAGAAAACGCTGTAGATTTTTACAAAATGTATGTTTCTTCGTGTTTTTTGTAATATAATGTACCGAAGGAAAATGTATACCTTTGAAACATTTTTTGAATAAATATTATTATTTTACCAACATGTATCTAAATTGAAGTTTTAAACTATCTTCAGGATTTTTTTATTAATTATATGTGTAGAAATAGGTCATAATCTGAAAGAGTACATAATCTTCTTTAACAGGCCTTCATCCATTCACAAATGTCCATAACATTTAAACGATATTCATTATTCAATATTGTATACGGTGAATACATTGCTATTCGTTGGATACCAATTTTCGTAGATTTCGTGGGTATAGATGAATCAGTAAATTAAATATTAACGAACATGCTAGTTTTCCTTAAAGTCATTCCACGAAAGTAAATGAATCCACAGTAAATTGTTTCATCAAAAGACATCTATAACCAAATTACGACAACTTGTATCTGTAAAACAGTTTAAGGTTTGGATGGAAATTTGTAATTTTTCTAACCAAATTACGACAACTTGTACCTGTAAAACAGTTTGAGGTTTGGATGGAAATTTGTAATTTTTCTAACCAAATTACGACAACTTGTATCTGTAAAACAGTTTGAGGTTTGGATGGAAATTTGTAATTTTTCTAACCAAATTACGACAACTTGTACCTGTAAAATAGTTTGAGGTTTGGATGGAAATTTGTAATTTTTCTAACCAAATTACGACAACTTGTATCTGTAAAACAGTTGGAGTTTTGGTTCGAAAATTCATTTTTATACATTCATTTTTAAAATTCATTTTTATGAATAAAATGAATATATATACAATATAAAAAAAAATGTGGTATAATTGCCAATGAGACAACTATCCACAAAAGAACAAAATGACACAAACATTAACAACTATAGGTCACCGTACGGCCTTCAACAATGAGCAAAGCCCATACCGCATAGTCAGCTTTAAAAGGGCCCGATAAGACTATGTAAAACAATTCAAACGCGAAAACTAACGGCCTTATTTATGTAAACAAAATGAACGATAAACAAACTCGTCTAAACATCAACCCAACAATGCTAGATCTATAAATTTGCTTTCGCAAATGTTTTGCTCTTCCCTCGCCGGGATTCGAACTTATGCTACTGAGATATCGTGACACCAAATCGCCTGCATTGTAGCCTTCCCGTTAGACTACACGACCACCTGGGCTTATATATATATATATATATATATATTTAAAGAATTCATTAAAGTTCCAATATCTGAAAACTGTAGCATTTATAATGTGGTCATTTTTTTCATGAACACAGCTAACTGTAAGTAAGTGAACCCTTGAAATACACATTTGGATACATGATACTTTGAGTTTTTGTTAAAGTAAAAAGAGGAAAGTACGTTTGAAAAATCTATCTGCATGCTTTTTAATAAATTCAGGGTGAATAAGCCTTTCAAATTCCTTCATCCAGTCGGCATACAAAAGTCCTCGTATCAAATCCATTTAATGTGCGGACATGCCAGTTTATACTTTTACTCTTTACATCAATTTAATACAAGGATCCGACAAAATAATTGAAAACTGTGATAAATATATAAGATATGCACAAAAATAAGCAATGAAGAAGGCATTGTCGAGTCAATTCATTTTCAAAATGAGCGTATTTTTACTGTAACTATTACTTAATTTAATCAATTGCAAAGATCAGCATAGAAATAAAATAATATAAATATACCTTAATTTTAATTTCTTTTTTTAAATCATACTTAATTAAAATGGTTGTAAAGTAATTTCATATCAATGTCACTTGTTTTCTGGTATATGCGATTATGAAAATGAAATGCTTATTCTAATCCATCAAAGCACTTTTTTGAACTACCGTTTCTAGTGAACCCTTGCTAATTGTATAAACATGAATGTATCAAGGGCCCGGTACAATTATCATAAGCTGAAAAGGGAATAACACATTGAAAATCATGGCAAAAAGAACCAGATGCTTCGCAGGGCGTAGCTTTATACGACCGCAGAGGTTGAACCCTGAACAGTTGGGGCAAGTATGGACACAACATTCAAGCTGGATTCCGCTCTAAATTTGGATTGTGATTAAATAGTTGACACAGCATAGGTTTCTGACACAGAATGAATGTATTCAAATGAACTTAAAATTTTTGTTTTCTCTTAGAGCAATTCACTATGCTGTTGAATATTAATCCTCTCAAAAAAATGTTTGAAGAAATTTTCTTTTTATTTATGAAATTTCAAATGAGAAAAATTGAACCCAATTTTTTAATCACATCCCCCTTTCCCTTATTCCAAAACTAATTCCAATTAAAATATTCTAATGGAGTTTGCAACAATTACTACTCATTTAAATACATCATAAAATATTAAGATGTAAAAAAACTGCTTGTTATCACTGAATGGTAAAGATTATTTAAATTTATCAGTTGGTAGTAAAAAGTGAATATACATTGTATATTGTATATAACAAAGATTTAAGTTGATTCTGAACAAAGAAAGATAACTCCAATTAAAAAAAATTCTTGCAGATATTTTTTGCTTACTTTACTGGACAAAGAAAGATAACTCTTAATTAAAAAAAAATTTGCTATTTCACAATATTGTGAAATTAGATATTTCTTGCCATTGCACAATACTGTGCAATTGAAAAGACTTGCTATTGCACAATACTTAATATAATAATTTTAGATCCTGATATGGACCAACTTGAAAACTGGGCCCATAATCAAAAATCTAAGTACATGTTTAGATTCAGCATATCAAAGAGGCACAAGAATTTGATTTTTGTTAAAATCAAACTTAGTTTAATTTTGGACCCTTTGCACTTTAATTTAGACCAATTTTAAAACTGGACCAAAAATTAAGAATCTACATACACAGTTAGATTTGGCATATCAAAGAACCCCAATTATTCAATTTTTGATGAAATCAAACAAAGTTTAATTTTGGACCCTTTGGGCCCCTTTTTCCTTAACTGTTGGGACCAAAACTCCCAAAATCAATACCAACCTTCCTTTTATAGTCATAAACCTTGTGTTTAAATTTCATAGATTTCTATTTACTTATACTAACGCTATGGTGCTAAAACCAAGAAAAATGCTTATTTGGGTCCCTTTTTGGCCCCTAATTTCTAAACTGTTGGGACCGAAACTCCCAAAATCAATACCAACCTTCCTTTTGTGGTCATAAACATTGTGTTTAAATTTCATTGATTTCTATTTACTTTAACTAAAGTTATTGTGCGAAAACCAAGAATAATGCTTATTTGGGCCCTTTTTTGGCCCCTAATTCCTAAACTGTTGAAACCAAAACTCCCAAAATCAATCCCAACCTTTCTTTTGTGGTCATAAACCTTGTGTCAAAATTTCATAGATTTCTATTCACTTTTACTAAAGTTAGAGTGCGAAAACCAAGAAAATGCTTATTTGGGCCCTTTTTGGCCCCTAATTCCTAAAATATTGGGACCAAACCTCCCAAAATCAATACCAGCCTTCCTTTTATGGTCATAAACCTTGTGTTGAAATTTCATAGATTTCTATTCACTTTTACTAAAGTTAGAGTGCGAAAACTAAAAGTATTCGGACGACGACGACGACGACGACGACGACGACGACGACGACGACGACGCCAACGTGATAGCAATATACGACGAAAATTTTTTCAAAATTTGCGGTCGTATAAAAATAACAACCAGCATTATACAAAATACAATACAGATAATGAAAATCTGGCAACATGAACCAGCAGTAGCGGTTCAACTCAGGTGCATCAGAAGTGTTAATATATATCGTATTGCTCGAGTACAAATTAAGACTATACCCGTATATTACTACCACCATCACAGCTAACTAACTGCATCACAGATTATCATAATAGGGTGAAAAATCTCGATGTTTAGTGAGTGTTAGGTTATCTAAATCATATGGTGTCCCCCTAACTAGGTATCATTTCAGTAAGTTGATGTTTTAGCAATGTCTTAAGGCTGGTTTTATTTTCAATCTCATTTTTCAAGGGATACTCATGCATCATATAATCAAAGCTAAACTGTTAGCAATAACACATTGAAGGATCCTTTACACTTTATTTTTTTGCTGATTTCTTAGTTATGCTTCTCCGAAGTTGCAGCCATAAATACTATCATAATTCGTGACGGGACCACAAATGTATCCTTTCACAAAAAGTAAAATACGTTGATCCTGTTATTTATGTTTCTTCAAAGTCTTTTAATTTAAAATAATACTAACGAAAGTGCCAGTTGATAGGTAAAATAACTTGCTTATTAATTATAATGAATCTTTCGAACAATGGTGTGCGTCTATTCATTGTTTCCTGGGAATTTTTGTGTGTACGTTCACTTAATATTTTAACATAGATCAACTCTTCGGACGACGAAAATTAGAAAGTGTTAAATATCCTATAAATCACATTTTTCTTTCAATGTCTTTGATGATAAACTTTGTAGGTTCTATTTGCTTTATAGGCTGTAAAATTTTACATATATATAATTAAGTAGAATGCCTACAAGTCGACGCCTTTTCAAATGAACTTATATAACTAACTGTGGAATATTGACAACTATTATCATAAACTAATTAGTACAACATTCAAGAATACAGCTGGTGGCAGTTTGATCCTTTCTATAATTTCAATATAGGGTGACGTTCATAGATTAAAAATTCATGATTTGCCAAGAAACCCTACACTATCGTAAATCAAAGAGATGAAAAGTTTCCGTGACTTTTAAACGTCAGAGTCTTCAAGACGTTATTCTCAAAAGTCATTTTATTTATTCGATGCTGTCTCAAACGTACAATTTAGGAGCAAACATTTAGGCGTGCAACGACATGAACACAGAATTGGCCTAAGGGTTGAATACAGAATTCCAAATCATCTCTGAAATACGAGCATTCGAGTAATGCTTGTCTGCAGGGTATAGTGCTTCTAATATTTGGTATGATTTGGTTTAAAAACTTTCAGCAAATATCAATTTTAAACATTTTTATTGTATTTTCTAAAACACAAAGACCATGATCGGTAATAACAAAGAAAACAACAAACTTTAAAAACAAATTCAATCCTAATGCTGATGGTTTATCAAAAAGCATAGGCAATCAACTAGCAAAACTACTTAAAAAGTATGAGACCATAATACTTTTATCTGAGAAACGGTTTCAATCTATAAGTGACATATATCAAAGACAGGCTCTTATATATAGCAAACTGGTATCAATTCATAGGTGACATATATCAAAGATAGTGATACGTTCTTATAATGAAAAATACATATTTTCTAACACCTGCCCGACTTTTTCATTCTTATGTTGGTTAGCAGATCAATTGTATAAGAAATCCAAGGTCAATTATTTCATAATTACTAGTATTGATCTGATATTTCGAACGAAATTAACCAATCATACATTGCTTCTACTGAAAAAACAGATTGAAAAAAATAATACAATATCATTGTCAGTAATATCTATTTCAATCCAAGGAGTTGTGGGAGTGACATAATCCAAATACAATAATAATGAATTCACTTTCAGTAAATAAGAAGCTTAAATTAAACATGGTACAATAACCTTTCAGACAACTTCAAAACGAAAACCACAACTTCTGAAATTCTAATAGAAATACAGGAAAGTTATTCCTACAATAACTGTTTTTACATCCTTCCTTAATTCTAATATCCTGTTCCTTCATGATGGGTTTGACGTCTATGAAAGCAAACAAAAACATTATGTGGTGTGTGATTTAAATGGAATAATTTCGATTAATTGTATCTTCCTGTCTTTAATCCTTTGACTATTTATCATTCAAAACATTTGAAGCAATTAGTTGTCGATTACATCTTAACTTTAAAATACTTTTTTTAGAATTCCTCCGAAAGCAAAAAGACCAACATTATGTGCGTGATGTCAACAGTTACTTTTAGGAATCTTAGATAATAATTAGTAAACGGATAAATGGAAGGACTAATTGAGGTTTATGACCTCATACTCTTTAGAACATTTTACTTAGTTTCTTTTGATGATGACTGATATATATAGTAGCCAATAAAAAGAGGTTCTAAAAGGAAAATAAATTACCTGTATTATCTAAACCCTATCGGTCCTTAGGTGTAGGTAGATAAAACATACGATGAATTTATGAAAATATATTAAAGTTTTATATTCGACGAATTTTCAGTTTAAGATGTGCTGAAAGTTTACAGATCTTGCTCTTTGAATGCGAACCCTTCTCTGTTACATAATTATTCCCCTTTACTTTGATTGCATGACTTGATGACATTCCTGATAATGTCATATAGTTTATTCTGATATCAACAAGGACTAGCGCTTTATTGCATATCATTGTTGAGGTCATAAAGCTGCTTTAATGTTTCCGTCCTTAAAGGTGTTTTAATTATAAGTTCTTTGTCAAACTAAATAAAATAGTGAAGGCATTGAAAACGGAAAGTTATAAAATAAAGAACATTATCGTACCGTTACTAAACGTGTAATGTATGGTCAGAACAGTACTTACAATAAAAATGTATCAATAATATCATTACCCAATAAAATGTAATTAAGCGTACCCATCCACTCTTATTTAACATTGAACTCAAAATAAAACTAAATGGATGAACATGGATGTTTGGTTGATGAGAAAGTATGTTTAATAATCAAATTAAATATTATCAATTATCACGATAACCTGGATCTTGCTTGTTCGTTTTCATCTGTTAAACAGCAAAACATCTTGTTCCTTAGATAAAAAAATAATTATATTTATGGACCTCCTCAAACGTTTTACGTTTTGTCTATGTGTGTTGCATTTTAGTGTTATGTCGTTGTTTTCCTCTTATATTAAATGCGTTTCCCTCGGTTTTGGTGTGTTGCCCCGATTTTGTTTTTTGTCCATGGATTTATGAGTTTTGAACAGCGGTATAATACTGTTGCCTTTATTTACAACAAATGAATTTTAATGTCCGAATCGCAATTTGGATTTATTGTTATCAGCAGGTAGTCTGCAATACCATCTGAATGGATTATTTCTATATTTCATGATTTGCTTTCAAACATTTAACTTATTGTTGTTGTTTTTTAACACCTAACTTCTTTTTCAATAATACTTTTTTTTCTAAAACACCTTAATTTTTTCAAGAACACCTTACTTTCTTACGAATACTTTTTCATTAACTTCATCCGCGATTTATGTTGGCATTCGTTTTGCTCAATTTTAGTTTCGGGTTGAGTGATTTAGATTAATATGTGTTTTTACTAGTTTGTTTTTCTTCCAAATATTTTACTTTCCCCGTGATTAATTTTTACCCATCTGCAATTCAAACCTAACCGAAGGAGGACGATGTTCAATAGAATTAAAATCTGATGTTTTCCTGTAGAAAAGAGGTAGCGAAATCCTTATCGATAATTATATATATAGATATCAATGAGAAATATCCTTCGTGTCGTTTAAATTATTTGTGTGTATATTGACAGTCTGTCATAAACAGATTTGACTAGTGTATTGGAGGTCGATTACAGTTAATATGTGAATGAAAGGAGATCAAGTATATATACGTCAGTGTTACAATATATCAAATGAAAAGCAGAAAGACATCCTACGGAGGAATTTAATTATCAATGATCCAAGGACATCCAGTCTGATTCCTAAAGAAACGCATCTATACTATTAAACGAGAAGACCTCATTTTTGGTGTCGCTTCTCTTCCTTCCACAAATCATCATGCCTCTGTGTCCTATAGGTAACATGCATAGTCGCATTTGTCATCTATTCTTATGATTATTCAGATCGAGTTATTTTGGGAGAAAAACGACAAAAAAGGAGTCCGGATATGAATCCGTCATCGGACTAACTTTTAGTCATAGATTAAATTTCCGGTTTGAAAGATGCACAAATACAACCAATCGTATGATAGATAACTAAATTATGAAAAAAAAAATAAACCAATCAGAGCATTCTACATAGTATGGGGCTTAGATCGCATGAACCACAACTATTATACCTCCCGTTACAATAATTATTTTTCGCGTTTATCTATATGTAAACTACGATTATGATACTTTAATATATAGAGACTCTCTGTATTCTGTCTACTGTTTTCTTTGAAATGTTTACTATTTAAGGGGTCATACCAGTTGTATATATATATATATATATATATATTAAAATAAGTAAAATATTTGACACAAGTACAACCAATCGTATGATGGATAACAAAAATGGAGAGAGAAAAATAAGCCATTCAGAGCGTTCTCCATATCATGGTGTTGAGATCGCAATAATCACAACTATTATACCTCCTTAGAGAGGATAATTACTTTTCGCGTTTCATATCACGGTGTTTAGATCGCAAGAACCACAACTAGTATACCTCCTTAGAGAAGATAATTATTTTTCGCGTTTATCTACATGTAAACTACGATTATACTACTTCAATATATAGAGACTATCTGTATTCTGTCAGGGACTTTTTATGTTAGTATAGAATGTCGGCCCTGATGCTGTCTACTGTTATCTTTGAAATGTTTACTACTTAAGGGGTCATACCACTTGCATATATATTAAAATAAGTAAAACATGCTTAATTTCATCTAAAACTACCTCGACCAAAAACTTTAACCTGAAGCGGGACAGACATGGACGGGCGGACGGACGGACGAGCGAACGGACGGACACACTAGCCTGAAAACATAATGCCCATAAATAGGGCATACAAATCTATTGTAAAAAGGGAAAATAGTGCTTTGGTAAAAATGAAAGTAAGGTAGAGATTAAAAGTAGGCGAGCATTTTTCGGGGCGTCGGAATTTGGGGATTGATCCTTACTGGATCCGGGAATACATTTTTCGATTTCGTGATTTCGGGATATGCATTTCTTTCAATTCTGCATCTCTGGATTTCATGGTTTTCAGCGGGATTTCGGGATCAGGACCCCTCCGACTACCCCTCAAATTAGCCTTAGTCATTTATACATGATGCACATCCTACCATTGACATCTTAATGAGGCTCTCAAAAGAAGAAAAAAACACTGACGGAGTGTCCTAGAAGCATATTTTATTAGACTAAAAATGGTCTATATATAAGAAGTTAGATTTATTTCATGTTTGAAACGGTGCAAATTGTTAATTTTATTTGACTTTTACCAAAAGCAGCATTGTAGCAAAGGAGGAGAATAATTGTGGTCTGAGGCCAGACACACGAAAATATTTGAATTTAACAGATAGGAAACAAATATCGGACTTTTGAACAAGGGAGAAGGCTGTTGATACCTTTTATGAAATTTCCAATACATACTATCTTTTAACAAAAAAATCATCCTACAACAGTCCACAAGCTGTATATACCCGCGATTTCGCGGGTGTGTTCTAGTATATATTATAAGAAAAGCCATCGGTTTTTTTTACAGTTCAACTTTTCAATCTTTGGTCCTGAATGCTCTTCGAGTTCGTACTTTATTTGCCTTTTTTATATTTTTTTGATTCGAGCGTCACTGATGAGTCTTTTGTAGACGTTTCGTCTGGCATAAATATAAAACTTCAATCCTGGTATCTATCATGAGTTTATTTCTACACCAAAAAAGAATTCTGAAATTTTCGATTTTCTTCCCCTTTGAAAAAATAGATACATTGTAAATTCATACACCAAATGTATTGATTACATTTATCAGAGAAACAGGATTAGTTATAAAAACATCATGTTAACCGATGAACCGTGAAAAAGAGGTTACGGTCAGATGAGCGCTACAAGGCAGACATGCTAGTACACCTTGAAGTAATTCCATAAACGAATTATAGTTGGGATTGCTATGTACCTTTTTCAAGATTAGATAAAAAGTACATAACAAAAATACAGAACTCCGACGAAAATTCAAATCGAAAAGCTCCTTATCACCCGGCAAAAATCAAAAGCTACAACACATCAAACGATATACTAGTATTCCTGACTTAGTAAGGCATAAATATAAGATAAATTATTCATAATCCTTTTTTGTTTCTGATTTCAGATATTGATGTTTATCATGAAAATTTTACTGCTGATAGTGATAACAATTGTACAATATACCGAATCATTACAAACTGTAAAACGACAAGGAATATTTGGACTATGTCAAGGATGGGGAGCAGGATGTGCAATGGATTTTCGCTCACCAATTTTACCTCCAAAAATAATTAAACAAAAGCTTTACCAACCCATTCCTAAATCGAAACCGGATGTTAGTTTTAGACCACATTCATTTTTCTTCACATCAGGTAAGTTTTCTCTAAGGAGGTTAAGAAGCACCCTTGATAACTATCCTCAATTGAGAAAATAATTGAAACACCATTATAAGTATACATTTTTGTCAAAAGAAATATATTTCTTTTTTGTTTTGCATATGAGGCAAATGAAAGTTGAAACTCTGATTTAGAGTGTGTGCGAGTAACACTTTAGTGAATATAATGATTTGGCTATTATTCTTAGTTGAATGCGATCGATAATACTTTGTCAGTTAGACCTCTTTGTTAATGTGCGTAACATTCCGAAATATGAAAAGAGTAAAATCCCCATGATTAAAGGTATGCTTACTCGTTCCATTATTGATAAAAAGATAATTATGCCGTTTTGCAACAAGGACTACTAACTTTCTCACTTATGAAAAGGAGTTAAATTCCGAATAATTATTTGATAAGGGACTTTCCGTTTTGCATTTACATTGGAGTTCAGTATTTCTGTCATTTCACTTTTCAAAATAAAGCAGTTGTAAAGCTCCTGGTGGAGTACTAGCTCCCGAAGGTACTCTCATCAAATATTTGGTCAGTGCACAGAAATAACATGAGTCATGATATAATTTTCTTAAATACTCCGTTGATAAATTGACAATTTAGAATTTTTTTTAATTCTAAACCTAGTTCATTTTTTTGCACCTTTCCTAAGTCAGGCATCTAATGTTCAGTAGGTGTCGTGTGTTGATGTGGATCATAAGTCTTGCTTGTTTCTCGTTTTTATATAAATGAGACCTTTGGTTTTCCCGTATGAACATTTTTACACTAGTCATTTTTTGTGGCCCTTTATATGCGAGCCAAGTCTCCGTGTTGAAGACCATACTTTGACCTATAATGGTTTACTTCTATATATTGTGACTTAGATAGAGAGGCGTTTCATTGGCACTCATATTACATCGTCTTATATCTAGTTGGCGTTCTAATGACCAATGATTAAATAATTTACATTATAACTATGCATGACGTCAAGGACACAAATTTACGGAAATCAACTGGTACAATTTGTAGCATTTAACTGTTTATACATACACAAACGTGACTTTTCCAAGTGTAAATTGTATATACAAACGTGACTGAATTAAGTGAAAATCATTTAAGTAGAACTATAAAACATAATGTATTAAGTGAAATGGTTCGAATGTGAATGTTTAACATCCTTACATAAGCACATTTCATATCGAATATTCAATTATCAAATTCGGCGCACTTGGTCGAAAATAGAGTTGTTATTAGGCAGGCTGGTATAATTAACAGATATATTTGGAACAAGAAGCACAGCACTTTTCATTTATGTAAACAAAACACACAAAAAAAGGATTTGCAAGTATATGCTTACTTCCAATTTATTTCATTTTAAGCAATGCAAGATATTGTTTAAAATGTGAGAAACATATATTTTAAATTATTGATTTAAGGTCAAAATTGGTATCTAGATGTTGAAATATTGAGGAATTCAATAAAGGATGGATGGTAAACGCTGATATATATATTCTTTGTTTTGGAAATATGAAATCGTAAAATTCGAAAATCTTAAGTATTTCTTGATTGGGTATATATTGATATGTAAGTCTTTATCACAAATACATTTCAGGCGAGTCGTGGAATCCTATTGGAAAACGCACTGCCTGGTTTACAGATATACCATTTTTAAGAAATCCTTTATTAAAGTACCCATCTGTACAGAAGCTTCCAGGTTAGTTAAAAGAGAAACGCAATTCAAGTATTAGATTGTTTTATACACATTAATTTTTATTAATCTTCATTACTCATATTTCACAATAATATCAATTAATTCACTCAAATATCATGAATAATTTATACATGGGAATATTTAAAGTTGACTGTAAACATTAAACGTTATGAGTGCAAATTTGCCCGCAGGCACTTCCATTGCTAAATAACGGTTAACAAAGTTTTGATATCATCATCCACGGTAGGGATTACGAGTAATTTGATCGTAGTAATAAGCAAGACGTTATAGAACCACTTATTCCTTCCAATAAACAACTAAATAAAGAGAAGATTGGGTCAAATGATCTTCATGGAAATGAGATGTGCCAATTTTAACACATATAAGACATATTAAACTGACCTTATCACATTCTTTAACATTCATTGATGTTGGAAACACCGCGGGAAACAGCAATAAGGCTAGTTTCTTTTCCCCCGACGTCGTTGTCGGTTAAACAGAAAATATTTCTCAAAACAGTACACAGAAAAAACAAAGATAGCAAATGATGTGACCCAAAGAATCAAATCCTTATTTACCAATGGAATAAAATACATGCAACAACACAAATATGCCAAGTGACGTATTTTAACCTCTAGTATTTTAATATGCTTTATTCAAATCATTTCCTTTTTATTACAGTCAGGAATCCATTATCATTGCGTTATCCACTTGTATACCGCTCATCATTAGAGAAGTTTTTTCCAAGAAACTTTGTGGTAGAGTGAAGAAGTTGAAGAAGTTGATGCGAAAAATGGATTCATAAAATGCTAATAAAGTTGAGGTTTAGAGTATCATTGTAAACGCTATAGAACATTAATATCACAAAGTGATTCACTTTAAAAAATGAAGTTTATACATTTCAAACTTTAAAAAAAAAAAAAATTATCAAATGTGTGAAAAGTTTCCTTTGTCTTTTTTTCTCGGAAAATGCATATTTGAATATATTGTACATTTCATCATTATGGTACCTAAATGATTGTGGAGATTTCCATGATATTTATAAAGATTAAAACCTGTATATTTTCTGAAATAAAATGCTATTGAGCGATTTGGTATTCCTTTAACAAGAACGTATAGCATAACAGTCAATAATAAATAAAGGCAACAGTAGTATATTCCTGTTCAAAAGTCATTAATCGATTCAGAGAAAAACAAATCCGAGTTACAAACTGAAACCGGATTTTAACTGATAAACCACAGCTAATAATTTACTGCTTAATGTATCCATATACTAGTGTATATAATCAACTATATAATCAATTTGTGTGTAAAAAGATTTTTTTTTTTTAAATGGGAGACATCAACGAACCAAGAACTGAAAAGTACATCTGGGTTCCTCAAAAAACATTGCATACACTCATTTCTAAAATATACATCTTGTACGCTTCACTCGTGTATGTAACAACGTATTAGATTTTAGCGAGAGAAATGATTGTATTACTGAAAAATTATTACACTAGGGATTTCGATATCACAAACTTAGAAGTCAAAACATTTACTCAATTTTATCATCAGTATAAGGAAATAATTTGTAAATATAACTCAACATACAGACATCTTATACGTTCAGGTATTTCACATCCAATCTTTTATGGTGATATTCTTTACAAAGCACAAAAATGTCAGTTTTCACCTCAAAAGCTAACAAAACCTTTAAACAGACTTATTAAGAATGGATATAGTTACGATACTGTTGTCATGTCATTAAAGGTTGTATATTTGGCTTTAATATTGATTCACTTATAGGGTCTTTGCATCGGAACTAAACACATTTATTTATAAAAAAACAGTTGTTGTCATGAGTCGACACGGGTTATGTTCTCATATATTTTATGATAGTATGATACTAGACCCCTAACGGGAGAGATTGTGCCTAATATTCATATGATGAAGACATAATATATCAAGTAGTTTAATTGCGGTCTGCAGCTGGCATTTCAGTTAACTGCTAGTAGTCTGTAATTATGTGTGTATTATTGTCATTTTGTTTATTTTCTTTTGTTACATCTCCTGACATCGGACTCGGACTTCTATTGAACTAGGTTTATTGTGCGTATTGTTATGCACTTACTGTTCTACATTGGATAGAGGTTTAGGGGAGGGGTGAGATCTCACAAACATATTTAATCCCGCTGAAATTTTGCGCCTGTCCCAAGTCAGGAGCATCTGGCCTTTGTAGTCTTGATTTTTAATTTTAGTTTCTTGTGTAAAATTTGGAGTTAAGTATGACGCCCATTATCACTGAACTAGTATACAAATTTTAAGGGGCCAGCCGAAGGACGCCTCCGGGTGCTGGAGTTTCTCGCTATATTGAATACCCATTGATGGCCTTCGGCTGTTGACTGCTCTATAGTCGGGTTGTTGTCGTTTTGACACATTCCCCATTTCGTTTCTCAATTTTATCTAAAAGCTTTATGCGGTTTTTTTAAATTTGCAATAGTAAAAACAAAAACTTGTAGAATGCTCAATGTAAGAGGTCAACAATGATATACCAGTATGAATCAATTTCATTTTATTAAACAACTGTTTGGTTGACGGACTTGTTGATTCTAACTGCTCCCTCCAAAAATACGTTTCCAGTAATATACAGTTCCGAATTTTGCAATCCCATTTATCAATGAATCAAAACAGCCACAGAAAACAAAACAAAAATATAGAAAAGAACACAATACAACAAACATAATTTACCGATTGCTTAAAGTATCTAAGCAAGGAACTTGACCGTGAATACTTTAACAAATCACAGATCTATAAAATGATGTCAATGTCATTTGAACCAAGACTGGCAGATATGTATATGCTTGCAGTGATTCTATATACCAAATATAGCTGTTTTATTCCTAACTATGACTGGGAAAAAATAATGTTAGTAAACATATACAGCTTTTAAGCAGTACACTAAAAATGAGGTCAAGGAAAACAAACATAATCCAAAAGGCATATTGTATATATGTATTCAAGATATGAGGAACCCTGGTCTACTACTCTCTGAAACACAAAGCTTAATCAATAAACTCAATTGAAATGACCTAATCACAAACTAAAACAATTGATGACCCTAGCAACGCTTGGAAATAAACCTATGTTGTGGTGAGACAAAAACAAGATAAGAACAAAATTTAAAAAAAAAATGGCATCAAACATGGCAAGAAATGGGGTGCCCTGAACAGGTCAGCAGTTCCAATTTATTTATTACGTGAAACACAAAAAAGTATATGTCGATGTTGCTGCAAATTGATATACCTAACGTCTTGCCCTTTCAGGAAGGAGGGCGAGACAGTTACCGGGTAAAAAGCAAGCTTAAATAAAAAAATAAAAAATAATGCTTGTAAGTAGATCAGGTTTGCTCTCCTTTTTCATTGTGATACAAATCAGGGATGATTCCAGGTGTTTTCAAATGGGTCCCTTGAATATCAAATTGGGAATTTTTATCCCAATTGGGATTTTTTTATGCCGATACAATCTTAGACGAAATAATATCATTTTCCTGTAAAAACGGAAAATGTATTATTTAGTTTCACCTGTACATGTGTACACTGATTGAAGAAGTAATTGGATTGAGACCAGGGAAGTTGTAATACATGAGTATCATTGCACATGATGCACTATCATCTTAACTTTGGTAAACGAGGCCTATTACAAAAACAAATATACCAGCTAACATAAACCTATGGCCAGCCGTTTAGCTATTTATTCGAATTTCAAATTATCTCATAATATATAAGATATCTTATATAATATATGAGATTTATATAAGATATCCTATATAATATATAAGAGATCTCATTTAATATATGAGATATCTTACATGTCTTATATAATTCATTTTTAAAAGCTATCTTATATATTATATGAGATATCTTATATATTTAATAAGATATCTTATATATTTAATAAAGTTTTAAAACTTTATAAGATATCTTATAAAGTATATGAAATATCTTATAAATATTTTTCATATAAGATATCTTCTATAGTTAATTATTATTCTTATGATATCTGGATTTTACTACGTTTTGACGACAAACTATGAAAAATTATAGTTGCCGTAATCAGTGATGGAAACTTTTCCGGAAATACTAATTTTTATTTTATTGTCCTTAATTGGGAATTTTATATTCACATACATTGTTTGGGGGCCGCTGACCAATTTAAGGGCCGCTAAGAGGCCCTAAAATATATAGTGGAATCATCCCTGTACAAATGAATATGCAAGTTCAACATTACATTGAATTGAGCAAAAAAAACAACAACTTATTATTTGGCCAATAATTTGAAATGATCATCAACCTTTTTCCATCAATTGAGAAAAAGGTAACATAGATCCATACAACATGCACAGTTTTGTGCAACATGTATACTTTGTATTATAAAATGATCTTTAAGACAAGTGTGATAACACTCATCATTGTGTAAAGTTTATAAATATATCATAAATAAATTGCTTAAAATTGACATATTTATGGTCACTTCACTGGCTGTCATGGGTGCACTCACAAACAGGAAGAGGAGAGGGCTAAACTATTGCTAACTAACAAGAGACTATATGTGTGCTCTTGTCATCTTTACCCCAATTAATCCAGAAAAGGCATCTATAAGGTAACAAAGGATCTTCAACTAAAAAGTAATGCAGCATAAAGTGACCAACAATCAATCAATCAATCAACTAAAATGTAAAATCACAACAAAAAATGAACTAAGAGGAAAATCTAATTGGAAAGTCCATAATCACATGGCAAAATCCAATAACAAACCACATCAAAAACGAATGGAAAAAGAACTGTCATATTCCTGACTTGGTACAGGCATTTTCAAATGTAGAAAATGGTGGATTAAACCTGGTTAAATACAGTGGATGAACATGTAATTTTTCTAATGTTCTGAGAACAATATCATTTCTGCAATACATTTATTTTGCTATCTTTTATAATCCTTAATCTGTATAAATAGAGGAAATTTATAGCATTTAAAAGTGTATATGATATTATGTATGAACTCTTATACTGTGACAAATAAATAATCTGAAATGGATATAATGTTTGATATAACATGCTGAGCCAATATCTTTGATGGCAGAGTTCTTAATTTCTTCATCTCATCAGATTTATAAATTAATTGTCAATAACCAATGCAGCAATGACAAGTTATTGTTGGTAATTTAATCACCAATTCATTTGATCAGCAAAGGTTAAATGCATATGATGAGTTTTGTAGACTGTAACATCTTTTACAATATTCCCCACGTAAGCAAACAGGTTTTAATGAAATTACTTTCAGGTATTTGTATGGGCATCACCATTTTATTTTATATTTCTATCAATTGACGCTCTAATACCAATCTAATTAAAATCAGATCTTTCACATTGCTGTGTTAGATGTGTTTGTAGTTTGTGTTAGATCTGAACATTCCAATAAGAGGCCTTGTATAAAGGATCCATTATGCATATCTTTTTGATCAACCAATCATCTTGGTCGACAGTTTGAATAAAATTTTTACCCCAAACATAAATTGACAAAGTGAATCAATATTTTATCATTATATTAATTCTATGTTTTAACAACTTACAATGTATAATGTAAAGAGGAGTACACAAACTGAAATGTCTTGCCTACTCTACTAATCATTAGTGAATTTATTTTGAACATCCATACACCAAATATATGTGACCTATCGACTAGCCTACTATTATTATTGTATCTAACAAACATACCAAAATACATTAAACCATGAAAAAAGGGGCAAGTTTCAGGATTTTGCTGCCTATTAGTATGACTTTAATAGTTAAAGGAGCAAGTTTGCAATTCCTATACACCTGTTTTTTTGTTTATCCATATTGCTACAGGTATCTTTCGACTGTACAAAACTATGAATATTTCTGGAAATTGTAAGGATTTTCTGACCCAGGAATAGATGATTATAGATTTATTTGACAATATCCTTCATAATTTCAGGTCCTCAACTACATACTTTATTTGGCATTTTAACTCCTTGATTCGAAGTTCACTGTAAACATATTGCACATCTGGGTACAAAATGTAAATCCTGGTATCTATGAGTTTATTTACCTATTATTCAATATTTCTTCTGCATGGTAAACTTCCAGTTTAAACTATAGCTATTGTTACAACTCCCTAAATCAAAGATGGGGAGTAGCCTTAGACAATTTAATTACTTTGGAGGGGTCTTTTTATGACATTTTGCTGTTGCAACTTTTTATGTAAAACATTCCTTAATATAAATTTTATTTCAAAAACAAAGGGAAATAAACTGAAATTATTCATGATACCTGGAAAATATCTGATTATCCATGTGATAAGTTGGTCAAGTATGTTTTTATTGTAAAAAACTTTAAATATATTTGAAATGCTAAATAATAAGACAAAACCTTTTTGAAGTGTGAGTCCTATATGCTCTTTAACTTGATACTTTATTTGTTATTTTTTACTTATTGATTTGAGTGTCACTATTACTCTTAACAATGTTTTTAAATTTTGAAGAGCAATCACAGATTTAGGTACAAAATTTCAATTCTGGTATTTATGATGAATTTATTTACCTATTATTCACTTTTTCTGCATGGTAAACTTTAAGTTTGAATTAAAGCTATTGTTACAACTCCCCTCTTCATAGCTATGTAGTAGACTTAGACAATTTAAGCCACTTTGCTGGTAAACTTTAAACATTTGGCTTCCCATAATTTTTGGTATATAAAATGCTGTCATAAATCTTACTTCAAAAACATATGGAAAAGAACTGACATTGTTTATAATACCTGTAAACATAATTAAAATTTGTATTGCAGGTAAGGCCAAACACCAAGTCTTTCAATCCATTAAATTTGTGTTTTAACAAAAAACATTCTCCTTATTTTGAAACCGACTAGAAAATTTCCTACTTATTGAGAATTCTACTTGTTAACATTAGTACTTATGTTTAACCTTTAGTCTTAAAAAAACAACTGAAAAGTATTTGCATTATATTTCTTATACTTTTATGAATAAAACACCTGGGGAAGAAGTGCATGTGACAACTTTGATGGACTACAATAACACACATTTAAAAACAAAAAACTAACCAACAATTCTAAAAGTATAAATCTAAACATCAATGTCTAAGGCCAGGATTTTTTAATTTGATGGTTTACGGATCCGCCGACCCGATTTTGCCAATTCTTAGAATAAAAATAAAATTGACTTTTCATGCTTTTTTCTTCCCGCCGACCCAAAAAAATACATTATCCCTGAAAAATCATTAAATTCTTCTTTTTTTATGAAATGAAATGCATGAATCACTAACAAAATTGATAACACTCTCTGTGAGTGTGAAAAAATAAAACTTCCAGTTTACGTTTCTAAAAATAGACCAATCAATTATAACTGACCTTGAAATGTCGTTTACGCAAATAATTTTGCGGAACGAAAGCTGTGTTTAAAGCCCATTACACAATAAGTTCGTTTCCCTTATTTGTCATCAGTCTGTAAGATGCATAATCTCATAGAAATAGACTTGTCCAAATGTGGACAGGTGGAAGCACCTTGGAAGTAAAAGTTCTGTATGTCAACAAGTCATTTAGAATTTTCTTGTTTGATGAATAATAAAAAATAAATATCGTCCATTTGGATTAAAAACGGGAATGCATGACACTAGATTAACCCGATATTCTCATTTTTTCCATGGACTAGTCTATGACAGTAACATTCTTGTCTATTCGTTTTTGATGCGTTTTGTTATTTGATTTTGCCATGTGATTATGGACTTTCCGAAATTGATTTTCCTCTGAGTTCAGTATTTTTGTGATTTTACTTTTTACGTTTTTGACACGTGTGTTGAAACTTATTTTCGTATGACGTCGACGTTTTTTACATTTTTTTCTTTATCAGTTTTCGTTTTGGAAGATCATTACTCACCAAGTTTTCTGGAATTGATTGAGAGCTACGCGAATAATTCACTTTGTTTTTCTTATTTGTAAAAAGACGATTTAATTTCGTCTCTGTCTGTGAACACCCCCCTTTTTTACGGCAAATCATTAGACAATGTCATGCGATATTTATGACAGCTGAGTAAGAATATTTCATCGAACTAAAATTTGAAATGATGACAAAATAGCATAAAAAACATTTTGTTAGAAAGGTGAAATGTATATTTATGTTGCATTTTTTTTCTGATATTTTTTTTGCTTTTTTTTCCCGACCGACCGACCCAACTTTTTCATGGGGAAAATCCATAAAACCAACAAATTAAAAAAACGTGGCCTAAGTGGATAAAAACCCTTTGCTCAAGAAACTAAATTAGAACAAATTATCAAGGCAATATACTATTTTGCACACATTCTGGATGATTCACCTTTTCCTATATCATCTTTACTAAGTCATGCCTTCTCCCTGTTTGACTGCCAAAAATATGCCAATCATTTAGGCAGTGTATACCAAACTTTGTCTGACAAAGAAAATTTCAGACAAAAATTCCTTTTTTTTTTAAACTTTTTTGTAGAAAAAATAATGGAAAAGATCAAATTTCTTTTTTGGTAAGACATACTCTATGAAAATAAAAGAAAAGTTCAAATTTCTGTTTTGGTCAAACAAACTCTATAAAAATAAAAGAAAAGTTCAAATTTCTGTTTTGGTCAGACAAACTCTATAACAGTTTGGCATTGTTGAAAAAGCTAATACAATCTTTTGTATATTAATGTAAATATGTACATACCATTCATTTCTCTCATAGCTCTTGCAAAATCTTGGGGGTCCCTGAAACTAACGAATCCATAACCTTTTGTTTTATTTGTTCTTTTGTCTCGTAACACCCTAGCCTTGACAAATGTAGGATATTTACTGAATGCTCTAGCCAAACACTCATCTGTTACTTCATTTCCTAAATCTCCACAAAACATACGAAAATCATCTGAAACAACAAATTGTTAATCATTACAACTGCAATGTATTTAGTATGTTTATCTATAAGTGACGGAGCTTTTGCCTTCTTTTGCATTAAACTCCTGTTACTGTGGATTCATTTATTTTTGTGGGTACCAATTTTCGTGGTCTGAGGAAAACTTACCTTTTCGTGGATATATCAAATTTTGTGGTTTTAGCAAAGTCCGCACTCATTCCTTTAGAAAATTCGTATTCGTCGAAAATTTGAAATCGTTGTTCTCATGTACCCACAAAATCCATGAAAATTGGTATCCAATGAATAATAATGAATCCCTAGTATTCAAGTTTTTGTACAGTTTAACAATAAGCTACACAGAAAATATAAAGGAAAGAGTGTGATTGTGTTCATATGACACCATGACAACAAGCTAAGCAGTATCACATTTCAATGTTCAGTGAATTGTGAAATCTGGATTATAACCTTCATTTTGCTTATATTTCAAAAAGGTTAAATCATTAAGAATAAGTAAACTAATTTTCTACTTGATGTAACCACAAATGGTAAACCCCCACCAACCAAAACTTTAACATTATATTGGATGGATGAAGGAATGAAGTTACATTTAAGTTTTCAAGATAATAACCAGTAATGCAATTGGCTTTGCTCATTGTTGAAGGCCGTACGGTGACCTATAGTTGTTAATGTTTGTGTCATTTTGGTCTTTTGTGGATAGTTGTCTCATTGGCAATCATACCACATCTTCTTTTTTATATAAGGTGAAAATCAACAATTATTTCTATAAGTATCTGTCTGGAAATTTTGGTAAAATAGACAGAAAATAGATCTTCACTTTTTGAATTTCGCCATTTCCAGAAGCTTTATATATGATCAATATTTTTTGAGATATAAGCTTTTACCTGTATTCATATTATCACTCTTACTATGTATATTCTTACGTTAACGTTGACAGTCATACTGAACACATTTTACAACTATATTACTAAAGGTCCTTAGGATATGTGCCCAAAGTTAAATACTTGATTCTTGATTTCAAAACTATGATTTCCTTTAAATTACATACCTGGATCCCATTCCTCTAAACTCGGATCTTCCCATATCTGTCCTGCAGCTGTTCGTATAAACTTTTTCTTTTTGTCTTTTTTCTTTTTTCCAGTGCTATCTTCCGTTTCTGCTTCCATAGAAATAGCTTCTTCCCCCATTAATTCTACAGGCATTGTTGGACCAGCTACAACTTTGGGTCCAGTGTCTACAGGCGTAACTATTGTGGTTGTTTCTGTAACTGTTGTCTCCAATTTTGCTTTCTTGTTTTTCTTCTTTTTTTCTAACTTTGGTTTATTTATAACTGGACCTGCTGAGATCACCATTTTAGGTTTTTCCTCCTTAGGTGGTCCTGTAGGACCACTACTGATAATATTACCACTGCCTTCATTAGCCATCATATGCTGGACACCATCACTGAATCCATAGCCTGGTCCAATTGGACCTGGAGGAGCTGGTCCACCCA
This sequence comes from Mytilus trossulus, assembly GCF_036588685.1. Classification (NCBI taxonomy): domain Eukaryota; kingdom Metazoa; phylum Mollusca; class Bivalvia; order Mytilida; family Mytilidae; genus Mytilus; species Mytilus trossulus. The sequence continues at coordinate 14,043,209 of NC_086378.1, read as the reverse complement.
TTGGTCCAGGTCCTCTATAAGGAGGCATGGGGCCAGGACCAGGCCCATGTGGTCCAGGACCATAGGGTCCAGGTCCATGTGGTCCGGGAAAACCATGAGGTCCAGGTCCACCTGGAGGTCCATAATACTGTCCTGGGCCTGGTGGTCCAAACCTGTGTGGTGGAAGCCTAGGTGGAGGAGGTCGATGTCTGACTTGATGGGGAACAAATGCAGGTCTGATTGCGGGTGGAGGGGGAGGAGGAGGGGCTAATGGTGGCATGTCTAATTTATCCTTTGGTTTTGGTAGTAAGGCAGGAGGCGGTGGTGGGGGAGCTGCCAACACTGAAAAATAAATGTAAAGTAATGTGAATAATCAGCTGGTCCACATACGATACCAACATTTTAATAAATAATTATTTGCAATTTTCAAAAACTGTATTTAATCTAATGTATATGCTAATTGGGTATGTGTTACACTTATCAATTCAAAATACTAAAAAGTTTAAAATTTCAAATTTTTTACCAAAGTTTTAAAATATGATCAAAATTCCAAACATTTGATGTTTGGAATTATGATATTTTAAAACTTTGATCAAAATTTCAAAAATGTTAAAATTTGAAAACTTTTTAATATTTTTAATTAATTGATAAGTGTTACATGGACCTGATTACACTTCTCTGCACTTCTCTCCACTTTATGAAATAAAATGTATTCTTTTTTTCCTAGGTTATTTATTAAATAATTGTTGTAAAGATATAGTTATTAACCTTTTGATAAATATACATGTACATTTGACCTCTTACATTATCAGCCAAGCAGGGTTAAACAAGTTTAACAAGACCTTTTGTCATTGTTGCATATATAAACAGAATCCAAAATAAGCATAAAATACATAAAGGAATACATATTGACCAGGTACAGGACGGTAAAGTATACATACCTGAAGCTGGCAAGGAAACTGATGGTGGTCCTGCAGGCTTACTACCAGGTGGAGCTGTGGGTGGTTTTCTCAAGGGTGGAGGAGGGGGGTGCCCAACAGAAGGGGGATCTGATGATATCCTGGCTTGAACATTGGTGAAAGTTCTTGATCCTATTATCATAGGATGTGGCTTAGAACCCTGGCCTTTTGGAGCCAATATTTCTTGTTCGAATCTGAAAAAGACAAGTAAAGTGTGGTGATTAAACCTCAAATAACATATCCACTATTGTTGAACAGAGTTCATTGTACTGTAGGGGGGATTTCATATAAAAAAAAAACACTAAGTATGAAAAAGAATTGAAACATTTACTCAATCAATCACAAAGCTGTACAAGACATCACAAATCAAAAGCCTCATATTAATTTTAGGATATTCTTTCCTTTTTTTTAAGGTGAGGGTAAGGATTTGTATAGAGCTATACAAATATCTTTGGTATATATATGGAGAACATTTAAAAAAAAAAAAAATAGTATACATTTGACTGTCAGCCAGACCAGAGAAATATCAAAAGATAAATGCACCAGTTATTGTACCTGTAGTTCAATTCAACAAAAACTGAAAGTTTGACTGACCAAGGGATACAACCCTTGCTAATAAAAAAGAAGATGTGGTATGATTGTCAATGAGACACAAGATGAAACAATAATTAGCTTGTTAAGGCTAAAATATATCTGGATGAATATACATGTAGGTTGGGGGTGGATATTCTGGTTTCAGATCAATGTTTTGGTATGTCATAGTATTATCTATTATTATACCATTTTTATTTTGGCAGTGTCTGCCCAACCAGTACCCCACACAAGAGGACCAGTAGTCAAATTTGCAAAATTATTTACGCAAACGACATTTCAAAGTCATTTATGATTGATTTGTCTATTTTTAGATATGTAAATCAGAAATGTTTTCAATTCCGTTAGTGTTTTAAAATGCATTTCATTTCATAAATCAAAGAGCTGAATAGCTCTGAGGGGAAAGACGGCCCTTGTTTCTATTTAATTATTCTTTATGAAAGGAGGGGGGTATCCTTTGATAGTTTTCATATGAAGAATGAAAAAGAGAACAGCTAGAACATGTAGAAAGGTTGACAATATTGAAATCAATTGTTGTTTATGTAATTTCATTTCCTTAGTTTAGGATTCAATTTGAACCAATGGAAGAGATCTGCATCTTCTAAATCTTAACATTTGATTAAAGTTGATAGCTAATTATCAAAACTCAACTGAATTCTGTCATTTCACAACAACTACAATATTTTTTGAAATCTTGATTGTGTACCACTGAACTGCAGGCTAGGGTCATTTTCCATTTTCTGTGACAGTACTCTTGGATTTTTAAGTTTTTTCTTAAGAAAGTGTGGACTGAAAATTTATTCAGTTTTAAATTTCCATTGTTAAAGTTCCCAGTTACAACTCTCATCACAGGGAAACAGGTACTAATAAAAAAAAACAATATGATTGATGTAAACTGTGTGAAGCTTGTTTCCAAATCTTAATTTTGAAATATTTGTAAATAATAAATATGTTTCAACTACAAAATATTTTTTTTTTCTTTTTTTTTACCATTACAATGATTATGAAGGTACACAAAAATTTAATTTTAACAGAAGACTACTAATCCAATGAAATGCCACATTTTAAGTGTTCAAATACATTAACTTTTGTTTTAGAGGATAATTACTCATCAATTGAGGTGCTCCTGAATTGGAGGAAGATTCTCAGAATTTTTACAGAAAAAAGTGGTCTCACTAATTAGCGACAAGAAGAATTTTAACGACAAGAAGCGACAAGAAGAATAATTTTTTGTCTTGTCGCTAAATAGTCTTCTTGACGCTTCTAGTCGCTTTTTGGCGCTTCTTGTTGCTAATTAGTGAGACCAGAAAAAAGTAATAAAATCGTTTCTTTCCCCCGTCTCATGTAACCCCTCGATCTTTGTTTATTTTGAAAGTTGTTGACCTACAAATTAAAGTATTGCATGTTGATGTTTAAATCATCTATAGTAAACAATATTATGTTTATATTTAACAAATACAAATTTGTAATCAGTGCACAATCTCTAAAAATGATTTAAATAACCAGTGAACTGGTGAAGGTTATCCCTGCTTCTTCCAAGAATGACGTCACTATAAAATACAATGTAGGTTGGATATATTTAGAATATCTCGTCATACTAATTTTTCCGGATTGTAAAAGAAATGTAAATAGTGTAAAAGAGAGTTCAAGATACGACAATTTCGTGAGAAACAAAAGGGTAATTTTTAAAAAAGTGTTTAAAGTCAAACTATTCATTTCTGGGTTTCCTTCTCTTAAATCTAAGTAAGATTTTTTGGGGGGTTTCCACATTATAAAAACAAAATGAATGATGTGAGGGAGTGTCACTCTGGTCAACCCCATAGGGGATTGACGGCTTGAAGCCGTCTTTCCCCAAAAAGGATGTTTTATTTATTTTTTAGAGATAATGCTTTTGTTAGGGTCGGCCGGGCCGGCCCAGCCAAACTCTGACTCAGACTCAGCGGGAATGAAAAAGCATGAAAACTCAATTCTATCTTTATTCTGCAAGTTGGCAAAATCAGGTCGGCAGATCCCTAAACCAACAAATTAAAAAATCCTGGCCTTTAATGTACATGTGACTTTTTTCCAAATTTGTCTTTACCATACTTATTCCAGACGTTCCGTATTAGAGGATGTTTCTGGCATTTCCTCTGCACTTTTTGTATTATTATAACTTCATCACAATGACAAGAATAACAGTACAGATTAATATTAATTAATAAGACGCAACAACAATTTCGCTAAAGGCATGTTTACAAAATGTCAAAACAAACCAAAACATTGACAAGGACAGTAAAGCACCTTTTATGGAGAAAAATGTTTTATTCATAAAAAGGCTTTTGGGTTTTTCAATCGTAATAAAAGCAAGCTAACTTGAAAGATTATATTTAGAGAAAAATTCTTGTCTATATGTACTAGCCAAATTTCACAACTTTAAAGTTGTTTATATAAAAAAATTATATCATTAATGATAGTTTATTACGTTTTTGGGGTAATCAGTTATACTGCATGTTGCTATTATTAACATAGGAAAACACCTGTAATGTACCAAAAACATATATACAATGTAGGTGCTCCTATCATTGAAGGAAACACTACACAGTTGTGTACACACACATGGCGACACGAAACATGATTGAAAATCCATGTGATGATATCTAAATGTATCAATACGAGGGGAAAATATTGTGTGCTATGTAGGCTCTTACATTTGTCACTCTATGCGCCACTTCTGGTGGATAAGCGCAATTAGCACATGACGCTTGTCCTTCCGTATCACTGCATTATCATTAATTCCCATGGGCGGACGTGTAGCCTAGGAATGCCAATTTGACTATTCACACAGACACTGTCACTGCTTTCAATTTTTGTCTCTAACAATAACAGTAACAACTACTTGAACTAGGGATATATGTACGTGTATATCTGCACCGTCAGTCATGGATTTGTAAGTCTGGATGACAAAGCTGAACTTAATCAAACATTATGAGGGAAGGTGGAGGGTTCTTCTTTTCCCAAAAAGGCATAGAAGAATAACCAGTCCGTTGCGTATCTAGTAGAAGTTAGTAAAAGTACTAGACTGTGTACATTATTTTATGAATCTTGATTCTGTATAAAATGTATTGGGGATATTAATTATTATGACATTTTCTATTCGGTTATTACCGACTCATTTCCTCTTCCATCTCTTTCAATCTCTGGTCTGTTATCATTGCCATTTTGTCTTGTTTTGTTAGAAATCAACAATATATTTTTTAACAAATTAAACGTTTTGGGTTGGTTCGATGTCAACTTTTATCTATGAATATCATACGTTTATGCGCCCGTTAAAACACTCTAATGACGAAGAATTCATATTTCCGAACAAACTAAATACCATAATAAAATGTTTATACAATATATGACCATAATGACCTTCTTTAAAACATTTTTAACCCATATTTCCTATTGTGATATTCTGTGTTTAAAGGGGTGCTACCTTTCAATTTCTCATATTTGATTTATAACAATGTAAATAAAGGCAACAGTAGTATACCGCTGTTCAAAACTCAAAAATCCATGGACAAAAAACAAAATCGGGGCAACAACCAAAACTGAGGGAAACGCATTAAATATTACCAATGTCATTTCAACTGATCGGGCGGAGCTTACGTTTTAATTTGCATAAGGACAGTCTATTTGAAGATGTGTGTGATAAGGATGATAGCCGTTATAGTTATTACTGATTTCTAATCACCTATCAGTGCATCAAAGGGATTTACAAAAGAATAAATGGACACTTCATTGATGAGTTTATCCTGAAACACCTATCTATAGATGGAATGGTTTATTATGAGCGAAACGGTTAAACTCCGCCCAGTCAAGTGAAATAAATTGAGTAATATAAGAGGAGAACAACGACACAACACCGAAACGCAACAGCACACAGAAACGGACCAAGCAACAGACAATACACCACGGGAATAACAAATATAACATCAAAACCAAATACATGAATATGGGATAGACAAATACCGTGCCACGTCTTATCTCAAAAATAAGAGAAAACAGAAACGAACAATATTATAACAATAGCCATCTTCCTGACTTGGTACAGGACACTTTTAAAGGGGAATAAAAGTGGTGGGTTGAACCTGGTTTTAAGGCATGCCAAACCTCGCACTTTAATGGCACAGTTAAATATAACATTGAAATGAAAACAAAAAATTACAGGACTACAATACAAATAAAAACATTATACAAATCATAAAAAGTCTTAAATTTACAAGTGTACAGGGCATGGGCTCAACTATGTAGCTTCGTTTCGAGTGCAGTTTAGTCTACTGAGACGCCATCTAGTATTCTACTAACTTTTCTTCTTTATTCTTTCCGCTACTTTTGTAGTATATCACGGATAAGCAACTGATGACTGATGACTGTAAGCAACTATCGAATTGACCGTCTGATGACCATATAAGCGATATAAACATAAATATAGATACATTTATAAATAGATATCACTTGAAAATCGTGCAATTGGATTTTTATAGGTCTGTTTAATTTCAGTTTTAAGATTAAAATGATTCAATGATGTCGAATTATTCACTTGCAAGTGCATAATTCATCATCAATATTTCTTGGCTTATTTTGAAAAATGAACCATACTGACATTTAAAAACTCAAAAAAAAAATCATAATTCGATTTTTTTTTTAATACATCCCGTAGCTAGTGTCCCTTTAAAGTATTGATGATTTAAGCGGACAAATTGCATGATCTCTCTTTACAATTTAATGAATGGTCCGTATCATTTATCATAATTACATCCCAGCTCCTTTGTTCTAACAGGGGTGATCTGATCCATAACAGTCAATAATGACAACGTTTAAACAATGCATTGTAAAATCAAACGACTCCTTATGGCTATACGCGGCACAATCATCTAATTACATGAATGATTCCTTTCGTACTTTTAAAGGTGATAAACGCGTTAGACGTGCTCATATTTTTTGCTCATCAAAAGCTTGTCTTACATATGTAGAAAAGATCAATCAGTATATATATGTTCTTCAATCTAATTTGTTAGTTAGCATTCTACAACTGGACCACAATTTTCCGAGAAATCCCCAAAACTAAATATTGACCGAGGACTGATAGATATTACATATAACACTTCATTTTATATACATGTACCATCTAAAAAGCCTTATAGTTTCAGAAGTGATACGTAAATTCTCAGTGATCCAAAATTTGCTCAAGCTTTATACGTTTACAGAGCATAGCTTGGACTGTTGCATGATCTGTCTGTAGATTACTAGCATAAATTATCAGATTGCGAAACTAGTGGGTTTTTTTTTCGTCCAGTTATAGAGAACAAAAACGTATTTTCCTATTACTTTTATCTTTAATTCAACGTGCACAAAACCAATGACACAGATATGGCTTCTGACTTGGTACGGGCACGTACATATATGCTAGTCGATTGATCTGTGGCACGTTAATAAGCAAAATGATAAACATTATTTAATCGTCGGCTGTAATTGTTCTTTGGTCGGGTTGTTGTCCCTGACATATTCCCAATGTCTATTCTTTATTTTATACAAAAAAAAACATACTACTATACAAATCATTCTAATTAGTTCAGTGGAACTGTCATGCAATGTGTTTTAAAAGTGAAAAGTCGTATGATTCTGATATACGGTAACAAACAGCAAATTACCTCACAATCATAAGATGTCTCTTTGGGGGGTTCCAATCCCGGATCCCGCTTACTGTTTTGTCAGCTGATTCCCGTATCCCGCTTACACTATGTACGTAAGCAATTTTCATTTTTTTTGTCATTTCCCGGGTCCCGCAAGACCTCATTTTCCGTTTTCACGCCACAATAATTTGACTTTCACGTGTCACGCTTACAAAAAAATCGGCAATCCCGCGCCACGCTTAGACCCCAATGAGACCCACATCATAAAGTTTAACAGACTTTTTAGACGATTTCCTGCCGTATTGTTCGCTTGGTAAAAGTGATACTCACTAGAGCCGCAATGTTAGCTAGCCAACCATTATCAAAGCATTACTTCATATTCCATATTTCGTATGAGTAAAAAAACTACATAAGTTTTAGAACATCCCACCATCAGCCGAATACGCTTTCATTCGCGTCTTACTAGTATATACTAGTTAGTAGCTAACAAAACCTTTAAACAGACTTATTAAGAAGGGAGCTAGTTATGACACTGTTGTCAGGTCATTAAAGATTGCATATTGTGGCTTTAATATTGATTCACTTATTATATATAGGGTCTTTGCATATGAATTAATCACATTTATTCTAAAAATAGTTGTTGTCATGACACGGTTATGTTCTTCTCATATATTTCATGATGGTATAATACTAAACCCCTAACAGGAGGGATTGTGCCTGATATTCATATGATAAAGACATAATCTTTCGAACAGTTTAATTGAGGTCTGGAGCTGGCGTGTCAGTAACTGCTAGAAGTTATTTATGTATAATTGTCATCTTGATTATTTTCTTTTTGTTTCTTATTCTGACATAGGACTCGGACTTCTCTTAAACTGCGTTTTACTGTGCATATTGTTATGCGTTTGTTTTTTCTACATTGGCTAGAGTTATAGGGGGGGGGGTTGAGATCTCAAAAAAACATGTTTAACCCCGCCGCAATTTTGCGCCTGTCCCAAGTCAGGACCAAGTCAGGATCCTCTGGCCTTTGTTGATTGTATGATTTTAAATTTAGTTTCTTGTGTATGATTCGGAGTTTAGTATGACGTCCATTATCACTGAACTAGTATATATTGAGTTGTTAACTTGTCGCTTTGACCACATTACCCATTTCCATTCTCAATTGAAACACTAAGAAGACGTCTTAAAATGGACTCTACAAAACAATGTTGTTTGTATTAGTATTATCTTAGTGTTACGGTAGTGTTGATTATTAAGCACGGTCGTAGTATACTAAAAACGATCCAAGTACTTATTGGTCCTTTGTCGAAACTACTTATTATTGCATGATATCACTATAACACCACAATAAGGTGTTTTCATCGGTAGTAAAATTGATTCAGTTTTTATCAAATCTAAATATAAGTAAATATGTGTTGCTATACTTATGTGGACGTATACTCATACATAGTGTCGAAATTATGTACCGTAGGCATAACACAATGACTTTTTTTTAATCATATCATACTTTTCTGTATTTGTTTTATGACGTCTTCATGCTATTATCTGTTGGATGTATATATATATATATTGTTACTTTAGTTACTGGGATGGCATAATTTCTGTTGAGTTTTTATTGACCTTCAAGATTTCTGTATAATACTAAGCTCTTGGATTGGTACTATTTGTCTTCATGATATTTTTTGTGTACATCGTATCAAACTGGTGAGTCAAGCCATGCATTTTTTACATGATTTTCGCAGTTTGTTCTTATGCTGTAATAGCTGTTATGCCACGTCCTTTATAAGTGAAGAGTAGAACGCTCGCACACTCGCATGGATGACCAGGGGCGGATCCAGCAATTAAAAAGGGAGGGTCCCAACCCTGGAGAAAAAGGGGGATGCATTGATCGTCCAAAAAGAGGTGGTCAAATCCCGTAATCCCCCGTCTAGACCCGCCACTGATAACAAATGTTTAAATATAAATACTGGCTAAAGCATAAAGTTATTTTTATAATGCATTTAATATCAAACGATTTCACAATAGAAATATGAAAATAACACATCCGCAGCAAAGTTTCATCTTAAACGAATGAACAAGACGACATATTTGTTTGTAATTGACCTTTCATGCAGTGGTCCTACCAGTACTGTGTACTATGGTTTTGATCTTCATATGTGACAAAACTTCAAAGACTGGAGAGATGGTTACAATTTGTGAACATTGCACACAAATTGAGCAGAGATGTTTTCACGGAAAGCTACTGCCTAGTTGTCATTTCTTTTTTAGATTGATGAGAGTCAGAAAAATGATTTTCTTTGTAATAGTTTGTTACTATTTTGGATTGAATCAAAATAGCTTATGTCCACATCGTTCCACGTACTTAGTAATTGGAAGAGCGGTAAGCATAATATGGACTTGGTTATTGAAGTGGACATTCTTGAATGAAAATAATTCAGCGGTTCAAAAACATTCTTTCTCGATTAATGCAACACCCTCCTAAATTACTAATAAATTTTCCGTTAGTAAGTAGCTAGAACTATGCATCTGATTTGCCTACTATAAGACTTAGACTTGGGGGGGGGGGGGGGGGGAAATTCAAAGAGTCTTTCAGATTTTATTTGGAAAGCTCTAGATCTGCAGACAATTTTGATAAGTTTAAGTTAATTGTTTAATATTATATAAGCGAGTTTTTAGAGTGGATTTAAAGTACACACATTCAAATGTTTCATCTGAATTTTCAAGTGAGTGTGAATAAATGGAGTTCATGAAAAAACAAAGAGTACCCCTTACTATGAAGATGGATATTCTTCTTATAATGCTTTCTAATATAATTTATATTTATCATTGGGAATTAAACCTTCTAGCTCTGGGCATACCAACTATTCTTATTTTGCCTTAACATTCAAATATGACAAAATTACGAATTACAAATTACGAATTTACATTGTTTTAAAATATTTGAATGATATGTGCAAAATGATTATAACAGAACAGACTTTAAGGTTTTCAGCCAGATTTTATTCAAGGAAAATAGATTATATGAATTTAGTTTTCCCTTAAACTAGAGGCTCTAAAAAGAAGATGTTGTTCACCTAGCTATAGGTCCATGTGCATCTTCAACATTGGACACTCACCTACATTGTGAACTAGAATATATTCATGATAAAAATCCCTTTTTTAGTTGTGTTTAAAAGTGATCTGACGAATTTGTTTTTGCACAAAATGTTTGCTTTCATGCAGTTTATAACTACTGTTACAGTAAAAAAATCAAGATAGTTTTGATGTAAATGAACAATTAGTAAATTTCATAATTCTAAACATTCACCCTGTCAGTTTTTCTCTACTTACAGTGGTTTTCCTGAATAAACTAGCATTTAACCCTCATGTTCTATTTCAGCCATGTTGGCCATGTTGTTTGGTAGGTGGGTTCACCAGACTCCTTGATTAAAACAAGATACATTAATGAAGACTGTGGCAAAGTTTGGTTAAATTCAGCAAAATAGTTTATAAAAGATAATGATGACATGTCATGATGAAAGGTCACTCTGTTCCTTGGACAAGGTGAGATAAAAAAGAAAATTGTTGTTTTTATGCATGTGTATATAAGAACGTATTTATTCCACTAGCTGTTCTCTTACTTTCAAGTAATTTCAACCTTCAAACATGGTTTTTTTTCACAGTAAAATGTCCCAATAGGAATAGCCACTTCAATCTATTTCATCAACAAAAATAAACATGCAAAATTCATTTAATGTAGATTTGTGAAATAACAAGTTTCAGTGGGATGGTAACCATGGAATATAAATATAATGAAGGTTCATGAACAGGTGTCATTTCTCCAAAATGTAGTTAGGTATATTCTTTTTTTTTTGACAAGTCTTGCACTGAAATCAATTATTTTCAATTATAAATAGAAAAGTAAGATTACAACTCCCTAGTTCATTATCTCTTTTGATTTGTTTTACCCTTTTTCATGCTTAGGCTTTTAATATCTTGCTACATGCTGTGGTATAGTTGGCTCATTGTTAATGTCTGTAGGGATGCATATAAGTTGAAACATCTGTCTCCTTTGGTCTCTTGTCTCATAAGCAATCACACCACATCTCCTCCAACTCAACATTACAACATGGTGATGGTTTTGGTTAAATAAAAACAAAAATAGATGCTTTCAAATTGTTATTTATTAATAACAAATAGTATATGTACATAACTATTATGTATTGAACACTAGGTAAATAAACTGACCAATCTATACTAAAGTAATAATTATATTTTGCTCAATTTTTTTTCACATAGAAAAGTATGACCAATCTTTGCTATAGTAATTATTAAAATTTTTGCTAATTTTTTTTTTCACATAGAAAGTTTGACCAATCTATATATAGTAATAATTATAATTTTGCTCAATATTTTTTTCACATAGAAAAGTATGACCAATCTATACTATAGTAATAATAATTTTGCTCAATATTTTTTTCACATAGAAAGTATGACCAATCTATATATAGTAATAATTATAATTTTGCTCAATATTTTTTTCACATAGAAAAGTATGACCAATCTATACTATAGTAATAATTAAAATTTTGCTCAATATTTTTTTTCACACAGAAAAGTTATTCTTCAGATTACTTTACGGGTGAATATCACCATAAAACACTTGATCATTTTAGATTTACAAACACATAACAAGTTTAAACATGATTTTTTTTAATGAAAAATGATTTGATGTTGCACCAAATTGATAAGCCTAAAAAATAAATACTTGTGTTGCAACCTACTCATAAACTTTAATTAGAAAATTTTAAACCCCAATTGTCTTAATTAGAATATCTACCCCGAAAAAAATTGAAGTTAAGGTTTTTACAGACCTTTATGTCTATTCAGCATGATATGGACATTTTAACACTCTGAAAGTGTAGCAAAGAAGGGTACAGGGAACAAATTAATTTTTGAAATCTCCATATACATGTGTGTAAAGGCAGTTAACAAATTTATACTAAGTTATAAGTTCTATTATTTATAAACCAAGATGATATAGCATTTGAGTAGTCTAATTTGCAGCAGCATTTACATAAACATAAAATCGTTTCAATGTAAAAGTATGGTCATTTTAAACTATGAGTATGGTTCCTATAGTACTAATCTCAGACTAATTCCTTATAAGTGAATAAAGCATAGCCTTTCTAACTCAACAGATAACACTCTAAAAGGCATTTTTTTTTCTAAATAAACACACTTTCCGAAGAAAAGCATGAAAACAAATATTGATTGACCTATAACAGAATGAATAGTTCATAATTGTATAATTGTTCATAAAGCTTACGTTAAAATGGATTAACAGGTGTTTTATGTTCTGAATCTAGTACTGTAAATTCAGAAATTATTGCGTGCACTTATTATTGCGATTTTGTCATTTTTAAACTTGAATGCGATTTTAATTTTTATGATTTTGAGAAAAGTCATGATTAATTCAGTTAAAATATTACAAAGTGCGAGTTTTAATTATTGAGTTTACAACTCTGTCGCATTATTCGCAATAATAAAAACCTCGCAATAATTTCTGAATTTACAGTATTTGATTGACCGGCCATTTTTTTTTTCAAGTTAGTTTTGCTACTTATTTCGTTACATTGACAACTCAATACATGAACCCTGTTTACAATGCCCTACAATTTTCATGTAAGCATTAATGTGATCACAAAAAGAGATTTGCATCAGCACTAAGTTAGAACATTGGCAATGTATATTATAAGATAATTTTTGGAAAGTGTAACATATTGAACTTTTATAAAAAGTTCCAACGATACATAAGTTTGCTTATGCATTGGAAAAAAAACATAATTTATACATCAAGTTTTTCAAGTAAGTAACAATTAGTTTACATCTTGTATTTACATATATAACAGTAAACATAATATAACAAACAAACCAACAGGTGGGTGTGGTCTAATGTACACAGGTGGGCGTCAACATATATTTCTAACAACTATTATTGAAGATAGTGAGGAAAGTCATGATAAGGCAAAACGAAAATAAAAGAATAGAAAACCAACGTCCAACCAATCTTCTACTGTCTAAACTTTGTCACTTTCTCTTTTCAGGGGAGACCATTTAAACTTTTTTTTCAGTCATTAAAGAAATCAAGACAAAACAATTTTCTTTCTTTTGTAAAAATAATTGTGACTGCTAAAGTGAATCTCTCTTTAATATGTTTTTTCAAATGGAAAATAATTTTTGAAATCATCTCTGTTATAACAAGAAATATTTGGCCTCTCTTTATCATAAAAATAATAATAATAAAAGAAAAATGAAATTTGAAAAGATGAGACATTACTTATCTGGCTAACAAATTTTCATTCATATGTGAGAAATTAGAATCTACCTTTAATAAATTCATTTTGCCTTAGCATAAAGATAAAATAAACATTTATTAGAAAGACTATTACAGTTTTCATTTTAAATGCTTGTCAGAAAAAAAGAGCATATCATACAAAAGCTATATTCTGTAGTGATAAATTTGATACAGAAAGAAAATATACATCTAAATCATGACATCATTTCAAGTGTCTGTTGGGTCTTGATCTTTTTTGCAGCACTCGAAAAATGGACGTTTTTGTATACTATTTATATTCAAATCACAGCATAATTATTCACTTATAAGTTCCAAAGAACAATTATTATCTATTTGGATTAATTTTGAACACATTAAAATCAAAAATAAACATAAAACACAAACTTCACTAGTTTTATAAATATGAATATTTACATCTTGTTATTTATAAATCACGATTATCACCATAGTGAGATGAAATTCCATACACATCAAATTATTACTGAACAATAAATATATCAAATCCCAGTCTCCTATGGAAAAATTGTAAAATGAAAACAAAACTAAGCAAACCCTTCCAAATATGACACCATACAAAAATTTACGTGTTAAGAATCAAAACAAAGTTAAAATGAAATAAATGTTGAAATGAAGGTTTAATGCTGTCTACATCATGTGACTGAACACAATATTTACCAAACACAAATGCAAATACTCAAACACAAAGTGGATATAAAATGCAAATGAACTATGAATAAATGCTTGAATAAAAATTTCTGTAAATATTGGACTCTTTTGTACTTAATTTAAATGAAAGCCTCTAGTTACATTATCACAGCATGAAATATCTCTTAACTTGATTCAATGTGAAAACTTACTATAATTTTAATGTAGGTCTTTATGTTTGCCCCTGTCAAATCTAACGATTTTTTTCTTTCTTATTACTCTACATTACAGCTCAAGTATGGCACTTAATATTCTCATTCTAAGTCAGGTTAACATCAATTGTTATTGTTATAACTGTTGAAATCGAATCCTCAAACATCCTAGACAAATTATAAAATCTGTAGTTCTTTGGCATATTAAGAAATTCACTCAAGACAAATCATTTCCCATATTAAAGGACAACAACGTCTGGCATAATTAAACAGATAAAGACAAGTTCTAAATCATGAAAGTTGTATACAAATTATTGAAAATAATATAGAATAAATCAAAACTGTACATTTAAAGATCTATTGTACTAGTATTGATTATAAACTGATGTCCAGAAATGTATGAGTAGCCTTTTGTGTTTACAAGATAAATGGTTACATTTCTATATCCAAAGTTGCCATCCCGACTACAGTGCATGTCAGGAAGAAAATATGAAAGTTGGTCCCGACTCTTATGCATGTAACCAATGATCAATACATATTTATCCTATTTCAGGGCTCAAGTATTGTTATAAAAATATCATATGTGAGTTTCAAAATATTCATTTGCTTTTGTTTGTCAAATGATAGGTGAAGTTGTATGAGTTTGTTCAAAAACATATTTCAAATCCTGGTAACTGTCTGCATTTAAGAATTTACCACTTATAAAATATAAAACCTCCTTAATACTTCACTGATCACATTTTCCGTACATTAAAACACACACCCTTATTTAATAGCATTAATGAGGTTCTAATTTTTAGCAGTGGTATATAATATAATAGCACTAAATCTACACGTAATGAGGTAGTTCTAATTATCACATGGTTAATAAAGGCACATCAAACAGATCACATGCTCCTTCAGAATCGTCTAAATTGAAATAATAATCTTTATCACTTGGGGGTGGACTCAATCGCAGAAGTGGTGCAAATGCTGAAAATAACAAAAGAAAAACTATAACAACATTATCACATAATTAAATCAATCAGTTATCAAGGACTTTCACTGAATGCACTTTTCAAATTAAAACAATAATTTCACTTTCCATGACTAAGTGTGAAAAGATAAATATGATACAACTCCTAATTTGTTTATTTATCAACGTGTCATCTAAAAGTCATCAACCCTTCTTGGATAAAGCGATAATTTTAAATGCTAAAGACAATTGGCAATGCACTCAATCATCTCTATAAGCAAACAGCAAAAAACTTGAAAAGTGTTCTGTGGAACCAAAGGTCTCTCCTGCAATATTTATACTAGTGGTACAAGTATCATTGGATTGTTCCTGAATTGAATTCATGCATGGAAGGTTATGGTTGGATTGTTCCCAAATTGAACACATGCAGGGAAGGTTATGCTTCAAAACGGGAACAGTAACAACCACCACAACATATACATGTATACATTTTTATTAAGAGAATAACAACACAACTTCTGCAATGAAGAACGATCTTGAGTCTGATGGCTGTAAATATTGAGAAACCAGAGTAAAGGGAGATAACTCTTACCTTCTGATGACATTAACTCTTCTATCAGGTCACCATCCATACCATCTATATAAAATACACAATAGATAAATATATCAACACTATCTGATGTAAAAATGATCACACATCAAAAGAACCATTTATATATATTTTGATTATTTAAGGAATGACTGTAATATTTTTTCTGTCTTTGAAGAAATAACATAAAAAATGTGGTGCACTCTGTTGAATACCTTGCTACATATGTTATTCAGTGTGCACCACATTTTTTATGTTATTTCTTCATAGACAGAAAAAATATTACAGTCATTTCAAATAGACAGAAAAAAAACTTACAGTCATTTCTTATAATTTAATACTAAATTCCATTTTAAACCGTAGAAAACCATGAAAAAACGTTGATGATGTCATGGTAACATGACTAAATTATGTCTATGGGCTGATAACAAAATAATGTCAGCCAATCAAAAGATGTGTGACATCCAAAATTAAATTATTGATAGTTGTTATGTAACAGTGGAACAATAACTGTAAGGGCTGTTCTAGAATAAATACATGGAGAATGGGAAGCACTCTTTAAAAACTCCTTCCAATCATACATTGTAATAGAAAAAATTTGTAAGGGTTCCGCGGAACCCAGTGTCTCGCCTACTTTTGCTGTAACTGCCAGGCTGAACAAAAATGAGGAAAACAATTAATAAAAATATTTCTCTTGATACTATATTAAAAGTAGAATTAGAAAGTCATTAATTTTTTTAAAAATTTAACCACAGAGTGAATGAGTTGTTTCCTGGCAGAAAACCTAAGTCCATTTAAAAGACCTAAGTCCATTTAAAAGTATAATACAGAAAAAAATATTTTATCTTTTTACAAAATTTACTTCTGGATACAATCTTATAATCATAAACAAGCTTCTGTCCAAGTTTGGTACAAACCCAGGATATATAGTTAAAGAAAGTTTTTCAAATTTTAAAAAACTTTAACCACAGAGTGAATGTAATGTTTCACCGCAGAAAAACTAAGTCCATTTATAAGAAAAAAACAGAAAAAATGGAATTTTATTTTTGCAAAATTTACTTCTCAATACTATCTTATGATCATAAACAAGCTTCTGTCCAAGTTTGGTAGAAATCCAGTATAGTTTAAGAAAGATATTTAAATTTTAAAAACTTTAACCACAGAGTGAATGTAATTTTTCCTGCAGAAAAACTAAGTCCATTTATAAATAAAATACAGAAAAAAATGGAATTTTATTTTTACAAAATTTACTTCTGGATACTATCTTATGATCATAAACAAGCTTCTGTCCACGTTTGGAAGTAATCCAGTATAGTTTAAGAAAGTTATTAAATTTTGAAAAACTTTAACCACAGAGTGAATATTTGTGGACGCCGCCGCCGCCGACAGAATGTAGGATCGCTTAGTCTCGCTTTTTCGACTAAAGTCGAAGGCTCGACAAAAACAAGAGGCTGTCACAACGACAGCAAACCGGATTTATTAACATTTATTTGTGTCCTAGCAATATTACAAGAACCATAACTCCTGAGCGGTAAAAGTCAAAATCATCATTATTGAACTTGACCTCCATTTTGTTATCAGTAACAACATATTAAAATTTGGGAAGCTTTGGTAGAACAGTTCATGCGTAAATGCACGGACACGACTGGAAACTGCATTTTTCAATCTTTCAAGAACCATAACTCCTGAACCGTAAAAGTCAAAATCATCATTATTGAAATTGACCTTCATTTAGTTGTCAGTAACAACATATTAAAATTTTAAAAGCTTTGGTTGAACGATTCATGAGTTAATGCACGGACAACATTTGATTGACGGCTGCCGTACATCCCCAAATCAATAACCGACATTTTTGTCACAAAAATCCGGTTAAAAATGTTTTATTTATAAACCTTAAAAAGTTCTGAGGAAAATGCATTGTATATACATACCTTAGGGCCTTAAGTGCTGACAGGCATGAAGAGGATAGGTGGGGTAATATATAAACCTTATAAAAGTAGCTGTCACCAATTTGTACCTATTGTTTTTTTTAACTTATAATTTGTGCTCTTAAACAATATTAATACATTACTGTCTGCCCTAGCTACTTTCTAGTTTGTCCTTTACATAAATAAGTTAAATAATCAAATTACAATCTGTTAAAATTCAATTAATTTTATATGCATATATCTTACCTAGATCTGCTCTGGAGGGGTCGAACAGGTCATTGGGATCTAGCAAGTTGGATGTAGAAACTGCAAAAAATATGTTACAATAATATCATTCTTATCATTCTCAACATAACATTCTTAATTACTTTATTCACAGTTTAAACATATTTCCAGCCTTTATTTAATATTGCACAGGGTTGACTCTTCCGCCAGTAAATGCCAGTTATTTAAAAACATTTTTCTTTTTCTGCAATTTAATTAATAACAAACTTTATCACTTTTTAACAATGTTAAAAAAAAATTATTATGGCTCTGATTAATATTGCACATGGTTGACTCTTCAGCCAGTAAAAGACGGCTATTAGAAGCAATTCAGAGATCAGCAATTCTTCTTTTAGAAAATAAAGACATGAATGTTTCCTTACATGGAAGTGCAGATGATGTTGATGGCTGTGGTTGTGTTTTCCTTGGCGATGATCTAGTGGCCATTCTGGACGTATCAAAGTCTGCTGCTGGCTGAGACTGCCGCAATGGAGATTTCATGGGTGAACACACATTCTAAAACAAATACAGATTTCTATAAGTTAGATCTAGCTATGTCAGTGTTTAATATTTAATAATCTTATAATCAAAGATTGTTGGACCACTGCACAAATGTAGTAAATAGAATCTGTTCTAATAAATATATTTATTTTCATATTTATCATTTTTGCAAGGTATTTTCTAAGGGTTATTACAGAAAATAATTATTACTAATACATGGGTGATGGATATCAGAGCAACTTTTCACACTATTATGCACAATAATTCACAATTACAATTGCCTGGGTGGCAGGTGCTGACAAAAACTGCTTTCCAACACCCCAACACCCCCCCCCCCCCTACATTTTTTTCTGGAATAGCCCTTATTGAAAATGATGTAAATTCAAACTGAGAAAAGTCCTTCATACTTGATTACCTACCCTGATAAGAGTATTGCTAAATGTTCCAGAATATTCATACAGCCTTTTATTCTAACAGAAATACTGAAAGTTTTCAATTCAGAATGTTTTACATGTGTCAATTAATGCAACGCTACAGCATACATAGAAGTACGGGAAATGTCAAATTTTAATACAACAAAATTCAAATACTTTATTTTTTTCAGAAAACTAATTTAACTACATGGCGAGGTGTTTACTTCTGTTAGACAAGTTAACACACTGTGGACAAAACACGGAGCAGTTGGATAGAAAAGGCCAAAAAAAAATATATGTCTGTTTCCTGTTTCCTACCTTCCCTGACTCAAACCCCCCGACCCTAGATCTTTTTATTCAAATCCCAAAAAAAATCGGTTCCGGTCCGATCCAGATCCGTATTTTACTATGCCCAAACAAAGAATGGCTGCTCCCAGCACAAATGTGCCACAATAAACGAGTTTAAAAATGTCAGCACTTGGAGATTTTTCAATTAAAGCTTTTTTAAAGGGATTAAATCATTTTAGGACCTACTGACCCTGATTTTTTGGCCTTGGAAGCAGGAAACAGACATATATTTTTTTTTGGCCAAACATGGCGTGAGAATTTTGAAGGGTCGGAGATGAACACAAAAAATCTATCAAAGAATAAGTCTATATATGAGCCCTATAATCCTGAAATACAGAACTTGTTTTGGAGAAAACCCTGTTATTATTATAGAGATGCTAGGGTTCTCTTTCGGGGGTTCAAGTTCAACAATTGGATTCTGTTAACATCACAGTGTAATTATATCACTTATACATGGTTGTCTAATTAGGTCACATAAACAATTCTATCACTTACCTTTCCCTGTTTATTTGTATTTTTAGGATCAGGATCAACATTTTGATTTTGTGGATCTTCCTGAGGAGGGGGTACCTGTACAACCACAGGACTGGTTTCCTCTGTGTCTTTATTTACTAACAGAACATTTATGGCACCCGACGTACTTTTGAGATGTATCTGATAATTCTTTTTATAATTCAAACCCTGAAAAGAAAAGAAAATTATTTAAACCCTCTCATAAATCCTAGATGATAAACCAAATTATACTTTACTTTAACATTGCAATTTTGCTGACCCACTCAGAAGGCCTGCCATGAAGAATTTCAACAACCTGAAATAATCCCGTAATACAGCGTTTTGTAGAAAAGTTATAATGATACAAGTTTCAGTGGCATGGACAACAGGTGAAAAGAAATATAACGGAATTTCCATATTAAAGAGTTATTTAACTCAAAAATGTGAATTGGGTTCTTTTTGTTATATTTATGTGTATGGGTATTTTTTTCAGAGACAGCAACCTGTGGGCCATGTACTGTACATTAAACCATTAAGGATCGATCTAATCCCCCCAATTTACATAAATATAGTGTAATACTCACCAACTCTGGAATAGGAACTTCTAGTTGTGTACCAGAGGGAGCATGTATAGCCAGTAATGTATCACCTTTAAAGCACCGACAAATATCTTCATGTGTTACATAGGCTAATCTTGTCATCATTAAGGAAATTATGTTAATACAGATATCCTACTAATAAAATTGAGAATAGAAATGGGGAAGGTGTCAAAGAGACAACAACCCGACAAAATAAAAAGACAACAGCAGAAGGTCACCAACATGTCTTCAATGTAGCGAGAAATTCCCACACCCGGAGGCGTCCTTCAGCTGGCCCCTAAACAAATATATACTAGTTCAGTGATAATGAAGGCCATACTAATTTCCAAATTGTACACAAGAAACTAAAATTAAAATAATACAAGACTAACAAAGGCCAGAGGCTCCTGACTTGGGACAGGCGCAAAAATGCGGCGGGGTTAAACATGTTTGTGAGATCTCAACCCTCCCCCTATACCTCTAACCAATGTAGAAAAGTAAACGCATAACAATATGCACATTAAAATTCAGTTCAAGAGAAGTCTGATGTCAGAAGATGTAACCAAAGAAAATAAACAAAATGACAATAATACATGAATAACAACAGACTACTAGCAGTTAACTAACATGCCAGCTCCAGACTCAATTAAACTGACTGAAAGATTATGATTTCATCATATGAACATCAGGCACAATCCTTCCCATTAGGGGTTTAGTATCATACCATCATAACATTTATGAGAAGAACATAACCTGTGTCATGCCAACAACTGTTTTAAGAACAAATGTGTTTAGTTCCGATGCAAAGACCTTATCAGTGACTCAATATTTACGCCAAATTATGCAATCTTTAATGACTTGACAACAGTATCGTAATTATATCCCTTCTTAATAAGTCTATTCAAATAAACTATTCAGTGTCCCTTAATCATTAAATTATCTTAAGTTTAAATATTAAATTAGGTCAACCACATTTAGAAATATGTAATGTATTTTAATGTTATATAATCAAATTTGCCTTGATGAATATGTACTCCTTTATGTCTAGATCTAGTCCAGTTCTGTAATGAATGCCAGAACTGTAAATTTATATATTTGTTTTTCTTTGGGATTTATGTATGCATTGGTAATCTTTCATATATCCCCTGCTTTCATATAGGTGTAATACCACCAAATCATGGTACGTCACATCTGCGTGTATACAAAATAGGCGGAAAAAGAATATTCCCTTGAATTTGACAGTTTAATTGATCATACATTTTGTTGCAGTAAAACATTTCTGTTTCATAAACATATGTCTTGGGTATTTCAAATCACTGTTATTTTTTTATTTGAGGTTTCTATAGAATATTTTGTAAACTTGAGGTTTCATGGTTCCTAAACCTTGTACCCAGGTTAGATTAGGGGAAAAATTTGATTGGTTAACTTCAAGTGATGGTTACATTTGTATTTTCTTGTATGCAATGAAATGTTATGTGAATTTTTTTCTATGATACTGTACAGGATAAAATTTACGCATTCCAAGTATTTCTTTATTTGGAACAAAGATAAATTCTGCACACTTTTTTGAAAAGTGGAAACATAATAAAGCCTAATAGGGAAAATCAATGGTGGTATTACACATTTTTAATATAAATAAAAATGTAGCAGCAATCAGTTTTGCATCAATTGAATCACTTTAAGTAGAATTAACTAATCAACCTTTATCATCAGTTTGAACTGAAAATTAGGATATGTGAAGGTTCGTCATTTTACCTAATAAAAAGTGGAAGTTTTAAACAGCCTGTAAACTACTGTAAAAGTAAGTACTGGGTTATTAGTTTTGGCAATTGTGGACAAACTACTTAGTCCATTCTGTCATTAAGGACATTGACCACTCAACGTTAAAAGGATACCGAGTATTTGTGACTTCATCTGTAACATTTTTTATACTTTGTTGAACCCATAATTTGTGTTGGTCTAATTCTTTTTCCTGTCTGTCTAAATCACTGATTTCATTCTTCAAGGTCAGTAGTCTTTCTGATACTTCTGTTCCAGTTGACTGACTGTAAATGTAGCAATGTAATTATTCAATCTTAGTGTTCTACATAAGACCTATGGAAATACTATGGTTAGCTACAATTATGGACTAAGGAAGATAACTCTAACTTGATAAAAAAATATATAATACTTTAACATAACAATGACCGAATGACATCATCAATATTTTTAGAACAAGATTGTCATGACAGTACAATCTATGTAATTTTCTAGACAAGTAGTTATAAACATGATTTTGTAACTTGGATATTTTTGTCTAAATTTCGTTAAAATGTTCTTGAAATACTCTTTATATTAAAGGAAATACAAATGTATAGCATGATGTGCTCAATGCACAGGTTTAATTTGGTTTAGTAGTGATAATTCTTGATAACTGATCAAGTCAACCTCATCAGGAATCATTGTCATTTTTGAATTAAAAAAAAATCTTTAGGCTGAATATTTTAAATTATTTAAGATTTAATGCATGTTCTTTTTTATACATATGTCACTGTTGTATATAGATCTTACTTTTCACAGGATACTGATGTATCTGTAGGGTACCCTGGACATGCTCCTCTGTAAAAATATAATCATTTATGTATATGTATATGTATTCAATCATAGTCATGTGGTTATACATGAACACTGTTTTAAGAACAAACACACCATTTTTTTCAGCAGTTGTTATCAACTTTGATGGATAGAAAAATGATTTAAATAAATTAGAATCACAAAACATTTAATAACATTGTTTATACACATGAAATTTTAAACTATGCTGTATTCCTTTCTAATAACTTTCCTTAGCACCTACTACAACACTTAATTATTCAACTCTATACTATAGATAATCCTTCCAGTGTTTCCCCCAGAAATTTTGGATAACTATTACGTAAAATAAAATTGTATATTTTTTTAATGTCATTTTTTGTAGTGCATTGTTGCTCTTTTTCTTCTAAATAATGTTGATATTCTTCAATGCATAAGCTCAGAATATAATTAAAGTATTATAGTTGTTTAAATGTATGTCTTCAATATTGAGTTCATTCATAGTTAGGAACTACCTTTTGATTTATAAATGGCCTAAGACGGGAATTTTGTCCTGAATTTTTTTTATTAGTTTTTCCTGCTTGTTTTCCATAAATTGTCATCCTGCCATATATATTTTTTGCAATTCTGCCTTTTCTGCTCATTCTGCCTTTTTACACTGGCAAGACCTGTCCTGCCTTATTTTCCAAATTTTATCCTAGCTCCATCATAAAATTTCATGGCTAATCATTTTCTTCTTGTAAAAGTCTTTTTAGATAAATCTATAAATTACGAAATGTAATATAGAGAAAATTGTGCATTACTTACTTCCACTGAATGCTATTTTTAGATTTCTTTTCAATCAGACCAATACCCTCTAACACATTTGTTATGTCATAAATTCTTCTCTTTTGTCTGACTGCTAATTGGTCTGCTGCCTGTAAATCAAAAATAAATCATATGATGAGATGATATATATCCATTCATACATTACATATTTTGTATATTTGTAAAATTTCGTAATCAGGACCAATTTTTGAGTGTTGCAAATTGATAATGTTAATCATTTAAAAATAAGAAAATTATTAACAAGCTACATACAATGTATGTATGATTAGCAATTTATTTCTGACCTTTGAAATACTGACCACATATCTTTCAAAGTTGGGCAGCTAAATATTTTTTTCTTGGAAGCTTACAAATAGCACAGATAAATAAAAAAAAAAGCTATCCAAGGTTTTTGACATTAAGATTCAAATTGACTTTAACTTTCAATAAGCCATGGGTCTATAGTCTATACATTAATTTCTGTTAACTATTGACTATTTTTCCATTAATACCTCATTTTAATAAATTTCAAAAATATTTGACATAAATTTTGTTAAACCCTCCTTGCATTTAGGTACAGTATTCGACAATCGATTGATTCGACAAGAGTTGATTTTTCCTTCAGGTTTTAATTCAATTCAATTAAAAAGAATGAATTGAATAGACACATTAACGATCGATTTATTCAACAAAACTTTCATGATAGATACGATCGATAACGATTGAACATTGTTTGTCGATTCAATCAACTCAATGTATTAATGATGGATACTCGATTGTAACGATTGATACGATCGATAACGATTGAACATAGTTTGTCGATTCAATCAAATCAATGCATACGTGTTATGACGAAGACTCGATCGTAACGATAGATACGATCGATAACGATTGAACGTCATATGTCGAATCAATCAACTCAATGTATTTTGATGAAGACGTCACTCGATCGTAACGATCGATACGATCGATATCGATTGAACGTTATATGTCGAATCAATCAACGCAATGTGTTTCATGAAGACTCGATTGAACGCCATATATGGAATCAACGGCGACTTAATTTGTTAACGGTATAAACTACTTTTAAAATAAATTTTATTAATAAAGATTTATCAAAATAAGTTGTATTACTGTATTTCCCACTTCAGCACTGATGGAGATAAACTCTATGAAAATAATATATGTCAGATTGGGAGCGGAGATATTAGTATAGTGAACATAAAATGTACACACAATTGAAACAGATACAAAAGTTGAAGCATAGGAATTTGCTGTTTCAAAGACTTTTTACACTGATAAAACATTTTTAACATTAATTCAAGTTTGAAGAAGGTTCATAGCAACAGTTTCAGGAGAGAAAAATACGAATGTCACAAAAATGTGTATTGTAGTAGCCAGTTTATGAGAGTAGTATATATAGATCATTAAAATGAAGAAACTGAAGTGAGTAAACAAACATGAAAATTATTATCAAATGAATATTAGAGGAAAGATCGTTCAATGTGCCTGCTTGTGCTGTAGTATGTAAATATATGCTGGCTTAATTGCGCATATACAATTTTTTTTTATAGCTGTATTAAATATAAGCCATCTAGAGTCGTAAACTGTGTTTATGTGCCTTTTAGCGCAGTAGGCTGTGTCAATTTATCGCTTAGCACCGAAGTCTATGTTGTTGTGTCAGACTCCGGTTAGGGTTGGAGCAAGAACATATATATTACTGTATACTGTTCCCAGGTTGAAGTTCAGGTGACAGTAAGACTGCATACGACTACTAGCGCCGTAGTCTGTGTCAATATGCCTATTAGCGCCGTAGGCTATGTTATTGTATCAGACGTAGGTTATGGTTAAAGTTAGAGTAATAGTAAGACTGTATCAAATATACTTCTACCGCCATAGACTGTATCTATATGTCCCCGAGTGCTACCGTAGGCTATTTTATTGTGTTATACATAGGTTAGGGTTAGATTTAGGGTTATATTAAGACTGTAATGAATATGCCTTCTAGCGACGTAGGCTGTGTAAATAAAACACGTATATAGGAGCGTATACTATTTTATTGTATCATACTTAGGTTAGGGTTAGAGTTGGTGTAATAGTAAGAATGTATCAAATATAAGCCATCTAGCGTCGTAGACCGTGTTGATGTGCCTTAATTGTAGCACCGTAGGCTGTGTCAATGTATCGCCCTGCACCGAAGTCTATGTTATTGTGTCAGACTAAGTTAAGGGTAGATTAGGGTGACAGTAAGACTGTAATATATACGGATTTAAGAGCCGAAGGTTGTGTCAATATGATATACCGTAGGCTATGTTATTGT
The DNA here is from genome assembly GCF_036588685.1 of Mytilus trossulus. NCBI lineage: Eukaryota > Metazoa > Mollusca > Bivalvia > Mytilida > Mytilidae > Mytilus > Mytilus trossulus. The sequence goes on along the minus strand of NC_086378.1, from coordinate 14,017,063 downwards.
ATCAGACTTAGGTTAGGGTTAAACTGTTAAAGTTAGAGTAATAGTAAGACTGGATTGATTAAATATGCATTCTAACGCCATAGGCTGTGTCAATACGCCGCCAGCGCCGTATGCGTATGTTTATGACAATCCGTCCTCGTCAAAACTATGTTTAAACTATTTTTCGAAAAAATCACATACTGAGAATTACAACAAAGCACACTAAGATTTAAAAAAAATAAAAAAAACACACTGAGAATTAAAAATTACACACTGAGAATTAAAAAGTACACACTGAGAATTGAAAATTACACACTGAGAACAAAAAATTACACACTGAGATTTCCTAAAGACGCACTGAGATTACAAAAATGAAAAACACACACTGAATTGAAAATTACACAATATCACACCTAGCTATATATATATATATATAAGTGTCTAAGAATGTAACTTTAACACACTAATGAGTGTTATAAAATTAGGTGTTATATTTTATATATTATTCACGCAATATTTCGCTAAACAAATTAGCTTCATCGGGCGTGTGCATCTATCAAGGTGAAATCGGATGCATGACAAAAAATATCTTTGTAGCTTGAGCTACACAAAAGTTTAACATATTGATTAATAATCTGTATAAAACAAATTTTTGCCGCTTATTATACATAAACATTTTTTTCCAAAAATTAAAACAAATAGTTGTTTTAGTTAAATAGAAGTAAAATTGATGAGTTATTCCTTTGCTTTCGGGTAGAACTGTTTTTCATCCCTCTCATTAAGTCCATCAGGTTCAAGAGTACGTAGCTGATGCATATATATATATATATATAGTGCCATAGACATTTTTTTTATTGTGGCATACAAATATAAAAAAATAGAGTTGACTGAGTTGAATAAATTGTTCAACTGTGGCACAATCGTAATGATTGAATACGATCGATACGATCGTGCAACGTTTGAAATATAAAAAAAATAGAGTTGACTGAGTTGATTAAATTGATCAACTGTGGCACAATCGTAACGATTGAATACGATCGATACGATCGTGCAACGTTTAAAGAAAAAAGTAGAGTTGACTGAGTTGATTCAATTGATCAACTGTGGCAAAATCGTAATGATTGAATACGATCGATACGATCCTGCAACGCTTAAAATATAAAAAAAAATAGAGTTGACTGAGTTGAATAAATTGTTCAACTGTGGCACAATCGTAACGATTGAATACGATCGATACGATCGTGCAACTTTTAAAATATAAAACAATAAAGTTGACTGAGTTAATTAAATTGATCAACTGTGACACAATCGTAACGATTGAATACGATCGATACGATCGTGCAACGTTTAAAATATAAAAAAAAGAGTTGACTGGTTTGATTAAATTGATCAACTGTGGCACAATCGTAACGATTGAATACGATCGTGCAACGTTTAAAATATAAAAAAAATATAGTTGACTGAGTTGATTAAATTGATCAACTGTGGCACAATCGTAACGATTGAATACGATCGATACGATCGTGCAACGTTTAAAAAAAAATAGAGTTGACTCAGTTGAATAAATTGATCAACTGTGACACAATTGAAACGATTGAATACAATCGATACGATCGTGCAACGTTTAAAATATAAAAAATAGAGTTGACTGAGTTGATTCAATTGATCAACTGTGGCAAAATCGTAATGATTGAATACGATCGATACGATCCTGCAACGCTTAAAATATAAAAAAAATAGAGTTGACTGAGTTGAATAAATTGTTCAACTGTGGCACAATCGTAACGATTGAAAACGATCGATACGATCGTGCAACTTTTAAAATATAAAACAATAAAGTTGACTGAGTTAATTAAATTGATCAACTGTGACATAATCGTAACGATTGAATACGATCGATACGATCGTGCAACGTTTAAAATATAAAAAAAAACAGAGTTGACTGAGTTGATCAACTGTGGCACAATCGTAACGATTGAATACGATCGATACGATCGTGCAACGTTTGAAATATAAAAAAAATAGAGTTGACTGAGTTGATTAAATTGATCAACTGTGGCACAATCGTAACGATTGAATACGATCGATACGATCGTGCAACGTATAAAATAGGAATATAAAGGTGACTGAGTTGATTATATTGATCGTACAGTTGACTGAGTTGATTAATCCAGACACTAAGAAAGTTTGTAAATTTGGTACAACAATTGATTGAATCGACACATTGACACGATCGAATACAGTTGACAAGATAATTATACTATAAAAAAAATATTGTCGAATCAATCGATTGTCGAATACTGTACCATACTCCCTCCTTGTATGATCAAAATTTAGTACAAATATTAATTCAAAAAATTTGAAAAAACATTTCGCGCCATTGAAATTTTTAAATGATAGATGTATGCTACGGTCTTAGGAAATGTATAATGTGGAATTATTCACCAGAGGTTAAAGGTTTTTTTAGGAGTCAATTAAGATTCTTAGCATACCAATTTACATTTTATACATACATGTCATGCATGTAGGCCATTTTCACCAATGATGAGTTCTTTTTGACATATATATCTTATTGAACAGTTATCTTTCATTGTCAGTGTGACGTAAAGTCATAAGCAATGTGACATGTGAAATGTATGGGAAATAGCTTCTTCATATTATAAGAATCCTATATATCTATGGTAAAATTGATTGTTTTGTATTAATTATAACAATTGCTATTTAAAAATTTTCATTTGAGATCTTCCATTGCTGAAATCCTCTTTTAACATGTTAAATAGTGACAGTTGGCAGGTATGAGTATTACTTAAATAGTTTGAATGACAATTTTATTGACGTTGTCAGAAATTATTAAGATAATAGTGAGTATGTATTTTACCAATGTCTGTTTTTGTACCATGTCATTCATTAACTATGAACTGAGGATAAAGATAGCTATTATTAGGTAGTGTCAAGTCCTGTCAATATATATATGTTTCTAATATTACTAATCTGCTGAGTCTGCTCTTTAAGGGTACCGACTTCTGGCAGATTTTACAGTATTGTGTTCTGTCTCCTACTTTCATGTTGCTAACGTGACGGAGACAAAAATAAGTAACGTTAGCGACATTTGGACATGTAACATGAGCAACAACATCTTTAAAAGTTCAAATGTATGCACACAGTGATGTTTAATATATGCCTGAAGTATTAAATTGTACAGTCTGGTTTAGAATTTCTAAATATACAGAATGTCATTTGCAGGTGTACTTTATATCAAATGAATACACATGAAACCAATTCGTAATAGTAACATTAGCAACATCTACTATCATGACATTACGTTTTGTTGCGAACGTCTTTTTGATGGACGGAATACATTTAAGGTCCTCTTGTAACGATATTACATACAACTAACCTTCTTTGCTACCCCATCATGTGAAGGAACTGACTCCGAATCTAATTCTGCAAAGGGCGATATCGTAACTCCTATACAGGAGAGTTACAGATCTAAATATATGTTGCTCACGTGACACTGATTTGGACGGAAACCTCAAGTAGTAACGTTCGCAAAAAATAAAACAGCCAATGATATTGATTCCTCAAGTCCTTTGACCCCCTTACGTCATCCAAATTTAATATGATTGCTATTTTCAATTATTTATAATTAAAACCCGGGATAAAAATAACTACAATTGCCTGTCTGAGAACCAACAAGAAAATTGCGATCGTGACATACCACAATGGACGGAAAAGACGTGACGTTAGCAACAATATTATTAAATTACCTTTTTTAGCCTTTACCAATAAAAATCTGCCTTAAAGTTATGATTAAAACACAAAAGAAGACTTTTTATTAAAATATCAGTCCATGTGATAAGGCTCAACTTATAAATAATACTTCAAAATTCCACTCCAAATAAGCTGGATGTCAGTAAAGTAGGTCATGATGTCTATTCCATGTCCAATATTTTGAAATTGAAAACCCTCTAATTCTAACAAAAAACACAAGCACAGAGTAATTTTTATTTTTATTTACTCAGAAAGACACATTTTATTCAATAACATAATGCATTACTCCATTACACAGTCTGTTTCACAGTTTCAGCAATTGCTTTTTTGATGGATACAAAAAAACAATAATTCCTTCTTATTGTAAAATCTGCCTTCTGTGATTAGCAAAAATAATTATCTTATTCTGTATATGCATAGCAATTATGTCAGTTTTTAAATTATGTAATTCTCATTATGGGTAACTCAACATGTGCATTAACTTGGAACACAAAACACAACCTTGGTACACAACAAACATTCAAACAAAAATAAAGGGAGATAACAATTTGACAGTGAATATTACAAAGATAAAGGAGATGCTGCCTACCAGTTTCTGAATAAATTCAAAGAGTGTTCTAAAAAATAATAAATGTGAACATTTTTGTCTGTGATCACGCGCTTTATTTCCCCCTATCATAAAAAAAACACATTTACAAAAATTCCTTTCAAATGACATGAAAAAAAGTCAATTATTTGGGCTGACTTTCAAAGAGCACGTATTGCAAACTCACAACTTTGAGATCAAGCACTCCATCTTTTGCTTCTTGTAGCAAAGAAACAAATTTGGTAGTCAGCAGTCCAAGGCTTTTTTCGTGACGGCTTGGAGTATTATCTGCCATCAGACCCTGAAACTCCATGGTTCTTTCATGTGTAACAACGCGTGAAAATATCTAGGTCATGCAGAGATGTCAGAAAACCCAAAACCAAAACCGGTGAAAATTTTCTCTATTCTGAAAAGTCAAAGTTTACTAATAAATAAACTATTTTTCAAGATCGATTAAGAATTGTTCTATTACAAAGCGGAAAATTAGTTTTGTTGAGGTTTAAATCTTCAAAAATTATTTCTTTGCATTGCAAGAACATTTTTCATGGATCTTGAATCTGACATGTTTGAGAAATTTTTCGAACGCAACAATTTCTTCATCCTACAAACGTTTAATTCTATAACGGATACGATTTTGCCAGCATGTCAACAGTTCAGACCATACGGCTAATGGTATTTATTCTGACAGTTATTAATTTTCAATTCTTTAAATGTTAAAAGTTTTAATTTGTACAGTCATTACAATGAGACATCCAATCAGGTATGCAATATTTTTTTTGCAAGCTTGCATTGATATTTACAACAAAAGTCAAAAGATCTGTTGAATAGCCTAGCAAGTAGACACTGTGACTGATATACACTACATGTAACAGTATGTTACTGAACAGCTATCCCTTGACTTAGCATTGAAGTGCAGTCAAATAAATCAGAATAATAACATAGATACAACACCATGCCTTCTTTTTATGCCTTTATCATATATAGGCAAAAGGCCCTGGTAAAAAAAAGGGGGGGGGTTTAAGTGAGAGGGTAGGAATGTCCTTTGCCATCACATTCAAACTATCATATATGTCTTCCTCAAGTGATGATAGTAATGCCCCTTATTGCAGGTGTCAAACATTCATTTTCAGCTACATTGTACTGCTAGCATCAAATTTTTAATATTTTTACAGATGGGTCTTTTCACTTTCCAGATTGATTTTCCGCTAAGTTTAGTAGTTTTGTGATTTTACTTTTCACCACAGAACACCTCAGAATACTGCCGAAGACCCTAAAAAACACCAAGCACTAAGAAAAACAGTGATATTTTACATTAGAACAATAAAATAATTTGATTTACGTATATTTTCATCAATTTTAAGATTTTCATGAGCATCATTTGTATGTTATAGTTGAATTAATATCTCCAGATTCATAAAAAAAATCCAGATTCATGGTGTCATGTCCAGTATTTATAATAAAATTCAAATACATTTAATTCAATAGTAATCAGTTCAAATATCCTTGGTCTTTCATCGGTTAGATTTAAAGTTTTGATATTTTGTCTCTTTTAAATAGTTTATAGAAGACAAAGCCATAGAACACCAGTGGTCTCCTTAGTCCAAAATAGAAGGACGCCACCCCCTAGGTGCCCTAAGCTGTGCCCTGTGTGCCCTCAGCCGTGCCCTTCTGCCCTGAGGCCGTATTCCGAAAAACCCTTAATCATTTGTTAATTGTGCCTTTTGGCAAAATTGCCTTTTGTTTCATCGATTTCTTATCAGAAGTTAAATTACATATATGACACCTGGTGATTGCCCTCAGGTTACCAGGTTAATCATGTCATTACAATCAATTATTGTGGATAAGACTTCAAAGGTGTAAATTACTAGGTAATTTAATTAAGACAATGTACCTTTTTGTCATAAATTTGATGAATGTGTCATTTTGGCATTTTCAAGAGTGTATGAATGAAGGCTTTCATGAATTTAGAATTAAATTGAAGTAATAAAAATAAAAATATGTCTTCACAGAAACAACGCCCATCTCAACTGAAGCTTGTGAATGACAAGCAGGTGTATCATGTTGGAGATTAATTTTGGAGTTACTTCCCCTGAAAAAGCTTATTACAGATTTGTGCTCCTTAAGTGTTATCTAGCACTAAAAATAGGAAAAATAACCAATTGAATACAAAATTATATAAGAAATTCTGAATGTTACCTTACATTTCCTTAAGGATATTAACTGTCTTTGAACATACAAAAAAAAATATATTGCAATTTATTTTTGATAATCATACTTTTGGCAATCCATGTTTTATACATTTTCAAGAAAGAAATTTGATTAAAAGATTTGTTAGATTGGTGTCAAGCTATCAACTTACAAAAATGGTAGTGTACAGTTAAACTTTCATCACAAATCAACAAGCTACACTAAATATTATATTCCTAAACACAAACAATAAAAAAAGGTTTTCAGGCCAAGCTCAAGATGAAAATTTTAAAATACATTACTACTCTAGATCTGTCATGTACATGTATTGTAAACTATGACATTTTTAGTTTATGTTCTTTTTTGATTCGTCAGTCGATTTTTTATCATCTGAAGAAAATGAACATTTTATGGTCATGCACTAAAAATAACTGTAAACGCCAATTGGCAAGAAATTTTACCTTTATTTGCATGAAGATATGTATATCTGAATTCTGACCCTCTTTTTTTAAAAGCGTCAAATTGGTTAAAACTTTAACTTGATATATTGAAATTCCCTTGTCATTATACATCAGAGGCCTTAAAAAACAATCCCTTATTGTTAGTTTTGGAAATAGATCTGGAAAGAATTTGATTATTCACAAAATGTACATCTTATTCATGTTATTGTCCTGCACCAAAAATTACTTATAATGTCCTTTGACAAGATTTTTTCCCCCCTCTATTTGTTATATAATTTGAGTCTGTGCATTTAATCACAAAATTGAATCCTTACAATTAAGAAAGGCAATGAAAGGCTTAATTATTCATTTTCATTAGCATGGGCAATGGTGTAACAAGGCAAAGAAGCATATTTCTAAAAAATCATTTATCCAATTTCATTTTAATTCCAGATTGAATTTGGACATCAAGTTGACAATTCTACATCTACCATTCAAGGTCTCTAGATCTAAACAATGGGTTCTATTAAGGTTCCACGACTAGATTTGGAGGATTTTTGACATCAAGTTGACAATTCTACATCTACCATTCAGCGTCTCTAGATCTAAACAATGGGTTCTATTAAGGTTCCACGACTAGATTTGGAGGATTTTGGACATCAAGTTGACAATTCTACATCTACCATTCAGCGTCTCTATCAACTGTACTGTGATCCTGTATTAAGTGACTTACAGCTTATTGTGGGCCAGAAATCATATTTTGCCCATAAATTAATTTTGAGTATAAGTAGCGATGTTTTTAAGACAATGCTGACAAGTCCTACTTGGCCAGAAGCATATACTGATAAAATTTATTTGGAAGAGGAACCTCATTGTGGACTTGTTTTTGAAGATTTTCTACAGTATTTGTACACAGGAAAGGTTCATCTGAGTCATACAAGCGTTTTACCGGTAATAATTCTGGCCGATAAATATAACATTAGTGACTTATCAGCCGTTTGTGTAGAATACATGTGTAATCATTTAACTGCACCGAGGACAGAAAGTTGTGTGTTATCTTGGCTGAATTACTCTGTCATGTGTAACCATAGAAACTTGGAGAAAGTATGTGAAAGTTATATCACAGCAAATTTTCAGTATGTCATGGAAACTGATGAGTTTTTAACAATATCTTTCGATTTGTTATTAAAGTTTTTGAAATCATCAGACATTGTTATAACAAGTGAAATATCCCTATACCAGTATGCCATGAAATGGGCGGAGAAGAATATTCTACCTTCCATCAAACCAGAGACTTATTTACCTGAAAACCTGAGCTTGTTGATGCAAATAGTTTTATCAATAAGGCAATGTCTTATGTCAAGGGAAGATTTGTTATTATTTCAGAGTGGTACGAAGCAGATAGCTGAATATTTACATAAAGTAACGGGAGTTAGCTGCTTTCCAGAAATAAAAAGCGAGCAATACCAAAATTTAAAATCACCCCTGTCTGCGTTGATTAAAACAACAGGGAGCAATACTTCTCCAAGGATATATACTTGTGATGCATGGTGTACTGAAATTAGCGTACCAAATGTTAATGAGGTTCAACCAGGGGAAATATTGGGAGCATTCTACTCTACGCCAAGTTCTTTTAAAGCTGACAGTGATGAAAGCTGGGATTGGCATATTGATCTTTATCCTAGGGGTGTTTTATTTCGTGGTTGCATGATGATTGGTCACTATGGTAACCACAGTATTGATGAGGTGATCTATGAACGAGTCCGTCTGGCTATTTCATCAAATTCATCTGATTGCAGATCTGTAAAAGTGACCGTCTTAGTTTATGGACTTCAGAATGGTGTTGAATATGTTGTAAAGGCAATAACAAAAACATGCCTTTTCACTTCAGAACATGTAATCCATCATGTCAATGACCTTGTGGCTTTCAGTGACCTTGAATCTAAACAGTCTCCATTTCTCTTGGGTGAAGATCATAATGAATTTAAAATCAAAATAATCATCAGGCCTTTTAGTTCTCTAATTGCATGAAATAAACATGATAAGTGGCACATGTGTATTACAATTTAGCGGTTTAACACACAGTTACAAGTATGTTAACTTACAATACTGTTTAGTTTAATTAATGATGTTATTTTTTGGAGGATGTTAAGTTGCCATATTTGTATAATTAACAGTTGTGCATGTAATAGTTTTAAGTTTTATATTTGTTATATTGTTTCTTAACCATGTTTACCAGAGCATTTGTTAACATTGTATTATAACAGAGGCACAATTAATTGTTGTTTACCAGAGCATTTGTTAACATTGTATTATAACAGAGGCACAATTAATTGTTGTTTACCATGTTTACCAGAGCATTTGTTAACATTGTATTATAACAGAGGCACAATTAATTGTTGTTTACCATGTTTACCAGAGCATTTAACATTGTATTATAACAGAGGCACAATTAATTGTTGTTTACCAGAGCATTTGTTTATATATTATATCTTATTATTTTTAGATTACATCTGATCTTCAGTTAAGTCCATGTTTATTACTATGTCAGATTTATTTGTATGTTACTTTTATACTTGTTTATGATGTTATATATAAATACATTTAGTTTGCATGAATGAAAAAGATATCAGCAGGGACAGTGGAAAATGTAATTCAAACTTTCATATCTGTATAGAGCAATCATGTATTGTTTGACATAAATTTTATTGTACCCTTGGCGAGCAGGAAATCTTTCATCAATGTCTAATATTGAATAGTGTTAAATGTACATGTATGCTCTGTCATTGCTTGTAAGGCATATCATGGGACTTTGTTTTTCACTTATCAGATGTCATTTTCCTTAACAGAAGTATTTGAGCACTACCGTGATTAAACATGTTATAGGGCCAGTATTATTTAAGTTAGTGTTTGCTATGGTTATATTTTTGTTGAATTGCTTGTTATTAGAAGATTGTGCTTTCTAAAAAAAGCATGTAGGGCAGCAATGGGATTAAATGTATGAGAAAATGAGCTTATTTTTGTTTTGGCTGAAATGAAGGTCATAGGATTAGTACATGTATGTGGGACATTGCAGGAATACTTATTCTGTGGCAGTGAGAACAGATTTGACAATTTTAAACATGTTGTTACTTGTTTCAAGCTTTATATTTCAGAAGGTAGAAGACCTAAATGCTTCTCATCGCTCATGTTACAAAATTTAGTTTTGTCCTAGTCTGTTTTCATTGACCTCATTTTCATGATTCAGCAACTGATTTGAAAAACCTTTTTTTTAACGTCTTGTAAGTTTCTCATTATAATAAGAATAAAAAGGATAGTTTATTTGGTATATGAAATACTTTTAAGGTTGACATGGTTCACATGTCCTTGACCTCATTTCCTGGATTACTTTATCCAGCTGAAGATCATCAGTAGATAATTTTTCAGATACAATAAGCAGTTCATAATAAAAAAGAAGATGTGCTTTGATTTCAAGCAAGACAACTTTCCACAAGAGATACATGTACATGTAGGTCAATTATATTTATTTTATGCAATAAAGGTAAGGTGTACAGGTCACTCTGGCAGTAATAATCTGACCTTGACCTCATCTTTGTGGTTAATTGATCATTGTCAAGTTTCATTATTATGTCTGTTTGATAGACACTGTACTATGTTTGCAATATGTTATTATAGGTTCACAATGCATGCAATGTGTTGTGTTTAGAATGATTTTAAGGTTTTCATCTGACTAAATGGACTTTTGCCTCATTGACATGGATCATTGATATTGTTAAGTTATTGTTATACTGGTTCAGTTGTTGGGGAAAATCATTTTCTTAAAGACTTTTAACTTAAACTCAACTATATATGATCTCATGATCATTGATTTGTTACAAGGAAATAATTTTCAATATTTAATAAAAAGGAGAAGAGAGCTTTTCTTGCACTTTTTAGTACACTTTATCAGGTTTATACTAAACTAGAAAAATACACTATTGTTGAACTATTCAATGTTTATATATTTGTGTATGATATATATGGTATATAATGTAACTCTTGTAAAGTTATATCATTGTAATTGAATGAATTAGAAATAATTCTCCATGGTTATGAGAATCAGAAAATGGTGTAAAACATTGCAAAAAAATATTGATGAATGATGCATGAAAAAATCATTTTGTTCCCTGCATGTAGAAATATATTCTGACACATGCATATATACATGTTAGAGTGCATGAGGCAGTTTACTGTAAAGAATATTTGACAAGGGGAGGTAATTTGTGTTGTAAATAAAACAAAATATTGCATGTATTTTTTATGCATCTGATGATTGATGGAAAAATTGTAAGATTATTTAATAATTGCAGTATATGCTGTACACTTATGATATGAGAAGAATTTTATATGGGAGTTAAGATAAATGAAGTTTTTGCTTTGTTACAATTAAAAAAGAAAGCAGTATTAAATAATATCAATTTTGTTATATTTAAAAAGGGTGTGAGAGCATTTATTTTTCCTTTTTGTTTCAGATGTGATAATATTATGAATAGTTTTTGATCATTTGAAATTTAAAAAAATATTAAAACAGTTGAACAATTTTTTTGGGGGAGGGAGGATTGTAAGTTGGTGTTCTTTGTGTTATCGTTGCATGTCAACAGAATTAACAATATCTCTAGAAATTATAAGTGTAACTGTAAATTAATCTCCATCTTAGATTTTTAAAAAGAAAAAAGCTAGCTATAGATCAGATGTTATTTTTTTGGTTTAATATATTTAAAACTATTTGAATTTTGAAACATTGTTATTATATTGCCTGACAGTTCTATGTTTAGTTATTATATTACCTGACAGGTCTATGTTCTATGTTTAGTTATTATATTACCTGACAGTTCTATGTTTAGTTATTATATTACCTGACAGTTCTATGTTTAGTTATTATATTACCTGACAGGTCTATGTTCTATGTTTAGTTATTATATTACCTGACAGTTCTATGTTTAGTTATTATATTACCTGACAGGTCTATGTTCTATGTTTAGTTATTATATTACCTGACAGTTCTATGTTTAGTTATTATATTACCTGACAGGTCTATGTTCTATGTTTAGTTATTATATTACCTGACAGTTCTATGTTTAGTTATTATATTACCTGACAGGTCTATGTTCTATGTTTAGTTATTATATTACCTGACAGTTCTATGTTTAGTTATTATATTACCTGACAGTTCTATGTTTAGTTATTATATTACCTGACAGTTCTATGTTTACCATGGTAGGCAGCATTTGACTGCAATGTTCATTTTGATTTTACCATGGTAGGCAACATTTGACTGCAATGTTTATTATGTTGCCTGACAGTTCTATATTTAGTTATCATTTATTTTACCATGGTAGGCAGCATTTGACTACAATGTTCTGTTTTGTTATTACTTGTTCAAAATTTAATCCAATCAAAACTGATTGATATTAAAAAATGGGAAATATTTAAATTTGTTGTTCAATTTATGGGGTGTATTTAACATTCCTTTATTTTCAATAAGACTTCAAGCAAGCATCAATCAATTACACTATCTAGATGTAGGAAGATGTGGTATGAGTGCCAATGAGACAGCTCTCCATCCAAGTAACAATTTATAAAAGTAAACTATTAAAGGTCAAGGTACAGCCTTCAACACAGAGCCTTTGCTCACACCACTCAGCAAGCTATACAGGGACACAAAAAATTTCAGTGTAAAACCATTCAAACAGGAATGTTTTCAAAGATTGAAAGAGATTGACATTAATGGTTGAGGAGGGAAGGACTTGGTGTCATTTCATATGCTTGTGGAAAACAGAAGTAAATGGTTTAGTGACATCACTGTTTTTTATTTTTTTGTCTGTCTGTTCATTCTATCATTTGATAGGAAAATAATGTGATTTCCAATCAGACAACTATCCACTAGAGACTAAATGATGTGGCTGCTAGCTACTATAGTTCACTGCATGGCCTTCCACAATAAGCAAATCCCTATCTGTATAGCAAGTAAGCTATTGAAATCTGGACATGACGAAATGTAAAAGAAGAAAACAAATTTCCTACCCTACAATATATAAAAGATACTGAAGTTAACATTTTAAAAAAAAGGTTCTGAAATTTTTAGAACAATGTTTGGTAATGGAAAGGTATCTTTCAAGGTCGTTGATTAGCAGATTGATTGTTCCAGAGTTATGGGACTTAAAATTGTTAAAGTTCAACAATTTACCACATATCTAAGTCTTATAGTAATTCTTAATTTCTGGATCATATCTTCACACAATTCATCCTGACTTGATTCCAGAGATATGACTTGATTGTTGTAAAGAAAAGGCAGTTTTGAGCATATTTCATGGAAACGCAGGGGCGGATGCAGGATTTTTCGAAAGGGGGATGCTAACCCAGGGCAAAGGGGGGGTGCAAAACATATGTCCCGATACAAATGCATTGATCGGCAAAAATAAAGGGGGGGTGCGCACCCCCGGAACCCCCCCTCTGGATCCGCCACTGAAACAAATATAAATACAAAAATGTGATATGATTGCCAAAGACACTACTCTCCACCAGAGACCAAATGTCATGAAATTGTGTGTGGACTATTAAAAAACAACTTAGAAAAAAAGACAATTTTAAACTTAAGCTCTATCTTCTAACGAGACCTTTAGGCACAACAATCACACTTCAACATATTACCTACAGAGCTTTTTATACAACCGCAAAACGTTTTGCAGTTGTATATATATATATTGGTATCATGTTGTCATCATCGTCATCTGAAGACATTTGTTTTTTTCGCACAATTACTTAAGTATAAGTAAATAGAAATCTATGAAATTTTCAAGGTTGATGACTGCAAAAGGAAGCAGTGGCAGGGGGAGAGTTAACCCCCCCTTTTTTTTTAACAATCAATGTATTTGAATGGGGACATATAGTTGGAACCCCCCTTTGTCCTGGGTTGGGACCCCCCCCCCCTTTTTAAAATGACTGGATCCACCCTGGGAAAGGTGGGATTGATTTTGGGGGTTATGGTCCCAACAGTTTAGAAATAAGGGTCCAAAAAAGGGCCCAAATAAGCATTTTTCTAGTTTCAAGACAAATGCTTGTGGAGTGATGTATGGATCTCTCTGAAATTATACCACAAGTTTCCATACCATAAATGGATGGTAAAAATTGGTTTTTACAGGTTACGGCTCAAAAGGTTAAGAATTAGTGAAAACAAGGGTGTTCTCGTTAATGGACAATTAATTCAGTACAAAACATTATTTAAAAGCAGTGTAAGAGAAGTAATTTATACCCAACTTTTTGAATTACCTCCCTTATTATGGTTGATAACTCCATTGGAAATTTGATTTGAGATTAGGTCCATATTTTGAGGGAAATAATTTGTGTATTTTTTGGAAAAAGGGGGAGGGGTAAAACAAATTTGGGGTGTGGAAAGATGTTCTAAAAATTTCAGAAATTAAAAAGAAAATTTCTTGAAATATTATTTGGGGGGAAGGGGGCAATTCGCAACAGTAAAATGTATTGAAAAAAATAGCCAAAAAATATATTTAGATTCACTTCACATAACTAATTTAAGTTCTTAAACCACAGTTATTTTGTGACTGAAACCTATTAGTGTCAAAATATTAGTCCAAATTTTGAATATTCTGTCCATTTTTTGTCCCAACTGTTCAGGGTTTAAACTCTGCGGTCGTATCCAGCTGCGGTCAGCGAAGCAATTTGTTTTTAATTTTAAGCTAACAATGATTCTTTACCCTTTCAGTGTTCACAAGCACAAGATAAGTTTTCAAGAATAACCTTCCTGTAACAACATGGAAACAGAGATAATTACAAGAGCTCCTTGAATTAAATATCCTTAGTTTAAACATATTTTATTGTCTAAATATACAATAGGATTGGATATAAGTTATAACAACTAAGATAATCCTCTCCATACAAGTACAATATACAAAATTGCAAGATGACAGCAATTATATATTTCAGTACGATATGAAAAATATGAAAAATATATACAATTTTATATTATGTTTAAACAGTATAACAGTTGGATACGAGTGCATTTTAAGATACAGCAATATTAATCAAAGAATCTTTTTGTATGGCGTATATAACTATGTACATTTCTGAAAAGGATTGTGTTTTGTTCAACAGTAATTTCGTCTGTTCCAAATAAAATATGTTATAACTATGGATATATCAGCTAAGTGTTGAATGTTTTTAAAGAGCTGATTTCTAAAGTTTATGTAGAGTGGACATTCTAAGAAAAAAAATAATTGAATCTTCTAATGGACACCCACATTCACAACTAGGGTCATTAACTAAGGCAGCAACCATTTGATTTCTGGGGGGGCTATGGTTTTTATTGGAAAAAAAAGTTTGTTTCCAAGTTTTGGTGAAAAAAATAATTTGTTTTGGACCCTGAGAAAAAAAAATTGTTTGTTTCACCCTCAGCTGCCACTATATGTAATGCTAAAATTGAAAGAAAAAAATTGTTTTCGGTTTGTCGCTAAAAAAATAGATTGTTCTTCGCCGAAGGCGATAAAAAAAAGTTTGCACAGAAAAAAAAACATAGCCCCCCCCCCCAGAAAATCAAATGGTTGCTGCCTAAATTAACTCTGTATAAATCAGCTTTTAAGGGACTACATCTGTGTCGTAATTTTGTATGTAGTAATATTTTCCATCCTGTTTCCAATGAAATAATATTTAGGTACCAAAAAAGAAATATCATTTCTCTGGTTGGTGTTTTTGAAATTTGGAGATGATTGTATGGATTCTTATGTCTTGGGCAAAAACTATAAGAACAAAGAGAGATACAGTTAACAGAAAATTTTTGGTCAGCAATACTAAGTTTCAACATAAACAGATTTTAGTCAAGAATATTTTTTACTAGTTGAGTCAATTTTTTGAAGATTGTTTATAATGATAAGTAGGGAGAGAATCAGATTTAATTATCTATATAGTCATTATAAAAAAATTAGCAAATGAAATTAATATAGATAAAAAAAAATTAGTGGAAAGTGTTAGTGGCGGTGCTCCTTGAAAGGACTATTTAACCTTAGTGTTGATGAACATGCAAGACAAAATAAAACGCACCATTTCTGCAAGCGTCTAACAAACGTTGACCAGTATTGTTGAAATTATTTTTTTAGTGAAACATGGCTGGCATTGGAGAGTAAGTTTATTCTTCTATTGACATTAAGAGTCAACAAATGAACAAACTCACTGACATGTTTAGATATGGCAAGTTAGGGTTCATGCCACAGAAATTTCACTAATGTTCGCAGTTAAAACTTTAGTTGTAAAAAAGGGCATCAGGTCCGTTCGCGCCCAATATACTTTCGCACCCTACACGTTCGCACCTCGCACGTTCGCACCCAAGGTCCGTTCGTACTCTACACGTTCGCGCCCAATTTTAATTCAAATTCCAGTTGAATAATTTGAAAATCATGATTTTTGTTTTAATTGCTTTGATGTAAATACTGAATGTATTTATAGCTTGGTATGAGTAAAAGATTAAATATTTTAAATGAAAATCACAAAAGATAATTGTTTTTAACAGCTTAGTCCCTTTGATCTGAAACAATTAAATAATAAAATATAGCAATACTGTACACTAAAATAATAATAATATAAACCAAAACATGATAAAATTCATTCAACGCACAAAAAAAACGTAGTCAGAATCTCACTTCATTTTGAAACAAGTCAATGAAACAAAGTTATAGGTAAGACACTAAAGAAAACATGATTAAGTGTTATTCAACACAAAATAAAACGTTGACAGAATCCCACTTTAATTAGAAAGGAATAATTTATTTTCTTTAACAATACACTCTCAAAAACATGATTAAGATTTATTCAACACATAAAAAATGCTGCATGTCTCCATTTATTTTGAGACAATGAAATCAATTATACTTTTAAGAATACTACTTGCCAAAACTTGATTACAAAGTTAAACACAAAACCAATTAAAATTGGGCGCGAACATGTAGGGTGCGAACGGACTTTGGGTGCGAACATGTGGGGTGCGAAAGTGAAAGGGGGCGAACATGAGTGGGTGCGAACATGAATGGGCGCGAACGGACCCGGATTCGTAAAAAAGGATACGATTTTTCACCAGACTATGCTCTTGTGTCAAGTTAAAAAAACTAAAGACTAAAAGTGTGTGTAGTATTCCAGGTTCATCAAATGCTCGAAAAAGTAGTCTAGCCTTAACAATAAAATAATGTTTAGATAAAAAAAAAAAGATTTTGGTACAAAACACTTCAAATTAAGGTTTAAAATGGCCGTATTTTCACCTCAAAATACACCTTCGCTATTTGTCCGCCATTACTGGATATCACACAGGTTCCCGTAAAAATTTGACATCATAAAACTAAATATCTGACAGCACAATGGAAAAGTGATTGTTGTATGCGTCAAAAGGTCAAGCTGCCGGGTCGGCCGGCCGAGTAGGCTAATAGCGATAAGATGTATTTTCTCTGAGTACAGGCAAACCTGTGCATCTGGAAAAGTTTTAAGGCATAGCATGCCCTAGATAAATAGAATTCAAATGCATTGTCTGATTTAGAAAATTCATAACTTAACTGGATTTTGCCATGCACTTTCTTTCGTCTCTGCAGAAGATGATAAAATTAACAAACAGTTGAGTTTATCTTGATATGGTCCACAGTTTAAATAACCAATTATTGTCAGGTAATTATTGTCAGGTATCTATTGTCCATGTCAATTATAAATGCCCACTTTAATTTATACCTGTGGGGAAGTTCTCAAACCTGTTTCCTAACTTAGTTTATTTTGGCACCTTCTGGAGGAATGAAAAAAAGTGCACGGCAAACTCCTGGTCAGTTTTTATTTTTCTTAAACATAAAACAAACTTAAAATTCATTTATCTAGGGCATGCTATGCCTGACATGCCTGAAATTCTTTGCATGTGCACAGGTTTGTCTGTACTCAGAGTAAATTTTGAGGTGAAAATACGGCCATTTTAGCCATAGGGTCCACATGAACCTTAATATTGATCCCCTGTTGATAATCCATCTGCTTTTCTCCTTAGTCTGATACAGAAAAAAACTGTTATCATGTTTATTTAGGATATTCAGTGTTCCAGCTTGATTGTTTTCACAGTGTGATCTGCCTTTTCTTTCCTGACTGCCACCATGTGCCCTAACGTGCAAACGTGTAGGGTGCGAGCTTGAGGTATGTGCCAAAACGTGTAGGGTGCGAGCTCGAGATGGGAACGTGTAGGGTGAGAAAGTGTATTTGGCGCGAACAAACCTGATACCACATGTCTTCATGTTTCTGAGAAGTTTATAACCCTTGGCTACACAACATTTTAAGCAATCCACTTATTGCTATCGGATGGGTCTCTTATCTAGAATCTTAAACATAAAATACAAAATCATTTAGTATCAAATTAAAGGAGAGACACAGATATATTTCTTATTGAACAACTTAATAATGGTTTAAAAACAGGGGGAACATTTGTTGATCAAGAATGTCTCCTGAAAATAACTGAAATAAAATTGTGAACTAGATATCTAGATCCTTGCTCTAATCATCACAATCAGTGAAATGATTCAAATTATGCAATAACTGCCTACATTTAAAAGTATAGCATGATATGCCAAAGGCCTCCAACGAACTTAGAAGCCTGCACTTTTAAAATCCTTGCTGGAACACTGATATTTACTTTGTAAAGTCTGGGAAAAGATCAGATTTCTTTATACCAGTTTCAAGTGTTTATGTTAATACATGTAATAGAAAAAAATCAAAATTATTTGATAAAAAAAGTATAAAAACTGGCTGCTTCTTTATTGGACTTGGTAAAGAGTCGAAGTCAAGATCGGCTCTTTAAGTCTAGGAGCATATACAACTTACCTTGAATCTATGCTAGTTTAATTCACTAATAGTATATGCGTAGTGAATTACAATATAAAAAAGACATTGATTTATATGATGTATATTGTAGTGACAGGAAGATTAAGGATGCTCAGATGAGGGCAACTATCAACCAGAAGTTGGTGGAAACAGGAGAAAGAGAAAGGTTTTATATCAGTTACATTATTCAGTTCCATAAGCAAATGAAAATTTTCTTTATATTAAAAATGAAAACTAAACTATTATCTACCCCATGCATTCCATGTGTACATACAATGTACATCTGGTTCATTAAAAAAAAAAAAATATCTATAAAATGATTTTTTGAGTTATTTCCCTTTCATTGATTACTTAAGCATGGTGTTTAGCATGACAGTAAACCCTTCAAAAACTTTGTTTCTCTGAAATGCAATGATTGTTACAAAGACAGGGTAAAAAATGTTTCCAAGATTGTTTCATTCTTATTATTGAAAAAGTATTGTCCTTACAACCCTATACATGTCATATACATGTATATACATGTACATTATAAACACCTAAAGCACTGTAAGGTCTGCAATATGAAAAGAGCTTGCTTATAAGTATTTGTGGTAAAGTAAACATAAAAAGTATAATTTAGATAAAATTAAATACATAACCATAATTGATAATGTCATGAAAGTGATGTGAATTCAAAATTTGTAACACTTATTAAACAGCAATGAGCCTAATTTCTAACACATGCCATATGTATTTATTCAGGTTGTTCTGTTCAATAATTTCAGTGTGGTATAGATAGTTTAAAGTAACAGTGTGGATTTTGACATTGTTTCTTTTTATAGATTAAAGGAACTGTTGAGGACCCGACTTGTTGAATGTGGATGGAGAGACCAACTAAAACAGTATT
This sequence comes from Mytilus trossulus, assembly GCF_036588685.1. Lineage (NCBI taxonomy): Eukaryota > Metazoa > Mollusca > Bivalvia > Mytilida > Mytilidae > Mytilus > Mytilus trossulus. Next base: position 13,997,331 of record NC_086378.1, on the reverse strand, counting down.
GTAAAGGTTGGTTGTTGTTTTTAACTATGTTCCAAAAAAAATATCACATTTTGATGGTATCAACAATTTTTCTTCTTCAATATTTTCAATTATTTCAAGTTGTACATCCAATTTTATTTTATGTGTTTGTACCATCATGTAAAAATTGTAGTAAAATAAAATATCATTCAAAATTAGATTCTTTGGGAACTTAATTGTTTCAACTTTGAAGATAAAATTATAACTCAAACAACTGTCAACTGTAAAATGACAATTTTGGTCTTTCCTTTTTGGTGGTTTTATTATTTATTTTCACAATTGTTCATTAATTTTATTATAGAGGTAGTAAAACAGAAAGGATTAGAACATATCACAGTAGATGATTTAGTGGCTGAAATAACACCCAAAGGAAGATGTGAGTTTTCACCTTACAATTATTGGTCGTCCCACTGTCTATATCACTCTTCTTATCTTAGCCTTTGATAAAACTGCATATCTCAGCTTTGAGACATCATTATATTGACTCAGCCTTTATGAATTTTGAGCTAGAGATATCAACGACATCATAATGTACAAACTGACATTAATAAGTTTGACCTGAAATAATCAAGATGTCTCTCAGTTTGCCTGTGAAACAAAGAAATTCAGTATTTATAATAGCATTATTCTTTCTACAATTTTATATACATGACGTAGAATCTGTGTAAATATATGCTTTTTTCCATTCTTAATTTTGTTTTAATATACCATCTTGTTTCTAGATTTATAGCACTGCTTATAAAACAAAATCTATTAGAAAATCATTTCAGACAGCATCACATTCAAACATTATAGCATCAAGTTACCATGGTGATGCTAAAGAGCTCTTTGAAGAACACTGAATTCATTAAATTCCATAAGGTGTCCAACCTGCACAAATATCGATTGATATACACAATCACAAATCTAATCTCTTATAAAAGTCGAATTTTCCAGTCATAAAAATTGGTAATTGAATAAATTATGGTTTAGTAAAGAATCTCATAGCCTAATCTTAAAATATGTTTTATATATTTAATTTTTTTTCAGCATTGGTTCCAGATAATGTAAAGAGAGAATTATTACAGAGAATAAGAACATTCCTGGCTCAGCAGTCTAATATATAAAGTATATACCTCAGGGATTATCAGAGGAGAGTGGACTGTACACACATCATTCCTTTAGAAGTGTATTGGACTAGATATAGCCACAATCTAATAAGCAATAATGTTTATAACTTTAACATAACGAAAAGTCTAAGACTATGTTCTTGACTTTAATTTTTTTTTATATCACTTGTATACCGTGTATGGAATGATAGTATGCGTCTCATTTTGCAAAGTGATAAGGAAATGATCTACTTTGAAACTCTTGTAGTTAAAACTTGGAGAGCAATGTTTGTGATTTAGTAATATATACACTGTCACAGCTGGGAGTCAGAAATTGGTTTCACTTCAAGAATACTATATAAATTACATGTGACCTTTGAAAACAAAATGCATGTGTTAAGTTTACATTGCTTGGAAAATATTCCATAATAATATTTGAGAAAAGAAAGGTCAACAATTTTGAATTTAAGGATTAGGATTTCCACAAAATATTTCTATAATTTTTTTTGGAGGAAACTAGAGGTCAAAATCATTTTTTTTTTCAAATTTAACAAAAGATTTTCTTTTTGTATTAGCCACATTTTAGATTAGATTTTGTCATCTTTTGAACAGACAGTGTGCTATTGGAGACCTTATTTTTAAACAGCATTATATATTATGTATTTTTTTACTAGGCGAAGTTGTACTCTTTTAACATTCAGTTTCTTGTCTGTTTACTTTATTTGAAGTGAATGTTTTAAAAAAAGTTTAAAAAAAAAGAAATGTTGAATGATATTTTGCCATATCTGTCTTGTAGTTATTGTCTCTTATTACTTGAATTATTGTAATAATGATAAGTACAAAATACTTATATCTATTTTTATATATACATTATTTAGCTCAATATATATACTTCTAGTCTGTTATTCCATATTATCTTTAGAGGCCAAAATAAACATATCTTGGGTTCCCATCCATTCTATCATGTCAAGATATACATTTACTCTTTCCCGTCCTTTTGTCTTATGATATTAGTAGTCTTATGTGCAATCATACCACTCTTTTTATATAACCCATTCATTGGTAAGACATTTCCCAAATCATGAACTTTATTCTGATTATATATGATTAAAGCATGCTTTATCCCTTTCTGATTTGGGGCAATGAAACTGAATAAAGAGTATATGATTAGATGATTTGAAGATAATATTGGTTTCATAAGTTATAAACAATCATTTAGTCTTCCAAAATATTATCTAAATTGAATATGATGGTGAAAATGTATTTGAATTAAAGTGCGGTAACATATTGCTTTCTTTTTACTTCTTGCCATGGCTCTGCACTGCAGCTATCCATTATTTATTCATGTATCAGCATACTTCCCAACGAGGGAAAGAATCTATTCAATTGTAATTTTATAATCAGATTCAGGCTGGGTCGATGGGTTTCGAACTTTTTTGTTGCTTGTGTGATATAATACTCAAGAGAAATGTATGTTGTTACAAACTATTTTGTGCACAATTACATCATAGATTTGTACATAAGGTCTTCCAAAACAACACAAATAAGGGTAATAAATTGTACATTTTTCTTTTGGTTGGTTTATTTTTAAAATGGATGCAACAACAAATGTTTATTTTGGCCTTGTTTTAAGGGTATATATCTATAAATAATAGATTAAGTATCATATTATTTAATTTCATTTCATTGTTAATAAAGAATACAAATTTGGAAAATATTAACAAACTCGTGCTTAAGATTTAATTTTATGTTTTTAACAAAAATTTGTTGGTTATAGTATTTGAGACATAGTTCTTATGCTAGATTGTTTGAACATAATCTTGTTCTCTATTGAGATAATATCAATTTAAAAAGTTAGATGCATATATTTTTTTCCATTCAATCACATTCCCTTATGTGAGACGTATCTTAATTTGTTAATTTCGGTTTTGAAAGTAGTTGTCTCCCTTTGTGCAGTTTTGATTCCGCTGTTGTTATTGATGTATACCAGATTGTCATACATAATTTTATAATCAATTAAACAGCATTATTTTCTATAAATTTTAAGGGCTGTTATAAATTTAAATTGCACAGAGGTAAGGAATTTAAAGTTTGATTTTAATTGGTGCAAAATTTCATATCATTTTCATTGTACATTTTTACTCATCTTTTTCACAGAACTGAACAATGTAAATAAAATATTTATTGTTTATAAATTCTTGGTTTTTTTTTTATGCTCATCAAGGAGTGGACACTTGATGGTATACCTATGTCTGTCAGTTTGGTGCTCTGTAAACATTTCTTATGTGATCTAAGTACAACATGAAGATTGACAGAAAAAGCTTTTATTATACGACAAAAAAAATTGCAGTTGTATACTGTAAATTCAGAAATTATTGCGTGCATTTATTATTGTGATTTTGTCGTTTAAGACTTGAATGTGATTTTAATATTTACGATTTTGAGAAAAATTCTGTTAAATTAATATAAAATATTTTAAAATGCGAGTTTAAATTATTGCGTTTAAAACTCGGTGTCATTTTTCACATTAATTTCTTAATTTACAGTATTTACAGTTTTGGATCATGTTGTCATCAGCGTCATCCAAAGACATTTGGTTTCCAGACAATTACTGTAGTATTAGTGAATAGAAATTTATGAAATTTAAACACAAGGTTTATGACCACTAGGGGAAGGTTGTGATTGATTTTGGGGGTTGTAGTCCAAACCACTTAGGAATTTGAGACCAAAATGGGGCCCAAAAATAAGCATTTTTCTAGTTTCCAGACAAAATCTTGTGGAACGGTGTATGGATCTCTCAGAAATTATACCACAAGGTTCCATACCAGAAAAGGATGGTTAGAACTGACTAGAAAAGGGGAGGGTTATGGCTCAAACCATTTAGGAATACGGTTTATGGGGGGAAATGCAAAAACACAGCTAGGTGGAAGATATCAATGGGATATTCAAAATTGAGACCAGCAAACAAAAAAAGACAACCAATTAACAAATAATAGAAAATACAACATAGTTAGGATGAAGCAATACAACTCACCTAAAACTAGGATGGAAAAAACAGAATGATATGTGAATAATACCAATTAATGTTATTTCATTACAAGTCAAATTTTGTACATGACCTACAAATTATTTTCACTATCTACCAAAATTTTATCTACAAAATATGCAAAAACAACAGAAGTCTCAAATGCATTACCTATGTTGGATAGTGAACTCATATCTGAAATACTTGCAAGAATGAATCAAAATAAGTGAGAAAGTAACTTTTTCAGAGTAATTCTTATTCGACTAAATCAAAATGAATCCACAAGTAACTGAAGAATAGTTATTCTAATTTCTATAGACTATAAAATGAGTGGTGAACTATTCACAAGTAACTGGAACAGAGTTATTCTTATCTTACTTGACATAATTATTCAGCCAGAAAATGGTGCATAGTTGTATTATTTAAACATAATCTTAATAAATAAGCAAATTATTTCTTCTGGACTGAATCAAGGTGAATCTGCAAATAAATTGTAAAGTTTTTTTTCTTTTTAGACAATCAAAATGTACCATTAATACATGTTACAAAGTCATTCTTACTAGCTTAATTCAAAATGAATTCGAAATTTACTGGTGCAGAGTTCTTACTACTACTACTAGGGAGTCTTATTAGACCAAATCAAAATGTATCCATAAGTAACTGGTAGAGTGGTTCTACCTATACAGATACGAATTACAGAATGAATCAGTAATTAACTCGTTTAGTTATTCTGAGTAGACATAATCAAAATGCATCAGTTACGGAAATAAATCATATTGTACTTATGGACTGATTCAAAATAAATCAGCAAGTAACTGGTACCGACTTATTCTTATAGACTGATTCAAAATGAATCAGCTTGTAACTGGTACCGACTTATTCTTATAGACTGGATTCAAAATAAATCAGCAAGTAACTGGTACCGACTTATTCTTACAGACTGATTCAAAATAAATCTGCAAGTTACTGGTACCGACTTATTCTCATAGACTGATTCAAAATAAATCAGCAAGTAACTGGTACCGACTTTTTCTTATAGACTGATTTCAAATAAATCAGCAAGTAACTGGTACCGACTTTTTCTTATAGACTGATTTCAAATAAATCAGCAAGTAACTGGTACCGACTTATTCTTATAGACTGATTCAAAATAAATCAACAAGTAACTGGTACCGACTTATTCTTACAGACTGATTCAAAATAAATCTGCAAGTTACTGGTACCGACTTATTCTTATAGACTGATTTCAAATAAATCAGCAAGTAACTGGTACCAACTTATTCTTATAGACTGATTCAAAATAAATCAGCAAGTAACTGGTACCGAATTATTCTTACAGCCTGATTTCAAATAAATCAGCAAGTAACTGGTGCCGACTTATTTTTACAGCCTAATTCAAAATAAATCAACAAGTTATTGGCCAAGTTATTCTTGTTAGACAAATTCCAAATATCTCCAAAGAAAACTGGTACAGATTTATTGAGCTATCTTTAAAGAATATCGGGTACATAGTTATTCAGTAATTTTCAAAGAATATCAGGTACAGAGTTATTCAGCTATTTTCAAAGAATATCGGCTACATAGTTATTCAGTAATTTTCAAAGAATATCTGGTACAGAGTTATTCAGCTATTTTCAAAGAATATCTGGTACAGAGTTATTCAGCTATTTTCAAAGAATATCTGGTACAGAGTTATTTAGCTATTTTCAAAGAATATCTGGTACAGAGTTATTTAGCTATTTTCAAAGAATATCAGGTACAGAGTTATTCAGCTATCTTGAAAGAATATCTGGTACAGAGTTATTCAGCTATCTTGAAAGAATATCTGGTACAGAGTTATTCAGCTATCTTGAAAGAATATCTGGTACAGAGTTATTCAGCTATCTTCAAAGCATATCTGGTACAGAGTTATTCTTAAGTATGAATCAATGTGAACCACGGCAAGTAACTAATTCAGATTTATCTTTCATAGATATATATATAAAAATTATCTTAAAAGAAACTGGTACAGAGTAATTCCTAAAAGACATACCAAGATGAATGTATGTAAAGTGTAGCAGGCACAGAGTTATTAATACTAGACTGCATATCAAAATGAATTGACAAGTTACCCGTAGAGATTTATTCTATAATACCAGCGTAAAATATTCTAACTTTAAAGAATCAAACGACGCGTCGAGTAACTGATACACAGTAATTCTTATTAGACAGAATCAAACTTGGTGGATCCATAAAGTAACTGGTACTGAGTTATTCGTACTAGACCGAATCAAAATGATTTAGCAAGTAACTGACTCAGAATTATTTTTACTAGACTGATTCAAAAGGAGCCCGAAGGTTACTTCTAGAGATTTCTTCTTATAAAATAGAATCAAAATGAATCAGCAAGTAACCGGTAAAGATTTATTTTTTACTAGAAAAAATCAAACTGATCACTAAACGAAACTGGTTCAGGTAGACACTCACAGAATTAAAATGAATCGGCAAGTTACTGGTATAAGGTTATTCTTAATAGAATCTATATCAATCATTAAGAAACTTGTAAATAATATTGTTAGACTAGTAGAATATGGCAGATTTTACAATAAGAAGGAATTATTGTTTTTTTGTATCCATCAAAAAAGCAATTGCTGAAACTGTGAAACAGATGGTGTAATGGAGTAATGCATTATGTTATTGAATAAAATGTGTCTTTCTGAGTAAATAAAAATAAAAATTACTCTGTGTTTGTGTTTATTGTTAGAATTAGAGGGTTTTCAATTTCAAAATATTGGACATGGAATAGACATCATGACCTACTTTACTGACATACAGCTTATTTGGAGTGGAATTTTGAAGTATTATTTATAAGTGGAGCCTAATAACATGGACTTATATTTTAATAAAAAGTCTTCTTTTGTGTTTTAATCATAACTTTAAGGCAGATTTTTATTGGTAAAGGCTAAAAAAGGTAATTTAATAATATTGTTGCTAACGTCACGTCTTTTCCGTCCATTGTGGTATGTCACGATCGCAATTTTTATGTTGATTCTCAGACAGCCCATTGTAGTTATTTTTATCCCGGGTTTTATAAATAATTGAAAATAGCAATCATATTAAATTTGGATGACGTAAGGGGGTCAAAGGACTTGAGGAATCAATATCATTGGCTGTTTTATTTTTTGCGAACGTTACTGCTCGAGGTTTCCGTCCAAATCAGTGTCACGTGAGCAACATATATTTAGATCTGTAACTCTCCTGTATAGGAGTTACGATATCGCCCTTTGCAGAAATAGATTCGGAGTCAGTTCCTTCACATGATGGGGAAGCAAAGAAGGTAAGATGTATGTAATATCATTACAAGAGGACCTTAAATGTATTCCGTCCATCAAAAAGACGTTCGCAACAAAACGTAATGTCATGATAGTAGATGTTGCTAATGTTACTATTACGAATTGGTTTCTTGTGTATTCATTTGATATAAAGTACACCTGCAAATGACATTCTGTATATTTAGAAATTCTAAACCAGACTGTACAATTTTATTACTCCAGGCATATATTAAACATCACTGTGTGCATACATTTTGACTTTTAAAGATGTTGTTGCTAATGTGACATGTCCAAATGTCGCTAACGTTACTCATTTTTGTCTCCGTCACGTTAGCAACATGAAAGTAGGAAACGGAACACAATACTGTAAAATCTGCCATATGTATCAGCAGGGTATTGATACAAAGGTATTCACACTAGACTGAGCCAGCTGCGGATCATCAGGTAGTAGGTAAACAGCAATTTTGTAGGATTGAGGATTGAAACGAATTAGCTTATACTCAAGTTGAAACACAGAAGCATTACTTGCCCCAGAAAGTAAATGCTCGAGGTATTTTATCAACGGATACATTTGAATCGTGAATTAAGTAACTTTTAGGATTTCAACTAGACATTGGATTGAACTGAAATAATTTCTAATTTATAGAGATTCATTAATAACATCATTGGATTAAAAAGGAACGATTAAAACAAATGACTCAAAGGTATTTTCTGCTCTTTGGTAGGTTTGTTGTTTCTTTGACAAATTTCCCATTTTCGATTAAATTACTAGAACTATAGATTGAAGATCTTAGCATCCCGCATACTCAGCGTTTTTCGTTGCTGAGCATAAACATCTTTTGATAACTTATTTTGCAAACAAAATAATACAATTCTGGTTTATTTTAGTTTTGAAATTTCTGTTCAAATGGTTGTCTTACTGAGGGGAGTACAGGGGGTACCCTTCTCCCTTCTCCCACCCCTCTTCTCCTTTCTCCTACCCCTCTTATTTTATTTTTTTTAATTTAACGGAAAAAAGAGAGATATTTTATTTTTTCATATTTTATTTGTTTTCTCCAACTTTTTCTCCTTTCTCCCAGCCTTCCTCTCCTTTCTCCTATCCCCTTTCTCCCTGTCTCCCTTACCCCTGTCCTCCCCCTCCTTACTGGCAATGCAATTATATCATATTTCTTTAGTTTCATATTTGTATTCAAGATTCTAAAAGAAACTTATGTGTTCCTCTTCTATAGCTACAAATGTATCCAAAATCAAAGATGTGGAACTTATTTTATCATGATTATTTGGAAATCAATGCCATTTGTTTCTCTTCCATGACAGTCTTGTACGTATATAAACTAGATAGTAGATTAAAACACTGTTAATGTTGATCAATGTTTAGTGTTTGGCTCAGGTTGGCTGTCATTGTGCAACATAGTTTAATGTTGAACCCTGCGGGAAAAAAACCACAAAGTCTGTATCAGAAAACACTGTGAAACATTCAAACATACTATCCACACTGATCTATGTCCACACTTAATTGTACAGCCCATCTGACAAAATCGAAATTTATTTCCATGTTTTCCGTTTTTAATCAAACAATATCAAACAATCATCTGCCACACTGTAGACTTATACAACAAACAAGGATATACTTGTACAAAACTGTGTTTTGTTGTCTCGGCTAAATGTTTATTTATCTTTCCGAAACATACACGTGTTAGGTCAAAGTGAAAGTGAAAGTTACCGGAAATTCACTTTTAACTTAGTTACAGTGACGTCACTTATAAACACATGGCTTTCCGCGGCATTGTTCAGATTTGTTAGCCTTTCATTTAATCCATTATAGTAAAAATGTGAATGCTTTTGTAACAAGGCTGTTTTATTTTGTACCTTTTTTAGATAAATTCACGAGATGTTATGGAAACACAACGGAACAGTGGTAAGACCATAATTTGGCATAAAATGAGAAAAGTGGAAATATTTTTTTTAATCATTGATAGGTAACTTGCAGACGAAATTTAGACTTGAATTAGAGGATTTAAAAAGGGTTTTGACTTGTGATCACTTGAGCAAGTTACACCAAATCGATTTAAAATGATATGAAATTTAAATAAATGTGTATAAATTGGATGTATTATTCAATAATTTTGACAAATCAAGTGTTTGAAATAAAGGTTTATTAGATTTTATCTCCAACAAAATGAAATGTCACAAATCTTGGTTTTTAAATTAAATATTTAACGCACTTGGAGCGATAAATAAATATATTTATTTCAACATGGATACATATGAACAATTCCTTTCAGGCAAGATAATAGAAGGTGGTATTTTATGTGATAGTTTTCATTTTGTTTTTATATCTGCTTCATTTCACTAGAGTGATTTATACAATAATATCGCTTAAAACTTGTTTATTTATAGTAAGCTAGGTAAATGTAAATGTCAAAAAACTTATCTAAAAGTTAATTTTAAACTGTTTAAATGTTGTCTGACATTGCTTGACATTTGAAAAGCGTAAACTATTTTTTTTCTATACTTTTTTTAATTTTGAACTGCAATATATCATGCAATATATATGCTGGTCTTTGATCCTCCAATATTAAGAACATATAAATGGGTTTAATTAATATGAAATAGATTAAGCATAAAAAGTCATAAAAGCATAATCTTTTGTTACATTTGTAGGTGATAACAGAAATTTGACATCTCTTTATACCAATAACTTTGAAAAAAGTTTGAAAATACTACAGATTTGTTAGTATTTTAAATCACACCAAGGGGCATACTATTTTTCTGTCTGTACAGTTGTTCCTATTAATATGTTTAAACCTGCTACATATGTTTGCACCTGTCCTAAGTCAGGAATCTGATGTTCAGTAATCATTTGTGGATGTGGTTCATTAAGTGTTTCTTGTTTTCCGTTTTATATAGATTATACCGTTGGTTTTCTGGTTTTAATGGTTTTACACTAGTCATTTTTGGGGCCCTTTATAGCCTGATGTTCAGTGTGAGGCTGTGAGCTGAGGCTTGATCGGTGTTGAAGACTGTACTTTGACCTGTAATGATTTACAAATTGTGACTTGGATGGAGAGTTGTCTCATAATGCTCTCATACCACATCTTCTTATATCTATGGCTATGCATGTACAGTTATAATGTGTGTTTTTTTTTTTATAGTTATTGGTAAAAAATTCTGACCAGACTAAAAAGTTGATTTTATAATACTTATTGATATTTGGTTAGAATTTTGAATTACCGGTAACTACTATAATATAAGGTGGAGAGCAATACTTATACATGTATGTGTCATTTGAAGTCCCAGTAAAGTTAGACAAAATTTGTGAAAGAAAAAAAATGTTTTGGCTGCTACACCTGTATCAAAAAAGTTATAACCTGTCTCTCGACTTACCAAACACAAAAATGATTCTCATGTCAATGTCTTAAACAGTCATGATAGTAGACAAAATTAAGAGTCTGTAAAATAGATACAATATATACCAGATTAAAAATTTCCATAAAAATTTTCAAGAAATGAAAAGCATTCTTTCTGAGATCAACATCTGCTTCAATGTGATTTTTTTCTGTTTGTCCTGACCTACACACAAGTACAGATCCACTGCATTTCACTACTTGTGATTTTATGTTGTTTTACATTTAAAAAAAAAAGGAATTTTAATTTGTCAAAGCTAATTTACTTGGTTGGATTTTTCATGACAATGTACATGTATGTGTAGCAATTCTGGCTACTGACCTTTAAACTTAAAGCTTAAAAGCTCTTCAACAAATATTTTGGAGTTTAACTGTTTCGATCTACTGTAGTGTACATTAAAAACAAACTGTAAAAGTTAAAATTCAAATTGAAATCTTCATTCCTCTATTATATATATTATCTTATGATTTTTATCAGTCCATTGACTCAATTCCAACATTAGGATGAGCAGAAAACTGATAAGACACGTACACAATCTTAGTCTTAACATTTATCTTTCTGCATAACATTAGTATCATCATATTCAAAGTTTTGAAATATATTTAATTTTCTATGTATTTCAAATTTTCTATGAATTCAGTCTGAAAAATATTCTAATGGTAACCTCTAGCATATATTCCTTGCAAATTCCTTGCATGATGTTTGTTTTTCTTTTTGATTTATTAGATGTCATCTTAGAAAGATTCTGCTTTGTCTCCTCTACCTGAAATATTTATTTATATATGTGAAAATAGCCTCCAACCTTTATAAACTAAATGTATGTAAACATAGCCTCCAACCTTCATACACTAAACGAGAATTGAAAATTCCAAAACATTCATTTGTCCATGCATAAATCAATGAATATTTTATTCATCATTTTTGTGTTTATGCTGTTAGATTGATTTTAAATCCACATTGAAAAGATTCTGATACAATATGCAGAATTGAAAAGAGATTGTGTAGGGAGGAAAGAATTCTCATAAAAATGAATTTGCTCAAAAAATGGAATTCAACATTAGAAATCTACTTCAAGTGCATTAGGGTTATTTTTATATTATGAGAATTTCAACTTTTTATGTAACCTGCAGATAATTTTAAGTTAAGATACTTGTGTGAATTTACGTTTGATTTTAAATGGTAGATGTTCGAGCTACAGAGAGAGTTTTCAAGAAAGTAGTGTATCCAGGTCTGGAAACCCTGCGAGTAGTAGACAGAAATGGAATCCCTCTTAATTACCCAGCATACAATTCTGTCCATTCTAAATCATTTGTACTCAGTCCACGAGGAGTGCCTATGAGAAAATCAAATCATGTCTACAGTGGAAGTCATTCACATCCAGCCAAACTTACAGACTTGGTGAGTATGACATAAACATTACTTTGGATTCATTTATTTTTATGGTGAATAGAGGAAAATTTGTATTTTCTTGGATGATTTCATGGTTTGGCAATAATCTGCATACAACAAAATCTATAGAAAATTTGTTATAAGCTGAACATTTGAATTTGTGGTTTGCCTTCATGTATATTAATCAAACCCACAAAAATTGTTATCCAACAAATGATAATGAATCCATAGTAATTAATCTATTTCCCCACTTCTAAGTCACTCTTTAAGTTAGCTTAAACTGCACTATATTATTTTTTATTCTTTTTGAATGTTTTAATGTTTGAGTGGAAATTTTAATATTTAACTGGCATTTCTCAAGGTACTAACACAATCTTGTAATCAAAAACTAAACATTTGAATAAATCACAGATAAAATCAAGAGAGAAAACCTTATATATGCCAACATTTGAGTATTATTTGAAAAAATGTACCCCCTGCACCAAATTTAACAACCAAACAATCAAGCAAACCAAACAATAGCAAAAAAGAGCAAAACATAACAAGAAAATAAAAAAAAACACCTTAGATATCTTAGTCTCTTGTTTTTTAGTAGTGTTTACATTAGAATGTGATCTTTAATATCCTTATATATTTTCTTTGAAAGGTTGATAATACATCATCACCTGACAACTATTATGGACCAGAAAAGACCTTCTTAACACAAGGGTAAGTCCAACTGTTTATATCTGGCTTTTAAGTATGTCCTTAATTCAAAGACGATGTTTAAATGTCAAGTTTAAGTTTGTTTGGTTAGATTGTCAGTTAAGTGTCAAAAATTTACCAAGATTTTATAGGTCATTACATTTGCTGTCTGATTGGAGGAAAGACAGGATATTTTGAGAATTAAAGAAATTGTAATGATGTTACATGTAAACTAGGTGACATTGATGGCAAAAGCTTATCTATAATACTAAAATTACGAGGTCCAATTTATCAGCCGGCATCGGGTAAAAACGACAAATCAAAGAATTCAACTTTATATATAGCTAATATAGGACCATGGTGTAGATTAAAAATTACACCACTCCAGACCCTTTTGTTTTCCACATAATTAATATTGCCAATAATTAACAAGTTCCCGGTCGAATCCGATACCGATACCAATAGTATATTCACCTAGCTGTTACCTAACCTTATCTGTACGTTCCGCATCTAACAGGCGCACCACCAAACGGTGTATTTGATTTTGCTATATACAGGGCTCATAATTACAGGGTCAACACAACTAAATTCAATCATTGTAAAATTGTTCCCTATTGTAGTTTTTAGCTCACCTGGCCCAAAGGGCCAAGTGAGCTTTTCTCATCACTTGGCGTCCGGCGTCGTCCGTCGTCGTCCGTCGTCATCCGGCGTTAACTTTTACAAAAATCTTCTCCTCTGAAACTACTAGGCCAAATTTAACCAAACTTGGCCACAATCATCATTAGGGTATCTAGTTTAAAAATTGTGTCCGGTGACCCCGCCAACTAACCAAGATGGCCGCCATGGCTATAAATAAAACATAGGGGTAAAATGCAGTTTTTGGCTTATAACTCAAAAAACAAAGCATTTAGGGCAAATCTGACATGGGGTAATATTGTTAATCAGGTTAAGATCTATCTGCCCTGAAATTTTCAGATGAATCTGACATTCCGTTGTTAGGGTTGCTGCCCCTGAATTGGTAATTTTAAGGAAATTTTGTTGTTTTTGGTTATTATCTTGAATATTATTTCAGATAGAGATAAACTGTAAAAAGCAATAATGTTCAGCAAAGTAAGATCTACAAATAAGTCAACATTACCAAAATGATCAGTTGACCACTGTAGGAGTTATTGCCCTTTATAGTCAATTTTTAACCATTTTTCGTAAATCTTAGTTATCTTTTAGAAAAATCTTCTCCTCTGAAACTGCTGGGCCAAATTATTTGAAACTTGGCCACAATCATCATTGGGGTATCTAGTTTAAAAATTGTGTCCGGTGACCCCGCCAACTAACCAAGATGACCGCCATGGCTATAAATAGAACATAAGGGTAAAATGCAGTTTTTGGCTTATAACTCAAAAACCAAATAATTTAGAGCAAATCTGATATGAGGTAAAATTGTTAATCAGGTCAAGATCTATCTGCCCTGAAATTTTCAGATGAATTGGACAACCTGTTTTTGGGTTGCGGCCCCTGAATTGGTATTTTTAAGGAAATTTTGCTGTTTTTGGTTATTATATTGAATATTATTATAGATATAGGTAAACTGTAAACAGCAATAATGTTCAGCAAAGTAAGATCTACAAATAAGTCAACATGAACGAAATGGTCAATTGACCCCTGTAGGAGTTATTGACCTTTGTAGTCAATTTTCAATCTGCTTCCTTTGTTTAATATTCACATAGACCAAGGTGAGCGACACAGGCTCTTTAGAGCCTCTAGTTTAATTAGTAAGACTTTCTAAAATATCAATATGAATACTAAAAATTTGGACTTGAAATAAGGCGTATTAAGGTGGTACCTAACACCTGAACTAAAATTAATTTGGCTCGTTTATTTTTAGCTCACCTGGCCCGAAGGGCCAAGTGAGCTTTTCTCATCACTTGGCGTCCGTCGTCCGGCGTCGTCCGTCGTCCGCCGTCGTCGTCCGTCGTCCTGCGTCCGTCGTCGTTAACTTTTACAAAAATCTTCTCCTCTGAAACAGCTGGGCCAAATTAATCCAAACTTGGCCATAATCATCATTGGGGTATCTAGTTTAAAAATTGTGTCCGGTGACCCTGCCAACCAACCAAGATGGCCGCCACGGCTAAAAATAGAACATAGGGGTAAAATGCAGTTTTTGGCTTATAACTCAAAAACCAAAGCATTTAGAGCAAATCTGACGTTGGGTGAAAATGTTCATCAGGTCAAGATCTAACTGCCCTGAAATTTTCAGATGAATCAGACAACCTGTTGTTGGGTTGCTGCCCCTGAATTGGTAATTTTAGGGAAATTTTGCTGTTTTTTGTTATTATCTTGAATATTATTATAGATAGAGATAAACTGTAAACAGCAATAATGTTCAGCAAAGTAAAATCTACAAATAAGTCAACATAACCAAAATGATCAGTTGACCACTTTAGGAGTTATTGTCCTTTATAGTCAATTTTTAACCATTTTTCGTAAATCTTGGTAATCTTTTACAAAAATCTTCTCCTCTGAAACTACCAGGCCAAATTTAAACAAACTTGGCCGCAATCATCATTGGGGTATCTAGTTTAAAAATTGTG
The DNA here is from genome assembly GCF_036588685.1 of Mytilus trossulus. Classification (NCBI taxonomy): domain Eukaryota; kingdom Metazoa; phylum Mollusca; class Bivalvia; order Mytilida; family Mytilidae; genus Mytilus; species Mytilus trossulus. Next base: position 13,981,820 of record NC_086378.1, on the reverse strand, counting down.
TCCGGTGACCCAGCCAACCAACCAAGATGGCCGCCATGGCTAAAAATAGAACATAGGGGTAAAATGCAGTTTTTTGCTTATAACTCAAAAACCAAAGCATTTAGAGCAAATCTAACAGGGAGTAAAATTGTTAATCAGGTCAAGATCTATTTGCCATGAAATTTTCAGATGGATTGGACAAACTGCTGTTAGGTTGCTGCCCCTGAATTAGTCATTTTAAGGAAATTTTGCCGTTTTTTGTTATTATCTTGAATATTATTATAGATAGAGATAAACTGTAAAGGGAAACAATGTACAGCAAAGTAACACCTAAAAATAAGTCAACATGACCTAAATGGTCAATTGACCCCATAAGGAGTTATTGCCCTTTATAGTCAATTTTTAACAATTTTCATAAAATTTGTAAATTTTAACTAACATTTTCCACTGAAGCTCTTAGGCCAAGTTCAATATAGATAGAATGATTGTAAGCAGCAATAATGTTCAGTAAAGTAAGATATACAAACACATCACCATCACCAAAACACAATTTTGTCATGAATTCAAATGCGTCCTTTGTTTAATATTCACATAGACCAAGGTGAGCGACACAGGCTCTTTGGAGCCTCTAGTTTTTTAAATTTTGACAAAGTATTTACTTTGACCCTTTGACAAAAATATAAAAAAATCAAAAAAATTGAACCAACCGTTTAATCAGAAAAATTACACTGGTTATATAGCAGTTTGACAAACACCAATTTTGATCATTGAGAAGCTTAATATTCCCTTTACAACACAACGTAATTAAAACATTAAGCTGAGTTTACAGAGTTATTTCCCTGTAGTGTTAGGTACCACCTTAATAAGGTACAGTTTTCAATTTGTTATCGGGCATGACGTAAAACAGCAAATCAAAGAATTGAACTTTACTTGACAATACTGTTGATTGAAAAATACTCAATTCCAGGACCTGACTATTACCAATAATTGAAAAGTTCCAGGTCGAAGGGTTCAAACAGAAAGATTTGAAAGCAGAGAAAACTGTGTATCTTATAATCGGCACGACTTTATAAGATGACAATACCAATACTAAAATAAGGCTTACGCATAGTTATATACTTTAACTCAGTCAAGGACCCCCAATATCACAGGTGTGTTCTAGTATATGCTGAAAATTTTAACATTCTTGTTATACAATTAAATCAATTTTGAGATGTGTCTTTTTCAGTTTCTTTATTCATACCTGCCCACTTTTTAAAGTACATTGGGGTTTTGCTTGCAAGATGGCTGCCATAGTCCTAAAAAATCGTCAGGGGGGACTTCAAATACATTTTAATGTTGTTTTATGGCTTCTTCATACTTTTACAAGTCTTATGTCTTTGTAAAAGTACTTGTTTTGTTTAAAATTGTGGACAAAATTGCTCTTTCAAAATTTCAATTTGGGAGCCTCCATGGGGGAAATCCCCAGCAAATAGTGACAATTGGCAGGTATGCTTATTATCCTTCTAGACTATGTGGTGAACATGTCACTTTCACAATCATTAAGATTTTTTAGTTCAATGCATAACTTTTTTGTACAGGCATATGAAAGCTTGAAGAAAGGCGCTGATAAATTATTCTTTTGGTAATGGTCTCCCCTTTAATTTTTACCTAAACTGAAAGTTCATTGTAGTCTCAATGCCATGATAGTGGAGTAAACAAATATGGTGACCTGTGTATAGTGGAGTAAACAAATATGGTGACCTGTGTATGTGATAACAATAACAAATAATCTAAACATTTGGTAGAATTTTTCATGAAACTTAATTTACAAACTTACATTTTTTGGTAAAGTTTGTGAGACTGTATTTATTCATCTTTTCTCTCTCAGTGCTTGCTTATATTACGTTTTTGTTTTTGAATAATTGTCCATTTTTCTATATTCACTTTAATACTTTTAATTGGACATATTTCAGTTCTTTAATTGATTTTACCTTGTTTGTTTAAAAAAAAAATCATTATTGCAATTCATTAAATTGTCTTTAAATATATATGTATGAAGTATTTGCCACTGGATCTTTAACTAGGGACTATCAATCAAAATAGTATTAGAACTTCCAGTTAAACCCCATGTTATGTTGCTATTATACAAATAGACCCTTTCACGGTTAGTGCAGCCATATTGAATAAGTGGCAGATTTTTATAATAGCGGTGAAAATGATTTGAAAAATACAGAAAAACTTCTTGAAACAGAACTGTTGCTTGGAAACATGCATAGGATTTATAGAACCATCATACTTTTCCCACCTCTATCCTTAAAATCTGGCTCTTATTCAATATGGCTGCAATAGCTATGGATGATGAACAAGTTTGTTAGTGCAATTGGTATTCAATGATAGAAAATATTCACCATATTTATGAAATAACTCTTTGTTGTGCATTTTTCTGGTGCTCTGAAACATGTAACCTATAAGCCATTTTTACTTAAAGTTTTGTAAAAGGTTAGTAAGGACATTGATACAAAAGTGTAATTATACAATAACATCCACTGCATTTGAATTTCAGTGGATTATAAGTTGGCTCATTGGCAAATAAACCACATCTTTTTTTATTCATACAGTGTGGAAATTTATAGATTATTACAAGCAAATTTACGTCATTTTATGCATTTAAACTATTACCTGCAATTATTTTATAAATTATTTGTAATTAAAATTTATAATTTAGTTTTTTTAAGTTAATTTATTTGTTCAACATATTTATAATTTTTGCTGTTTGTTTGGTGAAAAATGAATTATCATTTCTTTATTTATGCCTGTTCAGGTTGGTAATGCAAGATATCTTGTAAACTATATTGTGCATGACACTTTTTCATGAGTGCTTTTACGTGTACCAATGATCAATGTCAATAGGTTTGAAAAAAAATTAAATGGAGTTATTTTATCTGTGACTTTTTTTCCCTTCACGATTAATGATTCAAGTCATTGCAATATATTGAAAAATTGATCAACCTTTATATCTGCTTTACATCTGTTAAAAAGCCATTTAAATTTCTTATTGGTATTTTGAATTCAAACCTTTACCATTGTCTGGCGGAGGCTTATTGGCAGCAGTCGTATTAAACCGACTTCTAATATCCCCCATGCTTGTGACTATGAGGCTTGTTTACATTCTCTGTATATAGATAGGATTAACATTACATAATGTAAGTTATAATTTTTATCATTTAAAACCTGAGAATACTTTACAGATATTTATGAAAAAAAGAAATCTAACACCATTCATAATTGTTAAATAGTTCTTTTTAATGTATGAAGCATGTAAGGGAAGAATAATTATAAATGGTTTAACTGATTATAACATGGGGTATTGAAAAACAGAATTAATGTAATTGTTAAAGTCATGCTATTTGGAGAATAGGTTGTAATCTTATTTTCTTTTGGTGTTTTTTGGCAATGTTAACTTAACATAAAAATAAAAGGTTAAAAAGAAATTTAATGCTCTTGTTGAAAGAGGCAGTCTGTACTTTAGAATACGAATTTTAAAATATTAGTCAAGTACAATTCCTTTTGTGTATTATTTTAATCACTTTATATATTGGAAGTTTTGTATAGTCACTATACTTGCTATACAAATCCTTGTATTAGGAACATTTTATGAATTAAAATTTAATAGCATTGTGAAAAGAGAGCCTCCAGTAAAGGCAGTGTACTTTGGAAGAAAATTTACCAAACCGCTGATTAAGGAGCTTCTTGGAAAAAGTTGATTTTTGTACATAATTTTGTGACCTGTAGGTTTACTGTAACATAGTTTTCTTGCAGTAAAAAGATTGAATCTGATAGTAAAATTAAACTGCAAACTGAAAGTTGTCTTTGTTAAGTTACAAAGAGAAAAACAAATCTATGTAACTGAATGACATATTTACTTTAACGCAAGATTTAAAAAGAAAAGTTTGAAATGAAACCTAGAAGCAAACCATGTGACTTAAAATATACCAATTGACATGTATAACCCATTCAGTTTGTTTTGATTTAGTTTTTTAATCATCAAGACCTTTTATATAAATAAGCAGAGTCAGATAACAGTGATTTTACTGATAGAAATCCGTAAACATTGTTGGGAATAAACAATTAGTTCAAATACACTAAAAAATTAATTAACTTCATTTGTACATGATAAACCCTGAAGATTTTTAAAAAATTTAAATTGTCTGGGAATTACCTTTAAACTCCTGTCAAACTTTGATGTTTTGTACTTTATCCGCCTACCAGCCATATGGCTTTACAATTTAAACGTAACTGGTATTTTTTATGTAAAAGTATCTGCTTTTAATTTCAAGATGAAGTGATAAATTGCCTGTCAACTTTCAGGTTATGAGTTTAAACCTAGCTTCTGGTGAGGTGTTTTTGATTTTGATCTTTGACAAGGATTGTTAGTTTTCCGGTTGAAGGTTGTTGGTTTCTTCCCGGTACAATTGCTAGTTTTCCTGTTGTAGGTCTGTGGTTCTCTCCAAGTACACTTGTTAGTTTTCATGTTGAAGGTCTATGGTTCTCTCCAGGTACACTTGTTAGTTTTCATGTTGAAGGTCTATGGTTCTCTCCAAGTACAGTTGTTAGTTTTCATGTTGAAGGTCTATGGTTCTCTCCAAGTACAATTGCTAGTTTTCCTGTTGAATGTCTGTGGTTCTCTCCAAGTACAATTGTTAGTTTTCATGTTGAATGTCTGTGGTTCTCTCCAAGTACGATTGCTAGTTTTCCTGTTGAATGTCTGGTTCTCTCTAAGTACAATTGCTAGTTTTCATGTTGAATGTTTGTGGTTCTCTTCAAGTACAATTTCTAGTTTTCATGTTGAAGGTCTATGGTTCTCTCCAGGTACAATTGTTAGTTTTCCTGTTGTAGGTCTGTGGTTCTCTCCAAGTACAATTGTTAGTTTTCCTGTTGAATGTCTGTGGTTCTCTCCAAGTACAATTGTTAGTTTTCATGTTGAATGTCTGTGGTTCTCTCCCAGTACAATTGCTAGTTTTCATGTTGAATGTTTGTGGTTCTCTCCAAGTACAATTGTTAGTTTTCCTGTTGTAGGTCTGTGGTTCTCTCCAAGTACAATTGCTAGTTTTCCTGTTGAATGTCTGTGGTTCTCTCCAAGTACAATTGTTAGTTTTCCTGTTGTAGGTCTGTGGTTCTCTCCAAGTACAATTGTTAGTTTTCATGTTGAATGTCTGTGGTTCTCTCCCAGTACAATTGTTAGTTTTCATGTTGTAGGTCTGTGGTTCTCTCCAAGTACAATTGTTAGTTTTCATGTTGAATGTCTGTGGTTCTCTCCAAGTACGATTGCTAGTTTTCCTGTTGAATGTCTGGTTCTCTCTAAGTACAATTGCTAGTTTTCATGTTGAATGTTTGTGGTTCTCTTCAAGTACAATTTCTAGTTTTCATGTTGAAGGTCTATGGTTCTCTCCAGGTACAATTGTTAGTTTTCCTGTTGTAGGTCTGTGGTTCTCTCCAAGTACAATTGTTAGTTTTCCTGTTGAATGTCTGTGGTTCTCTCCAAGTACAATTGTTAGTTTTCATGTTGAATGTCTGTGGTTCTCTCCCAGTACAATTGCTAGTTTTCATGTTGAATGTTTGTGGTTCTCTCCAAGTACAATTGTTAGTTTTCCTGTTGTAGGTCTGTGGTTCTCTCCAAGTACAATTGCTAGTTTTCCTGTTGAATGTCTGTGGTTCTCTCCAAGTACAATTGTTAGTTTTCCTGTTGAATGTCTGTGGTTCTCTCCAAGTACAATTGTTAGTTTTCATGTTGAATGTCTGTGGTTCTCTCCCAGTACAATTGTTAGTTTTCATGTTGTAGGTCTGTGGTTCTCTCCAAGTACAATTGTTAGTTTTCCTGTTGAATGTCTGTGGTTCTCTCCCAGTACAATTGCTAGTTTTCATGTTGAATGTTTGTGGTTCTCTCCAAGTACAATTGTTAGTTTTCCTGTTGTAGGTCTGTGGTTTTCTCCAAGTACAATTGTTAGTTTTCATGTTGAATGTCTGTGGTTCTCTCTAAGTACAATTGCTAGTTTTCCTGTTGAATGTCTGTGGTTCTCTCCAAGTACGATTGCTAGTTTTCATGTTGAATGTCTGGTTCTCTCTAAGTACAATTGCTAGTTTTCCTGTTGAATGTCTGTGGTTCTCTCCCAGTACAATTGCTAGTTTTCATGTTGAAGGTCTGTGGTTCTCTCCAAGTACAATTGCTAGTTTTCATGTTGAATGTCTGTGGATCTCTCCAAGTACAATTGTTAGTTTTCCTGTTGTAGGTCTGTGGTTCTCTCCAAGTACAATTGTTAGTTTTTCTGTTGTAGGTTTGTGGTTCTCTCCAAGTACAATTGTTAGTTTTCATGTTGAATGTCTGTGGTTCTCTCCAAGTACAATTGTTAGTTTTCCTGTTGTAGGTTTGTGGTTCTCTCCAAGTACAATTGTTAGTTTTCATGTTGAATGTCTGTGGTTCTCTCTAAGTACAATTGCTAGTTTTCCTGTTGAATGTCTGTGGTTCTCTCCCAGTACAATTGCTAGTTTTCATGTTGAATGTTTGTTGTTCTCTCCAAGTACAATTGTTAGTTTTCCTGTTGTAGGTCTGTGGTTCTCTCCAAGTACAATTGCTTGTTTTCATGTTAAATGTCTGTGGTTTTCTTCAAGTACAATTGTTAGTTTTCCTGTTGTAGGTTTGTGGTTCTCTCCAAGTACAATTGTTAGTTTTCCTGTTGAATGTCTGTGGTTCTCTCCAAGTACAATTGTTAGTTTTCCTGTTGTAGGTCTGTGGTTCTCTCCAAGTACAATTGCTAGTTTTCATGTTAAATGTCTGTGGTTCTCTTCAAGTACAATTGTTAGTTTTCCTGTTGTAGGTTTGTGGTTCTCTCCAAGTACGATTGCTAGTTTTCCTGTTGAATGTCTGGTTCTCTCTAAGTACAATTGCTAGTTTTCCTGTTGAATGTCTGTGGTTCTCTCCCAGTACAATTGCTAGTTTTCATGTTGAAGGTCTGTGGTATTCTCCAAGTACAATTGCTAGTTTTCATGTTGAATATCTGTGGATCTCTCCAAGTACAATTGTTAGTTTTCCTGTTGTAGGTCTGTGGTTCTCTCCCAGTACAATTGTTAGTTTTCCTGTTGTAGGTTTGTGGTTCTCTCCAAGTACAATTGTTAGTTTTCATGTTGAATGTCTGTGGTTCTCTCCATGTACAATTGCTAGTTTTCCTGTTGAATGTCTGGTTCTCTCTAAGTACAATTGCTAGTTTTCCTGTTGTAGGTTTGTGGTTCTCTCCAAGTACAATTGTTAGTTTTCATGTCAAATGTCTGTGGTTCTCTCCAAGTACAATTGTTAGTTTTCCTGTTGAATGTCTGTGGTTCTCTCCCAGTACAATTGCTAGTTTTCATGTTGAAGGTCTGTGGTATTCTCCAAGTACAATTGCTAGTTTTCATGTTGAATGTCTGTGGATCTCTCCAAGTACAATTGTTAGTTTTCCTGTTGTAGGTCTGTGGTTCTCTCCCAGTACAATTGTTAGTTTTCCTGTTGTAGGTTTGTGGTTCTCTCCAAGTACAATTGTTAGTTTTCATGTTGAATGTCTGTGGTTCTCTTCAAGTACAATTGTTAGTTTTCCTGTTGTAGGTTTGTGGTTCTCTCCAAGTACGATTGCTAGTTTTCCTGTTGAATGTCTGGTTCTCTCTAAGTACAATTGCTAGTTTTCATGTTGAATGTCTGTGGATCTCTCCAAGTACAATTGTTAGTTTTCCTGTTGTAGGTCTGTGGTTCTCTCCCAGTACAATTGTTAGTTTTCCTGTTGTAGGTTTGTGGTTCTCTCCAAGTACAATTGTTAGTTTTCCTGTTGTAGGTCTGTGGTTCTCTCTAAGTACAATTGCTAGTTTTCATGTTGAATGTCTGTGTTTTTTTCCAAGTACAATTGCTAGTTTTCCTGTTGAATGTCTGTGGTTCTCTCCCAGTACAATTGCTAGTTTTCATGTTGAATGTTTGTTGTTCTCTCCAAGTACAATTGTTAGTTTTCCTGTTGTAGGTCTGTGGTTTTCTCCAAGTACAATTGTTAGTTTTCCTGTTGAATGTCTGTGGTTCTCTCCAAGTACAATTGTTAGTTTTCATGTTGAATGTATGTGGTTCTCTCCAAGTATGATTGCTAGTTTTCCTGTTGAATGTCTGCTTCTCTCTAAGTACAATTGCTAGTTTTCCTGTTGAATGTCTGTGGTTCTCTCCCAGTACAATTGCTAGTTTTCATGTTGAAGGTCTGTGGTATTCTCCAAGTACAATTGTTAGTTTCCTGTTGTAGGTCTGTGGTTCTCTCCAAGTACAATTGTTAGTTTTCCTGTTGTAGGTTTGTGGTTCTCTCCAAGTACAATTGTTAGTTTTCATGTTGAATGTCTGTGGTTCTCTCCAAGTACAATTGTTAGTTTTCCTGTTGTAGGTTTGTGGTTCTCTCCAAGTACAATTGTTAGTTTTCATGTTGAATGTCTGTGGTTCTCTTCAAGTACAATTGTTAGTTTTCCTGTTGTAGGTTTGTGGTTCTCTCCCAGTACAATTGTTAGTTTTCATGTTGAATGTCTGTGGTTCTCTCCAAGTACAATTGTTAGTTTTCCTGTTTTAGGTTTGTGGTTCTCTCCAAGTACAATTGTTAGTTTTCATGTTGAATGTCTGTGGTTCTCTCCCAGTACAATTGTTAGTTTTCATGTTGAATGTCTGTGGTTCTCTCCCAGTACAATTGTTAGTTTTCCTGTTGAATGTCTGTGGTTCTCTCCGAGTACAATTGTTAGTTTTCCTGTTGTAGGTCTGTGGTTCTCTCCAAGTACAATTGTTAGTTTTCACGTTGAATGTCTGTGGATCTCTCCAAGTACAATTGTTAGTTTTCCTGTTGAATGTCTGTGGTTCTCTCCGAGTACAATTGTTAGTTTTCCTGTTGTAGGTCTGTGGTTCTCTCCAAGTACAATTGTTAGTTTTCATGTTGAATGTCTGTGGTTCTCTCCCAGTACAATTGTTAGTTTTCCTGTTGTAGGTTTGTGGTTCTCTCCAAGTACAATTGTTAGTTTTCATGTTGAATGTCTGTGGTTCTCTCCGAGTACAATTGTTAGTTTTCCTGTTGTAGGTCTGTTATTCTCTCCAGCCAAAACTAAAAACTGACTGTCATGATTAATATCGATGGCGACGAAACAGGCATTATTGTTGAAGGCCGTACTTTAACCTATAATGGTTTAATTTTTAAATTGTTATTTGGATGGAGAGTTGTCTCATTGGCACTCACACCACATCTTCCTATATCTATTAACACAAACAAAAGACAAGTCTAAACTTCTTTCTGTAAATGTGATAGCTGTACTGAATTTTGAAGCTTACATTACAATTTGTGGCATAAATATAAGTGATAAAATGTACTATAGGGATTCTTGATCAATTTCTTGAAATTGTCTATTAACATGAAATGGCTAGTATTATTAGGACCTGAGTATCAAGGATTTGATTCCTAGAACTGGCCTGTTAAAAAAGTATATAAAAATAAGATAACGATGCCAATAAAATTTCCATAGTTGTTGAGCATTTTAAGTTTATGCAAGGAAACTCATACACAATGTTTAAAACTGCAACATAGACGGATTTAGGATTGGGTTGTGGGTTATTGGAGTAGTGCCCATTTTTTAAATTGGAAATAGCAAATGTTGACAAATTGACTATTGGTGAAAAAAATTATTTTCTTTTAAATCACATATTTTTTTTAATTTTTTTTTTAACGTGGATAATATACTTTATTGCACTCTATTGCTGTTAACAATTTACTTAGTGTACAGCATTGCACTAAGTATCCTTGATTTATTAGTTATTAGGTATCCAGGGAGAATATCTAATAAATGTAAATTGATGTTACATTACAATATTACAATATTTTAAATGATTACATGTTTATCGGAAAATTTCACTTCCGTCCGATAGTGTTTTTAATATTAGATAAGTTTGCATCGTTTGCCATCATTATCTTTGTGATTTGGATAATTTTTAATTCACAATACTTAGACAGTTTGTCTTATTTAAGAAAGGTATGTTGATCATAATTTTCGTGATGTTTTGAATCATTATAGAGGTGTGAAAACATGAAATGGCTAGTATTATTAGGACCAGTATCAAGGATTTGATTCCTAGAACTGGTCTGTTAAAAAAAGTATATAAAAATAAGATAACGATGCCAATAAAATTTCCATAGTTGTCGAGCATTTTATGTTTATGCAAGGAAACTCATACACAATGTTTAGAACTGCAACATACAGACGGATTTAGGATTGAGTTGTGGGTCATTGGAGTAGTGCCCATTTTTTAAATTGGAAATAGCAAATTTTGGCAAACTGACTATTGGTGAAAAAAACTATTTTCTTTTAAATCACATATTTTTTAAATACTGTCAATGCAAGATCTCTGAAAGTAAGAAGACTGGAAAAGAATTTTGTGAGACTCATTTATTTCTAGGGATGTGCATATTTTTTTTGTGATAATTTTGAGAGAGAAAAATTTAGTTCTAGGATTTTCAAGAAATTTTTATATTATATTATATAAGGGTTTTGCTGAACATTATCCTATAGTTGATAACCTTAATATGTTATTATTGGTTTCTGGTGGAGAGTTATGTCAATCATACCACATCTTCTTATTTTTATATTTTAGAATATGCTTTGTCAAATTGTATTCCAAGTGTCAAAAATTAAGTATTTATCATCCTTTTGTGAAATTAGGTAAATTTAAGTGTCAGAGAAAAGAACTAAGTTTTTGTAAAAAAAAAACGTCTAAATTTTTTAGACTTATTTTGTGAATTCAAAACTTCCTTAAGTTTGAGTAGGACTTGAACACTTTTTCAAAATGTAATATTTGAAAAGCGTGGATTCAATGAAATTTAATATCAATGTAGCACATGATATCCATAATTAATTACTGGTGTCACAATTTGTTTGTCAACCAATATATCTGACAAACTACGTAAGCATTCAAAGTTCTCAGATTTTACAAAAACTTGATATCTAGGTAGAATATATGATATCAATTTTTTACTGGTGTCAAAAATTAACTGTCTGATCAAATTTTCTAAATATGCTTATCCAGGTATCTGTTGATCCCAATTTGAATAAGATTTTGGCACTTGGTTTTGTTGCCTATATGTTATATAAATTTTGATAGTATTATTGCACATGTTGAAATTTTTATGTTAATAATTTAACATGTAAATTATACAAAACATTCTAGTCACTGAATTGTATCTTAAGGTAGGGGGAAATATATGCTGTTGAAATGAGAAATGCCTTTGCTTATGAAACTGCATACCTTATAACAAACTATATCACAAACTCAGACATGTAACATGAGCATAACAGACTATATATGTATGTGCCTGTCCCAAGTCAGGAGTCTGTAATTCAGTGGTTGTCGTTTGTTTATGTGTTACTTATTTGTTGTTCGTTTATTTATGTAATAAAGCCTTTAGTTTTCTCGTTTGAATTGTTTTACATTGTCTTATCAGGGCCTTTTATAGCTGACTATGCGGTATGGGCTTTGCTGATTGTTGAAGGCTGTACGGTGACCTTTAGTTGTTAATGTTTGTGTCATTTTGGTCTTTTGTGGATACTTGTCTCATTGGCAATCATACACCACATCTTTTTTATATGACATGTTGTAGGGCTGACATGTTGTAGGGCTTCATCTTTGTTTCCCTGAACCTGACTTCATCATAAACCAATACCAGTACATTTTTAATGATGCATCTGCTGCCAGATATCATGTGTAAGTCGCACTTCATGACTTAGTTATGGTGAGCCAAAAATGACCTGGTTTGGAGATTTATAAATTGGAACTCTGGGAAAACTAAATATTTCATTTGGCTCTAAATTTCATGTTTTGCTTTAAAAAACACGAAATCCTGAAAAATGCATACCCCAATTACAGTACAGTATTGTTTTGTTTTGTTTGCATTTTATTTAGTATTGATTATTGTGTCTGTGCCTTACAGAGTCCTTGCTGACATGTCAGTTTTCTATAGTCCCTTATACTGACATGATCTCTAAGATGACTTTTGACCTTTAACTCCTGACATTAAAGGTGGGTACCTGAACAGGTTAACTGTTAACACCTGATTATACATAACATACTTAGTTTACCTATAGTGGTTTGGTATTTTAAATGACTTATATAAACAACTTAGTTGGTATCTAAATCAGGGCATTATTTACTGTGATCTTATCTATCTTGTCATTAAAATCTTATTTCTGTTTTCTTTAAGTATATTTTTAAAGATTTGTTCTTCAAGGACAAGGTTACCCCCTTTTTGCTAATGGTTCACACTATATCTTGATTTTTAATGAAATGTAAATTCAAGGACTACCATTGAAATGTTTATTTTGTGTTTTTTTTTTACCTAATAAATAAAATTGAGAATGGGAAATGGGGAATGTGTCAAAGCAACAACAACCCGACCTTAGAGCAGACAACAGCAGAAGGCCACCAATGTTACATGTTAAACATGTTACTGCAACAGTCAAAGGAATTGGCACATGTTTTTTTATGCTGTCGAGTTTATTATTTATTCTATATTTCATAAGAGAATTGTCATTTTAAGAAACAAACCAAAGTTTAGTCGTCTGTGAATTCCCTGATTGTTTCATGAAATGTAATTCAACTCTTGTAATTTTTCTCATTACAGGAGCTACTCTGCAAAATTACCTAGAAATAGAAATGAAAGTCCACTGCAGCATAAGCAAAGAGCTAATACCAGCCAGTCAATGGCACCAAAACACACGTCAAAAAGTATTTCATCAGACCATTATTTAGTAAGTAATCCTAGTTGCTGGATACAAAAAGGGCCAACAAATTAAGAAAGTTGTTAATATCAGAACATTTTTAGTAAGTTCATCCATTTTTGTTTATTATACTGTGAATTCATTTATTTTCGTTGGTTCCATTTTTCACGGTTTAAGGAAAGTTTATATGTGTTTGTGGATATTTGATTTCATGGTTTTGCAGATAAGCCTTTCAAAATTTGTCATTTGTTGAACATTTAATTTAAAGTTCACACATAGCCACAAAATCCATGAAAATTGGTATCCAACAATTAATAATCGATCCACAGTTAATCCCAATGCATGATATACAGTGTAGCTCATCAGTAAGTATTAGTATATATATATAGACCTAATATTTGACTTAACAGAACCTCATACATGTACAATAAGTAATAGAAATAACATTAAGTTTGTTTTGTTGGTAATGCTACCAACAATTTACTCTAGAATCCAATACTTTGCCAGTTAATTTTAATGTATTGTTATCAGATATAATCATTAGAATAGGTAGTTTCAAAATAAATATGGACTGTGTGAAAGCTTTCCAGCCAGTCAAGGTCGTTAAACACCACACGTTAGATCTAAAAATAGGCATATATATATATACCTTACACTCAAAGTATCCTAAACATGGTCAATTGCAATGACATAATGTAAAGATAAAAATAAGTATCCATTTTTTTCTGCGGTTACTTGGCTAAATAAATAAGATGTGAAATATTTAATTATACAATGCTTTAGTAGCACAGGCACTTGTAAATGTTTGATCTGATCCCCAGTAATTTGAATGGAAAATACCTTTTGTGGATTGGTCTTTCATTATAAGGAACTTACTTGTGTTCATGGTACTAAATTTAGTCCTCACATCTATGATGAGTTTATTTATTGACTAAGAGATTGTACAAATAAGCCAGTCATTCTAGCCAATTTGTAATTTCAATGCAGAAAGGTGCAACATCTTTAGGAAATAATCCCTTCCCCTGCACAACAAACAAAAAATCCAATATTATTAGTATTATATGAACCATATGCAGTCTTTAAGGTTTTTGTAGTACATTTGTACCAAAGCTTGCCTTGAGTACATTGAAAATCAAAGCCAAATTAAACAGACCAGATGTGGGATAAATCTGAGTATTGTCATTGTCAACATTTTGAGGAGATGATTTAAAATTTTAATTTTAGCTAGTGCAGAGATGTTTGTTTTTTTAAGTGGGAGGTTAGACCTAGACAAGTTTTATACCAATTGATCTCTGTATTTATCAGCTCAAGTCAAAAATCCAATCTGATTTTCTATGTCGATTGTTTATATCTTGGATTTCCCATTTTTATTTACATATTTATTTAATTGATAAGTATTTAATATTAACTCTTTCTCAGCAAGTACTTATTGATATTCAAACATGAGAAAAAAAATCAGTACCACAGTTCAATGGTTTATAAAATTAAAATTTTAAATCTTATTTAATAGGCACCATTAACGTTTAATAGAAACGCTTCAAAGCGAATATTGAACTATGTATTAGATTTTTTATTTGTACAGACTGCTGTTAAAGGAATTTGATATTCAATTTTCCAAGGTTGTCTCTATAATGAGATTTAGCAAGGATGTTTTAACCATTTATATGAAGTGTGTAGTATTATTTTTGTACTGTTTTTAATGGATATAATTTGCTCTTCATTTATGGAATACCTTTGCAACATTATTGCTTACCATGTGATTTCTGAAATGTAGAGTTTGATCTCTAAATTAAAAAAAATCTCAATAGGATCCTTATATACTGGTACCCCTCATTATTAGGTGTTTATTTCTTTATCTATCAACACTCTATTATCAAGACCTCTCCGGACTGAATTTTGAAGGTAATTGAAGACATCTAAGATATATGATAATAGCATTGTGCTTTATGAGTTTATAATAAGAAAGCAGGTTTTTTTTTTTGGAAAAGGGGGGGGGGGGGTTAGTTCTTAAAGCAAAACAACTGACATTAATTTTCTTTCTTTATTTAAACATTTAAACATATAGGTGTAAAAAGATCTGGTAAAAAGTTTTTTTTTCTGATTTTATTTTGTGGTTACTGTATTTGCTGATGTATGACAGAAGTACCATAGATATCATTTATCTCATATGTAATATGTAAAATCAGCAAAGCGTTTTAATTACAATGTGTTGTTAAGGGAATATTAAGCTTCTCAATGAACAAAATAAGTGTTTGCCAAACTGCTATATAACCAGTGTCATTTTTCTGATGAAATAGTTGGTTCAAATGTTTATTTTTATATTTTTGTCAAAGGGTTGAAGAAAATATTTTGTCAAAATTTTATGAAAATTAAACGAGCCAAATTAATTTTAGTGAAAGTGTTAGGTACCTGTAACCTTAAGATAAGGAGATGAGATTGTAAGTGAAGTTTACTACCCACAAAAGCTGAAGCAGGCCTATAGGTGCAGGATTTTCTTGCTGCATTGAAGACCCATTGAAGGCTTTTGGCTGTTATCTGCTCTCTGGTTGGGTTGTTGTCTTTTTGACACAGTCCCCATTTCTAATCACATTTTATTCCCTATAGCTGCAGATCTATGGTCCCCAAATTATCATAAAATATCATGATTATGCAGCTAACTACCATACATGATAGATACATAACCCTATCCTTTTAAGCCTTTTTTTTTTTTACTAATTTAAGAATTGCTTCGTTTAAATAGCTTCTAAATGTAAGCATAAACTGTTTAACCTATGTTAGTTGATAAATGTTTTTATGGTAAATAATTTTACATTAAATCTCAAGTGTTAGCATTACAATATAATTTTTCTCCACCCATTTAGTTTTATACAAAATCTATATTTTCTTTTTATTTGGTATCCACTTGTTAATAGACAGCCCATTTACAGCAATCATATGACGTTACGTCTAGATCTCCCAGACACATTCTCAAAGCTCTCAGATAACTATACCTTCAGTTATTACAATACATTAGAATTATAATTGAATTACATATTTGATATTTAATAGATCTTCAAACTCCAAAAACTCTTAGCATACAATAGCTTCATTTATGATTCATATTCAAGTATTTCATAGCAGTATTGTTGAGTCTTCAAATGTTTTGTGATCATTTAAAAAATTGAAAGTTGGTAAGATTTGAATTACATAATTCAAAGCTGGTATATACAGTGATATGATTTAAATCAATTGTAAAGTATGGCCATATTGTTCTGTTATCATTAAAGATCAATTTTAAGAACAGCAATACATCAGAGAGTTTCCATAGATGTGATGGGATTTTCCAATAATCTTGTTTCATGATGGATACATGTATATTTTAGTAGATAATAACAGAGTCTTATCACTGAAAGATTTTTTCCTATTAATTTGAGGCTTTGTAGTAAGCCGATAAATATATAGTCTCAATATAGGAGATCATACATAGATATGTAGACTCAATGTTGGATTCATATGATAAATATGTAGACTTAATGTTGGGTTCATATGATAAATATATAGTCTCAATATAGGGGATCATACATTTATATGATAAATATGTAGAATCATGTGTGATTCATATGATACATATGTAAACTCAATGTTGGGTTCATATGATAAATATGTAGACTCATGTTGGATTCATATGATAAATATGTAGACTCATGATGGATTCATATGATAAATATGTAGACTCATGTTGGATTCATATGATAAATATGTAGACTCAATATTGGGTTCTTATGATAAATATGTAGTCTCAATGTTGGGTTCTTATGATAAATATTTAGACTCATGTTGGATTCATATGATAAATATGTAGAATCATGTGGGATTCATATGATAAATATGTATTCTCAATATTGGGTTCATATGATAAATACGTAGACTCAATGTTGGGTTCATATGATAAATATGTATTCTCAATATTGGGTTCTTATGATAAATATGTAGACTCAATATTGAGTTCATATGATAAATATGTATACTCAATATTGGGTTCATACAAAGTATTCCCTAGTACTTACCATGGGAAAGTGAACAATCTAATTTCTGTTTCCCACAATTCAATAAATCTTCCATTAAAATACTTATAAATCTGCTGCTCTTTTCACAATAAAAACCTAAGAGTAAAAATACTTGTAAGTCATACATATTTCAATATAACTTACAATCAATTTTAACAGTAAGTATTTTGGTCAAAAGAGTTGCTGGTTTGACAAACTTGGATCATTTTTATTTTGTATTCCAAGTACAACAATATTCACCATAAACCCCCCAAATAAGTGTTGTGACAATGAGGATTTCTTATATGCCAAGTGTGGAGCACTCTTTAAAGATTAGGCCTCTGAGAGTTACCATCCATATGTAAAAGAATCATAGAAGGTTTTTCCCATTTTCAAAGTTTCTAGTACCCTAAATTTCAAGATACTATTAAAGTTGTAAGTCTTCTACTTAAATACCAACAGGTGGCAATGTAATCTTTACCTTTCTTTCTTATTAACTTCAGTATTTTATATTTGAAAGTCCAACGTGCCAAACTTATTTGTTCACGTTTTTTAATGCCAATCAGAATGTTTTTGTTGTTAAAAAGTCTTGAGAAATTAAACAAACACGGTTTCATACTTCAATAAGATGTGTCACTTTAAAGAAAAATGACTACCGTAGTTAAGTTTAATCCTAGTGATTAAAACATTCAATACATAGTAGATTATTTTGAGACTTGCACCTATTTGATTTATAAACATTTTAATGCTACATTAGTAAAATCAATTCAAAAAACTCATTTCTCGTAGGTAAGTCTATTTTTTTTTTCTTTTTCAAACATATTTTTGAATCTACAGTATTTGAAATAATTACATATTGATTTTGCTTTTAAATGATATATTTTGACAATGTAAAACTTTTAATAAAGGACTTTCATTATGCTTGTACCTGTCTCGTAGTATGCAAGATACCAAGTTCCATTAACTTGGACTGTTCAGGTTCAGATTTAATTTTCATACTTTATTTTGGTGTTAATTTAAAAGTATGCAATCCTTACAACCTAAAAAAAAAATGGCCAGACATCTGCAATATCTTATCTCAATTAGCTGTACATAAAAGTTCAGTGACACATGTAAAAATATACTGTGGATTCATTTATTTTCGTGGGTTCCAATTTTTGTGGATAAAGGAAAAATGATAATTTCTTGGATATTTAATTTTGTGGTGTTGCAAAAGTCTGCATACAAGCCAATGGAAAATTGACTTTTTGTAAAACATTTAGATTCATGCTTAACCTGTACCTGCCAAATTATGAAAATTAGTATCCAACAAATACTAATAAATCAACAGTACTGTTCTCACAAAAAAAAA
The DNA here is from genome assembly GCF_036588685.1 of Mytilus trossulus. Taxonomy (NCBI): domain Eukaryota; kingdom Metazoa; phylum Mollusca; class Bivalvia; order Mytilida; family Mytilidae; genus Mytilus; species Mytilus trossulus. The sequence goes on along the minus strand of NC_086378.1, from coordinate 13,963,688 downwards.
ACCCGAAGATTAGATTTTAGAAACAGTTCTATAAAGTATATATAAACATAGGGTTTGCTTTTTATTGGTTTTATTGATTGTTCGGTAACATTTTCTCAGCGTAACATTTTCTCAGCGATTAGGGTGTCAGTGTATTTTGTCAGATATAGGTCTTATGTTAGATTTGTTGGTAATAGATATAAATCTTCCATATACATGATATATAAACCTCAAGTAAATTATCTTGGAATTTTTCATGCTGAAACATTTGTTAAAAATACAAACATGCAAACCTAAAGCAAATAAACCATATATCTTGATTTCCTTGTAGGACAACTTGACACTTTTAATCCAACAACATTACGTATGGTAAAAATACATAGATTTTCTTCATTATCTAACTAATAGATAATTCTATAATAAATTACATTTTAATGCAAGCATAAATTATAAGATATCTTTAAGTATTTGGATAACTGATGTGTGATTGGTTTTTCTAAGGTGAATAAATCATTGGAAGTTACATTGCATTCCTTTCTTGTTAAGTTTTAATTCTGTCAGTATTAGATATGAAATTTTGGCATGTTCTGTGAGAGTTAAGGCACTGTGTCTGTGAAGGCAGTACTTTGACCTATAATGGTTTCCTTTTAAAAATTATGAATTTGATGGAGAGTTGTCTCATTGACACTCATACCACATCTTCTTGTATATATCTGTATTTAAAGTGCCTAGAAAATCAACCTAAGTTAACAATGTTAGAGTAGATTTGATTTGTAAATTCCTCCCCGGGGCCAGGTCTGAAACCTGTATGTTTTTTAACTTCTAAGACAACACAGCCTAGCCTTGCCCAGAGACCTTATCCCCTCCTCTAACTCTAGCTTATTAACATAAGCTTTCGTTTTGGGAGGTGTTACCTGCCTGTAGGAATTAAATAAGGATCTCTGATCCAATACACGAAGTATATATATAGACACTAACTATTATATCTATCAGTTAATGGTTGTATCAGTTATGCTGCAGGCTATCTATTCTTTATTCTATGCTAATTCTGTTATCCTCTGTAGATCAGTTTTAACTTAGGCTGCAGGCTATCTATCCTTTATTCTATGTTTATGCTGTTATCCTCTGTAGATCAGTTTTAACTTAGGATGCAGGCTATCTATCCTTTATTCTATGTTTATGCTGTTATCCTCTGTAGATCAGTTTTAACTTAGGATGCAGGCTATCTATCCTTTATTCTATGTTTATGCTGTTATCCTCTGTAGATCAGTTTTAACTTAGGATGCAGGCTATCTATCCTTTATTCTATGTTTATGCTGTTATCCTCTGTAGATCAGTTTTAACTTAGGATGCAGGCTATCTATCCTTTATTCTATGTTTATGCTGTTATCCTCTGTAGATCAGTTTTAACTTAGGCTGCAGGCTATCTATCCTTTATTCTATGTTTATGATGTGATCCTCTGTAGATCAGTTAACTTAGGCTGCAGGCTATCTATCTTTCATTCTATGTTTATGCTGTTATCCTCTGTAGATCAGTTAACTTAGGCTGCAGGCTATCTATCCTTCATTCTATGTTTATGCTGTTATCCTCTGTAGATCAGTTAACTTAGGCTGCAGGCTATCTATCCTTCATTCTATGTTTATGCTGTTATCCTCTGTAGATCAGTTAACTTAGGCTGCAGGCTATCTATCCTTCATTCTATGTTTATGCTGTTATCCTCTGTAGATCAGTTAACTTAGGCTGCAGGCTATCTATCCTTCATTCTATGTTTATGCTGTTATCCTCTGTAGATCAGTTAACTTAGGCTGCAGGCTATCTATCTTTCATTCTATGTTTATGCTGTTATCCTCTGTAGATCAGTTAACTTAGGCTGCAGGCTATCTATCCTTCATTCTATGTTTATGATGTTATCCTCTGCAGGCTATCTATCTTTCATTCTATGTTTATGCTGTTATCCTCTGTAGATCAGTTAACTTAGGCTGCAGGCTATCTATCTTTTATTCTATGTTTATGCTGTTATCCTCTGTAGATCAGTTAACTTAGGCTGCAGGCTATCTATCCTTCATTCTATGTTTATGATGTTATCCTCTGCAGGCTATCTATCTTTCATTCTATGTTTATGCTGTTATCCTCTGTAGATCAGTTAACTTAGGCTGCAGGCTATCTATCTTTCATTCTATGTTTATGATGTTATCCTCTGCAGGCTATCTATCTTTCATTCTATGTTTATGCTGTTATCCTCTTTAGATCAGTTAACTTAGGCTGCAGGCTATCTATCTTTCATTCTATGTTTATGCTGTTATCCTCTGTAGATCAGTTAACTTAGGCTGCAGGCTATCTATCCTTCATTCTATGTTTATGCTGTTATCCTCTGTAGATCAGTTAACTTAGGCTGCAGGCTATCTATCCTTCATTCTATGTTTATGCTGTTATCCTCTGTAGATCAGTTAACTTAGGCTGCAGGCTATCTATCCTTCATTCTATGTTTATGCTGTTATCCTCTGTAGATCAGTTAACTTAGGCTGCAGGCTATCTATCCTTCATTCTATGTTTATGCTGTTATCCTCTGTAGATCAGTTAACTTAGGCTGCAGGCTATCTATCTTTCATTCTATGTTTATGCTGTGATCCTCTGTAGATCAACTTTACAAACAGCATCAGAAGTTTGAATTATGCTTTTTTGATCACATGGTCCAAAGGGGCAGTGTAAGCTTTTGCCATTACCGGTACTTAGTGTCTGTTGAGGTTAACGTGAACAAACATTCTTGCATCTGAAACTATTAGCCAAATCAAATAAAACTTGGCCACAAAGAACATTGGAGTATCTAATTTAAAAGATGTGTTCCCTGTCTGTCTACCAACATGACTGATATGATAGAACATAGGGGTAAAATGCAAATTAAAGGAGAAAGATTTCATTGTTTTGAACATTTTTGAACATCCAATGTTTTGTATCTATAGTGGATTTTAAGATAATAGACAAATCTCAAATCTTAAGCCTCATACAGTAAATAATTTCATAACTGAAAATTAAGAATATTGAACCGACTTTAAGTAATAAAAATTCAATAGAACCTTTTTGATAACTTTGTTTATAAATAAATTATATTTGACAAACACTTCTCAAAATCAACAAATGTTTGGTTTCTAATATTGAAGATTGAAACTTTAAAAAAGTTCAAGTACAAGATAAACAAAATAAGGAAATAAAATAAATATATGCCAGTTTTCTTGTTTGATTTAAGGGTGACATAGACTGTCAAGTGTCTGTTAAAGTGATAGTTTCGCAGTAAATGCTTTTACATAAGAGACACCTCAGCATAAAAACATTAAAGTATATTGTTTAAATTATATTTCACTATCAGTGGTTGCCTAGAATGATTTTTAGTGTTTTGTTTTTAGTTAGAAAATTAGAATATTACAACAGAGGATTTTTAAAATAAGATATTTTATTAGGAGTACTTTGAATATTACCATTTTTATCTGTATCATGGCATTGGTGTTGGTAAAAATCTTTAAAAAATAAATTATTATGCAGAATGACACAATGAAATATAACTAGAAGGTATTATGGAATGTAAATTATACCAAATTTCAGTAAATTTGTTACATGTACAATGCTTGAATAATGAAAAAGCTATTCTATATATAGTACTACTTAGTATACAGAATGCTGTAGTTGTAATCAGTGAATGTCACATCTCTGGGGTTGATAAATCCTTGTACCGACCTCATCAAAAGTCAATAATTGTATAATATCACTTTTTTATCATATAAGTTACAACTGATCTTGACACCTACACAAATGACAATTACTACTATATATATGTTTATAACGGGGTATTTATGATATATTATGCATTATACTCTCATTTGTATGCTGCCATATGTATACATACTAAATATATATTATCATATATCGATGTTATTTTCAGACAGGAGAGCCAAATGAGAGAAGAATCCTACAAGCAGCCAACAATAATTACTTTAACCTGAGTAACCAAGGTCTTAGATTACAAAGAGAATGGACTAGTTTATCAAATACACGGTCCATGAGGAGGGCTTCAGAGGTAAGCTTAAATCTGAGCATAAAATGGATAATTATGAGCAAGGTCGGCAATTCGATTGAAAAAAATCAAATATGGTTTAAAAGAGTATCAATGCAGTTTTCACGATAAACATTGGAATGCACAAACCTGAGGTTAATTTTACCGAATTTTAGTTAGATTGTGTAGGCTTGTAGAGAAGAATTTCACAAGCCTTTGGTCACAAAATCAAGACATAGCAATCCTACATTCCATTTGTGTCATCCACATAGTATCTAAAGGAAACTTTAATTATGATTTCCCGTTTTTGTTGATTTTGTGACAAACAGCAAAAGTAGGTGAGACACTGGGTTCTGTGGAACCCTTACAAATTTTTCCTTTAGTATCTGGCCATCAATGAAAAAAACATTGAGTCCCATTCCTGTAAACACTGCAAAAAGTGCTTGTCCCATTACAGTTTGCACCGGTCCCATGCATCAACAAATTTTGACCGGTCCCTTAGAAGGGCTTGTGACATCAGAAGAAATTACAGAAGCAGTGTTTAAAATGAAACTTAATAAAGCACCAGGTTTAGATGGACTTAATGTAGAATTCTATAGAAAATTTTGGACCCAAATTCAAAAGATATTAACCAAAGTATATAATGAGTCATATAAAAAGAAAAGTTTAACAAATTCGCAAAAAAAGGGGGCAATTTCATTGATCTTTAAAAAGAACGATCCAAAATCTCTGGATAACTATAGGCCAATAACTTTACTAAATGTAGATGTTAAAATTCTTGCTTATGCACTTGCACAAAGACTAAAAAAAGTTTTACCCAATATTATTAATGCAGACCAGAAAGGCTATGTAAAAAATAGATACATTGGTTTTAATATAAGACAAATACAAGATGTTATTGACTATGCTGAAAACTTCAATGTTGAAGGAGCAATTTTATTTCTAGATTTTTCAAAAGCTTTTGATTCAATTGAATGGTTTTTTATGATACAAACATTAAAAAAATTTGGATTCAAAAAAGATTTTATACACTGGGTTGAGACTATATACAATGGTATATCAGGGTGCATTGTAAATAATGGGTGGATATCAAACCCCTTTCAGATCTGTCGCGGAATTCGACAAGGATGTCCGTTGTCCGCTTTGATTTTTGTACTAGCGGTGGAGGTATTAGCATGCAGAATTAGATCTGAGAAAAATATCAAAGGGTTCCAAATTAAATTAAATGGAAAAGACTGTAGTATAAAAATATGTCAACTGGCTGACGACACAACCTTATTTTTAAAATCCAAAAAGGAAATATCTTTAGTCATGAACTTAATAGAAACATTTGGCTCATTCTCAGGATTAAAATTAAATAGAACTAAAACAGAAGGAATTTGGCTAGGCAGACTTAAACATACTAAAGATAAATTCGAAAGAATCAATTGGACGAAAGAACCTATAAAAAGTTTGGGCATTTATTTTGGCTATAATAAAGAAAACTGCAAAAAACTTAATTGTCAAAAACAAGCTGATAAAATTGAAAAAATTATAAACATGTTGTCAAAAAGAAAGCTAAGTATGCTAGGAAGAATAACTGTAGTCAAGTCTCTAATACTGCCAAATATAACATATATAGCAAGCAACATGATATTACCAAAAGATTTTATACAAAACATCAAAACTATGATATATAACTATATATGGAATGGGAAAAGAGATATGATTAAAAGAGATAATTTGTCGCAAAATTATACGGAAGGGGGATTAAAAATGATTTGTATAGATACCTATATTTCAACAATTCAACTAAAATGGATAAAACAATTATTGTTTGAAGAAAATGATGAGCAACATTGGAAGATAATTCCAAAATATTTTTTGAATAAGTTAGGAGATAATTTTTTAATATTCAAGATGAATATAGCCAATATAAATATTATTGAAAAAAATATTATAAAACAAATCCCAGAGTTTTATATGCAGTTAATAAAGACCTGGATAAAAGTAAAAGAAAAAACTATACAAAAGCCTACATTGTTTTGGGAAATAAGGAAACAAATAATATGGGGCAATAAATATATTAAAATCAACAATAAATGTTTACTGTTTAAAAACTGGATACAAAGCAACATTCTGGTTATAAATGACTTATTAGATAAAGATGGAAATATATCCTCAGATATCAGACTAAGTAAACTAAAAAATAAGGAAAACTGGATAGCTGAGCTCACAAAACTGAAGAAAGCTATTCCAAAACAGTGGACCAATATCATCAAAAATCCACCTTCTAAACATACACAAGTCAATATAAATATAAAAGAAAATCTGAACATCATAAACAAAAAGCCTATTCAAACCCTAAATAACCATGATATTTATAACTTCTTACTAGAAACAAAGGAAATGCAAACACCTATTGGCTTTTTAAAATGGAAATCATACTTTACACTAGAAAATACTAATCTAGCATATGAAACATTAAAATTTATCTTTACATTTTTAGATGATAATAGATATAAAATATTTAGATGGAAACTACTTCATCATATACTTCCCTGTAATCAACTATTAAAACAATAGCATATAGTAGAAACAGACACCTGCTTACACTGTAAACAAATAGAGAATTATGAACACTTCTTCCTCAAATGTTCATATTTTGAATTATTCTGGGAAAAAGTACAACAAATTCTTAAGAAACTAAATATTGGAAGACATGTTATCAATCTAAAAAGCATAGCTTTTGGATATAAAATACATGATAAAGAGTACTATGGACTCAATTTACTTTTAACTATTATTAGTTACACAATATATAAAGTATACTATATGTCTGACAAAAAAATAAAAGTTATACAACCACTCAAAATATTAAGACAAGAGATCAGAACTTTTATTGAAATAAGAAACTTTTTAGGATATAAAATTGACAGACTATTAAAGCAATTTAATGAACTGAATGTCTGACTCATTCACCCAAATACAGAGATTATACTGTAATTTTCTTCAAACATGGCAAAGGTGTAATTATCTGTTTATGTTTATGTATATACATGTAAATATTTGATTTGAAATATTGAGATTATACTGTAATTTTTCTTCAAGCACAGCACATGTATAACTAACTACCTGGTTATGTATGTGCATGCAAATTATAGTGTTTATAAATTGTGAGTTTAGATTTGACTGTATTTTCATACAACAGTCAGCTGTTGTTTTTATATGTATTTGCTATGTTTTCATGGTTATTACTTGTTCTATATATTATTCGTCTCTTTTTGTTGTTGTCCACTCATATTTTTCCTCCCACCAGTTTAACGTTATCCAAGACATAACGTTACAATCTATAATCTGACATAAATGACAATTACCTTCAATTGATAAAATAGCATCCGATTTTACTGTAGTCATATTTGGCAAAATGCATTTGCATATCAATCGAATATTCACAACAGAAAAAGATAACGGCATATCAATAATCCTTTCAAAACAAATATTTTGGAAACATTTCCTTGAATAAAAAGCACTTATTAGTTTATATTCCATATACATATATGCACTGCACATGTTTCTACCTTCTTTGTAAACAAAGATACTAGTTTAGAAAATCATTCAGGCAAAGACATGAATTATATCCGGATTTAAGATAATTTGTGTACTAACATAATTAACCATAATTTTAGATGTATTATACTAATGTTAACGAGGCCGGGATAAGGTACCGGTATTTGATGTATATATTAACAAATGTAAATATGTTAATAAAACTTAGTTTTAATGAGAAAAAAAAAAAAAAAGTATCTGGCCATTAATGGTGGTCTCCCTTAAGTGATGAATTTACCTTTCTGCCCAACAAATCATACCCATTTTATATCTTGAATACCTCTAGCAAGCAGTAAATGACACTGAACATAAAAGTTCAGTCATACTAAACATAAAAGTTCAGTCATACTAAACATAAAAGTTCAGTCATAGTGAACATAAAAGTTCAGTCATACTAAACATAAAAGTTCAGTCATAGTGAACATAAAAGTTCAGTCATACTGAACATAAAAGTTCAGTCATACTGAACATAAAAGTTCAGTCATACTAAGAAGGCATATTTTATAAAGGATTTGAATCTCAAGCTTAATTGTCAAGGTCATAAACTAGATTGATGGTTACCCAATCTTGGTTCATATGCAGGTCTATATCTTGAGAATCAAGCAGAGTAAATTGTCATAAGCTAAGATTTGAAAAATTAATAAATTTATAATGGTTCTCCATTTACAAAAGCACACTGAAATAGTAACCTGGATGGGTTGTCTCCCTTTCTACTACAAAAATCCTTTAGACCTGTCTTATTTTACAGATCGTGAACCACAGAGTGGACAGAATGTATTTTATGAATGGTAATTCCATCAAGTTAAAACCAAAGTATGATGTTGATGAAGAAGAACTAAATAGAATGAAAGAAGAGGCACACAAACGGTAAGATTTTGTTTTATATTTTGTATATATTTGAAACTAGATAAATATTTTGCACAATTTGAAAAAATCATAATTTTACATCCCACAAAAGTTGGTATCAATGGTATCATTTGTCATTTTTATGAGACGTTATCAAAATTAAGGAGCCTTTAAATATATGTTATACTATGGATTCTAAAGGGGCTTAACGCTTTCATCTGTATTTTGTATGCACAGACATTCTATATCCCATGTTTTTTGTTCTTTCTATTTAAAATATATATTAAAATATCTGCTCTTTCTTCATTTCTATCTTCTTTCATTATTTTTTCTGTTTCTATCTTAGTTTCTATATTCTTTCATTATTTTTTCTGTTTCTATCTTGTTCATTAAGTATAAACATCATAGAAGGTACCTTTCAAAGTCACACAACAATGCAACCAAAGGGAGATAATCCAGATTCTAATTGTATATTGGAGGAGACTTTCAGCCATCATGATTTAGAGGATATTTGTGATAGAAGTCATGTGGATTATGAAAGTTATGTGACAGAAGATGATGAAATTGAACATGAAGAGGAAAGAACCAAATCTCAATGCAAAATCGTAGATTATGAAGAGGAAAGACACATATCTGACTGTAGGATAGATGAACGCGAAGAAGTTAGATTAAAATATCAGTGCAGATTAGATGAAAATAAAGAGGAAAGACCCAACTCTCAGTGCAGAATAGATGAGAATGAGGAAAGACCCATATCTAAAAGCAGAATAGATGAAAATGAAGAGGAAAGACCCCAACCTCAGCAAGGAATAGATGAAAATGAAGAGGAAAGACCCCAATCTCATCATGGAATAGATGAGTATGAAGAGGAAAGATCACAATCTCAGTGTATAATAGATGAAAATGAAGAGGAAAGACCCATATCTCCATGCATAATAGAGGAAAATGGTGAGGAAAAACCCAAATCTCAATGCCAAATATGTGACCATGTAGTAGATGTCCGCCTTACTGTCAGTATAGAGACAGGGATTCCTGACACAGATTTTAAAGCTGAAGAAATAAATTATGGTGTTGATGACATTGAAATTGATCATGACCATTGTGTTGATGGTTCACTTGACGTTGTAGATATACTTTCACATGAAGATCAACATGCTATTGGGAAATGCATGATTGAGTTGATGACAAATTTTTCTAATGACAAAAAGGAGACAAAGTTTCAGAAAAAGAAACCTAAATTTGTGTCTTCTGGTCTCAAGAAAAGCAGGAAACGACCAAAGAAGTCATCACCAAAGTTTCAGTTCAATTATGATGCATTTAATGCCAAATACCCTAATGTGAAGAGTTTTCCCCTGACAAAACTAGCAAAAACAAAGCCAATACAAAAACCAGTTGACTGTGTATGTAGAAAATTTGGGGAACCTCCATGTCCTTGCTTAACCATTACTGGACAACAGGTTCCTGCTTATAATTATAGTGTTTGGATGAAAGAGACATCAGTTGTTGAAGATGGATGATAAAAGTGAACAGTACACAGGGAGATAACTCTGTATATAACAACGACAAGAAAAGTTGTGAATGAAGAAAAGGAACAAGTCGCCATTGATAAAGCTTCCAAACTGCTTTAATTTGTCTCCTTTTCATAAGATGATGTTTTTTGGTACTTAATGATTTGAAGAAACTTTGTAGAAATTAAAGACTGAACACCGTGTCAAACAGCTCTGGTTTTAAAGTGGCTTTCATTTTGTTTAATTCTGCTACAAATCTTTTCAAAATGCATACTTTTCCCTGTAGCACCAAAATTTTTAATAGAGTTAGAAATCTGTTATTCTTACACATTAAGTAAGCTTTCTTTCCAATTTATTATTCTTGGGTAAGATTTCTATATTGAATTAGAAATTCAAGATACCATGACTTTTCTTGCTATTGTTTGCTGCCATTTGAGAATATTTAATTTTTTAATTTTTTTTTGTCATTCACAGAAAATTGAAAACTAATTTTTAATTCTTTAAATTGAGACATTTTTCAATGATTTATTTGCTGCCAAAATCTAAGGAACAATAATTGTAGCATAAATAGATACTAGCATTGTAAATTTTGACTTCATTCTGCGACAATTCATGAATAAATGCATGTAAAATTTCTGAGATTATTGGGTTAAAGTTTGTTTAAACTGTCATGTAACTCAGCATGCATAATGCTTGGATATTTTAAAATATCTGTTGGTGAAGTTAGGGTATAGTCAATGAGACGGCAACCCAGACTTTTAGAATATCAATAGTTTACATTCTTTCTGGCATTACTAGTTGAAATCATATAGATTTATATTCCAAAGCAACCACAAGAAAAAGGAAATTCCTTTATGTTTATGGGTTTTTCTTATTTTGCTCAGAGATTCATCATGAATATTGTATGAGGGGTGTAAAATGTGGGTGGGGGAGGGGGGGAGGGTATCTGCAAGGAAGAAAGCGAAATAAAATTACCATTTCAAGATGAACAAACAATTAAAATTCCTTGCACGTTGATCTTTTTACCGATTTCACGAAACACAATGAATAAGGAAATTTTTTCAGGGCTGCACATAAAATAAAAATGGCAAAACATGTTGCCATAAAAGATTTAAGAACCCTTTACCACCCTCTTGTATGCCATATAATACAGGATGATTCCCTGTATAATTCTTATGACTAAGACTACAGTAGATTCCATACTAACTTTTTCTAACATGGAAATCTTATATCTCATCATCATGATGTTGTTCTGTTTACACTGCTATGAACACATTGGGAAGATTTTAAAATTAACTATCTATGAAGGGAGACAACTTGTAAATGAAAGAAATTACTGCATAAAGGGTATCAACACCATATGGGTTTTTTTTTCACCAAAAATACCAATTTGATTTCTTTACTACAATATTATCAACCGCTTTCTATTGAAGTTAATAGTGAGAAAAAAGAATTGCTTGTTAACTCATCTGGCAAAGTTGGTCATGAACGCTTAATTGCCATCACCTAGTGTCAATTCATGTTAAAAAACATAAAATCTTCTCCTCTGCATCCACTCAATCAGAGTCAATCAAACAGGCGTCATCTGAAAAGATCTTAAAAACAAAGTTAAAAGGAACCTTGTCACATCTTTGTATAAGCAAAGTGTGTGACACATAGATATGATCTGTATTTCAATCAGGTTAACCATATAAAATTTACCCATAAATTACAATGACTGACTGAAATAGTCAATTTAATTCTTTTTAAGGAGTAATTGCTCTTACATGACAATTTAATGCTGTTTGTCAGATATCAAAATTATTCCTTGAGATAAGTTTATCTACTGTGAAAGTACTTTTATTCGTGGGGTACCAATTTTCGTGGTTTTCGTGGATGACTTCATCCACGAATTTAAGTGTCCAACGAAATAAAACAATCATTGTCCAAATCAAGTCATGGAAAGATCCCCATCGGTAGGTTTGACTATTGATATGATCTAGAGAAATATTGATCGCGTCAAATCTGAGAATACTTTATAAGCAGTCACAGAACTACAACTACATGCAGGATTATACCCATTTAATCTTTAATAACCTAAACTGTACAACTTTTGATCTTTTAATTCTCATATTTTTTTTTTGATCTACGTAAGTCAGATTTCCGGTATTGATATGTCAGTATGATAAAGTGTTCATTTTATATCCTCATAGTTCTCGTACATATGGGAAATAATAATTGATTTTGATAAGAATTATTTGACAATTCAAGATACATTTAAAGCATTTGTTTATGTTACTGTTTTCTTTAGGTGACATGTTTATGGCCTAATTAACACCTTAGATGGTCCTTAATCTGTTGATCACTTTATCTTGGGTTATTAGTGTTATAACTACGATTTACACGGTCAATGTTTACTCTGCAATTTCCTTCAATCAAGACTATTCGTAACCTTTGTTTCTAAAGGCTTTAATTTTTCAATTATTTTATTTTATTAGAAAACTAAAATCCACGAATTTAGAAACCCACGAACATGTTAATATTGATCAAACCACGAAAATTGATACCCACGAATTAAAGTACTTTCACAGTACTTAATATAAGGGCCTTGGTGGCCAAGTGGTCTTAGTAGGTATTGCTATAAAAACTATCCAGTCAACACTGAGGTTGTGAGTTCGAACCCTGTTTGTGCAGGTGCAATTGACTCCAATCTTAATTTACTAGGATTGTCAGTTTTCCTATCGAAGGTCGGTGGTTTTCCCCGTGCAATACGGCTTCCTTCACCAATAAAAACTTGCTGCCACTATATAGCCCAAATGCGGTGCTTAAAAGTGGCATTAAAACACCAAAAATCAAGAATCAATTTACTTTATTTATCAAAATTTTATAAATGTATTTCAATATTAAAAGTAATAAAACAGAATCATGAAAGATATGTCAGGAGTGCATTTTATTCAGTATTACATTAATGTGCTTATAAAGTTTTTATTGAGACACTTTGATTAACTTATATTTTTTTTATTTTTTTTTCTTCTCTCCCTTCTTCACCTCTTGCATTTCATTTTATATACCAATTATGAATTGAAATATAAAATGGAAACTGTTTCCCTATTGTCTTTCCTTCTCTTCTCTCACTCTAAACTGTAAATAGGGACAGCAGGACTTCCAGTAGAAATTCAATGAAATCTGGACCAAAGAAGGTAAGTAATTATAAAAAAGAAGATGTGGTATGATTGCCAATGGGACAACTGTCCACAAGAGACCAAAATGACACAGAAAGTAACAACTATGAGTCACTGTACGGCCTTCAACAATAAGCAAAGCCCATACCTCATAGTCAGCTATAAAGGCACGGAAATGACAATGTAAAACAATTCAAACGAGAAAACTAACAGCCTTATTAATACTTTTATTAACATTGTAAGGAATAGGTAAAATTACTTGGTCACATGATAATGAACATTTAAAAAACAAAGTTGTAAAAAACAAAGTTTGGTAGACAACTTCTGATAAAGTTAATTTCTTTAAAAAAAACATATTTATTCTTCTGGCTTGCAATATTGTAGTGATGTCAAACATTCATTGACAAGATATGAACATACTTTATTGGTCATAAATGCACATTGGAGGAAAACTAATGTTTTTTATAAATTTTTATATCAAACAAATTGGTTAATCTGATAAGAAATTTAGCAATTACAATATTTATTGTTGCTGAACAAAGTTTTTTATAGAGCATACCTGCCAACTTTTTAAAATGCCTATGGTTTTTTTTTCGTGCAAGAGGGTTCTTATAGTCCTTAAAAACTTTCAAGGAGGCCTTCAAATGTATTTTAATGTCGTTTTTTGGCTTCTTCATACTTTTAACAGCCTATATCCATTGTACAATCACTGTTTTGTTTAAAATTTTGGACAAAATTGCTATTTCAAAATTTCCATTTGGTAGCTTCCATGGGTGAAAACCCCTGCAAATATTGACAGTTGGTAGGTATGATAGAGTTTGAAAAACTAATTAAGAAAATTATACATTAAGCAAAAACTATTTATGAAATCTGCAGTGAATCTTTACACAGTTCTAGGTTTAAGGATCAATTGGAGTATGCTTTATTGCAGGTTTTGTAATGTGCTTTATTTGTAATTTGTAATTTTCAGAAGGACCCAATAGATTTGAAAAAGACCATTGGAACTGGTGAGTTTATCATTACATTTACCTTGAATGTGATGTAGGATTTTCATTGTGGGCTAAATACCAAAGAGATAAATATTTATTATATCTATGACATCAATGATGAAAAAAAGACAGGGAAACAATTTAGAGGTTGTTTGAAGTGTCAATACATAAATATGTTCAGCCCTTACATTCCTTTTTCCCGAAATGTTGTGAATAGATAAGAAATGGATATAAAGGGGATGTGGTACATAATTGCCAATGAGACAAATCTCCACACGAGACCAAATATCTTACAAGTTAACATCTAAAGGTCACTGTATGACCTTTAACAATGAGAAAAACCTATACAACATTGGTTAGAGGTATAGGGGGAGGGTTGAGATCTCACAAACATGTTTAACCCCGCCACATTTTTGCGTCTGTCCCAAGTCAGGAGCCTCTGGCCTTTGTTAGTCTTGTATTATTTTAATTTTAGTTTCCTGTGTACAATTTGGAAATTAGTATGGCGTTCATTATCACTGGACTAGTATATATTTGTTTAGGGGCCAGCTGAAGGACGCCTCCGGGTGCGGGAATGTCTCGCTACATTGAAGACCTGTTGGTGACCTTCTGCTGTTGTTTTTTATTTGGTCAGGTTGTTGTCTCTCTGAAACATTCCCCATTTCCATTCTCAATTTTAACTATATAAAGACTATCCAAGATCTCCCATCAATAAAAAATAAATATTCATTCATTTTTTGTGTCTATCCAATTATTCGATTTCACAGTTTATAATTTAATATCCAATATCTTTTTTTCAGAATCAGAAGGAGGAACTGGGGATGTGACGGTAAGTTTTATTTATTTCATTTTTTTATTCATGCAAATATAATGAAAATAAGTTTAAAAAAAACAAATCTTTAAAAAACAAAAAGCAAGGTTTAAATAATTCTAAAGTAAAATTTTCTTTTTTTTTCACAATAAGTTTAAGTTAAAATTTTCGATGTCAAAAAGAGGTGTTAAATGATATCAAATCAAGGTTAAATCCATGATATTTTCTATGTCTTTTTTGTTGCAGACAAGTAGTGAAGTAAATTTAAAGAAACCAAATGGAAGACTTAGTCCAATAAATGGATGGGAAGGCAAGGAAAAAGTTGTAGAAGAAGAAAATGACTTATTGCGACAAAACACATTGCATGAGGGCAATGATGTCGAAAAAACTGAAGAAGTCGTAGAAAATGGTGATACATCTGAAAACAAAGAAGAAGAAAGTGATGGGTTACAAGGAATGAGAGCGGATGGAAGAATTGACAGTAGTGCCTTAAATAATGATACTGAAAAGGATGAGGAAGTGAAGGAAAATGATGTGACTGTTAATGGCAAAGAGGAGACAACTCAAGAGACTGATGAACAACAAGGGGAAACAATTGATGAAAATGTTGCTCAAGAAAACACATAATGAATTGGAATTTAATTAATATTTAGAATCCTGTGATAAATCTGTTATCATTATTGCCTATCTGTGATATATATGTTGCCATAGCATCTGTGATCAATTCTTCTGTGATAAAATTTATTAATTTAAAAAAAAAAATATTTACATAAGATTTTTTGTTATTAAAAAGACACAATTGGATTATGAATCCTCATTTTTATCAACACTTTAAATTAAAGAGACAATGAGTTTTTTAATGGCACCTTAGTTTTACTAAGTCTGTATATGATGATCATTTAGCTATTTTGTATGTTAGTTGATAGTGATAACCTCTAAAGTGTATTTAAACATGTGCTAATTTATGGCAGTACTTGTCATTAGTTTAGAACTAGCATTAATACCGTTATGCTGTCCAAGAATATTCTATTTTCCTTTTAGATAATATTGCAAAAAAATTGGTTTTAATCTACACACATTTAAACTAAGTGCATATTTTTTCATTGCATAATTTTTTCTGTAGCCATGAATTTTATTTGACAATGAGTTGAAAGAATATTTTATCAAATGCATGCACAGTTGTACTGTGAAAAAGTTGATAGGAAACTATTTAATTTATTTTGTCTTACATTGAAAATGAATAAAACATTCATATAAGATTTGCCAAAGCTTAATCATCCATGACATGGCCTTTTAAGATATCATTAATTAAGACATTAAGACATTACAAGGATAGGATGGTGATTCATAAGTATTCCTAATCACTGTGCAAAGCATAATTATTTTTTAGAATCATGAAGTTCAATATTTCAAGACGATCCGATAATTTTTTTAGTTTTTAAAAATTAGTTTATATCCAAATATTTTTGAAAATTTCAAATTAATTTTTGATTAAGACTAAAGAATTGAAATTAAAAGAATATACATGTGATATTTATAAATTTGCAATATATTCAAGTTAAACAATGTTTTATAATATTACCACAAAACTCAAATCAAGTACAAATTTGGGTAGTGTCCATTTTACCATTTTTCAGTTATGTCCCTTTATAACTCTATATGATATGCAAGCAGTGCATCATCTGTGTCCCATGGACACATTCCCCATTTATTTTTAAATAAGATTGTAATATGAAAACTTTTCTAGATCAAGTATAAACATGTACAAGTTTTGTAGTGTCATGTTGTTTAACATTATTTTATGATTTTATAATACACAAATATTGTCATTGTCTGTATGATATGGTAGTTAAATGTTCACACAGTGATAATGGTGAAGATCATCAAATCTTTATGTTTTTGGTATGGATAATGTGCAAGTCTGCTTATATTGGCATTTTAGAAGCTATATATGTTCCTGAAGTCTTTTTGTACTCTACTTAGTCTAACAGAAAGGATACTTAATATATATAATTCTGTATACTTTAACAATTCCAAGAAATTAAAGAACGTGATTACATTATGTAAGTTTAAGTACCTAAAAAGACTAAACTGCATTGAAATACAAAATCGAGGCATAATTTTTGAAAATATACAGCCTTACCCAGCAGTCTCAAGTGGTAGATGTTTTAAAAGAACATTACATGAATACTGTCAAAATCTAAACAAAATTTTGTAATGCAAGTATATTGTTTGTATGGATGGCTTTCTATTTATTTATTTGAATATTCATTGTATCTTAAATCATTATGACAGTAGACAAGTTGTTTTAAAAAAAGTTTGGGTTTTTGTTGTGTCAAACCATGGGTCAGTTGTCCAGTTAGTGTGAAGATTATCACAAGAATGGACTTGAACATACAAAATAAATTCTGACATTTTTTTCAAACATTAGACAAAATTTTAATCTTATACTTTGGAAAAGTTTTACCAATTACTAAAAATAAGCAAAGATAGACACATGGAGAAATAAGACAAAAATCTTTACATCATAATTTTATATCAATAAAATGATGCATAAAAAAGCCAACACAAATTAATGTCTTGATCACCAATCAGAATAATTTAAAGTTTTTTTTTGTTTTTTTTTATATATGTTATACATGTTTTAAAAAAAAAAAGCCAATGCAGTGTACTGCAATATTTATAATCAATATTTTTGGGCACATGTGTCAAGCGTTCAGTTTTCCTATTTCCTAGCACACAAGTTTTGATGGATATGTAGCACATTAGAAAGATAGTTTTGATAGTAGATATACATTCCATTTATTTATTATATTATCATGTTATTCATTTTAATGTGAATTAAATCATTATAAAAATTTATTTAACTATTTTTTCATTAGAATTTTTATATACAAGTTGCTCTGTTCACAGCAAAGAGGGTTGCACGTTTTATCAAACAGATTCCTATATGTTTTGATAGTATGCCCCCAGAAATCGCCTTTCAGTAAAATGGTCCAAGGACTCCGTTATTGTCCTTTGGTTTTCGTTGTCTACGAATATAGTCCCTAGTGTAAACAGTGTATAACTTGCATGCTATATTTGATACAGTTTCCCAATTTATTTCTTGATATTAAATGCATGAAATATTAAGTAGGGGATGTAATTACATGTTAAAAAAATTTGGGTGCTGAATCTTTATGTTAAGTAGTGATTTGGTCCAGTTCAAAAAGGTCAAACTTTATCATGTCTGAAGCCTTCAAACTGAATTTTACACCCCCTTAACACAGAATTGTCAATATTTTGAGTTAGAGCTGGTAGAAGTTTCTATTATTTTGATATTATTTGTCTCACTGGTAGTTAACTACGCTGTAAAAATCTTTTTGAGAAAGAGCAGGTGTGATTTTTTTAAATTTGAATTTATTGTCTAAAAGAAATGCACTACGAAATAACTGTGTTCTCAGGCCAAATGGGAGTTTAATCAATAAAACTGCAATGTAGTTTATTTTAATGAATGTAACAAAAAGTGGTCCATGGATTCATTATTATTCTTTGAATAACAATTTGTGTGGGTCTCCTGGGTGCAGGTGAACCATGAATTTAAATGTTCAACAAATTACAAATTTTGTATAGGCTTTGTATGCAGGAATTGTACAAACCACGAAATCAACCACAACTAAGTTGCAAGTTTCCTCAATACATAAAATTGATACACACAAAAATAAATGAATTCACAGTGGGTTACAACTTTTTATTTGATAAGGAGATAGGGTAAGATATATAATGAGACAACTAACCACCAGACAACAAATGAACTAAATGTAAGCAACTCTAGGTCACTGTAGCAATGAGCAAACTCCATACCACATAGCAAACATGATTAATGTACATAACAAATATGAAATACAGCAACAAGAACCACTGAATTACAGGCTTTTGATTTGGAATAGACATATACAGAATGTTGTGGAGTTTAACATGTTTGGGGAGGGGGTGGGGCAACCCTATCTAATCCTGCTTAATATTTCAGATTTATACAAAACACAAAAACCATAAAACCACAGATCTAAGTGAAAGCTAAAGCAAAACCAATAACATCAATAAATCAAAGTGCTTGTAAGCACAGAATGGTGAAGATTGCCTTTCTTATCAGTGGGAAGTCAAATTAAACATTGCATTACAAATGTATCAATAAGTTGATTCAACAACATTTTTGGACTATGGGAGATAACTTCCAATTTTAAACCCATAAAAGCGCTTCGGATGCAATAAATTATTAAACATGTTTTCCATTTTTAGCTCACCTGGCCCGAAGGGCCAAGTGAGCTTTTCTCATCACTTGGCGTCCGTCGTCCGTCGTCGTTAACTTTTACAAAAATCTTCTCCTCTGAAACTACTGGGCCAAATCAAACCAAACTTGGCCACAATCATCATTGGGGTATCTAGTTTAAAAAATGATGGCCGCCACGGCTAAAAATAGAACATAGGGGTAAAATGCAGTTTTTGGCTTATAACTCAAAAACCAAAGCATTTAGAGCAAATCTGACATGGGGTAAAAATGTTTATCAGGTCAAGATCTATCTGCCCTGAAATTTTCAGATGAATCGGTCAATCGGTTGTTGGGTTGCTGCCCCTGAATTGGTAATTTTGAAGAAATTTTGCTGTTTTTGGTTATTATCTTGAATATTATTATAGTTAGAGATAAACTGTAAACAGCAATAATGTTCAGCAAAGTAAGATCTACAAATAAGTCAACATGACCAAAATGGTCAGTTGACCCGTTTAGGAGTTATTGCCCTTTATAGTCAATTTTTAACCATTTTTCGTTAATTAAAGTAATCTTTTACAAAAATCTTCTCCTCTGAAACTACTTGGCCAAATTAATCCAAACTTGGCCACAATCATCTTTGGGGTATATAGTTTAAAAAATGTGTGGCGTGACCTGGTCAACCAACCAAGATGGCCGCCACGGCTAAAAATAGAACAAAGGGGTAAAATGCAGTTTTTGGCTTATAACTCAAAAACCAAAGCATTTTGAGGAAATCTGAAATGGGATAAAAATGTTTATCAGGTCAAGAACTATCTGCCCTGAAATTTTCAGATGAATCGGTCAATCGGTTGTTGGGTTGCTGCCCCTGAATTGGTAATTTTGAGGAAATTTTGCTGTTTTTGGTTATTATCTTGAATATTATTATAGATAGAGATAAATTGTAAACAGCAATAATGTTCAGCAAAGTAAGATCTACAAATAAGTCAACATGACCAAAATGGTCAGTTGACCCCTTTAGGAGTTATTGCCCTTTATAGTCAACCTTTAACCATTTTTCATAAATCTAAGTAATCTTTTACAAAATCTCCACTGAAACTACTAGGCCACAATCATCTTTGGGGTATCTAGTTTGAAAAATGTGTCCGATGACCTGGCCATTCAACCAAGATGGCCGCCACGGCTAAAAATAGAACATAGGGGTAAAATGCAGTTTTTTGCTTATAACTATGAAACCAAAGCATCTAGAGCAAATCTGACAAGAAGTTATATTGTTAATCAAGTCAATATCTATCTGCCCTGAATTTTTCAGATGAATTGGACAACTGGTTGTTGGGTTGCTACCCTCCAATTGGTAATTTTTAAAGAAATTTTGCCGTTTTTTGTTATCTTGAATACTATTATAGATAGCGATAAACTGTAAACAGCAATAATGTTCAGCAAAGTAAGATCTACAAATAAGTCAACATGACCTAAATGGTCAATTGACCCCTTAAGGAGTTATTGCCCTTTATAGTCAATTTTTAACAATTTTCATTAATTTGGTAAATTTATGTAAATTTTTACCAAATATAGTTCTCTGTTACTAATGGGCAAAGTTCATGATAGATATAATTGTAAGAAGCAGAATCGTTCAGTAAAGTAAGAACTTCAAACACATCACCATCACCAAAATACAATTTTGTCATGAATCCATTTGTGTCCTTTGTTTAATATGCACATAGACCAAGGTGAGCGACACAGGCTCTTTAGAGCCTCTAGTTTAAAGATGACTTTAACAATTACATCATTTATATTTTAAGAACAGACATTACTTGTCGATTCCTGCACCTTGCAAAAAATATGTAGTTTTCTTGATGGGTTTCTCATTGTTTTGTGACTATCTGAGCATATATTACAAAGATAAATTTCTGGAAATTAAATGAATGTACTGAAATTGAAATTGAGAATGGAAATGGGGAATGTGTCAAAGAGGCAACAACCCAACCATAGAAAAAAACACAGCTGAAGGTCACCAACAGGTCTTCAATGTAGCGAGAAATTCCTGCACCCCGAGGCGTCCTTTAGCTGGCCCATAAACAAATTCTAGTTCAGTGATAATGAACGCCATACTAATTTCCAAATTGTACACAAGAAACTAAAATCAAAATAATACAAGACTAACTGAAAATTCTATCAGAGAAACACATGACCTTGTGATGTGTCCAAATAGTGCTTCCCTTTTGATGGAATTTATGTTAAGTCTGTAATATGAGGATTTACTAGGAGTACCACATAACCTTAACCTTATTAGTGATACATGTAAATGAGGTGAAGGTCAAATAAACCCTGCAATTTTAGTTAGCCTTTTGCTTATACATGTAGTATCTGAGAAGACCTAATAAAAAAACATTGAGCATTGACCACTGAACCATAAATATGAGGTCACGATATGAACCATGCCATGATTTCATATAACCAATATAGTTGAATTATTACTAATACATTTGTAGTAACTTAAAAAGAACAAACTAGAGAATTTAGCATCGTCCAGTGAATCATGAAAAAAAGGTTACGGTCAAATGAAACATTTCAAACAAAAATATACAACTTACAATCATTCTATACACCAAATATAGCTGCGGCATTTCTTATGGAACATTGAAAAAATCCCAAACCACAAATTTAACATTGACCAGTGAACTATGAAAATGAGGTCAAGGACAACTCAAGGTTACATATTATCACCATTCCATACACCAAATATAGTGGAACTATTTATTATAATATCGGAGATGCTGAATAGCCCTGAAAACTTATATTCTTATGTCTTGCATCCTGAGACTTGATGCAAGCGAGACAAAAGTTGCCAACACAATAAGCTGCATCTTCGAACTTGTTGTCTACCTACACCAAGAGCATCTTGATCGACTTGTCAAATCAGAAACTTTTAAATGGGTTTTTGCTGCTTCTCCATCAAACACCTGACATTAATTAGGAGCCAAGTCAGAATGTGTCTAGGTAGGGCATTGTCTCTCAGTGTTACCTTGTTATCTAGCCATTTTTAAAAATCAAACTGTGTTTTTCTAGTATAAAACAAAGTATTTTAACATTACAAGTTTCTAAGTACCTATCAAGTGGTGAATGATACCTGATGATAGCATTTTGTATGTCCTTGTCAACAGCTATGAATTTTTATCATCATTTAGTATGTTTATATGATATGAGCTTGTTTTCTAGGACCATTCATCGGTTCACTTCAATTTGTAATTATGGCTATGTAGATTTTTGGTTAATAAGGGGTTGCAGTTGTTAATTTTAGAATGTGATCCTTTTTCAAGTGATTCTTGGTAGGATGATTTAACATCACATCATAATAAGTTAATAAACTACCAAAAGATGGACCGACATAAGATAAAAGATTGGGATAAATCAATTGAATGACATTTCTCTAACACAAGTTTAACATGTCTCTTGTATGTTTTTTTTCATATTATAATGCAGCAGCCTCTTGTTGAAAAGCATTTCTCCTCTCTTTACACTACTGAACATTCTGACATGTGAATTCAACTTGGTGGTAAATGATCAAATTAATACAAACTTCTTTTGTATGGGTTATGTACAATATTTTTTTTATGGAAGATCATGATGTCTTCTGTACTGTTCTTTACCAAGATTGATTGTTGTTGAATACTACTTTAAGCATCATGGTTAATTTTGGGATCAGTTTTTATAGCTGCAGGAAATTGATGTG
Source organism: Mytilus trossulus (assembly GCF_036588685.1). Lineage (NCBI taxonomy): Eukaryota > Metazoa > Mollusca > Bivalvia > Mytilida > Mytilidae > Mytilus > Mytilus trossulus. The sequence continues at coordinate 13,940,781 of NC_086378.1, read as the reverse complement.
CCTGGAGAGAACTAACAGCCTTAAGTAGAACTCTTACCATCTTGATCAATTCAGATTAAATTCCAGCCCACCTACTGAGTGCGCCACAGGGTTTGATCTCCCAACATCAGTGATGACAGGCTAATTTCACAGAAGTTTGACTACTAAGATCACTTGACCAAGAAGATAAACCAGAAACTACTGTAAACCAATTTTCTTTCGTGGATACTTTATTTTGTGTTTGACCCTTTCTGGTCCACTGAGTGGCTATTTAATTTTGCCATTCTCTAATTTACTTGTAGTTTGATGGGTAAAAATTTGAGTTTATCAGATTAGCCATGATCTAATCTCATGTATTTTTTTTTATTTACAAAAACAGCTCATGCCAATAAGTTGGTTTACAGTGTGTAAGCAGATATTCATCACAGATGTTTGTTCAATTTGGTTGTGATGAGCATTTCAAATGACGTTGACATAAAATAAAGATAAAAGTTCTATCAAAAACACAGAAATAATTTATTTTTATACAAAAGAGATACAAATATTATACAGTACAAACAAGCACACACACATAAAGAATAATGATCAACTCTGACAATTACATTACCATTCAATTGGAAATTTAAATGTTATAAAATAAAACTTGCTAAGGATTTTTTTTGGGTAGGGTCGAGACATTCTTGTTATCCACCTGTACTATTCTCTACTTTATCTAAAACTTCCAAGAAAACAATTTTCTCCATTAATAAGTTGATTTTTTAAGTTTCCAAGCTAATTGTTTCTTAAGCAGGTGTTTAATAATAGCTTTAAACATATCTAGGAAATGAAATAAAGTTTAGGCAATGTGATTTGTTTGAAATTGAGCAGGATTTTAGTCAATTAAACTGACTTAGCTATCCTTTTATACTTTCTATAAACAAGAATGTCCCTTCAATATATACATACATTTTTTTTGTATTTAAAACTCATAAAAAATACTGCAATTTCTGTTGATAGCATTAGAAATAAAAACATTAATAAAGTAAAAACATTAAATATAAATGAAACAAAAATTTTATTGCTCTATTTTTTATTTTTTTTTATTAAGTTTATCAATATTTCTCCTGTAGATTATTTTGTGAAACAATGTAGTTTGAAATCTTTTAAAACATCAAGTGGTCATATCTTCTTAACCAAGCAGTCATAAATATTATGCTTCTTTTTATCCAGGAGACCAATGTGTCAAATTTTCCTTTATTCCTAATTTCCTGAAAATAAAATAGGTTCAGTACACTTAACACAAAACTTTCAAAAAACAATCAGTTTCTTGTTTGTTAAAACCACAACCAAAACAAGGAATATTCATTAAATTTGAGATTTTGATGACTGACTTTGGAATTCAGGCTAAAAATGTGTATTACATTTGATTCACAGTATAAAATAATGTTACCAAAATAATTCACAACAGATATACATTTGAAAAGACAAATTACAAAATAACATCTTAAAGTTGCATTATTTTCCATTTTTTATTCATAAAAAGCTTGTTTATTTAAAAAAAAAACAAAAAAAAAACTGACTGACCATGCCAATTACAAGTATTAAATGGTAACACAATACATTTCACCGGTCTAAACAATCAAAATCATAATTGAAAGTTTTCAGAGAACAAGATGAGAAGCATATTTTACATTAAACAGAAGTGGTTCTAGTAAAAAGATATGATAGCAAAAAAATAATCTCAAAAAGAGACCAGAATTAGGAAAAAGAAAAATATGAAAACATGAAAATGTGAATTAAAACTTGGTGAAAATGAACTTCTTCGCAGTAGTATCAATGACCTTTTGAAAATATCCTCAAGAAAAAATTTACTAATTCATTATATCATTAGTTCACCTTAGAATACGTGTACAAATTATCTATGATTAGTAATTCACAAACATTGTCTAACATATTGCACATTAAGAATATATCGACATATATGTCTACGACTCTTTTTTCGTCACTTCCTGTTCGTATTTCTCCAGTAACAATTTCTTGTAGCCTTCCTGATTTTTCCATAGGTCTGCTGCTTGCACATTCAATGGACTGTCTATATTTGGTTCTGAAAATACAAACCAGATTATAGTTTAATGGGGCAAAAAAATATTCTAATTGTACCTTTTGGTTTTCTCAAAAATTCAGTTATGTACCAACATTGTACCACATAAACATGCACTATAAAACAAAGCACACCACATGGGAAAGCTTTGCACTTCTACCTGTTTCTAAGCTTAATGATTTTTTCCAGATGAACAGACTATTTAATAATGTACATGATGTATAGTTATTCAAAAGTGCACATATTTTGTACATAAATAAAAGCTGTTAGTTTTCTCGTTTGAATTGTTTTACATTGTAATTTTTCTGCCTTTTATAGCTTACTATATGCCATGGGCTTTGCTCATTGTTGATGACAGTATGGTGACCTATTGTTGCTATTTCTGTGTCATTTTGGTCTCTTGTGGAGACTGTCTCATTGGCAATCATACCACATCTTCTTTTTTACACAAATGATAAAATCAAACCGTTTAACTAAAAGGCAATGATTATAAAATCGCGAAAAATAAATACCTGCAAACGTGTTTGAAAGACACAATTCGTGAAAAAAAGTACAAGTACACAGTTTATATATTATTACCTCCTAGTAAACTCTGTAATGACAACAATATTGTCCTTACATCATACAGCGCTGACCATTTCTCCTTTAGGATGTCCAGACAAATATTTCCATGTTTGTCTACATTAGGATGGTAGCATGGTGTTTCAAATCTGACTGTAGGAGCTTGGTAAGGATATCCACTTGGGAAGTCAAAGGTCAACTTGTATTGCAGTCCTTCATATACCTGAAAGTACAAAACAAAAGCGATGAGGCAGATGTGTAACTTCATGACATATTAAAATTATTGTTGTATTTTTCAATTCTATTCTATTCCAAAATTAAACTAAAACATAGTTCCAATCTCTTTAGCGTTTCACATATATATTCAATTTGTCAATGGCAAGGACGAAATAAATACATGTTGATATCATTGCAAAGGAAATAAAACCTTTCCAACAAATTAGTTGGTGTTTATCAGACTATAAAGTTTAATTTTTTGCATGGTGAACAAATAAAATATTGAACTGATACAATTAGATGAAGTGTTGTTCCTTCTTTTAAATTTCTTATTTCCAATAACAAAATTACAAATGATTTATTATGTGTTGATACATGTTCCCTGGAGGGATTAAATTGCATGATGAACTCTTGCTCATCATTTTCTGCCTTCTGACTAAATATGAGGTCAGTATGATGTACCAAATCATTTGCACAATTGTGTAAAACATGACAGACTAAATTTATAGTTCAATGTACCGAAATTACTGTAAAATGAGAGAACTTCAGCTATATAGACTTACTGTTCCTTTTGCACCATTCACAGTCGCTATCCATTTAAACAAATTATCATTATCTGGAAAAGCTGAGATACCTGGATCTCCAGATGTCTAAAATCATAAAACAAATTATCATTATCTGGGAAAGCTGAGATATCTGGATCACCAGATGTCTAAAATTATAAAACAAATTATCATTATCTGGGAAAGCTGAGATACCTGGATCACCAGATGTCTAAAATTGTAAAACAAATTATCATTATCTGGGAAAGCTGAGATACCGATCACCAGATGTCTAAAATTGTAAAACAAATTATCATTATCTGGGAAAGCTGAGATACCTGGATCACCAGATGTCTAAAATTATAAAACAAATTATCATTATCTGAGAAAGCTCATGAGATACCTGGATCTCCAGATGTCTAAAATTATGAAACAAATTATCAGATAAAATATAATTAGAAATTTCACCAAAAACAATCATGATAAAAATTCACTCAATAGTTCAGTATAAGTTAAATTAGTTAACTAACATAAGGTTACATTAGTGTGAAACGAGCTACAGAACAAACAAGTGAAACTGGGAGCTACTGCTCACTGATGATACCCCCGCCGCAAGTGGATAATATAAATAGTGTAAAAATATGCAAGTGTTCGGTAAACAAGAAGTTGTCAAGTGATGAATCTGAAAACGCATCACACGGTATAGCTGACTTATATAAATCCTGAAACCAAATTTCAGAAATCCTTGTATTGTAGTTCATGAGAAAAGTGTGACGAAAATTTTCAACTTGGCTATCATGTGTAAAATCATACAAGTGTTCAGTAAACAGGAAGTTGTCAAGTGATCACTCTGAAAACGCATCACACGGTAAAGCTGACTTAGATAAAGCCTGAAACCAAATTTCAGAAATCCTTGTATTGTAGTTCCTGAGAAAAATGCGACGAAAAAATAAATAGTGTAAAAATATGCAAATGTTCGGTAAACAGGAAGTTGTTGAGTGATGAATCTGAAAACGCATCACACGGTATAGCTGACTTATATAAATCCTGAAACCAAATTTCAGAAATCCTTGTATTATAGTTCCTGAGAAAAGTGTGCCGGAAAATTTTCAACTTGGCTATCATGTGTAAAATCATACAAGTGTTCGGTAAACAGGAAGTTGTCAAGTCATCAATCTGAAAACGCATCACATGGTTTAGCTGACTTAGATAAACCCTGAAACCAAATTTCAGAAATCCTTGTATTGTAGTTCCTGAGAAAAATGCAACGAAAAATATTCATGGGACGGACAGACAGAGGTAAAACAGTATACCCCCCTTTTTTTAAAGTGGAAAGCAGGGGTATAATTATAGTTATTTCTACTAAACATGCTATATATAATGAACCTAAAATACACACTGAGTTAGTATATCAATACACATATAGTGAAAAATCATTCACATTTTTGTACAAGAACACTTTAAACATCTTTAGTGTTTGTTGCTTTTTAAAAGCTTGAGATATTTTTTTTTTAAATATAGGTTGACTGATACAGACTTCTTTGCTCCACCTTTTCATTTAAACATGCGAAAACAATTAAACATATGTATACAGAAACATTTTGCAGTCAAGTTGAAATCTTTTACTTTCAAACAGAAAATATTAACATAGTAAAATTACTTACAAGTAAAGTCATTAATTCTTGCTGCAACCTAGAATAGAAAATAAAATATTGGATAACTTGGGACTAAGAGATAAATATCTTTTTTCATATGATTGGATTATATTTTTTGTACAACCAGAAGAAAATTAATTTTCAATTTTGCTGCTCTAATCATACTTGAATATATGCGGTATGGGCTTTGCTCATTGTTGAAGGCCATACGGTGACCTATAATTGTTAATGTTTGTGTCATTTTGGTCATGATTGCCAATGAGACAACTATCCACCACAAAAGACCAAAATGACATGAACATTAACAATTATAGGTCACCCTACGCCCTTCAACAATGAGCAAAGCCCATACCTACAGAATACAATACCATGGCCTAATAAAAATTAAATCCTAAATACATGTAGCACCCGATATAATTTATTTGTTTATGAACCGATATAGTTCATTTGTTTATGGAACCTAAATTATTCATGTCAGTAAATGATTTAACGAAACCTGAGAGTAGGACGGAAGACTCTTCTTCTTTTATTTTCCGCACTCCATCATAATATTGATGAATATCGGACCACAGAAGAAAAATCACGTTGTGGTTGGTTAACCCTCTTGCTGTCGACCGTTTTTCAAAGTTGCATTTGATATGCCGGAAAATATGACAGATCAATGTCTGTGACGTAACATGCCATACAACGACATCATTCAATATATGACGTCACGACATAATGACCGTTACATTTTGGACCCATCGGAGAAAAACGTAACACTGTTTAATCTTATTTTTTTTTAATTGAAAGAGATACAGCATTGATAAGAAGCTTGCATAAATTTAGCCATGGACATATGTGTCCCTCATCAAAATCAAAACCTAAACAAAATCAATCAAAATATTGACCCCAAGTGTGATTGTGGTCAATTAGAAACTGTGGAACATTATTTATTATTTTGTGAAAACTATGAAGAGGCAAGACAAAAACTTATACCTGAGATATACTTTAACACAGGATCGTTGCATATTGATTTGGAACTTTTATTGTCAATGGAAAAAAACGACAGTGTATCCGTCTCTAATGAAAGCAAGGCAAATGGTCCAGACAATATATCGTGTAGAATATTGAAAGAGTGTGCAGAGTCAATATCACCATATTTACAGTTAATCTTCACCAAAACACTAAAAGATCAAAGTGTACCACAAGACTGGCTTATTGCAAATGTCATCGCACTATTCAAGAAAGGGGATAAGAGTCAACCGGTCAACTATCGACCAGTATCCTTGACATCAGTTCCATGTAAAATAATGGAACATATTATATTTAAACACATAATGAACCATCTTGAGAAGTATAATATACTTGTGGACTTCCAGCATGGCTTCAGAAGCAAAAGATCGTGTGAGTCACAACTAGTCATAACAGCAGAGGATATAACTAGAAATCTGGACAATAACCAACAGGTAGATATGCTCATATTAGACTTTAGTAAAGCATTCGACACAGTACCACACCAGCGATTGTTGAAGAAACTAGCATCATATGGTATCGATGGAAACATACTTGCATGGTTAGAAGCTTGGCTGACAAAAAGAGAACAACAAGTCACACTGGAAGGAGAAAGATCAAGTACTGCTAAAGTAACATCTGGCGTACCACAGGGAACAGTTTTAGGACCATTGCTGTTTCTCCTATACATAAACGACATCGGGAATGACATAACATCAAAAATTCGCCTGTTTGCAGATGATAGCCTACTCTACCTAGCAATCTCGTCAAAGGATGACTGCAAACATCTACAAGAAGATCTCGACAAAATGGTAAAATGGACAAAAATTTGGCAAATGATATTCAATCCTTCAAAATGCTATGTCCTTACAATAACCAAAAAAAGGAAAACCATCAACTTCAACTACAACATCAATGGTCATATCCTGGAATCAGTTGCATCAAACCCATACCTAGGAGCTGAACTCACCAACACCATGTCATGGGACAAACAAGTTAACAAAGTTGTCACCAAAGGAAATAAAGCACTAGGCTTCATTCGAAGAAATGTTGGATCATGTCCAGAGGAAGTTAAAAAACAAGCCTATCTTGCCCTTGTCCGACCGCACCTTGAATACGCTTGCAGCGCATGGGACCCTCACCTACAAAAACATATTTATCAGTTTGAGATGGTCCAACGCCGTGCAGCACGCTTTATCAAAAGCAATTACTCAAGAGAGCCTGGAACAGTAACAACTCTTCTAGAAGAATTAAATTTAACACCACTAGAAATAAGACGAAAAGTAGCACGTATAACACTCTTTCATAAAGCCATCCATGAAAGAGTTGCTATACCTATTCCAACGCACATTATAAAACCAAGAAGAACGTCGAGACTCCATCAACCGAACACTAAAAGATATGTACAAATAAGGCCAAATAAAGATATCTACAAATACAGCTTTTTCCCTAGGACCATCAGAGACTGGAATAAACTACCAGATGAACTATTAGAGATCGAGAGCAGTGAGGAATTCAAGACCAAACTCACCAAGCTCCTCTGTAGTGGCTAGCAACACAGACAGTCGATACTGGTAGAAAATGTTTTTAACCTGCACCTGTATATAAATTTCTAGCACAATTTTGGAACCATTTGTAAATATAGAAAGTTTATTGTCATGTTGGAGGACGTCAAAAGTTAAACCATACTTGAGTGATGGGTCGAAGTACCCTTTTCAAGTGACGACATAGCTCCGCTATGTCGTAGATGTAGATGTAGATGTAGATGAATACTAATGCCGTCATGTGGTGACCCCCTATGAGACTGTATGGGGTTAGTAAGTTTCACCCCCTATGGATTTTACTATAACCCTCTAAAGATCCTTAGGGGTCAGTAGCGAACTATTTAACTTATACTATGTGCCGTGCATGCGTGGGTAAAATTTACAATTTATATTTACATCTAAAATTGAATAAAGAAATAATTACTTATTTTTGTTTTAATAGTGTAATAGTTATATATACAGAATCTTGGTTGCAGCTGGGAGTGCTAGGTTGCAGTAAAATATGTAGTATTGGTTGAGAACAGATATAGGAATCCGAATGCTTGACTCCTCGACAAACCGGAGGACACATTTTTCATCATTAATACCTTTTGCTGACTGAATGGTTATCTTTTGAGGATGACCCGTGTTTCTTGACATCTTTACTCCTAGGGGAGGCAACGACTGGGTTTGTGTTTTGTGAATGAGATGCCATCGTTCGTATTTCCTCAGGTTTTGAATATTGTGCGACTTGCTTCAATTGACCAATGGGAAGAAAGCTTTCTAACAATCATGTCATATGAGCGCTTTCTTGTTGCAGTCAAGCGCCTCAAAGAAAAAATAATAAAACTGTGCACAAACATGGTGATAACAATAGATATCCGGAACTATATTTTACTGAAACCTAGCACTCCCAGCTGCAATCAAGATTCTGTATATATAACTATTTCACTATTAAAACGTTTATACAACTTTAAAATTTCAATTATATATTTCCCCAGTGTAGTTTAATTTTAAAAAATACTTTTCAAATACTGTCATATGTCTTTTTTCTTGGTTTCAAGTGCAATTCCCCCCCTGGTTTTTAATTTAAATTATGGTGGCCGGTTAAGGCCATTCCGCGTTTTCGCGTTTTCGCGTTTTCGCCCATCATATTATATAGGGCGAAAACGCGAAAACGCGAAGTCGAAAACGCGAAAACGCGAAGTCGAAAACGCGAAAACGCGAAAACGCGAAGTCGAAAACGCGAAAACGCGAAATATTTTTTCTTTCCGATTTCGCGTTTTCGACTTCGCGTTTTCGCGTTTTTGCGTTTTCGACTTCGCGATTTCGCGTTTTCGCCTTTTCGCGTTTTCTCCTTTTCGCGTTTTCGCGATTTCGCGTTTTCGCGTTTTCGCGTTTTCGCGATTTCGCGTTTTCGCGTTTTCGCGATTTCGCCTTTTCGCGTTTTCACGATTTCGCCTTTTCGCGTTTTCGCGATTTCGCGTTTTCGCCTTTTCGCCTTAAATTATAGGTATATTGATCCAATATCCACCCGTTTATAGTATGGATCACATTTCCGACCTTACATTGATTACGTGCTACGTGTACAATGTTTCGAGTTCTTTCGGAATTATATTCCAGGTAACTCTCTTCAGAGGTCGTCCGTTTTATTTTTATTTTATATAGCTATATACCAACATATAAATAAAATTCTAAACATCTTTCCACACAAAAACAAAATATTATTTCATAAACGTATGAAGGATGATGGATATATTTTATTTCAAGGTACTACGGAAGAAGTTAAACTTCTTTTCGAAATAGCAAACACAAACCACAACCTACTGCAATTTACTTATGAAATTGACAGACAAAGTTTGAAATTTCTAGACTTAGAAACGTATAAAGGACAGAGATTTCAAAAAGAAAATATCTTAGATATTAGATGTTTCACAAAACCAACTGAAAAATTCCAATATCTACACCAAAATTCTAACCACGCTAAAAGTTGTTTTAAATCCTTTATTAAAGGTGAAGGAATACGAATTCTTAGAAATACCTCTGATCCTGACAATTTTAATGAAAGAATAAACTTATTTACAGAAAAATTAATACAAAGAGGTTACAAAATCGCTTTTGTAAATAAAATATTAAGAAATATTTCCCATACAGAAAGATTAAACAAATTAACAAACAAAGAAACAAGAATAAACAAAAACACAGATAACTATAATATATCTTTCATAACACAATACCACGCTAATGCGGAAAATTTACAAACCATTATAAGAAAACATTGGCATTTAATTCAAGACAACCCACAGTTCAAAAATCTCTTTGATAAAAAACCCACAATAGCATTCAAAAGAAACAGGAACATTGGGGAAATCGTTAAGAAACACTTGAAATAAATCAATGTCTCCCAATAGAAATTAATTAGACAGTTATACTAAAACCAAAGGAAGGTGCGTTGACAATGAAAAATGCATATTGAAACGTATCTTAAACAATAACCAAAACCAGTTATCCATACGTTGATAAAACGAACAATAATAAATAAAAGGTACAATAATAAATAAAATGTACAAAATAATAAACAAACAAACATTTAAAAATAAAAATAAAAATAAAAATAAAAAATAAAAAATAAAAATAATAATAATAATAAAAATAAAAAATAAAAATAAAACGGACGACCTCTGAAGAGAGTTACCTGGAATATAATTCCGAAAGAACTCGAAACATTGTACACGTAGCACGTAATCAATGTAAGGTCGGAAATGTGATCCATACTATAAACGGGTGGATATTGGATCAATATACCTATAATTTAAGGCGAAAAGGCGAAAACGCGAAATCGCGAAAACGCGAAAAGGCGAAATCGCGAAAAGGCGAAAAGGCGAAAAGGCGAAAAGGCGAAAACGCGAAAACGCGAAAACGCGAAGTCGAAAACGGTAAATCGGAAAGAAAAAATATTTCGCGTTTTCGCGTTTTCGACTTCGCGTTTTCGCGTTTTCGACTTCGCGATTTCGCGTTTTCGCGTTTTCGCCCTATATAATATGATGGGCGAAAACGCGAAAACGCGAAAACGCGAAATGGCCTTAACCGGCCACCATATTAAATACTATTTTTTTTTATATATGATGAATTGATATCTTTTATTTTTGTTGCCCTCATTTAGATATAAGCTAGCTTGGGAACCCCACTTTCAAAGTCCTTGGTCTGCACCTGTATCCTATGCCTTGAGGATATCTGAAAATAGTGAAGCACCTCATGGGAGTGTCCCAGTAATCACATAATCACATTTTTTTGCCAATATAATCACATAATTATTAAGTATTTTTCTAAACAAGATAATCAACATATTAAAAATACAGTCCCAGATTATCAAATTATCATGAAATATTTTGTCTGGTAAATCAGATAATTATTTTAAAAAAAAGTCCCAAGTAATCACATAATCAAAATCCCCATGAGGCCAGGCTCAATAGTTTGCGAATACATTTTTGAACAAATAAATTCTTACTTAGATAGGGTAAAAATTTATTAACAAGTGGTTTCATGGAGGGATTCCTGAAAAAAGTTTATCATTTACATGCACTTACTATACTGATGGGAACAAAATTAGCAAGAAGGTTTCATGATAGATATTTGTTATTTATTAAAAGAAATTTATATTATTTGACTGACCTAAAGGGACCTTTTCTTATCAGAATATTTGACTCTCCTTAATATCACCAGTTGCCATTGATTCACTTGATGATCCTTGCTTTTTGTTGTACATTATGAGTTGATAAGTGTGACTCGACATAATTCACCATCATGAAATTTCACTGTGGTTCAAAGATTTTTATTAATCTTCAATCATACGCAAACAAGGACACCATAAAACAGAGCATCCCTAAATTGTTTAAATTCTAAATTACTCTAATTTTCAATGTCATTTAAAACTCTGGTGGAGAGTTGCCTTATTGGCAAATAATCATATAACATCTCCTTATTTCATGTCCAAATTGTCTTATGCATGATGATTTGGTGTGATTAGATGGAGACCTGTTGGTGATCTTCTGCTATTGTCTGCTTTATGGTCGGGTTGTTGTCTCTTTGGCACATTCCCCATTTCCATTCTCAATTTTATTATTGGATGATTTGGTTGATATCATGAAGTTACCTGTCCCATGAATGATTGATCTTGAAAATAGAGGTCATCTTCTCATGATTATTATTTGTATCAATATTGATGAGAATTTGCTTATATATCTTGTTTGAAGTTAATATAATTGATCAAGACCAATGACCTTTGACCTCTACCTTTGTAAATTACTTTGATTCAGGATCATTCAGTGTGCCTTTTAAGGTAGCACTACAGTCAGAATTTTTTGACTCCAATCAACAATACACCCTTTAATCATATATATCAAAGTCAAGCCAAAGGGGGTACCCATAAAGTTTCTATTTTCATTTTTTCATTACAATTCTCATGAAAAATTGTTCTGAGAAATGACCTAAAAACTGAATTTTCCCCTTAGAACCTCTGTAAAGTCAATATAAATACAAAAATTCCACTGGGAACACCCCAGGAGTGTTCTGATACCATTACTATATCAATAGAACCACACACTTTGTGTCTTTGATGCTCTAATGCTGTAAATTTAGCATTATATGTGAACTGTCCAACACTAACTTGGCATTTGGCAGGAGTGTGACGTCACAGATTTGACCAACATCTATAATGTAGTAATTTAATATAGACAAAGCTCCGCCTCTTTCCAGACAGTCTAAGATAAGAGAATAACATGATTGACCAGCTGCATATAATCAATGCTTAACATCATTATTCTCTCTATATATATAAAGAATAATTTTCATTTAAATTTTAAAAAAGAAATAAACTATGTCTGAAATATGGTTGAACATTAAAAATGTTCATAAAAAGATCAAGAGTTAGACCATCCTCTTCTTGAAAATACACTTTTCCTCAGAATTTTTTTAATATAATGGAATTGAAAAATTACACATGAACTGAAAATTAGTTTAAATGCATAAAACTGTATTCAAACAAAGAAGACCAAGGAAATAAATTTATACAGGCAGTCAGAGGCTTTTAATACTTTCTTACTCTTTTCCATAGTATTTTTTTTGTTCATTTTTGGTAGTTTTGTTCCCTTTAGATTTTTTTTCTTTTCTCTATTCACTTTCCTGTTATATCAATTATTTTTGTTGCAGAACAATGAGATAAGACTACAATAACTATCTTATGGTCAGGGATTAGCAGCTGGACACTGGCATCAACAGATGATTGACATATTAGCCCCTCCCAAATGCCTATATATTTAGATTAATTACCATGTGCTTTTATTTACATAAGTCAATTATCAATTTACTCCCTGTTCCAATATGATAATGAATTTGGCATTTTTACAAACTGTGCAGAATAGTTCCTACTTCAAAATTATGTGATAAAAAAAATATCTTCAAAAAATCATTGTTAGACTGTAGTGCTACCTTAATATTAATATATGGCAATTAATTGTAATAAGTCTAGTGAAGTTCGCTCTATAAATATAGTTTTCTTTTGTAGTAAACAACTTATATCTGCAGGTTCAGATGAACAAAAACACTGATAAATCCCCTGCACAGAACAATATCTAAATCTTCTTCTGCAAATCTAATTAGAATAATATTTCGAATCATTTTGCTTTTTCTTGCATTTTTACTTTTGATTGTTCTTAACAAAACTTCCTTTTCCTAATTGTATGTAAGTCAATGCAGGATACTGTAATTCAGTGGTTGTTGTTTGTTTGTGTTACATATTTGTTTTCATTTTTTTATATAAATAAGGCTGTTTGTTTTCTCGTTTGAATTGTTTTACATTGTCATATCAGGGCCTTTTATAGCTTACTATGTGGTATGGGCTTTGCTCATTGTTGAAGGCCGTACGGTGACCTATAGTTATTATGTCTGTGTCATTTTGGTCTTTTGTGGACAGTTGTCTCATTGACAATCATATCTTCTTTTTTACTGTGGATTCATTTATTTTCGTGGGTACCAATTTTCGTGGTTTGAGGTAAAACTTACATATTCGTGGATATTTAATTTCGTGGTTTTGGCAAAGTCTACACTCATTCCTTTACAAAATTTGTATTTCGTTGAACATTTGAATTCGTGATTCTCCTGTACCCACGAAATCCACGAAAATTGGTATCCAACGAATATTAATGAATCCACAGTATATTATATATTTGTAATTAAGTTTGGATATAACAATTTTTTAATATAACTGTGATATGTGCAAAACTGAATTACTATGATTCACTAGAGAGTTTTAATCCCTTAACAGAACAATTCTTTCAATTAAACAACAAAAACAACAATAATATGACAGTCATATTTGCTTACATTTGTCATTGACATTTTGTAGAGATCCTTTTCCTCATTAAGTAGGACCTATTTCTAGAAATCGCAATCGATTTCTTAAGCAATCTTTTCACAGGTACTGGCAACAGTTTACATCCTTCTTGAAATTTGATTTTCTTGTATTTTAGAATTGAATATAAGGAATAACATGTGATGTGCAGTTAGCCAATCAGAATAACGTATTATAATGAAACATACATCTAATGTACTAATTTGACAAGCATTTATATGTAGATTAGTTTTCACAACTGATAAAACAAGAAATAAAACAATCCATTTTCCTTTTATATTTTTATTTATGCCTCACAAATCACATAGATCTTGTAATTAAAATATTCTTTTTCTTAACCAAATGACAAAGTTGTACATGTATTTTTTTTCACAACAGAAACATTTCTGGTTGATAAAATTTAGTTGGGCTGATAAATGATCTAGTTTCTCATAATCAAACAATTTTCACAATAAAAAAAGTTTGATTTTTCCTCACTACATATTTTACTGATATGTTCAATTTTGAATATCACCTAATTTTCCCCTGATACATTTAATATTAAATTTTAAAGTGGGCATAGTGATAAAAACTTCTTTTGAATCATTTAAAAATACAATTTATATAAAATATGATTTCAGTATCATTTATTAAAATAATATTCAAGTAAAAATATAAAACTTTAAAAAAATATTTATACTAAAAAATAGTTTCTAGTTACTTGGACGGAGATTTATGTCTACAAATACCCTAAATTTAATCTTCTATTAATAAATTAATTGAAATTTAAGCTTCACATTTAGATTTATTTTTGAAAAAGATATGACCTTAAACACTGAAATAAGTGGTAACAAAATGGTTGAATAAATTGAAAATATGTCTTTAAACAGATCTAGAATAACCTTGAGAAATTCAACTGGACATTTTCTATTTGTTTTCTATTCAGTAAACTTATTTCAACTAAGAATACAAAAAGCCTTTCTGACACTATTAACAACCTATACATATTCTATATGGGTACATAGCTGTATTCTAATTTGAATTTATATAAATTTCATAATATGACTAATACAACTAAAACATACAACAATAAACAACGATATCACAGTTTGGCAAATTGCTGTAAATGCAATATGAATATTAATTTCTAATTCACATAATAAATAATAGCTAATACATGTATATACATATTCATGAGATGCTTTTCACTTGACAGTTGTAGCACAATACTACCTTTGATTTGCAAAAATAAACTCTTTTACTCTAAATTTAATCCATACATTTCTCTTCACTAAAATATCATCAGGAGATAAGTTAAACAATCAACACCAAATTTCCTTCTGTTCAAAAGTACTAGTAAGGTATGCACACAACCAAGTTGTCTTTTTGATACTCTGATTTTTCACATATCACATTGTCTGTTTTTTGGTTTTCCCCAATTGTTCTATTTTTAGAATGTGCCATCGATCTGCATCTCTTTCTCTACAGCGTCTAATGCTGACAGGCATTGGACTGTTACATTTAATGATCCTATTTCCTCCTTTTCATTGTTAGCATCAAATACTGAAAATATAAGGTAGAATATTTTATTTCACTGAACTAGTATACAGTTTTATTTAGGGACCAGTTGAGGACCACCTCCAGCATTTTCTCCCTATGTTGAAAACCCATTTGTGGCCTACTGCTCTTTGGTCAAGTTGTTGTCTCTTTGACATATTCCCCATTTTCATTGTCAATGTCATAAATGACCAATGGCTGATATGTTTGTCTATTGAACATGTAGATGTCATACATATAGTATAACCAAAAACTTAACTAATGTTCTGTTGCTGGAATATCCTGATCTATGTAAATATTCATTTATTAGTTATTTTAGGCAAAGGAATTGTACTTACTTGGAATATCATGATCTATGACATCTTTATGGTTAATGAGTATATCTCTGATACTTACTTGGAATATCATGGTCTATGACATCTTTATGGTTAATGGGTATATCTCTGATACTTACTTGGAATATCATGGTCAATGACATCTTTATGGTTAATGAGTATATCTCTGTTACTTACTTGGAATTTCATGGTCTATGACATCTTTATGATTAGTGAGTATATCTCTGATACTTACTTGGAATATCATGATCTATGACATCTTTATGATTAATGAGTATATCTCTGATACTTACTTGGAATTATATAGTTGATGACATCTTTATGGTTAATGAGTATATCTCTGATACTTACTTGGAATATCATAGTTGATGACATCTTTATGGTTAATGAGTATATCTCTGATACTTACTTGGAATATCATGGTCTATGACATCTTTATGGTTAATGAGTATATCTCTGATACTTACTTGGAATATCATGATCTATGACATCTTTATGGTTAACGAGTATATCTCTGATACTTACTTGGAATATCATGGTCTATGACATCTTTATGGTTAATGAGTATATCTCTGATCCTTACTTGGAATATCATGATCTATGACATCTTTATGGTTAATGAGTATATCTCTGATACTTACTTGGAATAACATGGTCTATGACATCTTTATAGTTAATGAGTATATCTCTGATACTTACTTGGAATATCATGATCTATGACATCTTTATGGTTAATGAGTATATCTCTGATACTTACTTGGAATATCATGGTCTATGACATCTTTATGGTTAATGAGTATATCTCTGATACTTACTTGGAATATCATGATCTATGACATCTTTATGGTTAATGAGTATATCTCTGATACTTACTTGGAATATCATGGTCTATGACATCTTTATGGTTAATGAGTATATCTCTGATACTTACTTGGAATATCATGGTCTATGACATCTTTATGGTTAATGAGTATATCTCTGATACTTACTTGGAATATCATGGTCTATGACATCTTTATGGTTATTAATGAGTATATCTCTGATTCTTACTAGGAATATAATGGTATATGACATCTTTATGTTTAATGAGTATATCTCTGATACTAACTTGGAATATTAAACAGATATATCATGTTAAGGAGGGGTATTTGCGAAAAATACCAGTCGAGAGAATGTTAAATTTCACCAGCCCTAAGGCGAGGGAAATTCATTCTCAAGACAGGTATTTTTTCGCAAATACCCCTAAAGAACATAATATAATACACCGAATGTTAATGTTCAAAAACGCATTGATGATCGTGACGTTACAAGCGTCCAGTGGGATAGAGTATTTTTGGCAAATACCACGGCAGAGAGGGTAAAAAAGTCATATCCTTTTGGCAAATACCCCGGCGGCGTTAAAAAATGAATGATATTCATTTGATAACAGTGAATTGGTGAAAAATACACTGGCTATCAACCAATCAAAACCCATGATTCTTACGTAAGGTGTAATTACATGGTCTATGACATCTATATGGTTAATGAGTATATCTCTGATACTTACTTGGAATATCATGGTCTATGACATCTTTATGGTTAATGAGTATATCTCTGACACTGACAAATGCAATACCAATATCTTCACATTCTCCCTCGTCATCATCATCTGGGGGCTCACTAACAACTGTGAAACGAATTCTGAAAAAATATATACTTTATCTATTATCTGGGGGCTCACTTACAACTGTGAAACGAATCCTGAAATATATATACTTTATCTATTATCTGGGGACTCATTAAAACAAGTGAAACAGATCCTGAAAGATATTAAACTAAAGTTACCATCTGAAGGCACACTTGCAACACTTAAACAGATCCTGTAAATATAAGTGAATAATCTAATCATCTAGTCACTAAAATTGTGAATTAACAAAATATGTGTAAACAGAGGTATCTTCTAGCTATCAACTGGCAAATAAATGAAACTGAATCTGTTAACTATAATTATCAAGTATAAATAGTATATAGGATACAAACCTGCCACCATCAGGGTCATCAGGTAACAACATTCCAGCCAGGTATTGTCTCTTAGGGTAATTTTTAGCCATGTCAACATGGAAAGCTGAAAAAATAAACACATGGGTTAATATATAGGTCATCAGGTAACAACAATCTTGTTAGAACTCAACCGTAAGATGTTATAAAATACAATAAATTTCACAGTCATTAATTGATGTTCTTTGATTTTACAGCATCTTATGTACAACTTTCCATGGAACTAATAACAAAACAATTAGATATACAGTATAAAAAAAATTAAGCATGTACAGTTTATTTATATACAAATGTTTTCAATATTTACAAAGCAGTCAGTTTTGTTTTAATAGAAGAATCAAATGTGATCAGCTGTAGAAAATAATATTTGACAACTTTTTACTTCTTTCAATTGCAGGCAGACGAAATGAAATAGATTTATACTTACTTTTGCTGAAGTTAAAATTGATCTGTTGTTCTGCCTTTGGCTTAGGAAGAGAAAATGGAGTTTCTAGTTCATCAGCCTTGATGCCGAGGAAGTTGTACGACACAAACAGCTGACGTATACTCTCATTATCAAGTACAGATGCACCGGTAGATAGCACTAAGTGGGTTATGGTCACTGTTACAAGATTACTCTAAAATTGATAATTTGTATATTGGATAAAGATAAAATTTATTTTTCATCAACTGTCATTTTTAGAATCTAAGGCCAAGAGAATAATTAAATAAAGTTTGTCCAGATTTTGAAAATATGTCATTTGATAAAGTAGCAGAGTATATACCGTATAGAGGGTTATTTTTGCGGGTGTAACATTTTACAATTTTCATTGAATAAGGTCTACGAAATATTTTGGCGATTTTTATTTTGGCAATTATTATTTGGCGGATTCAAAACTTTTATCTTTACCTTTGCATGTACACTTTAAAATTGGCAGAATTTAATTTGGTAATTTTGATTTATCCGCAATAATAAGCCAAAATACACCCTGCAAAATAACCCCCTTTACAGTATGAAAACATGATTTAACAAAATGATTTGTGTTTTTATGAATGTATATGTATAAGTAAGCACCATAGATTTAATATTCTGATTCATAAGATATATGTTTAATTTATTGTGTGTTTCACATGTTCAAAATTGCCAAAAAACTTTCAAACTCTTATTGTTTAAGGATGTACACCTCTGAGGAGCCAAAAATTTCTAGAATTAAACTTTTTTTCTTAACCTGATTTTTAGGTTTATAAGGCTGTAACAAAACAATTGGTGAAATAAAATCATATGGTGGTGTGCTTCTTTTTTTGCTACGGCCCTTTGAAAATGCCCAATTTTGATGATTTTCTCACTTTTCATCGATTTTTACCTATTTTTGGGCTATTATCGTGAAAAAAATCACAGTTCCACAATTAAACTTTTTTTCATACTTTCCATAAAGATGAGGTGGACCAATCTGAATAAATTTAACTTACAAAAACTATAGGTAGGTGTTAATATAAGAAAGTTTTATCATATTTTGATGCTTTTTTGTGTAAAATTTACCATACTGCCAATTTTGTATTTTTATGATTTTTCTCATTTTAAAGAACAAAATGCATATTAATTCAACTTTTTTGTTATAAATGATTGAAAAAATACATATCTAAGAAATTTGAAAAGACCAAAATGAGATGGGATGTATATTATTCTTGTAAAGTCATTTTTTGTATCCCTCACCCATTTTCTCAAAATTTTTACTAAAAATACTGACTTGAATCGTCGTAAAATTTGAAAACTGGATTATTCAAAAACCGTTCATGGTAAATACACAATTTTTTCACAGAGTTATGTTTGATTATAATATTTTTAAAATTCATTGATATTTTCCACTTCTATCATATGTTTTGGAAATAATTTAAGAACGAGATTTCAACGAGACTGAACGAGACTGAAAAGTCAGAAGAATACATCCTTAACCTAACTAGAAGTATGACCAACTTTACATCAAAAATACCAGAGTTGATTAGATAATGTTTCTGGTTCTTGTGTATGATGACTTACTGGTTTATTACTTTCTTTATATTTTTTCTTTGCAGTGGGAGAAGCTACGACCATAACTCCCTCACTATCAGACTCAACAGGTGGTCTGTCTGATTCTGACTCTTCTTCTATGGGTGGAGGTAGAGATCTAAGGGTTCCTCCATCAGAGGGCGTGGCTATTGGTGTGATATCTTCTGATATTTCCTCTGTGATCTCATCTTCATCTGGGTCAGCAAACATGGTGTCAGACATCTTTGTTCCTTCCTACAATGTCATGAATCAAATAAAATTATATAGATCAAATCAGGACATTGGCAGTAATATTTAGGTTGAGAAACCTCTTGTTAAAATATTTAAGTAATACTTTAGTAACTTTTTTAAAAGTCTAAATCTGTTTTATAACTGTTTCTCAGCTTTAATAATAAGTTTGAGGTTGGTTTTTTTTTTACATTTTTCACATCTTTGTATTTTTTATGTTATAAATTCTTTACTTTTTTAATCAAGAGTTTAGAATCAACTGTTCCAAAAATATTGCTTCATAATACTTTTGCTTGTTGGTGAAAGATGGTTTTCCTGTGTGACATTATATTCCATTTATGCATACAATACCATTTCCTACTTTTTTTACTGAAATATAGTGGAATGGGTTCTTGGGATTGGATACACAAGCAATTGGGTCAGGATCCCTAATAGACCTTGAGATGAGGAACTCAGATGACGTAATTAAAATAAAAATATTAGTCCACCTACAATTGTGGATGCTGTGATTTTAAAAATAGACATAAATGAACAATAAGAACTTTTATATAGAGCTGATGTGATGAGAAAAGTAATAAGTAGATTTGACCTGAAATAAATCATTAGAAAGGACAATTTTTTTATTGAATTTTATGATCAGAATTTTGGGATTATTTCATGAGGAGAGTCACATTTTTCATCATCCTCCAGGGTCAAGCAAATTGCGAAAAAAATAATCTCACTTGCCACCCCGAAAATTTAACCAGACATGTATAAATGTATCAGCTTCAATATGAGCCATCATACATGTTCAAGTAAACAATATGGACTGGGCAACAGAGGAAATTGTTACCATTACCGCCTATGGAGAAATAATTGTAAATGTTGACCCAATAATCTTCTTTTAAATATGAAATAGTTTTATCTTCAACAAAATTTCAATTTGAAAACAACTTTGCAAAATCTCAATTATTAAAATCTTACCATTGAAGTGAGTGTGCCCTTGCCTTCATCTAAAAAAAAAAGAAGTAACATAATTAATTCAGGTCAAAAGTGATGTCTTAAAACCAAGAATAAATTTCATTTTCAATCAATACCAGAAAAGACACAGATTATGAATAGTGATAATAACATGGTGTGCTTTAATATAATGCTATTTGATTTCATCAATAAAAATGTTTTGTTATCAAATGTTTAAAAATAGTTTTCTTGATACCTACAAATGCATGGAAATTTTGATGAAAACTTAAAATCAAACAACAATGCAATGAGAGTTAGATTCTAAAATAATTATGTTTATTTTAAACTGGTAAAGAAAATACAATTTGTGATAATGATAATCATGATGAAAAATATCGCTTTAATAAATAACAAAGAAAGCAATTCTTTCAATAACTTTAATCCATTTATCAATTTGAAGGGGAAAAAAACGCATGATCACTTCTAGCAAATTAATTTCAGTAAAAAAACAGTGCATATGTTCTGCTGATAATGCCCTTGTCAAAATAACGATATGGGGGAAAGGATTCTAATAACACTTTTTTTTAATATAACAGGTCTGATGTTATTTAAAGTCTTAAAATGAAACAATGATAAATTGATATAGGACATGGTCAAGCAACACTGGTCAGATTGACATGTAATCCTTAAGTAACTTGATTTTTATGGATAGTTTAAGCTGAACTGAGCTATTGATCTGTTAGAATATCATTGCTACAAGTTTTGAGAAATAGGAAATTGATGAGTAATGAATGTGAAAACACAGCACACTCTTATAGCTTGCTAGCTTGAATGTTGATACCAAATTTAACGGTCCTCCGATTCTTGGTTCCTGAGAAATGTGTGAAGAAAATTTTAAACATGGCAAATATGTGTAAATATTTTAAGTATTTGATAAACAGAAAGTTAATAAGAAATGAATGAAAAAAATACATCACACTGGATAGCATGTTCCATGAAGTCTGATAACAGTAAAGGCTGAGGTATAGTTCTTATGAAATGCAATGAAAATTTCATACATGGTCATTATTTTGTAAAAATATATAAATATTTGGAAAACAAGTTGATGGGTTATAAAAGTCAAAATATATTATATAGTAGTTCTGATATGTACAGTAGTTTCCAATAAAAAAAATTGACATCTTGTGTTTCAAGTATTGAAGAGAGAGGGACAAATCTGTTAGATGAATCACATAGAGTTAAGCATGCATTGTGATTTGCAGAGCACAATGCTTCCATAACTTTATGAGACAATCAGGCATTAATTAGTTTACTCTCCCTCCTTATTGAAATGGGGTATAATAATATTGTTAAACTTTTATGTACTCTTACTAACCTTATCCCAAAAACTAAAGGATATATATAAATCAACTGTGAAAGAAGTTGAGTTAGATGCCCCGTGCCAGACAGACATATAATTATTCTACAGGCGAAATGATGACTCATTACTGATTGTGACTGAGCGACTGACCTCAGCACAAACTCATAAAAA
This sequence comes from Mytilus trossulus, assembly GCF_036588685.1. NCBI lineage: Eukaryota > Metazoa > Mollusca > Bivalvia > Mytilida > Mytilidae > Mytilus > Mytilus trossulus. The sequence continues at coordinate 13,918,191 of NC_086378.1, read as the reverse complement.
TTTATCAAAATCCAGGATTCTTCTAATTCAAGTGTTCAAATGTTGAACTATTAGTAAACAAAGGATTTCACAAAACAGCAATGTCTTTCATGATATAAGAAACATAATTAAAAAAAAATCAAAAACAAATGCACAACAATTCATCTTAAATATGTCGAGTTTGTAATGGATATTTATACATGCATGATACTGATGTTAGATTAATATCTATGATGTTGATATGCTTATTAGGATGCTGTTATGCCTAATAAAGACATAGCACATGAGCAAGCAATTTAATAACATTTTCACTAGACATGCAAATTACAAATTATTATTTCATCCAAATAAAAGATTCTAATTTTTATCAATCAGTAAAAATAAAAAAAATCATAGAGATTTAACCAAATTGCAATCAATTAAAGACAAACTGACTGATATATTAACATTAAGAGCCAAAGGTCAATAAAACCATTTCATGGATCCAAAAAAATTGATTACCAGTAAAATTAACAAATTTTGTAAATGTCTAAAATAACATGCAGGAGACTACACAATATTCCATACCAGATAATAACTATACATTTTAAATAACTTATATCTATATACTATAATGCATAACAAAGGGACACAACTTTCCATCAAACAGTGCAACCCTTACCCCTCAGTTAAATTTAGATAAAAATACAACCAATTGATATTAATCTTTTTCATTCTGTCAATCATTTTGGCCAAAGGAAAACAAATATTGTATTTCCAGTAACTTCTCACTGACCCTTCACTTTATAGAGGTTTGAGACTGGAAATACAAGACATCTTTTTTTGGCCTTCTTTGAAAAAAAGATTTTTGAATTTCAAAACACAAGCATTTTTTTTCATTTTTTTTGAAAATTATATATATCAAATTATTATTTCCAAATAAAATAGTAAGAGTTGCAGACGACACCTAGCACCATTCTCATTCACACCAAGCCTTTTACCTAATCTCTTCCTGGATTTAGGAACAGGTTTAGTTCCCCTTGTTGTACCTGAATGATTAATAATGATAAGGGTACAATTTAAAAGCATCACACTGAATGATAATTGGTTTAGTATTTCCCTTCCATTCCTTAAGAATTCATGTTAGGGTTAAATTTACACAACAAATCATTAGGGTTTTCCCAAATGCTTTATGATAAGGTCAATATTGAGGCTGACCAGATGCTAATTTAGAAAATTGTTTAGGCTTCTTTTTCTTTCTCACTTAATACCTAAAGAGTCATAATAAGTACAAAATTATGTTATTCTATGATAATCCACCAAAAAAACTCTTTACATTCTGCAGTTGGCAAACAAGGCATTATATCAGACATAATTCCTCAGAAAATTTGTCATTGTGGTTTTTTTGTTTGTTGTAATTGATTATTTTAGCTAATTTTACAGTAAATGCAAATCCATGAAAACAGTTTTAAAACCGAAAAACACGTTTTTATAATAAAATATAACCCGAAACTAAACTTAATACTTGCAACAGACTAACACAAAACTGGAAAAGATTATATTTAAACAGTATATCAAAAAGTATCAGTTTGGTACCAGCTTTATTAACACATAACATATTTGTAGGAACAAAAAAGGGGGTCAAACAGTTAACCTTTTGTAAACATACACAATGAAACCACACCTGTTAATGAAATCACATAATGAGTAAAATGAGTAAATGACAAATTGCAACAAATAATGAAACCACACATGTTAATGAAATCAAATAGAGATTAATATGAGTAAATGATGACAAAATGATACCAGATTTATCTCCCTTGTCAGTTACAGACTTATTTCCCTTTAGAGGACCTTTTGGAGGAAGAGATGATGTTTTTGATTTATCTGAAGCTAAAATGTAAATAGTACGATCAATATATGGTGAGATTAAAAAGATTTCAGACAATGACAATAACTTTATGTAAATCAAGCTCAGTTAAGTTATTTTTTAGATGATTAAATTCAATGTTGTATTAAAATGACCCATGAAATGATAACTTTCATGAAAACAGATTTTCACTTCCTTATCACTAATTTAGCGTTTATTGCAATAGAATGTTTCCCTTATCTCCCTCTCTCTTGTTTTATGATAATGAAAATGTGAAGGGAGTAAACTCATTGAACAAGTTATCATATGCACACTATTACCTGGTAAATTATCTCCCTTTGAAGTTGAAGTTGTTTTTTCACCTGTACATGATTAATGAAAATGATAACAAATGGAAAATGAATGACCATATAAAAAAGTTATGATAAAATCAAATATGTTCTGTTACCAAGTATTTACTTTTAGGTATTTAATGTAATAATAAACCACTGGTGATTATTACTATAATATATTCCACTCATTCTTTACTAAAATGATGAACATTTGTCTAAATCCATTAAATGGACTTGTAAATATAGGCACAGATTTGCAATATTATGATAAAACAACTATGTTAATTTAGTCAAGAAACACACTTAATACAAAAAGCTGAAAAGAAGGTAAAATGTTGAACATGAAAAACAAATTTGCAAAGTAATTAAGTGATAAGCTCTTCATCCATTACCAGTGAATATTAAACATATTAATTTGTTCAGTAATTAAATAAAAAAACAGAAAAAGAAAAGAGAAAGGCACTTCAAGTAATTTTTTTGTGATGAATTTTTTCAAATAACAAAGAGTGAATAGAAAGAGCACTTAGAAATCAGAACTTGTAAGCTTATAACAGCCAGAAGTAAAGAGAACATGAAAAAGAATTAGGTTCAGTGTGGGGATCTTCTGTGCAGTGACAACAGATAAACATAGTGTAGCAAATCTACCTGATTCAGGTGTACGTGGCTCAGAAACTCGTTCAGGTGTATGTGGCTCAGAGACATGCACAGGTGTGTGTGGTGGACTTGTTGATTTTTTACTTCGTGGAGTTCCTGATTTAGAACTACGAGGGGTGTAAACTTCTTCAACTAATAAATCAAATGATAATGATAATGATTTTTTTTAAATTTTGGTAATGAAGTTATTTGTAGATGACTTTTTTTAATCGTGTATACTGACATGTTCAATAAATTTAAATTTTTGTTTGTGTGTAAGAGCAAATTGTATAGTTCTTTGATATAATTATGCAATCCTGAAAATGTTATTTTTATGCTGTCTTCATAGGTACCTTCTATACATACACAATTCTTTAATGATTTAAACATTAACCTGGTTGTTTAGAAGTGAAAAAAACTAGCTTGAAAGTAAATGTATATAAAGATCTTCTGAAAAATGTTCCTTGATCTGTTGTCCAATATAACAACCTTTGATCAAATGACTTATTCTCTGATTGTCTAGATGACCCTGACATTGAAAGACAAATGCCAAGGTCATTAATTTACATCAATGTTGATCATACCTTGTTCTTCTGATGTTCTTCGTGACCCTGATCTTGTTGAAGGACGTGGACTATCATCTGGTGCTGTGGAATTAAGTGGCAATATTCTTAGTGCAAAGTTAATCATGGTGGGATGAAATTGTGAAATGATTTTAGTTTTTGATGTATCTGTACCTAGAGGCTATTTCAATAGATTTCTATCCCCACTGTAAGAATCTTATATACTCATCACTCCATTACAGTATTTTCCGTGTTCAGGACTTTAAAATTTGCATTTCTTGTATTTTGACAATTCTGATAATGTAAGCAGATATACGACTTGTTTGTCAGCATGGTGTTTTCCTGTGTGAATTGTGTATTTATCAAAAAAAACCTCCAGTGATAAACTGTAATTTTTAAGTTATTCCACAGAATAGTGATTGTCTGGCAAAAGTTAATGTGTTTCTCGCACAACTTGCGTGTATTTATATAAAATCGAAAATTAACAAACACACATTAGAGCAAAAAGTCAGTTAAACCCAATTTCAGACATTGTGCATCAATTACCAATATGCAATAACATATCTAGCTTAAATCATTGGTCAATTTACCAAAAAATATGATGCAATATAGAATTATTTTTTTTTCATTTTCACTTGTGTTTTTGGACATAATAATTTTTTCTGAAATATGTTGTAATATTTTTTTTTTTATTAAAATGATAGCAGAATACTTAAATAAACTTTTGAATATAGACATAATCATTTTATCATTTTATAAATTTCCGAAGTGATGAAACAATAATTTACTCATGCACATTCTTAATAAAAAAAAAGGTCTAAATTAATTTGTACTAAAAATAGAAATACTGAACCTATAACCTAGCAATGTATTTTGTTTATATGTAAAGCACATTCACACTATAACCTTCTACCATCAAAAACACATAAAATCAGCACTATACCATATTAAAGATATTAACATCAACACTATACCAACCTGGTAATGTTTCTGATTGGATAGTATCAGACATGCTTGGTAGCATACTTGAGACAGCGTCTGCTACAGCAGCATTAACAGTGGGTTGTTCTGCTGAGTCCTCTAAACGTCTAGAAACCTTTTTCTGTTTAAGAATATTTCTAATTTTAACATCATGCAAGAAATAATAAACTCAAAATAAAAAGATGAAATTCAAGTTTATGACATTGACAACTCATTTGGTTACATAAGTAAACATAAGTTTATAGTGTAATAGTCATAAACAATTTCAGCTTCCTTTCAAATAACACAAAAGTAAAAATTAATCCAAACAAAATAAACATAACATCAATGTTGTTACCTTGTAAAAACTCATCCCATTTCATAGCTAAGATCGGCCATTCTTTTCCTTTAATCTGAACAAAGTTGTAACAATAATCTAACAATTCTAAGAAAATGGCTTTACATTGATTTCCTTACAATAGTATTTTTTTCAAGTATTTTAATAATTTGTATCTACACACTTATGTACTCTCCGTCTTTATCTATCAGAAATATTTACCATAATACAAGGTTTGTAGTATGCTTGTTATCCATTATCAGGGGATTAATAAACAAATTTAATTTAAAATTAATGCATTTAAACAGAAATACAGTTTTAGGTTATTAAATTTAAGCTACAACTGACCCTTGGTTTAGCTGCTGGTGTAATGGGTGTGGCCATCATGTCAGACAGAGCTGCTACCCCTTCATGATGATCTTCCTGTCCTGTCATAGGTGTGGAGGTATGAGATGGGGGAGGGAATCTTGCTGCTATCTTACTCCTTTCCTTTGGAGTAGATGGAGGTCGGAGTGTCTCATCTAATGGTGTGTCAACTACCTTTACTGTGGCAATTGGCTCCTGGAAAAAGAGAGAAAATATATTGAAGGAGAAACAAATAGCAGTACTTTAACATCCAAAATAATATTTGCAACTGAAGTTCTTTCTTAAATTTTGATGATAATGATCGATAAGTATTAAATGCCCAGTCGGATATCGCTTGCATATCAGAACATGTTAAAGAGAGATGTAAATATGTAACTTGATTTGTGCATCACTATCAGATTTAGCTGTACTGGTCTTTACTCTCTTTAATGCTGCTTGCTTAGAGTAAAAGCAGCATATATGAATTTTAAAGTTTAGGGATTGACTAGGCTTGGGATCAAAACCTATGACTTCATGCACTCGAGGTGAGCGTGCAACCACAAAACCACCCAGGCAGTTTTTCTTTTTATTATAGAAGGATGTCAGACGCAGAATGCTCTGTATAAACATCTTTAAAGGGTACTACTATCATGCCATACTCACCTCTTTCTGAGGAAGACCACCTTTAGGAAGTAGATAAGCCTCTTGGAATCTGACATCAACCTCCATAGTACCATTGACAGTACCTCTGGGACCCTTCAGTTCAAACACCCCCTTTACACCTTTGTTGTGACACAGAGGTAACAAAGGTATCTCAGCAAAGCCAAGATAGGATGCCTGTTCTGGGTCTGTATCATCAAACACAAATATCGTCAGTTGCTGTAATGTATAGAGAAGATATCATTAAACACAAATATCGTCAGTTGCTGAAATGTATAGAGAAGATATCATCAAACACAAATATCATCAGTTGCTGAAATGTATAGAGAAGATATCATCAAACACAAATATCGTCAGTTGCTGAAATGTATAGAGAAGATATCATCAAACACAAATATCGTCAGTTGCTGAAATGTATAGAGAAGATATCATCAAACACAAATATCGTCAGTTGCTGAAATGTATAGAGAAGATATCATCAAACACAAATATTGTCAGTTGCTGAAATGTATAGAGAAGATATCTTAGCACAGTAAAGGTATGCTACCAGCTGAAAAACAGTAACATTAAATGGATTGCTACAAGAAGTTTCTATCAAATATATTTGTCAGTTTAAGATAAGTCATTTATATAATTACATATACATAATAATCATTTTGTTACATAATCATAGTTCATTCTAATTATGAGAGACAAATATTCTATGGGATAGAACCTTTATACATTGTTCTTATGTTTTAGAAGTGCAAAATTCATTTCTAAAATTAATTTTAATACACAAGACTCTAGATTGAAAGTAGAAATAAAATCATTTTCTTGCTTACCCATCAAGTAATGTAATCTTAAATACATGATTCCTTTCGTTGAACTGAAACGAGGAATGTGTCAAACACATCAAAGAGCAGAAAACAGCAGAAAATAACATTTACTAAATATTGCCATTCTACATACATTCAATAACTGTAGGGCTTAGAACTAATGTCACACAGCAACTTATAGACAAATACCTTAGTTTTCATGTACTGATCAAGGTCCGATGTCATGGCCACAGGATATGTTTTATGATCGTTGAATTCTGGGTTGTTACTAGCATGTATGATAGGTGTATCATGATCATTGTTGTCATAAAACTGGTACACACAATATGGTGATGGCTGCACACCTGTAAATAACAAAGTCACAAGGAATCAACTTCACAACTCCATCTACTACATTAAATTATTTATATCAATATGGTTAGCTTAAATGTATAATTCTCACTGATCCTAAAATTAGAACTTCTAATTTCTTTTTCATTTATGATAAACATTTTAATTATATTCATACTTACTGAAACCAAATTTTATTATTTAATTTTACATATTGTGACTCTACCAAGACTAGCAAATTTTAGTGATGTTTTGATAACTTAAAAATTGCAACAGAATAGGTTTCACAATATTAAATTATTTTTTTTAGATTTTTAATAGCAGTGTCTTCATGCAGTATTTTCTAAAACAACAATAATTAATTACTTATTTTTGTCCATTTTCAAACAATCGCAATAATAAATGCATGCACTATTCTTTTTAAAGATATGAGTATTTTTGTAATATAGTTTACCTTTCCTCCTAGACTGAAGTCCATTACAGCGTATAATTTTGATATGCATCTGGTTAATGTTATCTATCTGTTGGCGTTTCATGGCCACCTCATCTGTAGCCTCAATAGCAATCTCAGCAGCTCTCTTGTTTGTTGTTATGTAACCAAGAGCTTTCGTTCTCTCCTGCAGAAAAAAAACATGATTGTTGAGCCTGGTGCATTAATAATAATACATAATAAGGTTAACAGCAACACTAACTTCTTTGAGAATTTAAACAAAAATATTTTTGTTTCCAAGTTGACAATGACTGTGGTCTCCCGAGATAATAATAATCATAATTTTTTTACCTGGTGCGTGAATAATAATTCACACAAAAATGTCAGAAGCAAGTTTTTCCCGTCTACAGTGAATGTGGTTTCAAGATTTAAAGAATAGTCTGTCTAAATTACTTCGTACATTTGATTATCTGTAACAAGGGGGTCTCATTTGGGGGTTGTGATCCCGGATCCCGCTTACTGTTTTGTCAGTTTCCCGTATCCCTCTAGACTTCATTTTACGTTTTAACAGCACAATTATTTGACTTTAAAATGTCACGCTTACAAGAAAATCAGCAATCCAGCTTCACGCTTAGACCCCAATGAGACCCACTAACAATAATCTATTATCACTATGTGCATAATCTGTAGCAAGTCTTATTACTAACGTTTACAAAATTCATGTTATTGTTGTACCACTGATTTGTTATGATAATAGATTTCAGGTCTCAGCAAACACTTCAAAACAGTATTTTCCATTCATTTACAATCAATCTTTATTCTGTCAATGATATCTGTTTATATTAAATCTTCAGTTTAAAAATGGTTCCATGTTATCATTTCAAAGACATAAGTTATTCAATTTCTCATAATGTAAATTTTTGTTTGTTATATATTTAATAGAAAACATATGTAAAGGAGTAAGTTCGGTAAGGGCCATATTTGGCCCCAATTATAAAGTTCATTGTTTCAAGATAACAAATGCTTAAAGTTGCCTTACAGACATGTAAGAAAGTTAAACAGAACTGTTTTTGTCAAAGTTTAATTCTAACACGTTGATTTTTACATCCCAAAAAAGTCAAGATAAGGGATTTTGGTGAAATGTGACAAAATCAGCTAGATTTCAACCAAATAAAGGACCAGGAAACATAGAGTACAGGCGTCGACAAGCTTAAGATTCAAATAAGACATGTGAAATGTCTTCACCAGCATTATTTTAAAAGATCTTTGTTGTCGACGTATGCGCTCTATGTTTCCTGTCTAATGATTTATGGAAATTCACCCATTTTCATTGATTTTTTCGTGAAAAAACAATATGAGTACAACTTGTGACGTCGTAATGAAACGCAGAAACGTAAAATTTTTAACAAAATAGTTGATATCCTAGCTAGTCAATGTATTGGCTATAATTAAGCGTGATATTGGTCGATAAATCCGAATTTTAAATTTACGCAAAAACACGGGGCCATTTTAAGACCTTATCGAACATACTCCTTTCACCAACTGAAATCAATATGAATTGAGCTTTTACCTTGTAGAGTCTGAGGGCCTGTTCCATTGGTACTCGTAACCTAATCCAGTATTCTACCATACCCAAACTAATACCTGATCCTGTAGAATCTACACCTGTTAATAAAACATATCTGTTTGTAACATAGGATTTCTAAATAGTTCTTCATATATTCTATACCTCAGTTTGAAAGATCTTATAGAAAATTATCATGTTATCAAGATACAATTGTAACTAGGAAATCTGATACTTATTTATATCTGAAAAAAACTTGAAGGTACATTGCAACCTTAACAATGGTTAAGAAATATCTGTAAGTGTTGTTTTTCCTTAAACTTTTATATACACAGAAAGTTGTAATTGAAAAATTTGTCATAAATCATAAATAGACCTCAAAACATATGTGATGCTGCCTTCACTGATTTTTTTGTTCTCCATTTTATATCTAAAACAAGTGAGGTCAATTACATGTTTTATTTCATATCAATGAGTCATATTTTTTACCAATTATTTATTCAATTTATCATTTGTAGAAAACCCTACCTATGAGTGTAGCAGTTCCATGGATTCTACCATGTGGTTTATCAAATATATCTTTAAATACCATCTGGCAAGCAGCCACTGTTTTGTAATCCTGTCCAAATGATTGATGGAGTTCCATGGTACAAGATTCCTAGAAAAGAAAATCAGGTTGTATTTTTCGTGTTGATGTATTGGTCTCATTAACCCTTAATCAAATGTCAAATATAATACCAGAATGTTTTTGACTCAGTTTTAATTCTGTACTGGTACACTCTTAAATTACATTCATTAATATTCATATTCATCAATAAGTTTGTTTTTTTTTTAAGTCTAAAAGTTTTAATTTTAAAAGGAAAGAAAAACAAATAAGCTCAGGTAAATTACCAACTGAATAAATAAGATATTTGTGCTCAATTAAATACAAATATTGTGACATAAATTTAAATTTATATGAACTTTACCCACCTTTTGCAAGTAATGTAAGAAAAAGTCATCCACTTTGACAATGTACTGTGATGTGAAATCAAATTCTGGTCTGAAAATTAAAAATAAATATTATTGCTTATATCAGCATAAATCTTTTGGAACTTGTGCATGTATATATTGTTATGCACAGCTTCTTTTGCATAGTAAATATTTCTGTTCTAAAATATGTAGTACTGGAAATTTACTTTGAATATTTAGTACTATCTCTCTACTTTAAAATTAATTTATTATTGTAATATTTAGGTTCTTGTATTTTACAGTACTTAATTTGTACTAAATATTTTGGTACAGAAATTATACAATATTCAATGTTTAAAAATCATAATTATAAGAGATTTGAAATAGAAAAACTTTCAAAATGCTGAAAATGTAACGGTAGTACCTAAATTCCAAGTACAAATTAATTGCTGTCAAATACAGGTACCTAAACATTACAATAATTTAAAAGTAACAAAGTAGAACTGAATATTAAAAGTAGATGTCCAGTACTACAGCGATTACATGTTTGACGATTTGACTCAACCATCATAGTTGATATAAAATACTAACTTGTTTATTTTAGACTTTTTGTAATTTGGATATATGTTTTAGTATTTTAAATCAACTATGATAATTGAGTCAAATCGTCAAACATGTATTTGACAGCTAGTGCCCCTTTAAAAAACTCTCATAACAATCTAAATAAAACAAACAACTTGCTAAAGTTAAATGGTTCAAGTTTACATATTTAGGTGTGTTATGGGTGTGATGATATAATTTTTAGAAACCAGATGCTATTTTTACCAGGATGCTATATAAAATATCTGAGGAGAACACTTACCTTGCTCCTCTAAGAACAGGGGTGGACTGAATCTCATATTCAAAGAATTCCCAGGTACAAAACAATAATGGTTCATCATCTCCCAGAATCTTCAATCCATCATCTGATAGGCTTATCTAGAAAGATAGAAATAAAAATATATAAAGGGAAAAAATGATACATTGTGGATTCATTTATTTTCGTAGGTACCAACTTTTGTGGATTAAGGAAAAGTTGCATTTTAGTGGATATCTGATTTTCTGGTTTTGCCAAAATCAGCATAAAACCTTTCCTACAGCAAATTTATCTATATAAATATACCTTCTGTATATGTATCTCAAACAGATTCTGTCCTCTTTCCAGGTGAATAGTTTCATCAAAATCTAGAGTTGGCTCTTCCAACTGAAAAAAGATAAAAAAAGATAACTCATCTTTATTAATGAGGAAAACTTGTAGCATAAGTCTAAAAAAATCCTTATATCGTGTGTATTTTACTTTAAACAGCTATTGTTATCCAAGATGTTTGGTTTATCTGTGTTATGTAGTTATGGTAAAGTTTAATCTGCACATGACACCTCCTGAAATCAATCATAATCATATTCTATCAGGAGCATCAAATAATCTCAAGCATTGCATTGACATTTTTTATTTTCAATGCTTTATACTCACATTCAACAAAAGAATTTTAACATGTCAGAATTAATAGCTGTCATACCTTTATAGACGACTTTTACTTACATGCAATTTCCCTTACACTGCCTTTGTCACACAGCATATGTTATTATATTACAATAATTGTCATTTGTTCAAAGAAGTACCTGATGCCAACTGACCTCGTGTCAATTGATGTAACCAATTCATGATAAAGAGTCACTAACTGGACAGTTTTCAATAACTTTTCCAACTAAAAAAGTTTCAGAACTCCCCAATGTCATATCAGATATTAAATTATGTCAATAAATATAGACAATTCACAAAATTTACATCAAAATAGGTGACAGTGCTTTTGAGTTATTGTCCCACATGTTGAAGACAAACAGACAGATTGACTGACAATAGTAATGGGTGTATAAAAAGAACTCAAAATTGGTAAATAGAGCCATACCTCATCAGTAGGTGCTGTAATCTTAAACTGCTTGGTACCATAAGCCACATCTCTCATTTGACTTTCTAATTTCTACAAAACACAATGAACTGACTCATTAATATACTGTTGGACAGTAAAAATACATTGTCTAATTCAGAATAAGGACAAACAAATATCAATTCTTAAATAGTACCTGCGAAGTATAAGGCTAATCTGTATACAATCTATTTTGCCCTTTTTTCAAGTATTTCATTAGATTTTTGTTTATTCATTCTTAATTATATCGTTTGTTCAATTCAACCTGCAGGTTTGACAACATGATCAAACCATGAATATTGTTTACCTTAATTCTGGCAGCTCTAATGTCCAATAGTCTGGCATATTCATCTAACTTAGTCTCATATTCTTTCTTTATTTCATCAATCTTGGTGCTGCTTATTTCAACCTAAAACAGAACAAATTAATACAGAATACACATACTAGCTATAAAATTTAAACATAGAAGTTCAAGTTAGTTTTATGCAGGCTGAAACTTTCTTTAATACATATGGTTTCAATACTTTTGGTAGTTTCAGAAGAAGGAATGATAGCTTCAATGTAAACCTTTCCCTCATAATTTAATAATATTCATTTGTTTCATTAATTTATCCATAGATATAAATCAAAGACCAGATTGCTCTGATGGATAAGATTGCCATTGTTTTCATTGAAACATGTATAAATGTAGCTGGATAATATTATTTTCAAAACTTATTCAACTGAACATGTAAAATGTAATTTACGTAATCTGAATAGTTACAAAATAGCAAATCCTGGATAAAAGTGAATGAACAATGTACTTAGGCCTATTGTGTTTTGTTCTTGTACTATTGATTCCAAGTTTACTTTCCACAGCAGTTACTGAGACTCAGAGTGAGAAAAGGTATTTCACTTCATATTTATCACCTATTTTCCTACATTATAATTCTAGAAGGGACCCCATTCCTAACTCTTTAAATATTTAATTTCCTTTTGGTATGTGATCATGACTCCCTTCCGTACACATTCCTTGGTTTAAATTGCGATCATTTTTATATAATACGAAATTTATCGACAGAATGAATTAATTTTTCTCAACGTGTTGTATAGTATTTTGATTAAGATTATGCAACAACAATAACCCTTAATAGCAGACATACATAGAAAGGATCCCATGAGTTTTAAATTAATCAATTCAGTGGAGAATCCAGAGCAACCATTCAATCTAATACCCCTTGAAGTCAAGAAAACTATATGCATGTGCATAATTAACTAAACAAACCCTGGAGCAAGAATGTATATTAAATGTTAATTAAAAAACCTAGATGGTTCTCTATTTCTTTATGGAAGTACAATATCAAATATCAGTTTCATAAAGGTGACATATAAGAAAAATTTGTAAGGGTTCTGCGGAACCCAGTGTCTCGCCTACTTTTGCTGTAAATCGCAGACTCAACAAAAATGAGAAAAAAAAACAATAAAAATATTCCTCTTGATAATATCTTATGATTGTAAGAATTCAAAGCTTCTGTCCAAGTTTAGTAAAAATCTAGGATAGTTAATGAATCTAACAAATGTTTTAAAAATTTAACTGCAGACTGTATGTAATATTAACGGGAAGAAAATCTAAGTCCATTTAAAGGTAAAATACAGAAAAAAACTTTAACCACAGAGTGAATGTAATGTTTCCCCACAAAATTTACTTCTGGATACTATCTTATGAACATAAACAAGCTTCTGTCCAAGTTTGGTGCAAACCCAGGATAGTTAAAGAAAGTTATTAAAAATTTAAAAACTTTAACCACAGAGTGAATGTAATGTTTTCCCGCAGAAAAACTAAGTCCATTTAAAAGCAAAATACGGAAAAAATGGATTTATTTTTTTACAAAATTTACTTCTGGATACTATCTTATGATCATAAACAAGCTTCTGTCCAAGTTTGGTACAAACCAAGGATAGTTTAAGAAAGTTATTAAAATTCTAAAAACTTTAACCACAGAGTGAATGTAATGTTACCCCACAGAAAAAACTAAGTCCATTTATAAGTAAAATACAGAAAAAATGGAATCTTATTTTTTTTAAATTTACTTCTGGATACTATCTTATGATCATGAAAAGGCTTCTGTCCAAGATTGGCAGAAAACCAGTACAGTTTAAGAAAGTTATTAAAATTTCAAAAACTTTAACCACAGAGTGATTATTTGTGGTTGCTGCCAAAGACGACGGAATGTAGGATCGCTTAGTCTGGCTTTTTCGACTAAAGTCGAAGGCTCAACAAAAACTCCACATCAGTTCTTATATGACAGAAATAGATTTATCGGAATTCTGAGAACTCTCGCATTTTTATCAAAACTGGGGAATTCCCTCTGACATGTTTCAAAATTTATAAAAACACTTAATATAAATACTGCTTAATTCTGATTTTCCGTGTTGTTCAAAACATACATATAAATCAAGGGAAATATCAAACATGAAGATTATGAAAAGAACATTATAGAATAGTTGTTTAAGATCAATCCATTTGTTTGTTTTTACCTTTTAAAGAAAGACAATCATAAGAATCTGAGATGTTCCTTAATGTTTAGAATAAAACGGATGACATGAGGGCATGGCCCTGAGCCAATGGTATAAGTCTACAAATTGTTTGAAAGAAATCAATTCCCAAAAATAAGTAAAACTTTCAGCAAATTAAACCTTTCCTCAAAATAAAGTGTGAAATTAATATCTTGAGAAAGGCCTTATCAAAAAGGATTAAATATTGTGTTAATCTCACAGAAGTTGACAGAATCTTGAATAATAATTCTCTTCTATTAGATGGTGATAATGATATTACAATCTTTATCAATTTCTACAACAGGAGGAGCTGTAAGATCACTTATTTTAAATTACTACATATGATAGAAGTTACCATATTTTCCCCCTTCCTTGAAAAAAATCTGCGGGTCCTCACTATAATATCTATTGTAAAAAACCAAAACTGTGTCTGTCCTTCATAAAATTTTGGTGGTGAAAACTTTCAGACCACTTTTGTTTCAAAAATGTAAGACATGCCATATTCATACCTCATGTTGATAGTCTTTGTTGATCTTATGTTGTATGACCAATAGATTCCTTGTCTTTTCTAACTCATGGACAGTCTCAGCATACTCTGCCTGTATTTCTAACAACTGTTTATGCTCATCTACAAATAATTAGTTCTTCAAGTTTAATACTCCTGTTTGCTAAGAGTCGATTAAGGTGACTACTAACAAGACTTCAAACCCACTGATTATATTTTGTAATGATAAAATTTTTAATAATTCAACATCTAAGTTAAATATGTCTTTATAACATACAATTCTGACAATTATTTTACAACTCTTGTTTTTTTTTAACCTAGTGTCATTTCCTTATAAACTTTTATATTAAATTCTTTTTCTTTACATATGCCTGTTTCAAAAACATTAAAACAAGCTTTCTTGTATAATTTTAGGAATGATGTGAAAAGAAAATGTTTCTTTGATTCAGTATTAAGGGAAAGTGTGTTGGAATCTGACCTTTGGAGACTTCAACATCCACTTTCTGTAGGAAGTCAGGATCTGGAATAGCTTTCTGTTTCTTCTGTTTAACTAGCACCAAAGCTTCTTCAATTTCACTAAAATCTATGGCACTCTCCTGTAATATATACCATTAGAGGGTGTGAGAACAGTTTTATCTTAAATCTTTGTTCTTAAAACACTCATTGTATACCCTAATTTACTTAATTAAGTCTTACTGATAAAGACTTTGAGTAATACTTTTATGGTATATAGTAAAATCGCAAAAATACTGAATTCTGAGGTAAATTCAAAACAGAAAGTCCTTAATCAAATGGCAAAATTAAATTAGAATATATCTCAAACACATCAAACAAATGGATAACAACTGTCAATTTACGCTCTTTTAAAAAAAATTGAAATGGAAGTCAGACTATTGAAGTTAACACCCAGCTCTATTATACCAGTAACAGACATGCATTTCTAATACTGTAAATGGGGTAACAGACATGCATTTCTAATACTGTAAATGGGGTAACAGACATGCATTTCTAATACTGTAAATGGGTAATCTTCATGAGGGGTGCATTTTTGCTAACTTTAAAATTACTTTAAATTTATAATAAAATACAAGAAAAAGCTTATATAAAATTTACATTACTTTTGTTCAGTAAATGTTAAAAAGCCTACCTTAGTAAAGAATCTCATCTTCTCCTTGAGATCATCATATTCCTCTTTTAACTGGTAATGTTCTACCTGCATGGACCTGTAATCTTGTTGTAACTTCTCAAACTGATCTGTAAAGGTGAATAAATAATGGTTGTCAACTGTTCCATGTCAAAAATAAGCTCAATAATAACTGAGCCTTTTATAGCTGACTATACAGTATGGGCTTTGTTCATTGTTGAAGGCCATACAGTGAAGTCTTTGTTGGACAATTATCTTATTGACAGTATAACATTATTTTCATTTCAAACAATTACTACCCTGGGAAACTATATATGTTTAAGTGGTAGTACCCTGGGAAGGCATTCAATTTTTCCTACAGGGTTGTTAATTTGATGCTGCATCAATGGGATGCAGACTTTTCTGACTTAATGATGTTACTACATTTTACTGTATAGAAAATTAATTTTTCAAATTATATGGTCTATCACTACAATATTATTTTCATAACAAGAATGTGTCCACAGTACACGGATGCCCCACTCGCACTATCATTTCTATGTTTACTGGACCGTGAAATTGGAATAAATTCTCTAATTTGGCATTAAAATTAGAATGATCTTATCAAAGGGAACATGTATACTAAGTTTCAAGTTGATTGGACTTCAACTTCATCAAAAACTACCTTGACCAAAAACTTTAACTTGAAGTGTAACAGAAGAATGAATGATCAGACAGACGGACGGACGGACGAACGGACGCACAGACCAGAAAACATAGTGCCCCTCTACTATCGTAGGTGGGGCATAAAAAGTAGAAACTTCCTCATGCCCCCCATTTTTAGACAAAAAGTTATATAAGCTATATATATTGGAAAACATATTTAAGATATCATTCTTTAGTTGGTCATTCTCAAAGTGGCCTCTATTATTATCTTACCCGATTCTCTGGCAAGTTTATCTAGGATGCCACCCTTTTCTCCCAGATCAGCCTTTAGTGTGGCCTCTAGTTGAGCTATCTGTACTTTTAATGCATTTTCTCTCTGTCTCCATTCTCTTTCTCTCTCCAAATCAAAAGCACTGTAAAATCAATACATTGATAATTTGCACATTACAATAACTCTTAAAAATGAATGCATTTTTAAAAATATTTCTCCTAAAATCAATGTAATTTCCAATGACCACTTATTTGGAATTTTCTGTGGCTTGGTGTTTCAGAGTAAATAAATAAATAAACAATGAAAATCTTCTTTATTGTTTCTTATGCATTTAAGTTTGTATATTTTTATTTGTGCCTCATAACATAATAAGTTTTATTCAAATTAACAAAAGATCACATGATTACAAAATTGTTAAAAACAGTAACTACCTTACCTGTTCACAAATTTCTCATTAGCTTCCTTTAATATCTGGTTCTCCTTTTCTAAGCATGAAGTCTGTTCTTGAAGCTACAAGTGTAAAATTATGAAAAAATGAAATCAGTCTCAGTTAAAGAAAGGCGCCTAAATCACTAAATAAATCCTTTGATATTAAGCAGTTGTAATGGGTTGCTAGATAAATTACATTTTTTTAAATCAGATTTTATGATCAATCTTCAATTAATATATCACCAAACATTCATATCATGTTGTGATGCAAGTGTGATCCATGGCACTTTATATCAGTTGTCATTTATTCCAAGCATGTTTATTATCCAAGATAAATACTTCACTTGATTGTCTCTCTTCATTAGCTGAGTAAAGTTACTAAACTGTTGCTATTTGACATTAGGCATTCAACATTTGAATTTTTTTAGCTGTACATGAATTTCCTCATTATGTAACATTAGTACCTCTATTAGTTTTCGGTTATTAGCTGTACCAAACTTCAGTTCATTCTGTAAGGTCAATACTCTATTTTGTTCTTCCTTCAGCTGCATGTTTAATCTTTCCATCTCCATTAACATGCTGTCATGGCCATGTTTTACTGTTGACATGTTCTGTTAAAAAAAAAATATTTAATTAATCAAGCTGTGATCATTTCAAGGTCATCAAACTTTAAAAGAGTATACATCTGGAAGTCACCTGCTTTGATCATTCACAAAAGTACAAAAAAATAAATGAGATAAATGTACATGGGACACATATAATGCCCCCGCTTGGATATAACTTTATAAAAGAAGTCAAGAAAAGTAAAAGTGATGCAACCAAATTCATACTTGAGCTGTGTCCTGTGGTAATAAGCATTGTGTAAAAGTTTCATAATATTCGGTTGAGGCAAACTCAAGTTGGAGAACAAAAACCAATTTAGAGATGCACAGATTGATGTAGACAAAGGAAAATCTTTAACCCCCCTCCGCTTCAGCGGGGCATAAAAATTTAATCAATATACTTACTGATTCCAGGAGAGCATATTTTTCATTCAGTTCCATCAACCTAGTAGACTTTTCTTTAACTTCTCTCTGCACCTTAATCATATCTATATTCTCCTGAACTGTGAATCTGGAATTAAATCATTTAAAATATTAGTTATACTGTAGAAATAATTGATGCTGATTTTTTGAGGCTACTTATATCACTTTACTAAAATGATTGATTTTACTAAATATTGTAATCTTGTTGAACAAATCATGGACTGCATTAATAAAATTTATTTAAAAAAAGGCAAGTTCATTGTTGAAGGCAGTACAGTGACCTATATTGTTAATTTCTGTGTCATTTTGGTCATAGTGGAGAGTTGTCTTATTGGCAATCTTCACACATCTTACATCTTCTTTTTTTATAAGTACATAACAATGAATATGTTATTTATATGCAATTTTACAAATTTGGCTTTATCATTTTAATTATCTCCCCTTTCAATCCATATTCAGTGTATTCCTAATAAAATTTATGTTAAAACTTTTTTATTACCTATGCTCTGCTGTTATTTGTTGTTTAATCTTGACAAGATCCTCTTCATAGCCTGCCTCTTGTAACTTCATCTGAAAGAAAGGCATTAAATGATTATAAAACAATTCTTTATTTTTAATATAATCATTCTCACAAGAAGCAAATTTCTGTACATTTCACCAAGGTTGGCAAAAAAGCGATCAATACTAGTATTGACCATGCCAGTTGTAAATACCAGCAAATACAGGTCGATAAAATTTGGGGTGGACATTTCTTTAAAAACCACTTTCTATCCTGGTAATGAAACAATGAAAGTGTAAAAGTAATTATAAATGTTCTCATTTCTATTCTTATTATAAATTCTCAAGAAAAAGTTATTTTGAATGACTTATTAGTACAAATGATAAAAACTGTTTTGTCCCTGTCAAGAGAAATCATCAGGTGACTTTTCACTAATTATATAGCAT
The DNA here is from genome assembly GCF_036588685.1 of Mytilus trossulus. Classification (NCBI taxonomy): domain Eukaryota; kingdom Metazoa; phylum Mollusca; class Bivalvia; order Mytilida; family Mytilidae; genus Mytilus; species Mytilus trossulus. Next base: position 13,898,977 of record NC_086378.1, on the reverse strand, counting down.
TGCAATACACGTAATTACATTTTGCACTGGTTTTGTTGTTGTCTTTCTTATATTGTATAAAAGTTCCTATAGAAATTGAATGTCCAGACCTTATTGATGCATTTGAAGTCTGCCTTTCTCAAGCATTTTTTCTGTGAATATTCTTCAATTCTATTATCGGTGGGTTAAATTTGAAATCTCCAATACAGTACAGCTTATAATAATAATATCAGACTAAACATATAATCATTCCTTAATACAGAAGCTGAGATTTTCCACTCAAAAGGTTTCTAACCAGGAGATTATCTTTTACAATTAATATGCATTCAATAAAATGTACTTTTCTCATCGTACATATACAAATTATCTGAATCGCTGTTTCCAACAGACATTAACAATGATGTATGTAATTAAACCAACCCGCTGTTTGAATTCCTCCAATTCTTGTTCACATATTTCATTCTGTTCTTGTAGTTGAGCTATGATATCATCTCTAAAATAGAATAATGGATTATCCCTTTTTAAATGCGTTTCATGTCTAATCCAGTTAGCATGCTTTAACATTTGTAGGTATAAAATCAAAAGCCATACTCCTTGTTTGATGCAGTTTACCAATTATTGTTCAATTCAAATGTAATCTATAATAAAATTTAAAAGCACAGCTTGTGTCAGACAAAAAAATGTAAATTCATAAATGTAGACAAAAAAATAATTAGTTATCACAAAACTTGGATATGAACAACTGAATATGGGATGAAGATTTCTGTCAAGTTTTGTTACATGTACATTGAAATATCAAAATTAAAATACAATATGTTAAATCCATATATTTTTTTGTTGTTGCTACTTTTTTGTTTTTATTGAGAATAAAGACATTTTGCATTAAATTAATATTCTGTAAAATCAGATGATATTGAAATTAGCATGTAGTAGAAGTGTGGACCAATCATGGTTTGTTCAATTAGATGCATTTGAATCTTGCTCAAATAAATCATTGGAAAATTATTGAACAATGTTGAGAGGTTATAAATGTGATGTGGAGTGAGATTTGAATATTGAATCAAAATTAAGTATTTGGTATTACAGTTACAATCAAGTTACTCAGTAACAAGTTCATTTAAATATGATAGCAATAACGCCATTTTGATTAGTTCTTACTTCTGACGGTTATCTAGTCTGAGGTTATCCAACTGATTATGTCCATATTTCTGGAATGTGGGACTAGAAACAGTCTTCCTGCAAAAGGATACAAGCAATGGTGAAACTTGATATTATAATTGTAATTGTTTATCAATTGAATTTTTAACTTTTTAACCAAATGAGCATCATCTGTCAGAAATTGATCTTATGTAAATTAATATCAATACCTCTGTTAACTTATTTCAGGTTGGTAAATCTTTATGTAAAGTCTGTAACTGATTAAAAATGAGTTGATATAAGAATTGAGTTAAAAGCCTGCCAATTGATATTTTATAGTGTGTTTTTTATGTTGTGATGTTATGCTATTGTTTTGGAAAAAGGGAGAAGGTTTGGTACCATTAAAACGTTCAATCCCGCTGCAAATGTTTGCACATGTCCTTAGTGAGGAATCTGATGTACAGTAGTTGTCATTTGTTTTTGTAATTTATACATGTTTCTCGTTTTTTTTTATATAGATTAGATCGTTGGTTTTCCCGTTTGAAAGGTTTTACACTAGTAGTTTTGGGGTCCTTTATAGCTTGTTGTTGAGTGTGAGCCAAGGCTCCATGTTGAAGGCCGTACATTGACCTATAATGGTTTACTTTTTTTTAAATTGTTATTTGGATGGAGAGTTGTCTCATTGGCACTCAAACCACATCTTCCTATATCTACCTACAAAACTGACCAAAAATCATCTTTTACTTGCCATTTAAATGTCCAAAATCTTATACACGTACATGTATACATGTATTTGCATAAGGTTGATTTATATCCTATGCAGCTCAAATAACAGAGATTTAAAAGCTTTGAGGCAGAAAATGAGTCAGCATTGTCTTTAATTAAAATATAAAATAAAGATACCTGTGATCTTATTTAAATTACATGTATGTTATGCAGGGTTTCCCCTGGGTCTATTATTTATTTCGCCACCTCTTTCGCCAAAACAATTTATTTTTCGCCACTTTATTATTTTTTTCGCCAAATAATATAACTATATTTTTCGTTTAAATTTTACATTTTTTCTCCCCCCCCCTCCCCTTTCCCTTAAATAAGATGATTTTCCCCATTGTGTCTATGATTATGCTCTCAAACTTATTTTAGAGTTTACATGTTAATGAATAAACACTAAAAATTTACTTTAAAACAACAGATTTTTTTAATTTAAAAGGGAAAACTATTCATTGTATTTTAAACAACTTTTCTAATTGATTGGGCCACTATACTTTTAATAATAAAGAAGATATACGTCCTGGAATATAACAAAATTAATGGACATGTTTTGATTATATAATACCAGTATAATTCGTAGGGAAAATTTCTTTTAAAGAAAAATACTGATGTTTCCTTTTGTATTAAGAAGTTTTGTTTACAACAAAACACATGAAATTGATCCCTCGTCTATGTGTAGTCATTACATTGAAGGGCTACTCTCATTCGAGCCAACCTTTTGAATAGATTTCTTCATAACGACAGTTTTTTTTTCTTGACCATCGTAAATGAAAAAGTTGAGACGTAAAACTAGGCTAGAAACACGTGTGTCACTCAAACGATTTAAAAACGTCTTCCTAATCAATTACCGATATTTAGGTCAAAGGATAATTAAAGTTTTAAATCCGAGATTTTTCTTGCTTTTGGACATTTTTCGTCACAACAACAGCTTTCTTTTCTAAACTATCTTTAAAAGCGGAAGAGACGTCAAAAGTTTGCTTCAAACACGTGCGTCGCAAAGTGGTAAATAAATTCTGTATGTGACATTTAACAGAAGCCATTTAACCATATCATTTTGTCAAACAATTCAATCAACACCTTTATTAATATAGTCCTTTGTTGTCGATAGCTATACAATGCAATCAGCTGATTATTGATTTTCTGTCCAAACCTTAATGAGGTCAAGGTGAATTCCGAGTATTGTCTGATCGGGTACAGTCCGAGAAACTCGAAAAAAGTAAATAAACAAGATGGAGGAAAATAAATCGTTCTATATATTTCTTTCGCCAAATTCTTTCGCAAATGACGAATTTTTATCGCCACAATTATTATTTTTTCGCAAATTGCGAAAAAATGGCGACCGCCAGCGGAAACCCTGATGTTATGGTTCCAACCACCTTTTATGAATACATACCTGTGAGGGGCAGTTTCATAAGGACCAATAACTCTTCTGTTCTTGGCAATTCTTGTGTCTTCTGGTGGTGCATGCTGTGTCTTAGCTATACCCTTAAATTAGATGGAAATAAATTATAAAATACAATCTCTTTGTCTATCCTTTTATTGATTATAACATTTTTTTCAGATTTATGATAAAATGTATAAAAGTGTGCTGAAAATTTGAAAAATATCCTCTCATTAATATTAAATTGTTTTGCTTGTAAATATATACACAATTACAGGCAATTACAATCACATCTTATTTAGGCTATAAATCATCGGGCACTATTAATTGTATGTTTTGGTATTTGCCATAAAAAAATCTGTTGAAACACATAAATAATATGGCTTTAACAAGTCAAAGCTACATTGGAGCTATTCTGTTGAAATACAGTGTTTTTAACTATTCAGGGTCTGTTCTTAAGTATGTTACAATATTTACTCTTTGAATTCATGACTGTTTTTTCATCTTAAATTAAAATATTCAAAATTATTATTTGACACTAGTGACAGAGTACAGTGGCGGATCCAGAAATTTTCATAAGTGGGGGCCCACTGACTGACCTAAGAGGGGGCCCGCTCCAGTCACGCTTCAGTGATTTCCTATATAAGCAACCAATGCCCCCCTGGCACCCCTAAATTCACCTCTGGAGTAACACATTTACACACCAAGTTCTTTATGCTAATTAGGTGTAGTAACACACATGAAGAGTATAGAATATGAATTATATGTTGACGACTTACTGTATTGATTCTAGATCCTACATGTGTATAATGTGAAGGTCTCTTACTGGCTGCTGATAATTGTTGTTTTGCCAACATTAACTGGAAAGGAAAGAAAATGTCATAATCAGTTGCTTTTATCTTGTCAGAGAAAAAAAAGACAATGAAACATCTCATAAGTGCCATAAATATAATATGCACAGTTAACATCTACACAATTTTTAAACAGATACATGTAGCTATAAAGAAACTAATATAGTTGTTTTTTATTGTTTTATGTCCAACTTGGTTTTTACAAAAACACAATATTTTTTAAAATCATTACAGGTTCAATTGTTAAATATTACAAGATCAATAATTGAAACAGGAGTAAACATAACTGCTTCCATAGTCTCCTTAGAGTATATACTACTTTTTATGATTATATTACTTAAAAGTCAGAAGAAACGAGTGACGGGTGAAAAATAATGTTTATCCAATTCTTGAACCAATGCATGTATATATCAAAAACTTAGTCCTCTGTGCACAATTTTATCATTTTATACGCAAATATATCATATAATCGTCAATTTTTTCTCTCTCTGTTATAATTTAACAAATATGGCTACTCATTAAATGCCGTGTTTTGAAGCTAAAGTTTACCGATTGTCGCTTTATAGTAAATAATCAACAAAAAGCATGGGTATTAAGCATGTGTTTAACATATACAATCAGGTAATTATTTATTCTAATGACAGATTGATGCGTATTGCTATCACCGGATTTTTTATGAGGAGGGTCACGCTTAGGTCATTATGCAAACCGTAAGTATGTCGGAGAATTGCTTCCTGGCAGCAATCAATTAAAAATAAGTAAACTTCTTCTAAATGTGGACAAATTAAAGAATTTTTCTCAGAAAAAAGTATATGTACATAAATATATGCATATTTTTTTTAATTCGAGGTTTCATATGACTTTAATTCCTACTTTTTCATTCAGTTGATGATTCTGTTTTTCTAATTTCATGATTCTTTCTTTGAATTCTTCCATCTTTTCTGCTACTTCTATATTCATTCCTGATGTTTTACCTGAAGTTGAAACAATAAGATAACTTAATGTAATATATTTCAAACATACAGGAAGATAAATAAAACAGTTTAATATCTTTAAAAATTATATCAATATCATATGGTTACTTTTATATGCTACAAAACCGTATATCAAAGCACATGTACCAACATGCATGTTGCTTTCAATATCTTGAGTATGAGGCTTTGATGGGGTCTTCATTTTTTTTTTAAATGCCAATTACAAATGCATCATCCTTTTTCTTTTCTTTTGCATCTTTTTCTCTATTCTTTTATTTGGCTCATTTATATTCTCTTTTCTGTAAGCTCCAATTTTATTGTCAGTTGAAAAGCTGCTGTTCTTGGTTTTTTAAAAATGAAATTACTATTAAAAATGTTACATTCTTCTTATCTCATTATTTGACCAAAATTATGAATATAAATCTAACAAATTTACAACCCCTTTTAAAGTGGAATCTCAAATCAATAAATTGAAAATGATAATATATTTCCAGGAACAGTCAAGTATCAAGAAACTCCAGGATTTAAAAAAAAACATGAATGTTTACCTCCAACATGCTCCCTGTCTATATCCTTCTTCTTGTCATTGACCAATCGTAGCAATTTAGTGGCCATTCTGAAGGAGACAAATGAAGTTCATAATTGCATGTAGAGCAAGACCATAATGTGGAAGAAAATTGAAAGACAATAGATAACAAAAGAAACTTTCAGCAAAGCTTACTAAACTTTAGATTCAAGCAAAGTCCATTATTTTCAAATGGAATTTCTTAAAATAATTAGGATAAAGAAAAATTGAAGGTGCATAAAAGTATTATATGGTAAAGATTCTGATACAATGTAATTTTATATATACATGATACATATTATTATTTAGAAGTTGTATTAATAGTGAATACCTCCAACTAAAATAATGGCAACATCTATAATTTGGCATGTCACACCTAAAATTAATTCTGACGATAAAAAGGTGCACAATGGTGATGATCCTAAGATTTTCTTTTAAACTTTGATGTGGGAATAAGGAGATATAGTGTCATGACTGTAGTGTGCAGATGACAAAATCCATATCATGCCTATGATAACCCCCCAAAAATAATTCTAATAAAGAAATGTAACACATATTTAGAAGGTGTAAAACTACATCATGTTGGAGAATAGCAGTGTTCTCCCTAGATGTTTTCTTGATACCAAAAAATTCTACAAAGCGTCTTATTTCTTAAAACTATAGAATCATATTAAAATAAGGATGATAAAAGGACCTTAGGAGAACACTTATATTTTGTTTACAATTATGTTCAGCCATTCTGAAGCAGTTGCACTAATTATTTCTAACTTAGAACTAAATTGAACAATGTATCTTACTTTTTAATTTTGTCTTCCTGTTTACGTGCATGTTTCTTCAATATCAAGTTTTCTTCATAAATACGAAGATATTTGTCTTCCAGGGTATCCCGGTCCCATTTTGCAACCATTCTTCTTTGCTGTTCTGCTCCTTTAATTAATTAATAGAGTGTAAACTTGTAATTCTGACAATAACAATATATTTTACATCATTACATGACCTTTTTATTTGAAACTACATGAATGAAATATATGCAATTTAAACCTAGGTTGATAAACAAAATTTTTGTCAAAATTTCTCAAAATCAAAACTTTTTCCAAATTGGATAATATTCATTGTACTTACAAATATATATACATGTAGTCTCCTCCAAATGCATGTGTGGTGTGTCTTTATACACAAAAGAGATGAGAAAAAGAAAATTTTTGTTTTTAACAAAATACATTGAATATTACGAATACGGGTCCGTTCGCGCCCATTCACGTACGCACCCGATTACGTTTGCCCCGATTCACTTTCGCGCCAAATTTTTATTGCTTTTGTGTTTAATAACTTTGTAATCAAGTATTGGCAAGTGTATTCATATAAGTATATTTGTTGTCATTGTCTGAAATTAAAGTGAGACCACGTTGTTTTTTGTGTTGAATATATCTTATTCTTGTTTTGGTTTGTGTATTGCTAACTTTTATTTCATTGTTTCAAAATAAAGTGAGACTCTGACATCATATTTTTTGTGATGAATAAATTTTAAGCATGTTTTGGTTAGTGTATTGCTATAACTTGATGTTTCATTGTTTCAATTCAAAATGGCCAAGCTGTTAAAATCTTTTGTGTTTTTCTCATTTAACATCTTCAATGTTTTACTCATACCAAGCTAAATACATCCAGTATTTACATCAAATCAATTACAAACAACAATCTTGATTTTCTCATAATAAATTATTCAACTGGAATTTGATTTTAAATTGGGTGCGAATTTGGAGGTGCGAAAATGAATTGGGCGCAAACGGACCTGAAACTGAATATTACCTGCATCATGCCTTCCTCCACCTGGATCTCTGACGGGAATCATATCTACATCTCCCATGATGCTCTACCAGGGACTGAAAAATACATACAACATATCAAATAATGTAAGACACACAAAGAAAGGATAAATCATAATATTAGGCAGAATTCAATTTGAGGTGTGCAAAGTTTTACAAAATTCCCTCTCCCAGTCCCAGTCGGAGGGCAGTCCCCTTCATTATTAAGAGTGTTTCAAGAGATAACTAAAAGTTGCCCCAACTTTTTAACTCTTAACGCAAGAGATAAACTGATATGGCTTATGAACACAGAAGATAAGTCTATTCTCACTACTGCATGTAAATTTATTTCGAAAAATTGTTAATTATGTGGCCTTCTTGTCTGCTTCAGACACGAGGAGGACTGTGTAAATACCACTGCTCCTTGAGTACCGCCCCTTGGTGTCTGTTGCAGTAGGGAAACCTACACTATTCTCAATACCTGTTTACTGCAGTATATGTTATTTGCTGTGAATATACATAAACTTTTTTCATTTGTGTTTGTTTTTCTGCATCAGATACGAGGAGGATTGTTAGAGCTTTTAAGATCACAATCCTAGAGCATCGTCCCTTGTTGTCTGTTGCAGTTAAACAATCATTTATTTTATATTTTATATTTATACATTTTCAGCAAAATATTATAAAATCAAGTGAGAAAAAAAATAAATAAATAAATGGGGTTTGCCACATCTCTGGAGTAGCAACTCTCAAATACTTTTTTATTTATCAAATAATACCTGTATGACTATTTCAATAGTTTATATTACAATGTTATGTAAAATACTGTATCTTATATCAATCATATATGTTATGTGTATATGCCCCCCTAGGGACCTAATTTGGAAAATAAAATTTATCTTATCATTATGGAGTATGGTTAACAGATTTTGAAGTAGTCCAAATAATTATGACGTCTGGGACGGCTATTTTATTTTTTTTGTAGGAAGGCGTCCCAGAAAAAAATTAAAATAGCCTTGCCAGACGTCATAATTATTTGGACTAATTTTGAAGTTAAAATTAATTCATATATAGATTTTGTCCCCTTTCAAAGGTTATGACAGCCTCAAATTATGAATAAATTTTATGACTTGGCAGATGTGAAAAAAAGGGATAAAAGCTTATACTCTATGGTACCAGCTTATAATTAGCTTGCCATCAGTTTAATTGTCAGAACTTTACATGTTGTAACATGTTATCTGCATAGACATAGTATTTAAATGAATATTAAATATATAACACAAAATTCACTTCAATTTACGTCAGGCAGTCTTGTTACCTAAAACCTCATTTAAAGGAGAGAACTGCTCATGTCATCTATAATTTATTTTCAATCAGTATAAAACGTGATAAAAAAGAGAAAAAGATGGTGTCCAATGTAAACAAATGGTTTCTAATGTGAGTGTGGCATATTAAGACAGTTTTCAATGCTTAAGTTAAACATACTGTTAGGTTAAATCTTCAAAGATAAATCCTCGGCATTTAAGCCTCAAGAATTATTTGTAGAATAAGAAAATCAACTTTGGGTGGTTTGCCTTTTTTCTAAAAACCCAAACATTCCGCAGACATGCGCAACAGACCGGAAAAGCCATGTAGTTAAAGTAAAGTGTTCATTCGAATTTTTTCGGGATATCATATAGTGTTCATTAACTTGATATGGACAACCTTTTCATAGAAAAAACAAAAAAGGACACTGTGTACAGCCATCGGTGGTGAAAAAATATTCGACAGATCATTGAAAAATTAATATGATTGAGATTAAACCTAACTTACTTCGTACCTAACTGACATAATTTTTTATATGTTTTGTGTACAATAAAATTGAGAATTGATGATGGGAATGTGTCAAAGAGACAACAAACCGACCGTAAAGCGGACAACAGCCGAAGGCTAACAACGGGTCTTCAATCTCAACCCCCTATAACTCTAACCAATGTAGAAAAAACAAACGCACAACAATACATCAGGGACTTTCTATAGTTTTCTTAGTATAGAAAGTCCCTGATTACCTGAGACTACTATAACACTATGTGTTATAGATAGTGTTATGGTAGTCTCAGCTGAATACATACAATAAAACTCAGTTCACTGAGAGAAGTCCGAGTCCGATGTCAGAGTAGGTAACAAAAGAAACTAAAAAAATGACAATGATACATAAATTAACAAAGAACTACTAGCAGTTAGTGACATGCCAGCTTCAGACCTCAATTAAACTGATTGAAAAATTATGTCATCATCATATAAATACCAAGTACAAAAAAATATCGCTCCCGTTAGGGGTTTAGTATTATACCATCATCACTGAAATATATGAGAAGAACATAGCCCGTAGCATGCCAACAACCGGAAAACTTGTAGCCAGGGGTTGGGGGTTCGGACGAACCCCCCTTGAAAACATTTAAGAACTGTTATAGTCAACGTTCTGTTCGAATTGTGACTGTTGTGGTTGTTGATTGTTAAATTCGAGTTCGTGAGTCCAAATAATCCTGGCTACGGGCCTGAACCGGTTTTAGAATAAATGTGTTTATTTCCGATGCAGTGAAACAATATAAAAGCCAAAATATGCAATGACCTGACAACAATATCGTAGCTATATCCTTCTTGATAAGTCTGTTCAAAAGTTTTGTTAGCTTTTTTGAGGTGTATGCCGACATTTTTGTGCTTTGTAAAGAATATTACCATACAAAATTAGATGTGAAATACATGAACGTATAAAGTGTCTGCATGTTGAATTATATTTATAAAGGATGTACTTGTATAATGATGAAAAATTGTATGTTGGAAAAATAATATAAAGTAAAGTAAACTTAGAGAAATAAACTAATAACTAAATAAAATTGAATTAAATCGCATTGCTAAAGCTCAAGAAAAAGAAGGTGACGTAAGATAAAGTTATAAATAGTTTCGTCTTTTTGTAAAGGATATAGTTAATCTCATTTCTAGAGTTCTTTTGATCATAGCCCTTAGTGTGACGTTGAGAAATTAATTAAATAAACTGTTATCTTTTAAAAGAAAAAAAATGTATGTAATTTGCCGTAGAAAAATAACCCTAAACAGTCAAACCAGTACACAAAACACCACAAACAAAACTATGAAAGGTCAGACTGAACAACACGACTCTGAGAGAGAGCACCGTTTTTTTTATAGGCTAAGCAGATTCTGCTCCAATTCTGACACCCGTCATGTTATTCAGGTACAAATTCGAGGATGTTTCTTACGGTAATTAGCTTTAATAGATACATGTATATATTTTTCCCTTTGAATATTTCATGCAGTGGAAATCGACCAGTTGCGACGAATAAGGCTAAACTTTTGACAAAATATGTAAAACTTGCAACTTTATATGAAAAGATGAACCGCTAGAATTACATTTGGATTTTATGAAAATATGTCCAACTATTGATACAAATTGGGATAAGTTCGTGATAAAGACTCTATAATATTTAGACCCTTTGCGTGATTGGCCCTACCCCTTTCTCTTTCAACTAAAATTATAAATGGCAAATCTTATTTAACATTTCATTGACAGACTCCAATGTGTCGAATCAGGGGACTGTTTTTTCCAACTTACGGTACTGGTTCATGAGTAAGCAAGTACATAAAGTATCGGACGAGAAGTGAGTAGGTGCCTGGAGTACTGAGTCATGAAACTAGAGGCTCTTAAGAGCCTGTGTCGCTCACCTTGGTTTATGTGCATATTAAACAACGGAAACAGATGGATTCATGACAAAATTGTGTTTTGGTGATGTGTTTGTAGATCATACTTTACTGATCATTCTTGCTACTTACAATTTTCTCTATCTGTAATAAACTTGGCCTTTTAGTTACAGAGGAAAATATTTTGGCAATAACTCCTTAAGGGAGTTTTTTGGTCATGTGACTTATTTGTAGATCTTACTTTGCTGAACATTATTGCTGTTAAAAGTTTATCTCTATCTATAATAATATTCAAGATAATAACCGAAAACGGAAAATTTTCATTAAAATAACCAATTCAGGGGCAGCAACCCAACAATCAATTGCCCGATTTGTCTGAAAATATCAAGGCAGATAGATCTTGACATGATTAACAATTTTACCCCGTCAGATTTGCTCTAAATGCTTTGATTTCAGAGTTATAAGCCAACATATACATTTCACCCCTATGTTCTATTTTTAGCCATGGTGGCCATATTGGTTCGCTTGGCGGGTCACCGGACACATTTTTAAACTAGATACCCGAATGATGACTGTGGCCAAGTTTAACCCTTGGCCAAGTTGTTTCAGAGGAGAAGATTTTTGTAAAAGTTAACAACGACGGACGACGATGACGACGGACGACGCCGGACCCCGGACGTCAAGTGATGAGAAAAGCTCACTTGACCCTTTGGGCCAGGTGAGGTTAAAAAAAGTGACCGGACTTACGGAGTACTGGGTCGTGATTAGGTGTAAGGAGTATTTGGTCGGAAATAAGTAGGTTCCTTGTGTACTGATCCGTGAATGCGTAGATTCTTGAAGCACTGGAGTAGATTCACGAAGAAATTTACAACTAAGATTGATCGTGAGTATACCGAATTGTTCATGACTAACTATCAATCAAAGTTGTATTTTTTTTGCCGGGTTCTTGAGTGAAATGGTGCTGGTTCGAAAGTGGCCGTAGGTGCCCGTAGTACTAGGTGGTGACAGATTTAGTTGCGTGGAGTAAGAAGGTGGCTGAAGTACTTGATTGGAAGTAAGTAGACGACTGGAGTACTGAGTAATGGAGATCACCCACGTTATTTGGTGGTGTTCTTGTTGCTCAGTCTTTAGTTTTCTGTATTGTGTTATCACGGTAGACGGCTGTCTGCCTTCGCCGTGTTTTAGTCATTTCCATGACAATGCCATTTTTTTTTATAATCAATTATTGAATTATGCATGTCTCAGCAAATCAATTGAATTAATCGGTTTTCGATCTTTGTGGTTTTTTTTGGTCATCTTAACATGCATTGACTATTTGTTCGAACGCGATCGGTTGTTTACAAGAATAAACAGTAAAACCCTTTAAAACTAACATAATTTTATTCCTTTCACAGTGACGTATATAATACACAAAATTTCGTTTTTTTATATCAAGTTATTGAAATGAATTTAAAACAATCAGTAGGACAACCGGAAGCGCCTGAGTAAGGATTTCGGCGCTCAGTGATACGGTTCACTAGTCGACGTTGTCAACACGTAATGGCGGCCATTATTTGACGTTGGATTTGGCATTCCACGCTGGAAAGTTGCATTTAAGACATTCTTGGATGCTTAAACTTTATGCCACACAACAGCAAAGGTAAAGGTTTATTATGAGATATATCAGTCATTTTTTTCTTTCAAAGAGGTCGTCTCCCATCAAATGATTTAAACGGCAAAAAAGTGTAAAATCATATATGAACACATGAAAATTGAAATCCCAGTTTTCATCATTTCCTTTTCATATATTTAATCCACTATTTACACCAATCATAGGTGTATTACATTCGGATTTCGGTCATGGGTATCCGCCCTTGTCTCCGGAAATATTATACCAACAAAATTAGTCAACATCCGTTTTCAAAATGGTAAAGTGTTCTTCACGATCTCCCTAGAAATAGGTAACCTATCACTTTGTGCGAAGATAATAGAACATTGTTAACCCGTAACTGCAAATCAGGAACATAACTTTAAAGAAAAGTATGCATAGAATAATGTACAATGTTCATTTTTAGTATCCACAGAAGAGATATCATCATTGGATATGCAAACAGGAAGTTGCGTATTAGTTGGACGTGACGTAATAGTTGTCGACGCAGTTGTTTGTCCGATGTCGATCAATGGATACACTTTAGACCATAGTTTGACTGTGTCTGGCTTCATGAAAGCTTTCATCAATATTTCAGCTGCTTGTCATGATTTGTATTTTTAGTCAGATTTTCGGAATCCTCTGGTTTTATCCATTTTAATGCCTTAAAAAAAATCCCCATGGACCCCCATTTTTCTTTTTATAAATCTTTTACATGTATAATAATAAGTCATTTGTGAAAGTCTTATAAAATTTTATTTATTTTTTAATAGTATTTGAGCACTTGAACTGGTCAATGATAAAGCTATGAAAAATCAAGAGAGAACATTTTCCCGCTAAAATTCCAATGGCTAATATCTCGAAAACAAGCGCATGTACCCCTATATTTTTTTTGCTATTTTGATTCCTTAATTTATTCCCTATCAATACATACTAGTTTTATGAAAAGTTATTTATTTTGAAACTGAGCAGCGAACATCCTTAAATCTAGATATTCTCTCTCTTTTACATCGAATGGAATCCATGCTACAGAATCCTTGTATTCTTTTGGTGACCTACAAGAAAAAATGTAAATGTGTTAAAAAAAAAGTCTTTTACTTTCATGAAAATTAATACACATGCTGCAATTTAACCATGTGGCGTAACAGTCAGTATTCATATCATCTGGACTGCCTCGGTGGTTTAGTGGATTCCAAAGCGTGTTCGCCTCGATTGTGGGAGATCGTAGGTTTGAATTCCGGTCAGGTCATATCAAAGACGTCAACATAGGTATTTATTGCTTTTCGGCTTAAACACAGCAATGAGTAATAAGATCACAGTTGGGCTTGGACTCAGAATTATGTAATTGGATATATATGCCTTCTGTGGACTGCTACCTTGTGAACTAGCACATTAATAGATAGACCGACTCCGAGTGTCGTAAACAGTAATGTTGATATTCATATTTCATTATCATTTTCTCTTCTTAAATATACTCTTAACTTGCCGCTGGGCGTCAAATAACCATCACTCCATTCATCATATCATATGAAAGCTTTAGTGTCGGGGTTTCTCAGAAGTCTGACAATTGATACATAAAACAAAAGCTGATACACATGGAAATCGATTATAACTACATATTTTCAATGCCAAAAAAAAAAACACTCATCAAAGATACCAGGTTTTAACTGTGTACGTTTGAAACGCGTTTTGCCTGCTATGTAAGACTCATCAGGTACCGTTATGCTCGATTAAAAAAGTGAGAGAAAAAAAACTAAAGTTAATGAGCACTAATGACCCAAAAGTCCGAAATGTATTGCTAAATACAACGAGTAAATTTATTCTGATACTTTAATCTCTCTCCATACTATCCTATTTGTGATACCAGGAAAGTTATGACAACTCATGCACCATTAACAAATGAAGCTAGAAACACACATATGCAAACGGCTTGCAAAACAGATATAAAATGGAGGACAATATGCTTTAGACACAAATTCTCAAGCTCAGCTGTCGATCTTTTCTGGATTTTGCAGAAGAAATTCTAGCCTTTTCGGAGAAACTTTAAAAGAAAAAAGGGAACTTATAAGAATATATTTTATATACCCGGTTCTTGCAAATGATGTCCAATACTGGATGATATTTCTTGACAGTTTCATACCGTCGGTGGATACAGCTTCAGGTCTGAACATGTAAATTAGTTCGTCTCCATGGCCACTACCATTGAACCAAGACGGGAAAGGTCCAACCCACGGTTCTGGACTTGGCATGGAAAATTGATAATGATATGTCGTCGCTCCATACATAGAATGCAATTCCAACATCATTATTGTTGGGTAAACAAACATGATATCTGCATATAGATGTGTAGCAAGAAGGCTTTGTTCTTTTGGAGAGTTTGCTACAAAGTAAAAGTCACACAACTGACGTTTTACTTCCTCATTTTGTTTAAGATATGTTTTGACACATTCGGCTATAACTTCTTCATAAGCCACTCTGTGTGGTATACCTTCAGTCAGTGAAAAATTAAATCGCTCCTGAATTTGTGGAAATAAAGTAACGACTAATATCGAGCCTTCGTTGGACGTTGTGCCAGCAATCATGTCCAGAGAACGAAAGAATATAGCTACGGCAGAAGTAGGGTCCTCTAGAGAAAGTATTGGATTTACAGGAAACAATTCACCGTCCACTACTGGGTAATTGTCGGACATGTAACCGTTAGTGTACTTTATCGAGTTGAGCAGTGGCATAAAAATCTGTATACCTTAATAGATCTTGGACTGATAAATTTCTCAAACAATCAACGAACGAATATTCATCATCAATTGAACAGCCAGTTCTATTTGCTAGACCTGTCGCATATTCCCTGACAGCCTCCGGTTTACGCATTAGAATTTTGCTATGAACACCACTCTGACATATTACTCTCTGAAACAAGCCTTTGTTCGAAGAAATCAAGGACTGCAGCGATGTACTCATTGCACCTGCCGATTCTCCGAAAATGGTAACGGAATTTGGATTGCCACCGAAAGCTTCAATATTATCGTGCACCCATTGTATTGCTAGTTTTTGATCCCATAAACCAAAATTTCCTCTATCGGCCGGATGGTCCATTGCGAAAAATCCAAACACACCCAATCTATAATTAAGAGTAACGACGATAACATTTCCTGTCATGGCAAAACCTGTAACATCGTCCTCATTTCCATAGCCAACTTCAAATCCACCGCCATGAATCCATATCATAACGGAGTATAGTTTCGTTTTACTGATCAATTTTGGTATGTGGATGTTAAGGAATAGACAGTCCTCTGAAATACCAGATGTAAACGATGTCTTCTGGAATTCTGGTACGTTTTGAGAGCACGCGGCACCGAATGACGTAGCATTGAGCGTGTGTATCCAGTTACCTATAGGTTGTGGTTCTGGAATCTCCGTTGTCCTAGTGGGGGTTTAGCATATGGTATGCCAAGGAATTCGAATATAGTATCACCAGTCGTATTATTAAGTGTTCTTTGAATACCTTGAACTTGTCCTGATGGTGTTGCTATAGATACATAATCTACTGCGTCAAGACAGTTGGGTAACGATAGGATAGGAAGCAAAAACAGTATATAGGATAACATTTGCATAGTGTTAAATCAAACCATAAAAAAATACAAATTGATATTCTTGCGTAATACAACTTAGTTGTTTGAAACATGAATTAATTGTCCTTTTAATAATAGAACTGCATCGTTGAAGTGGTGTTTTGATCCTCAAAAATCACTGTTTAACGGTTTTATTATTATCACTAAATTCAAATACTGGAATCACAATCAGTTTGAGGACAGATATTTTTGATTTAATTCGTTCTAAAGTCATGTGTCAGCCACTCACCAAACTGTTCAATTTCTCATTTCGTTGTTGAGTATACCAATCACTCTGAAAAGTATCGAATATTTGTATTAAGATAAAGGCGATATTTGTGAATTGTGAATGGAAACAGGGGTGTGTGCCAAAGAGACAACAACTCGATCATAGATCAGAAATGTCTGTATACCAACATATTGATCTACTATTGCCTGTATCAAGTGTCCTTAAGAAAATCATTTTAAGGATATATACAGGGCTAGAGGTATAGGGGGAGGGTTGAGATCTCATAAACATGTTTAACCCCGCCGCATTTTTGCGCCTGTCCCAAGTCAGGAGCCTCTGGCCTTTTGCATTTTTTTTTAATTTTAGTTTCTTGTGTACAATTTGGAAACTAGTATGGCGCTCATTATTACTGAACTAGTATATATTTGTTTAGGGGCCAGCTGAAGGACGCCTCCGGGTGCGGGAGTTTCTCGCTGCATTGAAGACCTGTTGTTGACCTTCTGCTGTTATTATTGTTTTTTTATATGGTCGAGTTGTTGTCTCTTTGACACATTCCCCATTTCCATTCTCAATTTTATTTAATTTGTTTTTGTGATATACATTATGTACATAGTTATCAAAGGTACGAGGCTTATAAGTTGATGTATACGCCAGACAAACGTTTCGTCTACGTAATTAGATTCACCAGTGACGCTCATATAAAAAAAGTAAGAAGGCCAAATAAGTATAAAGTTGAAGAGCGTTGAGGACCCAAAATTCTAAAAAGTTTATACCAAATACGGCTAAGGTAATATATATATATTATGCCTTCGATAATATCACGTTCTCTAAAAAAAAACGATTATTTATATTACTCACGACATAAGTCATTTTAGTTAACACTATACATGAAGATATATACACAATCTTTTTCATAATTGGAATAGTCATTTATTGCCTTATCAAAGTTTGACACAAATGCCTTGTTTTCAAATAATGTCTTTTACAGAAAATAACCATGTGGATCGTATAGTCAAAGTGTGGCCAGACATCATCGATTTAACTCACTCCTGCTGGTTAACCCCATTATTCAATAGTTGGTCCTCTTTTTATTTTATTTATGTTAATGATATTAAAGAAGGCATACTCAGTAATTGTTTGATGATAATATTTCCCTTGTAAAAAAAAATGATGACAATCTTTGAGGGAACGGGGATGATTGGTCTTTTTATTGGTCATCATTTAATACATCATATGGCTCAAAAAAAGAGGGACGAAAGATACCAAAGGGACAGTCAAACTCATAAATCTAAAACAAACTGACAAGGCCATGGCTAAAAATGAAAAAGACAAACAGAAAAACAATAGTACACATGACACAACATAGAAAACTAAAGAATAAACAACACGAACCCCAGAATCAACAGAGGGTAAAACACAATTATAATATATATTTTGATATTATGACGATAAAATAAATTCAACCAAACATAATTACCACGGTTTGTAAGTTCAAATTTTTATGTAACTTGCTCAATCATACTGGAAACTTTGGAAATGCATATTTTGTATCATTTGTTTTGCATTTTACATAATATTTCCCTGTTTCCTATTATTTGTTTTGTTCACTTATTTGATATGCTTTTCACTGAAAACGTACCATTGTGGTGTATTTTCCGAAATGTGTCGAGTGATGGCGAATTGCCATGTGCGATAAAGTTACGGAAAGGTATGCGATAATATTCGAGGGCATTTGATAAACTTTTCATATCAATCTTTCTGAGTTAAAAAAAAGAAAAAAGAAAAGAAACTAGTATCTCAATTGTTTGTTAAACAATTGAAAGGTCTTTCCTGTAAAAGTGATGTTTTCGTAATGTACTTTGTACGACCTTTCGTTTGATATACGACAAGCATACCTTCTAAAACTTTTGGCTTTTAACACTTTAATGACCTCATCCGCCTACATTTTTGAGGTCCGGAATTTGATATTTCAAATGTACACATCATGACCTTTCATTTGATATACAACAACCCTATCTTAAAAGAAAATTTATTTCTTGCACTCAATAACCCTATCCAACCCATTTTTGGGAGACGTCAATTTGAAATTTGAAATGTACACTTTATGTTCTTGCATTTGATATGCGACAACCTTACCATCTGAGAAATTTGAATGTTTGCACTAAATGACCCCACCCGTCCCCCGGAGATGAAAAGTGGGTTTAAAATTTTCATTTTTAAGTAGAGTTTATTAAGACCTTCAATTTGATATATCAGATGACCCCATTTGACAAAGTGTAAATAATGATGCAATATCAACTATATAAATAGAAGTTATGAAACTTACAAAGTCAATGCAAAACTTGAAAATTTCAAATTGAATTTTTGGCGTTTGTTTCCATGGAATGTTTCTGGTTTTTGGTCAAACATATAACTATGTTAACCTCTTCAATTTCTAAAATATTTTAAGTGGTAAGCTCTTGTTAATTCAGAAATAAATGCTGCCGGTCGCAAAGCTTCAAACTGCAATATCTCTTAAACGACAATAGATATCTCAAATCTGTTAAATGATAAATGATCTACAGTTAAAGGACAACATTAAAGAAAAAGAATTGGGACGATTTCAAAGTTCATCAAGGTCACAATTAATCATCAAATATATGATGCAATACAAAACTCAAGAACCGGAAGTTGTAGAGACTTGGGACTACCACCATTCAACTCAGGACCACTTGACCTTTCAAATATCACAAGGTCAAGGTCATTGTATACTGTGAAGGTCAAGGTGAAATTTCATCATGACCTGACATTGACCTCAAATTGAAGGTCTTGAATTACTGATCATCTTTGCTGTTTATAGTAGGTTGATATCTGTTACCTTTAAAAAGATATACACAAAATACTATACTTTTAAGAATCATCCCGTTGTAACTTTTGAACAGACAGTCGGCCATTTTTGGACTAATCATATAAAATGTAGAGCTCTTCGAGAGGAACGTTTTATACGCTGTATGTATGCAGCAAAGTCTTATCGTTTAACTAATATGTAAGCTTGAAATTTGCAGCGTAATTTTTTTTGCACTCAGTGACCTTTGACCTTGACTGCATATTAAAGGTCACATGAATTAAAGATTATTGGTGAAGATCCCAAGTCTCTACGACTTCTGGTTCTCGAAATACAATTTTTCTAAAATTATGTACAATTTTTCAAGGGGAATAACTCCTTATAAGGATTAATAACAAAATGATTGTACATGTTCATTAACATTGCCATCTGTTCTTGTACATGTTGCTGTTTTCAAATCGATTCTAGCTTGAAAACTTTTTGAGAAAAATGTAAAAGAAAGAAATTGCTTCAAGGGAACATAACTCTCAAAAGGGATGATGAAATCCTTAGCAGCCTCATATGGTAACACATCATGATAAGATCTAGCTATTGTCCAAATAAGGTCATGATATCTTGTAAAACATTTAAGGGGGGCCATGTTGAAAAAAATCAATAAAAGGGAGATAACTTCTAAAGGGGATGACGAAATCCTACAAAAGTTCATCTTGTAAAAGTTCATGATGAGGTCTATCGATGGTCCATATTTGGTCTTGATAACTTCAACAGAAAGGGGAGGAGGCCTTGTCAAACAAATGTTGGAAGAAAAAAAAGAAAAAGAAAAAAAAACACTAGTATCTCAATTGTTTGTAAAACAATTGAAAGGTCTTTCCTGTAAAAGTGATGTTTTCGTAATGTTCTTTGTACGACCTTTCGTTCGATATACGACAAGCATACCTTCTGTAACTTTTCGCTTTTTACACCTAATGACCTCATCCGCCTACATTTTTTAGATCGGAAGTATGATATATGTAACACAGGGTAGATGAGCTTTCATTTGATATGCGACAACGCCATGTTTTAAAAAGTTTGATTTTTGCACTTAATAACCTCATCCAACCAATATTTGGAGGTTGGGAATTTGATATTTCAAATGTATACATCATGACCTTTCATTTGATATATTACAACCCTATCGTAAAAGAAAATTTATTTTTTGCACTCAATGACCCCATCCAACCAATTTTTGGGGGACGTCAATTTGAAATTTGAAATGTACGCTTTATGTTCTTTCATTTGATATGCGACAACCTTACCATCTGAGAAATTTGAATGTTTGCACTAAATGACCCCACCCTTCCCCCTGGGATGAAAAGGGGGTTTAAAATTTACATTTTTTTAAGTAGAGTTTATTAAGACCTTCAATTTGATATATCAGATGACCCCATTTGACAAAGTGCAAATAATGATGCAATATCAACTATATAAATAGAAGTTATGAAACTTACAAAGTCAATGCAAAACATGAAAATTTCAAATTGATTTTTTGGTGTTTTTTTCCATGGAATGTTTTTGGTATTTGGTCAAACACATAACTATGTCAACCTCTTCAATTTCGTAAACATTTTTCGTGGTAAGCTCTTGATGATTCAGAAATACATGCCTCCGCTCGCAAAACTTCAAACTGCATTATCTCTAAAACGACAATAGATATCTCAAATCTGTTAAATGATAAATGATCTACAGTTGAAGGACAACATTATAGAAAAAGAATGTGGACAATTTCAAAGTTCACCAAGGTCACAATTAATCATCAAATATATGATGCAATACAAAACTTGAGAACCGGAAGTCGTAGAGACATGGGACTATCACCATTCAACTCAGGACCACTTGACCTTTCAAATGTCACAAGGTCAAGGTCAAACTATAATGTGAAGGTCAAGGTGAAATTTCATCATGACCTGACATTGACCTCAAATTGAAGGTCTTGAACTACTGATCATCTTTGCAGTTTATAGTAGGTTGATATCTGTTACCTTTAAAAAGATATACACACAATACTATACTTTTATGAATCATCCCGTCGTAACTTTTGAACAGACAGTCGGAATCTTTTGAGCTCAGTGTATAAAATGTAGAGCTCGTCGAGAGGAACATTTTATACACTGTAAGTATGCAGCAAACTCTTATAGTTTTCTTAATATGCAAGCTTGAAATTGCAGCGTAATTTTTTTTTGCACTTGGTGACCTTTGACCTTGAGTGCAAATTAAAGGTCACATGAACTTAAGATTATTGGTGTAGGTCCTAAGTCTTTACGACTTCCGGTTCTCGAGATACAATTTTTCAAAAATTGTGTATATTTTTTCAAGGGAAATAACTCCTTATAAGGGTTAACAACAAAATGATTGTATATGTTTATTATCATTGCCATTTGGTCTTGTACATGTTGCCGTAATCAAATCGATTCTATCTTGAATACTTTTTGAGAAAAATGTAAAAGAAAGAAATTGCTTCAAGGGGACGTAACTCTCATAGGGAATGATGAAATCCTTAGCAGCCTCATATGGTAACACATCATGATGAGATCTAACTTTTGTCCAAATAAGGTCATGATATCTTTTAAAACATTTAAGGGGGGCCATGTTGAAAAAAATCAATAAAAGGGAGATAACTTCTAAAGGGGATGATGAAATCCTACAAAGGTTCATCTGGTAAAAGTTCATGATGAGGTCTATCAATGATCCATATTTGGTATTGATAACTTCAACAGAAAGGGGATGAGGCCTTGTCAAACAAATGTTGGAAGAAAAAAAAGAAAAAGAAAAAGAAAAAAAAACATTAGAAAAACAATAAGGTCTTTCCTCACGTAGGGGAAAGACCTTAATTAGAAAAACTAGTATCTCAATTGTTTGTAAAACAATTGAAAGGTCTTTCCTGTAAAAGTGATGTTTTCGTAATGTTCTTTGTACGACCTTTCGTTCGATATACGACATGCATACCTTCTGTAACTTTTCGCTTTTTACACTTAATGACCTCATCCGCCTACATTTTTTAGATCGGAAGTATGATATATGCAACACAGAGTAGATGAGCTTTCATTTGATATGCGACAACGCCATGTTTTAAAAAGTTTGATTTTTGCACTTAATAACCTCATCCAACCAATTTTTGGAGGTTGGGAATTGGATATTTCAAATGTATACATCATGACCTTTCATTTGATATACAACAACCCTATCGTAAAAGAAAATTTATTTTTTGCACTCAATGACCCCATCCAACCAATTTTTGGGGGACGTCAATTTGAAATTTGAAATGTACGCTTTATGTTCTTTCATTTGATATGCGACAACCTTACCATTTAAGAAATTTGAATCTTTGCACTAAATGACCCAACCCTTCCCCCTGGGATGAAAAGGGGGTTTAAAATTTTCATTTTTTAAGTAGAGTTTATTAAGACCTTCAATTTGATATATCAGATGACCCCATTTGACAAAGTGCAAATAATGATGCAATATCAACTATATAAATAGAAGTTATGAAACTTACAAAGTCAATGCAAAACATGAAAATTTCAAATTGATTTTTTGGTGTTTTTTTCCATGGAATGTTTTTGGTATTTGGTCAAACACATAACTATGTCAACCTCTTCAATTTCTAAAACATTTTTCGTGGTAAGCTCTTGATGATTCAGAAATACATGCCTCCGCTCGCAAAACTTCAAACTGCATTATCTCTAAAACGACAATAGATATCTCAAATCTGTTAAATGATAAATGATCTACAGTTGAAGGACAACATTATAGAAAAAGAATGTGGACAATTTCAAAGTTCACCAAGGTCACAATTAATCATCAAATATATGATGCAATACAAAACTTGAGAACCGGAAGTCGTAGAGACATGGGACTATCACCATTCAACTCAGGACCACTTGACCTTTCAAATGTCACAAGGTCAAGGTCATAGTATAATGTGAAGGTCAAGGTGAAATTTCATCATGACCTGACATTGACCTCAAATTGAAGGTCTTGAACTACTGATCATCTTTGCAGTTTATAGTAGGTTGATATCTGTTACCTTTAAAAAGATATACACACAATACTATACTTTTAAGAATCATCCCGTCGTAACTTTTGAACAGACAGTCGGAATCTTTTGAGCTCAGTGTATAAAATGTAGAGCTCGTCGAGAGGAACATTTTATACACTGTAAGTATGCAGCAAACTCTTATCGTTTTCTTAATATGCAAGCTTGAAATTGTAGCGTAATTTTTTTTTGCACTTGGTGACCTTTGACCTTGGGTGCAAATTAAAGGTCACATGAACTTAAGATTATTGGTGTAGGTCCCGAGTCTTTACGACTTCCGGTTCTCGAGATACAATTTTTCAAAAATTGTGTATATTTTTTCAAGGGAAATAACTCCTTATAAGGGTTAACAACAAAATGATTGTATATGTTTATTATCATTGCCATTTGGTCTTGTACATGTTGCCGTTTTCAAATCGATTCTATCTTGAATACTTTTTGAGAAAAATGTAAAAGAAAGAAATTGCTTCAAGGGGACGTAACTCTCATAGGGAATGATGAAATCCTTAGCAGCCTCATATGGTAACACATCATGATGAGATCTAACTTTTGTCCAAATAAGGTCATGATATCTTTTAAAACATTTAAGGGGGGCCATGTTGAAAAAAATCAATAAAAGGGAGATAACTTCTAAAGGGGATGATGAAATCCTACAAAAGTTCATCTGGTAAAAGTTCATGATGAGGTCTATCAATGATCCATATTTGGTCTTGATAACTTCAACAGAAAGGGGATGAGGCCTTGTCAAACAAATGTTGGAAGAAAAAAAAGAAAAAGAAAAAACTTAAAAACACTAGTATCTCAATTGTTTGTAAAACAATTGAAAGGTCTTTCCTGTAAAAGTGATGTTTTTGTTATGTTCTTTGTACGACCTTTCGTTTGATATACGACAAGCATACCTTCTGAAACTTTTCGCTTTTTACACTTAATGACCTCATCCGCCTACATTTTTGAGATCGGAAGTATGATATATGTAACACATGGTAGATGAGCTTTCATTTGATATGCGACAACGCCATGTTCTAAAAAGTTTAAATTCTGCACTTAATAACCCCATCCAACCAATTTTTGGAGGTTGGGAATTTGATATTTCAAATGTACACATCATGACCTTTCATTTGATATACAACAACCCTATAGTAAAAGAAATTATTTTTTTTTGCACTCAATGACCCCATCCAACCAATTTTAGGGGGACGTCAATTTGAAATTTGAAATGTACGCTTTATGTTCTTTCATTTGATATGCGACAACCTTACCATCTGAGAAATTTGAATTTTTGCACTAAATGACCCCACCCTTCCCCCTGGGATGAAAAAGAGGTTTAAAATTTTCATTTTTAAGTAGAGTTTATTGAGACCTTCAATTTGATATATCAGATGACCCCATTTGACAAAGTGCAAAAAATGATGCAATATCAACTATATAAATAGAAGTTATGAAACTCACAAAGTCAATGCAAAACATGAAAATTTCAAATTTATTTTTGGGTGTTTTTTTTTCCATGGAATGTTTTTGGTATTTGGTTAAACATATAACTATGTCAATCTCTTCAATTTCTTAAACATTTTAAGTGGTTAGCTGTTGTTGTTTCAGAAATACATGCCTCCGCTCGCAAAACTTAAAACTGCATTATCTCTAAAACGACAATAGATATCTCAAATCTGTTAAATGGTAAATGATCTGCAGTTAAAGGACAACACTATAGAAAAAGAATTGGGACAATTTCAATGTTCACCAAGGTCACAATTAATCATCAAATATATGATGAAATACCAAACTTAAGAACCGGAAGCCGTGGAGACATGGGACTACCACCATTCAACTCAGGACCACTTGACCTTTCAAATATCACAAGGTCAAGGTCACAGTATACTGTGAAGGTCAAGGTGAAATTTCATCATGACCTGACATTGACCTCAAATTGAAGGTCTTGAAATACTGATCATCTTTGCAGTTGATAGTAGGTTGATATATGTTACCTTTTAAAAGATATACACAAAATACTATACTTTTCAGAATCATCCCGTTGTAACTTTTGAACAGACGGTCGGACATTATTGGGCTTATTGTATAAAATGTAGAGCTCGTCAAGAGGAACAATTTACATGCTATATGTATGCAGCAAAGTCTTATCGTTTTACTAATATGTAAGCTTGAAATTGCAGCGTAATTTTTTTTTGCACTCAGTGACCTTTGACCTTGATTGTATATTAAAGGTCACATGAATTAAAGATTATTGGTGAAGGTCCCCAGTCTCTACGACTTCTGGTTCTCGAAATACAGCTTTTCTAAAATTATGTACATTTTTTTCAAGTGGAATAACTCCTTATAAGGGTTAATAACAAAACGAGTGTACATGTTTATTAGCATTGCCATCTGTTCATGTACATGTTGCCGTTTTCAAATCGATTCTATCTCTTATACTTTATGTGAAAAATGCAAAAGAAAGAAATTGTTTCAAGGGGATATAACTCTCATAGGGGACGCTGAAATCTTAATCAGCCTCACATGGTAATACATCATTATGAGATCTACATTATGTCCAATTAAGGTCATGATATCTTTAAAACCAACGAGGGGGGGTCATGTTGAAAAAAATCAATAAAAGGAAGATAACTCCTAAAGGGGATGATGAAATCCTTAACAGGGTCATTTGGTAATACATCTTGGTGAGGTCTAGCTATGGTCCATATTTGGTCCTAATAACTTCAACAGAAACAAGAGGCGGGCATGTCAAAAAAATGTTGGAAGAAAAAAAGGAAAAACTAGTATCTCAATTGTTTGTAAAACAATTGAAAGGTCTTTCCTGTAAAAGTGATGTTTTCGTTATGTTCTTTGTACGACCTTTCGTTTGATATACGACAAGCATACCTTCTGAAACTTTTCGCTTTTTACACTTAATGACCTCATCCGCCTACATTTTTGAGATCGGAAGTATGATATATGTAACACATGGTAGATGAGCTTTCATTTGATATGCGACAACGCCATGTTCTAAAAAGTTTAAATTTTGCACTTAATAACCCCATCCAACCAATTTTTGGAGGTTGGGAATTTGATATTTCAAATGTACACATCATGACCTTTCATTTGATATACAACAACCCTATTGTAAAAGAAATTAATTTTTTTGCACTCAATGACCCCATCCAACCAATTTTTGGGGGACGTCAATTTGAAATTTGAAATGTACGCTTTATGTTCTTTCATTTGATATGCGACAACCTAACCATCTGAGAAATTTGAATTTTTGCACTAAATGACCCCACCCTTCCACCTGGGATGAAAAAGAGGTTTAAAATTTTCATTTTTCAGTAGAGTTTATTGAGACCTTCAATTTGATATATCAGATGACCCCATTTGACAAAGTGCAAAAAATGATGCAATATCAACTATATAAATAGAAGTTATGAAACTCACAAAGTCAATGCAAAACATGAAAATTTCAAATTTATTTTTGGGTGTTTTTTTTCCATGGAATGTTTTTGGTATTTGGTTAAACATATAACTATGTCAATCTCTTCAATTTCTTAAACATTTTAAGTGGTTAGCTGTTGTTGTTTCAGAAATACTTGCCGCCGCTCGAAAAATTTCAAACTGCATTATCTCTAAAACGACAATAGATATCTCAAATCTGTTAAATGGTAAATGATCTGCAGTTAAAGGACAACACTATAGAAAAAGAAATGGGACAATTTCAAAGTTCACCAAGGTCACAATTAATCATCAAATATATGATGCAATACAAAACTTAAGAACCGGAAGCCGTGGAGACATGGGACTACCACCATTCAACTCAGGACCACTTGACCATTCAAATATCACAAGGTCAAGGTCATAGTATACTGTGAAGGTCAAGGTGAAATTTCATCATGACCTGACATTGACCTCAAATTGAAGGTCTTGAAATACTGATCATCTTTGCAGTTGATAGTAGGTTGATATATGTTACCTTTTAAAAGATATACACAAAATACTATACTTTTAAGAATCATCCCGTTGTAACTTTTGAACAGACGGTCGGACATTTTTGGGCTTATTGTATAAAATGTAGAGCTCGTCGAGAGGAACAATTTACATGCTATATGTATGCAGCAAAGTCTTATCGTTTTACTAATATGTAAGCTTGAAATTGCAGCGTAATTTTTTTTTGCACTCAGTGACCTTTGACCTTGATTGTATATTAAAGGTCACATGAATTAAAGATTATTGGTGAAGGTCCCCAGTCTCTACGACTTCTGGTTCTCGAAAGACAGTTTTTCTAAAATTATGTACATTTTTTCAAGTGGAATAACTCCTTATAAGGGTTAATAACAAAACGAGTGTACATGTTTATTAGCATTGCCATCTGTTTATGTACATGTTGCCGTTTTCAAATCGATTCTATCTCTTATACTTTATGTGAAAATGCAAAAGAAAGAAATTGTTTCAAGGGGATATAACTCTCATAGGGGACGCTCAAAATCTTAATCAGCCTCACATGGTAATACATCATTATGAGATCTACATTATGTCCAATTAAGGTCATGATATCTTTAAAACCAACGAGGGGGGGTCATGTTGAAAAAAATCAATAAAAGGAAGATAACTCCTAAAGGGGATGATGAAATCCTTAACAGGGTCATTTGGTAATACATCTTGGTGAGGTCTAGCTATGGTCCATATTTGGTCCTAATAACTTCAACAGAAACAAGAGGCGGGCATGTCAAAAAAATGTTGGAAGAAAAAAAGGAAAAAAAAGAAAAAAAAACATTAGAAAAACAATAAGGTCTTTCCTCACGTAGGGGAAAGACCTTAAAAAGAAAAAAAAACATTAGAAAAACAATAAGGTCTTTCCTCACGTAGGGGAAAGACCTTAACAATAAGGTCTTTCCTCACGTAGGGGAAAGACCTTAAAAAATAGACAGAGACTACACAAAGTTGTATCGCAGCCATGGGACTTATTCTGTAACTGATCGAGACTACACAAAGTTGTATCGCAGCCATGGGACTTATTCTGTCACTGATCGAGACTACACAAAGTTGATTCGCAGTCATGGGACTTATTCTGTCACTGATCGAGACTACACAAAGTTGTACCGCAGCCATAGGACTTATTCTGTCACTGATCGAGACTACAGAAAGTTGTATCGCAGCCATGGGACTTATTCTGTCACTGATCGAGACTACACAAAGTTGTATCGCAGCCATGGGACTTATTCTGTCACTGATCGAGACTACACAAAGTTGTATCGCAGCCATGGGACTTATTCTGTCACTGATCGAGACTACACAAAGTTGTATCGCAGCCATGGGACTTATTCCGTCACTGATCAAGGTATTTTGAGAAGTTGTCATTTTAACTTGGTATGTTTGATCATATACAGAATTGTGTTTCACTAACTTGCTTCAAGAGTTTCTAATGTTTGTGCGTCCAGAAACACGTCTTACGCAATGGAACCGGTTTTATAAAAATAAAACGAGACTTGGGATATACAACAACAAAAAAGAAAGAACAATAGTAAATAAACTAATCATAATTAAACAGGATTGAAATTTTGAATTTGCGCGAGACGTGCGTTTCGTCTAAAAAAGACTCACCAGTGACGCTCGAATAAAAAAGACTCATCAGTGACTCTTAAATAAATGTTAAAAAGGCCAAATAAAGGACGAAGTTGTAGAACATCGAGGACCGACATACTCAAAAGAAAGACAAAACTAGGAAAAAATAAATAAAAAACAGACAGAAAAAAAATCTTTTTTGAACATAAAATACATAAACTAAAGTCTTACCTGGTGACAGTTTTTGACATGTAAGAATTTATATAATAAGCCATGTACTGATATTTAAACTAAATTGTAAATTTGTATAAATGTCACATGGTATATGAAGGACTTCATGATCAATGGAACAAACGTCAAATAAAAAAAGTGGTTAATTAAACAGTGTACAGTATTTACATGACCCCTATTAGATGAGATGTTGAAAAGTGATGTTGAAATATAATAATTACCATTACCGTTATGGCTTGTAAATTAGTGCTCGCTTCGTACATATCTTAAAAACTCATAATGTATCGTTCCTTCACGTTTGTGTAAAAGTAAAATCTTAACTTTTTTAGTAATTGATAAGCAATATGCCAAAGTTATCGATTTTTATAGCTTTTAAAGATTAAAACATAAACATCTATTTTCCATTAATCCATTTACAAATCAATGATCATAAACTTAAACCTTATTTTTTCCATATATTTGTCAGACTTTTTTTCCATATATTTGTCAGACTTTATTTGGTCATGTCCTCTCTAAAGCTTCGAGCGTAATAGCAAATGAATAAAAGAACCTGTATAAAGCGAATTTCTCTCATTCGTCTGATTCCATTCCCCATCCAGCATGACGTCTATTTTTGGTTGTACGGGACATATAAATACACAGTCACGTAAGATTGGAATAAGGACGTTTAATGTTATATGCATCTTTTATGGAGAGTACCATACCTCCCCTTCTAAAAGACTA
Organism: Mytilus trossulus; assembly: GCF_036588685.1. Lineage (NCBI taxonomy): Eukaryota > Metazoa > Mollusca > Bivalvia > Mytilida > Mytilidae > Mytilus > Mytilus trossulus. The sequence goes on along the minus strand of NC_086378.1, from coordinate 13,868,966 downwards.
GCAGAAAACCGTTGATGGGTTCGTAGATGGCCTGTTGTGAAAGGTAGTACAATGTCTGTCCCTAACGTTATATCTAGTATACCCTCAATTTCCGCTCTAAAGCACTCTCGACCAACCCACATAGACTACCTACGGGAATAATTGATTTAATTTGTCAATTTCTTCTCGTCATGAATATGCATAAACTGTTTGCCACTGAACGTTTACCAAACCGTGGCCATAATCCATCAGTCAAAAGAACATTGTCTAGATTACGCGTAGTTTGTCGTCTCCTATTCATGTGCTCCTTTGACCTCCTATAATCGGACCCATCTCCTCTGTAGCGGCAGTGCTCCTGTCAACGTATATGTTTCCATCTTACAGAAATTCTGGAACATTTGTTACAAACAATGTCGTAATATCTGTTCCAGTTGAAACACTATTACTTGATAGTCTCATGGACAAGAAGGTGGAGGGATTCCAGCTTGTTGTTTTGTCATGTTCCTGTATCCCGCTTATCGTTGTAATAATAACACTTGTAATTTAACTTGTTCTGTCTGTCCTCGTTTCCCGTATGCCGCCGTATGAAAAAAGTAAAATCACAAAAATACTGAACTCAGAGGAAAATCAATTCGGAAAGTCCATACTCATATGGCAAAATCAAATAACAAAAAGACATGAAAAACGAATTTGACAAGAACTGTCATATTCCTGACTTGGTACAGGCATTTTCAAATGTAGAAAATGGTAGATTAAACCTGGTTTTATAGCGCTAACCGTCTCACTTTGATTACAGTCTCAAACCACGTACCATAATTTGACTTTCACGTAGACAAAGAATCGACTAATCCCGCATCACGCTTAGGCCACATTAAGACCGACATATTTGTTCCAGTGGAAATACTGTTACAAAATATTTCTTTCACTTGGAACTTATATGATAAAGGCACTTTTATTTCATGACACTCGTTTACATAAGTTATTTTATTTACATTTAATAAATTATTAGTATACTATGAGGTGTGCTGTCCAATACAGGGACCAGAGTAACAGACAATTGGTCATATTATATTATATATTTTTATTATTACAAATTGCCTACTTCATTTTCTTTTATATCAATCAACTAAATCAAAATCAATCATATTATGTACTTTGTTTAAGGTGGTATGGGAGTCTAAAATAAAAATGATAGAATTTGTTCATACTTTGTCAAAATGTAGTATCTATTGATACATGTTCAAAAAGTAAAATCACAAAAATACTGAACTCAGAGGAAAATCAATTTGGAAAGTCCATAATCACATGGCAAAATCAAAAAACAAAACGCATCAAAAACGAATGGACAAGAACTGTCATATTCCTGACTTGGTACAGGCATTTTCAAATGTAGAAAATGGTGGATTAAACCTGGTTCTATAGCGCTAACCCTCTCACTTTAATAACAGTCTCATCAAATTCCGTTACATTTACATGATGCGTTAAATAAACAGTCACAATCAATAAAATAGTCAAAATATGGGAACATCAGTCATCATCGTATAACAATTTAACAGGACACAACAACATCTACTATCTACGAACACATGGATTGATTTGAGTGTCTGACGTCAGAAAAATTATATACGTCACATAAATTTGTCGTCCAAAGTACCTGGATTATAAACAATTTTAAATTTTACATAGGCAATGAGCGCAGACAAGGTTAAAAAATCAAAAGTATGTAAGAATAAATTACAGAAATCAAACTAGTCCAAAAGTTATACATAGAATTTATGAGAATCCAAAACTTTTAAAAGGAACAATTTAACAGGACACAAAAACCTATCCACGAACACATGGATCTACTTGAGTGTCCGACGTCAGAAAAATTATATACGTCACATAAATTTGTCGTTCAATGTGCATACAAACAATTTTAAAATTTACATAGGCAAAATTATAAAAATGATAGGTCACCGTGCATTTTCTCAAGCTACAGGTTGTGACAAAATGACAAATTTTGTATGGATTATACAAGAAAAAACAACATTTTGTGAATAGAAACTAAACAAAATGATAGAATTGTAAAATAAATTAGGAAGAGATTGCTTTCATACCATGCTTTGAGAATATCAAAAGAAAAGATAGGGTCACCGTACGTTTTTTCCGGCTAAAAGACAAAATAGGAAAATTTCATGAAGAGTCCTTCAGAAAATGCACTGTTTTAGAGTTACCTCCCCTTAAATTGCAAATTTGAAAATATTAAAAAAAAAAACCAAAAATAATCTACACTTGTAAAAATATTAATATTTATATGTTATATTCTTATAAATTGGTTCTTTGAAATGAAAATTCACATTAAAAATCTGCATTCCTACATCAAATTTTGCTAACTTGATAGAAAATTTGGACCTTAAATTTCTCTGTTTTTTACAATCCAAGATGGCGAAAGACACCCATACTACCTTAACCTATTTTTAATTTACTTTACATTATGTTTGAAAATTACATTGTAATTATTCTGCTCATTTTGGCAAATAAAATATTTGTTGTGTGTTTGTTTGTTCGTATGTATACGTACATGTATCTTGTTGAAATAACACCACCCTGTATTAGTGCAGTTCTTCCTTAACATTTTACCCCCTAAAAAAATGCAACATTAATTTCTAATTAGCATTTATATATATCTACTTAGTTTTAGTGTGCTGTTATTAAGAATGCATAAGCCTTTTTTTTGGTTTTTTGATGCTTTAACTGTTGTTTTGTTATTTTTCAATTTGTAACTTTAAGAAATTTCACAGTTATCGTTCTTAAAAACTGTTAACAAGGTAAAATCATTTTCTTAAGTGGGGTCATTTTCGAGGACTATATATTTAAGCTTTCAGCTTTTTTAGGACACTTCACCAGTTTACAATAAATCTATTCACAAGAACTTTATTTACCAAATCGATTTTAAATTTGATAAAATCCACAGGCCAACACCAATTAATCATAGGAAACATCGGGTACATTAGATCATTATTTAAAGTACCTGTATGTTTGTGTAATATAGTGTATTTAGTGGACACACCGATTGCCGGACCATTATAAAGGTAAGATTTCTGTTTTTGATTTAAAGCATGCTTTCTAGTTTTATTTTATCATGGTAAGCATGCAGTTATTACAACTATTTCTTATCTAATCAGTAAAAAAGGGGGGTGCGCTGACTGACTGAAAAAGGGGGAGGCGGCACTCCAGTCATACTTCAGTGATTCCCTATATAATCAACATAATTTTCACCATTGTGGCATCTTATGCTACATTTATATAAAGTAGAATCCAAATAAATACTAATATTTATTATACAACTCAAACGATCGAACTACATTTACAGAATGAATAATTTATAATGAACCCGTGTGTGGTCGAAATGATAGATACATAGAAACTGTCACAGTATCAAATATCAGCGGATGTAACTGTTGATATTAATGGAACTACACCAACGAGAGAGCGATCCAGCCCCCACCCCCCTGAATTCGCCTATGCTAACCGATGACCACATTAGTGTACACATACTTGAACAGTCGAAGGGCAGATCTAGTCATTTTCAAAAGGGGGGTCCGAACCCAGGATAAAAGGGGGTCCAACCGGCCATTAAATGCATTGATCGTCTAAAAACGGGGGGTTCAAACCCCCGGAACCCTCCCCTGGATCCGCTACTGAAGTCTGTTTGACTTTCGAGTGATGGGTGACTTTGGTTCGTCTTGGGGAAAATATACGAAAGAAAGTACCTTTACCCACAGAGTATGGTATTGGATTGGTAGGGGTGGAGAGTTCTTCATTTTTGTTTTGTTTTGTTTTTTGTTTTTCCATACATGTATATTATTTGCTCATTCTAATATGACGTGCTTTTTTCGCTTAGTGAATAAACCCATGCTCTAAATCCAATAAAAATTGTTTGCACATGCGTATATTGACTATTGCAGAATAATGAATTTCATCAAATTGGCATGCATTTAATATATTACGGAATTTTAAACACTTCCAAACTCTTAAATCATGTAAATGTTGTAACTAATTCATTAATTATAACTGGAATGTGTTGCAGTTCGAAATTGACATTTTTTACCTAGATACGACAACCGTTCATGCTGGCTGTTCAAAACTCTTCCAGTCTGAAATAGTTATCAAAGATACCAGGATTATTATTTAGTACGCTAAACGCGTCTACATAAGACTCATCAGTGACGCTCAAATCAAAATATCTATAGAGCCATACAAGTACAAAGTTGAAGAGCATTGAGGATCCAAAATTCCCCAAAAATGTGCCAAATACGGCTAAGGTTTACTAAGTTTATATTTAGGTTTTTTTTCGATGGTACCAATTCAATATTTGACACTATAATGTATGGGGAAACTTTGGATTCAGAATATTTGTTCATTCTAATCATCTTTTTTTATTCAAATTGTGAAAAATCCATGCCCCCCCCCCTTTTTAAAAAAAAAATCAAATGGTCGTTCCCTAACTGCTAGAAAAGTTGTCCGAAAATTTGAGTTCGGTTCTACGTAATCAACATTTAAATGACATATAGTTTACAAGTGTGAACAAATCTTATGTACAGGTAACTTAAGTTCAACCAGACTCAAGCTGGCAGCCACTTTTATCGGCCAATCAAGATAGCAGCCACTTTTTTCCAGCAGCCAATTTTGACGATATGTCTAAAAACCAAAAAAATGCATAAGACTCAAACGTTCCAAAAATCGCTAAATCTTAGTTAAATATAATTCAACAGCGGAATTCGACAATTTCGCGGCTTGTACGGAATTTAAAAGCATTTCATTACGTTTTAAATATGTATGTGAAGTGAGCTGCTAGTTTGTTATTTGATATTCGATAATCAATATCCGACGGTTGCTAGCAGTCGGTTCAATATTAAAATTCAGTATGATTTTCATAGTTAACAGGAATGAAAAATTACGCCGCAAATAGTTTTATGACCCCTTCAAGCTGTCGTAAATTCTCGTTGTCCTCGAATATAAACCCTTATATAAATTGCATATTTGTCTTTATGTAATCTAGATTTTAATCAATAAAACGACATCAAATATCCATCAAAGATTTAATTTAATATATTATATATAAAACTAAAACTAAAGCCGGCCACTCTTAAAACATTCAGAAATATAAATAGAAATATCTATGGAAAGCCAAAAAAAGAATAAATATCTAGTGAAAACCTACAAGAGACTGCCCAGATGACAGTGAGACCCCTGGTGTTTCCAGGGGGTGTTTCAATATCCCAAAATGCAACGATATTATAAACTCTGTAAAATATAAAATTGTGTGTACACATAAACGTGACTAAAAGGATCTTGGGTTATGGGTATTGAAAAATACGTAAATGGGAAACTTTGAACCTCTGTGGTGGCCAGACGGACCCGGATCCCAGAAAAATATTTAAGTGGGGAATAGCTTGGGTCAATACCTTTAAAATGAGCTAGGTCCGGTTCGGAACTTTGCCGTAGGGATATACCGAAGAGTACCGAATGTGTGATTGATATGAAAAATATGTAAATGGGCAACTTTGAACTTCTGTGGTGGCCAGACGGGCCCGGATCCCAGAAAAATATTTAAGTGGGGAATAGCCTGGGTCAATACCTTTGAAATGAGCTAGGTCCGGTTTTGAACTTTGCCGTAGGTATATGCCGCAAAGTACCGATTGTGTGGTTCAATTGAAAAGTACGTTAAAACACAACTTTGAATCCTTTCGATGGTCGATATGCCATGATTCCAAAAAAATATTTAAGCAAGGAGTAGTCCAGATCAATTCCAATGAAATGAGCTAGGTCTGGTTCGGAACATTGCCGTAGAAATATGCCGAGAAGTACCGAATGTGTTGTTAATCTGGGAAGTTTGCTGAGATGCTACTTTAAACTTCAGGGTTAATATTCAACGTTACATTCTGACTGCTGTTAATTTACACTAAGTTCTGTAAGTTTATTGCATCAATAATAGATATTAAAAAATACCTAAATTGACAAAATCCCGAGAAAAACTGATGTCATACCTAGCTGATAAAAAAGTCATATTTTCATAGAACCCTTTCAAGACAATTTACAATTGATTTCTTTTTTTTTTGTAAAGAATATATAAGTGTATGTTGAGTTACAGAAATAAACACAATTTTTAAGAAAAATGATGCATTAGATTGGATATGACAGCGAGTACTTTCCAGACTGTTTGAATACCAAGTCAAAAAGGCACAATCATTTAAAAAAATACAATTCGGAACATTTCGATATTTGCTGGAATATGTATAAGAAGAACTTTTCAAAAACCACCTTGAGTTGGGTAGACTAGTCACATTTTGCATGAAAATAATATAAAGGAAACAAATATTTTCCGGAGTAGGTATTCACCAGAAAATTATTCCCAACGTCTCATAAGGGCTAGTGATGCCCTACAGGTTATAAGTTTACTATTTAAAACGGGGACCCGCTTGGCAAAGGATTTTGTGTTAAAAGGATAAAGTAGAAAACCAAAGGAAGTGCTGGTAAAGCTTATTGGAGTCATAACGCATCATGTGTGAACCCGTACAGAAGTTTTTCATAAAAATGAATTTATACTACAAGCAAAAAAACCGTGGTATACCTTATACATCTAAATTAAGGAAATACGACTTCAAAAAGACATAGAAAAGACATCTGTTATTAACGTGAAAGATGGTAGAAAATTACTACAGTGACCATTAAACCGTTTTTAGGCAAGTCAAAGTGCTTTGCATACATTTGATTAGTAAAATGTCAGAAGCACAAAAGTGAAGAAGGCATCGAAGGTACAGCAGATGCTTCCAGTAGAGTTGGCAAAACCCAACCCCGCAACAGATGAAAGTTGTTCCATTTTTTAGGTCAACTGAAGTTATTTTTACTGAATCAACCAACTAAGACACTAAATTAACGTTAAAAGTTATGAAAGTATAGCATATTGCATGCGTGATTGAAGGGGGTGACCGTTAAGACATATATTGTAGAATTACACCTTCATATGGATAAATTGTACCCCTGAAGGGTAAATCTTACATTCGCCTTTCAGTAAAACTAGCACAAAAGAATGCCATTATTAACGTGAGCTGTGTTATCAAAAGTACACATAAAGAGGTGAATTAGAAAAGTACACATAAAGTGCGCCAATATAAAAAAAAAAACGTGAAAATGAATTGAACCAGAAGGGTTTAGTTTCCCCCTTGTGTTTGAAACACATTGACCAATTTTAAAGGCTAAATACTAGAACTAGCTTTTTCATTAACGTGTTTGGGTATGATGGTGTTGAAATAAACAACAACGAGAAAAAAAATTGAAGAACCCAAGAAAAATTTCAAAGATAATCGGAAAGGACAGAACCAACGCAGACATGTAACTAAACAACAATACTGCTAGATAAAAAAAATTATCACATTTGTTCAGAGCCCAAGTGTTATCTACAATGTTAAAGTTTTTTTGTCGAAAGTGTAAAAAGCACTGTTTGAGAGAAGACAATTTAGACGAAAATTCATAGTATTGGGATTAGAGGGCTGGAGTGAAAATCAAGATACCTGAAGAAGATACCTTTATAAGATATACAACTGTAAACGTAAAATGCGATTTCCTTATGTAAATTATGCTGACGTTTAATGTTACTTATAACATATAGACACATGCCAACCTGACAAGTCAAAAGCTTACAGGAATGCTCACCAACAAAATACACCTTCATGTTTTTACTACCGCGTCAGGTATGATGTTGGAAAATACAAAGAAACAAAAGTGTACCCAGGAGGTGACATGGTTATATATATGTGCAATTGGATGATATATTTGAAAACTAGTGTCATTTGTTTAAAAGCTTACAGGCCTTGACGTATTTCATTATTACACGTCATCAGGGATAGGTTACGATTCGGCGTTAAATATAAGCAAAGTTAGATCACAATTGTTACAAGACCCAGACATGTTACTTCTGTTTGAATAAGCAGCACGAGAGGGGACTGTGCTCAAATAAGCCATTGACATTGGGTGGCCAACAACAAATACATCAGTGAATGCGACCCTCCACAACCTTCCCAATGATTTTTTTTGAATACTTAACTAGTAGTACTAACTTTGAGTATGTGTTGGCCATGTCAGAACCGTAGCCAACAAGGGTTTTGAATTGGTGGACGACTTTGAAGTCATTGACATGTGGAAAGAGGAGGATGAGGTTGGGTACATAACTGAAGGGGATTTGGTTACTCAGTCGACCTTTACGATAAGCTTAACGATTTATCGTTTTTACATGAAAACAGAAATGAACATGTTTCATAAGTTGGTATACCGTATTCAAATCCGACAAAGGTGTAAAGGATGTTCTTTATAATAGAAATTTGAAACAGAGTTCTTCCAATGGGTTGGTATTAACAAAAGTGTATCATGTGTTTAAATTTAAACAATCATGTAGGCTTGAAATTTGCATTTACCTGAATATTAACCTTATAACCATAACTACCACTCGCACCGTGTCTGAAAAAAACCCATTTTTTTCAAACTGATGAACAAAGTTTGGAAATACCATGGTAAACATACTTAAACGGATGAATATAAAGTAAGTGACTACCGAAAAAAAAATCGTACACATGAAGAAAACTGAACTCAAATTTGACAAGCATGTGTATTTAGGAGCATGCATATTAGACATTTCAAAGATTTTAATGTACGACATTCATTATGAAACCTTCGGAGACGAAGTTCGACTATTGTTTACCGACACTGATAATTTAGTCTATTAAATTCAAACTGACGACTTTCTAAAGACATGGTATCTCAAATTCAAAACAAGTTTGACACACTTAACTATTGTACGGACAACCGATCGTTGAATTCCAAACAACGTCAGCAAATAGTGATTGGCGTGTTTGAAGATACATTTGATGGTCAACTGATTGCTGAGTTTGTAGGGCTTCGTGCAAGATGTTTTAATATCGAATTAATGATGGTTAAAACACAAGTAAAGCTTTAGGAAAAACCAAACAGGTCAATCGAAAGATAATTCCGTGAAACGATTACCAGGCGTGTTGTATGACCTATCAAAGTTGTCATAGAAAAATGAACGTCATTCGCAGTTACCTTTAAAACGTGGTGACTTAAGAAACTAACATACAAGATGACATACGTTACATTTTAAAAGATGGAATCAGAACAATGGCAATTGGACATTTTCAACTTGAAAACGAATACCTTAGAGACGTGTGGTGATAGAAGTAACAATGCCTGGATTAATCAAACCTCTTAAATATTGTTATATAAGAAACAACAAAATTTATCATATGTTAAAATAATATGAATGATATTGAAAGATGATTGCAATTTTACACCCGTTTGGAGGCTCGAAAACTTAAAATAAGTGTTACGTGTACACAAAATTCTACTTCCAAACAAGCCACCCTCAACGGGAAATTGGAAAGAACAGTTAAAACTTTTCATATTTGACAAGTTTGTTAATGCGGGTTACCCTACGTTCCAAACCTTTTAATCCTACCGTTAGGGGACATGTAACCCATTGGACGACAACTAGCAAATAAAGTTGAGAATGAAAATGGGGAATGTGTCAAAGAGACAACAACCCGACTATAAAACTTCCTTCCCTCCCTACGTAATGGTAAACTTCTTGAAATCAAGATCTGCTACAACAAATGACAGACACATTTGGATTCTATGGAAATTGAGAAATACATTACAATCCCAGTGTAACCCATTGGAGACGGCTATAAAACGAATAGAGAAAGATTTTATAACAACCATTAAAGAACTTGAGAAAAAGGTAAATGACTTTAAGACCACTCTGCAACAAAAACTTCAGGTACATAAGATTAAAAACTTGACACATAAAAACATTGATGCACTCTTGGAACGTCCATTGTCAATGGAAGTTTAAGAGCAAAACAAGGAAGATCTAGAGAGTCTGATGATGTGTGATTTATTGAAACATGCGGGTGTGAGATCAAAAACCCTAGGTGGTTCTTCACCTGGTAAAGATATAACCCAGATGTTTAAGCCTTCACCATATTGCTCGCATAGGGAAAGTAGCCTGTATGATCTTGTGCAAATTGCCAAAGACTATACTTCCTGCTAAAAGGTTGTTACTGCAAATCTGATTGTTATATACAAGAATTAAAGGACTTAGGGTACATTTTCCATTGAAGAAAGATCTATTTCAAACCACCCTTGGCTCGTTTTTCTGAAGTTAAGGTTCATAAAAGGACCCTTTTACGTAGACTTTATTAAAATCCATGGTACGATACGTTTGAGTTTGAGTGTTCTATACGTGGGACAAAGTTAAGACCTCTTCGGCCCACCTAGGGATGTATTCCTTTTTAAACACGCTTTTCTTTAAAGTATTTCAAACTGTATCGACTACTTTAAATTAACCCTGTTTCAATGGAAAAAGATTACCATAAAAGTTACGTACACTTTGTGTTCGGGTTCAGTTTAACTAGCATTAAAAGAAGTCATCTTAATGAATCTATGTTTGGAGGTGTTGTATTGATGAACGAGATTATTCAACACATCGATGTTAGTACGCGTAGAATAAGCCAAAAGTATTTAAAAAAGAAAGTTTTCATTGTTCTCATCCAACATTGTTTTTTTCGTCATTCTCGGTAGAGTACAGTTCAATGTTGTGTTTTTGACGAAACTCTTCTGCCTCTTTGCTGCAAAATTCAGCACCTTTATCTGTTCATAGCTTTGAAACAACCCATGATGGTGTGATGAACGCTTGCAATGCATCTTTGACCGTAAAACATTTCTTGTTATGAGGGACCAATGTTTCCCCATGAAATACTGTCCTTACCAACATAACATTAAGTACTTCACGGGATATCACTACGGAAAATTTTCTATCAAGACCCATCCGACCCGGTCTATTACCTGCTTCAATATTTTTTCTGGGATCCGTGCCTGTCTTGCCACCAAGGAGGTTTACAGTTGTCCATATTCAGCGTATTTTGCATTATCGTTTTAATGAATGGGTGTTTTTATAACGGCCTTGTTATATGTCAAAGGTCTGTATTAATGGTCGAGGATGTCTATAATGAACCGAGGCTCAATTACCACACATTCGGTACTCCTCGGCATATCTCTATGGCAAGTTCCGAACTGGACCTAGCTCATTTCAAAGGTATCGACACAGGCTTAACGCCACTTAAATATTTTTTTGGGATCCGGGCCCGTCTGGCCACCACAGAGGTTCAAAGTTGCCCATTTACGTATTTTTCATATCAACTACACATTCGGTACTCTTCGGCATATCCCTACGGCAAAGTTCCGAACCGGACCTAGCTCATTTTAGAGGTATTAACCCAAGCTATTCCCCACTTAGATATTTTTCTGGGATCCGGGCCCGTCTGGCCACCACAGAGGTTCAAAGTTGCCCATTTACGTATTTTTCATATCAACTACACATTCGGTACTCTTCGGCATATACCTACGGCAAAGTTCCGAACCGGACCTAGCTCATTTTAAAGATATTAACCCAAGCTATTCCCCACTTAAATATTTTTCTGGGATCCGGACCCATAATCCAAGATCCCTTTAGTCACGTTTATCTCTACACCCAATTTTATATACTACAGAGTCTATAATATCGTTACATTTGGAGTATTGAAACATCAGGGGTCTAGCTGTCATCTGAGCGGTCTCCCGTAGGTTTTTACAATATGTTTATTCTTTTTTTGGCTTTCCATAGATATTTCTTTTTATATTTTGGAATGTTTTTAGAGTGGCCGGCTTTAATTGTAGTTTTATATGTTATATATTAAATTAAATCTTTTTTGAATCTTTGGTGTCGTTTTATTGATAAAAATCTTTATTACATAAAGACAAATATGCAACTTATATAAGGGTTTATATTCGAGGACAACGAGAATTTACGACAGCTTGAAGGGGTCATAAAACTATTCGGGCGTAATGTTTCACTCCTGTTAACTATGAAATCATACTTTTTAATAATTTTGAACTAAAATTTGATATTGAACCGACTTTTTGCAACCGGTTGTATATTGAATATCGAATATCAAATAACAAACCGGCAGCTTACTTCACATACATATTTAAAACGTAATGAAATGCTTTTAAAATCAGTACAAGCCGCGAATTGTCGAATTCCGCTGTTCAACTATATTAAACTAAGATTAAGCGATTTTTGGAACGTTTGAGTCTCGTGCAGTTTTTTGGTTTTTAGAACATATCGTCATAATTGGCTGCTGGAAAATAGTGGCTGCTACCTTGATTGGCCGATAAAAGTGGCTGCCAGCTTGAGTCTGGTAACTTAACAAGGTGTCTAGATGTGAACAAATTTAATGTGAAACTAGTGTGCATTACATTAAACCCTATACAAGCTACGACTCGTCTTATACGGTTAAATTTATACTTGAAAACTATAACTTGTACAAATCTTCAACATACTTGCCAAGTTCAAGAACACGCACCAACCTCGTCCTTTATTGCATTGCATTATCTGCGATTCCAGATTGTTTTTGTCTGTTCATATACCTATTAAATACGTCATATCATTTTTTCAGATTGAATGTACATCATGTCATTGATACTGTTCGTCATCTGTTCTTTCGTCACAGTTGTCTTTTCCAACAACAATCAAATAAATACCGTAATGGTCGAAACTCCATCAGGACTAATCAAAGGTATTCAGAACATATTTTCAGAGAATGGAGTTCAAGTTAACGAGTTTCGCGGAATAAGGTATGGAAAGGCTCCTATTGGTCCTTTCCGTTTTCGGAAACCGACACCGGTTGAAAAATGGACAGATACGTTTGATGCTACTAAATTTGGTGCTGCTTGTGCGCAGCTGCAATTGGATTTTTTACCGGGATATAAAAAACTTGACATGTCTGAAGATTGCCTTTTCCTGAATGTTTATGTTCCAAAAGTATTGAATCCATATAGAAAATTATCTGTTATGGTTTGGATCCATGGTGGTGGACTCTCAATGGGGCATGCTCATGATTATGATGGTGGACGTATTGCAACAGAAGGTGATGTTATAGTAGTGACTATTAACTACAGATTAGGAATTTTTGGGTTTTTCGCATTAAATCATCCAGCTGCGAGGGGAAATTATGGTGTTTGGGATCAGAAACTTGCTTTACAATGGGTACATGATAATATCGCTGCGTTTGGTGGTGACCCTGAATCGGTTACAATTTTTGGAGAGTCTGCAGGCGGATGGAGTGTGAATGTACAAGCAATGATACCTTCAAACAAAGGACTGTTCCAGAGAGCTATATCTCAAAGTGGTGCGTTTGACTTTGGAAGGACATTTACGTTGAAGCCGAAAATGCTGAGAAAATATGCCGAGGACTATGCAAACAAAACAGGATGTTCATTAGACGACTTATATAAATTTACACATTGCTTAAGGGAAGTTTCAGTTGATGAGCTTATAGATATGACAAACCCAATAAAGACAAATCCAGTTGACAGAATACCACTGGAAACAACCAGTTCGGGGGTTGTTGATGGCGAACTTTTTACTGACAATCCGTTTAGACTGTTAAGCGACAAAACCTCAGATGTAGCAAAGTTTTTCAAATCTATTGATTTCATGGCTGGAACAACATCTAATGAAGGATCTTTGCTGTACATGGTTGCCCCACCGACTTTTCAAGATCATTTTGGATTTAATATGACCGAGGGAATACCATCTAAAGTTGCATGTGTTGGCATCATAGCACCATTTGTAGAATTGTATTTAAACAATAATCCTGCATTAAAAAAAAAATTATGTGATTTTTACACAGTCGATGGTTCTGTTGCCGAACAAGGATTGAGGGTGTCAGAATTCTTTGGAGATTTATTAATAACATATCCCGTTGTAAGAATGTTGGAATATCATTCGTCATTAGGGGGTGAAACGTGGCAGTACAGATTTTCCAAGACATCTCCATCTCCCATTGGTGGACCTCCGCCATCTTGGTTCAAAGGGTCAGGTCATGCTGACGAGCTCATATTCATGTTTTCCAGCAATCCTTTTACAAGCCCTGATACTTCTCTATCGGAAGATGAAAAAGAGCTATCGAAGCATATGATCAACTATTGGACTTCATTTGCGAAATCTAGGCAAGTTTACTATTTTTAGTATTAACTATTCGATATATTTTCATTCACTTGACAACTAATTGTTGACAAATTATTTTCGAAACTCATTTGAAATGTCGGTTAGGCAGGGTTCACCTGACCTTGTCTAAGTTGACCTGATTTTTTTTATAGTCCAGTTAACAACGTTGAGCTTTTCAATGCCTTGTTCACACTAACATTGAATTCGAATCAAATACGAATCGAATTCGCTTATCGCGTTCACACACTGTTCTTTTTTTGAGTCGAATTGATTCAAATCGGCTAAATCGCATTATCAGATTCGCATTAGAAATGCGTTCTTGTTAATATCAATTTGATTTTAAAGTTAAATTCATTTGGACAGTAAAGCAAATTTGACGCATTCGAATTAGAATTTACGTTTGGAAATAGGTCAATTATATTCCTGAATTATATATGGACTGTAACTTATAAGATGTACATGTCTGTCTAATGTTCATTGGTCGACGTCAACTTCCGTGTTAAAGAAGTTATAGGCCCATTTGCTTGGCCGCAGTATACTAGTATATGTATTTCTTCATCAAATTGGGGATCAGAATATTTTTTAAGAAAAACCCATATCTCCTTTTAAATGGTCATTGCAGTAAAAGAAGATTGATTTCTAGGATATGTCCTTTTATAGGGTATATCATACCTTGACCTCATTTTAAATGGGTCATTGGACATCAGTGATTTGAAATTAAGTTTTGCTTCTAAGAATTAATGTATTTCAGGAATCCCAATGAAGGAGGAGAGCCAGTAAAATGGAAGCAATTCACACTTAAAGACAGAGATTACGTGAACCTTGATGTCCCCATCAGGGCGGATACCTTTATGGCATCAGATAGTGTGCAATTCTGGACAGAGCTGTATGAGAGTTATGAATTTGAGGCGTCTGGTGGACTAAATGAACACGACGAATTATAATATTATACTTATATAAATGATCAATCCAATTAAAATATTCATCTCTGATTACGTAATGCTACATATGATATATTTTTTTAGGTATAACGTAATCAGAGATCAATATTTTAATTAAAAAACACAACCGAACAAAATCACACAAAGCACAATTTCAAATAAGAAAAATAACAGATATCATAACAGATTAATAAAAGATAGAAAACAAATGACAAATATTTATTTTACAACATAAATCACACAAAGCACAATTCAATAGAACATACACTTATTAAGAAGGGATATAGTTACCATACTGTTGTCAGGTCATTAAAGATTGCATATTTTGGCGTTAATATTGATCACTTATAGGGTCTTTGCATCGGAACTAAACACAATTATTCAAAAAAACAGTTGTTGACACGGGTTATGTTCTTCTCATATATGTTATGATGGTATGATACTAAACCCCTAACGGAAAGGATTGTGCCTGATATTCACATGATGAAATCATAATCTTTCAATCAGTTTAATTGAAGTCTTGAGCTGGCATGTCAGTTAATTGCTAGTAGTCTGATGTTGTTTATGTATTATTGTCATTTTATTTATTTTGTTGTTTATATCTTCTGACATCAGACTCGTTATGCGTTTACTTTTCTACATTGGCTAGAGGAATAGGGGGAGGGTTGAGATCTCATAAACATGTGTTAACCCCGCCGCATTTTTGCGCCTGTCACAAGTCAGGAGCCTCTGGCCTTTGATAGTCTTGTATTTATTTTAATTTTAGTTTCTTGTGTACAATTTGGAAATAAGTATGGCGTTCATTATCACTGAACTAGCATATATTTATTAAAGGGTCAGCTGAAGGACGCCTCCGGGTGCGGGAATTTCACGCTACATTGAAGATCTGTTGGTGACTTTCTGCTGTTGTTTTTTCTATGGTCGGGTTGTTGTCTCTTTGACACATTCCCCATTTCCATTCTCAATTTTATTATTCAAAGCTCCGAATTGTATACGACATTAAATCACAAATTCTCGCTTGAAATGTTTTACATTGTCTTATCGGGGCCTTTTATAGCTGACTAAATGCGGTACGGGCTTTGCTCATTGCTGAAGGCCGTACGGTGACTTATAATTGTTAATGTTTGTGTCATTTTGGTCTTTTGTGGATAGTTGTCTCATTGACAATCATACCACATCTACTTTTTTTTTTTTTTTTTTATAAAAACCAGTTACACAGAAAAATTTTGAATATTTATGCGATTAAAATTTATTATTATTATCGCCTTTGATTTTTCCGTATATCTTGTTCATCCGTTTTATCCGGTACGCTTCCGTTAGGTGTCCGTTTTATTCGTTACTCGTCCGTTGGATATACGTTCGACATCAATTCTGTCCGGAACGTGTCCGTTTCTCGTACGTTGCATATCCGTTGTGTGTCCGTTATGCATCCGTTACACGTGACTGTCGTTCGTTTTATTTGGTCAGTACATCAACGGACTCCCAACGGATAACAATTTTGTCAACGGACAACTTTTATTTTCATCCGTTAGGCGTCCGTTCGTGCTACCCGGTAAGGTGTGACCGAGGCTTTATTCACAATGCAAGAATTCCTCACGATTTGGCATCTTTTTAAGTAATATATTATAGTATCAAGAACTGTCTTTCAAAAATGAGTGCAATATATCATATTATTGAACCTACAACATTCACAATTCATCACGGTGTCCTTCGTCTGCACTCGCTGATTCAAGATTGGACGCTGGTAGTTGGTTTGACCAGAGGTCCAATATTTCAGGTTTGTAGTTACTTTTTTGTGTTATCTCATCGTCTAAATCCAAATAGATTTTGTTTTCCATATCGAATTGTTTCCATGGAACTGACCCATCACCAGCATAAGGCACGCTGAAATGACATGAAATAAAGAAAGTGACCGGACAGTTTATGGATGTGAATGAAAAAATAGAATTGTTACTTGATGATCTTGGCTAGTTATAGAAAATGTTGTGTTGCTTTTAACTTTTCGTAAAGCTTTCTCTCTCGGAAACTTGATAGTAATTTACTAAATATCACAATCAAATATTGACTATAAGAGGCAAGCAGAAAGTACTTTAAAAGCAGGGTCATTGCTATGAGAGAAAAAAACATGGCTGATTTTACCCAGGAATTGATTTCTAGGTCCATTTCATTTAAATTTGTAACGACTACCCGACGACTGGTCACATTGTAATAGAAAATATCTTAAACAAAACAAACAGACAATATATACACATTGGGGACGAATAGTTAAAGGATCTAAATTATAAAAATGACTTGCCTACAGTTAATGGTAAGAATTGCGCTTACTAAGAATGTTAATGCGCACGGATTTTTTTATTACTAGTACTCCACAACAAATGTATATACGATTTATAAAATATGACTGGCGTGGCATATTATTTTGTAAAATACAGCATTGCTAATATTAATATACTAACCCAGTCTTAGCAAAAGATGTCCAATAACTTATCATTTTCTTTCCAAATTCTTCATCTCTATCATTCATTATCTCTTTTTCATCCAGTGACAGAAACTGAGATACATTAAAAAGGTAAATCACTTCATCACCATGCCCGACACCTTTGAACCATGACGGAGGAGGCCCGCCGAAGGGTTTTGGACTTAATTTTGATACCACATATTGATATGTATTACCTCCAGAGTGATGTTCTAACATTTTCATGATAGGATAGTAAAATGTAATGTCAGCCCAGGAATCGGTTGCTTTTAAAGATTGATCTGCGATAGACTCTGCGGAGTAATATTTACACAGTATGTCCTTGACGTTTGAGTTGTTAGCATACCACAATTCAACGAAGGGTGACAGTATTCCGTTACAAACTGCTTTATATGGAAAACCTTCAGTAACATTAAAAGCATAGTGTTCTTGGAAGCTTGGTGGTATCATCATATATAGTAAGGATCCTTCGTTAGAGACAGCCCCCGCCATTAAATCTAGAGAACGGAAAAACTGGGACACATCTGATGATTTGTCTTCCAGACTTTTAATAGGATGTTCGAGAAACAATTCATAATCTACGACCGGCATACCAGTGGATTCAAACATGAGCTTGTCCGCTGGTGTTGAGGCAAAAGGTTCGGTCAATTTCAGGATTTCATCAGCTGTTTTCTGTCGTAAGCAATCAACGAATATTTGCTTTTCATCGAATGGACAGGAAGATTTTTCAGCTATTTCTGCTGCAAATTTTTCAATAGAGGAGTTTGTCACAACAACAGTTCTAGATACAACACCACTCTGTGAAATAACTCTCTGAAAAAGTCCTTTATTTGAAGGTATAAGTGATTGAAATGATGCACTATATCCCCCCGCGGATTCACCAAATACTGTAACAGACTCAGGATTACCTCCAAATGATGCAATATTATCATGTACCCATTGGAGTGCCATCTTTTGATCCCACAAACCATAGTTACCTCTTGCCGAAGAATCACCCACAGCAAAAAAGCCAAATCCTCCAAGTCTATAGTTTATTGTTACAACAATCACATTTCCGTCCATTGCAAGTTTTCCGCCATCGTAGAGGTGTCCATGACCGACCATAAATCCGCCACCGTGTATCCATACCATTACTGACAAACGTTCGTGTAAATTTCTTGGAACGTAGACATTCAATACCAAACAATCTTCAGACATGTCTGGTTTACTTATTTCAGGCATAAAATCGATACCCGGCTGCATACAGATTGCTCCGAATTTCGTTCCGTCATGAAATTCTTTTCGTTTTTCAAGGGGTTCTGTTTTTTTGAATCTCAACGAACCAATCGGTGGTTTGGCGAAGGGTATGCCCCTGAATTCATATAAAGGTTCTCCTGTTTTGTGATAGTTCAATTTTAGTCCTTTGATTGGTCCAGACGGTGTTTTTATATTCGTTGTGTCAGCACTAATTTGAACAACTAGAAAAGCAAAATTCAACCACCCGAACGTTGATTTCATTATGGTATTAGTTGAACGTCCTGTAAAGAAAAATATTGATTTAAAAATGATGCAAAACCGAAAATATTAAGTTAAATATGTATGAAGCTGTATTGGGCAAATCAATACAATTTCTTATACATGTTAGTGAGATAAGGAGAGTTAAAATAATCTGACTGTTTGAATATTCAACACATTCCTTTTATTTGTTTCAGTCACACTGTAACCTTTTATACCGTTTTAAAATGCTACGTTTCAACTACGTTTTGAATAAAAATGTCCCGTTATTTTGAAAGCTGGGTTTACTACTAGGTTAGTGCCTCGTTCTTGTCACGTTTTGCTACGAACTCGTACGTGTAGACCCACGTTTCCAACACGCATTGATACGTTTCGATACGTAGTAAGCACGTTTTGTTACCTTCCGCTATGCTTTGATACGTATTTACTAAGTTTCTATTTTTTTTCTATTTTTGCTACGTTTGTTGTTGAATTTTCAAAACATACGGGACAGGTCCCGTTTTAAAGAAAGGATCACCACGTTTCGATACGTTTCGTTACGTATATCCCCGTTTCGCTTCGCTTTCAAACCGTAGTAAGACGTAGCTCTTGAAACGTGACAGCTGTGATTGCTATACGCGGACTATGACATTAAGTAGTTATATTTATCTTGTATGATTATGTTTAATACTATTTACAAATAGGAGAGCAGTTTCAATTTAAAAAGAAACTATCTTTAAGCCTTTTCCAACAATTTTGTGCAGTCTATTTGATGTTGTGGCGTTTACCCACTAACCACTAGCCCATGTTAGCAAGAGAGTTGAGGAGTCACAAACATGTTTAACTCCGCCAAAATACTTATGTAAAATTGGGAATGTGTCAAAGAGACAACAACCCGAGCAGAAAATAACAGTAGGCCACCAGTGTACCTGATACATAAATACCATACATTTCTCTGTGGTTTTCTCGTCTAGTTTGGGGTTCGCTCATTGACCTATGTATCCGCACATACATGCCATTAGGTCTCTAGTGAATCCACGTTTCGTTGGCAATCTTTTTTTTATATTGATGTTTTTTCAAAAGTTTTTGGAAAAATGAAGACAGTTTTTTTCAAATCTGCTTTAATGTATTCGTAAGGTGTGCTAATATAAGTATGTATATGGATGTGTAAGTGTAAGCGGTATTATTTTTTTTTTTAAACAAATACGACTAGACACTTGTCTGCAATACTACAATATAAACAACAGAAAATCTTGTTTGCAACAACAGGTCCCAAACACGCACCGGTAGGATTTGATTTGATATGGAAAAAATATATTAAAATATGTCCTTTTTATGCCAATCACTAAAGAAAGTGAATTAATGAAAATGAGTTATCTTTTATCAGCCAGTATAGTTTAATTCTGTCAAAATAAACTTTTTCATACTATTAAATCCTACCAAAAAGCCTGAATTGCCGATCAATCTAACTGCTAATGAAAGATCCCATCAGTGAGCTACTACTTAATATTTTTAAATATTATTACGCTGTGCGTATTAATCCTGCAATGATATTCTTAGCTACTGGCGGGGTTTGTCATAAAAATCTACTTATTATACATAACTTATTTATAATATCAATAGATGTGCGCAGTTATAATGGCTACACTAATATTCACTGAAGTGTTGCCACATAAAAAGTAATTTTCTTCTGTTTATGAGCACTAGATTCCACAGGCGCTTGTCTCAGATCCCCCTATATAACATTAATAGTAAGGGTATATTGCCGGAAAAAAACAGAGACAAGTACCTGTGTAAGAAAGAAAAATATAAAAATAGCACTCATTACTGTAAAAATAAATTATGTATGAAAAGCAGAAGTGTATGTTCATATTATATACATAGTTTTTAAACTCGTTTGTTAATATTGAAATTCAAATATATTTTCATTATTATCCGTGTTTGATCAAACTTGAATTTGTGTTAAAACATTATCACTATAATGTACTTGAAAGCAGTATTTACCTTGACTATGTCGTTTAGTGTGTCAGATGAAGTATAGGGTACTGGCAAAATGGCTGTCGCTATCCTAAAAGATGCCAATATGGGATAGCGACCACAACTAACAGTAAACCCTCATCTGACCTACTAAACGAGTCCATTTAGTTGAAATTAAAAAAATTTGCATGCATGGAGAAACAAACTAACCTTGTGTAAATCGTTAAAGATGTGCAAAATAACAGAAAACAGGATCTATTACAGTGTACAATCGATTTTTTATTTTTGTTTATTATTTATTATACACGGAGTTCTGAAAACTGAACCCTATGTAATCAAAATGGACTTATATAGCCATTAAGTTATAACTTTATTTAAAGTCAGTTATAATAATCGGCCAAAAAATGTGTCACAAAATGATAGTATTATATATTAATGATTTAACCATATTTTATACATACAGTTCAAATTAAGTCAGAATTATATATTACTGTATATAATACGATTGGAATGAAGAAAAATTTATTCCGAACAAAGGATCACCAAACATCATAGCAATGGACATGACAATAAAGTAAAAAATAAAGATTTAGGCAAATAAATGATATACAAATTAAAACAAAAAAACAAAAAACAACCACAATTCTGTGTGCATTCGGTTTATTCATTGAATGCCAATATCCTTTGATCTTCCAAATTTCTTGATAGAGTGATCTAAATACAGCACATAAGTAATATAGGGCACTATATGGATGAGAAATATAAAATTTCACATATATTATATACAACTCGTCTAAACATCAACTCAACAATGTTAGATCTGTAAATATATATATATATATTTCAAAAGTCACAAAACATTATATTTACAAAGTCACAAAATCATAAAGGAAATTCGTATTTTTAAATGTTTGTGTAATTCTTTTAAATTGGGTACATGTAAACAAAGAGAATAACAATCATAGAAGTAAAGAGTAAATGAACTTCGAGGAAAATTCAAAAAGCCAAAATCAAAAGCACAAACTCATCAAACGAATGGATGACAACTGTCATATTCCTGCCTTGATACATGCATTTTCCTATGTAGAAAATGGTGGATTAAACCTGGTGTTATAGCTAGCTAACCGTCTCACTTGTATGACAGTCGTATACAATGCCATTATATTGACAACGGTGTGTGAACACATACATTTTTAATTAATCAACATTGATCTATGTTCATAGTAACATATTCCACGTCAGAGTTATCTATCTTTTATCAGTCACTATTTTGAATATTATAAAGTTTAAACATTATGGAAAAAGTAAATCCTTTATAGTCCCTAGTGTGGACAGAGTATAACTACAGCAAATTTTTTCATACACTTTCCCAGTTAAATTCTTTATATTATATGCATGAAAAATTATGTAAAGGGATGAAATTACACGTAAAAAATATTGGGTACTGAACCTTTATGTTTAGTAGTGATTATGTTCAGTTAAAAAAAGTTAAAAAAAAAAGTGTGTTTGAAGCTGTCAAAATGAATTTCAAACCCCCTCAACATCGAATTGTACTGTATTGGGGGTTCTAAATTGCTTTCTTGCAATATATTGCAATGTCTAATGTGTGACGTCATTCAGTAAGTAAGGAGTATTGTAGGTTAGAAATGTGCGACGTTATTCGGCATGTAAGGAATGTATAATGTCATTCAGTATACAAGAAATAATGGGTATGTTTGATATCTAAATAATGTTCTTAAGTTTTTATTTGGAGACTTGTTATTGACTGTCCCTTTTGTATCTTTCGTCCCTCTTTTGTTATCAATTAGAGATGTTGACATGCAGTAAAATGTTTCTGTGTTAAAGCGAAAACAGGATTATGTGGTATAGGCAGTGTTTAAAACAACTGAAGGAACTAAAGAAAGATCGGTTGGTTAATTGCATCACATTAGTTGTGAGCAGACAGCACAAAGTATTTCGATAATACAGTACAAATTTTGTAAAAACAAATAACATCAATATCCCCCCTTTTTTGCACAGATGGATATAGAGACAGATTCACACTGCTCAAAGTTGTTTACATACAAACCCATGCACACAATGAAAATGTAAGCACATCGATCGGGGAAAATCCTTTGAGAACTTGCCTATAGACAGATGGCCCAGAAGCCACAAAAACTGGTTTACACTGGATTTATTTTTTACACCACTGGAATGAGTGATACAGTAACCTGCTTTTACTATAATGTAGCACTTAAACAGTCGGTGAGGTTTGATGGTATAGATACTGAACGATGAAATCTGAACCCTTGCAATCCATTCCGCCTCCGGGGCAACCTCAGTGGCAACCCATTCAACCTCCAGTGCATTTGAATCAACCTCAGGGACAAATCATGCAAATTCCAGGGCAACCAATTCAACCTATAGTGCATACAAATAGACCTAGACATCAGTAAAAAGACCTTATCTTTTAACTTACCTGTGTTTGAGTATGCTGTCTGCAATCGCCATGATCTGTATCCCATGTTGTGAGTTTTTGGAATTGGTTGACTATTTGATTCCCTTCACATTGTTTTCAGTTTTCTGAAATTAAGTATGGTTCCTACACTGGTCATATAATACTGGTTTTGTTGAATTTGTTTGTAATCAAATGAGTTGTATTTAAAAAAAAAGTTTTCATTCAAATTTTCACTTTTAAAAAAAAAAATGTATTTTGAAAACAATAGTGTTCACTGAAAATGCCATTCCAAAGTTTCTGTAGAAGTTATCATTCAGGTCAATGTTCATTTTTGTTTTACATTTCATATTTTATTATTGGAATTTAGTGCTGATTTCATATGAAAATATATATTACAAGTTTTAGATACCATATTATTGTTTGTTAAAAATTTACATTATTTTTATTGACTGAAAATAAAATTTGCTTCATTAATTTCAGAGGTTGTTTTTCAGGTTTATAATCACCCCATAATTGATATTTTACATTTTTTGTTTGTATAAAGAGGTGTTTGCTAATGTAAAGTTTACCTGCTGAGTCAATTACCTACTTTTGATAACACAGATTTTCTAACCTGCTGTTTTGTTGTTAGTGGCATATGCCGAAACGGTGGTCGCTGTAACATGTATAATCTTTCAAAGAGAAAGCATCAAAATATAATTCTCATTTACTTCCCTTGAAAATGAACTTTTATTACAACAGGCGCCATCAGAATTGGAAATCTTGGGAAAACTTGAACGTTTCTTTGTCCTCACGAACATTTGTTTATTCTAAATCAGTTAGTGTTTACTGCAAAAATGACCAAAACAAAATCCCGAGGAAAAGGTTGAAATTTGAAAGGTTCAATTTCCAGATACCTGTTCTAACATGTTGTATATTTGACCTTAATAAATAAAGGCAACAGTCGTATACCGCTGTTCAAAACTCATAAATCCATGGACAAAAAACAAACTGGGGATAACAAACTAAAACTGAGGGAAACGCATTAAATATAAGAGGAGAACAACGACACAACATTAAATTGTTTAACACACAGAAACGGACTAAAATAGTCTTCCACAGTCATTGATCAGAACATTTTGGAAAGTAATGCATCCCATTGGTCTTCCGCAGTCATGGATCAGAACATTATGGAAAGTAATGCATCCCAGACAAAATGTTAACTTTTATTCAATATTTTTTATGTCGTGTCACATTTAATGCATTATCTATGGACTTTACTACAGCATTCTGAATTCTCTCTAAATAGTTCCTTTGGTTAAAGTTCAAATACAGTCTATATGAAGTAGCTTGTACTATGTGAAATCTTCTTATGTCCGGTATGACTGATGCTTGATACCTGTACACTCTCTGACATACCAGTCGTTGTCTTGTACCTCAAAAGACTCACTGATTGCAATGAGTGTCATTTCAGGGAAAGGCACATGAAAGAAGTCAATGTATTCAACAGAAATATAACAAAAACTCAATAAGTAGTCGCTTCTGGGTAAAGAAAGCTATTGCCGTTTTTTTAAAGTATTTTTGTACCCTTCTGTTTTAAAATATACAAATATACACGTCTAAAAAATAATTTTCCAACATTGTCATACTTTTTTGTTGGCGACAATTGATATTATTTTCGGTTGGAATTGTTTCACATTTTGCTCATTGTTGAAGTACGTTGATCTATAATTGCTTAAATTTATGTAGCTTCTTATTATACATTAAAGCATTTTACTAAAGGACAAATACAATTATAATTTAATATTAACGTCTTACTATATTGTTTACCCCAGGAATAGATTAGGCAGCAACCATTTGATTTTCTATGAGAGCTATGGGAAAAACAATTTGATTTTTTAGCATTACATATAGTGGCAGCTGAGGGTGAAACAAACATTTTTTTTCTCAGGG
This sequence comes from Mytilus trossulus, assembly GCF_036588685.1. Taxonomy (NCBI): domain Eukaryota; kingdom Metazoa; phylum Mollusca; class Bivalvia; order Mytilida; family Mytilidae; genus Mytilus; species Mytilus trossulus. Next base: position 13,843,644 of record NC_086378.1, on the reverse strand, counting down.
TCAAATACAAATTATTTTTTCTCCCAAAACTGGAAACAAACTTTTTCTCCAAAACAATCCATAGCCACCCCCCCCCCCCCCGAAAATCAAATGGATGCTGCCTTACCGAACTGTATTTGGCAAACCCTTTCGGAATTTTGGTTCTCAAATGCTCTTTAACTTTGTACTGTTGATGAATCTGTTGCAGACGAAACGCACGCCTGTCGTACACTATTTTAATCCTGACGAGTTCATCTATAATAAAAAAGTGATTGTTATATATGTTTAAACTTTTCATTTGATCCCTAGCAGGGTTTCTATTTTTTATCGCGTGCTTTTTTATACATATTTTACATATTAGTAGTCGTGGTACATATAACTGATATTATTTATATTTAGAGATGTAACACAATGGACCCCCTTGGACAAAGTATGCATTATATGCAAGTCTGTGGTATGTAAGAATTTATAAAACAATTACGTTCACATGCATTTCAAATCATTAAAAATCCTAGGCTTTAATTCTGTGAGATAAATAACGGAAGACATTGTGTAAGTTTGCATTAAACGTCTGGGTGTAGCTAAAACATAAGCAGAACTGACTGTTAAAATGTCGGAAATCACTGTCAACAAACATTCAGTCTACTTAAAACTAAAAGTTAATACTGAAAAATGGTTATTTTCAATAGTAGATAAACAAGAGTGGAAGTGCACATGTGACAAATAGCCGGGTTTTGTTCTGCGTGTCTTACGTCATGTTTACATCGTCTTTGATGTGGTTTACCATCGACGTTGTCGTGTTTACTAAGTACCAATGTGACCTTTTCCCGAATATGACGGTTATGCCGACTGTGATTTCTCATTGCTATACGACGTGTCACGTTATTTATACATCCAAAGTTCATGTATTTAGTTACATCTTGGACAAAGCAGATATGTGTGATATTAGTATTCAAATATTCTGTTTTAGAGTTGAGTTGAAGTCAAATGATACCATGACCCTCTTCGAACGGGGCTTGTGTACGGTATTCGTGGTTGTATCGTCATTTGACATCAATTTTTTTTAAAAGATTTTGGAAGTCTATTAACATATTTCTGAAGAAAATATTTCAATTTTGGCACGTGTTTTTAACAGACTGTGGGATTTCCAATGTGAACCATTTGTGCCCCTTTTCTTGTCCTTTCTTATTCCTTTATTGATATGAGGTTGACTTCATACAGAAACTTCGATCTAAAGAAGAAAGATAAGAAGTTAGCAATCTCCCACAACTTTACTTTCCGTATATAGCAGATGTTTCCTCACTAAATAATTCAAGATTCCATCATACAAGAGATAAATGATACAACAGATACAGTTAAGTCTGTCTCATATCTTGACTTACATTTAGAAATTGACAATAAGGGTAGGCTAATAACAAAACTTTTCGACAAAAGAGATGATTTCAACTTCCCAATTGTGAACTTTCCTTTTCTATGTAGCAATATTCCATCAGCGCTAATAACATGAGCAATACGACGGGTACACCATGTGTACCAAGATCTGCATACCCTTCCGGAATACCTGAATTCATCCAGAGTTTTTAGCGGGGTTCGTGTTCCTTAGTTTTTACTTTTATATGTTGTGTCTTGTGTACTATTATTTGTCTGTTTGTCTTTTTCTTTTTTAGCCATGGTGTTGTCAGTTATTTTCGATCTATGACTATGACTGTCCTTCGGTATCTCTGGTCCCTCTTTCAATGTGTTTCAATATTCATATTGTAAATATGCACATAGCAGTTGTTCATAATTTCTTTTAGAAAGAAATGATACCCTTTGATTGCAGCGTTTCAAATTGACTTCCTTCGCCCGTCTTGGGTACACAAAAGGCAAACACAGAGCATGAAAAACTTAATACTATTTTTATTCCCTGTATAATTGTCATTGACGAATAAAAACAATCCACAAAGAATCAAAGGATAAGAAAATCAATTACAGCTTTATGGAAAACAAAGCTTTTAGTTAAGGAAGACAAACCAACAACCGAAACTTTGTACTGTTAATGTACTAAGGTTAAGACAGTCTTCAGTACCTATTCTGTAATCATGTGTACACAGAGAATCAAAACAAAGCTTTTAATATATAAATGTCAATGACACTTAGAATAAACCAGAAGTTTAGTAAATATTTCATTCATTTATGTATAACAAATTTAAAGCAAAATCAAATACAATCAGTTCAATACTAGTTGGTTGTACTCCCGGATGAACAACGACCGAAACATGACTCTGATAATGTTAAAACGATAAAAACTGCAGGTTTAGTAAATATTAACTTTATTTATGAAAAGCAAATTTAAAGCAAAAAAATCAATAAGTCATGGATGTCAATACAATTCTAGGGTGTGTTACCCCTAGATAAATGTTACGCCTAGATAAATGTTTTGATACGCTTAAAATTAAACCTAAGACCTGTCTTCCCTGTATATGGAAAATATGTTGTTTTCTGATCAGAATTTCAACCATAGATAAAGATCTTGATCTTCATTCACTTTCTGGACATTTAGATTATGGAAATGGGCGGTGTTATAGAGCGCGGTGAGCAAAATGCTCCATGAAACATTCACTCTTCTTAATCAACACATGGATTCAGAGCTACGATGAATCTGCATACTACATAGGGTAAGCGTAGGCAAGAAAAGTATATTACTATGTTCTCGTGATGTGTTACACCACTCCAATGTTAAAGGAGGGGAGGGAGTAGCCAACAAACACGTTTAACCCCGTCACATTCTATAAAAAGTACTATATTTTAACATCGATTTCGAAGAGGAAACAGAGAAATAATGCAACAATTTGTATATTCAAGACTACTGAAAGATGATAATGAATAAAATAAATGGAAGGGACAAAACAAATCAAGCTAATATACAGAGAACATCGTAAACTATGTATTACTCCTTTGTCATTTCAGAATAAAATGGAGAACGTGTTAAAGATGCAAAAAAAAAACAATCAAAGAGTAGAAAACAACCCAATGATACCAATAGGTCTTCAACACAGCGAGGAAATACTACACTTGGATGCTGCAGCTGCCTCCTTAACAAATATACTTGAATGGAGAGTTGTCTCATTGGCACCCATGCCACATTTTCATATATCTTTGCGTACAAGTTCAGTGAAAATGGACCTCGCACTAAACTCCAAAACATATAACAAATCAAATTAAATTTAAAAAAAAACATACAAGATTAACAAAGCCAGAGTCTCCTGACATGGGAAAGGCACAAAATGCGGCGGGGTTAAACATGATTTGTAAGAACCTTATATTTGGTAATATCAAGTCATTAACACTCGAATAAAGAAATTAATGTTCTTGCCTCCGAAAACATTAATGAATTCGGATTTGTTTCATTCACTTGTTTTTCAGGGGAACTGTTTTGTACTTCCAACTTTGAGCTTATTTTTTTAATTTATAGAAATATCCATCTGAATCTGCATAAAATTTCTGCATTTAACAAGACTTTAGTATTTTGCTCATGGTGTAAATATTTTTGGAACATTAAGGTAATATAATATAATATGATATTATAAACATTCTTCTAAATATCTATTTTGTATTTCTGTTCATCGGTTGACACATTTATCATTGAGATTGCCAAAAAAGTAAAGGTAGCTTATCTATTTCTTTTATATTCTTTTGAAATTTTATTGAAATAAAACTGAATAAATCTACATGTTAACAATAAATATTTTCTGCAGTTAGTATGATAACAAATTATTTTTACACAGCATACAGCATAAATCTTTTTTCACAATTGAATTTCCTTAGTTCAAACCTGATATCTTTTAAATAGCATTCAATACTTTAAAAATTTGAAGGTGTAAAGTTTTAAACCATTTTGAAAAGAAATATTTTAATGATTTAAAGTTTAAAAATTCCGATAAAAGAAAGTAAATCCGAAGATATTTTCACCATTTGCCCGTTAGTTTTAACAAACCGCAAGCCATAACGGTATTGTCATTGACTAAAATCAATCAACCTTTTATAAGAATCTATAATATATATGAAAGCATGTGATCAAAATAAGCGATAAACCGCACCTCTGGTCCTACTATTCCTTACTCAAAAGTCACTGTCTGTACATGTTTGTTTATAAAAATTTCTACCTGAATTCACCAGGTAATAAACTTGATCAATTGATCGTTGATCATTTAAAGTCTTGAACGTGGTATTTACCGTTCGGTCAAATTTTCAATACAATCTGCATGTGTGAATAAGGATTGTTATAAGATTCATCAGCCATTATATCTGTCTGTCAGATTCAGTTAATGGTATGTTCATAAGGAATCTACATCTTCATCAGAACAGCTGATCATTGACTAGAAAAAAACAGGTAAGTCGATACACCTGTTAATACAATTTTATTGGAAACATAATGGTATAACATATATGTAAATGCAGGACAAGCATTTTAATAATTTTATATAAATATTCACCAAATATGTTTATATATTCTCTTCGTATATTAGCATGTAAAAAAAATAATTCAAATTTCATGTTTTATTAAAGCGGACGTCTTTGAAAATGTAACCACATTCAAGTCAGAACTTAATTTCAATCATACAATACCATGCCCACATTGTTGCTACCTTTGTAGATGTTCAGTGGAGGCATGTAATTAATGGTAAAGCCTTTAGTAATGGGTTGTACTGCATAAATAACCACATATTACATGTATAACATGCTTGCTTCATTCATGTGAAAATCAATAGTCCATTGTATATAGTAATGTTATGCATTCGGTTTATTAAGGAAGTCGTAATGTTCATACAGAATTAAACTATTGGTAGTGGAAAAGCACATCATAGTCCCTTCATATGTCTATCCATTTCACCACTTTAAACGAAAATAACGTTTCTTTAAGAGACCACAAATTAATAAAGATGTTAGCTTACAATTTGGCATCTGTTTCTCTACATTAAATATGTCAAATTTAGATACATAAAAATTAGAACAATTGACGATATACATGTCTGTTGAATAATATGCACATATTTTTCTCTTGTATATTCTAAATAATCGTACTACATTTTATAAGTATTTTGATGACTCGATATTGTAAATCTGCAAGTTTCTCGATATGGAGAAGGTGTTATTTATTCTTGACTACTGACGTTCATGCGACACGAACTCGACAAAACAAATACTAACAATAGAAAACTAACATTTAGTATTGAATGACACTCTACAGTGTATATAAACATTATATAATATACAAACATGACTTATTAAATTCTGCTTGGACAAATAAAAGCATTTTGAGATTGTGATTTTGAAAAATCTCAAGTATCTTGTATCAGTATGGTCGTATTTTGCGTTTAAAATAATTGTCTTACGATGCAGACATTTTGTCTTTATCTTTTGAACATTGTAGTTCGAAATGAAAAATAACGAGTTAGAAAATAGTCTTTGTTTTTAGCCATTTGTTTCAACTTTTCTTTGTCTATAATATAGTTTATGCCAATGTGATATCTATCGTGCGAGTATTGATAGTATTTCCATCTTTTAAATTATAAAAGAATCTAAATCATCTATGAGCAGATTTTAATTGATAAATCAATACGTCCTATTCACCTATTAAAAAATGTTATAGTTGATGTATCAACCAGTCTATAAAGTTTTTTCAGTATCTACCAAGTCTTACATGGCTTTATCGTTGTTTTATATGTTAAAATATCAGTAGACATTTGGAGAATTTATTGAGGAAGAGAGTTTTTAGTACATGATTTTATCAATTAGCATCCTGGCATAGTGCCATTCTGATAATTTTGAATATGTTTGATCAAACCCCATACTGACTAACTTCTTCAAATTTGTATAAAAAAAATCATTGAAAATTTAAAGAAAGGGGAATCAATATTGAATCCGGGTAGTTGCCTCGGACAATACTGTTCTCTTTGACATTTCCATGAAAGGTTAATGTTGGTTGCTTATCATTCACTGTTCATATGGAAAAGACAATATGTAGCTCATTCAAATCACCTCAATTGAGTGACTCTACCAGACCACACAGCACAATAAGAACAATCGTCCAACTGAATAGATCTTTTGAATAAACACCTCGCCTTTGCTGATCCTTTTCTAGTTATACACAACAGTATAAGAAAAGTATTATACTTATCTATAAGATTAAACTGTTATAATTGTCAGCTAGGGGTTATATACGTATTAACCTTTATAAATATTTGATTAATTTTTCGTGCCTTGACAAGGCACAGATCACGGATCAATTACTTTACCTGGTGGGACATCTCGGTAAATACAATACCTACGTTGCTAGTTCTATTTATTTGAATTTGAATGATTTATTGTACATTTCAAAAGATAACCTGTATTGTTCTCTGTACATCTAATCCTTCCTATAGATCACCTATACAAACCTATAGAATTTATAACTTTTACTTGACCATTGTGATTCTCGCTATGTCTTACTCTGATGAAATGTTAATGCGAGGTTTCTTGTTTCAAGTACCACATACTCCGGAGACACGTACTTAGGAATTATAGGTATACAGGAGATAAAACTTCCTTGAAAAATTGGAATGTTTGTTTAGAAGAAATAGGTTGACATAGAATAAACGTGGAAGGCTTTAATGTCATTTTGATAAGGTTTTCTAAAAAATCGGTTATATTCAGAAGTAAAATATTTTTTTTCTTGCTTAAAAACATCATGTATCCAGTCTTTTATCAGTCTTAAATCATACTCTAGTCATTTTTGTAGTTTTAACTGTCTAGATTTGTATATTCTTGTGAGAAAGCACCGTGATCATTGCTTCCATGTTAGCTTACCTCTTTAAGCCAGTTGCCACATCACTGTTTTTTAGAAATTTCCTTTAGATATTTTCATCAGATTTTTTTGCATATGATCAGACTCTACTTAACTCACCTGCACTGGCTTAATTCGAGAACCTATGGTTATTTTCTTTGACCATATACGACTAATCTGTTCTGAACTGTAGCCCAACAAAAGCCGTTCTATGCTATGTTTTTTTTCTTCTCAATACTACTAATAAATAATTACAAGCCTTAAAATGTCTGGTCGTGTTTTCGTTTTCATTTATTATTTGATACGAGACATTTGTCAATTAATCTAATTTACTAAATTACATACGGAAGTCTGTATTGTGACACTTTGGTTGTTCTGACTATCGAGTGATGATTAGTTTTTCATTGATTGATATCTACCTGGAGACAGGTGCTTGTTAATGCATGTATTGATCTTCATTGACGTCGTTATGTGCTAACTACATAATCAGCTTCATTTAGTCACCAGAAGTGATGCAGACAAGTACTGTGTATACTAAGCACTAAGCACCTGATGTCTGCTCCATAAAGTTACATGTACATGCATGCAGAATGTATGAACTTTTTCGTCTTGGAAACCTTTTCATATGAATTGAACATTTTTATTTGCTGTAACATTCTGATTTTTCAAAAAACCACTTTCAAGCTATTTGGGGTTTTCAAGTGAAAAAAAATAGTTCTATCTAGGATAAACCGCATGGGAAACTTGGGTATTCCTATATTTATTTCTATCCTGTCTCGTGCAAATGTAACCGAAAAAGTAGATACAAGTAACTCCCTATTTTAAGCTGATAAGACTGTCTACAAACGACAATTCACGATCGAGCTCTTCAGTGATGCACAATTAGATTATAACAAAGGAGATATTATAATATCAATACACTTCATCAAATTGGCAACGAAGAATTAAGAGATTGACCATATAATATGGGCATTTAGTTATGAATTTAGTTTGTTAGTGCATTTACCACACACCTAGTTTTATTTAAAGTATTATAACTGTAAGCATGGTCCAAGTAACACCACAAGACTAATTTACAACAAAATGTTTAAGAATTTTCCTGTCTGTCTTCGCTCATGTCAAATCATGCTTTGTCATCGATAAGTGATATCTACTATTGTTAAAAACATTTAAACAGTAATAACTAATAAAACAGTACAATGCAAAAACATTTGTATCAATACAATGTTTGTTAATAAGTGAAATGTATACACGTTTATCTTTGGTATGGCCTTTTACGGTAGATTTATACAATGTCATGGTATTATCCTAGTGTATTTAATATATCATTTTGATTTTCTGGATATTTGTTTACTCTCAAAAAGAGAAATTTAATTTACTTATTTTTCTATTTCTTTGTAATGTTATAAAAAAGAAGATGTGGTATGATTGCCAATGAGACAACTATCCACAAAAGACAAAAATGACACAAACATTTTCTTGGACCTAATGGTTTCGTGGCAGCGAACTTGCATTAAGCGATGATGTTGTGTATGTTTGATATCCAGCCATGCCAAACAAAATTTAAAAATAAGTAGATGCGGTCAGATTGCCAATGAGACAACTCTAATAAAAAGACCAAATGACTAGAAATTTGCAATTTGGTATTCACTGCTTCACTTCTCAGTAAGCGACATAGTGGACAAAGATCGAAGATATTTGAAACAGGGTAGAATCATGCATTGGTAGAATCATGCATTCCTGTAGACTCTAAGCTAGCGAAGTTGCAATAAGAAAACTGGGTCAAGTCAACAACAAAAAAGTGCTTCTGGGATACGATTTATAAAAAACTATTTCTTTTTTCAACGATGTACTTGTTATTTTTGAAGTTTTAGCTAATTACAATATAAGAGTAGGAAGAAGATATGATATGATTGTCAATGAAACAACTATCCGCCAGTGTCCATCTGTTATTCATCCGCCAGAGTACATCAACCAAGATTCATCTGCAATAAACTTAGTACATGTATTTCATAGTAAAGGGACGAAAAGCATATACCTGTGTATTCATCAATACACGAAACAGTTCCATTCATGCTAGCCAATTTAATAAAAAAAATCATATTAATGAACCAAGTAATTGTGTGAAAAACAAAACTACAGTGTTTACATGTAATACATAGAGCTTTATATTTATTGTAAATCAAAACTATCATAAACAAGTGAATGCATATCAATTTCATCTTTAATAAATGAGTGAACAATAATTTAATATAAAACATTCATTACATACACCTTTAAGTAAGTTGTGGTAATTAAACACAACTACCATGCCTTAACGTGATTTAATACATTTTCCAACAATATCACGTTGCTATGACAATAACATTTAAGCATTACAGTTTTGTCATTCTAAATAGCATGAGCTTGTAACATATTAGGACGCAATAATATCTATGGTAAGTTTTCTTGTTAACATTGTAGCAGAGATACATGTCTCTGATTATAGCAATTGAAGGTAAAGCAGAATTGTTATTTTTTACGACTCTTTTCAAGAAATATACACGGGATCTCCCATCTCTACTATTGATGTTTTTTTGAAGCGATCTCGAATTTGTGCTTAATAAACCTAACGTATTCAATTCCTAAATACATTTGTATGTCATCGACAATGAGCTCCATATGCAAGAAATTTATATAAAGAAGGTTTTCGTTCTTTAACAGTTTCTACTACCAAAATATTACGCTCTTTTCAACATAAGACTAATCCCTATATTGATATCAATATCTTTACAATTTCAAATGCATATATACATATCTACTCTTTGTCAAAAATATGTGAATGAAAAAAACATGCAATTTTAAAGCACAAGAAATAAGAGCAAGGACTATTAAATGGCTTTTCAACAAAAAAAATGTAATTGTAGAATACCATTGATTTTGAAATTTGATCTTACCATTAGTTTATACTAAGTCGAGACCTAATTCATTCAATTAACACGATTAAAACGTCAACAAGAAGTACCTTGTATAAGTCACAGACCTTTAATTGTCTACAGCACACCCCTGTCGAATCACTTCTACAAATACAATAAGTAAATATTTCATATATTTTAATTAAATCTATTAAATATGACAATACTGTGAAATTGAAGGATTGTGCGAATTACTTTTCACATTTGACATAATAAAATAATAGAGATTTTGTTTGTTTAAACTTTATATGAGCTAGGTCTGGCAAGTTTGAAACAACATATTTTCAAATGAAATTAACTTATCTTTTGTACAAATAGAAATGGTCATGCGGGGGTAGCTTATTGATTGTGTTGTGTGATTCACATGCATTCTTTTACTTTAATTCTTATTATAAAATTTAAAAATTGGTATATAACATCGCAATAATCAACAAAATCTGCATATTTGTTGGCATTGAAAAATGGGATGGCATGGTTCAATTATGTATTATTTTTCCTTGAAGTAAACAGTGATGAAAGCATAGGGTTAGTTGTGATGCATTTAAACAATCATAATTTCTTTTGTTAATATCAAAACACTTTCGGGGAGTGCTACTACATCTTGTAGATTTTTGTTTAAAATATAAGATATTTTAATACTGGGAGACATTGATAAAGTAATAATGTATTACTCCTTTTTAAGTTTGATACATTCTTTCACTTACATGACCTCGAAAAGACTAGAGAACCTACATATTAACTACTTCAACACTATTGAGTTGAATAGTGTACTATTCGTTTGTGTGTTTCGTCTTGAGTTAATAAAAATGATAATGGTGAATTAACACAAAAAAAAATCCGAAAATGGGATAAATGATGTTCTTCGTACAGCTATTTCATAAAATGTTTTCAACAGTGAAATTGTTCGTTCTGTCAGTTCACGAAAAGTTTGTCACATCGAAGTTCTTCCTACTGACATTTAATTAACACAAAACTGTGATATTCTTCGTTCTAGCAGTTCACCATAGTTTTCCGAATTGGTTATCTGCGTTATGACATTTCACTGAAGTTTTCATCATTGTTTTTCTTCGTTCTTACAGTTCAAAAGAACGGTTTAAGACTTTGTCAGGTAGACTTAAGCCGTATAATGCGTGAGTTTCTTGGTTTGAAAAATATGACATAGTTATACATGTAACAGTATTCTTGTATATCCCACCAACAAAACGACACTAAGTACAGATCTGAGAGTACTCAGAGTTACTGACATGGCGATTGTTATTTCAGATTTTGCTTCTGAAATGAATTCAGGTGACATCTCCATTTCTTATAAAATTTTGTCCAGACATGCATAATAAATAGTTTCCGCTGACACATATACAGGACAATCGTTTTATAGATCTCTACAGACACGTACCTGTCTTGTGTTCCATAAAATTGAAGGAAAGTTTTAAAACATATACCTTTTACAAACAATCAAAATCCCATATAATCACACCCATTTATACAAACATAAAGTGTCTTTCATATGTTTTTCTTATCATATCAGTTGTCAGTTTGATCAAACAAATTGTTTTATCAAAAAGACAAGTGCAATTTCGTCAATATATGTTTTATATATACTTGGATTTATTTTTTTATTTTTATATTGACAGAATATGTAATAACCCCAATAATGCTAAATGAAAGATTTATTGTTTAAACGATGTTTAAGGCTAGCTATCTTTGTTATAAACTTTATACTGGTATTTTAAGTGCTTCCTAATTGCGTGACCACCCTCATTATCAGATTTTATCATTTAAATTTTAAAGAATAATCAGATTACTAATTCTGTATTTAATATGTTAAAATTATCTATATTACAACAGTTTCAATTGTGTACGAGAATAAGTATTTGGGCTCCATTTAATTATAACCTTTTAGAGATAAAAGAAATATACCCTATATACATTTTTGCGTTTAAATATTTTGTCATTTTAAACTTTTTAAAGATAAAAAAGGACGATTTCTATAATTGCCTAATTTGACCATTTACAAGGTAAAGAATTTTATAACTTACCTCATTTAAATCAAAGAAGATTGTAATAGATAATTGTTTTAGAATTTAGTTAGATTTATTGACGTAATAATTGACATTTGGGTCCTGATCATCGATTCACAAAATTCTTAAGTATTGGCAGAATTCATGATTTAGAAAAACTAAATGTGTGCAGTTAATATACCAGACGATTAAAAGTTGCTGACTCCGATCAAAGACAAGATACTTCCACAAGGCAATACCACGCAAAAGGTCTATTTTGAAAGACACACAGGTTTCCTCGCAGTGATCCGCAGTAGTGACCAATACATTTACATTGTTATGTAATCTGTGTTGTCAGATGAAAAACAGTGCTGTAGTCGGCACCATAATTGACACGGTTAGACTAACTTCTTCTGACGATAATCCTAGGCTTATAATGTAGTAACGTCGGGTCTTATTTGACTAAAGGTTCTTTCCTCCTAGGGTTAAGCCTGTGATGTACCTTTTTTTTCTATACATACCCAATATGCCCATGTTTTCCAGGTCCAATCAAATAACTTCTCGCAGCACACAGACAAAATTCAGTGATCAATTTCTTACTACTTTGCCCTTGTTTTGTATTTGCATGAAATATCTACCGTTTAGATAGCAACTAATTATTAAAAGTGTACTTACTAGTGTATTAAAACTAGCACACCTTTTTATTTGAGGGCCAGCTGAAGCACGCCTACGGGTACTGGATTTTCACGCTGTGTTGAAGACCCATTGTTGGCCTCGACTGTTTTCCGCTGATAGGTCGGGTTGTTGTCTCTTTGACACATTCCCCATTTCCATTCACAATTTTATTGCGCGCTGATGTTGTGTGTGCTGCTGGGATGTAAAATAACAGCAATCAATGAATAAATAGTCTGCTGTTTAATCATTATATTTAATTTTGATATATTGGAGTAAATTCAATAGGATCAGTCCGGAATACAAATTATAAATAAATCATTCATTAATATTTTACTATATATTTTGATAATCTCGTTTGACAGTGGTTTTTAGATTTCAAGATCTATTGATCTTTTTGCCACACAGGTGCTTTTTTATGGACGAAAATATCCAAAATCTATCATAGTACTCGATCAAAATTGACACAATTTAATATACAACCCTTTGTCATGGCAGTTGTACAGTGGCCAAGAATCATATAACAAATACGCCTCTTATCGATATTGTTCTATCAAGCATATATCCATTAATATTAAGTTTGAATGGTATTTTTCTGTTACAAGGTGCACTACTATTATCAATTGTTCAGTTGAAGGTTGCATTGTATTTTTGTTTATTTTACACGATTGAATCTAGATTTTGAAGTTCTGGTATTAAAATAGAGTAACTCCTTCTCCTACGTATAACAATAAAATCAAGTAGATCAAGTAAGAAAAAGTATGCTTTCTTCAAAGAGAGGTCGCATACTTATTGCTATTTGCTGGATGTTCATATTTTCTTTCAAATGCTATATGTCAACACAAATTGAGTATTATATTTAATGCAAAAGTAATTTTAAACCCGAAATTCATATCTATTGTTATAAAATTGAGAATGGAAATGGGGAATGTGTCAAAGAGACATCAACCCGACCATAGAAAAAACAACAGCAAAAGGTCATCAACAGGTCTTCAATGTAGCGAGAAATTCCCGCACCCGTAGGCGTCCTTCAGCTGGCCCCTCAACATATATATATATACTAGTTCAGTAATAATGAACGCCATACTAATTTCCAAATTGTACACAAGAAACTAAAATTAAAAAAATACAAGACTAACAAAGGCCAGAGGCTCCTGACTTGGGACAGGCGCAAAAATGCGGCGGGGTTAAACATGTTTATGAGATCTCAACCCTCTCCCTATACCTCTAGCCAATGTAGAAAAGTAAATGTCTGTCGATAGAAATAATGAAGAAGTGAATAGATCCTCAAAACATCAACCTCGTCTCATTTTAGGGTGTTCCTAAATTAGGTACCTCATACATGTAAGAGGCTGTTTATTGTTGAGAATATAGTGCAAACTTAGTTTGTTTCGATACATCTACGTTTCAGGTTTTTGAATTTTGATGGCAGGTTTTCCCTACTCTTGTTTAATTCATTTATTAAGAGTTGGAGAGTTTTATAATATACTTGATATACGTATACACGCTTGTTTTCTGTATTTGAAGACTATATAACCACCTTAGTGCCTTTTCTGGTTTTATTGCTATGAAGGTTGCTGTCATACTGATCTTTACCAGAAATCTCTTAGTAAACCCATTAGTTGTTTTTTTTGTGTTTTTTTTTATATATATTTATGACTCTACTCCACCAAACCAAATTTTAACAATAACATGAATACAGTGTCCATAGGTATAAGAAGATAAGATAAGATAAGATAATTTTTATTAACCAATCATGGTGCCCAAAATTTGAGCTATACAACCAAATGAATGAATTACAAAATAAAGCACAGAAAATGATTAGAAGGAAGATGTAGTATAGTGGCCATGTTTATATTTTTCTCTTTTATTTTACCTTAAACATACCAAATGTCAAGTGAAAAATACAGAGAGAAAAGATCGTAAAAATAAATTATTTTAACCTTCAAGTTCTTACTTGTTCTGATTTAAATTACATCCTTAATAAATGGAGCGTCAACTTTCCATTAACTTTAATTTAATATCGCCATTTAAAATTTATTAGAATATATTAACGATTTTATACATGAAAACAGTTATTTAAGATTATATCGAGATTGATGGTGTAAAGGTACTGGACAACAAAAAAGTACGATAGTTAATATATACATAAAATATACCAAAACTGATAAATTGAAAGTGTTTATGAAGTACTAACAAAGGTGTGCATACGGTTTATTTACAATCTGCATGTTCAAACAGAAAACATAAACATAGCTTTACACAGAGATAGATACTAATGTTTGTTTAAGTATAACATGCATTCTATTGAGGTCTTTATATATTAAAAGGAGCGGATGCACATTCACTAATATTCTATCAGACGAATAAGAACGGAAAACCTTTAGAACACAACCATGGATTCTGAAATCTGTTAATATTACTATTCTTATTTTTTCCAGACATGGCTACGAACGGGAAACCTTTAGAAAATGGCCATGGATTCTCAGATGACATCAGTTTGTGTGGAGAATGCAAGAAAACGTTCGTAACACCTCGTTCTCTACCATGTTTACATACATTTTGCAGCGCATGCTTGGAAGCTTACATTAAAAAGGCAATAGGAAGCAATGGTCAGAGATTTTTCCATTGTCCTACATGTGATATGGAAATTGATATTCCAAACGACGCGTTACCAGGGCAATATGCTGCCTCTTTTCCAATGGATAGTTTTATGGAAAAATTAGTAGAATTAGTAGCTGCCACGAGTTTAGACAAAATGTGTGATATTTGTGTTCGTAGAGAGGAAAAGGTTGCAGCTCAAAATTGGTGCATGGACTGTTTTGATGCGCTTTGTGATTCTTGTTTTAAAGTTCATGTTCATGGCAAGACGACATCAAACCATGTCGTTTTCCGCTCAGACGAATTGAGACAGATTCCTCTAGAAAATTTGATGAAAAAGAAAAACAAAGTTCCGTGTGGTAAACATAACGAAACGATTACATTATTCTGTGTAGATTGTAGGGAGCCATTGTGCGTTCAATGCATGGCTGTTTCACACAGAAGATGTGAAAATGTAATAACAGTTGCAGACGCAATGACGTCACGGACGGATGTTAAAGATATTATGGATAGGCTAGACTCACTGAAGGATTCAGTCCATGGCACAAACGGGTTGGGAGAAAATGATAAAATATTAGAATCTAGTATTGACAGTGCTCGAATCAAAATCATTTCAGTGTGTAATTCCCTCGTCGAAAAAGTCCGAGAAGAACAAGACAAGTTATTAAGACAGCTAGAAGACACTGCATACAAAGCACGTAAAATTCTAAAAGGAAGGATAGAACCTAGGAAAAGTGGGACAAAAACAATTCAAGCTGCGCACGAGAGAATGAAGATATTAATGAAATATGGTAGTGATGTAGATATTCTGTTGGCATACAACCAAGTAAAGAAGCAGCTAGATTCTTGCCAGGGATCCGTTGCCGAACTTGACCCTAAAAGTATGGTTGTGAAAGTGAACTTTGACCTTGCCGAGAATGTTGACAGTTTCATGGCGGAGTTTAAAGCAGTAGGAAATTTGAGTATAGATGACAGTAGCGATGTAATTGGTCTAAATTCCTGGGGTGTAACGTGTACCCATACGGATGACATCATTGTCACAGATTGTAAAAACAGACGGATTCAGAAGTTTAGCAAGGTAAGGGTTCAAATGAATCGAAAGAGTTGTAGAGATAGCGACAATGCCAACCCTAAACACAATAAAAGTATTCAAGACTTGCAAATGTGTTATCAGATGTATATATCTTCTATTTCGTTTTAAAGGTATTGTAAGGCAATTCAATTTGTGGGAATTTGAAGTCGATAATATAAATGTGTTAATAAAAGCATGCACTCACAAAAACATGTACACAAAAGTAAGACAGAATTATGTGCACATATATAGGATAGGAGTATCAAAGAACACACTAATATTCATGCGACTGTCTTGGTGGCGACAAACTTTTTTAAACAGATTCTCATAATTATTTTTTTTAATCACAAATAAAATTGGAATTACAAATAATTGTGCATACACGGTCTTAAACTATTCTTATATACACAATAGATATGCAATTCTCCATATACAGTATTTGTGGACAGACCTACTGTCAATAAGAGATGCCAGAGGGACAGTCAAACTCATAAATCAAAAATAAACTGACAGTGCCATGGCTAAAAATAGAAAAAAAGACAAACAGGCAAACAATAGCACACAAGACATAACATAGAAAACTAAAGACTTAGCAACACGAACCACCACAGGCACTTGTTTCAATCCATACGAAAGTACCTTCGTATGGATAGAAACAAGTGCCTGTGCGAACCACACTTAAAACTGGAGGTGATTACAGGAACTAGTAAGCAGATCCTGCTCCACGTGTTGCACCAGTCTCAATAGACTATAGTACACATATTTCACACCTTATTTTGGAGATGAGCATGTTGTAATTATCAGGAACTGGCGAGTAGAAGTGCATGTGCATGCATACATTGAAATGTAAAATACAATATATACATTATACGTAAATCAATTCGAAGTGTAATATACAACATAATTGATTTTCTTAGTTCGAAGCACTTATTTTGTTTAACCTGCGCAAGGATTGTCAAATAAAAAAATGTATAGTAAAGTATTTAAATGTGATCGAAAAAGAACAGCCCAACCCCAGTGTTCGTGTCATGGTTTATAACATTAAGGATTCTTATTTAAAAGGAGTAGCAAAGAAGGATGTTTAAAAACACTTACAATCAAACCTACTAACAAATAAATGATTTATATCTCTAAACCATGTTGTTTCACACTTAGTTGAAACCTAGTAACAACATCTCGACCATTAAGCTGACATGTCAGAGCAGTAGTTAAAATATCTTTATTACAGTGTAATCGTTATAATTGTTAAGTTCGTGGTGAATGTTATAGTTTGTCTACCCATGTGTAAATATTAGCGTTGGACTTATATCTCTATAAGAAGTAGCAATTATATACGTACTAATATCAGATTTCTCGAAAATTAAAGGAGTTGTTCTTGAATTTTATAGTTTTCTATGTTGTGTCTTGTGTTGTCAGTTTACTTTCGATCTATGAGTTTGAGTGTCCCTCTGGTATCTTTCGTCCCTCTTTTATAGGAGAAACAACTGAAGTAATTCACGTATTCATAGGTATCCCGAGTGTTTGTTTTTTTGTTGTTCCTAAACAACTCATGAAGCTTTAGAGATAACGTTACAGTAAACGTTTCAATACTCGTATATACACTAACCTTAAAATCGTGCTGAAAAATTTAAAAAAAAACCTACTCCAATAGTGATCCCTCGAAATATTTTATTAGATCAGATGCTGGAAATATTAACCAATGGAAACCACAGACAAGTGTCAAATCAAGTAAACTTTTGTTGAACCTGATTTGTATTGACCCCTAGTAAATAAGTCCTTCAATAGAAAATTTACATTTTCACTCCAGCTTAATTCTTGATTGCTATTCATTTTTTTGTTTGTTTGAATTACGGCATCCTCAATGCTGAATGTGAAATTGATGTCAAAATTGAATTTGTTTGTTAAGGCATTTAGATCTTTGATGCTTCTCAATCTGCACACATTAGGCTATAAGCTTTTAATGGTTACCCAGATAAAGCATACTTATCTGATGTTTAGTAGCTGTCCGGTTTGTTGATGTGGCTCATAAGCGTTCCTCATTACTCGTTTTTTTTTTATATAGATTAGACTGTTGGTTTTACACTAGAAATTTTGGGGGCCCTTGATAGATATCTGTTTGGTGTGAGCCAAGGCTCCGTGTCGAAGACCATACTTTGATCAATAATGGTTTAGCTATAAATTGTGATTTAGATGGAGAGTTGTCTCATCGGCACTTATACCACATTTTCTTATATATATGTAACCTACTTTACCAATATGATTCATATTACTCATAGATAACAAGGGTAAAAGTTAAAAAACTTTACTCAGTGCTAACAGTCATGCTCGAAACATGAAATCCAGCGTTTATTGGTTGATTTTGTAGAATGAGTGCAAAAAACTGACTAGAAAGTTTTATGACTTCAATGCCAGGATTAACATTCATTTATGTAATGTAATTTTTATTTCAGTTTGGAGATCTAGTGGACTACGTCCAACTTGAGGATGAACCACGTGATATTACTACCATTGGACGCAATGATGACGTCGCTATAACATTGGTTGGAAAGTTAATTATCTTCTTGTCAACTCGGAAATCAATGCAGCTTCTAAAACGTGCGAAAACAGAAAGACAATATGATGGCATTGCATTTTCCTTCAAGGATTCCTTTTTGGTGGTAAGCTCTATCAGGGATTGCTTAGTGGACCTCATCCAACTTGGTGGGGAAGTCATTCGTTCCATACATTCAGATACTGTTGGGTCACCGCTTTTCAGAGAGCCACGTTATGTGGCTGTGTCACCAGATGGCGCTATTGTTGTGTCGGATGTAGAGCAGGGTACAGTCATTTCATTTGACAATTACGGGCGTGTGCTTTCCCAGTACAGACCAGAAAGTGGAAATGGATTAAAGAAACCGCAGGGTGTTAGTGTTGACAAAATTGGCAACATATTTGTTGCGGACAATGGCAATAATAGGGTCCAACTCTGCACGAATGATGGGGTCTTCCAAAGGAATGTTTTGGGACACGAAAGCGGATTGGACAAACCGGTTGCCATAGAAGTCAGCAGTAGCAATAGGATGATCATCGTTCAGAATGATGGCATGGTGAAAGTGTTCAGTTACTCCTGAAAAATTATTAAAAAAGCAAGGAGGAACTCAACGCGTACATAACTTAACAGAGCAAACAGTAGCGTATATAATAGAATACCATAGTAAAAGCGGTTAAATGAGTAAGAAAAGATATCTTCATAATCAGAATTTATATACAATCAATGCTCGGTAAAGTCGTACATAATTAACTTGAATTGTAAGAACAACTTATTTTTTTTAATACATATATAATACCTCAAAATGCCTTTTTGTAACATAATTTTAAGTACAACAGAGTTCGCTTTCATTCATTGCCAAAATGTAATTTTATAACGTATAAAACCGATCGTAGATAGTTTTAACTCGCTAATTTGTTATATTGTAGACACAGTTTTTTTTATAAATATAAAGAAATGATAAAATAGAATGGTTGAGATATTTTTTCCTTTTACATATATTATTTAAGTACTGTATGTACATTTCAACAAAATATATAACAATTAAAATAAAATTCCTATAAAACTAATTCACTGGACTTTAATCCTATCCAAGTACTTTTGAAATTGTACTGTCAATATTTGTATAACGATCACTTTTGACTGATTTATAAATTTAATTGAGTAATTAAGTTATAATTTATTGCTCTTCTGTCAATCACTTCAAATCTTAATTTCAACATATTCAAAAATGTGATTAAATTATAAAGGAAATGTGAAGTGCACCTTTCATAACTTTTTGTTCTTATGCAATGTATGCACTTTTAAAAATAGCTTTTTTTTAAATATCGTTTGAATCTGTTTCTTTGTCCCGAACTTGTTAGAGTTAATTTCATCTTTTGAAAAGAGACTTTAGAATATTTTAGGATAGTTGTTCTGATTGATTGATTCATTCATTGGTTTTTAGCGTCACTTTCAGCGCTATTTTTGTTGAGTGGTGGCCAGTTTTTAAAGCTGCACTATAGTGACAAGTCAGAAAGACTAATACTGTCGACTTCGCTTAAAATTATGCAAAGAAAAGAATGACACTAAAAGACTTTTTGACTATATTTTTACACTTAGTACGCAAGAAAAGAGTGCTATAATTAAAAACACTATTGTACATATATTTTCATTCACGTATACAATCTTAATTAATTATATTATTTATATTTATTTATTCAATGCATGGACTTTGTATTCGGGTGATATTGCATTTGTTCAATTTTAATTTTGTTTGTAGTAAAATACGGGTGGTTGCCAAACTCAATAGGTATCCGTGCTGTTAACATAGGCAAGAACGGAATATGTAAGTTTTAAGTCTTCTAATGAACAAATCCCCTTTGGATTTGATAAATAAACAATGATGACTCGTTTGAAAGAATATATATCATGTTAATATATTAAAAATAGTGCAATTATTATATTTCATTTCCCTAATCATAATATTTAAATAATAAACCATTAAGCAACCATCTTGCCATGTAGAGGCATATTACATATCATATAAATACTATTGAGTTTAGCTAGATCTATGTATATTTTAGTGTGTGACATAGTCTATATGGTAGAAAATAATGCACATTTGTTGGTTGTTAATTATGTGATACATTCATTCCGTCCAATGATATTTTTATTCCGTCCAATAAACACATATAACATTTAAAACTTGTGTTCAATTTATTCATTTTAGCTGGTTCTAAAATACTGTGTATTTCAACACGACAAGGACTACAGAATATAAAAACAAAATGGATACATGTGATACTGCATGATTTACATTTATATCCACATAAATAAAGGCAACCGTAGTATACCGCTGTTTAAAAATCATAAATCGATAGCGAGAAAACAAATCCGGTTTTTAAATTATAACTGAGGGAAACACATAACTGTGAAGGAAAAACAACGAAACAACAGACCTCTGGATTAAAAAAAAACCCAATCGGAAATGCAACATGCATAAACTATTAGATAACAACTGCCATATTCCTTTGGATATTTTAGAGAAAAAATGGTGGGTTGAAACTGGCACAGTACAAATAAACAAAATGTAGAGTTTGGGTAGCCGGAGATTTGTTTCTCTCTGGTGGAACATTTCCATCTTAAGCACGTCCCAATTAAAACTTATTTTCACTTATGCAAACATATATTTCCTGCAAGGTTCTTTATTTTGCTGGACAGACGTTTTAATTTCACCCTGTCTATGGAACGGTCATTTTTTTCAGTTCGTAGAAGGCCATAGTAGTCACCCACAACCCACTTAGAGTGGGGTGCTCATTTTCGCCATATCTTTCCATGTTTTCTTCAGTTTATGTTCAGGTCTTTATGTTTTTGAAGTATACTGATATTTCTATATGAAGATAACTTTAAATGCAAAATATTCTTAGCTTGAAAACGTGTTTGTTTTGAGTAAAATCATCTGAAAAGGTTGGATTAAAGGGTGTTTGAAATTTCCTAATTTTTTGTCAACGGGGGACACATATTCGCCGTTTTTACATATCTATTTAAAACCAAATAACTGCAGCTTTAAACAACATTTATCAAACAGATTTCATTTTAAACGAATAGCAGACATTTGAAAGGTGTAAAAAACTGAAATTTAGGGCAATCAGTTAAAGAATTACTACGGAATGCTTCTTTGAAATTGTTTTTGTCATTCAGGAAATTGGATGAAAATCGTTGTCCATTTTTCGGTCCTTTGCCATAAGTGCCGAAATTTAGTCTCAGTTTAAAAAATAATCATATTTGTTATAAAAATATAATTTAACGGCTTGTTTCTTCCATTTCAAGCATCCTTTGAAGTTTTTACACCTCAAAATCATAAAATGGCGAAATTGTGTCCACGGCGAATATGAGCGCCCCACTCTACAAACATGTATATTACATTTTTGCATCACCGGAAATATCAATTGGTCGTCCTGTTTTGTAGGTCAATAAAATCTTCCAAACACCAAAAGTATGGTCGGATGTTCATTGTATTATTAGTGGTATCTGGATAACGTTTGTCTTTTGTTGCTATAGAAATGAATTTTGCGTTAATTATTTTCTTACTTATCCTTACAAAGTAAAATTCCATATTAATCTATACGCTGTTTTTTAAGTATCATTTACGTTACGATTGTACCTTATAACAGGTAACTACATGTAGTTGTAAAACTTTATGATGTTTAGCACTCAATAATGAAACTAATGAACCTTATAGTAAAGTGATTTCTGTCAAACGAATTATGTAACTCGGGCGATGATACGTGATTCATGTAGACATGAAGTGTCATGGTGCAGTTATTTTGTTTGACATGATGCATATTGTTTATGAGGTCACAATCTTTTTATTATTAAGTGTATCTTCCATATTGCTCATATCTAAAAGTGTCTGTTGTTTCTTAAATGTCTTCTTCTGAGGGATATATCATGATGATGACTGCTGTACCCATATTTTGTCTTTTATTTATTATGTTTGTTTTGTTCACGCATCGTTGTAAATACAACGGAATTTGATGCGACTGTCATATAAGTGAGAGGCAGAGCGCTATAAAACCAGGTTCAATCCACCATTTTCTACATTTGAAAATGCCTGTACTAAGTCAGGATTATGACCGTTGTTGTCCATTCATTTGATGTGTTTTGTCATTTGATTTTGCCATTTGATTAGGGACTTTACGATTGAATTTTCCTCGGAATTCATTTTTTTTTTGTGATTTTACTTTTTAATGGAACCTAATAAAAAAAGGTCGGATTGTTAATTGAAAGAAAATCAATAACATATCTGAATGTGAAATTAAATATGACTTCTTTGATCTCCTTGTTTTAACATGTGTCTGGAGAAACTCCAAATCATATTATGAAAATAAGAAGAGGTCGACAGGGAGAGGCACACAGTTTGTTCCCATATGGTAGTTGTT
This sequence comes from Mytilus trossulus, assembly GCF_036588685.1. Lineage (NCBI taxonomy): Eukaryota > Metazoa > Mollusca > Bivalvia > Mytilida > Mytilidae > Mytilus > Mytilus trossulus. The sequence continues at coordinate 13,820,613 of NC_086378.1, read as the reverse complement.
ATTAAATAGTTCGTTTCTAAGTGTGTTGGCGTGTGTTTTCTGTTGAATTTCAGTGTTCCTGTTGTTTCCTTGTTTTCCTCTTATAGTTGATGTGTTTCCTAACTAGGATTTAGTTTGTTCCCCGGATCATTTCTATATCAATCAATTTATGACGTATAAACACCGGTATACTACTGGTGCCTTTATTTATATCTAGCGTAACATCTTTGTATGACAGTCGCATAAAATTCCATTATATTGACAACGATGTGAGAACAAAAAAAAAAAGACAAAATATGTAAAAATATCAAAAAAATGGGTACAGCAGTCATCATTGTGTTATAATCTAAATTACCATAAAAGCAAACAAATATGTAATGAAAAAAGACCCACAAAAAGGAATATAGATAGAGAACAAGAGCAAAAATGATAGAAAAGAATACAAAAATTTACCGTCTAACAATAACACAAAAACACGTCATATGTAACAAAAACATAAACATTGTTGGTGGATTACAGTTTAAGCTGTAAACTCCTAGGCAGAATTGGTCTCGTTTTGATTCGGCTGCTGACGTTTATATGCTTTTTATTGGATATTCATTTTCGTTGAATTTTATCACAATCGTCATTAATCATTATTATCTATCTATATTTCTACATTCATAATCCTTTTCTCTTGTTTTTTTTTTAAGAAAAACTAATCAACATATTTTTACATTTAAGATTTGACATTTGGTGGTACAGTTATGTCATTCATTTCCGAGAATACATATACTTTACTTTAGAGATGGACATTACCAATAACCCTTACACAAGAACAACAATTACAAAAGCAAGGACCCTTAGGTTTTGTAAATTAACAGCACACCTAATTCAAGAATACAAATACAGACTATTATCATTATAGGAATAGGATTTGATAAATTTAACTCATCATAGATACCAGGCCTTGCAGTCATAAAATTTTCGAGCACGAATTTTATACTCAGACGAAAGAATCAACCAATCAAAATGCATGGATTTCATGTTTCGAACATGATTTTTGTGCTCCAAGCACTGAGAAAATTTTATGCTTTCCAGGCCTGGATTAACATTTTATAATTACGACAGACGCGCGTTTCGTCTCAAAAAGACTCATCAGTGACACTCGAATCAAAATAAAACCGATTGCGAGGACACACTACGCGACCAAAGAATGTTTATGCTAATGATGTTATGAAAAGCCAATTTTAAAGTTATTTAGAGTATAATCGACATAACAGATCAACCAAATGAAACCATGATAGAAACTGAAAAAAATGAATATATGAATGTTGGATGTACAAAATACTGAGACACGTCGTAGAGTCATGCTGCACCAACCAGACTTCATCTACAATTTTCTGCATACTATTATGCCTGTATAAAGTCAGAATTATAACAGTTGTTATATATTCGTTTGATGTGTTTGAGTTTTTGATTTTTCCATTTTCATTATAAATAAACTCACCATAGATACCAGGACTAAATTTAGTATATACGCCAGACGCGCGTTTCGTCTACAAAAGACTCATCAGTGACGCTCGAATCCAAAAAAGTATAAACTTTCCGTACCTCTGAGTATTTTTTTAATTTCTAATTACTTTTCACCTCTAGCGACATTGTACAATAAATACAAATGCGGGACTATGCCAAATGCTCATCAAAGAAACCAGTGGATATTTCTCATTAGTGGGTGTGTATCGAAACAGTTAGAGTGTCAAAGCAGTAAGGAAGGAGAATACAGTTGAAAACCAACAATCCATTTCTCAAAATTGTATCTTATCTGTCATGCGCAATCTATGCTTAAGGGTAGAAAAACTTGATATTTCGAACGATTATAAAGTTGATGAACAGTGAATTTACAAAAAGTATACATTAGTGATATATATGCTACTAGACAATAATCAGGATAAAAAAATCCTTGAACAATGATGAAAACGTACTCACAAATCTCTTGTTGGTGGTTGTTGAACTATAAAGAAGTCTAATGCAAACGAACGATACATTTAATACATGGTTGCATCGATGGAAGAATTTCGTGCTGTCCTGAGTGCATAAAAAGAGTCCACATAACTTAACTGAGTCTTGCATGCTGTGCAAAATATATAGAAAGAAAGGTAACTCCTATGATTCACGATTTTCAAGATGCATCTTTAATCCAAACTAAAATGACTGCATTAAAAAAATTGTCTTATTTATTGCTGAAGGACCTATGGTGACCTCCTGTATCCTTGTTAATTTATATGTTATTTTGGTTTGTGGTGCCATACCAAATCTTTATTTAACAACGGATTTCTTTCACGGCTTAAATGTTGAAAATCCCTGTATAAAATTTGGATAAGCAGCACGTCGTGAATTAATGGTTTGATCAATCACTAGCGGAATATTTTTATATATTCGTTTTTTTGTATTAAATATTCTATAAATCTACAGCACCTGAGATTCAAGGGTCTTTGGTGTTAATTGCTATACTTCTGTAAAGTTTTTTGTTAATGTCCAAACTCTATTGGTAAATATTACATTTTTATAAGTTTCTCTTAAAAACTTTTGAAAAAGGTAGATGATATGAAAATTAACTCATCATAGATACATGGAATAAATTTAGTATATACGCCAGACGCGCGTTTCGTTGAGGACCAAAATCCCTAAAAGTTTTGCCAAATACAGCTAAGGTAATCTATGCCTGAAGTAGAAAACATTTGTAAACAGTAAATTTATCAATATAACCATATCAATGACAATTCATGTCAGAACAAAAAGTGCTGACTTCTGGGCTTGTGATACCCTCGGAGAAATAAATCTCCACCAGCAGTAGCATCGACCCAGTAGTTGTAAATGAACTCATCATAGATACCAGGACTACATTTAGTATAATTTATAGTTATTTATTAACAATGAATGAAGATTGTGATAAAATTCAAAGAAAGGAAGCATACAATAAAAAGAACACACACATGAGTAAACGAAACAAAACGAAAGTAATTCTGCGTTAGAGGTTACAGCTTGGTTTCGATAAACTGTATGAAAAACAAATTATTTCCACTAACTATATATATATGTTTGTTATAACGCATTTAAAGAGAGCCGTGGTGTAGTGGTTAGTGCATCGGACTACTAACACAAAAGGTTCCTGGTTCGATTCCCGTTTGGGATGAAAATTTCAGGAACTCAATTTTCGGCTCTCCCTTGACACCATTTGCGAGTATGGTCTTAAGGAAACGATGATAGACCGTCGGAAGGGGACGATAAATGGTTGACCCGTGTTAAGAGAGAGCCATATCTCTTGCACGTTAAAGACACCCTTGTAGATTTCGAAAAAGAGTAGGCTAATGCCGCTACAAGGCAGCACCCGCACCCGCAAAGTGGAAAGGGATTAATATAAGTTGCAAAACTTGTTTCCCAATCCACTCTAAATAGATATGTTTAAACTAACGCATTTGCTTTATAAATGAGTTATATTTCACCTCAGCTATTGTACGTGGTTGTCAATGATTGGGTAGACGAAATTCGTAAAAAGTCAAAAAGTTTTCACTGGAAAAATAAGAGACGAGCAGATAAACTTATAGTATAATGAAAATTCCTCATGGAAACTGAAATTAAAAAATAACATCAAATCAACTATTATAGACGAAAAAGAACGACATCTTTAACTACACTGTTATAACAATTATATTGTCATTATCATCGGGAGAAAAGTAGGATTATTTTTCAATTTAATTTTCATCATGATGCTGCAATGTTCATACAAGTGAGAGTTTTTTTTAGCTATCTAACATACTTTCTACATAATAGCATGGCTGTACCAAGACAGGAATATGACAGTTGTTATCCTTTGTTTGATGTCTTTGGGATTTTGGTTTTATCATTTGAGTGTGGAAATTCCATTTTGAATTTTGTACGGAGTCCGAAGCTCGTTATTTATGTTATTTTGCTTTTTCTATTCACCATGTGTTTGGAGACCTTTGATACCCAAACAATGCTTGAGTTTACACAGTATAACTCAAATAATAAGATTTAAGAAAGAAGGGAATTTTTATTATCAAGAAGACAACTAGAACTACGACTACAATTCCCCTGAATCTTCTTTCCTGTCTTCTTTATTCATGTGGTCGATTTGTTTATAATGTCTTTGGGGAAGACAAATGTCGTTAAAACCTTTATAAGACATCAACACGTAGTTAGAATGGTCTGAATCATCAAACAGTGCAAGATGCATATTCAGTAGCCGTTTTGCACGTCATAGAAACAACTAACCGGATCAATTGATTTCAACCCGATGTCAACATGACTTTGGTCACTTTACTTTGTCGGTTGAAGACAAAACTTTACGACAAAAGAGATGATTTCAGCTTTCCAATTATGAACTTTCCATTTCTAAGTAGCAACATTCCCGCAGCACCTGCATACGGGGTATATATCTCCCAATTTATACGATATTCCCGTGCTTGCCTTTCCTATCATGATTTTCTTGATAGAGGGTTACTGCTCACAAGGAAGCTATTAAACCAAGAGTTCGAAATGGTGAAGTTGAAATCATACATTCGTAAATTTTACGGACGCCATCACGAGTTGGTTGACCGTTATGGAATAACCGTTTCGCAAATGATATCGGATATGTTCCCCTACAATCCCCTTCCCTTTCATGAATTTGACCTACCGAATTAGACTATTTACCGGATTTGTAATCACATAAGCAACACGACGGGTGCCGCATGTGGAGCAGGATCTGCTTACCCTTTCGGAGCACCTGAGATCACCCCTAGTTTTTGGTGGGGTTCGTGTTGTTTATTCTTTAGTTTTCTATGTTGTGTCATGTGTACTATTGTTTTCTGTTTGTCTTTTTCATTTTTAGCCATGGCGTTGTCAGTTTGTTTTAGATTTACGAGTTTGACTGTCCCTTTGGTATCTTTCGTCCCTCTTTTAAGTAATGGAAAACACAAAACACACAAAAAAAACCAACAAGTTACGGCTTTCTTGTTTGTAAGCTGAAAAGTAAAATCAAAATATACTGACTTGGTACCATCATTTTCTTATGTAGAAAATGATCGATTAAACTTGGTTTTGTAGCTAGTTAAACCTCTCACTTGTATGACTGTGTGTTCCAATTGAAAAAAGGAAGGACAATTAAGTTCTGTTTTACGAGTCATGTTGTGATCATTTACGATACAGTGTTGAGTGAACAGTTTTGCCTTTTCCTAAAACCAACGATTTTCACTCCAGATAACCTTAACTGCATTGGAAAAACCTTTCGAAGATTTTGGACCGCTAATTAGTTTGGCTTTTAAACATTACTGATTCAAGCGTATTTTATAAAATAAACGCGCGTCTAGCGTACAAAACTATTATGCTGATATCTATGATCTATATGTGTTAAAGAAAATTAAGTGTATTAGAACCAGCTGTAATAATTCCATCTGCCTATTTTCTTCATCAAACACGATGAAAGTATATACGTACGTTTTATTCATCACAGTGTAATAGACTGTCCAACAAGTGAGAGGTTTAGCTAGGTTTAAAACCATACGAAAATGTCTGAACCAAGTCAGAAATATGACAGTTGTTATCCTTTTGTGTGATGTGTTTTGATTTTGCCATTTAATTAGAGAGTTTCCTTTTTGATCTTCCTCGGAGTTAAGTATGTTTTCATTTTTTCTTTCATGGAACTAGCCGTAATTATTCTATATACTTCTTGTCTTCATCAATAACAATGACAGTATATAAATATGTTTTATTCATGATATTTAATCATAAGTCTTTTTAAAGTTATCTACAGGTAAAATTTTCACAATTTTTGTCTTTTTAGCAAGTAAGGTTTTCTGGAAATGAGATAAACATGACATGTTGGAATGTATAAACATATAACGGGTATCGTACATGGCGAGTCAGGCATATATATCGAAGGAAATGATTCAACCGTCGACGCAACTTGTCTCACTTTCTTTTGAGTTCATGCGGTTCCCTCAGTTTTTGCTTGTTTTTACAAGATTTAAGCATCGGTAATTTCACTTCTAGCCTGGCAGCTAATATCTGTATTGAACATACTGTTGTAAAACTGATAATATCAGATTATTATATGGCATTTTTCATATCGCATGTATTATCAGCCCTAGGTTTAATATCAGCCCAAGAGCCGCATCGCTCGAGGGCTGATATTGACCGAGGGCTGATAATACATGCGATATGAAAAATGACATGTTATGATCTTTTTATCATATGCTTCAACAGTAAAGAAAATTAACAGATTAATGTATTGATCCCGAAGTTTAAAGAGTAAAAACGTTCACGGACGTCGGACCCAAAATTTGATACATTCAAAAATGAAATTTTTCTATCATATGCCTCAACTGGGAGAAAAAATACTAACAGTTTAATATAAACGAATCGACGAAAAAAAATAAATTCAACAATAAACATAATTACGAACATTGTTTGGAAAAGTCAATTTTTTTAAAGAAACTTTCTAAATTATGTTAAAGAAAAAATAAAAAAATGCATTTATTTAATAATTTGTTTGTTTTTTATTATCTATATTATTTTACAAGATATACTTTCCATTATAATTGTTTTGTTCACTACTTTGTAATGTTTTTCACTGAAAACGTAGCATTGAAGTGTATTTTCCGGAATTAGCCGAGTATTACCGGAATGCCATGTGATAACGTTACGGAAAGGCATGTGATAACAATCGAAGCATGTGATAAACGTTTCATATCAGCCCGCTAAGCACCAAATCGAAAAATATGAAATATACGTCCAATTCAATGCTATTATCATACGGTAAAATTTATATGTTATTTAGTCTAAGTATATGATAACTTGATATATCGTTCGAATTCAGTGATATTTACTAGATTTAAAGGTAATATAAAAATTATTGATTGCTCACAATGAGAAAATTGAGGTCAACGTTTTTGTTTAGTTGTCAAGCAAGTTTAACCGTAAATTTCTGTTAGAAAGTAAATATATTACTTAAAGCAATATTAATGCCGTATTTCATATTTGTAAATCGATTAAGGAGAGACCAAACAAATTCACAAACAAACAACAGAAATCGACAATTCAGCTAGACCTGACCCGTCAAAATATTTAAGGTTTTCTGCTATGCATGCATCTTCCGCAATACGAATCCATACTCCATCGGCAAAATTCTAGTTTAGACAACTTAACTGCTATCTTGAGAACTGAGACTGTAAAAAATGTCGGTAGTGCATTGAGGTACTAACACATTGCATCGGTCAACAAATTTGTAAGTATGTACTGTTAATTATAGTCCTTCGTCCTCATAGATCAAAACAAATTTACTGCAAGGAAGACTTTGTACATGAATCAGACCAACTGTGTCTGTGGTCATTAATTTTAAATGCAGTCGAATCGATTAGAACAACACAGTGAAATTCTGTTTATATGAGATTCATTTGTTTGATGTGTTTGAGGTTTTAATTTCGTCATTTGATTGGGGACTTTTCCTTTGAATTTTCCTCAGAGTTCAGTATTTTTGTTATCTTACTTTTAACCTATTATATGTAGGTTTATTTTATCTGAGGTGTGTTAGCTATGAAGATATGAGCCGATAACACCAGATTATTAAGAAATCAATACATATTTTTTTCTTGTTCTAAACAGAACAATTAGTTTTGATAAACAGAAACAGAGTCAATATTTCAAATTTTTCAGATGCAGTACCACTTTCAGAAGTTCTTTTGTAGCTTGTGTCTATTTTTCTTTTCACTTACCATTATATTGCAGAATGGCTCACTCAACTTTCTTGTCAGTTTCTGGTTTAATTTCAAAAATAAGCGGATGATACTTTTATAAAAATAGTTGCACACGAAAGCAAAGGATAAGACTAGTGGCTATACGATTCTTATCTGTGCTATGTGTTAGTTTTATTTTTGTTAGCTGTCTAACTATTCATTTTCCTGTACATTAAACCCACATTTAGAATTCGAAAACAATAACACAATTTAAATCTATTGAAAACCTTTATTTCATATAAAATTTACAAACATATAACAACTAATATGATTGAACATTTTGAACGATAAAATGTTTGGTGGGAATCATAAAGATTAGGACGGATTATAAAAATTGATCGACATAAATTGCCATTTCTTTGAGAATTGTATATAATCCTTACAAGAAACATGACAGACATACAGAAGTTTGACAATGGAGTTGATGAAATAAATTATGTACAAAATGTCATAATATACTTGGCTATAAACAGTAACATTGGAAAACGACGACCATCCTAGCAAACTATACCATTTGATGATGTACAAAACACTATTCGGACAATTACAAAAATAATGCAGAACCTCCTCGTTACCCACTGGATAACAACAATGTAAATTATGAACTAACTCAAAATCCATACAATTAGAAAAACTGTTACATAAATTGCCAAGTAACATGAAGGACCATGGACAATAACCTTTATGTTTGTAATGTATCACTAAATATTTTCTTTAAGAGAATAGAAAAAACCCTAAAAACTAGCAATATAGTTTGTATTCTATTTGAAATAATTCGACAGTAATATTTGTCAGCATTTTGAACTGTCTATTCCTGCGACTTTAAGTAAATGCATTTATCATTTTAACTTGATATATGCAAACGAACTGTAGTTATTTTGTCCCGCAGCCACATTAATTCTTAACTGTTTATCAACGCAGAAATAGATTGAATTGAAATGTACATTGATACATTACAACTTTAATAAAACATATTTTATAAAAAGAAATAAAATTTATAACCTAATAGGAGACAACATCTCGTTTGTGTTTTGTTTTACTTTAAGTATGTTTGTTTTACTAGTATTGAAATAAGAACTTTGTAAAGCATTCAGACTTAGAATTTGTTTGTTTCATACATTTATATATACATATAATCTTATAGTGAAAAATCAACTCCTTAGGCCACACCAATTTAATTTCTTGTTCTATGGATTTTTGGACTCCAAAAATTGGGGCGAGCGAGCGATTTGAAAATTTTAACAAAAAATATTTAATTTGCAAATTTTTGAGGCGAAGCTTAAAAAGTAAAGGCGAGCGATTATAATTTTTTTTTTGTAAACATAAAATAGTAGGTTTTGACTATATTAAAACTTGATTTATCACTTGCACCTTGACATTTCTTTAATTTATGAAGTATTTTTTCCCTGTTCAACAAGAAATAATTGAATAACTAAATCTGGTCTATGTATGTGTGACCATCCAAGTCATAATCAGGTTCAGAACAACCCCTTAATGTTATGAATATCCCTTTTATGAGGGGTCAAAATATTAAAGTTATAATATATTTTTTTTTGTAAAAACACTTAAGTATAAAAGGGCTTATATTTTCCCAAAGAACTATAATATTTGGTATTAAATGGTCAAAACATGTCCAAGAATTTGGTAATATTAACACATTTACTTTAACAGTTTAATATTATTCAAAATATAAGTGGACCCATCCCTCTTTTAGAAAAGTCGTTTAAAATATAATGTATTTCTCCTCTTTGTGAGTAAAAAATTCTAAGTTGTCAAAGGTTTTGTATAGTAGCACTGTACAAATCCTTAGTATTTCTATTTTCTTTTCTACAACAGACTGAACAACAAACATGGTAAAATGACCCCTTCAAGGCCCTTGTCTGAGGGAGGAGGGTTGGTCCCAACCTGATAATAACAAACATAGGTCAAAGTACGGCCTTTTACACATTGCTTTGATCAAGACCAACCAGCAAGCTATAAGGGACCACAACTTATTATTGTACACAATCCGAACAGGAGAACCAACGATCTAAATTATATTTTCAAACGGGAAAATACCAATGAACCACATCAACAAACGATAACTGCTGAACGATAGGTCTCTGAATCAACCAGGACAGGTGCACAAACCTGCAGCGGGTATGACCGTCACCATACATTATAATTGCAGTTGAAGGCAAATCCTTCTGAAGTTCTTTGTACTTTATTTTAACAACGAACATTTTTTTTATAGGGAATATAAGTTAGGGGAGAAAAACCAACGTTTTGTTCTGTACTGGTATTTCTATTTATATTGGAGCACTCCCGCTAGGAATAAATTGGTTTCATGCTGAAACAAATATTCTCGCAGATACTTACAGTGTTGTGGGGTGCTGATAGGTTTAAAATCGTTATATAAAGGCTAGACTGTGATTTTAAAAAACAAATGTTGAGATCTTTATAAAATATTTACAAAAAACGGTGCGGGAAATGGACATGATTTCATTTCCGGATGCGGGAAGCGGGAATATAATAAAAATTAAAAAAAATCTGTTTTGAAAAAAATAGGTGCGGGCGGGTCCGTCGAACAAGGAATCAAATTGGTGTGGCCTTACTAATGATGAATAATATTTTGTCTAATGGGCATATTTTTAGTAAATCATTAACAGAACAGGTACGTACAGTTATATAATGTAAATATAAACATAAAAATTATAAACAAATTAATTATCGAAGAAAATTTTTCATGTACCTCCTTAACATCATTAACAGTCTTAATACAATCTACCAAATAGATCATATATTTTGGCAGGTTGCTTGTTACATAAGTACCTCAATACATAGTCATGTACAAAACCTCAATTTCAGAACCCTGAGAGAAGTAGTTAATTACAAAATTGATATACATGTTATGTCCTGTTTTAAATAAAAATTGAAAAGTCTTTTTTTCCCTTTCAATTTGTCAAAATGTGCATTTATTAATTATGTAAAATTAATAGTATTTTTTTCAGGATTTGTACATTATCTTCCAATTATTGTTTATGTAAAATATCGTGTATTGTAACTATTTAACCATACTTATTGAAATGTACTATGAAAATGACAAATTGCTTATCTAAAAATAATAAAAAGATTGCGATATCAAAGTTTTATATTAACATTTTGCATACAATATCCATCGAAGTAGCTAACAAAATATCGAATACTTTACAACTGTGCACCTTTATAACGTTAGGAATCTGTGAACATCATATTCTATGCATTTTTATTTCATAAAATACTCAAAACAGCGGTTTGGAGAAGCGACATCAGTAAGGCTTTAGTTAAGGATCATACTGATCAGACATAAAACTATGTCATTTGTAACTAGTGATACACACACAACAATTGATTGAATTTCAGGTTAGATTTTTTTTTCTGGTAAAACCGTTATAGATAATTTTGAAAAAATTACCTATCGCAAATGCCAGAAAATTTCAAATACGGAATTAATTTCATCGGATAACTCTGATAAAAAAGTTTAGTATAAAATAGAGAATACTAAAATATATGTTGCTTCTCCAGACTACTCTGTAATGTTTTAACGTGAAATTATAGTTATAATACAATATTGGCTTCATTCACCATAATCATTCGATTAAAATGCAACTTCATTCAAAGAAGTTTTCATAAAATCAGAAATCGTGCTTAATCTATGACACATATATCACGAGTCTTTGATGAGCTTCAACCATAATGTCAATTGAATTGTAACTTCAACAACTGTCTATTGTGTTCTCAATGTTCATTTCTTTTCCTTTTCATCTTGAGCATTCTGAAATTTTATTGTTTATTGTTTTGTAAATTATACTAGATTAAACCAAAATAACACTGTATTAAGTCTAGATCTTTTTTATTTATTTTGATTGCAGCAATTACTATCAGGACAATTTAATTGTTATAAATAAAAGTCAGATTTAGAAAAATGTCACAAAGAAAGCCAAACAACGACACAAATTACTACCCCTATTTGTCACGTCCTAACTGTATTTGTCTGAAACAATCTGTTTTCTGATTATGATATGACCAAATAAGAAATATAACTTGCTTTATACTAATAATTAGCAACACGACGAAAGCACATATGAGCAGAATTTTTCGGAGTACCTGCAGTCACCCTCAGCTATTGGAAGGATTACTGTTTCCTAGTCTTTAGTTTTCAAAGTAATCTTTTTAGACTACTGTTTGTCTTTCGATAATTTGATTTTGTTATTGCCACGGTGCTGTCGAATTTTATTCGACTTAGGGTTTTTACTGTCCCTCTGATAGCTTCTGTCATTTTTTCAGGTAATTTTAACAATATATTGAGAATGGAAATTGGGAATGAGCAGAAAACAAATGGTTTTGTATAATTTCTTAAGAATTTATAATCTGTCATGATTGGAAATCTGAATTCAAAATAACGTTTAATCTTGTATTGTTCTAAACAATAAAGCAAAAATGAAAAGTAAATTAAACAAAATAAAATAATTTTTCCCATTTGTTCATTTAAAAATTCTAGTTTAAAAAAAAAAAATTCATATCATCATAAATTGCAACATTCATTAGCCTTTCATTTGATAGCTTTGATAGATAAATATAATATATTCATTAATTTATTTTTATCTTAAACCACTATCACAAAGATTCAAAAACGTTAAAGAGGCAAAATTTCAACGTCAAAGTATCATAACTTTTTATATCAATATTTACTGTTTTATTTCAGTATATAAACATTTTATTCGAACGGACGATCAACCAAAGAAATGCTTTTGAATAACACAATAAAACAAAATTTTTTTTATTTAGCTTCCGTCCTTTAAATTTCGTACGGATCATCAAACGAGTAACATTTCGCATTGTAGTGTCAATTATCTTATAATGAGGTGTCGTTTGTTCTAATCGAACATTTACCATTTCAGATCACTACAATAACATAAAACTAAACAATACATAAAAAAGGAAAATTACAAAAGCTTTTTAAAAAAGTTTTCCACCTTAATAAAAGTAATTCGCATTAAATGATAGATATAAATTGTAAATAATAAAATAACAAAAGCACAAACACGCTAACAACCTACTGTTGTAGAATATATTTACAAAAAGAAAAAAAAACCAAAAAAGCAAAATGATAATGTTAAATCATCCAGTTTTAGAAGATACACTTGATTTTGATTTTGTCAGCTGTTTTACCTGTTCTTTCATGCTTTCATATCGATCACGAGCTGTTCGCAAGGGTTCTACCATAGTTTCATCTAAAATTGGGAATAACTGGAAAACAAAAGAATGTGAACTCGTTAGGACTGTTTTTTATAGTTCAGTTCGAATGTGTGCTCGAATACTGCTATAATTATTATAATTAAGATTTTAGGAAGAACTACTGAAATTGACACAAATTTTGTTGCCCTCACGTATTGGTTGAGAGAAAATGTGTTGGTGTCTCATCTCAATATGTATTCGCGGTTTTATATTTTTATTAGTCTGATTTGTAAGTTTGGTGTAAATACGCATGGTAGATAATGCAAGAAGATGCTTATTCTGTCAAGGCACACAATCTTTTGTATATCATGCGATTCCCTCAGTTTTTGTTTGTTACATTGATTGTTACCTTGACATTTAAAATACGGTAAACATCTGTCGCCTTATTTCATGTGTTCGTATATGTATTTTTTTTTTTATTTACAAGCCTACTTCATTATTTACGATTGTATTGTATCGAGAAAACAATACCATCTTGCATTGCAGCCGATTTCCCCTTCTCACTCGTTATGAATCTATGATTACAAGTACCTTTGATAACGTTTCGAACATAGGGATTAATACAAATTTGATAAATCCAATCTGAGCAGTTGGCTTTGTTACTTTGTCTCTATCCATAAATGGTGCTACTGGTAGTCCTTCACTTTTCTCTCTGTCAGACTGAAAATAAAATAAGGCAATACAGAAACATTTTTGCATGCATATATACACATAGACACAAATACACACTCAAATATAAATATGTATTTAATTTGAAAATAAATTGATATCAGTTATAGGATTTTGAAGTATTATTCTTTTTCTTTAGCGGCGAATAAACTTATGAAATATTTGATCATCGCGTTGTCAGTTTGTTTTCGATCTTTGAGTTTGAATGGATCTGTTTTGCTTTGACGCATTCAATCCTGATGTGCAGCTTTGGATATTTTATCATATGCATATTATTTACGCCGAGAAGAGTATATATAAAAGTTATCCGATTATGACAATATATAAAAAAGAAGATGTGGTATGATTGCCAATGAGACAACTGTCCACAAGAGACCAAAAATGACACAGATATTAACAACTATATATCACCGTACGGCCTTCAACAATGAGCAAAGCCCATGCTACATAGTCAGCTATAAAATGTGCAGATAAGACAATATGAAACAATTCAAACAAGAATACTAACGGCCTTATTTATATATAAAAAAATGAACGAAAAACAAATAGTTTACCTGATTGAAATATTCTTCTAACAAACAATCCACCCAAGGTTCAGATACTTCCATTGGTCTGACTTCATTTGAAATATCACAAGCTTTTATTAAAACCATCTTCAGCTACAATTACAAATTAGTTTTAGCAACATTTATTTTCTATGAAGGGAATTTTGTTAAAACAAATATGCTTATTTTTTTTATCTGAACATATTATTCAAACTTGAAAGAAGCATAGCTGGTTTATGCATTATTCACAAATTAAATTAACAATTGAACTAGTCAGATTTAGCTGTATTATCAAAGATCAAATAGTAATAAGAGTAGAAAAGTCATGCTCACATAAGATCATGCACATAAAAGAGGAAATAACAAAACGATTACGTTTTTAAGAAAGAAAAAAGATTGCAATCATTCTTTATTATATTTCCATATGGTAAAGTTTATTTTTCTTATCTTTAATATAAAAAAATATAGTAAGAAACTATTCTATATGCAAATTCTCCATAAAATGAATTCATGTAATAAGGTAAACGGTTCATAATTAATTGATAAAGGCCTAAATATGCTATGCAAAGCAAACGCCATAATTTGGTCAAACATTCCAAAAATTCCCAAAGAAGTTAATTTTATAAAGAATATAAAGGTTTTTAATGATGTTTTTCACCTTTCAGAATCATTGCTTTTATTGCTTATGGCTTCGAAGTTTGATCCATGATTTCAAATTGAAAAAAAATATTTGACAGACATTTCAGTACGCTCCGTATACCTTAGCACATATGTTATTCTCTACAATTTAATTCTGAAGTACACTACGAGTTAACACTAAAATGTTAAAGACAACTGCGAAAATTTCAAGCAAACTAAATCAAAATATACATAATAAAAATCACAATGTTACAAGTGATCGTACATTTGAAAAATAAATCATAATCGTACAAGTAAACGCACATTTGACATAAAATCATAACGAAGAAATAAAATAAAAACATTGATTTTTTAAAATGTGTATACAAGCAAATAAGCAAAATTAAATAGTAAATGAAATTGAGTGTTCATTAAAGCACTACATAGTGACTATTCAATTTTTAGAAAGAGTTACCGCCAGACTATGTTCTTCATTGGTAAAATCGAATTTTTCGAGTTTACTTTTAAAGGTCTCTAATATGTCCTTATGTCGTGCCATGTCTGTGGCCAGAATCAGATTAGTTATTGCCTGAAGACAAGATATACATGTAACATACAAAGAGGATTAGAATGGATAATGACTTATGATGAACAATGAACAGGGGATGAGAGCTTATCACAGGTTTAACAATAGTTTCATCTTATTATATTCCCAAATAATTTGATAAAAATATTTTCTACGGTATAAATATAATGAACAATTGAAACCAAAATTTAAAGATTATTATTCAAACTTTTCACCTTATAAAGCATTTTCTGCTTAGAATTTAATTTTGTTGGCATACCCGTTTTTTAAAACATCTGTTTATGTTTCAGAAATCCTCATTGACAATAGATGAAACTAATGTTTATGATAACTCTAACACATGGAAACTATCCACAAGGTACCATTTGTACCAATATGCAAAAGATTTACCGAGTCCATATGATCTTTCTTGCTGTAGTCGAATCCAAGCTCTAATTTTTCCTTAAACCCATCCATAATTTCACCGTGCCGCGCCATGTCAGTAGCTAATACCAACATAGTCATTCCCTATATAATGACAGTTATTTTAATTCATGAAATAAATAGAAAGTTAAACTGCTTTCAGGCCAGAATTGTTTTTACGAAACTAATTGGCCATTGTCTACAAGTAATATATAAAATACATGTTGTTAATACTAATTCAATTAACTTTCAAGTTTGTTAATATATTAAACATTGAAAAGAACTATTTCAGTCATGGTCCATTATTACATGCTGAACAACCTGAAAACGATGCAGAGTGATAACCCAGACTCAACAAAGCATATATTATTAACAATATTTTTGCATTTAACAGATAAAATACAAAAGTATTGTATAAAATAGAAACTTACGCCGTTAATATATTGTCTTACTGATAGTATTTGCTTGAAATAGTTTTTGTCTTTTCAAAATAGTATTAAAGATGAACGCCAAACAGATGCTGTGATGTTCATCAAATTAACTTCTATTTGTTAAGTGTTTTTGTCGCTGGTAAACCACGAAAGAAATATTCAAATGCAGTAAAGATTTTTTATGAGATTATTTGCAGACTTATGACAAAATCTGATTTGTAGATATTGTTTTGCGGTTTTCCATTTTGTTAACAATAAATATAACGGCTGTTGTCTGTTTTATGGTCGAGTTGTTGTCGCTTTGACACATTCCCCATTTTCTTTGTCAATTTTAACTCTTTTTATCTTATTTTTTTCGGGGAAAATGCTAATACTACGAGCCTTGGTGGCCATGATAGTAATCCGGCGTATTCACCGACACTTTTATTATCTAGAAAATCTTATGGCGATTGTTGCCTGCAATTGTCTAAGCAGATTGTCTAATAACAAAGATTGATAGAGGACGGACGGACGACATACAACAGACTGACTCTCAGTGGTGAAAATAGCTCAAAATGGCATTCTAGTCCAGATGAGCTTAATATAGGTTTTTGGATTTCATAAGTAATTGTTGTTTTATTGTTTTACACTTCGTACATGGAATCAATTATCACTGTGGATAAAATAGTTAATTCTATAATAGAAACGGATAATTACGAAAACTTTGGACAATAATATGTCTATATGAAGTATTGATGTCTGCTGTTATTCAACATCAATCTAAACTATATTTAGATTACATTCATGAAATAGGTTCTAATTACCTTCCCACAACTGTATGAATTCCTATTATCCAAATATGTAATTAGCATGTTTAGTTATAGATTACACCTGTTTCTTAATTTAAGGACATCCAAAAATATACAATGACTAATGACAGAATGTCTGAAATCCGATCATTATGCCAAAGATATCACAAAATGCACATACTAATTAATTGGTCTTTTTTTAACAGTTGGTAAATACAGATATCATATACAGTTAGGTATGTTCCATCTTTTTAAATCAAATGTATTGAATATTACGAAGCAGTGTGGCAAAATAAAAATCCGATTTCAGCATTTATAAAAATAAACCATGCTGTCAAAGACAATAAAAGTTATTGTCCCTTTCTGTAGCACATGGCCCTCTTCGTGTTGGTATTTTTTACTTGTTCGTCTTGCCAAATAAATCATCTGTTGAGTTGATGGGCAGTATTGTTGTTGAGTTCGTTGTTATGATATTTGAGCAGACATTTGGTGAACTTGCAAACAAGGATTGAACCGAGGTTGAAGGTCTGTTTTAATTATTTATCTTTTCGATACAGACTTCATACTAAAATCGATGAGTAACGCCAAATTGTGTATCTGTTATGTGCTCGTCCCAAGTCAGGAGCCTGTTATTACGTGGTTTGTCGTTGCCTATTTTATTTTTTTATTGTATACCCGACGTCGTTTGTTTTAAATTTCTCTATGTTTGGGACATCTAAAGCCCGCCTTTTATAGCTGACTATGATGTATGGGCTTTGTTTGTTGTTTGTTTATGTAATTCATTCTCCCTAGAAGAGTTGTCTCATTGGCAATCCCACAATATCTTCTAATCTTTTTTATATATACAGTATAATATTTTTCATTACTGTCATCGACATCTGATCACTCTTGTTAATAATTGTCTTATTAGCACCGTACTACGTTTCTTTGTTTTTATACTTGCATTCTTTTAATAACGAAATGATATTTTTCTTAAAACTAAAACATTAATAGTTTATCAAAAGACTAGAATGAGTTCTTATACAATCTGATTAGTAAATAATTCTACAAATCAATTAGAAATTACATAAAAATGTACCTGTTACAGTGAAATGTAAAATATTAAAGATACGAGAAAATTTCATTTTTCATACATCATTAAAGGAGTAGGGCCAATAAGGCCCTTATTTGGCCCAAAATTTACTGCAAATTTAAAAGTTATCATACATATTCTTAAATTACTAAAAACTTGACTTTAGTATAAGGTACTAAGAAAAACAAAACAAATTTGACATCAAACAAGTTACCATGGCAACAAATCATAACCTAATTTGCATATTTTGTTAAATTTCGTGATTTTCCTTGTTTTTTCATTAAATTTTAAGTATATTTTAGATTGAAAAAGTATGTGCACACCCAAGAAACAACTTAATATTTGGTCAGAATATGCCAATAGTTATAATAAAGCTTCTGTTAAATCATTTTGTTGTTTCTCGGCTGCGCAAGATGTTTTCAGAACGGAATTAAAGATAGAAAACTGCATAAATTCTGTATTTTTTAATGTTTTTGTGAAAACAGCACATATTATGACGTAATTGCGACGTCATCAGATAAAAATCTTTATGTTTTTCATTTATATTTCTTGACGCTATGCATTTCTTAACATTATGTGCCAATTTGAAATGGCTATCAAACATTTTATTTTCTTGGGCCAAAACTAGGCCTTAATGCCCCTACTCCTTTATATACAAGTTAGCCATATAAGGCAAATCTTCACCTCACATTTTACTTTCGAAGTCGAGATAGCACAGTAACAAACACATTATCATGCTAAACACGCAAACTGTATCTTTTTTGAAATAACTGATGTTATATTTTTGGGTCAATAATTCGGCTCCAACCCCCCCCCCCAATATTTATATGTTTTTCTTTATCACATACCTTATCATTTGTAGTACGTTGAAGATAAATGAACAATACTTACAGAGCGGATTCGTTTAAATGTGTCCTTGTCAACGTTCGAAAAAATATTGCATTCAGGATTAGAAAGAATCTTGAACGCTATAGCACAATGATGATTTTCTAGTGGTGAAATATCGTTATATCGAATGGCAAGCTCTGTTCGTGCATTTATCTGATACCTGAAATCATAAGAAATCTCTGTTCTAAATGAAGAATAAAGAGGTACACATAATATAATAAAATGACTAAGTATGAAGCTAATGGTAATATCTTTGGTTAGCTTGCTTGTTAGCTGAACCGTGAAGTCATTGTTAGCTCAGGTAAACTACCCTCCTTCAATAGTAGACTAGCCCAACAGATAACCAATCTATCTCTCTGTAGGACTAAGCTACTTTAAAAGGAGGGTATTACCATTAGCTACATACTGACCGAAATCTGCTGTAAGAGTCCATAACAGATATCAGAAGCTTTTGCAATGAAAACGTACACGATAATCACTAACGATAAAAACGTCTTTGAAAAATTGACAAAACGAAGGAATCTGCAGCATTTTTTTTCATAAAATTTTTATTTATAGGCGTTTACTCATTTCTTTATTGAAAAAAGCTAACATCAATAAAAATTAATTGGAAAACTTAAAACGACATTTTACTATGCATAGTTTGTCATTTTAAATAAATTATATTGATTCCATGACAGTCGTTTGATTGAAAATGCTTCTTAATGTAGACCAACAGTACCCGTATCGGCAAACTAGTTTTCTAAAAGTTTCAAGTAAGAGAGAAGAGAAATAAAACAATCAAAAGATTAAACAGGTTGATTTCCTTACTTTTGAAAAGATGTAAGTTCAAAACTTAAAAGTGTGACATTGACCTTAGGGGAAAATAAAAAATAACAGAATAAATCAAAATCTACATGTGGAAAATTGTGTTATTAACAATTAAGATATAAACCATGGGAAATTGTCAAAAAAGCTGTTAGCTGCCAACATATTTGATCGGTCTTTTGATAAGCTGCTCAGAAATTTACAAGAATCAGAGACAACTACAATAGTTTAATTGTTACTGACGTGTTGTTATATCCCGGATGATCCAAATCGTGGCACACGCATGCTGTCATAAGAATTCCAAGGCTTTCCCTGGACATGTGGTCCCATAACCGACATTGGTTTATCATTCCATACATCATTTGTGTCACACAAAAAGAATGTCGGAAGTTATGGAAAGGATTGTTTCTGTAATTTTCTTGAACACAGAGCTATGAAAAGATAAATATACTGTGTTACATATTTGTTTTTCGTTCAGTTTTTTATACATCAATTAGAGCGTTAGTTTTCTGATTGAATGTTTTTACATTGTAATTTCGAGGTCAAAGTTGAAGGCCTTACAGTGACCTATAGTTGTTAATTTCTATGTCATTTGGTCTCTTATATCACATCGTCTTTTATATATTTAACTAGTAATTTGCATTTTAAATTTTCTTATGATTCAAGACTTTATGCATTGATTAAACATTAATAACAAACTTACTATGAATTTTTTATGAAACTAATTGTTACGAAAATAGATATAGGAAGATGTGGTGTCAGTGCCAATGAGACAACGCTCCATCCAAATAACAATTTAAAAAAAGTAAACCATTATAAGTCAATATACGGCCTGTATATAAGAACAGTCATCAATAATCATTATAACTGACAGTACTGCATCAGTACAACAATTAATAGTCACGAACATCCTTAAATTGATCGATTGATAGGTGGTTATTTTACGCCGTCGCAGCAAAATGATGCTATATCACGGCGAAACATCCGTAGAATTTATCTCACTCATTTGCCATTACACACTCAGTATCTCCCTTTTCATAATAATGACTTTTCATAAATATATATCACAAAATCAGGTAACAGGTTGGTTTGAAAGTTTCCTTGTACATGACATAATATTTCAATACAATATCACATCCTCATTTTTAGTGATTTTGTTTATAGAGCCATTCTCGCCAGATATATTTGATATAAACTAATTGATCATTTGAATAAATCGAAAAGTTACAGCAACGACTTTACCTTGTTTTAGCACTAGGTCATGCACTGAGTGATATTATGGTCTAGCAAAACTGCTGACAATTGCTGAAATTTAATCTGAATAAGCTTTCAGGAACTGCGAGTACTCATCGATTGGTACTTTGTGCTTGTTCCAACATGGTTCGTCACATCCTTTATGGGAATGTTCATAATCAGGAGCATGACATTCAGTTGGTGCTGTCTGTCATTTTTGTTTTTATTTATTAACCATTTGTGACATAGATCTAATCTTGATCTGATTCGCATGGGATTTGATCGGAAACGGATACTGTACAGCTGCAGTTGTACACATCGTTGTCCTTTGCTCTGTGATTGTAAGTTAGCAATCATTGGCAATCAAGTTGATGTATTTGATCTTTTGATTTTGCCATTCGATAGCGAACTTTAAATGATCCTTGGTATTTGATATTTTGGTTATTATTATTTCTCCTATTATTTTAAATAGAAAATTGAAGGGGTTTTAATCAATTATAGTGCTTTATACAAAAATAGGATTGAACGATATTCCTTTTTGTATTTTGATTCCCCCTCCCCGATATCAATAAGTAAAGAACAAAAATCATCTTTCAATTGTACATAAAGAAAATCTTACAATCCATCGCTTTAGAGTAATTGGATTTATGCTAAACTCTGCCACTAATCCAAGTTCGTGATACATATGCTCCATCAAACTAAGCATCTGAAACAACAAATAAAACAATGATTTAAGATCATATCTCTGAAACCTTCAAACAAAACAATTCTTGTGCATATTTTAAGAAAAAAAGAAAAAAAAAAAAAATTCGACAAGGATATCATAGAATTTTTTTTATAAAACGACAACTAAGTGTTCTTTACTTTCCTCTCTAAAATGTGGTAAATGGTTTAAATACAAATGGCTGTTAAATTTGAACTAGCACCAAGTCTTCAAGTTTAGCTATTTTGACATGTATAAAATAACATTTTCTGTGAAGATATTATGGGTTATCTGAATATAATCAACTATATTCAATGTTGAGCTTCGGACTATTTTTCACAACTTCAAACTATAGCGCATCGGAATATTATGGCATGTCAAATTGCATTAGCTGACGATATTGTGATGTAGCACATTGGATGTAATGATTGTAATTAATTGGAATCCATTTGTTAAAGATAATTTTATGTAATAAATCGATGAATAAATATTTGTAATTACTTCATGTCTTCAAAATATAAGAAACGATAATTTGAGTATAAATCTCATATATAAATGAGAAGATGGTGTGATAACAGTAACTGATAATATCGCTCTTGTTCAAACTGTCATTTTAAATTTTAAAGTATTTTAGTTTAAAGTCGTATCTGCTGTTTGTCTAGTTTATAACGTACAATCATGGTTCCAAATTGTTCTTGAAAATTGTACCCTTCCGGGACACATAAGATCCCCTTCAGGTTTTTTTGGGTGGGGTTTGTGTTGCTTTGTCTTTAGTTTTCTATGTTGTGTCTTGTGTACTATTATTTGTCTGTTTGTCTTTGTCTGTTTTAGCCATGGCGTTGTCAGTTTATATTCGATTTATGAATTTGACTGTCCTCTGGTATCTTTCATCCCTCTTTTGTAGAATTGGATAATTAAATCTTGAAAAATAAAAACAATCACGTTACCTCATTAGGTTCCCAATGCCAGATATCAAATGTTGGTTGCTTCAGGTAGTCTGTTGTCTCATGTGATAATGTGTACTAGAAAATGAAAACAAATTGATGCATGAGATATTTTGCTTTATCTTCAACACAAGGATGTAAAGCAAATACATAAATGCTTGATGTGACAGGTACAAAAGTGAGTGATCTCTTAAGGTTTAAAAATGTTTTGTCTAGATAAAGAAATTATTTGAAATTGAAAACAAGTAAACTCATCATAGATACCAGGATAAAAAAAATGTATTTGCATCAAACATTTAATTTACTTTATTTAAAAGGGGCACTAGCTACGAGATATATAAAAAATCAAATATTTTATTGTTTTGGCTTAATCATTTATGAAATTCAAATATTGAAATAATAATTTGTTTTTAGCGGCCAGTATGGTTCAATTTTTTCAGAATATGCTAAAAACATTGATTATGAATTTTTCACCTGCAAGTGAATAATTCGATCTCATTGAAACCGTTCTCATGTGAACTTCAATTCAACCCCTAAGCTTGAGATGGATAACACGTGAATTGTATGTGTAAAGTTATTTACAGTAAAAGAATGTCAACATTGAAAATAAAACAAAGGTAAACCATTTGATTGACTGATTCGATCCACAAATTATCATTCTTATACAGGTAAAACGATGATGAACATTTATTTTTCATTTATAATATGAAATCAAATAGACCTAGAATAATCCAATAGCACAAGTTTGTGTAGTTTATTTATATTTATATTTATATTTACATCGCTTATATGGTCATCGAATGACTTTAGAGATCAACTCGATAATTAATTAGATGGTGTCTAGACTAAAATACACACGAAACAAAGCTACGTATTTTCATGCCTGTGCCCTGTAAATTGTTTATTTAAAACTTTTAATAGTTTGGATAAATGTTTAACATTGTTTTAAATCAATAGCAAATTTGAGAATTTGACTAAAATCGTGATTATGAATTTGAAAGCTAGAGCCCCTATAAGATGATATACAAAATAGGTTCTTTGTTGGTAAGAAGTTACATATATGCAAGTATTTTATTTAACCATCTTAATATGATTAAAATATGACAAAAACGAAAACATGTTTCTACATCCTTTCACGAAATTTCATTCTGTTGTATTTGATGAGTATTTTCATTTTTATTAAAAGCAAAGCCTTGATATTACTTTATTACTAACTTAGAACTCTGGATACTGTGGTTTCATTTATTTTCATTGATTTTGATTTTCGTGGTCTGAGGAAAACTAACGTTTTCGTGAATATATGAATTCGTGGTTTAGCTATCTCTGTATATAAAAAGCCTATATAAAATTTGTTTTTCGTTAAAAAAATTAATTTATGGTTCACCTGTTCCCACGAAACACACAAACATTGGAATCGAAAGAATAATAATAACTAAACAGAAGTTGAAATAAGATTGATGCATTTGCCAAACAAAATGACAACCTCTACTAAACACCGAATAAGATCCGAGCCTTGATATATATTTCGAGTGGTCTTAAAATGATGATTTATTTGTTTTCTAAATTTGAATAGATGTTTTTGTAATCAAGTCCCACAAGCATTGACGCTACTTAACAATTATGTCTTTATGCTGTCAGTTTTTAATTCACATTTCTCCTTTTATCCCTGAGTTGCGTGTTATTTTCTTTCTGTTCACTCTTTCCAACATGTATATATCATTAGCATGAAAGCTTGTGACATCTGATAAACATAATACAATTTCCGTTACAATATTGCTTTAACTCTAGTTTTCCATGTTTCTAGAAGAAATCTGATGGAAATGTTAAGAATTTATGATTGCAATTTATAACGACGTAAGTTTCTCGAATAAAGGTATCTTCAGATTTTATTCTGCTGATAAAATCTTATTTTGCTCAAATATTTGTATTCACTTGAATTTTTTGTACATTTGTTACTTTCTTATCGGGATAATATTGTTATTTTTCAGCTTCGAATTCTAACGTTTTTAAAAAGTATCAAACAAACTTGTGTTACGTCATTCTTATAAATGTGTTTTTTATACCCTACAATTGGGGACTACAGTTTTGTTGTGATACCTTTCACGAAATTATGAGGTTAAAATGGATATCTGTTATCTTTTCTTTTTACTCTTGTTGATTTGAGCGTCACTGATGAGTCTTTTGTAGACGAAACACGCGTCTGGCGTAAATACAAAATTACAAGCCTTGTTTCAATGATGAGTATATTTAATATTTGTTTTAATTTCAAATAAATACGTTTTTTATTTTTTGATTTGCATTTATCTTGTATCATGCCATTTCAAAGATAAAATACCCCCATCACAGTTTTTGCAGCAAACGAAAATATATTATACAATATCTTAAAAAGATATTTTTTATTTGTAACGTAAACAATCATATTTATTGTTAGATCCTATTGATTAAGTATATGAATTCAATATTGATTCAAGTTCATTAAAGTATAATTCTCTTTTGGACCTCCAAATGTTGAGTGAAAATTATCAGTTTTAAGCAGACAAAAATATGAGTAATTGTGCTGTAAATTAAAAGACTGCCAACATTGATTAGTATGTTAATCGTTATCTGGAGAACAACAAACGTTTGAAATAAGTGCTTATACAATAATGAAAGACTTTCCTATTATAACTTAGCGAATTATCAACTCTAATAATAAAACGTGTCACTGTTAGTTTTGTTAATGAACATCTTTTAAAGATTTTAAAACTTATAATTAATTTTTACATT
This sequence comes from Mytilus trossulus, assembly GCF_036588685.1. NCBI lineage: Eukaryota > Metazoa > Mollusca > Bivalvia > Mytilida > Mytilidae > Mytilus > Mytilus trossulus. The sequence goes on along the minus strand of NC_086378.1, from coordinate 13,795,151 downwards.
AAATTCTAATTTTGAAACCTTAAACTTGTTTTCTTCATTAAAATGTAATTAAAAATAAAATATTTCAAACGAAATTTAACTTTCACATGGAAAAAACGTTTTTAACAAAACCACATTTTTTATTCACGCTTTTAGTGTAAGTGAAATTTACCACTTCCTATTCATTAAAGATGTCTAGCAAAAATCTGGAACAATGTTCAGTTGATGTAAGTGATACATATGCAAATTAGGCTAATGCTGATACTGGAGACTATATCGCACAAAAGTGGTAAGGTGTTATGAGTCTCACTAAGCTTTAAACAAAATAAGCAAAAGAAGCTCACGATTTTTATGAAATATGAATATGTTTTTTTGGGGCATTAAATGACACCATTAATACACGCTTTTTATAATTTAAGAACATGTTTTACCTTTGTCATAATTCCTGTTTGGTGAATATTTCAAAATTACATTGTGTATCAGTATTGTAGTATTAGAGAATTGTTTTTATAAAAAAATTGAAATATATATATATAATCATACAGTTCTTTATAATATGACAGTTCTTTTCAGATTTTGCCATGTGATTATGGACTTTCCAAATTGATTTTCCTCTGAGTTCAGTATTTTTGTGATTTTACTTTTTATGAGTTAGATATAAATATGTGATATGTCTGTAGAAAAGGTATGCTTCTGCTTTTTGCGAACACGATACGTGTTTCCTGAATAATCTTTAGCTGATTCTCGCCATCAAAGAAGTTAGTGAACAAAAGTGTTAAACGTCAGAACGCGTTGAACTTAACAGCAAACGCAACCAGTATAAACTAAAATACAGAATTCAATGTCGATTGTAGGTTATGTTTTTTGTTAATTATAGTTCGTGTTAATACCTTTGGATAAGCTGGAACATCCCTTTTTAAACTAATCTTCGTCTCATCGCTCATCGAACTGTAAAAAGGATCAACACCATATCCATATACTAGTGGTCTGGAAGCCGAAAATGATGAGTGAAATGAAATAAACTAAACCATAAAAAACACAGGATAACCACAATACATAAAAGGCAAGACAAATCTAAACACATTCAAATAAATAAAACCAAAGATTCATACACAATAATAAAAACAATAATTAAACAAACATATTATACAAAATTGTAATCAATTTCCATCGTCTTTTTTATACAAATATAAAAATAGGGTATCATAATGAAACAGTATTCACCATCACAAGCATAAAGCTAAGCGCTGCCGAATTAAGCATTATTTTTTTTTTCACAGTACAGTCCTTTACACCTGAGTCAGATCAGAACATTAAAAAAATTGAAAGACCAATAAAAATGAGGAAAGACAGAGAAAAAACAGAACATTTATAACAAAGACATGCAGACCTAACTGAAAATATTTATAAAAAAAACATATGTTGGTGCCATATCACCAATTCCACCATTGAGAATCGACAAAATATCATATGCAAAGGTAGGCAAGTGTACTTGGTTTAGTTGTTGCTTCTAAAACTTGCAAATAAATTTGCAATAATTTAACTTTGGCAGATCAAAAAAAATATTTAAGATGAGTTTTAGCCAAAACTAGCTGTTACATTACTTTAGGGTAGATGTACTTGATGGAACTCTTATTTAACGTTTTCTGCAGAAAAGGGTGCTTTTTTAGAAGAAGGTAATTCCCGAAACGGACGTTACTTGCCTTTCATTCGATAACAATTGTAATACAGAAATGAGATGCATGTACCAGTTTGAATACACATGCTTATTATGAAGTTTTTAAGTTAAAATATTGTGAGGTGTAGTACTATAGTTTTAAATTACTGTTTCTTAATATGAATAGAATGAGGAGTATAGTAAAGACTAATCGCTGAGAAATTCACAGACAAAATAATCCTGCAAATATTAGGTCTTACCAATAATACAAGGGTCTATACAAATTTCAAAACCTACACTGTCACAATTCTAGATAACATTTTACATAATTGCCCAAATCCCTAGAAAAATACCTAAATGATTTAGCTATTATTGAACTGGTTGTTTCAGATATAGATGGTACATCAACGTGATACAGGGTTTGTTTGCAAATATGTTAAATTTTAACCGTTTTAAGTTAAAATGTACGTTTTGAAGTTTCGAACCTATCAAATGAGGTAATGTTGGTAACTAGTAAGGTCTGAACAAGTTTAAAAAAAACCCAAGTGCTATGCATTTGGGTTAATTTCGAATTTTTAAGTACCCTTTGACTGACTTCATAATTGTTACTTTTATTTCATGCTCAGCAACTTTCAAATCCCATTTTTAACGTTTAGCTACCCGGTTTTGTTTCTCATATGATGATAGCAAAACATTAATTGTTTTCTTAAGGTGGTACCTAACACTAGTTTAGTTTAGTTTAGTTTAAACATATTTATTTATAGTGGATTGGGAAATAAGTTTTGCAACTTATATTAATCCCTTTCCACTTTGCGGGTGCGAGTGCTGCCTTGTAGCACTACAGGGAGATAACACTACAGGGAGATAACTCTGTAAAATCATCTAAACGTTTTAATTACGTTATATTGTTAAGGGAATATTAAGCTTCTTAATGATCAAAATCAGTGTTTGTCAAATTGCTTTATTATCAGTGTAATATTTCTGACAAAATGGTTGGATCAGAATTTTTGATTTTTTAATATTTTTGTCAAAGGGTCAAAGTAAATACTTTGTCAAAATTTTATGAAAAATAAACGGGCCAAATTAATTTTAGTGAAAGTGTTGGGTACCACCTTAGGATAGATTTCATCATGCTTGATGATTGTGACCGTGATATTATATTCAGATCTTGTGTTTGCGTTTAAAAGCTTATCGTGCGTACACCCGTCTGTATATGATTGGGAACAATATTTCCCCTTTATCATTACATTGTAATAGTTGATTGTCGTAGACTTAATGTATAATTGAAGTTTATACTTTGTTTTTTATATAGATTTCACAGTCATAGCAATGTTTGAGACTAAATGTATAATTGAAGTTTATACTTTGTTTTTTTATATAGATTTCACAGTCATAGCAATGTTTGAGACTAAATGTATAATTGAAGTATATACTTTGTTTTTGATATAGATTTCACAGTCATAGCAATGTTTGAGACTAAATGTATAATTGAAGTTTATACTTTGTTTTTTATATAGATTTCACAGTCATAGCAATGTTTGAGACTAAATGTATAATTGAAGTTTATACTTTGTTTTTTATATAGATTTCACAGTCATAGCAATGTTTGAGACTAAATGTATAATTGAAGTTTATACTTTGTTTTTTATATAGATTTCACAGTCATAGCAATGTTTGAGACTAAATGTATAATTGAAGTTTATACTTTGTTTTTTATATAGATGTCACAGTCATAGCAATGTTTGAGACTAAATGTATAATTGAAGTATATACTTTGTTTTTTATATAGATTTCACAGTCATAGCAATGTTTAAGACTAAATGTATAATTGAAGTTTATACTTTGTTTTTATATAGATTTCACAGTCATAGCAATGTTTGAGACTAAATGTATAATTGAAGTTTAGACTTTGTTTTTTATATAGATTTCACAGTCATAGCAATGTTTGAGACTAAATGTATAATTGAAGTTTATACTTTGTTTTTTTTATATAGATATCACAGTCATAGCAATGTTTGAGACTAAATGTATAATTGAAGTTCATACTTTTACTTTTTTTTTTTTTTTTTTATAGATATCCAACCATAGCAGTGTTTGAGACTAAATGTATAATTGAAGTTCGTACTTCTTTTTTCACAGATATCGCATTCATAAAAATGTTTGAAACTCTCAAATGATTATAAGGACAGAAGGTATCGTAATATACTGATATCCAAACGCAATGGTTTTCAGGTCTCTATCTTCACTTATAATGACTTCAGGACACAACAACAAAAGCATGCAAAAATAAACAGAAAATAAAAACATAAAAAAAGATGGCTTGATGATGAGTGATGAAACATATACTTTCGGCTTCTTAAGAGCACAACAACTACTTTTTAGACCAATAGTTGTAGCATGGCCTATATAGCCAATTGCAATTAAACATTATGATTATTAGTATAAAACATTAGAAATAACATATACAGATCACAAGACAAAATGACAAATACATAGATATCTGTAAGTGCCTTTTAATCAAGGCACAACATAAATCCTTTAAGATCTTTAGCTACTATGGCAAATATTAAAAATTAATTTGGAATGAATAGCGCAGTAATTAATAGGTTTCTGAATCTAATTCCCTCTAATCAGTTTGCTGACGTATCAATTATTGACATTTCCTAAGAGTTTTCATAAAACTGCAGTGTTCTGAATCTGAATCTGAATACAATGAACTTAAATTCGTAGTCTTTTCTAAAACGATCATCTTGTAATTGGCACATTTTGTATATTAAAACAAATGAGGATATTTTGTACTCATTTTAACGTTTGATAAAATAAATTGAAAACCCGGAATGGTCCATAAAACCTTGGATAAACTTGATAATGGCGCATCTGCATAACGTTTTTTTTAATTAGAAAAAGTCTCCTTTAACACTAAATGGAAACGGGGAAATGCTGCAACTATGACAAATTCGTCTCGAAAAAGAAATCGTAAAGTTAGTTTGGTGATAAATGCAAGGACAATGACACATATATTGGAAAACACCATGATTGGATGGAAAGTGCAAATGCATCAGACAATTTTTAAAGGGACGCCGAATTTTCTTAAGCCTGAATCGTAGGTGTGAGTTGAATGTTTAAGCATGTGAACTCTGGATAAATAACGTTAAACACGATGAAATAAGAAAGATTGTGAATGCGAAGTATATTGCATATTCGTGACTAAAGCATTGTTGTAATTTAAAACAAAGAATAAGCGTACATTTTCAGTATGGAGGCTTGATAAAGGATAAAGCACAGAACAGAACGTTTAAATAACAAAAGCAATATCATCTGATAGTATAGGAATTATTTTAACAATCGGTATTTTTTCCATAGGGTTTCATATTTGTGTCAAATTACATTTTTTTCGGTGTACTTTTCTGCATATGAAATTTAAATATTTCTATTCTCCTAATCAAATTGCTTTATCTATGAGTATTTTTGTTAACATTAGTGTGAAGGACATCGTCGTTTACTCTTAAATCGATGTTGTTATGCAGTTTAAAAATTTAGTCAGTTCACTTACCTTATTCTGTTAAAGTCAACAAATTTCTTTTGGGCTGTCCATATTTGGTCTTTAATTTCAGATATATCTCGCTTACATTTCTCAATTTCTACAGATTTAAGTCCTTCGACTGACAAAAAAATAGACTAAGTTGTAATGGTACACATTTTTATGATCTGTTATTACGCTAAAAAAATTAATCTCAAGCTTTTAGATTACCAATTTGTTCGTAGCACACAGTAAAGATTAATTTAAAATCATTTTCTACAAAACATTTATATAAGTCGTTATAAAAGTTCGTTTAAAAATGTTTCACAATTTAGGATAAGTAAACAGTAATTGTAGTTGCAAATGCTTGTCTACCTTTGGTATTTTATAAAAGAAAATCCAGAAAATCAAAACACTTAACAGATAATTTGTATTTGAAACAATCCGAACACTGAGTAATAGTAACAGTTCTAAGCTTAAAACTTTTTTTAATTTTTCATTCTTATCCCTTTTGGAACTTCAAATTTAGAAATTATTGCGTGCATTTATTATGGTGATTTTGTTTTCTCAATACTGCGAAAATCCTGCTAATTCATATACAAAATTTCAAAATCTGAGTTTCAATTATTGCGAATATTACCCTGAAGATTGTTGTCATAAAAAAGGGTTCCGGTCCTATGTTGATCTTGTATCGTTACAAAGAACAACACATAGGTCAAACAGAAATCTGAGGGTCAATATATGGGCTTCAGTACAAAAAGAAAAATTATAAAGGGATATAACTTTAAAATCAAGAATATTCTCTATTATAAAATAACGTATGCTCGTTTTACTGTAGATAATTAAAGACGTTAATGCTAATGATAATGTTAATTTTTTAGACTAGGGACTGTTGAAAACCTAAAAATGTATAAACATTTTTTGTTCAAAACTCAGTTCAACATCAAGATTCTTTTCGTTACCAATGTTGAGGGAGGATATTTAAATAACGTGTATCATTAAGGGGGAACCCAACACTTTGACTAAAATAGATTGGCTCTTTTAAATTTCATAAATTTTGACAAAATATTGACTTTACCTGTTTGTAAACACATGCAAATTTCGAGAAAATTGAACCGCACTATTTACAGGAATGATTTAGTTGGCTATATAGAAGTTTGAGAAACACTAATTTTGATTGCTGAAAAACTTGATTTCTACTGAATATTAGTATGAGATTAAAACGGTCAGCTTATTTTTAAGAGTGGAAACCCTTAGTTGTTCTGTTCCTCTGTATTTTCCTTAAATCCATTAGTATATACAATTACTTACTTTCCATTTTGCGTTCCAATGCAGTAAGTCTCGAAGATATATCCGATTTTAGCTCTTCCATTTTAAATACTCTAGAAAACAAATTTAAAGGCATTATTGTGCATTCAATTTATAATGCAGCAAACCAGTACTAGAAAGTTAATCCAAGAAATAAAAAATAAATAAAACAAACGAAACTCTGCGATAAAAATAAAACAATATTCTTCCTCTTTTATAATTACCCAGTTAAAACTACATGATCAATAAATTAAAATTTGTATTTGGAAAGAAGTTTTTCATTATTTGAATGTTATTTTTTTCTTTTATATTTTACTTTAAGGAAAGACTTTAAACTATGACGGGAAAAGCTTATTGAAAAAAAAAAATGAAAATATAATCAGTATCTCCATTATTTCTAATTTAATCAGACCAAGCTCAAGGCGGTTGAAGATTTGGAGACTAAAAAAGATTCATATCAGGATGGTTTTTTCTCACATTTCACACTAATCAATTCATGACGGCTTTCACATGTACAGTTGAATAGCATAGAAGTGGTGAACGGTTCTTATCATTAAACCCCTATTTGTATAGAAATGAAGCAAGTAAAATGTCAATAAAAGCATGCGGGATAAAACAAAAATAGGAGTAAGCTTTATCAACTAAAAATAATGTTGAATAATAGAGAAAAGGTCGCAATCGTTAATATGTCAAACTGTATTAAATCTTATAACGCTAGAGAGTTTTTCAATTTGAAATTGAGCTACAACATTTGACAAAAAGGCATGTATAAGTTCTAAACACGGGAAAACAAATTAAAGATAGTACAACCTTCACTGTATATAATCTTCATAAACGTGTTCTTGTCACACGTATTCATAGCATTTTTGAAATAATTAATCTAATTATTTTACAGATTTGACGTTCGGCTTCTTTCAAAATCTTTAATTAAGTATATTATTCTAAAAATAATCATTAAATTATGTTCCAAGATACATGAGGTCATCCGTGCTTAGTTTTAATTGTGGTTTTCCGTCTTCGTTTACATAAAAAGTAGAGGATATGAAAAAAGAGTCCGTTACAAATATAAAAAGTCGGGATTTCCTATTTGAGGATATTCTATTAAATAGAAACATGTTCGTTTTCAATACATATAAATAAAACAACACTTAACATGGAATATCGCTTCAGTAATATGATATTGCATGTTTAATCACAGTTGAAACTAAAGAATGACAATGATCAGTGTACAATTAACTCACGATGCACTATCTGTAAGAGTTAGTCTAATAAAGAGGAGATACACAATGAATCATGCTGTAAGGTTCATCATCTTTTTAAATAAAACTCGTAACAATAGCGACACATACAAAACATGTATTGTTATTAAAAATTACTGTAGTTTATAACAAAAAAAATACCAATTTAGCAAATTTACGAGTTTCCACTTCAGACAACGATTGTGACCTTTTCGTTACTTGGGTTTTTGTTTTTCAATTTCAATTGTAAGATTGTCTATTAAATATTACGCAGGAAAAGAATAAGACTAGAGTGTCATTATTTTCTTTTGGAATCTAAAAGCATTTCATTAATAGTAATCCAATGTTCAAGTAAACTATAAATTTCTCCCCAAGAGGTTCCAACAGAAAATCAACATTTGCATTAAAAGCACTCAATAAACTTGTTAAAACAAATAACCATGACAAATAAAAAAATTGAACAACATTTATTAAGTGTCATGCCTTTGAAGCGCTTTTCTGGATTGACATCAATCAGGATCGTGCAAAGCAGAATATTTCAAAGCCGAGGATGTATAAGAACCGAAATAGTTGGAGAGCTAAAGCCAAATTCATCTGGATCAATTTTGCCTGAAGGAGTTAAAACCTTAGTTTCTTTAAATCATAAATTAAACGGTCAATTTTAAAGGGTATATTTTAATATGACTCTATAAAATTTAAGTTTGATCTAATAAATGTGATATAAATAAAAGAAAAAAGAAAATTCCCTACCCTACAAAAATGCTTACAATATACTGATAAAATACATGATTTCATACGTACCCCGTTATTTTGATTATTATTTGTTAAAATAATAATAAAAGTGATAATAATTGGTTACCTGTTGAATTGTTCTGTGACGGTTGTCAGTACCTGAGCAATGACTTCATTATCACCTGAAACAGAAATATAATGTTACACATTGCTGTTCTATGTAATGGGGTTAAAAAAAGCACACATACACACGGAGTTATTATATATCAGTGTTGTATTGCTCTTCGCATGTGTTAGTCACGAATGGAATAACATTGTTTTACATTCCAGCACATAATTCTACTTGTATGAATTTTACCAGAAAATTAAGCAATACCATAGCCTCTGTCGTTTAAATAAAATATGCTGTACCTAATGTCTTAATTTATCCACGAACAGACGTTAGACAGTTAAGAACATGTGAGGAACTGTAATACACCGATGTATATAAAGGCCCACAGTATTACATTTCAGTGTTTTCGGATTTGTTTTTTTTATAATATGTTTATTATTAAAACATAATTTGACCTTCTGATGTGTTACTACAAAATATGTTTGGTTGCAATGATCTGCAATATTTAAATTGGAAATGTTTCGTAATAAACATAAACATGTCTGCAATAATTTACTTGTTTTTTTTTATACGAACCGAATAGATTTTTCATGCAAACGACATGATTTATTTAATTCAAAACAATGGCATGTATTCAGGCAAATCATAGTTGCTATTAAAAAGTCTTATTAATCTTTATAACAACAAGGCATACTCCGTCATAGGATGTTAATTCAATATCTATTGCAACAGTTTCATAAGGCGAAACGGTTGGAAGCAGTTTTATCAGGAGTAAAGGTGTCATTAACTCAAACGAATAAACTACTTGCTAAAACATTAAAAGAAATTATAATCAATACGTTTAAAATGCTGCCGTCAGCAGACATATTCAAATGATACGAGTTTGCCTTTTGGGGATTGCAAATCACTAAGTGGATATAAGAAGATGTAGTATGCGTCTCAATCAAAGCCACTATTTGTAAAATGTTAACGATTATAAGCAAAATCACATTAAGAAAAGAATGAAACCATTAAATAATGCGATTTGAATACAAAAAAGTTAAAAAAAAAAAAAACTGAACTCTAAATAGGGAAGTCCATAAAATCTGACAAAATCAAACGTTACCAACGACCACATAATGGATAATGTTAAATAATGCTAGCACTTCTCTATTTTCCAGAGGACGATATTACACATTTTGAAAGTTTGATTAAGATCATCATGTCAGTCACATTGTTCAATACATTAACGATAGTCTAAATTTCCAACATGAACATTGCTTTGTTGTCGGCATTTGCTGGTAATTAACACAATTGTATAAATCTGGCAAATAATGATTTTAATCAGATGATAGCTATTATGTTGATTCGGTGGTTAAATGAATTCTTAATGTGCTCCATATATTAATCCGGTTTGTAATAATAACTTAACCCATATTGTGCTAATTTTGTGTCAGTGGAAACTCGGTGAAGGTGTTTTAATCGACTTGTTGAATGAGTGAGCTGTGTTCATATGGACATTGAATGAAACCGGAACAGAAGTGACGTCGAAAGATATAAAAATTATTGCAGCTGCCTTGTTTGGGGAAAATTAACAAATATTTATTAAAATGTACCAAATTGATGACTTTTTTTTCCTAACATTTGTTAACGTTCAATAATTGAAAATAATACTTTCCAAATTTCGTGCATCCGAATCGCGCTTTCTCACTATCAATCACGCTCAAGCCTAAGCATTAGAAAACATGGGAAGTATGGATACGTTGAACTGTGTTTCGTAATTTGACCAAACATGACATATAATAATGAGCCAAATTCAGCTGTGGTCAACTTTGCCCGAGGTCGTATGCCTGGACCAAGTCAGTAATAAGACGTTCGTTTGATGTGTTTGAACGTTTTATTTTGCCATCTGATTAGGGACTTTCCTTTTTGAATTTTCAGTATTTTTTTGTGATTTTACTTTTTGAACGTTCGTTTTAGTAATTTCAATATAACTGTAAAATTCTACATCACTATTATTTGTTACCTTCTCTTTTTAACATATTCCAAACTTAGAATAATTTGACTATTTTAATATCTTATTTTTTGTCATAAAGTTCTTTATTTGTTTTGGTCTTATTCATCTTTGAATTTAATGTGTTTGGGATATCTCAAATGCCTAAAGTATGTAGTTTTAAAACAAACAAGAAAGACAACATTAGTGCCTTTGTTGAGGAATTTCAGACCGACCGATTTATTTCTTGTGGACATCTCCAAATTCAATTCACCATACCTTACTATTTACATGGATTTATAGGTAAGGGCTCTGACATTGATTTGTGTGGAAGATCAAATTGCACAAAGTTATTATTTGCTTGATGTTTAAATACATTGACTGAAATATTGTATGTTTTGTTTAGTAATTACACATTGCATTTAATTGTATTGCAATTAACTTACCTGACGTAGGAGCTGTGTCTTTGATGGCCACTTTGTAAGGCAATCTGAAGTTTAAATAATTGTCATGAAAATGATACAAACAAAATGTCAAATCTTAAGTTGAACTAAACAGTTTCAGTTTTATTCAAATGTCATAAAAAAGACAAAAATTGAGATTGATATTCAGGATTTTTTAATCTACAACGCAACACATGTGATCGTAAAGAACATATAATTACTTTACAACTGCTGTGTTATCAATCACGAAGCTTAGTTTATTTGATACATATATAAAGGATAACCAATTATAAATATAAAAGAATAAATAAAAAGTATAAGCGTATTATAACTCTGGATGACCAAATCACATAAGTATTAGATCTTTAAACCAATCAGCAGAGCAGTCACAAATCCAATTTAGGTAAATAAATGATTCATAACTTTTTTTTATAAATATGATGTTCGGTATCATCTCAAATATTTGATTGCATAATTCTGAAGCAAAATCACTGGTTATGGTACAGATAACGTTAAATTTCACTTAAATGAACTCAAAATTTCAGTTTAAAGCCAATCTAATCGTTATGTACTGATCACGTCGTAGTAGCCGATGAAATCGTATTTTACTGATAAGGTCAGCTTGAAGCCAATCACATCATAGGATATTGATAACAATACCTCATAGTCAATCTCATCTCCTTTTGTTGATATCGTTTCCTCATAGCCAATCCTTAGTCAACTGATAATATTAGCTTACACATTAGTTTACTTATAACAATGGCTTTGGTGAGTAAACAGTATGTAGACTATGTCGCAGAACTTTGGCAAAATTTTGAATAAATCTTTAACAGGTTTTGAAACACTAGTCCAAAGGGCATCGGTAGTTTAGTGGTCTAAATATTCTACTACTGCAAACACTAGACAGTCAACGCAGATGTTGTGAGTTGGAACCGCGCCCGCGTGGGTGCATTCGACTCCAATCTTAATTGACTAGGATTATCAGTTTTCTTATCGAAAGTTGGTGTTTTTTTTAAGGAACTCCGGCTTCCTCCTTAATAAAAAGGCTGGCTGTCACGACATTACCACAAAGAGGCACCTAACAGTGGCGTTAAAACAGTTACAATCAATCAATCAATCAATGAACACCCAATTCGACGATTTTCTTTATAAACCGATATGGCTTTTCGGCTAACTTTTAATCAGTGTTCTTCGTAAAAAAACACAGAAAAATCAAACAGAAAAGTATTAACCAACAAAAGGTCAATTTTTTTGTAGAAAAATCTTTGATATACTTTAGCAAATGTCATAATTATAAAACACTTATCCAAAATAAAAAGTAAAATCACAAAATACTGAACTGATGAAAATTCAAATACATGTAGCAGAATCAAAAGCTCAAACTTATCATCGAATGGATAACAACTGTCATATTCCTGACTTTGTACAGGCATTTTCTTTATAGGAAATGGTGGATTAAACCTGGTTTTATCGTAAGCTTAACTTCTCACTTGTACGACAGTCGCATGAAATTACAGAATATTGATAACGATGTGTGAAAAAAGTAAGAGACATTATAGGGGGAAAAGCGGTACATCAGTCAAAATTGTTCTAGTCTATATCACTATAAAAACAAACAAATAGGTAATGAAGAAGCACAATAAACGCATATAGACAAAGCACATTTGCAAATAATTTTTATGGTTTGACGTTATTTTCTATACATGTGTAAATATATATTGAAATTATACATTGAATAGTATAAAAGTAATCAGGAGTAATCAGCTTACTATTTTTTTATTACTGTTTTTAGTTCTGATCTTCCCATGAACTGCACCTTCATTTCATTTCATATTATATATATTGTATTCAATCGTGTACTGTTGTACTGAAAACGTCTACTTAAAAATATTCGCCTACTGTTGTACCGAAAACGTCAATTAAAGATAATCGGCTACTGTTGTATTGAAAACGTCTAATTAAAGATAATCGCCTACTGTTGTACTGAAAACGTCAACTAAAGATAATCGCCTACTGTTGTACTGAAAACGTCTACTTAAAGATAATCGCCTACTGTTGTACTGAAAAGGTCTACTTAAAGATAATCGCCTACTGTTCTACTGAAAACGTCAATTAAAGGTAATCGCCTACTGTTGTACTGAAAACGTCTACTTAAAGATAATCGCCTACTGTTGTACTGAAAACGTCTACTTAAAGACAATTGTCTACTGTTGTACCGAAAAATTCAATTTAAGATAATCGCTTCTGTTGTACTGAAAACGTCTACTTAAAGATAATTGCCACTGTTGTACTGAAAACGTCAACGTTAAGTCAATCCTGGCGAGACATGCTTTTAAATTTTTGTGTTTTGAGTTATTTATCTTTATTATCTTTCAAAACAAACCAGAACATTGATTTGTGTCATTTTGAAAAAATGACAAAGTTAAGAGGAAATCCAAAGAAACAAAGTAACTGTGTGGCAACTGTGCAGAATAAAACATCGAATTATGTATAATCAAAGAAATGTTTAATCGTTTCTATGTACTTTAATATCATCCTACTATGTCTCGATGACATATTTGTTTCACTAAATCATAGTCTAAAAGACAGATAGCATACATATGCTTCTACGGAATTTCATTATATCCATCAATATTGGACATTTAAATTGATGATCAAGTTGTTTCAGTTATTAGAAAACAATGCATGGACTTTAGGATATTTGCCAACAGTTGCATTTTATTGATATGTTCATATGCAATAAATTCATATAACAGATGACCTTGAAATGTAAATCGACGTTTGTAAAAGTGAAACAGAAAAAAAACAACAGAATGACAAGTTTTCTAAGCCCGTACACACTTAATATCAAGTCAAAAGTTTTTTGGCTTTACGTTTTGATATTTAAGCTCTTCAATATCTTTTAATAAGTTTCGGATTTGAAAATGTGTTGTCCTGGAAAATCAATAAAAAGGACGTTTATGTCTAACTGCTCATCTGGTGAAGTACAATTGGTTCCATTGTAGCTGAATGATTTTTGTTTTGAAAATTAAAATAACTCAAATCTTGTTAAAGGCAGACATACATAAAAAGTATTTTTTTCCAGATATATAGCTATAAAAACCCAATATTGTTGTCTATCGTGTACAATTTATTTTTTTGTTTGTTTTCCCGATTGTAATTACACAAAGACAGTTTTGAATTGTATAAAATAATCGCCCTGAATATGCATATAGTCTTATTTGGTATTTTTCGTACAATGAAAATAATACTTATAATAAACAAAACTGATAAAAACTAAGAACAACACCTACTACCCAAAAGAATTAAAAAATTCGAATAATTGATTTATAAAGTCTTTTATCATAAGATTATTACACGCAGTGTAACTCACCCATTTGAGTTCATTGGCATTGTAGGAGCCAATGGAACATGTGCTCCTTGGCAATCTTTCAGTGATATTTCACAGAATCTAAAAATAAAACAATCAAATAAATGATATCATAAACGATTATTTCATAATAATATTTATAAATAGGAAACACATCAAGCAGATTTTATTATGAAAATACTAGAGCTACTTAGACAAATATTGTATTTTGTGAGAATTCGACATTTTGAAATAAAATATATTTTCTTATTGAACGCGTCATTGATTCTTGGCTGGATAAGAGTACTTGACAGCACACACACGTTTAACATTATTCTGACGCATTTCCTAATTTAAGTTTTGTTTTGCTACAAAAGACTTTCCGTTACTGTTTTTTATTTCATAATATTCCTTGAAATTATTTATGCATTAAGTTATCTATGATAAATCTGTTAAATCTGGGTTTAATATCTCTAAAAGATTCCACAATATGAATAAGTTTGTATTTTTCAATAAAAGTTCTTATACAAAAATATGGACTAATTGCATAGTTGACATCAAGTTTCTCAGTTTTAGTTTGTAAACCGCATTTTTTTTAACAATTAATTGCTGAATTTCGAACAGTGGTATACTACTGTTGCCTTTATTTAATAGTTAACTACTGCAATGAAAACTGTAATTTCGAGGTTAAATTTAAAAAAGCAAGACATGTAGACATTCTTTAATTTCCCTGCTATGGAGTTCTTGCTCAGGTTTCAATTAGATTGGAGGAAAACCTTGTATTACTACATTATCATTGAGAAAATTTCAAATATTATCATCAGCTCAGCATTGTTAGGTTTAGAAAAGTGTTTATGGGTAAATGTATGATCTGATTTATAGTTCAATAAACTCATCAAAGATATCAGGACTAAATTTTGTATATACGCCAGACGCGCGTTTCGTCTACAACAGACTTCTATCCTAATTCTATCTTACTTTTGAATAACAGTTTCAAAACTAACAATGTGAAGTCATTTTTGTGCTCTTTCAAAAATTTCATAAATTCAAATGTGACGTAATTTTTATGATTTATTGCGTTGAGGCCTGGACTGAGTCGATTGTGTCTATTCTGTGTTGGTCTTAGCCTTATGTATTCGGGTTTAGTTTTCTGTAATTAGTTAATACTTTAGTTTCATTATATATATCTCTTTTATATTCATTTGATAAAATTTACTGTTTGCAATAGCATTAATTGTTCTAAATAATAAGGATGTTCTTATCCCAAGCATAAAAACCTAGCCGTATTTGACACAACCTTTTTCAACTTTTGATCTTCAGTGCTGTACAACTTTGTACTTTTTTCACTTCGATCCTTTATATCTGGGCGATACTGGTGAGTCTTCTGTGGACGAGGCGCGTTTTTGGCGTATTGAATTTAAAACCTGATGCTTTTTGTTATCTATTAATCATGTGTTTCTTTGTCTAATATGTTCTCCTACTTATTTGTATTGCAGTCCTGTAATATTATGTTGTCATTTTAATGTTATATTTAGAATTGCCATTAAAATGCGAGGTTTGGCATGACACAAAACCAGGTTCAAACCACCATTTTTTCCTTTAAAAATGTCCTGTACCAAGTCAGGAAGATGGCCATTGTTATATTATTGTTCGTTTCTGTGTGTGTTACATTGTAACGTTGCGTCGTTTGTTTTCTCTTATTTTTTAGTGTAAATTCACATTGCGATAAGACGTGTCACGGTACTTGTCTATCCCAAATTCATGTATTTGGTTTTGATGTTAAGTTTGTTATTCTCGTGGGATTTTGTCTGATGCTTCGTTCGTTTCTGTGTGTGTTACATTTCAGTGTTGTGTCGTTGTTCTCCTCTTATATTTAATGCGTTTCCCTCGGTTTTATAGATATAGGAAGATGTGGTGTGAATGCCAATGAGACAACTATCCATCCAAATAACAATTTAAAAATTAAACCATTATAGGTTAAATTTAGTTTGTTACCCCGATTTTGATTTTTGTCCATTGATTTATGAGTTTTGAACAGCGGTATACTACTGTTGCCTTTATTCATCAGTGACGCTCAAATCCAAGTACATCTGTTTATTTGATAACAAGACAATTCATAAATTGTTATGTTTTTTAGATAGTTCGAATTATACAAACAAATGCGTAGCTAATCACGTGTTATTCTGTATTGAAGCATTTGTTTACACAAATTTTCTGTTCGTTAAGACGTCAATCATGAAATATTTTATATAATTTTTCTTATTGATTTTTTGAGAAGTATTTTCTTTGAAAATTTATTTCGAGAATTCTGAAGAAGATCAGATTATTGTGATTTCCTGATTTTTTTTTTATTGTGAAATAAACTAATTTTGTATGCCATCACTTGACCTTCAACTCAATATTTTGACAACATAACAAATTAATATAGCAGACCATATATAATGATAAAAATATTATTACAGTTACTTGTGGTCATGTATATCTACTTACTTGCCGACCCCCGCAACCTGTGCAATAAGGTCATGTATATCTCTAGAACTACAATGTCTACTGAAAATGATCTGAAAGAGAAAAAAAGTATGTAATGATGAAATGTATTCATTTGTTGTGCATTGGTTACGAATCATACTTGTGAAGATAAAGGATAACATCAACATTACCAATTTTATTGCACTGAAAATTAATAAAATAACAAAACTTTGGAAGAGTATTTAGTTTAGATTATAATAGCGGGTCATTCTTTCTATCAGTCTACCTCAAGATCTATATCTGAGTCCAAACTCGAGACATGATGTAAGATCAGTGCTTATATCGGGACTGACATTTTAAAATGTGGCGTACCTACCTCTTTATCGATAATTTTGCATTTATATTCTATGAGCGTCACTGATGAATTAATTTATAGACGAAACGCGCATTTGACGCTAATACAAAATTTCTATCCTGGTATTTGTGATGAGTTTGTTCATGAATCAACGGAATGCATCCGAATAAAATGTTTAATATTAACTTTTGTTTGACTTGATCTGTTGCATAGTTAACAAATCAGTCAAAAGCAGAGAACAACATCGATACAGACCCAGGATCTGCTGGAGTTGAACTTGATAGACCCGTACTGAAGACAAAGTCACAGTGTTTGTTCAAAGTGACCAAAGTGCAATGTTAATGGAAAGAAAAACCCACCATTTTCTTTATTCTTGGTGATTCAGAGGATAACATAGTGTACACTAACATGTTTATTGTTAGATATCATGTTGACCTCTAAAGGTAATTTGATATGGTGTACCATTCGAATTCATCTCGGTGACATTGATCCTTTTTAAAAGCATGTTCAAAAGTGAAGACAAAATTCATTTATAAGCTTACTGAAAAGGAAACAAGGTGTACAAGGAAAAGCTAATGTGGTTTATACTTTTAATAGCTATATCAGTATATAATCACTCATGAGTAGTCAACATGATCTCAGGTCATATGTGCCAGAGGTAGTTAAATAAATCGTTTCTTAATACTATAAATGATATTGGAATAGCGAACACATTAGAAACTAGTAGCTTGATTTTGATAAAGTTCCATTAAGCAAGCGCTTATTCCTATGAGATGAAGATATTATTCAGAATATCACACGGCAAAACATATTCAATCGTTGAACAATATACAGTCATTTCTTAACACCATGATTGAACACCATTTAGGTAGATTCCATTACGAATTCATTTGCTACATAAAACTACTGGCTTCTGACATTTCATATCGTGTTATTATATTTAAAATCTACTTCTACATCCGTCTCAGACACTTTGTAAAATATATACCAATTAATTTCACATTGATACTGGCAAAGAATATAGAATTCTTTTCATTACTGGTTCGTTACCTAATCTTTCAAATTAATTCTTTCTTTCGCTCATTACAGTTCTTATTTAGTCGCTTACAATTAATGATAGTATGGCATTACGTTTAAGTAGCATTTGATGTCAAACACAGACAATCAATTGCGTTTGTAATTTCTTTTGAGAGATCAAAAGATAATGAAATTCAATTCGTTTCAAAGAAACATTAATTCTCCAGCGTTGACGGACGTTTTCTGTAAAATAAGATTGGTTAACCCATTCGTTTTGTACAAAATGAGATTGAACAATCTATCAGGTATAGTTTATTAATGGACAATTCATCTTTCTGTGTCAAAGTTTAACATGAGTATTATAAATAAACTCATCATAGATACCAGGACTAATATTTCACAATTACGCCAGACCGCGTTTCATATACTAAAGACGCTCGAATCAAAAATGTTTAAAATGCCAAATAAAGGAATTAAGCTTCTAGACTAACTATTGAACATATGTAATATTGTCACATTGGGTGTCACTTACGATTTACATGTTTAACCCTGCAACATTAAGTATGTGTCTAACACAAGGCAGGGGTTTGTAATTAAATGGCTGTTGTGTGTTAATGTCTGTCTCGTTTTCGTTCAATGTTGTCAAAGTATGAATCATGTCAATTATTTTGTTCTCTTGAATTGTTTGAAATTGTGTAAAGTCAGGGCCTTTTGAAAATTACATTACGATATGGCTTTTGCTCATTATTAAAGCCCTATAAAGGTTAACATCATCGTTCATTGGCAATGTTTATGAACCGATCTGTAGCAGTCAATGAGGATAATAAATTAGGATTAATTAGTAAAAGTAATTGCTATTTTTTCGTAATGCATACACAAGTTATCATAGTTTTAAGTCCTTCCCCTGGAACATTTATTCACCTGACTTAATAATTGTGACATCAGTTTAGTTTCTACATATTGGTGGTGTACTGTTGCAATACCGTTTACAATTATTTCTTCCGATATTGTTGAAATTTCAAAAACACCAGTCATATAGACTATAATTTATCCGAAAAGGGAGTGACGATCAATAAAGCAAACTGGAGTCCATACAAGACCGATAAGACTATCGTCATGATAACAAAACCTTGAAACATTCACAAATAGTCACACCATTAACTATTAAACACAATTAGCATGGTACAACAAGACTGGTCTCAACCAGACTTTGTAAAAGTTATTTCAATATAAAAAAAAATAATTGAGAAATAAAATAAACCTATTTATAAAGTATAATTCTTTTGCTTCTTTTGCTACCATTTGACCTCAACCTTTTTCAAAAGTAATATCCTGTTTCGTCTTGGCGTTAATGATGGTTCATATTCAATTAACTAAAAGCGACAAAAGAGAAAATGTCAATATAAGTACTTGTTGCTTTGGGCATTTTTTTAATTAGCTTTAGCAAATACGTATAATGGATTTGGTTCATCTAAAAGTAGTAGCAGATGTACTCTCTTCTAATCAAGGTTTTTTTTAAATGTCAGGAAATTAATCAAATTCAGCTACGAATTTTATGGACTTGTTATAGACTAGTGTTATTTTTGGTGATGGACACGTTTGGTGAAATAGGAAACATAATTCAAAAGATATGTAATGGATAAAAAAAATTGGGTCACAACATTTTGTTAATAATTGTTGTACATTGTCAACCAAGTAACCTCAAAATCATTCGCGGTCTCTGTTTGCCCATGTAAAATTATCAAACCATAATTTACAAAACGCCAGTTATTTAGACTGTATTTTATTTGTAAAGGAGAGACTATAGCAAGATGGCAACACAAAACAACATTAGTCGACGAAAATTTAAAATATTCAATTTAAAAAAGGCAGATGTATGGGAGGGTAAACAGTTCCTGCCTCTCTACATTACACTAGATGTTAAATTTCTGATATATAAGGTTTTGATATTCAATAAGTTTATTTACCAAAAACCTGTTTGGCTAGGTACGAAACAATGAACGGAAATGTCACATCATGTTAATTTGTCATAATCAATTATCGCTTGAATTCTCTATTGAAATAACAACAACAACCGTCCTAACAATTGCCATTTAATGACTGTGTTTATGCTAGAAAATAGGACAGGATCAGGTAAATTGTATAGCTTTTGGTTATGTAAAATAACCAAAAAATAAACATTTTATTAAAAGCGAGAAGGGAGGATGTATATCGTCACTTGAAAGGGGGCATGGTTAACAGTAGATTGTTTTCATGCAAAAGTCCATTTAAAAATCTCTCAAACAGCATTTACACGTATGTTTAGTGCATAAAACGTGGCGTTCTCTGTAACAGGTCATTAGATTTAACGTTTCCATTCAAAAAAAGCCGTCGCTTCGTATTCATTGCACTACTGAAAATATGCACTCTCAGCACGGATCTTATTGTCGTTTTGGATAATTCCTGGAATCCACACTGCTATACTAAAAAAGCGGTTTTATCGTATAAAAACATACTTTTTGTTTTACAATTTGCATTTGACACTCTAGGTTCTAATTTTTAAAATAGTTGTAGACATCAAGTCAAATAATTTTAGTTTTATTTAAACATAAACATACTTTTTTTCACTGAGGTTTTTTTTGTAGACTAAACGCACGTCTGACGTAGCCATTATCAGTCTGTTATCTTTGATTTTTTCCCGGCCTTTAAATAAGAGATCGGAAATGTTGATATTCCGAGTTTACAGTCATGTTTAAATTCAAAAGAATGACAATGTCACCAATGAATTAACTATCATAAATTAATACGTATGAAGAATATTCAATTTGATACAAAGTAGCCCTGGTGCAAATGTAGACCAAACTTGACATTGTCCAGGTGCATGCAATATAGTCATTGTTGGCTTATTTATACACAAGTAAATGAATATTAGGTCATTTTGATCTTTTAAAAGATCACCTGAAAAGTCTGAACGAAAAATAATTAAGTTTTTTTTTGTTTTTGTTTTTTTATGTTTTTCAGTTTATTTCATACTTATCCACTATGGTTAATTCAGCACTGTTAAAAAATTTGCTTGCAGTTCAATTCACTACTTTTCAGTATTTTCTCAGACAATCCAATGCGGTCATAGTAATAAAAAAAGGCTCAAACGTCTGAATATTGTCTCAACAGTTCTAAATTGATAGAAAAAGAAAATGTAGTCATATTGCCAAAAAAACCAACTATCCACCATTGACCAAATGACAGTAATTCATGAGTCCAGATTCAGCAATAAGTCAAACCATAACCTCATAGTCAGCTATAAAAAACTTCAAAATGACAAAGGTAAAACAATTCAAACGAGAAAATTTGCCTGATTATGTTATAAACAATGAATAATATACAAATATGTCGTATGACATACAGAAACAAACGACTACCACTGAATTATAGTCTCCTGACTAAGGATCGAAACATATATTATGTGGCAGAGTTAAAGAAAAAGTAAGCGCCACACACACCCGCCCCTAAACCTCGGAAAGTGATGTAACAATACAACATATAAAAAACTAAAAAAACTATGTAAATGCTAAACTCATCAGATCAGTACAAAGCAGAAATTAACTACAAGGTAGATTTACCGCAATGGGGACTTCTGAAAATTTGAATAAAGACTGAAAATGACTTAAGAATATATTGTTGAGTATTTCAATTTTCAAACCATTGATCGCTTCAGACTTATGTTAATGAGTATGAGATATACATTGTATTATATGTTTTACATTATAAAAACTTTGTATTTACGACAACACTGTGGAAGTTTCGTTTCTATCATTAATAATACCTTCGAAGTTGTGTAAAAACAATGTAAAAACAGTATGGACTACATAAAGTGATTTAAAGTAATTCATCAATCAGTTGACAGTAAAAGCTGATTACTTAACTTTATCTAATTGAATTCAGTTAGTGATAAATTGTCCAATCGATTTCGGCAGGAAATTAAATTAGTCGAAACAAAGACAAATCTAACTTACATTCAACAGATTGTGTATGCTTACAACCTTAGCGTTTCTAGTATTAAGTGAAATTAAAACTATCCAACCCAGAATTCTATAAAACGCTTAGCGTCTCGCACGCAATGTCTATTTAAATGTCAACAGTTTAAGTACTAAATCATCTAGGCAGCAATGGGACTTACTTGTAGCATTTCTAGTTATAACAGATTTTTAACTAACAAGTTTATATCAGAAGGGGGAAAAAAGAAATGTACTTTCATTTATGAAATATGCATTCACAAAAATGACACGGCTAGACTCAACTGTTCGACAGTGTGCAATGCATTGTAAATCAAACATAAGAAAATAATTGTTTCTCTTGCTTGACTCCGTCCTAGATTTTTCCTTGATCGTCTACGCTAACAAATTGGTGAGCAGACAAACTTAAATCATGCATGTTTAACTACCACATTCAAGTAACAACTACATTTCTTTTATAAATCTTGTCCACCACTTTGCAACCAAAAACCAACAGATGGTTTATGTACAGTGTAACATCCTTATCTAACATCTGAAAGTATCGGCTATATACTTTGCTATCGTGAAGTAAATGAGCAGTGTGGAGCTCTCATAACCCTTATCCAGACAGTGACACAATGTGTGTTTAGCTCATTTGTCTTAAATATAAACATATATATGACAGTAAATAAAAATTAAAAGTCAAGCGTTTCATACAAAAAATGTGCACACACCCTACACCATATTACCTTACAATAAATTCAAATTTCAACAGAAAACATAGAAACCATAACAGTGCACATAAAATAGAGATAGAGAATATGAAATTTACATTGGCAATTGTTCCGGAAAATAAACTAGATTCGAACATATTCCTTTTTACAGGAAAAAAGTCAAGATACGAAATAATTTTCAATGTGAGGGATAATGAACAATATATAAGATCCTGTTCCCCGTGATAGAAAATTATCAAGGTACGAGAACCCATTCTCTTTGATGGAAAATGAACAAAAAACGATATTTTATTTTCTCTGATGAAAAATGAACAAGATACGATAATTTTGTTATCTGTGATGGAAAATTAACAAGATCCGAGATCCCGTTCTCTATGATGGCAAATGAACAAGTTACGAGAACCCCATTTTCTATAGTGGAACATGAACAAGATACGGTGAACCATTCTCTGTGGGAACATTAAAGGCTTCTAATATTTAATATTAACGATAAGAGATTTGTCGCTTTTATTTTGAACAAAATATCTAATATCAATTACTAATAAAACCTATAAAACATTACGCATATTGACAAGAAAGAACAACTTTATCTGATATTTTATCTCAGATTGCTTTTTATTAATCTCTGTTCAACGTATCGATGACACAAAGGTTACGTCTTGATATTGTTTGACGGTGTCTTTTAAGTATCATCAACGCTATTTGAATACTTCTTTTAAGTATCATCAACGCTATCTTAATACTTCTTTGCACCTGGTCCTATTAAAAAGAGAACTTGAAGAAGATCTATTACGTTGTAAGATTACCTGAAGATATTTTCATCTGAGAATGACATCAATGGAGTATCAAACTAATTGATTTTTGAAGCTTAAAACTATTTTCTAATTGAGTTATTAACGCCGGTAGCCTTCTGACATTTGATCATATAAAAATGTCAACTTAAGTTGATTACATATAGGATTTCCGTATTTTTTCCATGAAGGGGGAAAGTTAAGCAAAAGGTTACCACGAAACCTTGAGCTATGATTGAGCTGTTTTGTAATGTATATTTATTTCAACTGATAGTCAAGTCGTCTTCTTAATACATATATGTAAAATGCAATGTTTTTTTCTGTTTTTATATAGACAGCAAAAAGAATACATTCTAGAAGACAACATCTTTATTTACAGAAAAAGACAGGTACCCTTTCAACAACTCAAGAATATACTATTTCTCGGTTGCTTAGTTTTAGACGACACCGGTCTCTATAAGAATGGTCAGTCAAAACCATTATTGTAAGATATCATAGGACTTGTATTTGCTTTTAGTCTGAATCATACACACTTTGCGTGGAGGTTGATATCTCACAAAACATGTTTAACAACCCCGCGTCATGTTTGCACCTGTTCTAAGTCATTGGCCCGTAGCTTTTGTTAGTCTTGCATGTTTTTTTTAGTTGTTTTTAGTTCATTGATATTTCGGAGTTAAGTTTGACGTCCATCTTGGTCGAAATAGAACACATTATTTGACTCGGTGTGCACAACAACATGTTAAAGACCCATTGAGGGGCATGGACTAATTGCTTCCCTTTTCTCGGGTTGATGTCTGTATTACACGTTCCTCATTTCTTTTCTCAATTTTGTTTCAATAATTTTACAAAATATGGCCCATATCACATTATAATTAGATTTCATATAGATTATTTGTCAAAAAAATTAAACTGAACAATTACAAATATGTGCTTTTAGAAGACAAAAAAAACCCTCCTTAATAAGATTAGATTATATAAGTCATCCCATCTTAAATCGGTGAGTTGTAAACAAGTTGAATCTAAATAAAAACATTCTGTTTTTTGTAAAAACAGTCTAAATAATGTAAATTTCCTCATTTGGATAAAAACTGGTACAAATTGACTGCATTTTGGGGGGTTTGGGTAAAAATTAAAGAATCTGACCGATTTATTCTGCTTTTTTTCAAACGAATAAGTTTAAGATAAGATACCGGATTTACCCTTATCGTAAAATAAAACCATTGATTTAACCATGAAAGTTCTATTTTGACTAACTCAACATTCATCTTGAATGAAACAATTAACCATACTGTTGTGATGGCAGGTTTTTGCTTAATGTTTTTTTTTGCACTGACGCTATGATAAGCAATAATCAATCAATCAAGTTAAACGTCCATTAACAGATTTAACAGTGATATTCATACTGAAGAAACTATTGCTAGAAAAACGTTAAATCACAAAAACTATGAACTTCGAGGAAAATTAAAAAAAAGGAAAGTCCTTTATCACATCAGTTTTCTTCGTTAAAAAAATCCACAGACAAAAAACAAACAGAGATGTATGAACAACAACAGATTTTTTTTTTTTTTTTTTATTTTTTTTTTTTACAAAAATCGCTTAACTGCTTTAGGAAAATTTTATTATTCTAAAACATTTATACAAAATATAAAGTAAAATCACAAAAATACTGAAATCTGATGAAAATTCAAATAGCAGAATCAAAAGCTCAATCACATCAAAAGAATGGATAACAAATGTGATATTTCCCACTTGGTACATGCATCTCGTATGTACTGTAGAAAATAGTGTATTGAACCTGATTTAATAGCTAAAAAAAAGTCATTGTATTCAGCAGAAAGATTAGCAAAATGCCAATTTGTCTGTTTTAACATTTTAATGTTGGAATAAACAGTTGTTATCTATATTTGGCCCGTTAATTTGTTCTGAAACGACCAGATCAATGTTAAAGTAGCGTCAAATTCGTGTAAGATTACCTTTTTATGTTCAATATAAATATAAGTGAACATACTACTACGTTGTACACAGCATTAAGCAGACAATTATAAAATAACTAAACCATATATTGTGTTTATCTGTGAAACAAGAATAGCAATAAAAGATATAAAATGTATTGAAATAGAATAATGATAACGTATAAAATGACATTATGTTATCACTGTAATGCATGAACAAAATATAATTCCAATTTCTTTTGTAATGCCCTTTTAAGATTTGAACCAAAGTTCAAATGCATTTTTTTCTGATAAAAGAAGGGTACCGCTTTGATCGAGCTTATAATCCGTATAATGTGTAGATATCGTTTATCATAGAAAACATTGCTCTGGTTAACGACATCATCACAAAGAAAGCTAATCATTTATTGTCAAGGGTTATTTTTGTGTAAAATGTATTAACCGAGAAAAATAAATCAATATGGATGAAGTACCAAGGATGTTTCGAATCAAATGACGTCCTCTTTATCGTTTTACTAAAACAGTTGGTAAGTATGCATATTTTGTATTTGTTAGATTAAATCTTGCTTTTGATACCACCTCTAAAAAGGTATAAAAGCCATAGTTGTAAATGTACAAAAAAAATATCATCAAAGATACCGGTTTATGATTAAGTACACTAGACTCGCCAGTGTCGCTCAAAGAAAAAGTCGGAAGTTCAAATTGATAATGAAGTTGAATCACAAAAACAGAGTTTCGAGAAAACCTTAAGTGTCTCAAATGATTGAATATTTCAAAAATTATAACTTTCTGGAAAGTAACCGCATCAATGATTATGTTATCGCATGTGCTCACTACTGGACCAGAAAAGTACACCATTAATGAAATTGACTCAATGGTGATGTTAATTTCATGAACAGAAATCATGCTTATAATGAAGGCTTATCAGTAGTAGTATTCAGAACAAAAAATGTTACTTCCTGATGTGAAAAATATACATTAAAACAGTCAGAATTTGTGTATCAACGTTTTAATGATAATTTAAAAAACATAAATATAGATCTATCTGAACATAAATCACAACTGCCCATGTACGGCTACATTTTTCATTGTATTCTAAAGAAATGCATTCACATAGAGTAGTCTGCCTGTCACTGACTCTTCTTATTTATTTATATTATGAAAAAGTAAAACAGTTGACACATAGTTGAACTTCCATTGAACAAACTAAGTTACATAACCTGATACCTTGAGGAATGACGTCCAAAACATTAACAGCGTCTAAAATGATAGCGCCATGGCCACCTGTCGATTTGTCGTTAGGAATGTAATAAATCTTCCCAGTATATTTATTCCCTGCTGTATCACCTGTCGTCAATGTATGTAACATAAGTGTAAAAATTAATCAAGCCAAGTAAAATATACAGAATTAGCTGCATTCGAAACACCTGTATTCAAGTCTACCTTCGCTAGGATCGATAAGAGAGCAACACTAAAGATGTATAAAAAGGGGTGACAAAGGAAATTGATAAGACCAATAAAAAAACAGAAAACTTCATGTTAAAATATGTTAAATATCAAAACGACAAAAAAGGTAAACAGCATCAACAGACACTGCATGGAAAACTAAATGTTTAGTAATACTAAACCAACCAAATAAACCGGCGAACAGGTAGCCTGGAAGAGTTAAAATCCGATGATATTCGGAAAAAAACACGATCTCAATCATATTAAACCAAGGTTGAAATGCGGGTGGCCATTATGATAGATATATGGAATAGGATCCCAGTTAGGGCAACCAGTCCGGTACCCACGAATGTAGTTCTTAAAAAAATATATAACTTTTGTTATAAATTGTGTAGTGTTATTATTTCACTTATTATGTAACTGTATGTAGATTTATTTGAAAGGGTAGACTTTCTTGTTTGAATTTCTGTAAAAAAAATTGATTGATTTAAATGTAATCTGGTGTCAGTACATAGAGTAAATTGCCTAAATTCTAGCCTTTATTCCTCCCCGGAAGTAGACAGACTGACCCTGTTGTCAATAAAAACAAAATTTTGCAACAGAATGCCAGTCATGAGGCACTGAGATTGTACTTAGACACTTCCAAATGAATGTCTAATATGAACCAGAAGTCCCAAGGTGGTTATCAAAATTATTTATTGAACAGGACCCTATGTATTTACTATGATTTTTAATGCGTTCCAATGGGGCAAATAATTGGGTCCCCGTTCCATATAGATATGATATATAAAACATTAAGATTTTAAAACACGACCTCAGTCATAAACCAAGGGTGATATGCAGGTGGTCCTTGTACTAAAAATAGATACATTAAGATTACAAAATACGACCTCAATCAAAAAGCAAGGGTGAAATGCCAGAGGCCCTTATAGATATATAAAACATTCTATTGGATCCGTAACGGAAGTGAGGTTATGAAACAAGTTGTATGAACGCTTGGCTTTGTTATACTATATTTTTCTTATCACTGCAATGTAATTTGAATTGCGAGTACGAACGAACTATTCATATAGGGTAAGCGCAGATGTTTGTATACGTCAATGACATTCGTATAGCACTCGAGAAAGTCCCTAATAGACACTTATATTACACGATTATCCTAACGACAATGACACACCAGTACAACAAGTATTAAGCATGAACATTAAGTCCATACCTATTCATGCAGTGTGAATACAAATAGGTACACTATCACACGAGACGACCAATAATTTGAATATTGATATCCAAAGATTAAAACAACTGGCAACGCATAAAACAATGCATAGCTCAAAGCACAGTCAAACTTCACTACATAAACAATAATATAAACATATTCAGGTGTTGACTATAAAATATCATTAAATTAAACAGCCTTGAGTATCATAGGAGACAAACTACATAAATTAAAGAAACACCCGATTTAACTAGGTCTATAACTCAAACGGGAAAAACAAGCATATAAGGAATTCATTTTACACGATCTGAAATCTTTTCAGTCTCCATACATTCCTCTAGTCGTTGATGATGACATCATCAAATGCAATTTTTACCCATCATACAGTTCGCAGTAGACAACGACGAATATCACTAGTGGAGCAGGATCTGTTTACCCTACCGCAGGACCACAGATTCGACCGAATTTTGTGAAGTTTGTGTTGTTGATGTATAGTTTTCCGTGCAGTATTTTGTACACTATTACGCGTATTTTCGGCCTTTTTTCTAATTCAACTATGGTATTGCATAAGTTTTTCATGAAGATTTTGAGCTTTCATTTCGTTACCTCCTTTTTCTGCCTCCTTTTCGCAACATATCTGTCATCACAATTTACTAATTGATCATGGAAAAGCATCGGAAAATAAGAAACAATGACATATTTGTTTTAAATCAACATTATGTCGTACTAGCAAATAATAATCGTCCATAACCCCATGAATTGAGGAAAATTTAATGTTTTAAATTACTGCTATCTGTCACGTCATTTGTATTAATAATACATATAACTGAATAATAACCATTGTCATAAAAATGTGTGCGTCTTCATTTAATTGTTTTCTTTTATAATTTTTTTCTAGGAACTATTTATCTAAATATAAACGATTTCCTTTGTGGTAATATTGGGAAAAAAACATCAAAGCAGCATTTTCTTAAGGAATATAAGATCAAACTGAAATAAATTTCATGAATATATAACATAGCATATTAGTCAAAGTTGAAAATGCTGTTGGAATTTTCGAAATGGACACCGTTACCATGGAAACAGCAAAAATGTCCAGAAATCATTAAAATTCAATGAGCTAGATTGATGGTGTTAAGCACTATTTTCAGCTCTCTCGTCTATGTTTTGGTTACCAAATTGCCACTGATCTTAGACAGGAAACTGACAATTCGAACTACATGTAACAGGCTCATTGTTGACTAGCAAGTGGTATTTAAGATAAACTACATTGACAAATCGACCTCCGAGGACCCACATTCAATTAGAAAGTATGTTATTAATATAGTTTAAGGCAAATGTTTATTTCTTGTTCACTTAGATATTTATATAAGAGAACACAAATTGATGTAAATGAAACATTGAGATTACTATTTCAGAACATTTCTAAAATGACGTACATTTGTATTAGATATACAAAACAAAATGTACATATTGTCAATGTTTACAAAAATATTAGCCTTGTACCTTTGATAACTATAAGCATTTCGAAATGTCCTATTGTAACGTTTATTTGTGTATATTTCTGTCCTGAATGTTCTTGCGTTTATAAACTAGATTAAAAAAGCTAGAACACGACTTTTCTAAGTCAATATCTGTGATCATAGATTGACAAAGGATTATAAAAATTACAGATTGAGAAAAAAAGCCAAATCCATAAAAGTCAAAGGCCATAGAAAAAATAAATCTTTCAATAAGCACGCAATATGTAATTAAGCCTCGTTTTAAGATTTTCATAAGGAGTATTTGTATTTAAAATGTGACTGAACGAAAATCGGTTTAGTCAGTTTAACTATTATCCTTCGGACTTTTATTATTTGAATATTCAATTGTCATATCTAACTCAAATTTTCACATGTGATTATTTCTTTTTTTATATAAATATATATATGATTTAACAAATCCCGAATGAATTTTTTATCTAGGTGTCAAATACAGATACATTTGTAAGTACTAAATGTAACAATAAATTATAATTACTCAATCCTAAAATACATGTATCTGATGTACAGTAGTTGTCGTTTGTTTATGTAATTTATACGTGTTTCTCGTTTCTCGTTTTTTTATATAGATTAGACCGTTAGTTTTCCCGTTTGAATGGTTTTACACTAGTAATTGTGGGGCCCTTTATAGCTTGTTGTTCGGTGTGAGCCAAGGCCGTACATTGACCTATAATGGTTTACTTTTTTTAAATTGATTATTTGGATAGAGGGTTGTCTCATTGGCACTCACACTACATCTTCCTATATCTATTTCTTTATAATTATGTTTTAAACACTTCTTACAATGATTTAAATTCAGAAAAGGACATAAACCGAAATCATGGAAGCCAATATTGTAACTTTGCATATATATGTGGTTGTTGTACCATTTATTAAATATTGCTAAACGTTATCCGAACTTGAACCTTCATTTGATAATCAGCAAATTTTTTGGTTATAAAATAGTATATCGCTGATCTACGATTACTTCATTTACCTCACAAGTATGAAAGCTAGATTACGGGGAGGGACAGAATTATTCGGGTAAATATAGGTAGGCTCTGAAATTCAATAGTTATTGTTTGTTGATGTTGTTCATTAGTGTTTTTCGTTTTTCTTTTTTTATATAGATAATCTGATTAGACCGTTGGGTTTCCCGTTTGAATTGTTTTGAACTAGTACTTTTTGGGTCCCTTTATAGCTTACTGTTCGGTGTGAGCCAAGACTCCGCGTTGAAGACCGTACCTAAACTTATAATGGTTTACTTTTATAAATTGTGACTTTAATGCATGGAGAGTTGTTAAATTGGAACTCATACCACATCTCCCTATATCTATCTACAGGAATGTTGAGGTTATCTTAGAATCTGGTTCGTCATATGGACATGTCAGGAACCTTTATTTCAGTGGTTTATGTCTGTCATATTTGTTTTTCTTATCTTGTATTGCATAAAATCAGCCGCTAGTTTTCTCTTCTGATTAAAATTTGAACCAAACCCTCCCATAATCTTGGACAGTTGCGTAACATTACAACATAAAAACGAACTAAAAACATCAGTTTAAAAAGGCTTAACCCATCAGATGAGATACATATAGAAATTTATATAACACAACATACAGTGGAAGTGACCGGGTACTTATGCATCCTTAAAACAAAAAGACATTTAACAGTTACTGACAGCTAGTTCAAAACCAATAACAACTAATAAAAAATACTATTCATCTAAGACTAAATCATCAATAAGTACGCATTTCCATTTACAACATTTTCACATTTTCCCCCATATACATGTAAATCATCAAACTGGTGTGTCTACACTGAATCCGTTTAATGAACATGTACTAAATGATTAACAATACAAGAAAACCTTGCCACGCTACAGAATGGGCTTTGCTCCTTGTTGAAGGCCGTACGGTGACCTATACATGGTTGTTAATGTCTGTGTCATTTTGGTCTTTTGTGGATAGTTGTTTCATTGGCAATCATACCACATCTTCTTTTTATATAAGTTACATTTAACAGATTTAAGGGAAATATGACATTTTACTGGACCTTTGAACTAGAAGTGAAATTTGTTTTTTTTAGCATTTCTTCCACATCTCCCTATTTCAATTGTTTATATAATAAGGACTCCGTTTTTTGCGTTGTTTCGTAACTATTCTTGTCTCTCCGTGATACCAGTCGACATTCTAATAACGTAAAGGTCACACTCGAATGACAGCTATGTCCGTCAACAATCTAAATGTCAGAGTATATTTCCTTGTTCGTCTTTTAATAACAATAAAGATAAACAATTTGGCTTCATCAAAGTTACAAGATTATTAAATAAACTTTCATACTTGATTTTTTTATAATTAACTGATAAATGTTTCTATCTTTATCCCTGTACTTTCAATATATAAATAATATGTTTTTTTCTTAAAATTATACAAACTTTCATTAAGGTTGTTGAATGATGATTTTGTTTTCGCGCGTCAAGAAAAAAATATTGGAATAATTCACCAATTCGCCATGAACTTTGTGATTTTTATATTATGTAAATTAATTTTGTCAAGTTTCATGTATCTGACATTTAACGAGGCTATTTTTTCGAATATGAACTTAATATTGTACCTAGACAACATTAAATTAAGGTGGTACCCAACACCTTCACTGAAATTAAATTGGCTCGTTTAATTTTGTCAGAAAAATTACACTGGTTATATAGCAGTTTGAAATACACTTATTTTGATCATTGAGAAGCTTAATATTCCCTCGTTACACAACGTAATTAAAAAGTTTAGCTGATTTTACAGAGTTATCTCCTTGAGCTCTCAGTCAATACACAGGCCCAATTAAAATTCAGTAAATAATTCGTACTATACTTGATTAATACAAAACGGCCATAACTCTTATAATGACAGAAGCACTAATTAGTATTAATAATATGTATTAGATATTAATTAACGT
This sequence comes from Mytilus trossulus, assembly GCF_036588685.1. Classification (NCBI taxonomy): domain Eukaryota; kingdom Metazoa; phylum Mollusca; class Bivalvia; order Mytilida; family Mytilidae; genus Mytilus; species Mytilus trossulus. The sequence goes on along the minus strand of NC_086378.1, from coordinate 13,762,421 downwards.
CTTAACTGTAACTGTTGGAAAATATATTTTTCTCTGAGTTGTTTATATCGCATCACACCGAAGTGTTAAAAACTATTCGATTTAAGACGCCTTTTTCCACAAAGTTTGGTCATTATAATAAAACTGGTAGATCAAACAATACGAACAACAGAAGTAGGATATGCGCCAATGTGACAGCGACCCAATGGTGAAAATACACAACTTAAAAATGTAGTGGAAAATGCTATGTTTTTTTCTGAATGAAATGAGGAACAATACTTCACCAATTATAACAGGAAGGGGGACATTTTATTTCGAAACTCACAGATTCAACTGTACATCTCATTTTTCATACATTTATAAACAATGTATATAAAAAAAATATAAATATATTTTCTTACATAAGATATTCATCGTAAAGCCGGTCAATCTGAATGGTCAATCGTTGAATTCATTCTGCCACTTATAACAAACTATTTTATCTTAGTATTTGACCATTCTTTTTTTTATATAGTTTTCAGCTTTTCAAAATAATCAGCCCCCACGAAAATATAAAATACACAGACTCCTATCTTGCATAACATTCTCCATTTCCATGGACAGAAACACATTGATATTGTTCACATTTAAAATGACAAATAAAAAATACACAATACAGATAATAATAAACATTGAAATATGTATCCATTTTACTTGTTGATTCACACAATACTTATTTCTTACCTTTTCTGACTTTCCATTTATGTCCAGAAAAACTGTTTTGGTACTCTCTATTGACGATCCGTTTCCCATGTCTATTATTTCAAAAATAACTAAATACAATGTTTTCAAAAGTCTAGCATGTCGATATTTTCAATATACTGATTTCCATGTCAATATTTGAATTTACGTTTTACTCGCGTTTAACACAGGAATCAATTGGCTAATGTTGTTGATGTTATCGCCTTGGAAACACAAGGTGCGTATGATTGTCATAGAAACGTATAATTATATATAGGTAGATCTGAAAAAGCTGTGAAGTGACCGATCACTTGTATGAATACTGTCACAATTTGTACGGCTGTCGCTGGATATATAAGATCAATATTATCCTCGATAATTAGAGTGATCAGAAATTTATATTTGGTATTATCATTCAACAGGCATTTCACTTGTCACGTATTGGTATATAAAATCAAGCCAATTCAATAATAATGACTAGTTACAAATTTCCGTTTTATCACTTAAGATGTGACATTCTGTCGTGTTAGAGAAATCTAAATTTGCTGATTGGGGAGTACAAAAAATGTAAATAGGAAGTCAAACTCGCATAGATCTCCAGGCTCCTAGATAATAGGTAAACATATTTACTAAATCTAGTTTTTCTTGTCATTCTTAAAATATAAAATAGCAAGAGCAATCTTTCAACTATAAATTGAAGGTTCAATTTCTAAAAATATAGACCGGAAAATATAATAATGATTGCTTGATTGTTATTTTCTTAACATCCAGTTACACATATTTCTTAAAATTGAGAATGGAAATGGCGAATATATGAAAGAGACAACAACCCGACCAAAAACGATATAATAGCTAAAGGCCACAAATGGGTCTTCAGCGCAGTGAGATAATCTTGCATCGGTGGTGGGCCTCAGCTGACTCCTAAATAAAAATGTGTGAAAATAGACGTCATACTATTAATTGACACAAAATATAAATTGTTATTTGGATGGAGAGTTTTCTCATTGGCATCTTCCTATATCTAGTCATACAAAACTACAAAGCATATAAATGAACCAAAATTTAAAAAAACATATATATAATAAAGACTAACAACGTCCGGAGGCTCTTAACTTGGGACTGGCGAAAACTTGTAGTGTGGTTATACATTTTTTTGTGAGATCTCAACCTTCCCGTATACTGTACCGCTAGTTAATGATATATATAAAGGAGCACATGTAGCAATACGCACAGCAAAACTCAGTTTGATAGACTTTCGAGTCCGATATCAGAATAGATAACAAAAGAAACTAAGCAAAATGACAATGGTGTATAAATTAACATGAATAAACAAGGGATCATTACTAGCAGTTACATTTATGATTAGGATGATCATTATAACGACGTATTTAAAATGTATAAACTTATAAAGACGTCGCGTACGGTGTTGGTGTTAGTTTTGGTAACGTTATTTTGACAACGTTATTTTGACGTTATTTTTCATGCATTGTATATATAGAGAATAATACATGGCAAAATCCGTATCATATGTCGTATCATCCCGAGACATCAATATCAGCCGAAGGGCCTTTAGGCCCGAGGGATGATATTGGTCGAGGGTGATACGGCATGTGATACGGATTTTGCCATGTATTATACGCTTTATCATATATTTCAACAGAAGGGTATTATATTTTATGAACTGTTTTCTGATCCATAGCACTATTAAAGTTACCTTCAGTTCTGCTTTTGTCTTGTTTCAAAGCCATAAAATAACTGCTCCATTATTTATACGAAACACCTGGGTTACCTTACAATTTGCGTGCTGTTGTTTTAAAAAAAATTTGTGCCCATCGAAATTGATAAAGAAGCAGTTTCATTAATCCCTGTATGTGCCCATCGAAATTGATAAAGAAGCAGTTTCATTAATCCTTGTATGTGCCCATCGAAATTGATAAAGAAGCAGTTTCATTAATCCTTGTACAATGTATGTGCCCATTAAATTGATAAAGAAGCAGTTTCATTAATCCTTGTATGTGCCCATCGAAATTGATAAAGAAGCAGTTTCATTAATCCTTGTATGTGCCCATCGAAATTGATAAAGAAGCAGTTTCATTCATCCTTGTATGTGCCCATCGAAATTGATAATTTCATTCATCCTTGTATGTGCCCATCGAAATTGATAAAGAAGCAGTTTCATTAATCCTTGTATCTGCCCATCGAAATTGATGGAGAAGCAGTTTCATTAATCCTTGTATGTGCCCATCGAAATTGACAAAGAAGCAGTTTCATTAATCCTTGTATGTGCCCATCGAAATTGATAAAGAAGCAGTTTCATTAATCCTTGTATGTGCCCATCGAAATTGACAAAGAAGCAGTTTCATTAATCCTTGTATGTGCCCATCGAAATTGATAAAGAAGCAGTTTCATTAATCAGTGTATGTGCCCATCGAAATTGATAAAGAAGCAGTTTCATTAATCCTTGTATGTGCCCATCGAAATTGACAAAGAAGCAGTTTCATTAATCCTTGTATGTGCCCATCGAAATTGATAAAGAAGCATGCCAGCATTTTTTATCCTTGCATGTTCCTATGTCCCTAGAAACACACTATCCATTCTTTCTGATTTGAATATGTGCAATATAAATTGATCCTTTTTCTATTATAATCGTTCGTTCTAAGACACCAGGTCCCATGTACTGAAGAGAGAACATTCAAACTAGTTCCCCAAACTGCCTCAAATAATAGATAAAAAGGGAGGGAGAGAGTTTCAGAAATATTAAACCTATTAAGAACGTTTTGAATAAGCATTCGATGACATATTTGTCGCTGGACGTCAGATTAACAAAGGATCAATACCCCTAAAAAATGCGCCAATTTGGGTTACGCAATGTTTCTCATTATTATACTTAAATCATACTATTGGTAGAGAAATTCACATTTGTTATACTTAGTATCAAATTGACAATTTATTATTTCTAATTGATAATTTGTTATAAAATATTGATAATCGATTATATCAAATTGATACTAGTAATTTGTTATACCAAATTGATAATCTGTTATATCAAATTGATAATTTGTTATATCAAATTGATAATTTGTTATATCAAATTGATAATTTGTTATATCAAATTCATAATTTGTTATATCAAATTCATAATTTGTTTTATCAAATTCATAATTTGTTATATCAAATTCATAATTTGTTATTTCAAATTCATAATTTGTTCTATCAAATTCATAATTCGTTTTATCAAATTGGAAAAATTTAATTAGCATGGCACGTAAAGGCTTTTATAATTTTCGACGTTAGAATTTAAAATTCCCCCCTCCAAAACTGTATAATATGACTAATCAATATTGTAACAAAAATGTAAAAAACGGCTTTTTGTGACATTTTGACGAGACAAAAACAAACAGATCGCGTTTATTCTTTTTTCAATACTTTCTCTTAAAACTTCGACACAATTTTTTATTTAATATCGTAGAAAAGACTGCGTATCTCTTTTCATAAGACACTTAACAAACTACGTCAAAACGTCAGAAAACGGCGAGTTTGACATTTTAACGGATTTAATCAAATGAACAATTTAGGACATAATTTAAACAATACTTACTAATTGAAGACATAGAAAGTTGTATATTTATTGTATAATTTTGACACAGGAAGGGTGGATATGTAAATTGTGGTTTGGATCTGCAGCATTCGTTCGAATTTTGAAAAGCTCAAAAAAATATGCGTTAAAGATTTGAGTTTTGTGACAGAAATACATTTAAAAAAATCATTAATTCTGCCACGATCTTTTGAGATGTTGTAACAAAACTTTTTATTTTTTTTCCTTATTATATACGGAATAAAAATAGATATCATTTTCGGAATAATCTATTTGAATATCCTTTAAAAATCACTTTTAACTTCACCCCTATTATCCATATTTATTTTCATTTTTCGGCTTGACCACAAAACAAAGTGAACTTTTCGTCCTGGTCAGACGCGTCCAGTTAACGATGACGTCATATATAAAACATACATCATTAACAACAAAGACTACTCTCGCTAGGAGTACAACTTTTTTTTAATAAGTTAAAAAAATGACAAGGATAACTTCAAAGCAACGCTGGTCATATGTCGCGGGCACAGGACATTTGCGCTTTTTTACCTGTAAAATGATAGGACATTTGCGCTTCAAATACTATGGACATTTGCGCTTTTAATTTTGATTCACCTGTATTAAACTGACCAGACATTTGCGCTTTTTACCTATAGTCGACTACCTGTAATCTTAATGAGAAGAATATCAAAGGCTGAACAGCCATCATACAGTAAGCGTACAGCAAATGGTCCAGAATCCTCCCATGCTCACTACAATACACAGTTTTACATGACTCATCCTGCCATTTTTATATTGTTGAAGAGCATTATTGAACAACAGTCAGTAAATTATATAAAGATTTGGTACATTGATGAACAGGCTTCCCAATCAAGAATTGGGAATTAGAAACTCGATCATTTATTTGAGATGTGCATGGGCTAAGTACCAATCAGGACAGATAACAAGAGCAAAATTTGTTCACTTATTGGGCTTCAAATATCAAGCTAAAACTGACATGTTATTGTGATGACAGTACTTAATTTAATTTCTTAAGAATGTCTCCTTTTATCTGTACATAAATTTTTAAACATATATCAACAATGTGCTATGACATGAATGTGCTGTGAAGTGATTTTTAAAACTTTTAACCATAAAGAATGACTTTAACTCTGCCAGGCTAAACCCGGATAAAAGATTGGGATGTCATAAATATAAAAAAGCGCAAATGACCTATGTAAAAAGCGCAAAAGTCCATTTTTAAAAAGCGCAAATGTCCTATGTTTTGAAGCGCAAGTGTCCACAAAAAAAAAGCGCAAATGTCCTATGAAAAAGCGCAAACGTCCCGTGCCGTATGTCGCGGTGTTACTTGTCTACACGCTCAAAATCAGTGTTAATAGGGATCATTCGAGTAACAAAATAAATAAAAGTATTGACTTTAAGGCATATTCAATTTCTACTTTTAATTACGCTCATTTTGATACATACATTTATATATATATAATAGTTATTAATTCCGAAACATCTAACAAATGCAATAATTTGCTACTTTCTTAAGACAACAATGGGACTGATATTAAAACCCGCCATTCTGAAATTGCGTTAATTTCGCGGATTTTTTTTATTGCGCCAATTTGGAAGTGTTTTTTTTTCAGTTTTCTACTTTCCATTAGGGTCTGAAATAGATTTATTTCGATTTGTTAAGCATGGATTTTGTTATCAAAAGGAAAACAATTTCTCAAACATGTCAAATTCATTATTGACCGTTTTTTAACGATCCCGTGGTGCTGTTGATCGTCGTTTAAAATACACCTAATCGCTATTTATTCCATACCGGATAAGTTCTAAAATTACACAACTTTTTCATCCAGTTGAAGCTATCTGGGTCCCTGTTTAAACTATTCACCGTACATGATACTTTTTAATGAGACCTGTTTAAACTACCGTAAATACTTCAAACATAATGTTTTTTTACTTCAATTTTAATTACGAAAAAAAGTGGATCATACTTTATCAAAGTTTCTTGATCATCACTTTCTAAAGTTTTTCCTCCCTCAGCTCACTGCTGATGACCTCCATTTTCGGCCCGCGTGACCTATTAAAACAGGAAGTTGTATAAATGACTGTTTTTCCAGGAATGGACTAAATAGCGACAAGGTTTATTAATTTGTTCTATTTTTCACAGATTGACAAAGACTACATGTACAAACAATTATTAATACGTATCTCAAAATTTAAAAAAAGCATCAAGTACATCGTTCTATCTGACACCCCTTGGGAAACCCCGTTTGAAAAAAAATTCCAAAAGAAAGACATTTTTTGACATTGTAGTTTTTCGGTCTTACACATCGATGTCACCTTGCATCTGAACACAGTCAATGTACGCACATGTTTGTTTGAAAAAAGTAATGGCGAGATCAGCTGTGTATATTTGACTGGATTAATTATTCTCTTTAAGGATGTACTTAGGTGAGGTTAGGTGAAAATTAATAAATTAAGAAGTTAAAATTGATACTATTAGCTGGTAGAGCATCAATTAAGGATAAAAATAAGCTTAAAATATTGATATGTCATGGACCTCCTTTTCGAGATATTTGAGATTTAAAATATGGCGGGAAAAGGCTGACTCGGACTTTTACCTTATATTTGCATTGGTATTATTAGGTCTCAAAACAAAAGAAAGAAAATTAAGAATCTTCTAAAATTTTGGTAAATAACCTTTCATAAGCTATTAAACAATCACATTCAGAGTATCATTTTAATCAATCTTATTCAAAGCATTATTATACTGACAGTGACATGAAGTGTGACTTAATTTTGACTTATGATCTAAAACATAATTGTTGACTAAGCCCCAGAAACTGCTCTGAAATACTTTGGTCTTTTGTGGATAGTTGTCTCATTGGAAATCATACCACATCTTCGTTTTTATATTTTATATAAATATAAAAATGCATAGTTTTTTTTAATGTTATTATTTTTTTCAAAAAACAAAAATATTACTGAGTCAATTTTGTCTAATTTATTTTCAAGTTCATGATTAGTATCATTTATTTATTGGTTTAGTGTGTTATTTTTATAATTTGAGTCCATTCATTATAGAACTATAACTTGCATGAAATCAATGAGACAACATTCATTGTTATATTTAGTTTGTTCATACAAGGATTGCAAACTAATTTTCCTTTGATCTAAAATAATGAAGATTTTAAATTCAGGATACTTCCATTTAATATGATCTATTTTAAATTTAAATGAAAAAGGTAGGACCAGGTATCAGTAGCCTAATGAAAAGGAACTCCTGTTTTATATCATCTTAATCCTGTCTTGTCAGATCCATTATTCATGAATATTTTGACTACTCCTTGTATTAATTGAGTAGAAATTTATTTCTGTGTAGAAATAATTTTGTTACAGCAGTAAAAATACTTACCAAAACATGAAAATTAAATTAACCCTTGGAATATTAAATTAATATTCGATTATTATGGCACATAGGGACACATAGGGCCTAGTTCACTAGGACTGAGTTCTGAAAAGTGATAAAAAGTGTTTCTCTATTTTTTTACAGTATCAACATATATTTAATAAGATTATCTTAATAATATCCACATGTAAATAACAGCATATGGTGCTTGATATAACAATAGTTTGTTCGTGATAGTGTCAAACAAAGGGACGTAACTCGTGAATTAACGTCGGCCCCGATTCGTCAGATATATCGACACATCTAACTGACCAGTTTGCGTATCTTAGCATATCAACTGGCAAAAAAATGATATATTATAGTCCAAGTAGTGTTACGTAACATAATTTAAATTCAGCATAACTTCCCGAGAAGTTAAGAAAGAAAATTACGATTTTAATTTTCTGTGACCAATTTTTGTCGTCAACACCTTGACTTTCAGAACACATTTAAGAGAAATAAATGAGTGTAATCCATAAATGAGTTGAGTAATATATTTCTTATATACTCAAGAATGTTCACTATAAAGGAAATTAGTTTTAATTCAATGACATGCAAAGTACTACAAATTCGAAAAAACGGGCTTAACTTTTTTTCGGTAAAAATATGCCCATATATGGTAATCACATGACGTCCATTGTTTCTTTAACCCTCAGCTTTCCGACTGAAACTGGGAAGCAAAACCCGTACTATCACTAACACCGTACGCGACGTCAATGCATTGTTTAGTATAAAGTATTTGAGAAATCCCATCTAAACTAAAAATCAAAGACAGTAGAAGTCATCATTTATATAGCACGAGGAAATCTAAATCCAACGACATGCATTTTTAAATATATTCCTGCTTTGTAGAAGGAAAAATCGGGATTGTTCCCTTCGTTAAATACACTATACAGTTTACAAGTTAATTACATGTGATTGCTGGCTCCTAACGTTCAGTGGCAAATATTTTAGTCATATTTAGGAGGAGACCAAATTAACAACTAATGAAAAGGGTCGTTTCTGCAAGGTAGGTAGACGGGGAAAGTTGGCCGTAAAATTTGGCATCCAATGGAAAATATAGCTATGTTGGATAGTGGAAGATATGTTTCCTTGAATATTTTCATACATTGCGAACAATAAATAGTGCCTTATTTTGGTAAGAGTTAGTAACTGCTGGTCAAGTAATTGCACAAAATATGTCTATGAATAACATATTTTTTTAGTTAATATTGTTTTCAATGAGTATATTTGTTACAAATGTTGTCTGCGGTTCATTTAAATTGTTATTCATAGTTTCAGTTATTTGGAAGTAACGATCTCACAATCATACGGAGAAGCGTCTATATAGAATTTTGTAAATACAAATATATAGCGAGTCTTAGCGATTTTCTGGATTAATCGATCGTCATCAGGAAAACAAAAACTCTAAAAAATGATAGCCAAAGACATACATATACGGTAGAGTTTTATGACAAAATAAAGACAATATATAATAGCCAACGTCAATGTAAATTCAACTATGCAAGATGAATTTGGAATTTTTAATTTCTGAAAATAATTTCTAACTATCAAAAAATAATTTTAAATAAGGGATAAATTTCTTATTACCGACCGTACAATTATCTTTGTTTTACCATAAATACATACATCTACAATGTATATTAACATCAAGTCCAAATATCGACTTTCAGAGTTTACCCATTTTGATTTTAGAATTAAAGATATGTTAGCATGACTTATAAGTATACAGATTGGTTAAAATAATCACCCGGCTTGGTCGTGCATGGTCTCTTATAAATATGAAATATGAAACTGTAGCAATTTTAGAGATTAATTCTCATTTAAAAGTACACATTACAGAACTGATCATTTGTAATAGAATATTTTTCACATATCGTACCATTACAAGTGTATATTTCGATATTAAACTAACCAGATTAATCCAGTCGTCATATTTCACTCACTTCGATCGCTCCATTAACCCCTGGAGGACAATGACCGGAAGTGGGCCCTGTAATTATTAGAGTCAATATCAAACTAAATTTTCATCGTTAAGCAATCAAGTAAACTTAAAACAGTTCTATTTAACAAACAAATCGGTATACATAAAAAAAGAAGATTATTGGTATTTTTGCCAATGAGATAACCCTCCACAAGAGACCAAATGACACAGAAATTAACAGCAATAGATCACCGTACGCCATTCAACAAAGAACAAAGCCTCTACGGCATAGTCAGTTATAAAAGGCCCCAAAAATGAAAAATGTAAAACAATTCAAACGAGAAAGCTAACAGCCTAAATTAGGTACAAAAAATGAACGAAAAAATATGCCCATTATCAGCGCAACCTCAAGTCTATATACAATTACATTTGAAAACAAAAATTTCGATATTTTGATTACCCTGCGTTCATTTATTAAAAATAAAAATTCAAATGAAAATCGCTCGACTTACAATAAAGTTTCAAACACATTTTTTGCTTTTTATTTGCACTTTTGAGAGGAACTAAGGCACTCGTTCTGAGAAGCAACCCAACTAAACCATGACCAACTTGTCCAACTATAACAAAATCACTCAACCAAACGCTCCTCGATATGACGATGTTACAACCCAGAAAACCAGGGGTTATTTTAGGAGTACTTCTGTTCGAAGGTCAGTTTTTTTCTTAGAAAGCTTTAATGATATGTTGAAATTTGCATGTAGAAAACTTATACATGAACAATTCAGGATGTATCCGGTTTCTATGAAGTTAAACTTAATAAGGTAAAATATTTAGAAAGCTGTGACAATTGCAAAAATTGGTTAAACAATAAAGGATTTTTAATTGGTGGTCTGACACCTATAGCTCCTCGTGTATCCGCGTAATTATACGCCATTGACTATTATTAATGTATGATAAATCAAGAAAAGCGCTTATTACGCATGGAGTTTATAAAGCGTTATTGTTATTGTTATTTAATAAAATAGTAACTGACTACTTTAATGGCATATATAATACGACGTGCTTCTTTCGATTTGTAAACAACAGCTTGATAAATACTCGATACATTTATACGTAGCACATACTTCAAGGTGTACTTATATCAATGGCTGTTACTATTTACCTTTCACGCAAATCCTCAGGTGAAATCCGGATTTAGTTGTTTTCAAAATGAAATAGAAACTAACAATCTATTGGATGACATCCCATTAGTCCGACAACCATTATTCCGACAGCCCATTACTCAGACAGCCCATTATTCCGACAGCCCAATGGCCATTACTCCGACAGCCCGCTATTCCGACAGCCCACTATTCCGACAACCCATTACTCCGACAGCCCAATACTCCGACAATGCATCTGTATTGTGCGTAGTGTATGGGTAAATTTTCTTTAAACAGACCAACTCTGTTCTCTTTGATCATGTTGATATTTGGGGTTGTCCGTTTTGATTCCTATTTTTTTTCCATGCGGGATATTGTCTCCCGTTATATTGGACTTGGTACACATACTAATTGCAACTGCTCAGTCCTTACTTTGAAGCTTCGATCCTCTTTCGTTTTACGTGTCTGGGTATTTTATTTGTTTATATTTCGTCGTTTGTGTGTCAACTGTCAATCTGTGCTGTTAAAGTGCGCTTGTTTTTTTTATGAATACGGTACAGTATCATGTTCGGGAATATGAATCCACGAAATACGGAGACAACTACAAGGCACTTCCAATAGCGATAGATCAGACATAGTCTTAGAGATGACACTCAATATATTTGTAGACTAGGGATACTAATTTCATATCCCGAGCTTATTTTAAAATAAAAAAAAATATGCCGCTTTTATAATGGTTAGGGGAGGTGCAGGACTTATGATTTACAACAAAACAGTTAACTTATTACGAAAAACAAATATGACGGACATGAACATTTCGGCAACTTCTATTTGTCTATTCAATAGGAAAAGTGATATCGGGTCAGTGACTGTATATGACAAAGAAACAAACAGTCAACGCAATTTGACTGCTTACATATAACGAGTGCAGTATAAAAGCCAATAACAACAAGTAAAAAATCTTAGACAATGTGTGAAATTCTTGTCACGCTTGTGGCTTTGTCAAATTATCTAATTGTAAAAACTTAGTACAATATGTGTTTTGGGGCATACTTGACACTTATTTTTCATTTAAGGTGGTATCTAACACTACAGGGGGATAACTTTTTAAAATCAGTTAAACGTTTTAATTACGTTGTGTTGTTATGCGAATATTAAGATTCTCAATGATAAAAAATAGTGTTTGTCACCAGGATATTTTTTCTGAAAAAACGGTTGGTTAAATTTTTTAATTTTTTAAATTTTTTTCTCAAAGGGTCAAAGTAAATATATTTTGTCAAAATTTGATGAAAATTAAACGAGCCAAATTAATTTTTGTGAAGGTGTTGGGTAACACCTTAAAGATTGTATGACCCGACAATTGTTCGTTCAAAGTTCACATTTAGGATTTTGTATATTTTTATAATATTTGCTTTTGATCAATTATTCTGAGTCGTCAATGCGTTTTAATAATTTATTAGTTCATTGTATTTTACGCTATTCAAAAGTTACTTGTATTTTACACTTATAACTATAATCCTTTCATTTAGATTAATTATCAAAGATTTATATCCGTCTTTAAGATAAAAGGTTTTGTAACAAAGAATATAGATAATTTGACACTAAGTGATAACTGCCGAAAGCCATTCTTGACAAACTTATACGAAGCATGTTTTTAATCCTTTATCCCCGCTTTCGGCAAAACGCGAATTAATATTATTTAATAAAAAGATATTTCATTGGTTCATTTTCCGTATGTCAATCAGTCTTTTGAAATTGTAATTTATATTTGTTTTTATGTTGTTATTCAGTTATGTTTTGGATATTTGAAATATATGGATGTGAATAAATATGTAAACTTTCCAGCGACTTGGACTTTATCTAAACTACCGCTAGTTTCCCCCAGAAACTAATTAACATGACAGAGGTGACCAACAACCTGGTCATAAGTGGTGGAATAGTACCCGTGATCTCAGAAGTGTACCTCAAAAGCCAAGCGAGTGAGAAAATGTACTTTTAATATTAACAATATTTCGCTATATATAAGTGCTAGTTACAAAATTTAATCGAGGAAATGAAACGACGAAAGAGGAGAAAAATGTGTTTTCCGTTTCCATTGGACTTATTCCTATCACAACTATGATGAACTTTTAATATAAATATAGATCTGTACAACTGATTTCAAAATGGACCCTACTAAATTATTAGCTAAATTCAAAGGTGACTTTACCGAAAACCCAAGTCGTTGGTGGAAATTATTTGAAAACTTTGTTTCGCTATATTACGATGAATCTAAACTTTGTAATGCATTTCCACTATTTCTAGAAGAAAACGCACAGATATGGTATAATAAACTGTCAGAGGATGTAACTAAAAGTCAAATCAATTTGAAGTGCGAGTTTTTAAAGAAATACGAATTTTCTTCAGGACAAAATTTTCAAACTAGTACTGATTTAATAAACCTTTCTCAACGCGAAGATGAAAAAGTGTCAGACTATATTAACCGGCTTCATGTTTTATCTGAAAACCACGATTATGGAGAACAATTTACTTTATGGAAGCTCCGAAATGAATGTAAACCTGAGCTTATGCGACAAATGGCCCTCGGTAAAGGCCAGAGACAGCAGCGGAAGCAGAAACTCGATTGCGTTCAGTAGAAGCGACATCAAAATGTCTACAAGAGGAAGACCAGAAGAGAATACAGGATAATATCGTCACAAAACTGCAACCGGAAATGGAGAAGTTACTACAACAAATTAGTGCCGTAAACAGCAAAGCGATTCAGCAACCTACTTCAAGTCCGACAATGGTGGAACCATTTCTTGATGATCGCAAAGTTCAACATCGTCACAGAACGCCAAGACGACAACGCAGACGTAACCCATGCTACAGATGCGGTGAGTGTGACCATATTCCATCTCAATGTCGCTTTATTAGAATAAAATGTAATAAATGCAAATCCATAGGCCACAAAGCAAAAATGTGTAGATCAAAACCAAAACATTTTTCGGCGCAACCATCAAAATTTATTTCGGCAACAGGTTTAAATAACACAAAGGCATCAAATTTAATTAAAATTCGGGTTGCAAATCATTCTGGTATGGCTATGGTTGATTCTGGAGCTACTATTAGCGCAATTTCGGCAGATTTTTATTATGCAAATTTGCATAAGAAAGTAACACTTGAAAAGGCATCTCTTCTTGCAACTGGAGCAAGTGGAGCATCTTTAAGAGGAATAGGAACAATTGAAGTCCCTATAGAAATAGGTCGTTTAACTATGCGACAAACTTTTCATATTTTTGAAAATTTTACACATTCTATAATTCTGGGTTTAGATTTTTTAGACAATCAGAAGGCACGGCTTAATTTTGATGACAAAACCCTTGTTCTGCAGTCTGGTATTACTGAAGTTCCCCTTACTAATGGTGATAATAATGACAATAGTATATGCTTTATTTCTTTAGTTAACGATGAAGTAATTCCAAGTAGGTCCGAAGTCATTATCCCCGTTCAAACTGTTGACAAAAGTATAAAATCTAAATTAGGTATTATTGAACCGAACCCAGCCTTGGTTGGTAAACAGAATATTGTAGGTGCCACATGTCTTGTACAAATAAGAAACAATAAAACATTTTTACAAGTCCTCAATCCTACAAATGCAAAAGTACGGTTATCGAAACATACAAAAATAGGCAAGTTCAGTGACATTATAGAGAACTCAATTTCAAGTGAAATCACCGATGACACAGTAGAAGTAAACTCAATAGATAAGGGTACACAAAATAACAATAATGAAGCAAAGTACATTGAAATAGCTAAAAGTTTAAATTTCAATTTTTCTGACTCTGATTTAACAACAGAACAAAAACAAAAACTAATGGTGATGTTAGGTACAAATAGGGACGTTTTTGCTATGAATTTATCCGAACTTGGCTGTACAGATCTACACCCCCACCGTATCGAAACAGGCGATGCGCAACCTGTAAGACAAAGGTTCTACAGGCAATCACCAGCCGTTAAAGGAGAAGCCAGCAAACATGTAGAAGAGATGTTAAAATATAATATCATAGAACCGTCACAAAGTGAATGGGCCAGTCCCATTTGTTTAGTCCAAAAGAAGAGTCCAAAGTCAGCATCGTCAACACCCAACACGCCCCAGTATAGGTTTTGCGTTGATTTTCGTCTCCTGAATTCTTTAACAACTAAAAAGGTGCACCCGATTGTACAAATGGACGATATTGTTGATATGTTAGGCGAGGCGAAGGCGAAATTCTATAGTACCGTCGATATGTTTAATGGATTTCATCAAATAAAGCTTGATCCGGCAACGAAACATAAAACCGCATTCACATGTCACGAAGGAGTCTTCGAATTTAACCGACTACCATTCGGCCTTTCTAACAGTCCTCACACTTTTCAATTAGTCATGTCCGAAGCCTTACGTGGTATAAACTGGAAAAGTGCACTAGTCTACATGGATGATGTACTCGTTTTTTCAAGAACATTTGAAGAGCATCTGCAACACCTTACGACTCTATTTCAAAAACTGCGGGAAACCAATCTAAAACTTAAACCTACAAAATGTACTTTCGCTGCAAAAGAAGTAAAATTTTTAGGCCATGTTTTGTCCAAAGATGGAATAGCTGTTGATACAACCAAGACAGATGCAGTTAAGACATTTCCTGTCCCCCAAAATACAACAGATGTCAGAGCATTTTTAGGACTGGCAAATTACTACAGGAAGTTCGTAAAAGGTTTTTCTGAAATTGCTAACCCGTTACATAGACAGCTTGTGAAAGGAGCTAAATTTATTTGGGACAAGAGCTGCCAACAGTCATTCGAAGAGATAAAGAAACTTTTAATCTCATCTCCAATACTCGCGTTTCCAGACTTTTCAAAAGATTTTATACTCTACACGGACGCTTCACAGATCGCTATTGGGTACATTCTTGGACAAAAAGATCATAAAGGCAGAGAACAAGTCATTGCATATGGTGGACGATCATTAAGAGGAGCCGAAAAGAACTACTGTATCAGGGATCTTGAATATTTAGCTTTGGTTGAAGGAGTTAAACAATATCATGTTTATTTGGCTAGCCGAAAATTCACAATATTTACAGATCATGAAGCACTTCTACACACCCAGAAGCTTACGAAAGATAAAATCACAGGTCGACTTGCAAGATGGGCTATGTTCCTACAGAGCTATGATTATGAAATAATCTACAAAAAGGGAACGGCTAATGGTAATGCTGATGCGTTAAGTAGAAGACCATATGATACCGAAATAGCTACTATTACAACAGCTACAGCCGAATCGTCAACACAGACAGAAGCCTCTTTCATCGAGTTAGACCCCTATGCGTCCATTTGCGAAATAACAACAAGTTCAAAGGAAAAAGTCGTAAATGATCAACGGACAGATGAAAATTTCAAAGATGTCATCAAGTACATATTAGATAAAGAACTTCCAGACAAGACCAGACAAGCGAGAAAAACTGTTATTGAATCCCAAGATTATATCATAGACGATGACGTATTATATCACTTATACTATCCGAAAGGAAAAGGTCACAGGGCGGATAGAATAGTCAAACGGTTAGCAGTACCCTCAACTCTACGAGACGATATCCTGATATCATACCATGACAGTTTACTTGGTGGACACGGTGGCATTGAAAGAACTTATCATACCATAAGATATAAGTACTATTGGCCTGGTATGTACAGTGACATTCAACAATACGTACAGACGTGTATACAGTGTCAAAGAGCTAAGCCGGATGCGCACAAACGCCCGACACCTTTACAGCCACTTCCAATTCTAGACGTATTCAGAAGGGTTCATATGGATATTTTAGGACCATTTAGAAAGAGTCCAGATGGATATTCACATGTCTTACTTGTCGTAGACTCGTTCTCGAAATATGTAGAAATCTTTCCAATGAAGAATACAGGTGCAAAAGATGTAGCCAACATATTTTACAACCAGTGGATATGCCGTTATTCCGCGCCAGATGCAATACTTACAGATAAAGGTCAAAACTTCATGTCCAATATATTAAAAGAGGTTTGCAATATATTCGAGATCAAAAAGATGAGAACCAGTAGCTACAGACCTCAAACAAATAGTACTTGCGAGAGGAACAATAAAACAATAGCAGAGAAACTTCGTACATACATCGCCGCAAACCAATTAGATTGGCCAGATAAATTGTCCAGTATTGCTCACGCAATGAACACAAGCGTATGTACAGAATCTACACAGTATACCCCGTATTACATGGTGTTTAGTAGAGAATGCAGAACGCCGATTGATACAGTTTTGACAACACCCACAAATGTTGGACCAGACGCAAGACTGTTCATTGATGGACTGCATAGCAATGTCTTATTAGCCAGAGAGATAGCTAAAGAAAATTCACTTGAAGCACAGAAGAAATACAAAGCGCAGCATGATAAAAATGCGAGAGAGGCAACTTTTAAAATAAGAGATAAAGTTTGGATGGATACAAAGACTACGCCAGTGGGATATTCAAGAAAACTTTGTAACAAATGGCAAGGTCCATATTACATAACTGAGGTAACCGGAAAGAATACGTACAAACTACGGCGCTGTTCAGACGACGTACCAATAAAAGGACCCGTTAACGCAAACAGGTTAAAACAATATCACGATCCACAAGACAGGCCTACAAACAATGTAGATGTTACAACTGACGACGAAATGTCGGACGATGAAGATGAAGAGGAAAATGTTCAAGATGCCGACGAAATTGTTCAAACTGATACACACCCAGAGAACCAAGTACAACGAAAGACCGATGAAATCCGAACTAACGATGATCCAGATCTGTACCAAGTAGAACGGATAGTTGACGCAAAACGTATAAACAAAAAAATGCATTACAAAATAAAATGGTTAGGGTTTAGTCACAGAGATAATACATGGGAACCGGAAGAAAATATTCCTCCAGAATTAAGACACGAATTTAAAGTTCGTATTGATCAGACTAAACGTATAAAAGCACGTAAAACAAAGAGATAGAAATGACCCCCTTTTTATTCTTCCGTAGAATTGCACATCATTTTCAAATTAAATAGCAAAAGTTAACTTACATACAATATACAAGCCCGTGTTTTTCTTACATCACAATTTCATAGATTTACATAATCAAGTACTTCAGATTTTCATATTTTTTTTTACGTTCAAACAGTATTGTTAATAGTATAACAACATTACAATTTATATTGGGTTTTCATAGTATGTTTGTCGTAAATTTGGACCTAGTGTTTTTTACACAACTTAATGATCGTATTATCAGACAAACATCAGTGACAATTCATACATCAAGTAACTGCATTTTTTACAAAATTGGTGTTATTTTCATGTTCTAACAATGGTATAACGGGTGCAGTCGTACCAAACTTTTGGCCTTTATTTCGACCCCTTTCGATCATGACTTGGACTCGTCACCCAATTCGTGTTCAAAGGAGTTTCAATATAGGAGTGACGATCCTATGCTGAAACGATCAAACCTTGGAAAATCATTTTAACTGCTTTTTGCATTTATAGAAACTATTGTTAAACTTTTATATTATTTCAAAACTTACATTTTTTTTTAAACAACATCACAACACAAGTTCATTTGCATATTTCAAAGTATAAAAAAAGGTACTTCAGATCTTTATTCAGACAAAATAGTGTCTTAAAATTTCCATCAGAGCTTGTTTAGTTTTAAAATACACAGCATGTTTACAATCAGAATGAATTTTACACTTGAGTTTTATATATCCTATTTTCTATTTTTCTCAATTTGAAGTTCAACAGTTTGACCCCCCCCTATTTTTGTTTACCAACATTTTATATCCGTACCCAAGTTATTATAATATTTTAAGAGAAATATGTTGAGATTTATTTACTTGCAAATATATATTTTTAACTTTACAATCAGTCAGGATTGCGATATTTCATACAATGTCTTTTCAAGTATCGAAATGATCTACACTTTGCGTTTTTATTTAAAATAGATATCAGGTATAAGCGACATTTTGATAAATGGTTACATTCACAAAGATGTATTCAACGTATTAGTACAAAAATGTGTACATAAATATATATAGTGCTACAGAACTAGTTCGGACAAATGTTCCTGAAACTTAAAATATGAAGTAACAAAGTTCAGATTGAAGAGAATCTCCGTGATACTAGTATTCTAAATCTTAGTGTTCATTCCAGGTGGAAATAGAGTTGGTGATGAAAACAGATTTATTTGACAAAACAATGACTTTTAATACAATGACAATGCTTAATGTATATATATATATTTACAGATTTTTTTTATATTCCAATATAGAGTTGAGTATCGCATTTCTGTGACAGAGACAGAGTGTTTATTCATTTGTTTGTTTGCATGGTGGCAAATATTACAGACTGTTCGTTTTATACTTATTGATTCGTGATGTATTCGTGTTGGTATTTAGACACACTGGTTCAATAACATGTATTTTAAAGAAATTTTCGAGAGAGAAAATTTTAGACGACAAATGTTCGTAATAGCGCGCTTGTAAATAATGTAAATTGCTCTTTTTAATTTTTCTTGTATGCATTTTGAAATATTATTCGTTCATAATTTACACGCTGATACGGGAGTATCAGATAAGGAGCGACGGGGTAATATGACCCGACAATTGTTCGTTCAAAGTTCACATTTAGGATTTTGTATATTTTTATAATATTTGCTTTTGATCAATTATTCTGAGTCGTCAATGCGTTTTAATAATTTATTAGTTCATTGTATTTTACGCTATTCAAAAGTTACTTGTATTTTACACTTATAACTATAATCCTTTCATTTAGATTAATTATCAAAGATTTATATCCGTCTTTAAGATAAAAGGTTTTGTAACAAAGAATATAGATAATTTGACACTAAGTGATAACTGCCGAAAGCCATTCTTGACAAACTTATACGAAGCATGTTTTTAATCCTTTATCCCCGCTTTCGGCAAAACGCGAATTAATATTATTTAATAAAAAGATATTTCATTGGTTCATTTTCCGTATGTCAATCAGTCTTTTGAAATTGTAATTTATATTTGTTTTTATGTTGTTATTCAGTTATGTTTTGGATATTTGAAATATATGGATGTGAATAAATATGTAAACTTTCCAGCGACTTGGACTTTATCTAAACTACCGCTAGTTTCCCCCAGAAACTAATTAACATGACAGAGGTGACCAACAACCTGGTCATAATTGTTTCAAGGAAAAACATATTAAGATATCATTGATTTTAAGAAAGGTAGTTCATATGTTAATTAAGAATCGGTGCTCATCCATTACATTAGGAATTGAAAATGCCAGATACTCAAAAAATCATATTGTACAGCTGATAAAGTTGAGGATGAGCGTCATTTTTCAATCGAACACTCCCTTCATAATTATTTGAGGGATGAACTCTTTCAGCACTTGTCAGAACTTTTAAAAGTTAGACGAGCATGATTGATCTTCGATGTTAACACAAGAAAACTTAACTACTATGGGAAAATGATGATTGTATTGTTAGTTCATTTGAATTATGTAGTACAGGTCTTGATACTGACTGTTGTTTGATATCAATGTGTTAGTTCTTTTTTTGCCTATTTTGTTTTGGCTCCGATTGTGACTGAGGCTTATGGTGAAATAAAGATAACTTACTAGTATATATTAGAATTGTAATGTCTTAATGTTGACCCAATCATTATACCGCCGCTTCGAAAAAGTGGAGAGTATACTGTTTTACCTCTGTCTCTGTCTATAAATTCGTCCGTCCGCCCCGTGAAAATTTTCGTTGCATCTTTTTCATCAACAACATAACAACTATTTCTTAAATTTGGTTTTAGGGTTTATTGAAGTCGGGTTTATAGTGTGATGCATTTTCAGATTCTTAACTCAAAAACTTTCTGTTTACCGAACACGTTTTACATGAGATCTAAGTTGAACATTTTCGTCATATTTTTCTCAGAAACTACAATACAATGATTTCTGAAATTTGGTTTCAAGGTTTATATAATTCAGTTAAACTGTGTGATGCTTTTTTAGATAAACATCTCAACAATTTTCTTTTCACCGAAATATTTGGGCAGGGTATCATCAGTAGCTCGCACCATCACTGGTTGATCTTGATTTAAATGCTCTTTATAGACCCTGTTATTTGGAAAATGAAATATTCTTTTCTGTTCTATTCTATATACAGAATTCGAACTGAGAATATAGAAAGTATTTGAACTACCTTAGTCTTATGTAATATAAACGGAGTTATTTCTTAAAAAAAACGTAATAATATATCATAATACAGACGGACAAAAAATTATTTTACCCTGATACCCTGATACTTGACTTGAGAAGTGTCGGACTTATGGGTTGTCGGAGTATTGGGTTGTCGGAGCAATCGGTTGTCGGACTATTGGGTTTTCGGAATAATGAGTTGTCGGACCAATGGGCTGTCGGACTAATGGGCTGTCGGAATAATGGCGTGTAACCATCTAATGCATAACAAAAAATATAAAAGCAAAAGATCTTAAAAGATGTTTAAAATCAAAATAAAATAGAATTCCGCAAAACTTTATGAATAATCTCAGCGCATTCACAATCATTAATTATTTTGACGTCATACGAATGAAAACCTAGAAAATTTAGATAATATCCCATTGAAATATAGTTTTGAATTAGGTGGTCGTTTTTTTTCTTGTTCTTTCGCATTATTCACACATTCATGGATTTCATCAAATCAACATGGCGGGGATAGTTGCAACAAGTCAAAAGTGGATTTGACATTAAATATGAAAACCAATGTTTGGGTTTTAAACGATATGGAATGAACATAATTTTTTTAGTTATTAATCAGTGTATATAAAGTGCGAATCCAGCTAGTTCATTTTTACTGTTATATGCGGGTATGTCTATTGTAGAATAAAGGATCATGGGAAAACTGTATTTGTTTACGTTTTGAAAATATCAAGTTAAAGGATTTTAAGTTAAGTTTTAACATATTTTCATTGTGATATGTCTTTATAATATACAAACATAGCATTAAAGTTCAAATAAGTGTTA
Source organism: Mytilus trossulus (assembly GCF_036588685.1). NCBI lineage: Eukaryota > Metazoa > Mollusca > Bivalvia > Mytilida > Mytilidae > Mytilus > Mytilus trossulus. Next base: position 13,740,545 of record NC_086378.1, on the reverse strand, counting down.
TAAAAGCATCATAATATAGCATATCGATTATTGAAAGCGATCCATTTTAACTATAGATGCGATGAATTATCACTGTTAGTGCAGTCATTATTCATGTAGAATTTTCAAAGATGCGAGGAATTTTTATTGTAGAATTATGTGATAAATGCACTTGCAACAAATGAAAAAAAACTTAGTTGATGACTTTAGGATTTATGATACATGTATTTTCAAATTGAAATACAAACTCCTCATTCATTCTTAATCAAATATATAGCTTTTCAAACTTGTAACAAAAGCGATTCTCAAAATGTCATATTGTATTTTTCAGATTACGTTTCTCCTTGATTTTAACTTATATAGGGAATCACTGTCAAGAGCGTGACAGCAGCGGGCCCTCTTAGGCAGTCAGTGAGCCCCCACTTATGAAAAATTCTAGATCCGCGAATGGATACTACTGCAGAGGTAAAACCATGCACATTTGGGTTATTGTACACGAAATGCATGCTACAATTCATTTTTGACCCTTTGGAACTCAATGTGGGCTATTTCATCAACTAGGCAAAAGATCCCCAAACTAGATACACGGTTAGATTTAGCATGTCAACGAATTCCAAATATCTATATTAAAGAACTTTTGTCTATAAATTTGGACCCCACAAAATTGAAAAAGGGACCAAAAATATAAAAAAAAATCATGCATCGGATACATTTGTTATTGAAGGCATGACTGTAACAATAGGATGAATATACAAAAATATCTTATTCTGGGGTCTCATTGGGGGGTTCTGATCCCGGATCCCGCTGACTGTTTTGGCAGATTCCCGTATTCCGCTTATTGTTTTGTCAGATTCCCGTATCCCGCTTATACTATGCAGTTCTAATTTTTTGTAATTATCCGTGTCCCGCTAGACTTTATTTCCCCTTTTTCACTACACAATCATTTGACTTTTACCTGTCACGCTTGCAAAAAATCGGTAATCCAGCGTGACGCTTATACCCAAATGCGACCCACTATTTTACTCAATTTGACTCATATTAAGCCCATTATAAATATATTAAAAAAGTAGCGTAGATTTTTTTATCCCTTTTTATCCCGTCTCGTTTCGTTTTTGAGCCATATATAGATGTCGTATGTGACAATGAGACAACTCTCCATCCAAGTCACAGTTTATAAAAGTAGACCATTATACATCAAAATACGGTCTTCAACATGGAGTCTTGGCTCACACCGAACAGCAAGTTATAAAGGGCTCCAGTGTAAAATCTTTTAAACGGGAAAACAAAGGTGCAATCTATATCAAGATGTACGTAATTAGTGGTGAAGTGTCATGGAAATGGATAAAAAAAAAGGATAAAGATCCCTATACGCTTTATAAGAAACTAAATGGAATACATTTGAAATAAATGTTATTTCTATTGAATTTATTAGAGTGTTTTAAAACCAAACTTTCCTCCGTAAGTTAAATTTTATCAAATCTTTCTCTTACTTTATCTATTGTTTGAGCAAGTCGGCTAAATTAAGGCTTTACAGCTAATTTCCTAATGCATGTAAAGCAAAACTTTGGTTGGCTTGCTTGCTTTGTTTGTATAATTGTTTATACAAACTTTGTAAATAAGATTGACATGTTTAAACAATATGAATAGGCGTAATTTAACCTGTATTTTTAATATTTGTATTAAATTGGGTGTTATCATAATGATTATCCAATTAAAAAAAAGCAAGCAAATCAACTAAAGTCTTGCTCTACATGCTTAAAGAAATGAGCTGTAATAGATAAAAAAAAATTAATTATACAGTGAAAATGCATCGCATATACAATACTAATGATTCGCTCCACAGTAAAAATGAAAGAATAGTATCATTATTCGACAGTAAACATGACTAACATTACGAAATTATCATAGTGGAATTTAGTTAAATATGAAGAAACTGAATGACAAAACATATTCTACGTTATACAACTTTAATAATTGTATTAAAATGAATATTTTTTACTGCAACAACATCTCACCTGTTAGTTATAAAGCACCTGCACGATCTGTTCGTGAAATGTCCTAAATATTCACCTATTTTGATATATAAATTTCACAGCTGGATGGCTTTAGGCGCGATAAAACCCCGCTCGCATCTCTTACTTTGTTTTATTAGTATTATGTATTTCTGAACATATACATTTTAACTAATTTTCTTCATTTTTTTCCAAAATTAAAAAAAGTTCGTCTGTTTATTTATCATTCTACATTAGACATTTATGGCATATACAGTAAAAATGATATTTTAGGATCCGCACTTTACATACACTGATTAATTAAGGAATAGGTCACGCAAACCTAAGATTAAATTGAAATTTGCAGCTTTTATCTTTAAGGGTTTAAAATAGAACAGACATACGACGATCTTACCTTCGCTTTTGTTTTTCAGATTACCTCCTTTGTCCTATAAGTCGACTTAATTCATGCTAGCCATACATTTTTTGTTTTTATCCCTTTCACATGGCCTGGGCCGATATATTATTTAATCTTATCCCTCGCCTATGATAGAGAAGAAATTGGAATATAACAGCCCAGGCCATGTGAAAATTTCAAACAGTTCTATGTCTTGCATGGATTATTTCTCAACTAAACCATAGTATACGTAGCAGACACATACTTGTTAATTGGTTGTATTGATGACGAATGACTGGTGCGTGACAATATTTCAGTTTAACATGTCGGATAAATGTGAAAGAGAAGATGTGGTATGAATGCCAATGAGACAACTGTCCACAAGAGACCAAAAATGACACAGACATTAACAACTGTAGGTCACCGTACGGCCTTCATTAATGAGCAAAGCCCATACCGCATAGTCAGCTATAAAAGGCCCCGATAAGACAATGTAAAACAATTCAAACGAGAAAACTAACGGCCTTATTTATATAATAAAAATTAACGAAAAACAAATGTTACTCATAAACAAACCACCACCATTGAATTAAAGCTTACATGTTGGAGGCTTTCATAAAATATAAACCTAATATATCATCTTGAACTTACGCAAACATGTAGAAAGTCTTTGTACCTTGTGTAAATGTTCTTCCAAATTGCAAATGTATTGTTGAGATCGTCATGTATTATTGTAAGGCTTTGTGCACTTTTCTGTGATTTGAGTATGGCATTGCAAAAAAATCAAACGATAAAGATTTAGAATATTGGACATCAATCTAAGTTATCGCTGGAGCATTTGTGTCGGCCATTTTGTCTAAACACTATTAACTTTAATTGACACAGATCCTTGTTGAGTGACTTAGTCCTTTCAGATTAAAGCTTTGAAGTGATGTAACGGACTGTTACATATGTATATATGCACTTTGGATGTGAAGGTCCGACTCATCACAACATTTGACAGACATGACAAAGATATTTCATAGGCGACACTATGGGTCACAATTAAGTCTCATTCTAGTTACAGATTGTTCGAAGAAATGAAGAGATAAAGGTGAGACCAGAAGACTATAAACAGTAGAGGTGTCAATATATATTTGTTCCACCTAACAGAAGTTCCACTGGAAACTTTGTTATAAACAATTTCATAATATCTGTTCCTGTTGGAACAAATTTTCTATACTATTTATTCCGTTAGGAACATATACTGTAATATTTATTACAGAGGAAATAATATTCCAGAATCATTTATTCATTAGACTCTTATACTATTTAGGAACTTCTATTCCGTGACAGAGGAACACTTTTCTAGAGAATATTATAGTGCAATACATCAGTGATGGACGACAGAATAGTGATGACGAAATATTAAAAAAAAAAATGAGAGGAAATTCATTTAACGACGGGAACAAGGTTTTTTATCAGAGATTAGGAAGAAATTCCATGAAATCCATTGAATGTATGGAAATCAGTCATTGACAGAAAATCAAGAGTGACAATTGAAAGAAACTTACTAAACGGGCTAGGATTAAAGGTTAACCATCATTGATATAAAAAATGGAATATAACAAAACATTTAGACTTGGATGGATGTGGATGACTAAGATGAAAGAACATTACAGAAATCACGAAACTTATCACTGAGTTTATAATGGGGGGAAAGTCAAGTATTTAGTGTGGAATTACAAAGCACCAAACATTACTGTGATTACTTTTGTTTGCCGTTATCAAACTATATGAATATAGGGGATTAAACGACCTTCTAAAATTACAAATTATTCAAGAATTGTCTATGCTGCACAATCCTTCATAGATTAATCGCCTACCATTATCACTCATCGTAAGGAAAGAACCATATACTAATGAATATGCCATTAACTGTGTTTTATTGCCATAAGATTATAATTGATGTGGAAAATGCCTTGACTCTCGTTTCCAGAAACGTTTTGAATATATTTTAGACAAAAGACGCTAATCGTAAATATATTTATTCATGTAAAAATCGATTTGTGAAAAGTCAAGAATACCATTGGGACAACCACAGATACATCATAATCATAATTTAAAATATTTTGTTGGATTTTTATTGTTACTTGAAGTTCATTGCTGTCAAAGACTTAACAAAAATAATTGCAGTTTATGGAAATGAAAAGGTCAAAACTCATCAACACATTCGGGAAAAAATAAGACTATTTTGTCAAATGGTGTAGTCGTCATAGGTAACAACGTTGTTTCTATTTCCTGGTGTTAATATTTCTAACATGGTGAAGATAAATGAAGGCAACATTTGTTTACCGATGTTGAAATCGCATAAATCGATATACTATGGATTCGTTATTTTGTAGATATCAATGTTTGTGGATTGAAAAACACTTTCTTTTTTCGTGGATATTTGATTTCGTGTTTTTTCAAACACTCCTATCCTAGTGAAAAATTCGTTGAACATTCAAACTTGTGGTTCACCTGTACCAGCGAAATGAATCCACAGTACAAGCTATAAATGAAGTTAACAAACAATAACACAGGAACTTCAACAGAAGCAAGACCGGTGGCGTCGACAGGATTAGCGTCTCCTGCTTTGGTCGTACCACCTAGTATTACCTCACCTATTATGCTGTAGAAAAATAATTGCATTACATATTTATCTTACTATATATTTTGACATATAACAAAAAATGGTATCAACAGTACTCTATGCCAAAATATCGCCACATTGATTTATACATGGCTTTCTCCTTGCATATAGAATACATATATTAACTATTGACTGTTTGTTTTGGGTTCATTTTTCTGAGAATCCTGTTTTTGTTTCAAATTTTAAACAGTTACATTGTCTGACTATTGAAAACAAGACCAGCACTTTTACAGTATAATTGTTGATTTGATAGTTTGAAATCGAATTATGTGGATATACTTTATCACAAGTATAGATAGAAATTGCGGGTAGGATTGAAACAGCTTGTCTATATCATGAAACGCGGTCACTGAACATAGAGGGACAACATATACCAGAGGGACAATCCCATATTTCGAAAATATACTGGAAACGCCATTGCAAAAAAGAAAATGAAACATTTAAACAGACAAACAACAGTACATAAAATAACAACATAGAAAACCAAAAAATAAGCAGCACCCCAATAACAAAATATTGTTTTCATCTCACAGGGAATATAAACACGAAAGTTCAATTTTATTAATGGTAAATTTTGAATTCCTATTATTTTTTTTAGGTAATTCACATTTTTTTTTTTTTTATTATAAAGGATCATTGTATCTAGATCATTCAGCTCAGCAATGGGTGCTGTGATAAACAAGACACATTATGCTATTCTATTCTATTCATTTAATCAATTCCACAATCAATGGATAATGCAATTTTGTATACGTTACATATTTTCCGCTTAACATACTTAAACAATGCCCTTTACATGATTACATAAAAGTCAGAAAAATGTCACTATTTTCGACATGTATATGTCCTGGTATAAAAGTATCGGACTTAGATAGTGTAAATAGTCAGTGGCGGATCCAGAGGGGGGGGGGGGGGGGGGGTTCCGGGGGTGCGCACCCCCCTTTATGTTTGCCGATCAATGCATTTGTATCGGGACATATGTTTTGCACCCCCCCTTTGCCCTGGGTTAGCACCCCCCCTTTCGAAAATTCCTGCATCCGCCCCTGATAGTTATGACGTCTTGAAAGTCTATTTATATATTCTGCTTTAGCCCATGCTGACGGATATGTAAATCTTAAAATTGAGAATGGAAATGGGGAATGTGTCAAAGAGACAACAACCCGACCAAATAAAAAAACAACAGCAGAAGGTCACCAACAGGTCTTCAATGTAGCGAGAAATTCCCGCACCCGGAGGCGTCCTTCAGCTGGCCCCAAAACAAATATATACTAGTTCAGTGATAATGAACGCCATACTAATTTCCAAATTGTACACAAGAAACTAAAATTAAAATAATACAAGACTAACAAAGGCCAGAGGCTCCTGACTTGGGACAGGCGCAAAAATGCGACGGGGTTAAACATGTTTGTGAGATCTCAACCCTCCCCCTATACCTCTAACCAATGTAGAAAAGTAAACGCAAAACAATACGCACATTTAAATTCAGTTCAAGAGAAGTCCGAGTCTGATGTCAGAAGATGTAACCAAAGAAAATAAACAAAATGACAATAATACATAGATAACAACAGACTACTAGCAGTTAACTGACATGCCAGCTCCAGACTTCAATTAAACTGACTGAAAGATTATGATTTCATCATATGAACATCAGGCACAATCCTTCCCGTTAGGGGTTTAGTATCATACCATCATAACATATATGAGAAGAACATAACCCGTGTCATGCCAACAACTGTTTTTAGAATAAATGTGTTTAGTTCCGGCGCAAAGTACCAGCTTGTCTAGCTGACCAATTAAGCTGATAAATATATCTGTCTATTACAAACATTAAATTTTAATCCTGGTATTAAAAATGACAGCTTTAAAATCAATTTATTGAATATTTCAATCATGTTGACTTAGTTTGGAAATCCTTATTTTTCACACATAATTTTATGCAAGTAACAAATTATTATGGGTGTAACCATAAATCGTTGTGCTATAGTTTTCAAGCCAACCTAACGGGAAAATATTAAAAGCAAACGAAATTTAAAGGGTATTGTATTCATAATAACAATCTAAATCTCTCTTTAAAAATAATAGATTCATAATGGATACAAAGCAAATCAGTCACATATAGTAAGACACAAGGTATATAGAATAGGCTATTAAACCTGAGTGTACTTAAATTCAGTATTAAGCACATCACTTATGATTTCTTATTGTTAATACAATTTCTTTTAATTCGGCGTTCACATAGTGCTGCATGTGGCTCGCATTTGAAATCAGACAGTGCTTAGACACAAAAAGTAGAAAAAAGGTCAGTTTGCTATTCTTAATATTCTTCGGGAATGGTCTGGAGAGACTGACAACGTACCCCAGATAGTTTGTTGCGTGTCACAGTAAAGGGGGAAACTTAGACTTGCTACAATTCCCTTTCTATAATTTTTCTCTTACTAATTTATATGTTTACTGATAAGTGTTAGCCTACTGATTGCCCTTGCAGATGTCAGTATAATTGTAATCTCCTAGTTATAGCAGTAAAACTATTAAAGGGGCAAAATTGAAAAAAAGAAGAAAAAACATTAGGAAGGGACATGTAGCAAGTCTAGGGGAAACTTTGCCGCTTTTGTCTTGTCGGTTGTCTGTTGAATCGGATCAAAATCGTAACAACGTTCTGTGTTTTCTGGACGCAGTATTGTGAAGCGGGCATCATCTGAAGAATATTTTTATTGCTGTTCTTTTTAAAGATAGCGTCCAGATTGCCGAGTGCGAACCGCCTGTGACGAAATCGTCCCATAACAATCCAACTATTAATTTGAATTTCGGATTACCAAATATTTCAGAACACCATACGATACGAAGACTGATTCCAGACAAAACCGTTTGCAAAGCGGTTCAGCAGACTGTGATAGGATTGCATTCCGACAGTACCTGCTCAACCCGAGTATGTCGACAGTTTTCCAAAGGATATCTTCCGTAAGCATCCTGCAGAATCGGGACGCTGTGTGGACGCTGTCGGGAAATATGTCCGGAAATATTCGGTCTCTTGTTTTATAATGCATAAGATACAAATCGGATTAGAATCGGATTGAGTGTTTTAGTGCCGTCAGAACTCAAACGGGAGCCATACTTAGCACTGTGTGAACGCCACATTTAATGAACATATATAGAAATATTCGTTTCTTTCCTGAAGATGTGTTGATCCATCTTTTATAACAACTATAAATAAAATTTGTGTATTTTTATTATGCAAGACTAATCCAAGTTTCTGTGTTTTTATTCCAACTGGTTACACCAGGAATATCATATTTGTTGAACAAAATACTGCTTTGATTTTGCTAAACACTGTTATTCGATGAAATTCCGTCCATCAGAACATTATCATGAACACTTTTATAGATGGTCAAATGGAGGAAACTACCACTTTATCATAATTATAAATGAGAATTTAGTCTATTTTCGTCCGAATGTAATAAAAATCAATATGATTTCTCTCATGAATGTATCCATCAAAAGAGTAGATATTGTGATATTTTTCATCGGAGAAATTCAGATAATAATTTCGGGGATAACTTGTTAGGATGATGTGCAGACGGATTAAACTTTTCTTTCATTTTCTTGATAACCGAGATACCAAATACATTTAGATTTCGAAATGTTGTTTTTTGGCACTAAAATTGAGTTAGATCACCACCACCATGTTTTTCATTTTTGCTGTTCATAAGTTCCGAATTTTTCTTGTTTAGGAATTGACACATCATGCCATTTCCTTGCAACAGTTTGAGAAAGGTTAAAACATCCTTTTTTTAAATTTAATATAGTGCTGCTGATGACAAACTGAGTGCAAAGTCGAAATTAACGAACATCTCTGATACTGTTTTTACATAGTTTTGTATGGTATTGTAAATATTCACTTTAGAAATCTAACATCAGTTTCTAAAATATTGGCATTTGAGACTTCAAACGAATAGCATTAAAGGAAAACTACCAAAATAGTTCATTTTTGAGATCTTTTTCTTATTTATTTTCAGTTTTAGGTTAAATGGCTCTTAATTATCGTCAATTAAAATAATTAAAAGTATGTTTGAGTTTTAAAACTGATAAAGATTATAATAATTACCTGTCACACAAACCCTAAATTGTTAGGAAAAGCGATTTGGATGCAATGCTGACCTAGCATGACTCGGTTTACCTCTGAACATCACAATTCAAAGAACGTCATTATCACGATTCGATAGATTGAACAATAATATTTAATTGATAAAAAAGAAGATGCGATACTATGTCAAAACTAATTTTGTTAAATGAGCAGCGAACAAATTGAGAGAAAAATTACTATAAACCATAACCTGTTATATTTTTCGTCCCTCTTTTGTACTCGAATAAATGAGATATGAAATTTTCTGATATCTAAATAAAACATGTTATAAAAACAAATTCCAGTAATATGTTTCCTTTGAGGTCAATAAGTTATGTTCAACTGAATAAAAATATATCTTCTTTTATAACTGTTGGTGAATAAAAAAAAACACTATTGCAACTCATGATTAACATCTCAGCATATATAAAATTTCAGCATATATTTTCTATATTTGGTTGAGAAGATGTCATTAGAGGCCGATATAGATGTAGTGAAAGTTTATAATTTGAAAAAAACAATTAGAATTTTTATCCTATGTTTTTTTTACTGTGTCATCAATCAAGCGTTTATTAGTTTTTCTATATTGAGACCTCTAGATTCATAAATTGCTTAGTACGTTCATAATGTTAAATAACATTTAAACATGTAAAGATGTATTGTAAAGTAGAAGTTCCCACTTCCACTTCCACTTCCTGCATCATATTTAAATACGTTTGAACACATTTTTCCGAAATATTTAGTGTCACAAAGTATAAGTCAAAGTTTCGTTATCGAATGTTTACAAGATTTTGGGGTTTTGTTTAAAAATATAGCAAAAGTATTAGTAAAATCAGGGTGGAGAAACGTTTCTTACATTTGCATGACGGTTATACATTTTTCAGGTAGAAACCAGTATTATTGTCATACGGTTGATTCCAAAAGAGGAGTGAAAGATACCAGAAGGGGCAATCGAACTCATAGATCGATAAAAAACTGACACCACCATGGCTAAAAACGAAAAGACAATAGACAAATAAAAATAGTACACAAGACACAACATAGAAAACTAAAGACTAAGTAACGTGAACCCAACCAAAACCTGGGGGTGATCTCAGATGCTCCGGAAGGGTTAGCAGATCTTACTCCACATCTGGCACTCGTTGTGATCCACATGTGGAACAGGATATGCTTATCCTTCCGGAACACGTTAGTCTTAAGTTTTCTATGTTGTGTACTTTTAATTATCTGTTTGTCTTTTACTTTTAACCATGGCGTTGCCAGTCAATAGTCTATCAATTTGACGCCTAGGAAATTAAACTCATATAGATTTGGTTGTCCTTTCGATGCCGTTTTAGTCTGATTTGCCTGTTTCGGTACTTACCATCCATTGTTTTCAAAGGTTTGATCCTGAGTGATTCGGAGGAAGTAAAAACAGAAATCCCTAATTTGTCTCATGTTTTAAGGAATTTTACGACTGTTAAAAAAACCCAACTTTAACTTTATAAAGTAGTTACAAAATATGTGTGTTAGTACGTTTAATACAAACATGAAACGCTCTTGCTATTTATGACATTAATATTTATGTCGGTTATGATGTGTTCTCATACTAGACTATTCACAAAACAAAATGAAAATTGCCTATAAGGAAGAATCGAAGTCGGTCAATACATTAATACGAAAGTTTACGGCTTCATTTTGTTTTATTAGTTCGAAAAGAACAAAGTGATAATTCTGTAGACATTCATCAGACTTATATTCCTGAGTATTGACATCCTGGGTCACGTGGACCAATGGGAACAAGATCGAAGCAGTTCATTCAGTACATTCTCTTTGAAATACATCAACACGCAAAATCTGTAAGATATCTAATTTCTTTTTTTCAGAGGAAAACATTTAACACTTGTTTTTGGTTTTTATATATACATCTTTGGCTTTCAAACATTAGGCTTTGAACCTTCCTGGTGAAGGTATATCCACATAAGCACTTCTAACGCACCGATACTTAAAGCGTTGTTTTTATTTTATTAACGTTACGTTTGTAATGGTTTTGGCTTACGCTATAATTCAGCTTTATGCACATAAACAGATTATGAAGCTCTTGACCTCTAAACGATTCGGTAATTTTCTTTATACCTCTGTTGGATAAACAACTCTCCATTTATTTATACTTGGCTATCCTAATAAAAAAGTCACTATCAGATAGTCGTACAAATAAGCACTGCATTCAAAACAAGCAGGCGAAAGCTGTCAAACTGACAGTTGAAACTCAAACAGAGACAAAACCTTTGTATAAAGGACAACTACTAAACTATACAGTGTTAATAGTATGTTATAAAAGACCCCGAAATATAAAGAAAATAAGAAAGACTTCAGAAAAGAAAACAAACGGCCTGCTTCCTACGAAATCAGTAAACGAAAAACGGATATGACAAGTAACGCTGAACGACAACCTTTGTATTACAAGTTTCATATCTGGCTTCTGATTTGTATTTCAATTGCTAATTCAAAAATATTCCAGAATATCTTTTATAAATTGAAACTTATATTTTTATAATTTTGTAAATTATAACATCGTTTGTCTGGTAAAGTTCAGAATTTTGAAGAGAAACACACATGTGCTATAATTATCATAAGAGGATTTCGAGGGAAGTCAATGTGGAATGCTATTTCGGTGTTCAATCGGGAATTCAATTTAATACCCAGTGATTGTCAAGTTTCAGACCTATTGCTTCGAAGTATGATTTACAAAAAAGTGCTACTAAACAATGATAAAATTGACAGAAAAACTTAATAGCAATATCCATGAAGGCGTGAGTTATTTAACAGTTTACTGTAATAGTGCAACATTTTAACACTATGCTTTTTAAGCGAGTGAATAAATCGTAATTTTCAACTCCGGTGAGACATTCAATTTTGCCAGTGCATTAGTTAATTGGGACCTAACTTCTATGATTTGTTGATTACTTAAATAATGAAAATATGTATGGTAAATTTAAAACACTTTAAAGCGGCATTTTCGACGAAAACGAAAACAAAATAAATAAATTCGACTTTTTGTGTATCAAAAATGTATTCCACATGATGCAAGAATATTTCACATTCGACAGCCATTTTGGGTAAATTTCTATCTATATATGTTGGTATTGGATTACATGATTATGAATAACCGTTGGAGGTACTTTCGAACGATAATTAGATGGAGTCTGTCAAAAAAAAACCCCACTCGAAATAAAGATAAATTATATCTTAAATGCTATTTTGTTTATAAATTAGAAACGCGTTTACATATCATGAAACCTTTAACTTAATTGACGAACATGTATATGACGGGTAGTGTACCTTTAAATATAACTGTATTGCATAGTGAAAATAAAAACTTAATCAAAAACCATAAACTGCATTGTATCTGATGTAATTTAAATGATGAATAACGAAACAAAGTATGTTTCTGTTTATAGGTTGCATTTCTGTAAATATTGACAATGTAATTTCCCACAGGAACTCCTTTTAATGCTGAAACTATACCACTTTTAATATGAAGTTTTGCAAAACATCTTATCGTAGATTTGAAAGTTCATATACACCACAATTGTTTTCAAAGGTCAAAATATAGGGCTGTTCGGCATATTTTCAACTTTTATATGCACTGAGAACTTTGAGAGTATAAACTAACACTAATTTTCTTAACTACCCCTACCTCGAATGAAGGGTTACCACAGGTTTCCATACAACAATATGCACATGAATATTTACTGGTAACACTCACAAGTTATGTCTCTATGAAATGGAATACAGAGAGCATTACTGGGAACCAGTATGTAAACAAAATTAATTTTGTATGAATTTTCTAAATCTCTCAAAAAAGAGGCGTGGTTTGAGAAACAGCTGTATTTACAAAGTGCAACCTTAATTGTGGTGTTGTCATTAAAATGAATTGTATGTTTTTTCGGGAATAACATATGTCTGTTACTTTAGCTAAATTCTTTCATTAAGTAAAACCTTTTTTATATCATAGTTCAAGTTCTTTTCTAGTTATAAAAGTATGAAAACTGTTGATTTTTTCGTCATAAAATCTTTACCATTCAATAGAGTTATTAAATTTCTTTTCGTTGAGACTTGGGGTTTTCCCCCTGTGATACTATTTATACGTTCAAGGTTGGTTAGTGAGAGTAGTTGTATAACAAGTTCTTGTTTTGGTTATAAATATAGATGGGTAAAAAATGCTCGTGAAATACTTTGGCGGTTTAAAAAGTGGGGTCCCGTTATATTATATAAAGAAAATTTGCGGGTGTCATTTATCGAAAGTGCTCGCTCACAGTAACTACGACAGTTTTTGCAGTTTATTGTGTCATTATAATGTGTACATATATATGATTATGAATTGTTAAATTATAGTCCATTTAAATGTGTTTGTATTTATAATATGTTGGTTTATAATGTTATTAAACATTGCTTACTAAAAAAGAAAAACGAAGTTACTGCGAGCAACTAAACCTTTATCTAGAGATTTGTTTTATTTATTATACCAAGGATTTAGTAAAGAAATGTTTTAAATTCGGACGAGCATGGCGAGGGAGAATTTAAGTGGTATTAACTACCGATCAATCATAACTTTTAACCCAGTTCATAGTTTTGCAACCAAATAGTTTTAACTTTTGATACTTTCATTTCATTTCATTTCATTTCATTTCATTTCATTTCTTTTTGTGCATCATGTACCTGTTTATGAAACTATATTTCTTTTCACAATTGTTATCTCATGTTGGCTTGACGATTAAATAAACTCATCATAGATACCAGGAAATTTTTTTGTATATACGCCAGACGAGCGTTTCGTCTACAAAAGACTCATCACATAGATTTTACAATACATTTTCTTAGAAATATCATGACATTAGATATAGGAAGATGTGGTGTGAGTGCAAATGAGACAACTCTCCATCCAAATAACAATTTAAAAAGTAAACCATTACAGGTTAAAGTACGGCCTTCAACACGGAGCCGTGGCTAACACCGAACAACAAGCTATAAAGGGCCCCAAAATTACTAGTGTAAAACCATTCAAACGAAAAAACCAACGGTCTAATCTATATAAACAAAACGAGAAACGAGAAACACGTATATATTACATAAACAAACGACAACTACTGTACATCAGATTCCTGACAAGGGCAAACATTTGCAGCGAATTGCTCTTTTTAGATATTGTTGTAGTCAATCACATGTTATACCAAGTTAAGTTAACAATTCCCATACGACACATATAAGCAGTTTTCATCTTCAAAAATATGTTCACTCTAATATAGATTTTGAGGGAATATCTAAATTCCATTGCAGACTTCAGTTGGGAATATAACCTAATATCAATCGATTGTCTAGTTCAAATCAAATACAACTACGTTAGGGTTAACCTCTACAGAGTGTGAGTATAACATCTTCAGGAACATATGATTCGTCATATATAACATAAGGTTCTTGGAAACCCATATCCACACAAACGCTATAAATTGACTGACGAAATCAGACTCAAACAAAACAATTGTTTATACAAATGCGAAGCATATACAGATTGCTATAACATTACTTGGCAGGAATGAGGTGAGAAAATGAAAAAAAATAATGATGAATGCACTTGATTTTTATATTACACGGTTGAGAAGGAATGGAGGACAGTTCATGAATTGTTTGCGAAAAATGTCATGTAAATGACCCAAAAGTATCTTTTACTGATGTTTTTACTGTAGTCTACATTTTACTTTCATGAATGAGATATGAGTCATATCTTAAATTACAGTTTAAGGTTTCTTTTGAGGTCAATGAGATATTTTCTACTGCATTTACCTCCATGATTATTGTTGGGGAATAAAACAAACATCTATACAATACATACTACTAGTTATTATCATTTATCATATATTTTCTATATTTGATTGAAAAGATGTCATTAGTGGCCGATAAAGACGCAGTGATAGTTTATAATTTGATAATAAACAAAAGACTTAAAGCAATATCCGATGTCTATATTTTTAGTTTGTTTGTGTCACCATCAAGCGTTTGTTTGTTTTACTATATTGAGACAACTATATTCATAAATTGCTCAATTTGTTAAAATCTTCCAATTGCATCTAATCATGTAAAACCATATTGATGAGTAGACGTTCACACTCCAAACATAGAACTTCGTGCGTCATATTTAAACACAGTTTATATATATAAAAAGAAGATGTGGTATAATTACAAATGAGAGACCAAATGAAACAAAAACTAACTTGAATAGGTCACCGTAGGGACTTTAACAATGAGCAAATCCCATCTCTCATAGTTATGAATAAAAAGCAGCAAAATGACAAAATATATAAAACAATAGAAACATAAAAACTAAAGGCCTAGTTTATGTAAATACAAAGAAACGAAAAACACACTCAATTACACAGAAAAAAACGACAACCTCTAAATTACAGGCTTCCGTTTTGTGACAGGCACATACATACAGAATATGGCGGGGTAAAACGTGGCGGGGTAAAGCATTTTAGCAGGATACCATCCTCTCTTTACCTAGAATGCAACATAAAAACGACCTATAAAAACCAGATCTTTCCCTGTAGATCTAGTTTGTTTTCCAGATAGTTATTGGCACTTAGTGAAGGTAAAAGTTTTGTTGTCAAATGTATAGAAAATGTCGGTATTTGTTTAAAATTATAGCAAATATTGATTAAAAACAAATGGTAAAAAATTATGACGTAGAACAATATTTATTACATTTTTAATGCATATAATTGAGCATGGAAATGGGGAATGTGTCAAAGATTACAACAACCCCAACAGAAAGCAAAACAAGAACTATCTTTTAAAAAAAGATATCCGACGTATTTAAATTTAATAAATTCACCAAAACACCGCGGAAATCTCACAGTTGCGTTTTAAAATCATGTACGTTCGTACACCAAAGTTTACATTAAAAATAATATAAATGTCCCGAATAAACAGCTGTCATGGATGCAAGGAACTATAGGAGAAACAATTATTTTAATAAAAATATAAATCTTTGTAAGATCTAGTTTCAAATATTTATAGTTTTTCACTTGCTTTCCATCACGATATTATTAACGAGACGTTTTTTCAAACACAACCAAATCACCCACCATGAAAGCATTTTGTCCAATCAGAGAAAGGATTTTCGAGCATGCGTATTCTGTTGCCATAGTTAAGCGTCCTTAAGTTCAAAGGGCATAAACCGAAACTCTACCGACTACGTCGGAAAAACACACGACCCCCACCAATAGGTTTTAAATACAGCAACCCTTAAACAATATAGGTGCACTAAGTGAGTTATAAAGGACATCATACTTAAATCCGATATCTACAAAAGAAACTAGAATTTAAAATCATACAAGACTAATAAAGGCCGGAGGCTCCTGGCTTTTGTACAGGCGAACAATGCGTCGGGGTTAAACATGTTGTTTTTTTTAAGATCATAACCCTCCCCAAATACCTCTAGACAATGTATAAAAATCAAACACGTCCGATGTTAGGAAAGGTAACAAAGGAAAATAAACAAAAGAGGGACGAAAGGTACCAGAGGGACAGTCAAACTCATAAATCGAAAATAAGCTTACATTGACATGTCTAAACATAAACTGACAAACAGACACACAATAGTACACATGAAACAACATAGAAAACGACAATGATACCTAAATGGCAATGATACATAAATTAATCTCAATTAAACTGATTGAAAGATTATGTCTTTATCATATGAATAATGCACACTCTTTGTGTTTATTTCTAATACAAAGACCTCCTGAGAAGGGTTAAGTATCATAACATCATAAATATTTGAGAAGAACTTAACTCGTGTCATGCCAACATCTAGTTATACAACAAATAAAGGCAACAGTAGTATACCGTTGTTTTAAAGTCATAAATCGGTTGTGAGAAAACAAATCTGGGTTACAAACTAAAACTGAGGTAAACACATCAACTATAAGATGAAAACTACGAAACAACAGAAACACTGAAGTGCAACAAAAAGCCAAAAACAACGATGCAACACACAGAGAAACTAACTATAAGATAACAACTGTCATTTTCCTGACTTGTTACAGGACATCATAAGAAAAAAAGGTGGTTTGAACCTGGTTTTGTGTTTATTTCTAATGCAAAGACCCTATAAGTGAAACAATATTAAAACTCAAATATGCCATTTTCAATGAAATGACAACAGTATTATAAATATATGACGGTTATACTTTTTTATGATATTTTAGTAGAAACCAAATAATTGTATACGGAAGATACAAGAAGTCTCTAAATGTTCCGTTTAAAAAATTAAACTCAGATGAATTGGTTGTTATTATAAGGTTTGTTTCAGTCATATAGTTTTACAACTGTGTTGGTACTGACACATCTATGAAAAATAAATGTTTGGTCCCGAGTGAATTCGAACCGGATGAAGTAAACCTAGGAGTTTAAGGGGGCAAGGAATTTATAAAGTATCATTTTCATCTTGTTTTGTATGTTTGACTAGCACATGATAATTTTGACTATTTTGTGTGCACCTTGAATATAATATAAGATCCTGGACTATTTGTTCTGTGGTAGGTAAATTCTGAAATGCGGAAAAGATGCTTTACTACGCAACACATGCGGCCGTATCTGCTTATTCGTCCGGAGCATCCGAGATTTCCTCCAGATTTTGGTAGGGTTCGTATAACTCAGTCTCTTTGTTTGTCTGTTGGTCTTTTGTAGAAATGATTAATACTGGAAATTTACTTTTAATATTTCGTACTATATATTTCATTACTTTAAAATTAGTGTAATATTTAAGAACCTATATTGTACAGTACTTGATTTGTACTAAACAATTTGGTACAGAAATAATACCAACAGTGATCACAATATTCCATGTTTGAAAATCATAACGTTAAGAGATAAGAAATACACAAACGTTCAAAATGCTAAAAATGTAACGGTGATCCCAAATCTGTAGTAATTTAATGTCAAGTATAATTCAAGTACTGTAAAATACAGGTACATAAATATTACAATAATTTTAAAGTAACAAAATAGTACTAAATATTCAAAGTAGATTCCCAGTACTACAGACTTTTGGTACAAAAATAGTACCTTTGCAAAAGTAGCTATATAGGAAACATACTTTTTAGTACGTTTCATACGTAAATAATATGTACATGTATGTCGGTTATGATGTGAATGCGTAGCCTTTTGACAAAAAAATGATACTTGCATCTTATGAACACTCAAAGTCAGTCAATGCCTTAGTAAGAAAGTTTACGGCTTCGTTTTGTTTCATTAATTCTTAAACCACACAGTGATAATTCTGTAGACATTCATCAGACTTATATACCTGAGTATTGACATATTGAGTCACGGTGAATAGTAGGAACAAGAATAAAACACTTCTTTAGATGCCATCTCATTGAAATACATCCATAAGCAAAATCTGCTAGATATATATTTTTTGCTTATACTTTGCTTCGCCCTAATGCACATACAACATTTTTGAATCTCTAGTTTGTCTTAAAAAGATCTCAGTTATTTTCTTGATGCTTCTGTTGGATATATCAGTGGGAAAGCCACGGATCGATTCTGCGCCTCCTTCCACATGACGTAACGGCCACAAAATTAAGGGCGACAATCGCGATTTTTCATAGAGGGCGACAGTATCGCGCCATCGCGGCAATTTGTTTACATCGTGTACGTGTGATTTTTCGAGAAATTTATCATTAAAGACAATTAAACTTGTGTCATTTCATCATCAATTAGTTATATAGGTAAGTTTTACAGGTGACCATGCTATTTTTTCTTCTTAGAAGATTTTATTTTACAAGAAACGAACATCTGAAAATGGCAAATGACGTTGTTAATTTGAAAGATAAAAATATGGCGGGTGTTTTCCCCTTCTGAAAATAACTGACACATTTGCATCCTATTGGCTATTTAAATATAACATGACCACAAATAGTATCTATGATGATAGGAGTCCGTAAATATTTGCATAAATACCCATCACTCCGTGTCAAATTGTAACTGAGGCTGCGAAAAGGAAGCACATAAATCGACGCCATTTTTCAACAGATTAAGGTTTCTGAGCTCACGAAATCCTAGTATTATTACTTTTAATGGTTTGTAGAAAGATATGAATACTATCCATAACATAATTTATTGATCTGATCGGGTTATGGCTACATGTTTGCCTCTTTTCGATTCTGAAATCCAGTAAATTTCCGTAGACCACATGTAAATAAACGCC
This sequence comes from Mytilus trossulus, assembly GCF_036588685.1. Taxonomy (NCBI): domain Eukaryota; kingdom Metazoa; phylum Mollusca; class Bivalvia; order Mytilida; family Mytilidae; genus Mytilus; species Mytilus trossulus. The sequence continues at coordinate 13,721,126 of NC_086378.1, read as the reverse complement.
CCTTTTCAGACGTGAGACTTCAATTTGAATAAAACTTCAATTTTGGCATGTCAAGGTTGCATTTAAATTTTAATTAAATTTTTACAGTTGTGTAAAGCATTTGTGCTGATTTGTTTGGTTGTCTCGAATAGTAAAAAGGTTAATATTTTTATTTTTGAACCCAAAAAGTGTGACAAAAAACACAAAAAAAAAACCAAAATAAAAATAAAGGAAAAAAATAACTATCCCCAGGATAAAGGGAGGTTCCAACTATAAGTCCCCATTCAAATGCATTGATCGTCCCCAAAAAAGGGAGATTCCAATTCCTGGAACCCTATCCCTGGATCTGCCACTGGGAACTATGACTATTAAAACGTATAAAGAATTAGAGAATTATTACTAAAGGAACAACAATAGAGAAAATTTACCATAAAATAAGGAAAAAATAGAGCAAATGACATGCTAGTCTAGTTCAAATAATTATGACGTCTTGAAAGGCTATTATAATTTTTTTCTTTGACGCCTTACATGAAAGGCTATTATAATTTTTTTCTTTGACGCCTTACATCGATGTAAGGCGTCAATTTTTTTTTTATAATAGCCTTTCAAGACGTCATAATTATTAATGCTAGTCCAAATAATTATGAAGTCTGACAAGACTACTTTTTTCTGGCCGACTTCCTATGCATCAAAATCAAAATATTTCTAGCAGCAAGCCAGAGGTCTGGTCATAATCATTTTGAACTATTGATGTGCTAATTTATATATTGAGGAAAGAGAAATTATGGACAAAAAGTATAAAAAAAATTAGAGACAAATAACCTCAAGGGTTAAATGATAAAGAAATGCAGAACACTCCATCCAGACCCTTGTCTATGTGAACAATAGTACTATTATTTTTGCTGAATAGTGCATATGGGCATGTAAAATATCTTTTAAAGATTTCAGGTATATGAAATATTCACCAGTAGGAAAATATAAATTCTGTCCCTCCTTGCATGCTAAAAAAAATTATGTGATTTATTGTTGAATTTTATTGCTACCTTCAGTATTGGCTAGGTGTTGTGGCCAGGTTTTATTGGCGTTGGATACATGTGTACATTTATTATCAATTACTGGTATGAAGAATTAAAAATATGAATGATAGAATGAAAAGTTATCTTTTAAATAACAGATACCTGTAAGATAATTTAATATTGCATATTACGTTATAATTTATTTAAACATTATTTATATCTATTAAAAAGGTTGATATGTTATTATGGTGATGAATTTTAGATACTAAGTAAATGAATTTATAAGTAGAAAATTTCTCCAAACATCTGTTGGTGTGTATAATTATTACCTTTTCTAGAGGACCTTTTTCTGGACGTCTGGATTGGGTATTTTTTAGCTCAGGATTTCGGGATTGATCTTTCAGATTCCAGTATTTCCTTTCAACATTTTTTTTTTTAATTGGGACCTCAGAAGATCATGTTTTTGTCAGTAGACAATTAAAATATATTATAATTTACCGATCATATAGCATCTCTAGAGAAGTTTGAAATTATATTCATTTGATAATATCATCTGCATAAATTATATATTTTCAGATAACAATAGGAATAAGGAGAGCAGTATTTCTATATTGAGGATATACATGTATGGGACAGAGGACTATTTGACTTGATTTTACTTAAAAAAAAACTTTTTAATTTTAACAATAGTTCTCCTTAATTGTTTAAAATACTTTTTACATATTTTTCATTTAAACATTATTTTTATGACTTTGTATTTATTCATCATTTAATAAACTTTAATTTCTAAACATTTTTATATTTTCAAATATACATACAATGTGAAACACTACACCATTTTATATTGATAACGTGGGGTACACGAGACACTATGCTGTTGCAATACAATATTACTTAATGTCATTGAAAAACCTGAGATTCATTGATGCAAAGCTAGCATATTCATAGGGCCCATCTTTCATAGGAAAAAAATGGTTGATTAAATAGGGAATCACTGGAGCGGGCCCCTCTTAAGTTAGTCAGCAGCAGCAAACCCCCCCCCCCCCCCCCCATAGAAAAAGTTCTGGATCGGTCACTGGTATCAGACATATACATGTATGTACTGTAGTATTTGAGACATAAGAAAAATAAAAGATATAAAAAGTTAAAATGATGGTCTTTTATTCTTAATAATAGTTATCAAAAATACCAGGATTATAATTTTATACGCCAGACGCGCGTTTCGTCTACATAAGACTCATCAGTGACGCTCAGATCAAAATAGTTAAAAAAAAAGCCAAACAAATACAAAGTTGAAGAGCATTGAGGACCAAAAATTCCAAAAAGTTGTGCCAAATACTGCTAAGGTAATCTACTCCTGGGGTAAGAAAATCCTTAGTTTTTCGAAAAATTCAAAGTTTTGTATACAGAAAATTTATAAAAATGACCACAAAATTGATATTCATGTCAACACCGAAGTGCTGACTACTGGGCTGGTGATACCCTCGGGGACGAAGGTTTGAAGGTTTGAATGACTTAAATGGAAAGTTTCTAGAATCGTTGACTTCTCCCAGACGTAATGAGGTCTCTCAAGTGGCCTATCATGACATGACCTTTTACTGTTTTGCTTCCATGTAGATTTCAAAGTGTGGTAACCCCTGCACCTAAATAAATCATTTTCAGTAGATACATATCTTTTTTTTCAGACTTCAGACTTTTTCATGAAAAGTTTAAACTATTATACAAATTAAAAAAAAAGAAAACTGATCAACTTGAACCCACAACATATAATTGATCTCAGGTGCTCTGGAAGTGTAATCAGATCCTGCTCCTTGTGTAGTATTATGAATGAGATGTCTATGTGCCCTTTTCCTAGATACAAATGTACATGTATGTAAACACATGAATTTGCAAATTATTGCAATTGTGTGCTTTTAGAATGGAGTAAAATGTGTGAAAAGGTATTCTATTGCAGAAAAATCAGCACACAGATATAGGAATGGTATGATTCTTAATAAACTATAGCTCCTGTGTCCAAGATTTGTTTTCTTGTAAACTGGTGTAAATAAAAATGTGGGTCAAGCAGTTATATCAATGCAACAAAACAGGATCACCAAAATCAGAGTGAGACATTCATATATCATTTTTAAAGTAGACCTTGGAAGTGATAGCATTTTGTTAATGCTTTAAATGGTCATATACATTTAGCTCTAACATGTATTAAGAATTTGATGTACTAGGCATTGGGCCTTCCTATTGAATGTTAATCGCAAGTTCTCAATAGTTAAATATGCCACAGGGCCCAGACACACTCAAACATGAATAGTAAGTCACAGTGTACATCAGGTTGCTTGATAAGCATGATAAGGTCAGACATTTATAAACATGTGTGAGTGTTAACTTCCAACTTGCCTAGTATTTTTTATAATTGTTTAAATAAACCAATTTTTCAAGACGTTTCGGCCAATGGTATAAAGTATGTTCCCTATTGGAATTTTGAAAACAAGGATAGTATTTTTTATATAAACAAGAACAAAATATGAAAATTATTAATGCATCAGTAGTAGGCAGGCAATATTTGTTGATTTGTACATGTACTTTTTAAAATTGACAAGTTGAAACATTTCAGATTTATAATAATTTACAGAATCAAAGAATGACTGTAACCATTACCCTAAAAAATGGCTTAAAACAAAGACTACCTGAGTGCTTACACTTTGCACTTTTGCATGCTTATTCAGACAACAACTTTTGACTAACTGATTTTTTGTTGTTAAAAAAGGGGGGTAGGTCTACTTCCAGACAATGGAAGTTATTTATATGGACAAATTCGTTCATAGATTAAACCAGTTTAATGTACCACATAAATATCTCCCATAAATCTGTTATACAACAGCAGCATAATTAAATAACTACAGAAAATGTGATACGAGGAGTTTGAGCAACTTGTAAACATCAACAACTGACGGTGTCAAGCCTTCAACCACTCAACATTTTAATTAAATATATTTAAAATCCTGAAAACATCATCAGCCTTCGTTGTCTCAATCAATTTTGTGCTTAAAATCTGTAAAATATGACATAATGTGCTTGATTTTGCACCGAAATAACTCCCAAAAACGTCTGAAAAATGTTGAATTTTGACCTCCGGTTGAAGTATTTATTATGTAAACAAGACTCAGAGTGACGGGGAATCCTGTACATAGTCATGTGCCCATATGATTCTATGTCACATTTATTTATATCTCGACCAATGAAAAGGTTTAGGATGCATTTGTGTCAGTTGTTTGTAGTCGTGGGGATTACCCGTGGTTTTTTGGAAATCAACGGAGGTAGTCTTTTGGTTTATCATATTTCAGTAACGGAGCACTTATTTGAATACAAAATTTGGCAGTCGTGTGACAAAATCTATTCTAATGAAAAATTAACCTCAAATACTGATGGATGATAAGTTGTTTTAATAGATTTATTGTCTGAAGCACAGGCTACGTTTTTGTTTACACTCTGGTTACAGCGCCACCTCAATATTTTTAGATTATGTCCCCTTTCCCGCGGGACTACCGGAAGTAGCTCTTCAATGTCACTGGATTTCCCACTGTATGACTTTCTATTTATTTATGCTTCATTATCCCAATACGAATGTCACTATCAGATAGTCTTATGACCTTAAACAATTAGCACTGCACAAAAAAGAAGGCAAAAGATGTCAAAGTGACAATTTTAATTCATAAATCAACGAGAGACTGACCAAACCTTGGTACATGTATCATAAAACGACGAAAGAACAACGATCAAATTCTACAGTCGTAATCGTATGCTTTAAAGGACAACAAATGTAAAATGAGACGTTTAAAAATGTAAACTAACTGCCTGCTTTCCACTACAACAGTAAGCGAAACACAAATATGACAAGCAACAATCACCGACAACCGTTCTATTACAAGTTCCATGCTTGGCTTCTGATTTGATTTACGATTGTTACTTCAAAATATTTGAGATTTTTTTTCATAAATCAAAAATTTAATATTTTTATAACGTTGTAAATTTTAAAACTTTTGTCAGGTTAAGTTCGGAATTACCAAGAGAACCAAACGAAAATTATTATAATTACGATAAGAGGTTTCTAGGGAATTTGTTTATGCTATTTCCTTGTTCAATCGGAATTTCAACTTTATATCCCGTGATTATTAAGACTCAGATCTATTGCTTTGAAGTATTATTTTCAAGAAATAGTGTTTCTAACCAATAATGAAATTGACTGGAAAAACTTAAATGCAATATTCCTGGTGGAATGAGTTATTTAACGGTGTACTGTAATAGTACAATACATTTACACTGTGCATTTTTTTTTAAGAAAGCGAATAAATAGTAGTTTTCAACAAATGTTATACATTCAATTTTGCCAGTACATGAGTTATTTGGACCTAAATCCTCATTTTTGTTGATTAGCTGAAAAAAAAAAGAATAAGTATGGTAAAATAAAAACCACTTTTAAGCGTCATAAGCTACGAAATCGAAAACAAAATAAATAAATACGACTTTTTGTGTGGTAAAAAACGAGATTTCACATTTAGCAGCCAGCTTGGTTAAATCATATCTATGTTGGTACTGGATTATATAATTATCTATAACCATTGGAGGAGTTTTCGAACGATAATTAGATGGCGTCTGTCAAAATAATACACTTGAAATAATGATAAATTATATCTTGTATACTATTTTTTTTTATATATATAATTTGGAAAGACGTTTATGTATCTTAAAAAAATATGATTTTGTTTTACTAAATCGATGAACGTAAGTATGACAAAAAGTTACCCTTTTAGTATCAATATTATTAAATAATGAAATACAAAACCGCTCTTTATATTGTATCCGCTGTAATATGAATTATAAACAACGGATAAAAATAACAGTTTTGTTTTCAATGGTGGTGTCGCACTAAAAAGAGTTGCTTAACGGGAACAACTTATGTTTCTTACTTTAGCTAAAAATGTCCCTGTATTTAAAACTTTTTTTTTTTTTTATCATACTTCAATATAACTTTCTTATTGAAAAAAGAATGAAAACGTTTGCTTTCTAAAATCATTTTAAGGAATATTTCCCATTCAATAGAATAAATACTATTGACCATTAACATCAATGACTGTAAACACAGTACATGTTTATGCAAACAATTTTTTTATAACTATTTTATACTTCATTCTTGTGCATCCTTTGCCTATTTATGAAACTATGTTTGTTTTCACATGTTGTATTTGGATATCTTTGAACAAAGTGATTTTATTGTATCATAAAATTCTTTAAATTTTTGTCCATTTAAAAAAAAACAAATTACTGCCCTTTGTCTCGCCCCGAGTAATAGCAGTCTCAGGGACTAGAAACATGATATTACCCTCATAACTAGTCTCTACGAAAATTGTAAATAGATCGAATCACCACCTGCATGAGTGATATTTCAGACATAAATTTGACCAGAATAAAGAAATAATATTTTGCTATATGCAGTCAGTTTTGATCAACATAAACCTTCCAAAACATCTCTAGTATATAATTGAACTTATTCCAATCCATATTCATGCAACGTATGATTCGACCTTTATTAGATAATGTGGAAGTTTTCAGCATGTGATTCATTCATAATAAAGAAAGGAATTTCATTATAGAAAAGAACAAGGGTGACACCAGAAGTAACAATTTCTTTGAAGTATCTGGCCTACCTGATGTCATTCTTAGACAAGCAAAACGATGATTACATATTCCTTAAACCTATTGTAACATGGAATCACTTTTCTTTATCTTTTTGTCAGACTATAATCCATTCGCATGGATAAATAAATTGTTCATCGTCTAAATTACGCCTGAAATTTGAGAACATGCATTGTTTTAATCCTTTTTAACCTTCTGTAATTGTAATATACGTTTTAAGAATGTACCAAGGTTGGGTTTTGGAATTTTTGTTAGATGTGCGGAAGCCTTGGTTTATGCCCATACGATATCAGGTATAATATTTCGCCCCATAACACCCATTCATGTCTTTATATAAGACTTAGTAGCTGATAAAAGTTCATTTGCCAAAATTTAAGCAGATTCTTCATTTGAGACCCAAATAATACCAATGCAAATATAAGATAAAATTCCGACTCAGCCTTTTCCGGTCATATTTTAAAATCAAATATCTCGAAAAGGAGCTGCATGACCTATCGTATTTTGTTTATTTACTAAATAATGCTCTTCCGACTTAAAGTATCAATTCTAAATTCTTAATTCTTTTATTTTCTCCGAAGTACATCCTTAATATGTAATAATTCCAAATTGAGAATTTAGGGTAAAATCGGTGATCGTGAATTAGAAAGCTATTGTTTCTTTAAGCAGATGCAAGCCCAGTGTTTAGAAATATTTTTTTTTATCTCACATAGGCTTGAATGTTTACATAGTTTTCAAAACATTTTTTATAACAGATATATCATGACATTCCTCTTCTAAGATATTGTGACAGACAATCATATGTTATATCAAGTTAATTTAAAAATTCCCATAGCAGACTTCAATTTGGAATATAACCTTATAATAATCGATTGTTTAGTTCAAATCAAATGCAACCACTTTAGGGGAAAACCTCTACAGGGTTTGTATATAATAATTGCAAGGATATATGATTCGTTATATATAACATTTGGCTTTTTAGAAAAACGTTAAAGTCATAAGAAACCTCAAATTAAAAAAAAATATGCATATGTTTTTTTATAATTAAATGGATAGTTTTCATTATACAACTTATGTACATATACTTTTTTTCGGAAAAAAATTCTTTAATTTGTCCACATATAGAAGAAGTTATTTTTTAATTGCTTGCTTCCAGGAAGCAATTCGCCGACATGTTTTCCGTATGCATAGTGATCCGAGCGTAACCCTCCTCGTAAAAATCCTGTGTCCACAATACGCATGGATCTGTCAGTGAAATAAACAAATATCTGATTATACATGTTAATATATTTGTTAAATCATAACAAACAGAGAGAAAAAAAATTGACGATTATATGATATATTTGCGAAAATAATGATAAAATCGTGCACAGAGGACTAAGTTTATGATGTATACATGCATTGGTTCAAGAAATGGAATAACATTATTTTTCACCACCCACTCGTTTCATATGACTTTAAATCACAAAAAAACTGAACTTCGAGCAAAATTCAAAACAGAAAGTCCCTTGTCAAATGGTAAAATCAAATGATAAAACTCATCAAACGAATGAACAACTGTCATATTCCTGACTTGGTACCTGCATTTTCAAATGTAGAAAATGGTGGATTAAACCTGGTTTTATAGCGCTAAACCTCTCACTTGGAAGACAGTCGCATCAAATTCGATTATTTTACGATACGTGAACAAAACAGACATAATAGGTAAAATTGTCAAAATAGGAATACAGCAGTCATTACTGTGTCAAGAACAAAAACAAACAAATTTTAACAAAGAAGCAAAAGGAAGCACAAAAGCATCTATCAAATTTAACAACCACATTCATTGCTTACTTATATATGTATATGTAATTTAAATCAAACCATAAAGGATTGAAATATTTGAACTCCTGTGACTGCATTCACATTAACACGTCGAGAACTCTAGATTTTCTGACGTCAGAATATATTTGCATAGTAATTTCCAAAACACAAGGCCAATATGGCCTTGAAAAACTGACCAATCGACTCAATGAACTACAATGCATTGTGGGCTACTACGATTATACTAGTACTTAAAACACGTGAAATTAGTAGGAAAACAATCAACTCATTTCCAAAGTTTTTATTCTGCAAATATATTTAATGTAAAATATATAACGTAATCTTCAATTTGCATGCTCAGATTAAAAAAATATTGTTTATTGGCTTCACGATTCGACTTTCTTTTTCGCCTTGCAAAAGTAGTTGAACCGGTTTTGTTCATTGTTATGAATTAAACCTGCATTAATTTCACGACATGACACAGTTATCTATCCAATGAAGTGACCACTGTCCAGTAAAAAAATCATTTGAGCTCTTTTAAACCTATATAATGTCATTCCAAAATCATTTCTGCCTAGAAAAACACGAAAACTTTCATTGAAATACTTCTTTCTGTACTGAATGTGTAATTTTTTTTTATCAGGACCTGAACCAATAGTAAGAACATCATAATATTTATTATGCTAAAAATAAGTGTTATGAAAGCGGCAGGGGCGGGTCCAGCCATTTAAAAAAGGGGGGTCCTAACCCTGGACAAAAGGGAACTAGGGGTTCAAACTACATGTCCCCATCCAAATGCACTGATCGTCAAAAAAAAGGGTCCATCCCCCGGAACCCCCGCCACTGAGCGGGTACGGTATATAGCTCAATACATGTTTTAAAGTTTCATCCATCGATAATATCCGTTTGTTGCTAATTTAATCACAAAATATACCTCAGAGGTTTTTTTATCCGTTCGGCTGCTATCCTGTTGACATATGTAAAATATCTGCGATATTAAAAGTCCCTGAATCATAGTGGGTGCCATATTACCTATTTTTTTCTTCTCTAAAACGTGCTTCGTATATAGAAAGAAGAAGATGAGGTATGAGGACCAAATGAGACATCTTTCCAACAAAGACATAATTTAGTAAAGTAAGCAGTCATAGGTTTAATGCTGAAAAGTAAGTAATAAATGACCTAAATATTACTTGTGTAAAACAATCCAAACAACCCCCCTCAAAACGGCCAAATAAAATATATAAAAGGACAAGAAATCTATTCAATAAAAAAAATATATTGTATAGGAGCCTGTATTTCAGTTGTTGTCGTTTTGTTTTTGTGTTACATATTTGTTTTTCGTTCATAAGTTTTTTATATAATTAAGGCCGTTAGTTTTCTCATTTGAATTATTTTACATTGTCACACAGGGGCCTTTTATAGCTGACTATGCGGTATGGACTTTGCTCATTGTTGAAGGCCGTACGGTGGTCTATACATGTAATTTTGGTCTTGTGGATACAGTTGACAGCTATCTCATTGGCAATCATACCACATCTTCTTTTTTATTATAGATCTAACGCCGCAATTTTCACAAAACGTATCAAATTTTCCACCTTGTCGCACATACATATGGATAAAATCATTACAGCTTATTTCCAAATACATGTATAGCAAAACTTTGGTTAGCTTGCTTGCTTTGTTTGTATATTGTACAAAAAATAAAATATACAAGTTAAACTATGCCTACAGTGTGTTGTATATATATTTTTTAAAGATGTCAATCTTGTTTTCAAAGCTTGTATAAACAACTATACAAACAAAGCAAGCAAGCCAACCAAAGTTTTACTTTGCAGGTATAAGAAATCAGCTGTAATGATTTTATTCAGTTTGGCAAATATCCGAGCCCGTTAAAAAACAAACCTACTGAAACTACAGTTGCAGACTTCACTACCTTCAAAACAAAGGAAACAGTTTGGAAGTCCCATATACTGAAATGTGACAACAAAAATACTTATAGATTTTGTTAACACTGCCATGCATGTAAATATTTCTTCGCCTTTTTTACGAACAAAAAATTCAAGGATCCCACATTTGCCTTAAATTATCTATACGAACATTGCTGTACTCGTGAGTATCAGCACCGGCTGTTATCAACGGCTTACTTTACACTAGTGAGGTTGTCTCATAGGTAATTGTGTTTTTTCGCTGTTGTTTTGTTGCTGTCTGGTGGACAAATACATGAAATCTCTGTGCCATTATCAAACATGTTAATGGCTATATATCGGGTAATTCAAACCCTTTTTTCTTCGCATAGAAACAACTCTTCGTTAATCTGAGCATGGAAGTAATACTTTATATCACGAACTATAAATGAGGATACACAAAATGTAAAACTAAGCGAAATTGTGAATCCCGCATTGCACGAAAAAATGTGCTGAATTTCAGTAAATAACACGTGTTCTTGGTTGATTGTAACCACGTAGTAGTCCATCATGCATTGTGACTCATTTAGTGGATTGGTCAAAAACCTAGGTAAAAATAAATTGCGTCACATGTAAATAAACAATTACATGTGCGAGAACATAAGTATGCTAATTTATGCATTTCCATATAAGGTAGTGGTCCCGACCTGATTAACCTAAGGATAAAAAGTAAAATTAGTCGCGTGTGTGACGTCAGAATGAAACGTCACACAGGAAGTAATGTAAAATAATTTTGCCGTTCGAAGCATTTTCAAAACCATAATTTTGCATGGGGAATGGTGTAAACAGGGTTGAAAAATCAAAAGTTTTGTAAGCACCAGTTTCGGAAAAAAGTAAAATCACACAAATACTTAACTTAGAGGAAAATAAATTCGGAAAGTCCATAATAAAATTGAGAATGGAAATGGGGAATGTGTCAAAGAGACAACAACCCGACCAAATAAAAAACAACAGCAGAAGGTCACCTACAGGTCTTCAATGTAGCGAGAAATTCCCGCACCAGGAGGCGACCTTCAGCTGGCCCCTAAATAAATATATACTAGTTCAGTGATAATGAACGTCATACTAATAACATGGCAAAATCAAATAACAAAACGCATCAAAAACAAATGGACAAGAACTGTCATATTCCTGACTTGGTACAGGCATTTTCAAATGTAGAAAATGGTGGATTAAACCTGGTTCTATAGCGCTAACCCTCTCACTTTAATGACAGTCTCATCAAATTCCGTTATATTTAAATTGATGCGTTAAATAAAACGACCGAGATTTAAAATTATCCAGAACTTTTTTTATAATTCTTAAGAATTCACCAATGGTTAATACCACTACGCGACTAAAAACGTTTTGTCGTTCAAGGTATTTTTTAAATTATAATATAACAATAACATAATGGCATTAAAATAGAACAAAACCATAGTGGCGGGATCTTTAAAAGAACAGAGCCACGTCCTATGTTAAAAAGACAATAACAGTCAAAACCAAGGAGTTAACAAAGACTCACAAAATCAAAGGACAGTTACATCAACAGTTATAAATAATAATCAAGAAACAACACCAACTCCACTAAAAACCGGGAGTGAAATCAGGTGCTCCGGAAGGATAAGCATTTCCTGCACCAGAAACACAAAAAGTCACACGTACTAAACATACCAAAAAAATAAAAGATAATACAAACACATTGACGGAATGTATAAGAACCGAGCCACGTCGAAGGATATCACTGAAAACAGAACAAACGGTAAATAATAATAGAACACAGACAAATAAAAGAAAAATATAACACGTTGTTTAGATGATAAACACCGTCAGTACGCATAATCCCTACATCAAAACCATCATGTACTATTTGTGAATTTGATACGGAATATTTATCAACAAGGTCTTGGTACCTTTCCTTTAGAAAAAAGGACGTGACGTTCTTTGACACACCCGTGGTTCATCAACTTTCTGCTCAGACCCTGGTGACGTTTTATAAAGTCTGAGAAGGAGCTACAATCTCTTGAATATCGATAAGTTGGGAAATGTATATTCATATGCAGGTGAAGTTTGTAAATTGCTACTAAGGTGGGGGAAATAGATAATTTCAAAATCAACATCGTCTTGTTTGTTATAGATTATGGAACTGAGATGGCTGCGTATGTAATATAACAGGAATAAGTCTAAAAATGAGGCGGGAGAAGCCGTGTCTGTTGTTTCTTTTATTTCTAGTTCTAGGGATATATTAATGGAACCCAATCAGAAAGTTATCGGAAATCCAATGGGGACTTACTGTACACCACTTATTGCGGACCTGTTTTGTATTGCTATGAGTTAAAATTTATGACCAAAATCAGCAAAGACCCATCGAAACAACATCTAATACACAAATTTAATATTACTTTTAAAGATTTGGATGATCTTTTGGCTCTCAATAATGACGACTTCAGTATGTATACAAAATAAATTTATCCTGTTGAACTTACTTTCTTAAAGCTGATACTTACAATGACTACTGCCCTTTCCACGATATTGATATCTATATTATTAACGGAAAGCTTCATACTAAAATGTATGATAATAGGGATGAATTCTCGTTTATGTAATAATGTTTTAGATTTTAACGAGAGAAAGTTATGTATTGCTGAAAAATAATTACACCAGGGTTTTCGATATCACAAACTAGTCAAAATATTTACTATATTTTATCATCGGTATAAGGACATTATTCGTAAGTATAGCTCAACATGCAGACTTCGTATACGTGCAGGTATTTCACATCCAATGTTTTATGAAAATATTCATTAAAAAGCACAAAAATGTCAGTATTCACCTCAGAAGCTAACAAAACCATTAAATATACTTATTAAGAAGGAATATAGTTACGATACTGTTGTCAGGTCATTAAAGATTGCATATTTTGGCGTTAATATTTATTCACTTATAGAGTCTTTGCATCGGAACTTAACACATTTATTTAAAAAAACAGTTGTTGGAATGACACGGGTTATGTTCTTCTCATAAATGTTATGATGGTATGATACTAAATCCCTCACGGGAAGGATTGGGCCTGATATTCATATGATGAAGATATAATCTTTCAATCAGTGTAATTAAAGTCTGGAGCTGGCATGTCAGTTAATTGCTAGTAGTCTGATATTATTTATGTATTATTGTCATTTTGTTTGTTTTCTTTTGGTTATATCTTCTGACATCAGACTCGGGCTTCTCTTGAATTTAATTTTTAATTTGCGTATTGTTATGCGTTTATTTTTCTGCATTGACTAGAGGTATAGAGTTAGGGTTGAGATCTCATAAACATGTTTAACCCCGCCGCCTTGTGCGCCTGTCCCAAGTCAAGAGCCTCTGGCCTTTGTTAGTCTTGTTTTATTTTTGATTTTAGTTTCTTGTGTACAATTCGGAGTTAAGTTTGGTGTTTATTTTCACTGGACTAGTATATATATTTGTTAAGGGGCCAGCTGAAGGACGCCTCCGGGTGCGGGAATTTCTCGCTGCATTAAAGACCTGTTGGTGACCATCTGCTGTTGTCTTCTCTATGGTCGGGTTGTTGTCTCTTTGACACATTCCCCATTTCCATTCTCAATTTTAAGTTATACAATTAATTACAGTTTAATACCCCAGTCCCACTAGGCCACGATCGCACTACGATCTGTGAAAAAACTGCAAATTTTGATGATCGTAGTACGATCGTGTAGATCGCAGTAAGGTCGTATCACGGTCGTGGTGAGGTCTTCAAGATCGTGATGAGCATGGCAAACTTTGAACATGTTCAAAACAATCGTGGTGCGGTCGTGGCGAAATCAGGTCGTAGTAGAAGCGTAGTGAGAGCGCACTAAGATCGTAGTAAGGTCGCAAAGGTCGCTGTACCATCGTAGTGCGAGCGTAGCGAAAGCGTGATTGTCATTTTCCAATAAAATATATTAAACTCTCCAGGTTTTGTTTGTATGTATGTAATTGGGACTTCTTGTCCATTTTCTCTAACGGCTCAACCATGGTTCTTGTTTTCATATAGATTAGACCGTTGGTTTTCCCGTTTGAATGGTTTTACACTAGTAATATTTGGGGACTTTTATATCTTCCTGCTCGGTGTAAGACAAGGCTCCGTGTTGAATGCCGTATCTTGGCCTATAATTGTTACTTTTAAAAATTGTTACTTGGATTGAGAGTTGTCTCATTGGAACTCATACCACATCTTCTTATATCTATTGACACATCTGTTTCATATCTGATATCGTTCACTAAAATATCGTCATTTCAGCTTTATGGACCAGCAATAGGTTGTAATTTAGGTCGGATTGGTCGGTCCGACATCTCCTCTTGATCAAGATTCGTTACTATGATATCAGAGCTCCATCTGCCTCTACATCAACCCTAACACCATGCCCACGTGTTCTAGTAGATTTTGACGGCATGACTGTATTTTTTTTCTCGAGAAAATCTACGTATTAATCAGAAAAAAAACTGAAGAATTATACTGTGTTGATATGGAACACGATGTTGACGTTATTGCCGAGAGCGTAGTAAGATCGCGGTTTGAACGTAGTGTAATCGTGGTGAGAACGTGCTATAATCGCAGTAGAAGCGTGGTAAGATCGTGTTGCTATCGGATAACTCGTGGTATGGTCGTAGTGAGAACGTGATGAGCGTAGAAAGATCTTGATAAGCGTAGTAAGGTCGCAGAATAAGCGCGGCGAGAACGTGTTATAATCGTAGCGGGATCGTTGTAGAAGCGTAATGAGGACGTAGTAGCATCGTGAAAGCAACGAAAATTTACATTTTCATGCCGCTCATACCGCGACCTCACCACGATCTGAATTTAATTTAGATCGCGGTGAGCGTGGTGCGATCGTGGTCTAGTGGGACTGGGGCTTTAGGTTTCTATTGAGGTCAATGAGATATTTTATACTGCATTTACCTCAATGATAACTGTTGGTTAATAAACATTTACTATTGCAACACATAATTAACATCTCAGCATATAGCAGATATCAGCATATATTTTTTTTATATTTGGTTTAAATTTCATAAATGGCCGATATAGATAAAGTGATAATCATAATCTGCGTCACCATCAACCATTTGTTAGTTTTCTACATTAAGACCTCAAAAATAATAAACAGCTTATTTTTTTTCATAATATTCAATAGCATGTAAAAATGTTTTGTTAAATAGAAGTTCACACTTCCCACGTAATACTCCCTGCATCATATAAAAACACAGTTTAATTCTTTCTCCGTATATTTTTGTTTCAAGATAGTTAGTGGCACAAAGTGAAAAATTTGGAAACATTGTCTTATGTTTAGAAAATGCTTGGTTTTGTTTTAAAATATCGCAAAAGTAATTGTAAAAATAGAATGCAAAAACATTTCTTACAATCTACATACACGACGGTTAAACATTTTAATGATATTCAGGTAGAAACCAAATCAAGGAATTTATAAGTATTATTTTTACCTTGTTTTATCGATTTGACTAGCCCAAGATAGTTGTCTTTTTTTTGTGGCCTTAAAAAAAGATCCTGTACTATTTGCTCTGTGGTGATGATGAATTCTGAAATGCGGTGACGGTACCTTACTACGCAACATGTGAAGCCGGATCTGCTTACTCTTCCGGAGCACACGAAATCTCCTCCAGATTTTGGCAGTGTTCGTGTTGCTCATTGCATTTGTTGGTCTGTTGGTCTTTTGTATTAATGAGAATGTCAGTTTATTTTAGGTAGCAATACACAGTTAGGAAAAAACTTTAAATTGACACTCATAATTTTAAACACCCTGTTTCCCCTCCTGTCTAACAAAGAAGGCTTTATATGTGTGTTATGCATGTATATACTTATAGAAAGAGAATATTCCATAAATTTGATTTCTAATGGTCATAAGGGTGAAATATAATCCCTTTTGGGTGAAACCATGGCAACAATCTGCCTTTCTTAGATACAAAATATAGCAAAAAGGGGGGTGAACATGTCACAAAAGTCTCCACGATTTGGTCTTAAGGAAATTTCAATCAATTACAGTGATATCTTTCCACAATTCATAGGTTTTGTATCTATCAAGTGGTCCAAAAAAATCATATTCATTTCTGCTCGTTTTTCCATAAATTTGAATTGAAAAGATCGAGTGCAAAATATTTGTTGATAAACAATACAATAATTTATGAATAAATAATTTAACTTTTTGGATTCGAGCGTCACGGATGAGTCTTTTGTAGACGAAACGCGCGTCTGTTGTATATACAACATTAGATTAGTTTATTTATGGACCTATGGAAGGTTCGGTTAGGAAATACGGACTGTAAATAATTTAAATGGCATATAAAACATGTTAAAAACGATCTAAATAATGTTCATATAAACCCACTAAGAAGGCTATCTTATTCTTCAATTATCTAAAAATCAATATTATTGTACAAAAACTTTCATATTTAAAAAATTCACAGGGCCATAATGCGAAACTAAACTTCTAACTGTGTATTGCTACCTTAGTCTTATAACGTCATTGTATCTTTCGTGCTAGGAAATATACGTTTTAGTACGTTTTATACATAAATGAAACGCTCGTTACTATTTATGACATTTATATGTATGTCGGTTATGATTTATACGCATGACCTTTTGATTATAGAGATTTCTAATAACAAAAACACGATAATTGTCTATTAGGAAGACACGAAGTCAGTCAATCACAAAAGAACAAAGTTTACGGCTTCGTTTTGTTTCATTAATTCGAAAACCACAAAGTGATAATTCTGTAGACATCCATCAGTCTTATATTCATGAAAATTGACATACTAGGTCACGTGGACGACAAATCACTCCACTAGGGACATTCTCATTGAAAAACGTCAAATCTCCACGAAATAGAATGGTTTTTGCATTTAAATTTTGCCTCACCTTTATGCACATAAAAAGGTTATTAAACTATTGTTAAATAAAACGAAAAGTGACTGACAAAACCTTGGTTTAAAACTACGAAAGAACAACGTACAAACTTTACAGTATTACTAGTATATTTTATAGGATCTCAAAATGAAAAATGATTTAAAAAAATGAACACAAACAGGCTGCTTTCTCCTACAAAAGAGGGACAAACGCTACCCGAGGGACATTCAAGCTCATAGATCGACAATAAACTGAAACGCCATGGCTAAAAAAGAAGAAGACAAACAGAGAAAAACC
Source organism: Mytilus trossulus (assembly GCF_036588685.1). Classification (NCBI taxonomy): domain Eukaryota; kingdom Metazoa; phylum Mollusca; class Bivalvia; order Mytilida; family Mytilidae; genus Mytilus; species Mytilus trossulus. The sequence goes on along the minus strand of NC_086378.1, from coordinate 13,703,505 downwards.
CACAAAAGAGACAATATAGAAAACTAAAGACTTAGCAACACGAACTTCATCAAAAACAGGGAGTGATCTCAGGTACTTCGGAAGGGTGAGCAGATTCAACAGCACACCAAAAACAATTGACAGACAAAGCTAACTAACAACCACTTTATTGCAAGTCCATGTGTGTTACAGACGGGGAAATAATATGATGATGTTTAATACTTTTGTCCATGCTTAAGTGATTTAATTATGTTTTTGAAAGAAGTCCGATGCTTTTCACAATTTTTCAGAAACTGTGATAGGTCATTAATAAAGTTATAAGTAGTATGTATAGTCGATGTATCGGGGACAAACGAATATGTGTTATAATTACAATAACGTGATTTCGACGGAATTTGGTAATGCTATTGTAGTGTTAAATCGGGAATACAGCTTAACTAGTGATTGTTAAGTTTTAAAATTATTGGTTTGGGGTATGATTTGCAAGAAACAGTGCTACTAAACAATGATAAAATTGACAGAAAAAAACTTAACTGCAATACTCATGGAGACGTGATATACTTAACAATGTTCTGTAAGAGTACAATACATATACTGTGCGAATAATTTGTCATATTCATCTCCGATTAAACATGAAGTTAAACTTCGCCAGTATATTCGTTTATATGAAAAGTGTGGATTCCTCTATTTTCGTGGGTATCAATTTTCGTGGATTGAGGGAAACTTATATTTTCGGAGGTATTTAATTTTATTGTTTTACCATTTTCTGCATACAAACTTAAGGAAAATATGTAATTCGTTGAACTTTTGAATTCGTGGTTCACGGGTACCCACAAAATTATCAAATGTTGGTACCGAACGAACAACAATGAATCCACAGTATAAGTTTGATTATGTTTATCAACCAAATATGATAATATTGGTCCAATTGATGATCAAGAATGCGACAGCTATTGTTCCTTTAAGCAGATGCTTGCCCTAAATTAGAAATAATTATAACTTAATTTTACTTTGGTTTGACCATTCACATGAAATACGATTTGTTCACAGTTTCCACAACATATATCGTATCATTACTTTTAATGACAAAGCATTTTTCTATATTTTTGAAGACAATCATATGATATATCAAGTTAAGTCAAGAAGTCTCATCGGACACAAATTGACAGTTGTAATCTTCAAAAATAAGTTCACAATAAAATGTACTTCGAGGGAATGTCTGGATGCTATTGCAGTCTTCATTCGTGAATGTAACCTAATATTAATATAATTTCAGTCGGTTGATTTTATGAATTAGAATGAAATTATTTTCTTCTGAACTGTCTGCCCATATAGGTGGCGTTTAGGTTAAGGTTCATCATAAGGAATTGAAAAATATGGCCGTGTTTACACCTCAAAAATTACTATGAGTACAGACAAACTGGTACATCCAGGAAAGTTTTAAGGCATGGCAGGAACTAGATATATAAAAGTTATATGAAGTCTACGTTTCAAAAAATTAAAAACTTACCTTGATTTTGATGTCCATTTTTTTCCAGTCTGCAGAAGATAGCAAAATAAACAAACACCCGAGTTTCATTTGATACGGTCCACTCAGTTACACAGTTTAAACCTGTTAAATCACCTATTGTTTACAGGTGTCTATTGTCCATTTAAATCAATACTACTCACAACATTAATTATATGAGGGGAGCTTCTCAATCGTTTTCACTACTTAGTTATTTTTTGCACCTTCTGCAAGAACGAAAAAAAATGAATAGCAAAATCTAGAAAAGTTTATAATTTTCTGAAACATAAAATGCATTTAAAATTTATATATCTAGTTCCTGCCATCCCTTAAAACTGTTGCAGGTGTATAGGTTAGTCTGTACTCAGAGTAAAATTTGGGGTGTAAATACGGCCATTTTAGCCAAAAGGTTATGATGAACCTTAAGTGGTTTGTGTGATTTGGCGGTTAAATCATTCGGCACGACAGGGTCTACTCGATAGGTCACGTTAATTTTTCTTGCTGTGTTAATCGATTAGTACGTTCGAATTTAGTCTTGGACTATGAAGGTGAACCCGATATTTCATTGAGAACTGTTTTAACTGCTTTACATCAATAAAGTAAAGGTATTGAGTCGACATTTATTGGTGGTAGAGAGAAATTTGGTGGATTTGGATAAGTTACAGTGTGCTAATCAGTTGATGGAGTACCACTGATAGGTGAAGAGAAAAGAAAAGGGAACATACTACTCTTGTGGGTCCTACACACACTCCATGTCCAGCAGTCTGTATGTCAACAGTAGTAAATTACCCACCAAACCTGGCCTCAGTGAAATTTTGAAAGATGAGTATTTAAATTATCTATAAATTTTAGCTATAATAGATAATTGTATTGTTTATAATTTGACCAATGATTATCAAGTAGGTCAACCTGCTATTATTGTTAAGGATAGACTTAGCAGAAACATTCAATTTTAGATGGATATTGATACGCCTATATTTATTATAGATACTATTAGAGATGGTTGTATATTACCTTTCTATTCAAATACAATATCGATTATTGTTTGTCAAATAATTTATTATTTTTAAGATACCTGTTTTGTTAAATCAGCGATTACTAATTTATTTGCTATGATTTAATTGTAGGGATGTCAAATATTCACTTTGTTGTGAATCCGTTAACTGTTTCTGTTTAGTTAAACGTTTAAAATTAGATTTGAGACAGAATATGACAGGTATTTGCGGAAGACAAGTGTAAGACAAGACATGCGTATTGCAAAACATTACATTTATACCAATTCATATACGTTTAAGTATGTTCCACATTAGTCTATATGTTTCCACCTCATACTAAATATCTATGATTTGTATGGGACTTTAACGGTGTTTCTGCTTGTTATAGTTTTACTAGAATATCTCTTTAAAATAGAGAGGAGAAAATAAGCAGATTATTATGTACTTAGACGATGCATTCGGTGCACATGACGATGAGGAATTATGTAATACAACAAGTAGCAGTTTTATACCCCAGGCTGAGACGTTTGTGGACTACTATTAAAACCTTATATTTTCAGGGGCTAAGATAAAGGAGTTTTTACTATTACTGACAATTGTATAAACAAGATAATGAATATCATTTCATAAATTGATTTATGTTTAGCAAAACGGAAAGTATTTGTTAGGTAGATATAGCTTCTTTGGTAGCCATGACAGCTTAATATATCTATTTCTCAAGTTTTAGGCAATATTATATATTTATTGACAAAACATTTGTCTTATGATATACATAGTGTTCATTCATGGAACAGTAATATACATTTATCTGTAGACAGTATTGGTCTTATTAATAAAAAGATTTAAGGTTTTTAAATGCACATGAAGCCAATATTAAACCTTTTAAATCTGAAGTTCTTGGCAGACTATAGCGTACAGTGAAAACCCATGTAATATTGTTCACGATATGTGGTTTATAGAATGTGAGGTTTCTACAAGTTCCAAACGGAAGGAGTTCACAGTAGTGGAAAATGTATTTTTGTCGTTGATAAACTTTTTAGCTTGCAACAATATAAGATTACTAGTAACCACAACTAAAATGTTGTTAGTAAAAGGAGCACGACATCAGTATTGCAAAAATTTGATTTTAGTCATTTTAGCACATATATATTGCATAATGTTTATATTGACATGGTAGTGAGCCTACGTACTGAGGATAAGAAAGCAGATTATCTTAGTCGGATTGTTGATTAACATGATTGGCTACAGGCTAATTCTGAATTTGTATTTCAGATAGTTGAATCCCTTAGGGGACTTCATGAGGTTGATTAGTTTGCCTCTGATGGCAATTTTTAAATTGATAGTTTTTTATTCCAGATTTTGGAATGTGAATTCGTCAGGTATTGTCGCTTTCACGGTTGATTGGCGAGGGATTAACGGGTTGTTCGTGTCCCCTATTTCATTGTTCCCACAAGAATTAATGTATTTTCGACAGTGAAAATTAAACTTTTACTTTATACTGGCTCTCTGCTGGTTTTTTGGCTAAAGCTTTTTCTATATGGTGATGGTTTCTTTTTTGAAGTGACAAATTTTATGGATCTTTCTACTTACAGACATGCTTATATAGCTGGTAGAGTAAAAGACCATATTTGGAAATGTTGATTTAACATTTGCATATTTAATAGCATTAATGATGGATTTTTCATCCAGTCATAGATCACTTTGATGTGAGCATGTATAATATCACTCTGATGTGAGCATGTATAATATCACTTTGATGTGAGCATGTATTATAGATCACTTAGATGTGAGCATGTATATGATAGATCTCTCTTGATCTTTCTTGATCTCTTGGTATAGATTACTAGCTTTACTAGATTTGAATGTCAGTTTTTGATTTGAGAGTTCATATGAATTTTGTGGATAATTAGATGCATAGTACTTAGCTGATAGTTATAATTTTAGATTGCTTTTATTAGTTATGTTTCATTTTTTAATTACAAATATATTTTTGCAGGCACTCACCGGAAGAATTGCAGAATAAACCTGCTTCACTTGTTAGCAAAGTGAACTAATGTAGGAATCTTAGCAGTTTCTACTATAGAGGCTATTATCTGAGTACTTTACGCTGGAATAATTGGGCTGCATCAAACAGAATTGAAAATGGTTATACTGTACCAGCAAAAGCTTTTTACGTTGGTTTATATTTAGCTGTATTGACACATTCGAGAAATACTGTTAGTCCAGTTGAACAACCGGTTTACTCTTTACAGTGGATACATTCTCTTATTGGATCAACATGTGAACCGACGAATTCGTCTTTAGTAATTAACCTACTAGAAGATGTGAAGCGTAGCTTGCCTACTCCTACGAATATAAAGGAGCCTGTTTCGGTAGAATTACTGCATATAATGTGGGTTGTTATGTTTTCTTTTGGTGACTTGTATAATCAGCGTATTTGATATTTGTACGTGTTTCTGTGCTTTTGCGAGTTGAGTTGATATCTATTCGACGAATTGATTATTTTAAGTTATTTTAGATCATTATATGTCTATTGTCATTTAACGTTTCAAAACAGGCGTATACAGATTGAGAGAAGGCGATTCAGTGTCATTCGTATAAGTGTCAGTGAAACATTTGATTTACTTCTGCATTGGGCTGATTTTTCTAGCTATTTTGATGAGGTTACTTATTTATTTATTTTATTCTATTTTTTGTTTGGATTTTTTCCAAATGTTTAGATGTTGATGTTGATGTTTTACGTAAAAGAATACGCCAGTGTCATACTATAGGATGCGCGAGCTCTTAATTGAAGTGTTCTGTCGTATGTTCTTGATATTAAGTGTTATGGGTTTCACAGATTTAGGTCTGAAGGTGGTAGTGCTTGTGGTTTAAAGATTATAGAGACACGGTAGATGGTGTTCCGAAACGGTAAACGATATTATCGTGAAGGATTCTTTGGATAATTTCGAGCATTATTTTCAGATCTTTATTACATGATATAGATCACCTTTTTTAAATTTTCCCGTTCTTTGTGATTTCAGCCCTCGGCTCTGTCGTGTGGTATTGCACTTTACTATTTTTTGTTATTTATTAGTATGATTATCAGTGGTTGTGGTACATGGGTGTTAACGGAAGAAGAAATATAATTTCAGTCGGTTGATTTTATAAATTAGAATGAAATGATTTTCTTCTGAATTGTCTACCCATATAGGTGGCGTTTAGGTTAAGTGGTTTGTGTGATTTGGCGGTTAAATCATTCGGCACGACAGGGTCTACTCGATATGTCACGTTAATTTTTACATCCATATATATATATCTAGCGGAAAGGCTGTAGTGCAGGCGATTTGGTGTCACGATATCTCAGTAGCATTGGTTCGTATCCCGGCGATCGGTCACGTTTATTTTTTATACTAAGGTTTCATAGATTTTGTATCATGCATTAAAAGAGGTTATTTTGCTTTACATGTGTGGGTTAACTGACTGAACTATATTTATATATTTAATATAAGAGGACATTATAAAGATGTTTATATTATGTACATGAGATATATTATTAATTGGTAATTAAACCAGCCATCGGCTCTGTCGTGTGGTATTGCACTTTACAATTTTTTGTTATTTATTAGTATGATTATTATCAGTGGTTGTGGTATATGGGTGTTAACGGAAGAAGAAATCAATTGTCTAATTCAAATCAGATTTTTTGGAGGAGAATTTACAAATAATATTGTATCTGACAGTAATGAAATTGACAGGATTCCGTATAGCAATTTTCAAATGGAGGTGCGAGTAATATATGCAATGTTCTTTTAACTATCAAGTAACGAACATTTCGCAGACGTTGAAGGACGTAATGAAAAATATTTTCCCCGGATCATACATTCTAATGAAAATAGATGCAGATGCCATATTACATATTTAGATCTAAAAAAACATTCTTATTCTAAATGACTGTGGATTCATTGATTTTCGTGGGTATCAAGTTTCGTGGACAGAGAAAAAAAGACGTTTCGTGGAAAACGTAAATTCGTGGATCGCTGATTTAAAAAAAATGAAAAATTCAGATACGTTAATCGTGAATTTCTGTTTGATTAAGGATATGATATAAACTCTTTTGTTTGGTCAATAATAAAACAAAATAAGAAGGAATTCATTGAAAAAGTCACGTTGAATTGTCAAAATCCTCGTTTGATCATTCATGGTTAAAGTGGTCATTGAACACTTCGATTATAATCGTGAACAGAGACAACTAACTATTTGTTTGTTTTACAATTTATAATTTTTTGTCGGAATTTTATGAGGCATTCACAACTCTATAATTGATATATGATTGAAAGCTTAATTCCCTAATCACGGTATAATGAACAGTCTTATAAGTAAAATGTGCAAATAAATGTTCCTGTCATAAACAATATTACCTACGGCATTATCCCTGTACTTAATCCTATTGATTTTTAATCACCAGTAATCCAAACTATGACATGGTAATTAACAACTTGCAGTTATTTTCCATGAACAATTTAAATTCAATTTTAAAAATTATTTATCACTGATATTGGATTTTTTTTATTATTGAAGTAATCAAAATACTTTTATCTTCTATCAATAAAAACACGTGTGTTGCAATGTTTATCGCCAGTCAACACTGTACGAGAACTGCATAACATAACTGGAAATAAACATCCGACTCCAAACAATTTTTTCTTGATTATTCTTCTTGGAATTCTTAAATTCGTGGTTTGAAGTGACCCACGAAAACCACGAAAATTGGTATACCATAAATAAAAATGAATCCACAGTATTTTTCCTTTCATTCCAAATCAATGAAACCATTTTCTTAAATTTTTGAGCGTTAACGGTATAAGAAAACTTTTTCACCTTACTAGTGAAATATATGTTCTGAGCAAATAATTGGTCTAACTTTAATAATGATGTAACATTTCCTTAGTTTCTTCTGAATCTATCTAATATTGTAGTCCTTGAGACAGCCTCGTTTTGTACTTGGGTAGTTAAACACTGGTTTCTGGACTTGAATTTCTAACTACTATTTGACGCTGAATTTTCTAGTTGATTGGTACCTCGTATGTACTTTTTAAACATTCAACTCATCACATAAAAGAGAAAATGACTGAAAATAACGTTAGTAAGATAGATACGCACGTCTGTAAAAGAGAGGATACGATCTAAGTCACATTATACAAACATTTAAACGTATCTGTACATAATAAAGATAACCACAATTGTATTTTCAATATTTTAATTACAATTGATAATGACCTTAATGGCTTTCATGGCTTTATCATCAACAGTTTCAAAAGCCTTAACAGTTTCAGTCATGTCAAAACGATGCGTCACAAAGTCTTTAAGGTCTATCTCACCACTCTTTACCATCTCTAATGCTGTAGGATAGCTAGAACAAAATAGAAAAACTCAACACCGACACGATAAAACCACATAGAGCTATGATTGTTTGAATGTATAGGTTTGTTTAGATAGGAGAACAGTTCCCAATCGTTGTTCTGTAATGATATGCTGCAGCTTTTTTTAAAATTTTAAGATGAAAAAATCAGCTGAATTATTGATATGATTTTAAGTTTAAAGCAAATATATTCGCATTATTTTTTGGTTATACACAGCTTTGATATATAGGAAATGCCAATCTGGTGGGAAAACAATTCATGGCTTAAAAATACGTAAAATAACATCATTACGAATTCAATCCAAGTTTCTTATTTTTGTACGTGTCTATAAAAAAAAAATCTACTACCTTATTAGAAATTTAACTTTGATAATATAAACGTCATAATAGTTGGCAGTGAAACCTCGGATTATAAGATATACGTCACTTTTTGTGTTGTTAATACATTCATGTGACGCGCATTTATACTTCGTTTGTGGTGTGCGTATGTACAATCGTTAATTTACGGGAGCGATTCGTTGATACTTGTTTTCGCTTTATAGATTTATGAATATTTAACAGCGGTATACTACTTTGTCTTTATCTAAGAGACTGAATCATGATATAAATGATTTTGTGCTAGGTAAACGATGGATATATAAAACACCATGTCACATCATTCAAAATCTGTTGAACAAACAATACAACGAGCTATAAATCTTTAGATTCGGACACAACAAATATTCTTTTTTTGATACTGTGATCATACTTGTATTTTTAGACTTCTTATGACACTATCTAAATTCTTTGATAAAACAGTTTCCAGGTAGAGATAAGTTAAATTATAAAGGAAAGGAAATTGGATTGTTTCCACAATAACGTTAATACAGAGTACAAGAACAAATAGCATTAAACTGGTATGCAAATTAAGAACAAGCTGACTCTTTACTGCTTATAAAATTTTCAACCTCTGTTCTTACATTGTACCTTGGCAATCTAATGCCGATTGCAAACTTTAGGCTTTCAATCTAGATATATAAAGTTGGGTTTTACAAAGTAAATTGCACGAAAGGCTCGTTCATGGCTTTACGTCCTCAAAAATAGGTTACTAGTCCGTTGAAGTACTTGACGAGACACGTAATTGTTTCAAAATAGAAAATAGAAAAGGAAATATTACACTCTGTGAGATCAAAAATAAAGCCATAAATTTAGATTAACTCGTGCAACTGATCAAAATATTTTCACTTTGATGACCCTTGTGAAGATCCCAGTCATATCTCATTTCATACCAGCTTTCGATATTAAAGCATCCTTACTTCAAGATGTTTTTAAGAAATTGATAGCAATCTAATTTTGCAAAACATCATTTACGGCAGTAAAACTTCGGATTATAGATGAAATGTGAAAATAACACGTCACATGTGTTTAAGAACAGTGTCCAATTGCAATGTAAGATTTTTATACGTACTATAGTTTGATATTTTTCTTCATATATTACAAGAGTTAATTGGTATGTAGAAACTACTTATACCTACTTTGAAGAACAAATTTGTTCAATATACTTTTTGAGCTTAAATGTTCTAAAACATTTACCATAAGCCGTTACGCATACGACAACACATCAAGCCTTTTGATTTACAAATTTCTAAATAAATTGTCGTTTTGCTTGTAATACATATTTTAAACGTCGGTCTTAGACTGCTATCCAATACTTTGTTTGTTTTTGCCGTTTTAATTGTTCCGACTTTTCATGTCAGGACTTTTTATAACCGACTATACTATATGATTTATTTCTCATTGTTGTACGGCTTCCTATAACTACTTATATTGTACATCCATGTCATTAGTACTTTGATTAATAGTTGTCTAATAAGAAGTCATATATATATATACGCATGTGTGTATATATATATATAACACATCTAATGAATTGAAGTTTTTTCTATGAAGTTGACTCTTTAAAACATTCAAAGAACTAAAATTAAGATTTGAATTTAAAAATAATGACGATAATTAGTATAATACTTTTTTTGTATTTTATTGCGTTTCAATTCAGATGGAAAACAACCTACATTTTTTTAATGTGCTAGGACAGTTAAAATCTAAGAAAACCAGACTTACCAGTTAACATATCTGAATAATCCTTTAATATCAACTTGCTTTGTTGCTGCTAGGTTATAAGGAATAGATGCGTTACCCTGACAACGACCAACCATCACCACACTTCCTCCTGGGTATGTTGCCTGGAATCAGAAGAAAACATTTATTCAAAATATTTATATCTAAATAATTCTATTTTGGTTACCTTGAAGTCATTCTACACTATTCGAAAACAAATTATTATTCTCAAACTGTTGTCCTGAATTTGATTATAAAGTTAAGTTACATTTGCTTGTTTCTGTGACATTGTGTATGCCAAACCAATTAAAACTTTCTATTAGCAAATCATTTATTTTACTCTATATCTAATGACAAATTTCTATATTTTTCGTTTTCAATATTAATGAACATCCTTATAGCGATGAAAATCTCATGATTTGAAAAATTATACTGATACTTCGTTTGTAACGTTCATTTTGATTGGATATCGTCACCAATTTTAATGGCATCAATTCAGAATTGATGCTTTGAAAAATATGCACAACCGCAGACGATATATAACATAATTTAAATGTACGATTTAACAGTGTTTTTGTCAGTTTCATTAGGATGGAAATAACAATATTGTATGTTAAGTTCTGACGGCTTCAATTGGTGATTTGATGGTCGAAATTACCCGTTTACTGGCTCTGCTTACACGTCGCCAGTAAACATAATTTGAGGCGATCAAATCACCAATTGATTCCGTCGAAACGTCAAATACGATACAGTTATCCCCTAAGTGAATGTCTTGATTGTTTACAAATACTTACATGAATACCCATTGAAAAACTGAAATCTGTTCCACTACATTCTATCGTAGCATCAGGCTGAAAACCTACTTTGTCGATAACATTCTCAGCAAATTCCTTAGGATCAGTCGTGTTTACTTTTATCGCATGGTCGGCTCCTTTTAATCGTGCAAAATCTAATCTTCCTTCATCAATATCTGTATGAGAACAAACGTTTATAAAGGTATGCGTAAATGAGCTACCAAACGATACAAATGGCCATAAAATGTATTAGAGGACAACACACAGCTTACTTTAATATAAAGGTATATATTCTGAATTATTCTGTTCATAATTGTTCACCACACTATCATTTTCTTTAAGGAGATTGTTTTTGTCCCACAGTTGAGTAGACAGGGAACATTTTCTTGCTAGAAGAGTCTTCAAATAAATTTCGTTACTTTTCGCCATGTTGTGGCAACATCTATTTTAGCAGTGAAATGTTCACGCCTAAAGCATACTTGGCAAAGCAAAAGATTACAAAACTCACCTGTAGTGTTACAGTCATATGCAATGTACTGTATTTATTGTTTTTTTTATGTTTATTGTTTGCTTAGATTGAAAAAACCTTTCTATGTTGACCGTATTCGCATTCTTTCTCTTCTATAGGCAGCCTATGTCCATTTTTTTTTTTTTTTTTCGCTCTCATAAAAAAATAAAATTTTTACACAATGTTGGTTTTAAGTCTATCTGTTTGTGTACACACGCAAAGTTTAATATGTTGCAAAATATATGCGCCATTTATATAAGAAAGGAGGAAAGATTCCAAAATTGATTATGATTAATCGTACAAAAAAATCAAAATTGCTAATTGTAAGAACGATTGCTATGGCACACAATCATCGGAATATTTTAATACGTCATTGTGTAAATGGCACAGTCCTAGTAGAAGCAATATTAATGATTCCAGTGGAAGAATTTTTATGTGCATAAATTTGCTTTAGACTTCATCGAGTAAAAATGAAACCTGTGTTGGCTTACTTTATGTAAAGTTTTTAAATTTGGTTATTTGTCACATGTGTTAAGTAAATATACACTTGGATAAAGGTTCTTTTATTTTTTTCAAGGTACTCAAAAGAAAGAAATATATAATGTGTACCCATACCTGTTATTACAACACATGAAGCACCCATACCTGTTATTATAACTCATCAGGCACCCATACCTGTTAATATAACACACGATGCACCCATATGTTTAGCAGCCAATAGTGTTAGAACGCCAACGGGACCTGGAACAAACAAAACACCGATACATTTACTATATAAATCTTAATAAAAACATTCCCTCAGTTTATGCCTTGTAATAAATATCTCAAAAAAATTGTCGACTGTTCCCCGAATATTGAATAGACCGTAAAGCCCAGTAGTCAGGACTTCGGTGTTGACATGATTATCAATTATATGGTCATTATTATAAATTTCCTGTTTACAAAACTTTGAATCGTTCGCCGTATTTGGCACATATGTAGTCAAATAAAAGATAATAAAACGACAAACCTGCACCACATATAAGGACTGACGAGCCAAGTGTAACATCTCCTCTCTGACAAGCATATACAGCTACTGATAATGGTTCAAGCAAAGCTCCTTCTTCTAGAGATACATTATCAGGAAGCCTAAGAAATTACATATCATATATAAACATTATGCTAATATACATACATCGACTTTGGTAGCACATATTTAATAACTAACATTAAACACATTCGAAAAAGAAACAAGGAGTTCGCTACAAAAGATACGTAAAAAACTAAATACTACAACTCATCAATACAAATCTAAAGCTAAACTGTATATCAGCTAAAACTAACCTTCAATATTGCTATAGGAACAACTTAAAGGTACAACTAGATAATACATAAAACAAAATGAAAATATATAACTATACAAACATATCATAAAGATCATATAGATCATCACCTTTTAGTTTGTAACCTGATATACTGGCAGTTCACTTATACATGTAGCAACACCTACATTATCATTCCTTTAAACACATGTCATCAAATGTGTTCAAGTTTTATGTTCAGCTTAGACAAATGCAAAAATCTAAAGAAAAATTAAGCTAGATCGAACAGAACAGCTAGCTAAATTATATCTTACTTTAGCGAGTTACAACCTTTATTTTATTACTCAAGTAAAAGTCATTCCAGTTATAAGTGGAATTCTCCTTTTCAGGTTTAAAATCTAAGGATTTAGTGTTGGAAGTCATATTTGATTGAGTTAAGTCTGCCAATTGATATTTTATCGTATGTTTTTATATGTTGTGATGTTATGCTATTGTTTCAGAAAAAGGGAGAAGGTTTGGGCCCATTAAAACGTTTAATCCCGCTGCAAATGTTTGCACCTGTCCTAAGTCAGGAATCTGTTGTACAGTAGTTGTCGTTTGTTTATGTAATATATACGTGTTTCTCGTTTCTCGTTTTGTTTATATAGATTAGACCGTTGGTTTTCCCGTTTGAATGGTTTTACACTAGGTATTTTGGGGCCCTTTATATATAGCTTGTTGTTCGGTGTGAGCCAAGGCTCCGTGTTGAATGCCGTACTTTAACCTATAATGGTTTAATTTTTGAATTGTTGTTTGGATGGAGAGTCGTCTCATTGGCACTGACACCACATCTTCCTATATCTATATAAGTGGCATTTTGTTTTGCTGCAGAAAGTAACTGACTCAGTTGTTTATCAAAAATCAATCGATGTTCATCATGATAATTCATGCTGCTGATAATAATAAAGTTGTATTATTTTCTTGTTTTGGTCACTGTAGTATTTAGCCATGTGTTGCTTGCGTAATGCATCCATGATTTTGGAGAGTATAACTAAACACCTATGTTATAAGAGAAAATTTAATATATACCAATATAGACTGACAAATGTAAACACTTGCTGCAAATGTTTTTTCACAGCCTTCAAAGTTCTGTATTGAACGTACTTCATAATTTTTATTATACTATGTTATATAAAGGACTTAAGAAACTTAACAAATGTACTATTATAATGTTTGTACACTTAAAAACTGTATGAGAAAATTAATTCTTGGTACTATATATATATATCGTTTATGGATTAAAATTGAGAAAGGAAATTGGGAATATATCAAAGCGACAAAAACCCGACCATAGATCAGACATTAGCCGAAGGCCAACAATGGGTCTTCAATGTAGCGAGAAACTCCTGCACCCGTAGGAGTCCTTCACCTGGCCCTTAAAAATATGTATATTAGTACAATGATAATGGAAGTCATAGTAAACTCCGAATTATACACAAGAAACTAAAATTAAAAATCATACAAGACTAAGAGAGGCCAGAGACTCCTGACTTGGGACAGGCTCAAAATTGCATACATTGAATTTAAAAAAAAAACCAAATTTTACATATTTATTTTTTACATTATATAATTCTCAAGTCGAGATCAACGTAAAATAAGAAATAATAGAGGCTTGATGCAAAAGTGGGCTGAATGATAAAAATAATAAATGATCACAAGAAACGCCTTTGATGGATGTTTATAAAATGAGGATATTTTCAAGGTTTTTATTTTATAAAGTATAAACATTCAGGTCCATGACAATACAATTGTTAAATTGTAAATGTTACAATTAAACACGATTGTACTATTTCCGATAGCATTGTTAACCGGGTATTATTTTTTATTTTTAGTGCTAATCAACAAGTGAGAGATTCAAATCATGGGAATTATATATATGTATATCAATGATTGGTTGTTATGAAGAACCCACTTACGTTATAATATTAATAATATCTATAGAACAGTGACGGGTTATTTAACATGGACTATGCGAACAAAGGTAATCAATGTTAAAGCAGTGGTGCACGACTTAACTATAATGATAGTGCATGTAGAGTTGTAACACAGCATTGTCTATTTCAAAGTTATATTAAGATAACCATATAATAATGGGGGGTCTTTTTTTTTAAAGTAGAAAGAGTTAAGGAGAAAGTATGGTACGTAAAGCAATTTGAATGCACACACTATAAAGCGTTACAGATCCCCCATATATTCATAACACTTTATTCTGACATGAATCACTATTTATATTTTTGAATTGTGTTTTGTATATAAGATTCAAGCTTCATGAATTTAGTTCAAAACTTCGAACACGACCAAATAAGTTTCTTTTAAGAGTATGATCACGGTGGACACAAAGACATGTTTTGCAGTGTACTTTGTACTATGTATAAGATATATTTTACAAATAAGTTAGTGGATGGAAAAAATTGTTTTCTATAAGGCCTTGGTTCCTTTCTAATTTGTACAAAAGTATAACTTGTACTAAAATAATTGTATACAATAAACTCATATAATATTATCATATTATTGAGACGACATTTATCATGTTTATCATCTGATATAAGACATACATACTTAAAACAAAAGTCAGCTGCGTGCTTATAGAACCGGCATATATTTCCATCATCGGGGGGCGTAGCACAAAAGAAAATGTCTTTACACAAATTATACTTTCCAGATTTACACAATCTGCAGGTACGACAGGGAACTCCAGGCTCAATAGCAGCTCTGTCGCCTGCAAAAAAAATCCCATACGTATATACACTTTCGGTCAACGTACTCAGTCTTACTCTTTTTCGATTTCATGTGATTCCCTCAGTTTATGTTCGTTACTTTTAAATACTATTGTCTAAATAATTTACAAGATCACATTGAACATCGATAAGCTACTGTTTTCTTAATTCGTCAATGCTGTTCTACAAACTAGTTTCTAGTAAAAAGTAAATTCACAAAAATACTGATTACCGAGGAAATTTCAAAAACGAAAGTCCGTAATCATATGACAAAATCAAAAACTCAAACACATCAGACGAATTGACAAGTTGTCATATGTTTGACCTTGTACAGTCATTTTCTTATCTATAACAAGGCGGATTGGGCCTGGTTTTGTAGCTAGCTTAACCCTCCTAATTGTATGACAGACGCATCAAATTCCAGTTATCGAATGTCATGAAAAACGATAGAGACGATAAGTTGGAATCACGTATAACTAGAGTTTGGAAAGGATTACAGAACTTATTATGGGTTGATTATGAATTTCACAAACTCATATGTCGAAAGTAAACGGACAACGTCATGCCTAAAAAAGATAGTACACGAAACACAACATAGAACTCTAAAGACTGAGTAATTTTTCATGAATAATACTCTTTTTTAATTGCGTTTTGGTGATATACAGATGTGACCACCAAACAAATGCTACATCACCCTGAAAAAAATGATTTCCTATGGAGTAACAAAGTAACTTTGTATAGTAACACAACCATTTCCTTGTTGATTTTGCATTAACAAAGATCCCTGTTCAACAGTTATGATTTATTTGTTCGTTGTCCAAATTAATGTGTATGTGTATATCATTTGATGGTCAACGAGATACTAAAAAACGGAAGTAGTCTTTACTGTGCATACTCATTTACATATAAATTGTGTGAGATTGGAACGAGAAAGTTGACGGTTCTAAGATATCTCATCAATTTCAATAAATATTTTATCATTGTGGAACTGACTTGTAGGCTTGCAATGAATTATTCATCACGGTCTGTGGAGTTATAGTGACAGTTTTACTTTACGTTTCGACACAGCCACTATCGAGACGGTATGAATTGGCCATATTGTCTATATCTGGCAGTACATTTATAAGATTATAGTCAGATCTTTCATTAAAGACTTTATTGACAGTCAACCCAAACCGGTAATACTTAATAAAAATAGTATTAATTAGACGTAAGTTGATCAGGGAGATTTACTTTATAAGAGACAAAGTTAATTAATTACCTTTGGCTTTTTTCTTTTGTGGTGCTTTGCTGGTTTAAGGCAATCACAGGGTATAAATGATTATCATTACTTTCGAATCTTATAAGATCGTTCAGTAAAAAAGTAAATAGCCGTATGGAATTTGATAATCACGTTTTGTAATTAATATGATATTGAATCTCATCATACGGATATTAATTTACCGATTTGAACGGAAATGTGAAAGGGCAAATATATCAGGAAGTAAAATCGATCCCTTTTTGCTATGTTGTTTTGTTTAATATCAATTATCACTTTATATCAACAACTATAGCCGTTAATGAAATTCTAACGTGGTGTATACTGTTTGGCTTACAAACATATGACGTAAGGAAAAGGTCTGAGGGGAGTAAATAACGACAAACTTCTTTATTTTTTCTATATTAGAACCTTTTATGGCATCTTCTTACTTAGATAACAAGATTAAGAATGCCTCACAGAAAGAGTGTGAAATATTAAAAGACATTTTTCTGAATTTATACTTAAAGACAGTAATAATAGATCGAAAGGAATCAAAATAATTAAAGATTGCTGGTTAACTTATTAATCACTTGGCTGTTGTTTTAGTATATTTTCAATGCAATCTGACCATTCCTTCAATATTTGGTTGCTTAGTTTTAGTTTTCAATTTTTTTCTTGTGAACTACTATTTGTCTGTTTGGCTTTTTTTTAGGCAGGACGTTGAATGGTAATTTTCGATCTATGAGTTTAGATGTCTCTTTGGTATCTTTTGTCCCTCTTTTAAAGCTTGTCTACCGACACCTACCCACTTTTAAATGTTTCACACCAGGTCCAATCTGTACTACTGTGCCACTGGCTTCATGTCCCATAACCATAGGCTTTTCTAAATTGAATATACCACACTTTCCATATTTCCAATATTTAATGTCAGACCCACATATTCCAACAGAGGATATCTGTAGTAACACCTCTGAAATAAATGACTCAATCAAAAAATAATTTAATTTTGGATGTAACGCGTTTTCTGATTGGCTGACGGTATTTTGTTATGAGCCATTAGAAAAAAATTAGTCATGTGACCGTGACGTCATCGATGTTTGTTCGTGGTTTTATACGGTTTAAAATGGAATTAGAATTAAATTATAAGAAATGATTGTAATATGTTATCTGTCTATTCCGAAATAACATAAACATGTGGTGCACACTGTTAAAATACCCGCTACGCGCGTTATTCATTGTGCACCAAATTTTTAATGTTATTTCTTCATAGACAGAAAAAATATTCCAGTCATTCCTTAAGGAAAAAAAGAATTTAAAATCGAACATTGCAAATTCCTCACTGGAACAGACACCAAGGAGCAAGGATACAAACAACTCCCTTATGATTTGCGCATGACAAGAGGAAATAGATAGTCATTGGATTATATACTTTGGTTTTCAAGATGACAGTGCTTTCTTTCAGATATTGTATTGCATTTCCATGAACACGATACTAAATTTAACAGTGATAGTATGCCGATAGTTGTTTTAAACAGCCGTTCTAATATTCAAGACAACCTAAATACACCGATATTTAGCTCTTTCTAAACATTTGAACTTAGTTATCAAGGACTTTCAGTACTGTTCTTTATACGAATGCTTAGGAATATCGATAAGTTGGACATAACAAATATACAAACCATTACATCCAGGTTGTGGAATCTCTCTTTCTTCCTAAAAATAAATCAAGTCAGATGTTTAGCTAGCTATACAACCATGTTTAATCCAGCATTTTCTACATAAGAAAATGCCTGTACCAAGTCAGAAATATGACAGTTGTTATTAGTTCGTTTGAAATGTTTGAGGTTTTATTAATGATAAGGAACTTTTCGTTTTGAGTTTTCCTCTGAGTTCATTTTTTTGTGATTTTACTTTTCACATATTTATTGACTAAATCTGCATTAGAACCTAGTTTTTTGTATGAAAATGAGACAAAACTGTTTTTTTTTACTTAATGTTTATTTGGGCATAATGTTATGTACATTTGGGAAGTGAACAATACTTCATGTATCTCTAAAGTTGTTAGACTAAGAGAACAAGAGTATTTCTGGTCTCTGACACTGTAAGACACTTGTCTTAAATATAACTAGGGGATAATTCAGTAATAGTTATAAACAGTAAATTAAAATTAAGATAAAATGTTATTTACAATACAAACTAGTTTAACCCAGCACAATTCTGCATTCTGATTCAGATCTAGAAGTGGTCATGTGTTAATATGTTACATACTTGGGCCTCATTCAGAAAAAGAAAAACGTATTAAATATGCATCAACCGTGTGATAGATATCTCCCCTTATGTGGCAAAATTAAGATTAAAAAAAAATGATTCAATTTTTTTTTAGAAAATACAGCGACAAATATGATAATAAAAAACATGATTTACTACATTAACATGACAGTCATAAAAAGAATTCATACTACTCCCGAAATTTGCACATTTCATTAAAGATTTAGATCAATTGTTATCTTTAACATCAAAATTTAAGATGTAGAAGGCACCCAATTTACCTCAACCAAATTTAATTAATTAACATAACTCTAGTATACAACGAATGTTTTTTTTTCGCTTTTATATTGCATTTGTTTTTTTACGTTATCAATGAGGTCAATAATTAATACAGGTTGCGAAATGTATGCCACTGCTGGTCGAGATTTATTTCCCCGAGGGTATCACCAGCCCAGTAGTCCGCACTTTTGTAAGGCTTTTCTACCTCATGCATAGATTACCATAGCTGTATTCGGCAAAACGTTTTGGGTCCTCAATGCACTTCAGCTTCGTACTTTATTTGACCTTTTTAACTTTTTTGGATTCGAGCGTCACTGATGAGTCTTTGGTAGACCAAACACGCGTCTGGCGTATTTACACAATTTAGTCCTGGTATCTATGATGAGTTTATTTACAACCACTCGGTCGATGCCGCTGCTGGTGGAGATTTATTTCCCAGTGGGTATCACCAGCCAAGAAGTCAGCAATTTTGGGCTGACATGAATGATCATTGATATGATAATATTTATAAATTTTAACTGTTTACAAGATTTTGAATTTTTGAAATACTAAGGCTTTTCTACCTGAGGCATGGATTACATTAACTGTTTTGGGCAAAATTTTAGGAATTTTGGTCCTCAATGCTCTTCAACTTCGTACTTAATTTGGCCCCTTTTACTTCATTGGATTCGAGCGTCATCTATGAGTCTTTTGTTGACGGAACGCGCGTCTGGCGTATATACAAAATTTAGTCCTGATATCTTTGATGAGTTTATTTACCTCGTATTTTACCTTTATTCAGCCTTGCAAACAAAATAGATTTTTTTAAGACAATGTAGTTATTATATGGGTCGGTTATGTCACTATGACGTTCTTAATTGAATAAGGAATTATGATTATCATACATTCTTGTATGCTTGTCTATATATTATTGTTAATTTTTTTTATTTTCAAAAATAGTTAAATCATCTCCCCGGTTACTGTTAATTGTTATTTGGGATTTTTTTCGCGATAATTCGGCTTGATCACTTTTTTATTATAATCATAGCGTGATTTTGAAGACTGTTAATAAAATGATAAATATTTTTGTGAGGAAGGAAGGGATTGTCACACTTTCAAAAAATTCTGTTGCATAAATCGTGTAAATCACTCTAGTTAAATTCTGCTATCTAGGTTATTACTATCGTTATATAAATGAAATTACACAATAAGGCCCAAAGTGCTGTTGTACTATATTCTAAGGTAAATATGTTTACATATTCTGACTATAATCGAGATAAGATTAACTCCAGCATTGAACAAATATCCTTAAGGTCAGCCCAAACATAGTGTGAAAGGTGTTAAAGGTCAATTTATCCTTCATAAACATCATAGGGTAAGCCAAGGATTATTGTTTGTAAGTTTATAAATAAAGGGTTTATTTTCCTTCACCACATACGTGCTTAATGTATTACATATAATGTGCAGATGAAATATCATTCCGATAATTAAATCGGGCATAAAGTATGAACAAATAAATAAATGTAGAACATACCAAACGTATATCTAATGGGCCGTGTAATACAGCAGCTAAATTCCTCACAGCCATTGTTCTCTGCTTATCTCTGTCCTAAATGTTGACATTGTACTTAGTTACATGAGATAAATCTTAGTATTTGACAAGAGGGTTACAAGTAGGTATCTACATGTTGCTTATGATAATAATCTTAACAAATACATCGCATGCGTAATTTTTTATGAGGGTTAAGTTTTTGAGCTACACAACTACTTTAATACAAGTAATCTTCATGTACAGTTCTACAGATGCATATTAAATGTACATCTGTAAAGCTGCATATCAAATGTACATATGTTAAGCTGCATATCAAATGTACAGCTGTCAAGCGGTATATAAACTGTACATCTGTTAAGCAACATATAAACTGTACATTTGTAGAGCCGTATATAAACTGTACATTTTTTAAGCTGTATATAAACTGTACATCTGTAAAACTGAATATTAACTGTACATTTTGAAAGCTGTATATAAACTGCACATTTTAAAATCTGTGTATAAGCTATATATCTTTTGTAATACGATAATTATCCACAGTAATATAGAGTTTTACAGATGTACAGTTTATATACAGCTTTACAGATGTACAGTTTACATACAGCTTTACATAATTAAACAGAAAAGAAATCAAGGACTAAATTAACTCATCATAGATACCAAGTTTAACTTTGACTAACTTCAGTTTGAAAGTAAAACAAAAAGAGATAGCAACGCTTGCTTCTGATAATAACATTAACTGTACCAATTTTATGCACCAGATGCGCATTTCGACAATACATGTCTCTTCAGTGATGCTCGTGGCCAAAATATGTAAAAATCGAAAGTTGATATAAAAGATGACGAGCTATAATCCAAAAGTTTCTAAAAGTATAGCCAAATCCGTGACAGGCATCAGAGCTTTGCATGAGGGAGATATGATACCTTCTAGGCCTTACAGTCACACAGCAGTGATCAGAGGTAATAATGTATTGTGATAAACAAACATTAATTACATTAATATTTTCTTTGGAAAAAACTGTCGTAAATCGTGTCAGTAATGTAGCAATTAATTATTTTTTAATGTTTGCTTCTAGAGTTAGCTAATTAGATTCTTTCCTATTGAAAAAAAACATTTGAAAATCACAATAAGAATCGTTGAAAGATTGAACAGTACAGAGGATCATATCAACCACGCAAACCTGAGGATCATATCAACCATGCAAACCTGACACTTTCACTGTTTTGCGTATATTACTTACTTACCTAATTTCCTTGTACGCCATAGGCGTGTAGGGCAGTAATTTTGCGTATATGATACAAAGTAACTCCCTCATGTAGTTTTAGCTTATGACTAGTTAATAAATCAGAAATAATAGATACATTAGTTTTCCATTTGAAACATGCATAATATATCCTACGAAAACTAAAGGCTATGTTTAAGTGCAAAGGAACTAAATACATTGTTTTATTTCTTATTTTCTTATGCAGGAAAAACACTACAATCTGATTGGTTAATTACCCCGGTGTAAATAACACCCCACCCTTTTTCGACATAAAAAATAAATTAAAAAAAAGTTTGATACAAAAAAGATAAAAAAAAATAAAAGATTTTTTTTAATTTTGTAAAAAATAAAGAAAATTATTTGACAATGTGCAACATCATCACCGTTGAAAATATGTTACACTCGCAATTTTTCATTACCATTTTTCAATTTTGCATTCAAGCTTAAATTAGTAAAGGAATTGTTCAAAAGAAATAAATGGTTTAATCAGATGTGTACGGAATTTTACACCGTTTTGAAAATTCACACACCCATACGGCTGCACCTGAGGGTGTATGATATTTCAGCAAAGGTGTAAAATTCTGTACACCCCTGATTACACCATGATAACTAATGATATCATCGGTGTCGATAGGAGTCATGATGTTCTGATTGATTGTTGATTGCTTAACGTCCAGTGGCCAATATTAATGATGTTCTGTATTAGTGTTCTGTGTAGTATTGGTGGACAGTGATTTGGCTATTGTTATTTTTTCTTTCTTCCCCCCTGGTTTTATGTTTTTCTCTGGCATGTTCTTTATGTGTTGTTCTTATAAAAACTAATTCGAAGAGGAAAAAATAGTTTTCAAATTCCCTTTTGGAAGCCCCTGAAAATGAGTTAACACTGTTATAAAAAAAAAATACCATTCAAACCAAATAGTCTACATGTGTCATGTAGGTTGCATAGTCATAACAACATCAAAACAGATTAAAATATTTACTTGGATATTTTCTTCCATAGAAACCGTTGCCATAGAAATTTGATCAACATACGTCCTTAAAATACTAAATTACACTCTTTCATTAAAATTTTCTCACTCACAGTAACCTTAATCAAACTGATAACAGGTACATGTACATTCATGATATAAAACACTGATAGATTAAATTACTGAAAACAAAGGAATATGTTACTTGTTGCAGGTGGCCAAATTAATCAAATGTACAGTCTCATCAATGATATTGAAGACCTATAGAATGAATTACATAAAAAATGGAAAATATCACTTTCTGTAGAAGGCAGTAGTGTCAGAATAGTATATAGTTATGTTACGTTTAGATCTAAACCATAAATGTAAGGTCCATTGGAAGAGGAAAAAATGCATGAAGTGTAAGCAAGAAGCATTAACTATATAAGTCCGTTAGCCTACATGATGATATAGTTTACGTGTTTCCCTCGGTTTTAGTTTTAACCCGGATTGGTTCTCTCTCAATTGATGACTTTTGAGCAGGCATATACATAGTTATCAAAGATACCAGGATTATAATTTAGTACGCCAGACGCGCGTTTCGTCCACTAGAACTCATCAGTGACGCTCAAATCAAAATATTTATAAAGCCAAACAAGTACAAAATTGAAGAGCAGTGACAACTGTTGTCTTTATTTATACAGATTGTGTGTCTACTTTATTAAAAAAACCATTCACAAATTTAGAAAGAAACGTCTTTGTGATGCCGTATTTGGCAAAACCTTTTCAACTTTTGATCTTCAGTGCTGTACAATTTTGTATTTTTTTCGTCACTGGTGAGTCTCGTGTGGACTAGACGCGTTTTTGGCGTATTGAATTTTAAACCTGATGCTTTTTGTTATCTATTGATCATGCTTTTCTTTGTCTAATATGTTCTGCTTTTTATTTGTATTGTAGTCCTGTAATTTTTTGTTTTCATTTCAATGTTATATTTAACTGTGCCATTAAAGTGCGAGGTTTGGCATGCCTTAAATCCAGGTTCAACCCACCACTTTTATTCCCCTTTAAAAGTGTCCTGTACCAAGTCAGGAAGATGGCCATTGTTATAATATTGTTCGTTTCTGTGTGTGTGTTGCATTTTAACGTTGAGTCGTTTCTGTTTTCTCTTATTTTTGAGATAAGACGTGGCACGGTACTTGTCTATCCCATATTCATGTATTTGGTTTTGATGTTATATTTGTTATTCTCGTGGTGTATTGTCTGTTGCTTGGTCCGTTTCTGTGTGCTGTTGCGTTTCGGTGTTGTGTCGTTGTTCTCCTCTTATATTTAATGCGTTTCCCTCGGTTTTGGTTTGTTGCCCCGATTTTGTTTTTTGTCCATGGATTTATGAGTTTTGAACAGCGGTATACTACTGTTGCCTTTATTTGTGTTGAGGCATTGGAACCAAAGTTTTATTAGGATGTATATAATTGATATAGTTTGCACAGATGTTCAATGTTTGTTTCTTTTTTGAAAATTCAAAACTTACGCAAATTGATATGTTTTTCTTTTCATCGTTTTCCCTGAAGCAAAAATATTTAAGTACATACTCATCATTTACCCTACGTTCCTATTAATTCAATAAGCAAATACTAAACAATGTTCAGAGCACAACAATCAAATCACAGTAGCTGGTTTCAACTACAAGAATAGCGCAACACAGCCTTACCTCTTATTAATAAGCAATATGAATAAGTATTATTTTTTTTAAAAGACTACTGGTAATTTGGCTTTCAGTTAAATCTTCCAGAAGCAGTTGATCCGTACAACAATAAACGACCTGCTCACTTTTTGTAGAATATGGAGGGACGGAAATCATTGGGTAAAAAAGATCAACCATCTTATTTACACAGCTCAATACGGAATGAAACGAATCCAATGTGTAGAACTATCAAATAAAATTCAGAAGTGACTTCTGTCTCCTTGTCATCTCTGTAAATTTGCCAACAATAGGGTGTCATGATTACAATTAATCAAAGAAAGTGTTTTTAACAACAAACAAACAGTACGAAATTCGTTAACAGTACAGTCCAACACTTAAAATCTAAATCGGTTATTACCGAATCTGTGCGTTAGGGTGCGGGATTTTTTTCGCTGTCTTGAAGACCAATTTGTAGCCTTCGACTGTTAGTTTTTTGTAATCTTTGGTCGAGTTGTTGTCTCTTTGACACATTCTCCATTTCTTTTTCCAATTTTTTAAACGACCAAATCAAAGGACAGGATATTTGCAACAATTTCTATAGTTAACATAATAGAAATAAAGGCTACAGCGGGATTAACGTTCTATTTGATTTAGGCCGCGACTGCGGTACAAAATGTTATGCAACCAAAAAATGCCAAAGTTTATAATGAATCTCTGAGCACAACCAGTTTCTTGATCAGAAATGTCGGTCAAAGTGAATTATTCTGAACACTGTTATAAATAATACAAACAATGAACCAAAACTAACTTAAAAAAACACATACTGCATAATTACGTGATCATTACTTCCTAGATTATGATGTAAGATGTAAAAAGGACTGTGATTCTTATATAACGATTTGATGTTGAATGATATCCCATAAAGAATACTCTGTGGTGTAATTTATTATACCGCTAATGCGAGAAATAGGATCATAATGTGCTACTTTTCCTTGCATATTTGGAAAGAGAATATGATAAGTAACTTTCCATAAATCTTCATGAAAAAAATGAAAGACCGTTTTCGCCATTTATACAGAGAAGAAATATTACAAATTCCAGTGTAGGCATTATCTTATAAAAGCTTCATAATATTCAGTAAACCGTTTAGCAAAAAGTAAGTTTTAAAATGGAACGTCCCTAGTCAAATGGCAAAATCGAATGATAAAACACATCAAACGAATAGACAACAACTGTAAACAGGGTAACAATTAAAAGTTATCCTCATACTATTTGACATTAATATATTTATCATATATATATATCCAACGTTGTACGAGGATTGTTGAATGCTTTTTTTCGACACAAGATTCAATTAAACTCTTAATATTCAATAAGTTTGTTTTCGATCGGCATTAATACCCTTGCAAAAGTAGGACATCTGTTTAGCTGTGAGGAAGGAATAACTCTGCAGCCACATCCGGTCAGAATGTGAACATTAAATCACTCGAATATTTTATGTCTCTCAGAGCGCAGATCAACCTAATGAAAGGTAATATTTCCGTGCTCATGGTTCTTCCAAAACAATTAATTTTCCAAATTTAAGGTACTTCAACACTTTTGAAAATAACCGTGTGTATTGCTAAGTAATAATTGTAACTTGTACATGTTGGAAATTTCTTAATCTGAATATGTATATAATGGCTGCCACAGGACGTTAGTAAAAAATCAACCAATCATGCTTACGTCCATACATATGTCATTAGTATCATGTATGTACTACTTTTAGGTATAAATGCATCAGCTGTATATCGCTGTTCAAAGTCATAAATCGATTGAGAGAAAATACATAATTAATAAATTGAAATAAAAAACTACAAACTAAAGCACATCAACTATCAGAGGAAATGTATAATGTTCAAAGAGTGATAAATCAATATCAACTCGAACACTTATAGCCATTGTGAGTCCCTGATAAACTAAACTAAATTACAGATTGTAAATATTTATCAATTAGATGTCAGTTATTAGACAGAAACATATGTTTCAGCGATAACTAAAACACTTTTCAAGAAAAATACACTTTTGAGGTTATAACGTTTAGACATACCAGACCATTAATCACTTAGGCTAGGTAAAACCTTGGCATGCGACCATGTGCCAATTTATTTTTTATCGTTCATTACTCATAAACGATCGAAACTTCTCCAAAACCGCTAAAACAGTAAAACTGACTAGACGGAGTTGTAACGAAGACTTGTGTCATACATTTTGTAAATTCTGGACCAATCAAATGACGTACCCAACCAATAAAATGCGTTTTTGTTGACTTAAACTCTTATACATAATTATTTACGATAAAAGCTTTGGAACCACTGCATACCAAATATAAGCATTTATTATGTGTTATTTTGGCACATAAAACCTACCAACATAGCCGATTCAATAGGGTAAAGTTTTTCTTAAACCTGCTGCATCAGTTATACACACACACAGACATACAATTCAGCTGATCTGTAAAATGCCATCATCTTCATGACTTCTAAATCATGTACTGTGTTACGACTCTATATTGATACTGACGAGGAAAGTACACCCTCGGTTTTATTTTAAGAGGCTAGGTGGTCAAGCGGCGGTCAAAGTGCAAGGCGATTTGGTGTCACGATATCTCAATATAATGAGTTCGAATCCCGGCCATGGAAAAACAAAAACATAATACGCAAATTTCCAGATCTAACATGTTTGGACTGATATGTATAAGAATTTAAATATATGTATAAGAAATGAAATTACTCACATAATGTATAAACATGTTAATACTGCTTTTATATGCAAATTACACTTTGAAGTTTTCTTTGAAAATTGTAGTGACATCTTATCTCGTATATACTTAAATCCTACCCTTGTACCAATAAAACACCCATTTTTCAATTTAATCTGTGAAAAAGTACATTTTTGTTGTAAGATATATTTACATTTAGATTGCGATAGTGTTAAAAAAACTTTATTTAATTTAAAATATCACTGGTGAGCAAAACTATGTAAGGATCAAAATAAAAAAGAATAAATATATCGTTATTTAAATGGGCCATATATATCTATATATCAGTAAAACCATGTTATTGTGTGGATAATCGCAGATAATATGCTTGTTTTTATTTTACTGTCTTTTGCAGGGATGAAAAGAAGAACAACAACAAAATTTTCCTACAATCAAAATTCATTTAACTTATATATATATAATATGTATATCTTGGTACTGCTATGAAATAATGGTTTACCCTTACAAATCTATAAATTACAATACTATGCGCATTTGTGTGCTTACTTTACATCGAACATTACATATTACACTTCGACGTAGACGCAGTCATGTTTATCGTCATTTTACATCACGTTCTCTGCATGATGTCTCTATTAATGTCCTACTGTCATTTATATAAAAGCCGCTTGGTATTCATCACATTAGCACGAAACTTTATTCATTACCCCGTTTAAAACTTCATTCTCTGTTCAATTTATGTTTGGAATTACAAACTGTTACAAACCCTCATTCAAACCGATACAAACTTGAACCTATTATTGTGGATATTGCAAGTCACTCTCTTTTTAAGCCAGTCCGCATTGGAAAAGATGAAAAAGAGAGATGATCTTTCATTTGCCAACAAATCGTGTCAACTTAGGCAATATCCTTAATCATAAATTAGTTCAATCGAAATTACCTCCTTATTTCAAATACCAGTGTTCACCAATCATTTCTTATACCTATACCAAACCTATTGCACCTAAAATTTTCAATTACAAACTTTTGATAACTATTTACACCGCTGGGTCGATGCCACTGCTGGTGGACGTTTCGTCCCCGAGGGTATCACCAGCCCAGTAGTCAGCACGTCGGTGTTGACATGAATATCAATTATATGGTCATTTTAATAAATTTTCTGTTTACAAAACTTCGAACAAAACTATTTGCAGGATCTCAATTTTGACGACTATAAGTCTAAACCTCCTGATTGTACTTGTGTTATTTCCCAATTGACACATCCGACTGACCACGTTATTAATGCTGACCTCAACATTGTTAATTACACTTGTCTTCGAAATGTGTTATCAAAAGGTCCAAAATATCGTGAGCCTAAATCCAGCAATTGGAAATACAACTTTAAAATTTTGATGAATTCAGTCGAGGATTATGCCAGGCAAAGGGCTTAGCACGAAAAGAAAGACGTAGACACTATTTCAGAATGGATAAAGACGGTGAGATTGTTGATACAAATCAGAATTAAAAAACTTAATGGGTCTATCAATGCCCATGCTTTGTCAATCTTTAAAGACCAAAATGTTGCAAAACACTTATTCTACCTCCATGACAAATATGTTGTTGTCCCCGTAGATAAAGCCTCAAACAACATCGTTGTCGTGTAAAACTCATTACATTAACTGCTTGATAAACGAGTTAGGTATTGAAAATTCACTTGGAAACTCAACATATACCTTCACGACACTTACCAAAGAGGAAATCCTGGATAATCATAGGTCTGTTCTATGTTCCTTTTGAATTTCAACCAAAGATGAAGAACTGGATCTTCCATCACTGTATTGGATACCTAATAGTTATCAAAGGTACCAGAATTATAATTTAATACGCCTGACGCGCGTTTTGTCTACATAAAACTCATCAGTGACGCTCAGATCAAAATAGTTATAAAGCCAAACAAGTAAAAATTGAAGAGCATTGAGAACCCAAAATTCCAAAATATTGTTATTCTAAACAATATAAGTGTCCTTACAAACAACGATATATTGCAGGGTTTTCCAAGTGCTCCATGAAACCTCTTTCTAAATTATAAACATCCATGTAATCAGCAATTAAAAGCGGGCATCAATGTTATTGTGAAACTGCTTGATCTAGAGGTGGCGTGAATCAGATGTTGATGCTTAAATTTCCAAAGATCTTTTAGAGTACATACAATCTAACTCTCTTTCATCTTGTAATAGTATTGAAACATTTGACTTTTCTACTCGTCACACAATTATTCCACATTCCAAACTAAAAGACAAATTGAAAGAGTTGGCATTGGTTTGCTTTATAAAAACGAATGACCAACGTAGATATAAGTATCTGGTCTTAAGGAGGGATAAATCCTACTTTGTAAAGAATCACTCTGATTCAAACAAAATATTCTCTGAAACTGACATTATCAAGATGCTTGATTTTTAGATTGACAACATATTTGTTACGTTCGGAGGACGTGTTTTTCAACAGACTGTCAGTATTCGAATGGGAACAAATTGTGCCCCTCTTCTTGCCGACTTGTTTCTCTATTACTTTGAGGCTGGCTTCATGCAGAAAGTAGCTATATCCCTTAACTCTACTTTCCGCTGTATAGATGATGTTCTTTCACTAAATAATTCAAAATTTGGTGACTATGTGGAACGCATCTATCCCATCGAACTAGAGATACAGGATATTACAGATACATTTAAGTCGGCCTCATATCTTGACTTACATCTAGAAATTGACAATGAAGGTCGGTTGAAAACAAAACTTTACGAGTAAACTTGTGAACTTTTCATTTCTAAGTAGCAACATTCCAGCATCACCTGCATACTGAGTATAAATCTCCCAATTGATGCAATATTGATGTGCTTGCATTTCCTATCATGATTCTCTTGTTAGAGGGTTGCTGCTCACAAGGAAGCTACTAAACCAAGAGTTTCGAATGATGAAGTTGAAATCATCCCTTCGTAAACTTTACGGACGCTATCAAGAGTTGGTTGACGGTTATGAAATAACCGTTTCACAAATGATATCGGATATGTTCCTTACGTCGTAGCTACAATTCCTTTCCCTTTCATGAATGTGACCTACCGAATAAGACTATTTTCGGAGCACATGAGATCACCACTAGTTTTTGATGGGGTTCGTGTTGTTTTTTCTTTAGTTTTATATGTTGTGTCATGTGTACTATTGTTTGTCGGTTTATCTTTTTCATTTTGTGCCATGGCATTGTCAGTTTATTTTCTATTTATAAGTTTAACTGTCCCTTTGGTATCTTTCATTCCTTATTAAAATGCGTATATATATTATATACTTCGACTTGTTTTGTTTTGTGTTGATCGTTTTATCGTTTTATCCTTTGAGTTTATTTTATGTGTATTTCAGTAACAGTCTGGTCTATCCTTTGTCAAGTATAAGTTGTTTCTATTTCAAAACTTCATATTGAGTTAAGCTTCAGAATTAGAATATTTACCTTTTAGATGGTTTATGAGTTTTGTAATTTCCAAGGGTATAAAAAAGAATCAATTATCAATCCGCTATTGTGAAATGCCTTATCACTTTATACAAACATAATGTGAGGACTCACACGACGAATGTCACATGAGGAGCAGAATCTGCATACCTTTCTGTAGCACCGGAGATAAACTAAGTTTTTTGTTGGTTTCGTGGTGCTTGTTCTCCGATTTCTTACTCATGGCGGTGTCAGTTCATTAATGACTTATGAGTTTGAATGCCCCTTTGGTGTCTCTGTGCCTCTACTTTATTATTCACAGTAAGTAGTATGCACTTCTAAATTGACATTTATGTTATAGATAATGTATATTTTAAGGTTTTTCTTGTCGTAGAACACACCGAGGGGTGACAGGATTGATCAAATGAAAGACCGACCGGAGGGAGGTCTTTCTTTGAACAATCCTGACACCCCGAGGTGTGTTCTACGACAAGAAAAACCTTAAAATATGCATTATCTGACTTATATACCGTCAAAAAATATTAATTTTATAACGATTTGTAAAATTAAGTATCCTTTTTTACCGACAACACTAAAGTGGGATTTTCCTTTCTAATGCGTTCAGGTTTAATACGCCCTGCGGCTCATTTAAAATGTGAAATAAAACTCACTAAATAATTCAGATATAAACCTTTTAAAAATTGTTATCCATACACAATAAAAATGTTACTGTAACTGCATGAATTAAGACACAAATGTATTATTACCATCTGATAACGGTGTATGACAAATACAAGACACATTGTAAGTTATTTATTGTATCACTTAGCTTATGGAAAAGGGGGAGGGGTATGTGTTGTTTTTTCGTTTTGTTATGTTATTTCTATCGCGGAAAAGTTGTTATTTATTTAACCATTTTACTTGAATCGAATGAAAAATTCAGAAAGATTGTCTTTCGAACAGCAATACATTTTATTAAAAGATAATCAGGATAAAATTATATACCCTCGGCACCGACCCTTTCGTGTTATTCAATAGAATATAAGATTATTTTATTAGTTGATCATTTGATAGAGTTAAAGGTATACATATATTTAAAAAAAGTTACTAACTGACACGAAGACGAATATAAATACATGTAGGTCACAGTATGATTTCCTATTCAGTGTGTATCGTTCTGAACATGCATGCGATATTTGCCACTGGACGTTAAGCAATCAACCTATTCAGTTTGACTCAATAAGATTTTCAAAATCTTACACAAGAATATGTTAAATCTGGATTTTTTTTTTATGAAAGTCTACATTAAAATTCATCTGACCTATATGATAATGTTTCTTTATAATTATTATAGCGATAAATCAACAAAACTTCACGTTATTTGTTTCTAAAATTAAATTGCGGGTCTACAATGACGGTTTCTTTTACATCTATCATCGGTTGAACTTTAGAAAATAAATATCCAAATCGGCACCAAAAAACTATTAGACGAATAAAATTTTGAAGTAAATCATAGATTGCATGTTAATCAAGGAAAATAATGACCTTACACAGGTCATTATTTTATGCCTTGGAGCATATACCATTGAAACATGGTATCGTCCGGGTTGATTCTGAAAAAGAATGACCTGACGTTCTGAAAGAAAATAACTCCATATAGGTATATAAATTACATATAAGCATTTTAAAATTTATATTATATTTTACATGTACAAATTATCAGAAATGAATAATTGAATAAAAAAAGCTGAAACCTGTCTCGGATTTTTACTTATATAAACGTACGTCAACTAAAATGAATAAATATGAAAACTAATGGGTACAATATTTTCATTATTTGAATATTTGTTGATTTGTTTGACGCATTGCAAAGCTCAGCTGTACAGCAATATGTACATTTGGATGGTGTTTCATCACAAGTCATTTTATCATTCAGATTCATTTTTGTCGTACAGTTCATAATGTCCATACATCCCTAAAAATACAGAAAATGAATATGAAATCAGATTTTGAATACTTTTATCTTGTTTATACTTCCCTCAAGTACAGGTGTCAATTAGATTTTATGTTAGATTCCTATAGTTAAAGTACAACGTCTACTTTTTTTTGCCCACTGTTTAACTGTTCTATCATACAAGTGAGAGGTTTACCTTGTTTTACATAAAACATGCCTATTCCAATTCAAATCAGGAATATGACAGCGGTTTTCAAATTGATTGATGTGTTTGAGCTTTTTGTTTCGCCATGTGAAAAAGGGACTCTCAGTTTAGAATTTTCCTTTGAGTTCGTTTTTTTGTTTTGTTTTTTTGTTTTGTTATTTTTCTTTTTTCTAATGACTGCAAAAATATTTTTTTATACCGTACAGTTTTATGACGTCTCAGATTGTGTTTTTTGTTTGTTTTACTTTCTTTAACATGACGTGGTAACATTCTGTGATTTTCTTTTTATGTTTGCATGTTTGATCACAAACCGTTGTCAATGCAATGGAATTTTATGCGATTGTCATACAAGTGACGTTTATCTAGCTATAATACTTTTTCCACTCTTTGAAGTTATTGCTTTGAGTTTCTTACTTACTTTTGTATAACGCTTTACTACTAAAGGTCTTCTTGTAACTTCTGTGTAGCAAGTTTGATTTATATAACATGAAATTGTTCCAGCAACATTACATCTCGTATTAGATTCACCTTCTATGCACGAATAACATGACACAAAACATTCGATCTCTACAAAGACAAACATGATAGGTTGGTTTTATTTTCAATTTAAATGAATGCAAAATAAACTTTTGGAAACTGTGTCGGTATTTCTACATCCAACATTCGTGTATGTAGAGTTATGATTTTTCTGTTATGTGTACGGTTGGATATTGTGTTAGTCTTGTCGTTGATGGTTTTAATATTGTGTTTTCGGTACATTACAAATATGTCATTTTTGTCAGTATAATCGAGTAAATTTTTATTTTTCATGGATAAAGTATTGTGTGTTACTAAATATTATGATAACGTCGTCACAGCATTAAACAAAAATAGCTTTACAAGTATATTTCGCTCCTCTTTTAAGACATTTATAATTATGATGATTATTTGGACTAATATCATGAATATTGTGAAAATAATTATGCATAATTGGATTTTGCTCCATATCATTGTATGAATTTCAAGATTATATATACGTCACTGTTTGTGGTGTCCTGTGTTGTCGTGAATGGAAGATGTCTGTTGTAATTGTGCAGTTTATATGGTGAATTTTTTCGAATTTACTATAACATTTTTCATTGATACGTTTCTTTACGCAGAAGGTTCATCTGTTTATTCGTACTGTATTCAAGTTGCAAAATGTTTTTTTTCCCGATATTGTTTACATTGCCATATAAGCATGGATTTAGCCAGCCAAACAACCATAGATAGGTTAGCTACGTGGTAGTCGTCTTTTGACAAACATCATCAACTGCCATGTAAATTCAGACTACAATACCGAACTACAACTCAAATTCGTAAGTCTGAGTGTCCTTACAAATTACTGACAATATGAAAATTGTACTTTTAAGATAAGAAAATCATATTCCTTATTTTATACAGACATTTTCCGAAGAAAATTGGGAATCAAATCTGCTTTTATAACTAGCTACAGTGCCCATAGTATTAAAAAACAATGCCGTACTAGTACACAATGATTGAAATATAAATATAAAGGTAAACAAATTAATATAATACTGTAAAAAATTTAAATCGGGCATCTTGACCCCCTCCCTTTTTTCACAAGGAACGCCTAATAGATGGATGCACAACTTTCGTGTCACGTCAATAGTCATACCACCAAAAGGATCATATTAGCACAGGTAAATAGATTGAACATTGTTAAGTATATTAAAAGATACACAGATCCTCGGCACATCCTCGTTTTCTATCCGGTTTTAAGCCTTGTACAAATGACATTTATATTTCGAGACAATGTGTGATTATTCTATATATATAGATATATGCATAAGTCAAATCATGGAGACAGACACATTTTCATATTTGACGACCCGATTATTCCTGAGTTCTAAAAATTCAAGATCTCGTGTAGCTTGTGTGTTGACATAATGACGCACCATATCGGTCAACTAATTATTGTAAGCCACCGTTTAACTTGTGTAGCGTCGTTTTAAAGCGTTCTTCCTGATTGCCATGATTGGAGAGAAGTGTATTATGAGCACGTTCCTAGTACATTCCATAAAACGTTATCATTTCAAATAAATAGTAAAAAGGGATTAATATTTAATATCAATTTGAAGTTGTTTAAAAACCTTTATTTAAAAATATATCGGTTTATTCATAAGTTTTATTGCAGTAATTTCAATATACTTAAAAGAAAATATATACATTTTATGATACTGCTAAAGAACTTATTCATTTTTAGTTTACTTTAAACATTCATCGTACTCTGGTCTTAGTTAAGATGAATTTTAAAATCATTTACTTATATTGCGTTTGTCCAAGTATACACAAGTAAAACTAAGGGTGTTTCTTTTTAGGAAATCTAGGTTTCATAATATTCTACCACACTATTTATCATGTTGCTAAAAAAGATAATGTATTCCCTTTTTCATCTTGAGAATAGACTGTTAACGTCAAAATGTTCAATTCAATTATCGTTTTATTGTTGGATAAATGTTTTACTGCAAGGAGTGACGGATTGCGTTCTCATATTTCAATAGAATTTGCCAACCCACGTCGTACAATAACATTTAAGTATTTGAACTGTCATTTCAAGTTGGCTGGTTCAAAAAGTTTTCACTTTATTGAGAGACATGTTTGTTAAAAAAACAAGATTTGCGCTTTAATTGCTTACATTTTCGAGCTCACATTTTTATAATGCACCATTTATAACATAAAACCTAGATCTGCTTCTATTAATTGTTTGGAAAAATATAAAGAAATTTTATTTTCAAACATATTCGTTCACGTTGGAATCCAATCGTTCATTCGTTTATATCATATAAAAACGAAGCCTCAACGAGTGAAAAAAGATTTTAGGCTAGCCTTTTTTACTGACGCATAAAGAAACAAGTCGGCAAAAAGAGGGAATGTCGATAGTTTGTTAAACACTCGTCCTCAAAAACGTAACAAATATGCGTGCTAACATTCAGACGCATTCCACCGTTAAACTTGTGTAGCATCGTTTACAATCGTTCTTCATCTTTCAATGATGACAGATATGTGTATCATTACCACGCCCCTAATACATAACAGAAAGTGTTATCTTTTCTTATAAATATTTAAAAGATGTTAATATCTTATATTGATTGTTTAAAAATCATTTTTCGAAAATATATCGGTTTAACTGTAATACTTATTGCAGTAATTTGATCATTTTATGATACTAATAAAGAACACATAGACTGTGTTTTTATTTATTTTTGGTTTATTTTACTTAAAATATTCATTCATCGTACTTTGGTATTAATATTTAAGACGAAAACAACATTTAAGGTAGATCATAGGTATATATTTCCTGAGATAGATTTTTTTTATACTTTGCCAAATTAAAATTTTTTCCATCCTTTTTCCAAAAATATAATAAAAAGTATCAGCCACCTTGCTATTTTTCAAGCTAAGGATCGTACGAAAATGTCCAAACTTGGTTAGATTCATAGTGACCATTCAGGTATACATATTTAAAACTAAGGTTGCTTTTTTTTTTTAGAAAAACTAGGTTTCATCCTACAACTCAATTATGTAGCTTAATTATAAAATGTATTCCATTATTACATCTGTAGAATAGATTATTAGCGTCAGAATATTCAATTGTTTCACTGCAAGGAGTGGCGCATTACCATTACCGTCTCATATTGTATGTGTCAACCAACGTTGTACAAAAAGTTTAAGTATTTGAATTTTCATTTCAAATGGGCTAGTTAAATAGGTTTTCAATTTATTGAGAAAACATTTTTGCTAATAAAACAAAATTGCGCATTGATTGCTTACATTTTCGAGCTCACATTTTTATAATTCCCTATTCTTGATTTGCTCCTAGTAATTGTTTGAAAAAAAATAGAAATGTAATTTAAACACATATTCTTTAATTTTGGAAATCATGTTTTCATTCGTTTATATTATATAAAAACGAAGCCTGGACGAGAAAAACAGATATTAGACTAGCCTATGTCCTGACACATATTGTTTTCATCTTAACCGAGTTAGACTATTGTTGATTAAATGAACAATATCATTTATAATTATTTTCTTTAATTTTGAATTGAACTGATCAGGAACATTTTCACATTCTGACAAAGGAAGAATCATCAACAAACAAATGTAAATATAATATCCTCTAGTTAATGTTTATATATTTTGGACTAAAACAGAAATATTTTCTACTGACTTTTGATAAAAAAAAAAAAAGACTTCCTACCTTTGAAATCTAAAATAACTCCTAACAAAATCCACCATCTTTTGCTCATATCGAAGTTCTTTACATTTTCTTCTTTATTGAGAAATTCCTCGACCTAAACTAATATCAATATTAAATTAAAGTCCGTAAAATTAAAGTTTGATCACCAAAATTTCAAGACTATGACTGTGACGTCAACTTGCAATCGTTATACATTATTTATTATTTTCTAACATACGTTGTGATCTTCAATACATATATATCTCTGTGTATCCGGGTACGACTGATGCAGGTGACTCTAATTACAAAACGACCATTGAAGTTCGATTTTATTACAACAGTTTAAATATTTGCTAGATTACGACAAAATTTATAGGTATATGGCAATTTTATCAAAGCTAATATACGATGTATTTATATTTTCATTGTTGATTTCTGTTTCGATTAAATAGTTTTACAAGCTTCCTTGTGTGAATTCCTCCAACCGCACGAATGTCGTGCTACAATACTATTTCGCACAATTATTTGTATTTCTTATATATAAAGGAAGTGAAGTATAAATATTTTGAACTTTTCTTTGTTTGTAACCTGTTCTATCCGACACAGTTGGTGATCAGAAAAATAACCCCGCAGGGTGTCGGAATATTAAAATTTATTACTGCAAGGATATGCATATTTTGGAATTATGAAAACATTATTTCAAGTTATTAAAAAAAGTGGCCAATTCAGAAATTTGCGGCACGAAGTTAAACAACATTAACAAATATCTACAAATATAACGCCTCCCCATGTTAAAATGAGCATCTAACATGACATTAAAGAATTATTTTTTGAATAGAGGGCCTTAAATATGTTGACCTTGAAATCTGTTTTATATCGTGGTTTGATTGCTGCACTCTACTGAATGTTATCGATTTTTTTTAAATTGAACGGCTTCTGAGGTCGATTTTTGTTGTTTTATTATCTATATATCTATATATGAAATAATCATAGCATAATACAAAGCTAAAAATGTTTTAAGATATCCATTTCATATTTCTTGTGACATGTAAATCTGACAAAGATGACAACAAAAAAGATATAGTTTACTTCATAATAAATCTGACTAAGACGCCAAGAAAAAATGTTTTGCGAATGATAGTCAAGACAGTATATTGAAACTGAAGTCCGTTCTAATATACACTAGTAAAATACATAGAAATTTGGTAAAAATATTTTATTTATAACATTCCAACCTACGTCCATCCAAAGTTTAGTATATTCTTTATTTGTCTTGTTATTAACTTGAAACACCTTTCTTAAAAGTTAGACATTTAATGTAATGAATTTCTATGAAAACAATTCTTCATACATTTCTTTTATCCTTGTCTAATTTATTGAACAGCCTGAATGATTTGTGTGCAATTGAGTGTGGAATTCGAATCAATTCAGCCAAATGTCAATTCGCATATAAAAATATTACATTTACTTTACTCATTTGTTAATTATCAACAAATGATTATGGATTAACGAACTTTGTACATCGATAGACTACTGTTGTGTATATAATTTATGATCTGTGATAGTAATTTGTTTCAACACATAATACAACTCGCATGTAAATGATATAGTCCTGGCTATTACAAAGCATGCCCAAATCCCCAGCAAATATGTGGCTAACTAAATATTTGGTTGATCAATTCATTAACATTTGGTTTAAATCCAGTGGAAAGTATTTCATGCCTGTTCAGAACGAAAATCGATTAAAAATAGAAAAATATACGTACATTGTGCAATTGGGGATATACCATTATGTTAGACTAGAAATGTGAAATACAACAGGAACAGTGATAGAATAATTGATGAAAACAGATAATTAGGCTTGCAACAGGCCGTCTTCGGCTTCCTCTTAGAATTATTGCAATAGTTCTCAACGTGCCGAATGTGTGCCACTCTCTTTGCACAATGCATTTAATTTTGAACGTTCGAAGCTGTTATGGTATATATCCTGCACCGCCCAATTTAGCGGCTTATTAAGTGTCGCTCGGGAGAAGACCAAGTGATGATCATATTTCTATTAACCAGTCATCCCTTGTGCTACCAATATAGTGGATGAAGACTGAGTACAGTGCTTTTTGCATGAAGGAAATGGATGCAGAGCTCGATTATTGAAATGCATGACAATTAAACCTAATAAATGTAATTCTATCTATTACATTATAGATTTACAGTACATTTTTATACATCAGTTCTTTCAAAATATTACAATGCCAGCAAATCATCGTTTTAAAGAATTTTTTTATAACATTATTCTGGGGTCATCGTACAGTTGATAGCTATTATATATAATACCAAAACCGGTGAAGCGAAAGGGTGGCAGCTTCATCGATCCTTATATAAGTATAAGATAACTAGACGTTTCAACTGAGTAGCGTTATTGCGGATTCACTTGTAAATGGAACAAGAGATGATAATTGGTAAGTTCCCCTGTCATTTTTTTTAGAAAAAGCATCAATCATTTAGTTTACATGAACGGCAGAATAAACATTAGTTGCTTCAAAATAGTCATCGTCTGGTTTGATTTTTTTGGCGACATTTGTTTATTTGAAATTTAAAGTAAGTTTAGTTAAAACACCGGGTTATCACGCGTTTGATAGATTTTAGTTGCAGGCAAAACTGATATTTTACAGGATAGTATAGTATTTCTCAGTTTTGATGCTTCAGATATGGTTTGTATAAGTATAAGTCGATGGGGTATGATTGCCAATGATACATCTCTGTATCCACTAAAAATTAAATGAAGTGGATGTAAGCAATTATAAGCAACAGCACGACCTTCAACAATGGAAGATGATTCAAATAAACATTTTTAATAGTAGTTGCGCCATGGAATACATTTGGTAGGTTTTTCAAGAAAAAGAATCGCGTGTCTCCTGGTGTCAACAAGTTGCGTTTGCTAAACCTAATACTTTGTTCTGTTGTTCTGTTGCCAACGCGCGTTTCGTCTACAAAAACTCATTAGTGACGCTCAAATCCAAAAAAGTAAAAAAAAAAGAAGAAAAAAGCCAAATAAAGTACGAAGTTGAAGGGCATTGCGATCTAAAATTCCTAAAAGTGTTTCTAAATACAACGAAGGTAATCTATGCCTGAGGTAGGAAAGCCTTAGTATTTTAAGAAATTCAAAATTTTGTGAACAGTTGATTTATAAATATAACAATATCAATGATAATTCATGTCCGCACAAAAAGTACTGACTACTGGGCCTGTGATACCCTCGGAATAATAAATATCCATCATTAGTGGCATCGACCCAGTGGTTGTAAATAAACTCATCATAGATACCAGGACTAAATTTTATAT
Organism: Mytilus trossulus; assembly: GCF_036588685.1. Classification (NCBI taxonomy): domain Eukaryota; kingdom Metazoa; phylum Mollusca; class Bivalvia; order Mytilida; family Mytilidae; genus Mytilus; species Mytilus trossulus. Next base: position 13,663,027 of record NC_086378.1, on the reverse strand, counting down.
ATACGCTAGACGCGCGTTTCCTCCACAAAGACTCATTAGTGACGCTCGAATCCAAAAACGTTAAAAAAAAGCCAAATAATGTACGAAGTTGAAGAGCATTGAGATCCAAAATTCATCAAAGTGTTTCCAAATACAGTTTATGTAATCTATGCTTGAGGTAGAAAAGCCTTAGTATTTCAATAATTATAAATTGTGTAAACAGTTAATTTTTAAATATAACAATATCAATGATAATTCAGGTCCGCACAAAAAGTGCTGACTACTGGGCTTCTGATACCCTCGAGGAAATAAAAATCTCAACCGGCAGTGGCATCGAACCAGTGGTTGTAAAAAACTCATCTTAGATATTCAGTGGTTGTCGTTTGGTTATGTGTTACATATTTGTTTATCGTTCATTATTTTACATAAATAAGGCCGTTAGTTTTCTCGTTTGCATTGTTTTACATTGTCTTATCGGGGCCTTTATAACTGACTATGCGATATGGGCTTTGTTCATTGTTGAAGGCCATACGGTGACCTATAGTTGTTAATGTCTGTGTCATTTTGGTCTCTTGTGAACAATTGTCTCATTGGCAATCATACCACATCTTCTTTTTTTATATTTTTACATTCTAAATGTGAAATATATATATATTTTTTTTTATTAAGTCTGCATCTGTTGTCTTCGATGAGGTCACTGCGCTATTCAGTAATTGAACATCGTGCTTGCATCATTGTACTAAGTTAGAAAGTCTAACAATGAAGTATGTAACTGAATTGCTTGTCCTCAATTTTTGGTCCTCAATGCTCTTCAACATATTTGGCTATATAACTTTTTTATTTATCTGAGCGTCACTGATGAGTTCTATATATATATGTAGACGAAATGCGCGTCTGGCGTATTCAATTATAATTCTGGTACCTCTGACAACTAATATATACCTGGCATCAAATTAGCTAGAACAAATTTGGCACACAAATATTCTATGTTTTAAACTAGTCCAGTACAACACGAGCAAAATATTTCAGGATAAAAAAATATAGTTACAGTTTATTTTAGTCATCTGATTCATAAGTCAAAGAAAATTAATTAGAAATGTTTTAATGAGGCATTTAAATATGATTGGTTGTCAGTATTATTAACAATTCGAAACATACTTGCAATATTGTTGTTAATGTTCACGCATTTTAACTACAAATCATCTAACAGATAGATATTCACTGATCTAACTGGTATCAATAGCTATAGTTATTGTGAAATTAAATGACTTTTAAATCAGCGTGTGCCACTCGGCACGTGACCAACGGCTTAATGCAAATTCCCAATCATCACAATAAAAAGGGTGAAACAGCTTGTATGATTGGAGCTTTCAAACTAAATGGTAGACCCAACCCCAAAAATAGAAGGGTTCAAATTTTGAGTTGGAGCCGTTAGACTGCTCTATAATTTGATATAATTTGTATCGAAAGCAGTATAGTACACTGCAATGTGAGTATTTGTTAGATCACGCGCGATTTTATTATTTTAAGGAAATGCTTTACGAAATTACTAAGAACAGTTTATTTCTTGAACTGAGTTTTAATGTGCGTATTGTTATGCGTTTATTTTTCTACATTGGTTAGAGGTATAGGGGGAGGGTTGAGATCTCACAAACATGTTTAACCCCGCCGCATTTTTGCGCCTGTCCCAAGTCAGGAGCCTCTGGCCTTTGTTAGTCTTGTATTATTTTTATATTAGTGTCTTGTGTACAATTTGGAAATTAGTATGGCGTTCATTATCACTGAACTAGTATATATTTGTGTAGGGGCCAGCTGAAGGACGCCTCCGGGTGCGGGAATTTCTCGCTACATTGAAGACCTGTTGGTGACCTTCTGCTGTTGTTTTTTATTTTGGTCGGGTTGTTGTCTCTTTGACACATTCCCCATTTCCATTCTCAATTTTATTTGTACTCGTAATAAAAAGGGAAAAAAAATTGGGCTGCCTCTCTTCAATTTTGTCCAGTTACCAAAGTAAAATCAAATTTAACTTCTTCGACAATGCACATTGTGATATAAATGTATATGTCATTCCAACACTTACACTTGTTCTTTTATTTGTGTGTCTATTTAATGACCATTTTAATTCAAAGCTTGGACTTGCATCCTTCATTCTCTTCAAAATTTTATAGATAAAGATTGGTTAAAAACTGTAATAAAGCAAATACTGTTAGACCAGTTTCTTCAGAATTGAAATTCATGAATTCAAAATTCGCCAAAAGCTATTAACTACAAAATTTTTAAGAAAAACTGGGAATTTAAGGAATATTTTAACATTTTGAACTTCAAAGACGCCGTTGTTCTTTGCCGATTTCGAACGACCAATAACAAATTGCCTATTGAAACAAGAAGATGACAAAATGTACTGAGAGAAAACCGTGTTTGTCATCTATGTAAAAATTGACAAATTGGTGACGAATATCAAAGGGCACACATTTATCTGTCGTCTGACAGCACGTATACACCGCAGTTATCGTAAATTATATAAACATATAAAAAAAAATTAGCATTATTTTTTAAAGATAAAACAGAGAAAAGAACTGATGAGTGCGGGTAATCCATGCGCCTTGCCTCCTTTATGTTTCGATATTTTAGAAATTAATTATTCTTTTTTAACACGTGAAAAATACACCGGTGAGTTCCATATATGTCTTTAACTTACAGCTGGTCCTGAAAATGCATGAAATATTTGCCACTGAACTTTTAACAACCAACAATCAATCACACTACAACTTATAGTATATATAGTAGTGAAATACAAAATGTATATTATAATGATACAATTAGCAAAATAAATAGAATACAAAAACACACTACTTTATTTAACTGACACAATTTAAAGGAATACTCTCTAAACTATATAAGTAGAGAAGCGAAAAGTTTCTTTTGAATACTTAACAAACGGCTTCCGAACAGGTCATGTTTTTTGCTCAATTTAAAAACTTAAAAACATAAGCATGTATATTAAAAACTGACGACCAGACATCACTAATACGTGTATACACAAATTTATTAATTCTTTATTAACGTTTAGCCCTACGGCACCTTTCTAATAAGAATGATGATGAGAGTAATTGTAATATATAATAGGCATGTACTTTCTTACGTTACGGATCATTGATTTTGTTACCTGTTGACCCTGTTGATTACTAGCACGTGCCATCGAACCCGACCATTTTAACTAAAACAGATTTTGTTTGAATTAACGCCATATGTATATATATACTAAGTACAATATACCAGAGACATATAATACAATTGTATTATATGTCTCTGATTATACATATCATATTGATTAGAAAATAAATATTATAAGGATACATTGTTTGAATGAAAATTTTTATACGGTGATACTGTAACACTGTCCCGACAGAGACTGAATGCAAGCAGTATGATGATCAGGTTTCGGTATCCGAGAAGTCTTTTTTTCGAATTTCCGGATGTCGGGAATATTTTTTTCCAACTTAAATAGAGTAAATCGCACTAAAAAAATTAAACATGCAAACAAAAAGCAACAGCTTCGACGGTTAACTAGGACATATATCAACAGAAAACGAATTAAAGCAAATGCCATACATAAAACAAAAATATGCATGTGTTAATTTGCATCCGCTACATTTCTGTGGATCCTTAACTTTTTAGGTTACGTTTAGGATTTTCCGTTACTTATCTTCAAATACGAAAAATAATTTCACCGGTCTTCACAACATTTTAAGGTTTATGGCATACATTCTGGTGTGTATACAATTAAAATACGTCCTTGCATTTAATTACCAATATATATTTATATAAACTAACATTTATTAAAAAAAATAAACAACATATATAGACGAATAATTTATGAGTTCCTCGACAAAACAAGAAAAGAAATAAAGAATCAACAGAAGATTTTTTTTTTTATTAATTAATCAAAATATACTTCAAACAAATCCTAATATTAAAAAACATATATACATATTAATCTAAAATGCATTATCAAGTAGAAGGGGCGCAACTCGTGTTATCAAACCGGTATACTGAACGGATCTAAACAGGGTCTGAACATTTTGAACGTAATTTTGTATCCATGGTCTGTTTTGGTCTGACACGGTCTTAACGGGTCTAAACAACCCGCTAGACGATTCAGTCTTTTCCGTCTTGACATGTCTTAACGAACTGATTTACCTGATGAGGCTATCGATCTGAACGGCGACTCAACGATCTTAAATATCTTGACGAATTTTTCTAGCAGTAAATTCAGTCAATCAAGATGTGATCAGACCAAAATGACCGTTTCAGACTGAAATCGTGCTACTAGTGATTCTAAGAACAAACGGACTAAATGTTGTACACATTTTACTTTTATCTCGTGATATTTTATTTGACTCAAACTGTTACGACACTAGGTAAGTATAGATTTGTTTAATTTAAAAAAAAACATTGTCTATTACTGAGATAGAGACAAAACAAGTTGGACGAAGGATTGATAAAAGAATCAATCGTGATCGGAACAATCTTTTTGAACTAACCTAAAGTTGCCTTAATTTCGGGGTGTAATTGTTTTTGATTATAAATCTTACAAAAAAACCACCCAAACACATGAAAATGGTGATAGCTTTAAAGATATAATTTAATAACAAAAAATACACACAATACACAGTCAACATTCCAATGATTTTAATTATTGAGATTTTGAAATAAATTAGTATATTCAACCCTGACTCTCTCTTAATATGTAGTTTTTGTTAGCTTATATTTGATAAGAAACTAGGTATTTAATTATGATATTATATAAAATTCTGGTATGAAAATTCTAAGTACAGTTTAATCTTTCAAAAAACTTCGGTCTCACCAAACTTATAAAGTGTTTTCTCACCAAACTTATAAAGTGTATTTTTTTTAATCTATTAATTGTCGATTCTAACAAATATATATCTTTTTCAATGTTTGTACTTGTTTTCCTTTACGTATATGACAAAAGTTAATTATCCTTAGTAAAGAAGGATAATTCCGAAATAGTAATAGATCCATACATCTGTGCATCCGTCAATATTGAAAAGACAAGTGCAAAACCAGAGTGTACAGGTATAGGAACTGATAGATTCCTTCGATTCTCCAACTTCACACCATTTGTGAGAGCGATAATTTTTCTGAAACCTTTTTCCATGTACGCAGGACAACAGAGGCAGAATCATGTATACAAATTTTGAACGCCTTAAATTTTATGTCTGCATAATACGAAGTTTATAGAAGGATATTGATATCATTCAACGTAAGGAAATAATTCCCAAACGAAGTCCGATAGCAAATCTTTATTTTACCTAGCTAGGTCTAAGCCTAGATATTAACTCTTTGTAGATACGATACTGCCATTAACCATTGCATATAAAAGTAGAACAAGTATACAGACATTTGTATTTTTTACTTGATTTGAACAATGGTGGTCATTTTAAATTTATTGTTTTTGTTTTAACAAAATAACTGAATATATAAACTCATCAAAGACTAAATTTTGTATATACGCCAGACGCGCGTTCCGTCTACAAAAGACTCAGCAGTGACGTTCGAATCGAAAAAAGTTAAAAAGAGGACCTTATTAAGGGACTTTTAAGATACGAACACCAAAGGAGTATCAAAAATATTTTGAACGATTTTGTTATATCTAATATTGCAATAAGAGCGCGAGATTTGGTATGCCGCGAAACCAGGTTCAACCCACCATTTTGTTTTCTTGAAATGGCCTGTAATAAGTCAGGAAAATAGCCATTGTTATATTATAGATCGTTTCTGTGTGTGTTATAATTTAATGCTGTGTTTCTGTTGTGTCGTAGTTTTCCTCTTATATTTGATGTGTTTCCTACAGTCTAAGTATGTGACCCGGATTTTTGTTCTCTTCGAATTATGAATTTCGAACAGTGGTTTCTTACTGCCTTTCTTTATCGGCCGTATACTGATAAAATGAACGGGATGGGCACGCTTACTAACTAATGTGATCGATTACTAGTAATTTTTTTGTTGTTGTGTAAATGATTACTTTATCAAAAATAAATTGCATTACTTTTCTATAACTGTCAATAACATGAAACAATTTTATTTTAAATAATAAGGAAAGTTAAAAATATTATGAGCTCAATATATGTTTAGTGGGATTTTACAAAAATATCATTCAAAGAATAGATTCCAAGTGCTTTGTTGACTGTTGTTTTCTAAATTAAAGCTCTTACAGAGATAAAAAAAAATCAACAATAATAGAAATTTTTGTTTTCAGGATGAGTGAGTGATCGTAAAATTCTTTAATAACATGGACAAGTACATCAATCACTTCCTAATATTTCAGTCAAATTGCTTCGTATGTTGCACTTTTTTGCTTTTATACTGACTTCAATTTGTTGTTTGCTTTTACTCATTACTAACAGGTATATTTGAATATACCGGTAGTTAATTTTTTTGTTGGAAATTTCTTCTGAAAAAAAAGTTCTAATAAACTGCTACGCTGAGCGCAGCTGGATACGACTGCAGAGGTCAAACCAAAAACAGATGGTGCAAAATGGACACATTATTAAATTTTGATACAGGTCTGATTAAGAATTGTAATTAAATAATTGGCACATTATAGCTTTCTGACACATATTAAATGTAGACAAAGAACTTGAAATTGGTTATGCGATCAACATTTGTTATCAATTCAACATGTCTTGCTGTTGTTGCTATACAATGTGCTGTAATACTAAGTAAATTTTCAGACTATGTTATATACATGTGCAAAAATCTAGCAAATTTAAATTGTGACCAAAAAAGATTTCTGTGAAAAATTGACATTTCCTAAAATCTTAAGGGAAACAATTACATAGAAATGAATTCTACTTGGAGTATTGAACCTTGTGGTACCATTTCAGAGCAATCACAATACTTATTCACAAGTCATGCATTGACCTGGAACTAGAAAAATACTTATTTTGGAAAAAAATAAACCCGCAGATCAGCTGTATTAGACCACAGAGATTCAACCCTGATCAGTTGGGGCAAAAATGGACACAATGTTCCCTCATGATACGGGCTTAAATTTTGATTTTTATTAAAAATTTGACACATAATGAGTTTTTAAAATAGAATAACTATAGTCAAAGAACTAAGAATTGGTCTTGAATATGATTTAAATAAATTTCAGTTTCTTGCTTTTATGCAATACACTGATGCATAATAATTAGTAAATGTGTTGTCAGACATATACAAAGAATCAGCAATTGTGACACACAATTTTTCTAGGGAACATTTACAATTTCTTTAAATTTATTTTTATTTTTTTGCAGTTATTATAAATACGAAAAGACTAAGAAATATGTTATAGATAATGCATATTTTAAGGTTTTTCTTGTCATAGAACACCCCGAGGGGTGTCAGGATTGATCAAATGAAAGACCAACCGTATGGAGGTCTTTCTTTGAGCAATCCTGACACCCGAGGTGTGTTCTACGACAAGAAAAACCTTAAAATATGCATTATCTGACTTATATACCGTCAAAAAAAAGAAAAAAAAAAAGATTTGCAAAATTTAGTATCCTGTATTACCGACAACACTAAAGTGGGATATTCCTTTCTAATTCGTTCAGGTTTTAATACGCCCTACGGCTCATTTAAAATGTGAAATAAAACTCACTAATAAATCTAGATATAAACCTTTTGAAAAATATCATCCGTACACAATAAAACTATTACTGAAACCACATGAAGTAAGACACAAATGTATTGTTACCATCCGATAACGGTGTATGACAAATACAAGACACATTGTAAGTAATTTATTGTACCACTTAGTATATAGAAAAGGGAGAGGGGTATTTTTTTCCTATTTGTAATGTCATTTCTATCGCAAAATAGTGGTTATTTTTTTAAACAATTTTAATTGAATCGAATGAAAAATTCAGAAAGATTGTCTTTTAAATAGCAATACATTTTATTAACAGATACTCAGGATATAAGTATTTACCCTCCGCACCCGGCCCTTTTCTAAGTTACAAATACGTTAATGTTATTCAATATAATAAAAAAAAACTATCTTATAAGTTGATCATTCGATAGAGTAATAGGTATCCATAAATTTAAAAATGTTAAGAACTGACACAAAGACGATTACAAATACAAGTAGGTCACATTATGATTTCCTATTCAGCGTTTATCGTCCTGAATATGAATGAAATATTTGCCACTGGACGTTAAGCAAGCAACCAAAAATCAACTAACCTATTCAGTGTGACTCAATAAGATTTTCAAAATCTAACACACGAATATATTAAATCTGGCTTTTTCTTTATGAAAGTCTATATTAAAATTCTTCTCACATATATGATAATGTTTCTTTATTGTAGCGATAAATTAACAAAACTTCACGCGTTATTTGTTTCTAAAATTAAAATATTGGCAACTTTTACATATATCATCGATTGAACTTTTAAATATAAATTTCCAAATCGGCAACAAAAAACTATCAGTCGAATAAAATTTTGAAGTAAATTAAAGACTGCATTATCAAGGAAAATAATGACCTCACACAGGTCATTATTTTATGCCTTTGAGCATATTTCATTGAAACATGGTATCGTCCGGGTTGATTCTGAAAAAGAATGACCTGTCGTTCTGAAAGAAAATAACTCCATATAGGTATATAATTCATTGTATACAGTAGTCTTCACAAACCCGTACCTTTTCCCTGAATGTGACTTGCCGAATTTTACTTATAACCAGGTTTGTAATCAGGTACAGCATCACGATAGGTGCCTCAGGTGAAACAGGATCGATTACCTTTCAGGAGCACATAGGATCATCACAAGTTTTTGATGGGTTCATATGACTCAGTCTTTAGTTTTCAATGTTGTGCTTTTGTGTACTATTATTTGTCTTTAGTCATGACATTATTTGTGTATTTTCAACATATGACTTTGAATGTCACTCTGGTATCTTCCCACTCCCTTTTGCAATTTGTTTGTTATCAATTCTTGTTTTTTAAGACTGTTCATATCAATTTCATGGATGCTAATATGCATTATTCATTTTTTAATCTTCACGTCGTCTCGTTATATAAATGACAATTATACATGTGACTACTATCGTAATTGAAAAATCATATGAAGTATCAATTTGTATTTTCAGAAATGCTTAATCATTTGCAGTGCCCAATGTAAGTTACAAATGAAAAATTATCAAAACTACGTTACTATTGTTATGTAGTTAATATTTCATATGTTATTACATGTCTACCAATCCTATGGAAATTGATTTAAATGCTATATGTGATATTTTTCTTCACATAGAAATAAGAAGCATATGTTAAACCCTTATTTGCCTAAGACAGATTTGATTGATATTACGCATGCATTTGCTATTTTATATTTTATATACCGGATTTGTTTTAACATTAGCAACACGACGGGTGCCACACGTGGAACAGGATCTTCTTACCCTTCCGGAGCACCTGAGATTACCTCTAGTTTTTGGTGGGGTTTATGTTTAATTTATTCTTAGGTTTTCTATGTTGTGCATTGTTTGTCTTTCATATTTAGCGAGGCGTTGTCAGTTTATTTTCGATTTACGAGTTTGACTGTTCCTCTGGTATCTTTCGTCCCTCTTTTCTGACATTAATGATTTTGTTATTTTCGAGACAGTATGTTATCTTACATGGTAAAATCAAGAAGGTTGAAAATTCCTTGATAAATTATCATGTCATCTTCTCTCTTGTCGGGTTGTTGTCTTTTTGACAAATTCCAATTTCAATTCTCAATTTTATCAAATTGCATAGGAAATAATGTTACAGTGTCCTTTTTCTAAATAAAGGCAACAGCCGAGGGAAACGCATTAAATATAAGAGGAGAACAACGACACAACACCGAAACGCAACAGCACACAGAAACGGACCAAGCAACAGACAATACACCACGAGAATAACAAATATAACATCAAAACCAAATACTTAAATATGGGATAGACAAGTACCGTGCCACGTCTTATCTCAAAATTAAGAGAAAACAGAAACGACTCAACGTTAAAATGCAACACACACACACAGAAACGAACAATATTATATAATAAAAAACAAAATCGGGGCAACAAAATCACTTATCATATTGGAGTTATGTTCGTGTAGGAGAATTTAAAATCGAACTTCTGAAACGTTGTTAATATTCTTCCAAACTTATACACCGCGGTCTGTCGTCGTATTTAAACACATTATTTTATTTTCCTCTTTAGTCAAAATGACTACATTGACAATCGTTGCCAATTACATCCACGGCTCTAGAATATTAACACATTAAAAATGACAAGTTATTAAACATAGCCTAATTTAATCGTGCAACACAAAATATTTGATAGATAATTGAGACAACAAAAATCCAAATAAAATGCCGAATATTTAGAAAAAAACAAGGATAAAACATACATAAGTCATATTCCTTATTTTCAGGTGAATCTTTAAACTTGACGAATTTGTTATTCAAATCTAAAAAAAAATAAAATTAGAAGGTTTCAATGTAAGTAAATGTCGTCTTTTAACTTTAAGTAATCTTTTTGTTTTAACTTAATAAATATTTGATCTACTAAAATTATAATTATCGTTGTGCATAACAATAACATTGCCTTAACATTGCATCTGTACTTGTCTACTATCTTTTTAGTTCTTGTCAGTAATAATGACAAGAGGTCAATCTTAATTTTACAGATGAGTATATATTATGTGAGAAAAAAAGCACCAAGTTGGAGTGTTGTCCAGAATGTTTAATTCAAATTATACAGGCGAAGTACGGAAGAACAAATTCTACAGTGTGTCCGCACTTCACGGTGTCAAATTCTATAGAATACAATTATACCAATTCTGCACGCACTGTTGTGAGAAACCATTGTGACGGAAAACAGTCATGTCTGCCTATATCAAACAACAACCTATACGGTGAAGATCCTTGTCCAGGTGTATATAAATACCTAAACGTTACGTATGATTGCATGCACACAGGTATGGTACTAACTCATAGTTATATCCGTATAATAATGATATTGTTCAAATAAATATTTATCTGAGGTCTCTAATCGACGTCCGTTCCTCAAATCAAAGTCCAAATGTGACTTCACAATAAAATAACTTTCCAAATCGACGACCAATTTTATACTTTTCTAATCGACGTCCCTTTTTTGGCAGTCTCCTCTAATTGAAGTAACGTACCCTGATAACTATTTCTTTCTTAAATGATTAAAAAAAATGTCGTAACTTAACTATATGGACATGTTATTGACAGATGACATGCTTTATATAGAATGTAATGTCAATGGGGAAAATGGTTAAGAAAATGGAAACCCGACCAAAGAGCAGAAAACATCCGAAGGCCACTTATGGTCTTCAACTCGGCTAGAAAATCGGGCATCCTGATTCGGGCTTCAACTGGTTCCTAAACAAAAAAGAGTACTAGTTAAGTGAAATTAGACGTCACATTAAACTCCAAAACATATAAATGAACTAAAATTACAAAACATACAAGCTTAAGACTGACAAAGACCAAAAGCTCTTAACTTTGGTCGTACGAAAAAAAAAAAGACTGAAAGTCTGAAAAATATAAAAAAACAAACAAACAAGCAGACAAATTGAAAATGATTTCAACTCCCAAAAAAACAAAATAGATTGCTACAAATTGCACATATTTACTCTACTTGATTCCTAATATTTTTATTTTTATTTCTTATATATTTATTGAAATCTTTACATTTGTTAGTTTAAAACGTCGATTACCGGTCCCTTATCCCGGCCTCGTTTACATTAGTGATGATATTTATATATACAGGAGTTAGTGGTTGTTCGTTATATGAGTCCTAACATGTTAAAATAGAAATATATGAACCTTTGCAATTTGAAATACGAGGCGAATCTTTTTATCTTAGATTTACATTGGTATCCCAAAAGGGAAAGTTTGTGCAAACGTGAAACTAAATTAACACCACTACAATTGTATGGCTTTACTAAGTCAAGTATTCTGGGTCGATGGCACTGCTGGTGGACGTTTTGTCCCCAAAGGTATCACTGGCCCAGTAGTCAGCACTTCGGTGTTGCGGTGAGTATCAATAATCTGGTAACTTTATAAATTTCCTGTTTATATAAAAAAGAAGATGTGGTATGATTGCCAATGAGACAACTATGTACAAAAGACCTCACAAAACTTTGAATTTTTCTCCAGAATATATTACCTAAGCCGTATTTGGCACACCTTTTTGGAATTTTGCTCTTCAACTTTGTGCTTGTATGGCTGGATACCTATTTTGATCGGAGCGTCACTGATAAGTCTAATGTAAATGAAGCGCGCGTCTGGCGTATAAAATTATAATTCTGGTACCTTTGATAACTTTGTAGGGAACTCGAAGGTTCTGTGATTGTTTATATGATTGTTTGAATTTTAGATCTTTTAGCAGTACTGTTATAATTGTACTGTGTGCACGTGGAATGATCAAACTTTTACACGGATATGTGCATGCGATGACCTATTAAATATCAAAAGCTGTAGTTAGATATAGTTTTGATATAATAAGATTTAATAAATGGAAACTGCCTACTTAGACTACAAGGAGGTTATACACTTGTAAAGTGTAGGCAAAATCATAGATCCAGTAACAATATCTGAGTTCTCACTCAGCGCACTAAATTAAAATCCTGGTATTCTTGATAACTATTCTCATACATTCTGTATTGTTGAATATTGAGAGTCTTTATCCCATATCAATATCATGAACATAAACCAAAAATATTTGAAACTATAGATGCTTGTATATTTGAAATGTTCTAATTATTAAGGTGGTACCCAACACTTTCACTAAAATTAATTTGGCTCGTTTAATTTTCATAAAATTTTGCCAAAGTAAAACATTTTGTAAAATATAAAAATATATTTTTTTTCTATCAATTGTTTTGTCAGAAAAATTACACTCAGTCTGGTTATGCAGCAAGTTTTTGATCATCTAGAAGCTTAATATTCCTTTTACAACACCACGAAATTAAAATGTTTAGCTGACTTTATAGAGTTCTTCCCACTAAATCGATACACGTGTTTAAGAACAGTAAAAACGGCATGAAAAATTCTCTGTATTTCTATTTAATTATTTTTATCGTAAATATTGTTCGTTTTGTTTTGTTAGTTTTTTTGTTGTTTTCTTTTAGGGGGGTCTCGTTGTTTTGAAAGTCCGCCAGAACGCTTGTTTTAGAGATTTAGCAGTCAACTTATTGCTTTACCGCGTCTTAATATCTTTAATATCTTTAATTGTGGCACCAAAGTTCAATTACACCAAGTTGCTAATGTTTTAATATTTAATGCTGTTGCAACATACTTTGGTGCAAAAACAAAATTTCAATCTTGGTATTTATGATAATTTTATTTATACAGAATAAAAGGTGAACTTTAAAAGAGCTTGTATTTTCACCGAATTCATAATTATTAGATGAAAAAGACGCATACCTGCAAATAGAAAACGCTCTATATATACACAACAGACGTATGAGAAGCAAGGGACATTACCTAGGATTGAAATTATCGTCCAGGCGGGTCTCGTTTATCGTTTATCGTTTTCTTTTGATGCAGATATCTGAAGATGTGGCATGAGTGTCAATGATACAACTCTCCGACCAAATCACAATTTAAAAACCTAAACCATTTTAGGTCAAGAAATGGTCTTTAACGCGGAGTCAAGGCTCACATTGAACGAGAAAAAAATTAAAGGGCTCCAAAAAATTACTTGTGTAAAACCAATGGTCTAATCTATATAAACAAAAGGGAGAAACGAGAAACACTTATGAACCTCATCAACAACCAACAACAACTTAACATCAGATTCCTGACTTAGGACAGGAGCAAACAATTGAAGCGGCTTTAAGTGTTTTTTTTTGTTTAAAGAAATTGAGACTGGACCTGGGGAATATTTAAATGAGACAACAACTCGACCATAGAAAAGACAACAGCAAAAGGTCATCAACAGGTCTTCAATGCGGCGAGAAATTTCCGCACCTCAATGCGTCCTTCAGCTGGCCTACACAAATATTTATACTAGTTCAGTGATAATGAACGCCATACTAAACTAAAACTATACAAAGGAAACTAAAAAAATAAATAAATACAAGACTTTAACAAAGACCAGAGGCTCCTGACTTGGGACAGGCGCAAAAATGCGGCGGGGTTAAACATGTTAATGAGATCTTTACCCTCCCCTATACCTCTAGCCAATGTAGAAAAGGTAAACGCATAACAATAGGCACATCATAATTCAGTTCAAGAGAAACATATTTATTTTGGGCAACAAGTTTTGCAACTTATATTTATCCCTTTCCACTTTGTGGGTGCGAATGCTGCCTTATAACGGCATTAGCCTGCTCTTTTTCGAAATCTACATGAGTATCTTTAACGTGCAAGATATATGGCACTCTTTAAACACGGGTTAGTCATTCATCGTCCTTCTCCAACGGACCAGTTTTTTTGTTGTTTTCTTTTAGGGGGTCTCGTTGTTTTGAAAGTCCGCCAGAACGCTTGTTTTAGAGATTTAGAAGTCAGCTTATTGCTTTTCTGCGTCTTAATATCTTTAATATCTTCAATTGTGGCATCAAAGTTCAATTACACCAAGTTGCTAATGTTTTAATATTCAATGCTGTTGCAACATACTTTGGTAAAAGAAACGCCCGTTTGGCGCAAAAGCAAAATTTCAATCTTGGTATGTATGATAATTTTATTTATACAGAATAAAAGGTGAACTTTTAAAGAGCTTGTATTTTTACCGAATTCATAATTATTAGATGAAAAAGACGCATACCTGCAAATAGAAAACGCTCTACACAACAGACGTATGAGAAGCAAGGGAGAATACCTAGGATTGAAATTATCGTCCAGGCGGGTCTCTATTGTCGTTTTCTTTTTATATAGATATAGGAAGATGTGACATGCGTGTCAATGATAAAACGCTCCGACCAAATCACAATTTATAAACCTAAACCATTTCAGGTCAAGAAATGGTCTTTAACGCGGAGTCAAGGCTCATATTAAACGAAAAAATATAAAGGGCTCCAAAAAATACTAGTGTTAAACCAACGGTCTAATCTATATAAACAAAAAGGAGAAACAAGAAACGCTTATGAACATCATCAACAAACAACAACAACTTAACATCAAATTCCTGACTTAGGACAGGAGCAAACAATTTAAGCGGGTTTAAGTGTTTTTTTGTTTAATGAAATTGAGACTGGAAATGGGGAATATGTAAATAAGATAACAACTCGACCATAGAAAAGACACTAGCAAAAGGTCATCAACAGGTCTTCAATGCGGCGATAAATTTCCGCACCCTAATGCGTCCTTCAGCTGGCCCCTACCCAAATATTTATATTAGTTCAGTGATAATTATGAACGCCATACTAAACTAAAACTATACAAAGGAAACTAAAATAAAAAAAAAATACAAGTCAGACTTTAACAAAGACCAGAGGCTTCTGACTTGGGACAGGCGCAAAAAATGCGGCGGGGTTAAACATGTTTATGAGATTTTTACCCTCTCCTATACCTCTAGCCAATGTAGAAAAGGTAAACGCATAACAATACGCACATCATAATTCAGTTCAAGAGAAACATATTTATTTTGGGCAACAAGTTTTGCAACTTATATTTATCCCTTTCCACTTTGTGGGTGCGAGTACTGCCTTATAACGGCATAAGCCTGCTCTTTTTCGAAATCTACATGAGTATCTTTAACGTGCAAGATTTATGGCACTCTATAAACACGGGTCAGTCATTCATAGTCCTCTTCCGACAGGCTATCATCATAATCTACGAAATGTAATTTAAACGTTTGCCGTGTTCTAGAAGTTTCCGTTTGACAGTTTCAGTGAGTTTCCTTTCTACGGTGTTGTAGAGGTTTCTGTGACAGCTATATTTACCAACACCGAATTTGACAAATCATGCATTAACATACTTGGGTTCTTTGAAGTTGTTGGATTGGCATTTTATTTAAGGAAACTACACCATACAAGCTTGGACATATTTCATACAGTTAAAATGAAATTTAGCATAGGTGTCCTTTGTGAACTTTAAACGAATTGTTGGCAAACATAACATTGCGTTGGCTTATCTATGACACAAACCGCAATGTTGAAAGTTGAATTACTTGAATATAAAATTTCAAACAAAAGTTTCACTTTTCCATATAATCAGACTATATAAAAGTATACTTTTGCCTAATACATATACGATAGAAAAAGTATACTATTTCATATAATGGATTTTGATATCCTATATGTTTATGAATGACATTATATTCAAATTCAAATAAATATCACCAGACAGATAAACAGCTCTGCAACTCTTCTAGTTTTATAGATAAATGACTCTCGAAGTTTCAAGCTTGAAGGATCTTGCTGAATGTCAATAACAAAAAATTGAGATTTCATTTTGATACACATCTTGAATAAAAGTGAAATTGAAAAAGAAAACACTTTTCATAATTTAACACTATTTGATTACGTTAGAAAATTGTTTATTTAAGTCAAATACATGTATGATCTTGTAAATTACCTATCTTGCTGTAAATTGCAAAATTTTAGTATTTTCGTGTATTTATTACAAAAAGGCTCAAGCTTAGTTAAGTACTGTTTTACTACTTATTTAGTTTGAATTTGAATGCTATATATATATAATGTTTTACGCGTCGAAATAAAAATGACACACGTGATGAAATATAACCAATGTTAATCATCAATCTTTCTTGGTACAAACCCGTTTTCTTTCGGAAGTGTATACATTTGACAGCAGCACTTAACATCATACTTGGAACATACTGTTCATCGTATAGCTTCAAGTAAGTTAATTTTCTCTTTCCTTTCATTATCTTCTTTATGTAATAGCATTGTTGAAGAATATCTTAAGAATTGGATGTACAATAGAAGATCGAACATAATTTTGTATCAAACAGTAAATGAAAATTGAATACCAGTTATCATGTTTAATCACCTCTTTAAAGGAAACATTTTTTGTCGAGCTTTCGACTTAAGTCGAAAAAGCCAGACATATCGATCGTACATTCTGTGGGCGTCGTCGCCGTCGTCGGAGGCGTCGGAGGCGTCCATAAATATTCACTCTGCAGATAAAGTTTTTGAAATTTTCATAACTTTTTTAAACTATCCTGGATTTCTACCAAACTTGGACAGAAGCTTTATGTTCATAAGATAGTATCCAGAAGTGAATTTGGTAAGCAAAAATCTACTTTTCCCGTATTTTGCTTACGAATGGACTTAGTTTTTCTGACAGTTAACATTACATAAAGACTGCAGTTAAAGCTTTTAAAACATTTATATGATTCATAAAATATCCTGAATTTTTACCAAAGTTGGTCAGAAGCTTCTTACAGTAAAAAGATAGTATTGTGAGGAATATTTTTTGTTTGATCTTTTTCCTCATTTTTGTTGAGTGTGAGATTAACAGCAAACGTGGGGAGACACTGGGTTCTAGAGAACCCTTACGAATTTTTCATGGAAAATTTAACTCCATTTACTTATATTAGTACCGTTGTGCAAATTTTTAGATTTATATAATTTTTCCTTATCTGCACAGTATAGTCTACTCTGGACGATCCGGTACAAAGTAAACTTGCTGGTTGGTTATTTTTAGACTTATATAAAATAAGGCTGAAAATGCACCAAATATTTATATTTATTATGAATATTTACATTTTTTCTTTTATAATATCAACATGTTCATAATGTTCTCCATAGTATTCTATCGGTTTCATTGATTTAACAGATCTTCAAGGATATGGTTGTTGGCGACGTCGTCAAGGGTAACGTCTATTAGCGTCTATTAGTATCCTCCATAGTATCCTCCATAGTATCCTATCGATTTCACAAACACCAAAGGATGTTGAAATTATTTAATGCACACAAAGTTATTAAAAGCAAACGACAACTCTACACCAGCTTTATCCATCAGATCACTAGCAGTGATGGTGATACCAGGCTGTGTACATTATGTATATATGAAGGACTCTAAAGTGCGATGGTACTTTTAAGTGCGATGGTCACGCTAAAGTGCGATAGTCTACGCTATAGAACGATGGTGTCTCACGCTAAAGTGCGTTGGTTGTTTGTTCGCTTAAGTACGATGTTGTATCACGCTAAAGTGTGATGATCCAAAGGGTAGGATTCAAGGAATTAAAACATCGAGGTTTAAAAAGTCTTTTTGCAAAAGCTATTATGCTAATAACATTTAATTTACAATTTTGATCCATCGCACTTCTGCGTGATAAACCATCGTACTTTAGCGAACAAACAACCGTCGCACTTTAGCGTGATACACCATCGTACTTTAGCGTAGACCATCGCACCTAAGCGTGAGACGCCATCGCTTTTTAGCGTGATAAACCATCGTACTTTAGCGAACAAACAACCGTCGCACTTTAGCGTGATACACCATCGTATTTTAGCGTAGACCATCGCACTTAAGCGTGATACGCCATCGTACTTTAGCGTAGACCATCGCACTTTAGCGTGACCATCGCACTTTAGAGTACCATCGCAGTTTAGAGTCCTACATATATAAATACATGTTTTTTGCCATGCTATATACTATTTTGTTTTCTACACATCTGACTTGCATCAACGTCAGTTTCGTGATCAAATAAAAGTAACAATGATATTTAACATTCAAGACGAGAATTCTTTGTTAGGAAATTGACTGCTTGTGTGTGTTTCATGATATTTTTTTGAGGAGTGTGGATTGTAAACAGATAGTTTTGTTCAGCTTATTTAATTTTGAAATGTCTTTGACGTTAGCCTTACTTATTTTTTCATTTATCGGTAATTATGAAAATGAAATATAATAAGAATAGTAAAATCACAAAAATACCAATCTTATAGGACAATCCAATCGGAACGTCCATTATAACATGGCAAAAATCAAATGACAAAACATATAAAAAACGAATGGACAAGAACTGTCTTATTCCTGACCTGGTACAGGCATTTACAAATGTAGAAAATGGTGGATTAAACCTGGCTTGAAAGAACTAAACTCTCACTTTTTAAGAAATTAATGTTAAATAAAGATAAAAAATGGAAACTATAATTTTGTATAGTTTGAACATAAAGAGACATTATATTTTAAATATCGTTGACAGGTGGTTGTCCAAAATAGTGATTGCAGATATTTCGTAGTGCATTTCTTTTAGACAATAAATAAAAATTTGAAAAATCCCTCCTGCGATTTCTCAATAAAAAATTTTAAGTGTCACTGATGAGTCTTTTGTAGACGAAATGCACGTCTGGCGTACATACTAAATTTAGTCCTGGAATCTACGATGAGTTTATTTTGTTCTTCTTTTAGGATAAATTATATCAAAATTATAAAAAACCTCATCAGCTCTAACTCAAAATATGGACAATTTTATGTTCAGGGGGTCTTGAAATCTTTTGACAGCTTCCGAAGTAATTTAAACCTTTCCAGCTGGACCAAATCACTATTTAACTTTTAAATTAAAGACACAATTATTTTACAGTGTCATTTCACCCCTTCGTGATATGAATGACATACAACAGCGAAAAAAAATTGTAAGGGGTTTAAGAAATATTGACAAGTAACACTGTCCACACTAGGGGCTATATTCTTGAAAACGAAAATCAATGAACAATAACTGTGGTATCGGACCAGTATACCAAATTTGTATAAATGATCATGAAAAATTGAATACTTACCTTCTGTTTAAAAGATATTTCGATCACGAATTTGTTGTTTATCTTTAAACAACTTTTTAAAATTGAATAATCCGTTAGTAGAGGGTTCTGACAGTTATTATGATCATAGATATATTTTATACAGTTACGATAACAACAAAAATGTAGACTGGTTAACCATATACCTATATATATATATATATATTACAAAACCAGCAAAATCAAACAATAATGAGCCAACATTATATTAGAACTTGACCAGTTCGAAGTTGGCGAGAGAATGGTCTAAATGGGAAGTAAACCGGCGAACAGTTAGTTAATATTACGTGCCCATACATATATGCAAGAACCGTTAGTACAACAATTTTCATCAATGCTTCGAAACGCGTAAAATTATTAATACATACGCTTGTAAAACAAATAAAAGACTAAATAGTTGTTTCTTTTGAATCAAAAGCCCCGGTGAGGACTTAACAATTTATTATCCAATTATCGATATTTGAGAAATCCGATAATCTACGAGTAACTATGTAAGAATCTCTAATAGTAAAGATTAAAGGAGTAGGTCTAGTAAGACCCCTTTTTGTCCCCAAAATATAGCAGTTTTACAAAATTGTTAAACCGTAAACTTTTAGTTATTAATTGGACAGTAGAATGCTTCTGCTACATAAATAAAGGCTGTTTTTGACAATACAATGCACAAATATGGGGTACTAGCACCATTAAGTCATGCTTAATTACTGAAATCTTCACAATTCTAACATTTTAGTTAAATTTAAACAGTTTTCGTGTAAAACGAAAGTGGCCGCATTCGTGTTTATCCTTAATATTTAAATGTGAGTTGTATTTTATGATAAAACATAATATATTTTAAGATTTAGGATGAACACAAATGCGGCCACTTTCATTTTTGACAAAAAAAAACATCTAAAAAAAGACATTTTTCGGCATATTTGGTAGATTTTTCATATTTTTGCTTGAATCGGGTCGTTTTAATGACTAAATCAGTTAAAATCTTTCACATAAAATAATTGTTTCAAATGAAATAGACACCCAAGTTAGTCTTTGTTAGTCTTGTATTATATTATTTTTAGTTTATTGTGAACAATTTGGAAATTAGTATGACGTTTATTATTATTATTATTGAACTAGTACACATTTGTTTAGGGGCCAACTGAAGGACGCCTCCGGGTGCGGGAATTTCTCGTTACATTGAAGACCTGTTGGTGACCTTCTGCTGTTGTTTTTTCTATGGTCGGGTTTTTGTCTCTTTGATACATTCCCCAATGTCATTCTCAATTTTACTTAAGTGTTCAAAAAGTGGTCAAAATCTGTCGTCAGATGAACCTGAAATTTGAGGCCAAAATTGGTCCTTACCGGACCTTTTCCTTTTCATTTGCTATCAACGAAAATTCCCTTCGAGTGCCCACAACTACACAAAGTTGTCAATTTCATAAACACCTGTAAGTATATATTGAATTCTTAAAGACCTGTTTATTGGAAAATGTTTTGAATTTTGTATTATGCATTGTAAATGCTATATGTCAGACTCGTTACAATTGACTTTGATCTCATGTTGTTGATTAAGGTTAATTTGTAATGGTCAAGTGCGCACATATAACACCGTAAGTAATTGATCAACTATATTGTAGAATGATGGCACGTGCACTTCCTATAGGTTTAACCTGAACTTGACCTCATTATCACGGTTCATTGGTCAATACTAAGTGTTTAAAATGGTTTAGTCCGCTTCTCGGATACTTTTAGCAATAGTTTAACTATATTAAGTGTTTAAAAGGCTTGGAAGATGAACTTCCAACCTATCAGTTTGCCTGACATTTAACTCGTTTTTTCGGTTCATTGGCCAATGTAAAGTTTGTTGTCAAATACTGTTATCAATTGATGACATAGAATGCATGTTTACCTAGCAGTGTTAATCCAACCTTGATCACATATTCATTGTTCATTGGTTATTTTTTTCTTTTATTTACCGGGAAGCACGAGTCATCATGAATTTAGAATTTTACTTTTGGTGTGATATTTTGACAAATGAAATATGACAGCACGCACATAATTAGAATATGCTTTGTCAGTAACTCCCAAAAATTGACATTTACATTTTAGATGAAACATTTACAGTTAATGGACAAAAGTGAGAACCCACTTCAAAAAATTCATTTCAACTCAATTCAATATTTTTCAACAAAATATTACCAAGTAACAACATAGCAAATTGATGTAAAATGGATACCATGATAAGTAGAAATGATTACAATTGTATTGTTTATTTGGTTAATGATAATTAATTATGGTCATTTTGATTTTCTGACTAAGTGAACACAAAGAAAAACATTTCTAGAAAAGTTTGCTAATTATACTAATCACAAATCAAAATTGGAATACATTGCATTTGTGTTTGACCCACCAGAAAAAAATAATCTCAGAAAAAGTATGGCCAAAAAAACTTCACATATTTCTACATCTAATATGATATCTAGTTTATGATAATCGCACATAGAGTAGCCTGGTTATTTGTTTTTGAAAAAGATCAATTTCAGCTACATTGTAAAATAACAGGACATTTATATCAATGGGAACTCAATTGTGTTCATAACTGTACAGGTTAATCCGAACTACGTTCCCTGCGAAACTTAATTAAAGTATCAGAACTTTATGAACTTTGTTTCAAAAATGATAAAAACACTGTATTATTTAAATTTGGAGTAATTATTTAATATGGAATTTAACTAAATCATGGATTTCATGGATATTTACATGTCAGAGCTTGTTACCATGGAAACAATAGACAACCAATTAAATATCACATCATGAAAAAAATCCCATCCAGCACACAAACCTATTGATAAATATAAATCCTGTGCGGCGCACAGACCTGTTAAAAGCTATAAATCCTGTGCGGCGCACAGACCAAGTGAAGATTATAAATCCTTTGCGGCGCACAGACCAAGTGAAGATTATAAATCCTGTGCGGCGCACAGACCAAGTGAAGATTATAAATCCTGTGCGGCGCACAGACCAAGTGAAGATTATAAATCCTGTGCGACGCACAGACCAAGTTAAGATTATAAATCCTGTGCGGCGCACAGACCAAGTGAAGATTATAATCCTGTGCGGCGCACAGACCTGTTAAAAACTATAAATCCTGTGCGGCGCACAGACTTGTTGAAAACTATAAATCCTGTGCGATGCACAGACCTGTTAAAAACTATAAATCCTGTGCGACGCACAGACCAAGTGAAAACTGTAAATCCTCTGTGGTGCACAGACCAGGTGAAAACTGTAAATCCTCTGTGGTGCACAGACCATGTGAAAACTGTAAATCCTCTGTGGTGCACAGACCAGGTGAAAACTATAAATCATGTGTGTCGCACAGATTAAGTGTAGACTATCTATCCCGTGCGGCACACAGACCAGGTAAAGATTATAAACAATGTGTGGTGCAGACCAGATAAAGTTATAAATCCTGTTAGCTGCACAGACCAGGTGATGATAACAAGTACTGTATGGTACATAAAATAGAAGACAATAACGTATCCTGTGAAATACACTTAGTTGTAGTTTGAAATTAATATGAATTTTCATACTGAGGTTGTTAAATTGTCTCTTTGGCAATTTACACAGCTCTCGATTTACTTTTGAACATGAATGTTAAAATTATTTGGTTGTACTTTTAATGTACTAAATTACAAGATGCTTCTTTGAACATAGAAAATTACAAAATGTCAGTTCTATGATATATTTATTTCATATTTGTGTATTTTACTCTTAATATATAATTTTATTGTGTCACACGTTAAAGTTACATACAATATAGACAACTCTTGCTGTAATTAGCTTGATTATAATAAATAAATGAATATGTCTTACAATAATAATGATCAGCATTAACAATTCACAGAAAATTCATTACATCATCAAACTGGTGATGTGAGTTACATAGTAATTTATTTTAGGTTAAAATGCAGATGCTGTATGATCTAAGATATAAGCATTTGAAAATTATCTAAGGGACATAATATTCAAGACAAAATTAAGGCTGTTTATTTTTTTTCTTAATAATGACTTTGAAAATAATAATTAACAAAACATTTATTATGTTATTAAAAACAGTAGAAATGACCACATGGTGATGTTGCATTATGAAAACACTACAAAGTAATCCAGTCTGAAAAGGGAAATGGTGAAACACTTTAAATATCTATATCTACTGCATTGAGCTAAATAAAAAGTAGCACATGGACCCCCATATTTTACTTTTGCAAAAGGCTTAAGATTGCTTCAAAGATGTTAGATCAAACAGCTTTCAATATAATAATTCTGTATGACATGACAAAATATAGAAATGTAAGGTATATCTTCATGTATTTACAGGAATCTCGATAACAGTTTTAGAATGAAAGAAATTAATATAATGTCTATGAAAGTTAACCATAAAAACATTTTGTTCTTCTTTGCTTGTTTCAAAGTTAACATATAAAATATTTTGTTCTTCTTTGCATATTACAGAATTGCACATTAAACTTGACTTGAAAAAAAATGTAATTGTAGGATCTTTACTGTGTGATTTGGCTTAAATTTCCAATGACTAAGTGTTCAATACATATTATAACATTTATGACCATGACATGTAGATATATATGGAGAATGTAATGTGAGTTTAAAAATGAAAAGGAAATTACAGTATGTATTCTACTCTTACTATATACATCCATGTTCATAGATCAAACAATTTATTGACATCTATTTAGCAAAAATAAATCTGTTTAAGACATTTGTATAAATACAATTATCAGCAAAGTATTTATAAATTAACTACATCTACAATGAATAAAAATATAACTGATTATTGATAAGAAATAGAAAATTTCACAATTGACATGAAGGTTAAAACTATTAACTATATATGTACTGTGAGCAAAAAGCTCCTTGTTTTGTATTTGAAACCCCAAAATCAATTTGAACATAAATTAGAATAGGGGGTGCACAATGGCATTATAACTTGAGGATTTTGAAAAAGTGTCTATAAGTTTTTGTGTGTTAGGAAGAGTTATGGATACAAAATGTGTATCCCCATCAAAGAAAATAGTCCATAAAATTGTTATAATATGTGTCTTCTTATTTGACAATAACAATGTTCATGTTTTTGTAAAAAATAAACCCCTAAAAATAACTTTTTTTTTAAACAAAAAAGTAGGTGTACAAAGGTATGATGAAAGAAATAATATCTGAATTGAATGGTTTTGTTGGAATATTCGTATGAAGCATTGCTAAAATTGAGACATTCATTTGTGGACAAAATTAATTATTTCCGAAAAATGCATGAGAAAATCTAATACTATAAAGAAATGTTATAAAATAAGACTACAGGTAAATAACTTTTAAAAAAACCCAGCTTAATACAAGTTATACCTGAATAAATGTTTTCATATTTTCATATTTGCTAATTTGTACATTTTTGTCTTTTAAGTCCATTGAATAATATTTTTTTTTGTTGGATAATAGCAAAAATTTTACATGATTTCCACTGTTGATCCCAGCCAGATTTTTTTGTAAGAGCTTTATCTAGAATAGATTTATGAAAATCAATAACTCTCTGGACTTCATCAGTAATTACAATTTCCTGTCCCTTAGTTTTTATATCAATATTAAAATTTTGAGGAGTTTTATCTAGAATAGATTTATGAAAATCAATAACTCTCTGGACTTCATCAGTAATTACAATTTCCTGTCCCTTAGTTTTTATATCAATATTAAAATTTTGAGGAGTTTTATCTAGAATAGATTTATGAAAATCAATAACTCTCTGGACTTCATCAGTAATTACAATTTCCTGTCCCTTAGTTTTTATATCAATATTAAAATTTTGAGGAGTTTTATCTAGAATAGATTTATGAAAATCAATAACTCTCTGGACTTCATCAGTAATTACAATTTCCTGTCCCTTAGTTTTTATATCAATATTAAAATTTTGAGGAGTTTTATCTAGAATAGATTTATGAAAATCAATAACTCTCTGGACTTCATCAGTAATTACAATTTCCTGTCCCTTAGTTTTAATATCAATATCAAAGTTTTGAGTTGAAGTTTTATGAGCAGGTGTTTGAGTCTCGACTTCCAAGTCATCTCTATTAGCATTTTCCAGTGCAGGACATTGTGAATATATATTTTTATCTGATTTTTAAGTCAAAATATTTTTGTCTTTTATAAGAGCTTTATCTAGAATAGATTTTGAGTTGAAGGTTCAGGAGCAGTTGTTTGTGTCTCAGCTTCCTAGTTATGTCTATTAACATTTTCATAAGCAGGGCATTGTGAATAAATTTATATTTTTGTAACATTTGTATCTGACATTTAAGTCAAAGTTAATATTTTTGTCTTTTGTACATGTTGTAAGGGCTTTATCTGGAATAGATTTATGAAAATCAATAACTCTGTGGGCTTCCTCGGTAATTACAATTTCCTTTCCCTTAGTTTTGACTTATAAATTACATTAAAGGTTTATTTTACTTTTCAAAGCCAATACTATTGTAAGACCTTTATCTGGAATAGATTTATGAAAATTAACAACTCTGTGGGCTTCCTTACTAATTACAATTTCCTTTCCCTTAGATTTTATATCAATATCAAAATTTTGAGTTGAAGTATCATGAGCAGGTGTTTGAGTCTCGACTTCCAAGTCATGTCTATTAGCATTTTTATGAGCAGGACATTGTGAATGAATGTATATTTTTTTAACATTTTTTTCTGACATTTAAGTCAAAGTAAATATTTTTGTCTTTTGTAAGAGCTTTATCTAGAATAGATTTAAGAAAATCAATAACTCTGTGGGCTTCCTCATTTATTACAATTTCCTTTCCCTTAGTTTTGACTTATAAATTACATTAAAGGTTTATTTTACTTTTCAGACCCACTTCTTTTGTAAGAGCTTTATCTAGAATAGATTTAAGAAAATCAATAACTCTATGGGCTTCCTCAGTTATTACAATTTCCTTTCCCTTAGTTTTGACTTATAAATTACATTAAAGGTTTACTTTACTTTTCAAACCCACTTCTTTTGTAAGAGCTTTATCTAGAATAGATTTAGGAAAATCAATAACTCTGTGGGCTTCCTCAGTTATTACAATTTCCTTTCCCTTAGTTTTGACTTATAAATTACATTAAAGGTTTATTTTACTTTTCAAACCCACTTCTTTTGTTAGAGCTTTATCTGGAATAGATTTATGAAAATAAACAACTATCTGGGCTTCCTCAGTAATTACAATTTCCTTTCCCTTAGTTTTAATATCAATATCAAGTTTTGAGTTGAAGGTTCAGGAGCAGGTGTTTGTGTCTCAGCTTCTGAGTCATATCTATTAACATTTTCAGGAGCAGGATATTGTGAGTAAATGTAAAAAATTTGTCTGTTTTTATCTGACGTTTAAGTCGAAATATTTTTTATTTTTATTTTGTGGGACAATGTAAAAAATTTCATGTGATTTCCACTGTTGACCCAATCAAAATTACATTTCAAAATAAGTTTGTCAACTCCTATCTACTAGTGTAGTCCTCGCTTAATCTTAATTGATTATTCTATTTTTACAAAGAAAATGATATTTATTTTCAGATTATTTTTTTTTAATCTATTACACTACAGCTAGTGTATATAATGGAGGACATTATAATGAAGCTTTTAGAAAATTGTTTAGAAGTGAATTATAAATTACATTAATATTTAATTACTTTACTCTTCCAAAGGAAGTACTTTTGTAAGAGCTTTATCTAAAATAGATTTATGAAAATCAATAACTTTCTGTGCTTCCTCAGTAATTACAATTTCCTTTCCCTTACTTTTTATAACAATATTTATTTGAAAATTTTGAGGTGAGGATTGAGTAACAGGTGGTTGTGTATCAGCTGCTGCTGCTTCATCTATGTCCACTTGTTCTGGAGCAGAAACTTCTGACTCTTCACCATTACTACACACTGGTATTGCTGTCAGTGAGTTGCAGTAGGCAGTGAAAACTTCAGGAACAAATTTGCGTCTGATTTTTTTTTCTGAAATAAAAGATGATTATCAAACTCATTTTTTTCAAAACCAATGTCTAGATCTTATTTACAGCTCTTCCATAAAAGCATGTAAAACAAAACTTTGATCAACTTGCTTGCTTTGTTTGCTTGGATGTTTGCTAACAATAGGTAGGCAGAGTGTAATTTGTTGACAATAGACAAGCTGAACATATAAATCTTTTTCATCATATTGTGTTTTTTACTTTTAGTTACAATGTATAATTGTAAGGACTCAACTTAACTATAACAGATTTATATGTGTGATGAATGTGCAAGAAATAAAATTATTTGTAATTCATATATTTTCTCTTTGATCCTACTGCCTAATATATTCAAGTATCAACGTAGTATACTGGCTGTATCACTGAAAATATCAGGCAATACAGTGTGTGACGTCATAATTACCGATAAACTGATTAACAGGTAGTTTCGTTTTTGATAATGACGGGCTCGTCTAGATATTCCACATGATATAGTCAGTATCAAAAATGAAACTATCTATTGTTCTATATTTAGCTGTGTTTTTTTTTCTTGACGCAACAGTTAGTTTGAGTACAGTTTCTCAATTCAATCCAAACGTCAAATTTTTTATTATTATATGAATATTTTTTTTAGATAGCTCCTTTGTTTTATACATGTTTTTTTGCGTATGTGAAATGAGCAGAAGTACACAAGCCATAATTTCACACTTGGGCTTATAACCCATATCAGGTGCATCTCATGCAATAACCCCATAATAGTGCCTCTCATGCAAGTGACAATATCACCAGATGTTTGCTCTCCCTTGATGATCATGATTATTTCAAACAGGTTTGACTGAACATATGATTCCTATATTTAACAAGAGGCTGTCACAACGACAGCAAACTGGATTGATTAATTAATATTTATTTGTGTCCTGGCAATATCACAAGAACCATAACTGATGAATGGTGAAAGTGAAAATCGTCAATATCAAATTTGGCCTCCATTTTGTAGTCAGTATCAACATATTAAAATTTGAAAAGCTTAGATTGAATGGTTCATGTGTAAATGCAACAACGTGAATGGAAACATCATTTTACGATCTTTCAAGAACCATAACTCCTGAATGGTAAAAGTCAAAATCCTCATTATTGAACTCGAACTCTATTTTGTCATCGGTAACAACATATTAAAATTTTAAAAGCTTTGGTTGAACGGTTCATGAGTTAATGCACGGACACAACTGGAAACTCCATTTTTCAATCATTCAAGAACCATAACTCCTGAACGGTAAAAGTCAAAATTGCCATTATTGAACTTGACCTTCATTTAGTTGTCAGTTACAACATATTAAAATTTTAAAAGCTTTGGTTGAATGGTTCATGAGTTAATGCACGGACAACATTTGATTGCCGCCCACTCGCCGTACATCCCCAAATCAATAACCGACATTTTTGTCACAAAAATCAGGTTTAAAATAGTTATGTTCTTACCAACTAGTTCTTCAATTTTACTTGACACCTCAGGGTATGTTTTGTAAGCCTCTTCCCAGGTGTTTATCTTAACTGTCTGACATAAAAATGTCTGTAAGCTTTTTCGAGCCTTCAACCTATCGACAGTTCCAGCTGCTTTTTCCAAACCCTCTTCGGCAGCAAGGCTTAAGTACGAAAATGTGGCCTCCTCAGAAAGGCCTTGTAAAGCCCGAAATAGCTGTAACAGAAAATGGTTTTAAAAGTAATTTAATAACAAAATTGAATAATTCAGATGATTTAAATAAAAGTTATATGGTGTAGTAAATTCTTTACATAGAGTGTCATGTGGTAACCAGGTTACCCATATGGTTTACTAAGGGTTTGTAAATTTCATAGTGGTTCATGACGTCACTTCTATTGATGTTATTGTGTTTTATACTGCAATCAGCTAGTTAACTGTACAGATAAAGCTATACGTATAAACGTTACCTTTATACGTCAATGACCCCAACTGACCTATTAGCCCCGCCTCCTTATTGTATTTCATCAACAACATCACGTCACGACCATGACAACGTAAAGTAACAATGGTCAAACTTATTCAATTTAAACTTTTATGTCTTCAAATTGGTTATTTATATATCATGTTTATCAAATGTTATTAATTAAGTTCATTTTACCTTTCTAATTCCTTAATACGCCAATGTCTTACCACCTGGACTAGGCTAATAGGGAAATACCCCAAAATGGTACCTCAAGAGGGAAATTCCAAACACTTTTTTTAACAATTTTTGTTACATGTTTTTTTCATTTTTCATTTTTTTTTTCGATTTCAGTATAAAAACAATATACGTATAGTGTCTTGAAATATGAAATTTATTTGTATTTGGCACGAAACGGGAAAATGCTCGGTAGAACATCGCATTTTCCCGTTTCTAAGCCTCATGCAAATAAATTTCATATTTCAAGGCACTATACGTATATTGTCTAATTATTGTTTATTTTTCCACAAAAGTCACCATCAATCAGTGCACAGTAGACATATTTTCTTTTTATTTATACTGTTGGCAGTATTTCATTCCTTTTTTATTTCGCATACCTTGTTTCAGCTTGATTAAGAAATCAAAGTGTAAAACCATGAACAGTTGGGGTAGATTTCAGATTATATAAAAAAAAATACCATGTCTCAAATTAAATCATTGACACATCATACCTTTGTTAGACTTTGCCAATATGATTTATATACATTTATAGAATGTACAGAAAATAAGTAACAACCTTAGACAGTGCAAATCTAATCCAGCAACTTTTGTGAAAGGCACAAACTTACTGATTTTGTTAGAAAATAAACATATATTTTACAAACCTTTTGTGGAATATTCTTATGACATCCCTGCTTAGCTTCAAATTTTTTCACTAAACTAGTAAAATAAACAAAACATCTCTCAGAGTATGACGCCATGCTTTTAATAGTACTGCAGCTGTCTTCAGTTAAGTTCTGGAGGAAAAAATAAATATATAACATTAAATGCCAATGTAGAATTAACAAATTTTACATTCATCCTAAAATTTGCTACAAAGGCTATTTCAGGTAAATACTTCATAAAACTAAGTAGGAGTTATTTGATCCAACTGATTCTAGTTACATATTGTACACATTCATTTTTTATATAATTAAGGATGTAAGCTTTCTCGTTTGAATTGTTTTACGTTCCCATATCGGGGTCTTTTATAGGTGACAATGCGGTAAGGGCTCTGCTCATTGTTGAAGGATGTACTGTGACCGATAGTTTTTAATGTATGTGTCCTTTTGGTCTTTTTTGGGCAGTTGTTTCATTGGCAATCATAACACATGTTCTTTTTTATATGACCCTAAATATTATGATCACTCTTGTTTGAAATACTGGAAGATTTACATGGACCATGTTCTATACACTCTTCAAAACTTTGACTTCTTGGGAATTTGTCACCATATTTAATATCACTCATGACATTTATCTCATAGTTAAACAGTTCATTTTTTTGACATTTGTGTTTCATGTAAAAATAGCTACTGTGTTATATGTGTTTGCCTTGATGTACAAATATTCAAATTTGATTATAAAAATTGAAATAACTATATCATTCCGTGCTGGGTATATTCCAATCTTGACATGGACAGGCATATCATTTGTCAACATTTTACACCTTGCATATCCTCGATATAAATATATTGAAAATATACTGTCTATTCCCATGTCGAATGGACATAAATCACAGTATGATACAAGTTAAACTATAAGCTTCTGCTCACTGATGATACCTCCGCCACAAGTGGATAATTTAGTCTAAAAATAGGTATTAGTGGAAGCAGGAACAGGAAGTTTGAATCTGAAACTGATCACAGTGCATAGCTTACTTATATAAAGATAATTTGTCTCATATTCATCTTTTTTTCTCTCTCTCTAAAATGTTGGTGAAAAATTTCTCAGTGACTGCCTAAGATCACTTACTGTTTTATTGATATCTGTCTGCATATTTATTTTTCTTATTTGTTCCACCAAGTCTTTTCCTTTGGAACCTGCTTTAAAATACAACCTGGCCTGTTCTACTTTTTGCTACAATATAAGAAGTAAACCTTTTAAACGTTGCATTCTAATATTTATTTAAGGAATGACTGTAATATTTTTTCTGTCTATGAAGAAATAACATAAAAAATTTGGTGCACACTGAATAAAATGAGTAGCAGGTTATATAACAGTGTGCATCACATTTTTTATGTTTTTTTCGAATTGACAGAAAAAGTATTACAGTCATTTTTTATAATTTAATTCTTAATTCCATTTTAAACTGTAGAAAACCATGAAAAAATGTTTATAACATCACAGTTACATGACTAAATTATGTCTATGGGCTGATGACAAAATAATGTCAGCCAATCAAAAGACATGTAACATCCAAAATTAAATTATTTCTATTTGGTATTTATAGAATAACTAATTGAAGTATTGAAATAAAGAAAAAAATTTCAACGAGTGACCGAACAACACATTTATTTACAAATGCTCAAAGCACAGGAGTTAATTATCAGTGTTGTTCTGTCACAAGTTGAATATTTTTCGATTTATGATTTCTTTAATTAGTTTTTCTTTTGATTACATTGTCTAATGATTTTTTTTTTAAAGAAATTTATGTAAAAACATGTAAGGAACTATATCTTTTTTCTATGCATTCATAATTTGTTATAATCCGCAGTTATCTACAACGCCTATTGTTGTATGACATTAGAGAGGGAAATAACCACCTCTATTTCGCATGTGAAATTATCGGTTTTCAATGAATGACCGAACAACACTTTTATTTACGAATGTTGAAGTGCATGTCAGAGTTAATTATCAGTGTTTTTCAGTCACAAGTTAAATATTTTTTCGATATTTGATTTCTTTAATTAGTTTTTCTTTTGATTACATTGTCTAATGATTTTTTTTTTTAGAAATTTATGTAGAAAATGTAAGGAACTATTATAACTTTCTACTACACATTGACAATTTGTTTTCATCTGACGTTATTGACCTCTTGACAACGCCTATAGTTGTATGACGTCAGAGAGTGAAATAACCATGCTTATTTTGCATGTGAAATTATCGGTTTTTATGTAACTGGGAAATCAATGTAATTCATTGCAACCAATGTAATAATATTTGTTAATGATTTTCTTCTTCATTGTATGATACGTGTGTTTCTTTTAGTGTTGGTCCAGTACTGTAAATTATTTATTATGCACTTCAAACTTTGGACTGATACTATATGAAGTTCAATTTTTCTATGCTTTTACGGAATAAGAAATCTAAAAATATGTTGATTAAAAGAGTGAAATAGGTTTTTGGTAAAACGACTTACTTGAAATGTCACTGGCAAAGTTGACATTTGAAAGTTATGTCTGTTGCCTAACAGTCTTGCTTCCTCTGGTGTTAAACCTACATACACTGACACATCTAATTCTCTGCAAAGGAATTACTAAATAAATAATTAACATCCAATATTTGTGAGCTAGGCATATGAATTTAGTCTTGCTCAAGTTATGCATGCACACTCTTTGAGTATTTTTCTATATTTTAAGAAAACTTTTGTGTGTAAAAATCTAAAAACCCATATATCTTATTTTATTCAAATTTCAGCTATATTCATATGCTCTGGCCAAAAGTATCAGTCACCTGCATTTGTAAATGTTAGATCTGTAAATTTGCTTTCCAAATTTATGGTTCTTCCCTCTCCGGGTTTCCAACCCATGCTACTGTGATATTGTGACACCAAATCGCCTGCACTGCAGCCGTATATTATATGTTATTCAGGTCTCAGACAGGGTATATACTGTGACATTCCCGGCTTTGAGTTTATTTCCCCTAAGCCGGGAATGTCACAGTATATACCCTTTCTGAGACCTGAATTACACATATATTACGGATAACCACTGACTTAATGCTATTCCAGTGCAGGTATTTATTGAAAACACATATATATAAGTTGAAAAACCCAACCTTATATGTTCGGTATACGTGAAGGACTTTCTAATTTGCTGTGATCATAATTTTATCGTGTATGTAATAATTTATAATAACACTTTTAACATTAAATTTAAGTATTAAAAGTGTAAATTGCGTGTTTTTGTATCAAAAATGTATTATTGACTGAAGCAAGTCATTATTTTTTCTGTGAATCTCTGATAGTCTGATAGCTTTTGACTACGTCACAATATAGTTACTTGTGTTATGATGATGTTTTTGAGGTTCCAATCAGGGATAAAAACGTTGTATATACCCTGGCAGTTTCCTGAATATATACTGACATCTCGGTGTTGTTATCCAATCACAAACCTCGACACATTTGTAATCAGTAATATATATATATATATATGTAAAAAATACCATAATTAAAAACATTCATAAATTACATGGCTACTGTTAAAGTGATAAAACCAATTTACCCAATTCCTTTAATTCCTTCTTCTTGTAATCCCTTGATAGCAGCCACAAGGTGATTACCACCAAGCAAGTAAAGAGTAAAATCAGTAGATTTTATTTCTGAATTACTCTCTAGGAGTTGTCCTCTAAATTTGTCAGGATCAGAACACTGTAATAAATGTTAATATGCATATCAACATTTTCTCATTATTTTTATTGTGTATATGACAGATTAAGTAGTAGAAAAGAATTTTGTATTTTGAAACAGTCTAGTGTATTTTAGTTATATTTTGTACTTATTTAAAAAAAAAAACTTAACCATTATAGAGTGTAAATTATTGTAAATTTTAATATACAATCTGCAATCCTGGAACTATGTACAGAGAGATCAATACACTTACACTCTCAGGCTTTACAATGATTGTTGTTTTTGGCCCTGAATTCATTAACTGTTGGACCCATAACCCCGGAAATAAATCCCAACCTTCTACTTGTGGTATTAAACATTGTGGTATAATTTCAGAGCAATCAAAATACTTATACACAAAGCATCATCCTGAATCTTGAAAATCACTTAAACTAAAGTTATTGTCCAGAAACCAATGTTTCTTTGGACGACACAGATGATGACATTATATCATTATATTTTGTATATATTGTAATTGATCTCAGTTTTGTAGTAATAAGAATTGTTTTTGAATTAAATAACAATTAGAGTGGGCAACCGAAAATTAGATTACAGAAACAAACAAAAAATTCAGCAATTTTTCAATTTGTAAAGGGGGCATATCTCTAGAACGGCAAAAGTGTTGTGACACCACTAAAATTCTAAATTTTTTCTGTGTTTTCTGGTAATAAGCACTGTGTTTTAGTTTTACAACAATATGATTAAGGCAAACTGAAGTTGGAGATCATAAACAAAATTTAGGTTATACAAACTGACAAGGATAAAACTTATTGCTACAGCAAGACATTAATAATAATAATAAGATTAACGGTACCAAAACGTATGCATTAAAAGTACAAGGACATGTATATAAAAAAATGTACACTTATTCTTGATAAGTTTATACTGATTATTAATCAACTGTTATACATTACACGCCTGGAGTGCAAACCCTAAATATTAATACAGTTTTTGTTTCAAATTTTAGTATTTAAAAGTACCTGTGATGGGTCCACTAGCACAGGCAGATGTGTCCCCTGTGGGATTGCTGCTTGCTCACGTATCTTATTTCTTATCTCCACAACCCAGTCCTCTCTTACTGTCCTGCATAAATATTCCTGTGGTGGGCTAGAAAGGGTCTGAGCATCAACAGTAAATTCACCTATTAAAGCACAAATAATTATTTGATAATGACTTACAATAAATTGCATGTATTACAACATTTCTTTGATTTACACCTTCTGATAATGATAAGAATCAATTGCATGCTTCTTAATATGTCCACAGTGATATTATAAAGTCAATTAAAAAAGCTTTATAAAATTGAGAATGGAATTATATAATAAAATAAATACCATTTTATATGCAGATCACAAAATCCAGGCAAATATATTTTTGTACATTATCAACTTATCATGCTTTATATAATGATTAAAAAAATACTTGTAATTGTCTTCAATTTTAGATAATTTAATGAAATACAATTACATACATGAATATAAAACTGTAAGAACCAAATTATTTTTAAAATTCCTACTGTTCATATGCTAGTTCAAAATTTCAAATAAATTACCAATCAATTTATCATCTTCAACAGATTTACCAAAACTGGGCTCAATATGGGTTACTTCTGGCAGTCTGTTCTCTTTTTCTTTGGTTATTTTTCTGGAGGGTTTGGCCTGAAAACTTTTGATTACTTCAATGGAACCTGTATATTTGTCTTTGCCCAGTTTAAGCCCCTTCTTCTGACCAATGAAATAAATCTACAAAAAAAGAATACATATGCTTATCTTGATATGTTACATGCACATTATAGAATACAGAATGGAATCAGGGAATGTGTCAATTATGTATATATACCATTATTACTGATTTTTATTTTCAATAATCATAATTTATAACACAATTATAAATGTTTCGAAGGTGATGGTACACCTATTTTGACAGTTTTTTCACCTACGTTTTTTTATGATCAAGAAAAAAATGTCCATTCTGTGTTTATTTTGTAGCCCTATCCTTCTTTACTGTCTAGGTACACCAGTTTGATTTTTAATCTATATTGAGTCATTAAAAATTGGGGTTGAATCAACCTCCAAACTATTCATGATTTTGTAATGAGGAGTACCCAAATTGCATCTATGCCTAAATTCACATAGTCAAAAGTCTAATAACCGAGCTTCTGTTTAATTTCTTTAAAATATTTTGAACAATTGGATATTAGTCCATGCTTACTCTTCATATTTTAATAATACATTGTCTTTGCTAATTTTAAAAAAGATGACGTTTTCGTACATTTTGCTTTTACAGTTAACATCCATCTGTTGATAAATACTGTGAACGTTTTGTGTATATCTGTAAATATGTTTACCTATGTTGAGTATCAAATCATAAAAATAAAAATTGTTTAGTCTCTAGAAAATCTTGTAAGATTTCCGTTGCTATTCTTTTCTGAATAGGTGCAATTTGGATACCCTTATATTATTGGTCTCTGTGTGTCATTCAAATGCTATATCCATCAAGTATACAATAATATAATTAATGGGAGGGTTATGTATATCTTTCGATATTTATATACCTTCTAAAAATAGAACTCCATAATAAACACATGTAAAAATACTGGTTGCTTTATACGATGTAGTCCGGTAACTCCGCCCACATAGGGCTTTGATCTGTATATATATCTTTATTCTTTATTATATAAAAATAGCTACATATATATGTAGAGTGATCATATTATCATCAAATTCTTTAACTTTTGTACATCATTAAGGGTGTTGTCTTCTTGTTAATAAAGAATGCAAATCAACTAAATGTATGTGCGTACAATAATTTTATGTTTACGCCTACTCGGAATTTTTGTAAGTTTAATTTTAACTTTTGACACATGCGCAGATCTAATTGTTGTCTAACAAGACGACATTCATTTCGACATCTAAAAAGAAGCGATGCCCTGTACTTTAAAATCAGATTATAAATCGGACATTGAACATTTTTTAAAGTTAAATAGGATAAAAATATACTTTAATATTGTGAGAATATTGATAGTTGGGAGCCGATAGTTGTAAATGTAGCGAACTCGCAAGTTCGTGGGCTAAAGCCGATTGATTTCTAATAAATTCTTACCAAGTAGACAAATTTACTCTCTTTGACGGATTTAACCTTCGGATATTTCTTTCCATTTTCATCAACTGCTTGTTTGCCACCAATTTTTAAAACCCCTGCGTCTATCTTCCACATCTTGAGTTTGATTATTGACAGACGATCAGCTGCACGTGACCAATTTACAACCACAACACAAACAAAGCGAGCAAAGTAGTTCCATCAACAATGCGCGAATTCATATGCTGTTGCCGACATTTAGCATGTTTGAAGTAAAACGCAAACAAGTTATTTCATTAACTTTATCACAATTACATCAAATATATATCTGGAGTAATAATATCTTTAGAAGTTACTTATATTACTCCACGAACGAAAATAGAATTTGGAAATCCGCACGCGATTTGACTTCCAGATCGTCTGAACAGACTGCTGAACAGCTGAAGGAATATGGCAGATTCTGATGATTATTTCAATTCGTTAGAAGATGTAATAGGTAAGGCTTGGTTCCCAAAAAGCATTTACACATTTAAAATACTGATGTTTCAAATAAGAATAATGATATGGCCAGTTGAGACAGTTTACAATATTTCCGTGTAAGTGTGTAACATTTGATACCCGATTCACCGTAAATCGACAACTTTCAAGGACTGAAAGTTCCAATATTTTCCTACAAAACTTCAGTAAATAAAAATTGCTCCTGCCTGTTACAGCTACAACAAGTTTTTCTCATCCATACAGTTAAATTTTCCATCAAAATTTACAATGACATACATGTAATTATTAAAATCAAACTTGGACAGAAGCTTCTAAGTCCTCTTAATACTGACAAAAGATAGTATCTAGAGGAAAATATGAAAGAAGCGAAAAACCTCAGTTACAAATTTTTATTGAAAAAATTGAGGTTGTTGCACCATAGCTCTGGATAAATTTTCACCAAATAAAAACTAAATAGCAAGAATTATTAGGCAAAATTGTTCAGCAAAGTAATATCTACAAAAAAGTCAAAATGACTCTGAAACAAAAGCATTTACAGCAATCTGAAATTGGAAAAAAAATTTCATCACTTCAAGTTCTATCTGCTCAGAATTTTAAGACACATTATACCACCTGTTGATATTAATTAATACAGAAACTTATAAAAATAAATTTACAGCTACATGTACACATCTCAAGAAAGTCTGTTATGACCAAGCTGTCTAACAGTCAACATACATAAAAGATCAGTAATACAAGATCAAGAAAATAAGATTATTGTCATGAATAAAATTGAAAATGGAAATGGGTAATTTGTCAAAGAGACAACAACCCGACCATAAATCAGACAAGACAGAAGGCCGCCAATGGGTCTTGGTTGCAGCAAGTAACTCCAGCATCCAGAAGCATCCTTGAGCTGACCCATAAACAAATATATATACTAGTTCAGTGATAATGGACGTCATACGAAACTCCGAATTATACACAAAAAATAAAATTAAAAATCATACAAGACTAACAAGCTTTTGACTTGGGACAGGCACAGAAATGATGCAGGGTTAAACATTTTTTTTTTTAGATCATGACCTTCCCGCTGTACCTCTTGACTATTTTTGTCTTCAATGTTAGTGTTCTTGATGTTTGATTTGCCCATAGACCAACTTGGGTGTCATGGCCTGCTTTTTTTTATATTTCCTCCTTATCCACTCACCCTGGAAATTAATTGGTAGCTCTTTATTCACATACAAATGTCAAAATCAATGTAATATTTTGTTCTGCCCCTTTATGGATATATTGTATATTGATTGATGCTTTAATCTGTTCAATATTTCTTTAGATTCAGATTATGTAAATTTCACAGATACATGGATGATGGAAATGAATAGGCCTGATGAAAGTGATAATGGTGAAGGTAATAAATTTGATTAAGGATTTTGATTGTTTAAGAGGGGGTACTGCTTTATTCATGCTTCAGTGATTCCCTATATGATCAGCCAAAGTTTTGCCAAAAAAGGGGGTCTAGGGCCTCCTGGAAAATCCTCTAAATCCACCTCTGTAAATTTTTGAATATGTAAAACTGATTGATTATAAACATTTTTTTTAGCCCCAAACTCAATATCACAAATTATATTTTGGTTTGAATATTCAATTACCTGATTTGACGATATTGTGATATGAATGCATAAAAAAACAAATTAAGTCGTGCACAGAAGACTTATTATATTATATGGTGATAAATTTTACTTTCTCGATGTCCAGCTTAGATGAGGCCATTTAAATATTATAAAAATGAGAAATCTTTAAGCTAAAGGATGTCAATTCCAGTCAAACGTTGTTAGCTTAACAGTACATAGCTACAGTTGATTTCAAAACCATACAGAAGCCGACAATGACAACATTGTTGGGTTGATGTTTAGACGAGTTGTATATACATGTATATGAGGATACTTTTTATATGGCGTTCCAAATATCGTTTCGATCCCTAACATCACTGAAGAGACATTTAATGTCGAAATCCTGATCTGGTGTACTAAAATATATTGACACTGTATGTTTGTGGCATAAGATCGCGGCCACAAGTTTAAAAAGTGTTTCTGTTTAGTATTAAATTTATTTTAAGATCCATTTGGTTACATCTTGTGATCAATTTTATTTGGCAATTGTCAATGGCAGTCAGCAGGGTTAAGAACATCAGTTGTTCGACCGGTTAGTCAAATGCGTTTTGTTTAAATATGCTTTTTCACTTTTTTGGTCTTTTGGAAAATGTTGTTTGTGCAATTTAGACTCGTATATATATATATATACAGATATAGAAGGATGTGGTATGAGTGCCAATGAGACAACTCTCCATCCAAATAAAAATTCATAAAAGTAAACCATTGTAGGTCAAGGTACAGCCTTCAACAAGGAGGCTTGGCTCACACAGAACAACAAGCTATAAAGGGCCACAAAAAATACTAGTGATAAACCATTTAAACAGGAAAACCAACAGTCTTATTGCTTAAAAAAATGAAAAATGCATTTGTTCAAGATTGGATCAACATTATTTTTTACCAGTCACTCATTTCATATAATTTATAAAATGTATGCTATAGGTACAAATGTATAGTTATGTTTTAATCTGTTCAATAATTCTTTAGATTCAGATTATGAAAATATCACAGATACATGTATGATGGAAATGAATAGTCCGGATGAAAGTGATAATGGTGAAGGTAATAAATTTAAGGTGGGTTAGGGTGTCTTAATAAAAACTGACAGAATTTTTTGATAACTTGTCAAAATGAAGCTTTTATCATGCTTTTTTCAAATTGTCAGATTTTGAATAGCTTATTAATGGAAAATCAAATTTTGTGTGATAAAAAGAAAACGTTCTATAAGAACTTTAAGACAAAATGTGAGAATATTGCTCTTATAACATGCTTTCAAATAAGTAAAAGAAAAATGGGGTCACTGAACTTGTTTTCTTGCTACATATTGAAATAGGTAAATTTATAACACTTTCTATTGTAAAAATTACCTCATCGGAGTTATTTCCCCTTATTTGTCAAATTTTGAAAAAATCTAATGAAACAGAAACAAGGTGTTTTTGAAAATTACAACTGCAATTATGTTTAAACACACAATTTTCTATATTCATATCAAAAGTCTTGTACAAAAATTACATACAACTCTCAAAATTTGCACATTTCACCAAATATATAGACTAAAGATATCTGCTTATTCAAAATCGAAGATGGAGGAAGACACCCAAGCCTTATTAATTAATGATTTTGATTGTATAAGTAGCAAAAACTTAAAGTTTGTAGCTCCCAATTGTAATATTATAAGATTTATTCCAATCACAAATATCATCCCCAAATGCATGATTTCCTTGGATTATGCTTATATGCATATTACACTTACTACTGTATAACAATTTATACTGCAACCAGTTGTTTGTTTCCTAAATATAGTAATACAGCTATATTTTCTGCAATGAGAATTTTATCATGCAACACTTTTCCACAATCAGGGGTTCCTAAAGGATGAAAATAAGTTTGAATTTAGTTTTACAATTTTAATAGCTATCATTGTATTAATTTAAGTTGCAGTACAAAAACAATATAAAGTCAATTTAAAACAAATATAAATTAACTTAGAGATACTCCTGCTTGCATGGTTACAATTTCTAAAGTAAATTTCTTAAAATTAATTTACTATTTTGAATTAAGTGAATTTATTTATTTTTCAAATTTCAGACAGCTATCAAGATACAGATGATTCTGAGCTAGAATGCGAGTCAGGAGATGAAGTTGCGGAAAATATTGAAGCTGCAGGTAAATACTTTAAAGATGTGTATCTAAGGTTCTATGTTACACAATTTAATAGAAAAAAAACAAGCTGTTCGCCTTTTTACTGATTTTTTGTCAAGCCTGCAACTTTTTTTGCAGAAAGCTCGACATAGGGATAGTGATATGGTGAGGGCAGCAGTGGTGTTAGCTAACAGTCTTAAAAGCTTTATATTTTAGAAGGTGGAAGACCTGGATGCTTTATACAAGTTTAATTTGACCTTGACCTCATATTTATGGTTCATTGCTTAGTGTTTAGTACATGTATTTGTGTTTTAGTCTTCATGTTATCATGGTAATGTTTGCATTTCAGCACATAGAAAAAGAGGAAGACCATTTGGGTCTTCTGTTGACTGTCATCTGAATTATCCTGGAGATGAAACAATGGAAACTCCTGTGAGAAAAAGTAAGTAGCATGTATATATAATTTTATATGTTCAGCCCTATGTCAACTTGGATGCAGACCATTAATCACCCCCCTTTATTGCATGTCTACCCATTATCACACACAAAAATTCTTCGGCGGTTGCAAAATGGAAACAGTCATTACAGCATTTTTCTCAATAAAATCACAGTCTTCACGTAGAACCAAAATTTAAAGGCCCAACAGCCCAGGCTTTTAAAATTGCTCTTGTGCCTGTAAAAATCAGTATACGTGTTATCAAATTGTTAGAAGGTACAAGGGATGTGACACCAAATTCATCTGTGTGTCCAATGTAAGACATTCTATGTTTGTGCTTATAATTGCTGGATGCTTGCCTAAGTGACATAAACCAATCACCGTTTTGCATGCACTTAAATATTCAGAATCTTTCAAAGGCAACTCATTGACCCACTCAATATATTTTGATAAAATATTATATGAAAGTAAAAGTGTATCACATGTTTGTGTGCTTGAAGCGAGATGATTATTTCTGATGTTTTTAAAGGGAGATAATCCAATTAATGGGTTTTATGTTGTCACTTTGGGCTATCACTCAGTAAGCTCATTTTCATTCCATTTATTTACATTTTGCAGAAAGAAGAAGCCTGAAAGCACTGACATCGTTCGCATACATGGTTTGCTGTTCAATGCTTTGCATATCAGGATTGGACATTATGACCGCAGAGACAGTTCGAAATAATTTTCAATCCCTGTCTACAAATGAAAGAAGTCAGTTTATTCTGAATTGGCTACAAAGCCATTCTAGGTATATATTCATTACTGCACAATTTTCATCTTTCATCATGTTTATATTTCAATATAAGAAGATGTGAAATGATTGCCATTCAAAATATCAGCAATTACAATTAGGAGATAACTGTATTGTAATTTAAGCTCCGACGGCATCTACCGTCACTGATGAGTCTTTTGTAAATGAAATGCGCCTCTGGCATATATAAATTTTAGACCGTTGGTTTTCCCGTTTGAATGGTTTTACACTAGTAATTTTGGGGCCCTTTAAAGCTTGTTGTTCGGTGTGAGCCAAGGCTCTGTGTTGAAAGCCGTACATTGACCTATAATTTTTTACTTATTTTTAAATTGTTATTTGGATGGAGAGTTGTCTCATTGGCACTCACACCAAATCTTCCTATATCTATTTATAATGACAAAAATATCTTTAACTTATGACAACATAAAAATGTAAATGAATACTGATTAAATAAAACATGTTCTTATTCTCTTTTAGGATCAATGAGCTTACTTGCAAGTATGAGTTCAAGTACCTGATAGGTACATCTTCAGTGTGTCTATCAGCCTTTCTACTGGTTCTTGGAATCCCCAAATCAACGTACTATAGTATTCAGAAAAAGTTTTATGGTAAATATATAATTGCATCACACAACTAAAATTGAATATGCTTTCATTTTTCTGATTGCTAGCAGTTATATATTTAAGCCCACTTATGGTATTTCATCCATTCTAGGAACACATCTGTTTCACTGAGACAGAATTTTGTAGATTCAAACTTCTATTAAAGAAGAAGTGAAAAAAAAAATCCAAGCTGTCAACATAACAACAGTTTCAGAATCATAAACCCAAATTGTTTTAACAACATTAACCTTTCAAGTATTAAATACACACAGGTATTTTTTCTGGTAAAAAAAAATGTTATGTATGAACATATTTGAAGTTTCTTGTGTCTGGCTACATGAGTAATATAATTCTTATTGTCCATTCCATTCAATTATAGATGGATCAGTTGTCATCAATAAAATTGGTAATCGTCTTGGTAGAATGAAAGCTTCTAGCCAAAGTGCAATGACATGGTTGCATATGTATGCAATCCAGTTTGGTGAGAAATTACCCAATCAGGAGAAAATACACCTACCACCATGTGTGACCAAAAAGTCTATTTACAGTGAGATGGTTGAATACCAACATGACAAAGGGGAACCAGAAGTTATTTCCATGTCACATTTTATGTTACTCTGGAGAACATGTTTGTGTCATATTGCCATCCCTAAGGTAACAAATCCATTTGGCCAAAAATAAAATATTGTTTGTTTCCCCAATTCCAACCGACCCAGCAAAATCAGTCCTACTCAAACAAATTTATTGTCCAAACTTAGTCAAATATTATTTTATTCATTTCTGAATTTCAGGCTTACCAGATCAACCGGCTAAATTCCAGCTTTTAGGAAAAAATAAAATTATTTCCCTACCTACCTACCCACACCTGGCTTCGCAGGGTCAGCATTTGGGAAACAAACAATATATTAATTTAGGCCTAAATTAATGACCTGAATCATTATTTGTATTTAATTCTTATAAAACTTGGAAATTGGGGAATACATCGACATTAAAAAAATGAAGTTATAAGTTTTAAAAGGCCAAATTGTTTATTGAAGTGATAACCTAGGAAAGAAAGTCTGAATTAGAAATCACAAACAAGTACATTTTTATGT
This sequence comes from Mytilus trossulus, assembly GCF_036588685.1. Classification (NCBI taxonomy): domain Eukaryota; kingdom Metazoa; phylum Mollusca; class Bivalvia; order Mytilida; family Mytilidae; genus Mytilus; species Mytilus trossulus. The sequence goes on along the minus strand of NC_086378.1, from coordinate 13,618,409 downwards.
TGATATACAAACAAAATCATAACAAGAATTAACATCCCATCAACGACCTCATTTAACCCTGTGTGTCAGCAGCACTAATTTTGATGAAAAACTTGTTAAATAATAAGAATTTTTTTATTCTTGGATCATATATATTTTAAAACTACCATATATCAAGGTTCAGAAAATAGAAATTGCCTTTGAACTGTAAATAAAGTTTTTTTACGTTTCCATGTGATAGATGCAGACACCGTAGAGCCTTCAATAGTGAGCCTATTTACAGAGTTGATTTATTTTTCAGGTATCAAGATTTTCCAAATGCAATAAATGCATCAAAATAAAGACAAAACTTTCTTCAACAAGAAGCAAGACAAAAAAGCAAGAACTACAAAGAAGGAGAGAAAAACACTTAAAACAACAAAAGTTAGTGTTGTAAACTTTTCATTATTTCTTAATAATATTAAAATTTTCTCTTGAAATCTTTAAGTTATTTCATAGATAAGATGGTTCATTCTCTTTGGTAACATTTATGATTTATAAATCATGTACATATACTTGTTTTGTAAATATATAAACACACTTATTTCTCAGATCAAATGTTTCAATCAATTTTCAAACTGATTTCATTATAACAAGGCACTTAACCCTGGCTTTAATTTTATTCATAACATAACTGGAATTATTTAGATTTAAAATCACTTCTTTCCAAATGTGAAAATAAGTTAATAATTGTCAAGAAACTTGCTGCTTTGAAGAAAAAAAATTGATATATTACAATTTAATTGAACTTCAAAGTCGTTGTATGTTTAATATATTGATATAATGTTTTTTTTTGTTTTTTTTTATGATTACACAATATATTTTGCTATTATCAATTGAATTACTACACATGTGGACATTTACATATGAATGTCAATTACTTTAAATAGATTTTATCAAAAATCAATCAATTAGGATTACAATTATCTCATCCCTTCTTCATTTCCTTTTATTTATTCTTTCAGCATGGAAAGAAGGAAATATTACAAGCATATTCAGAAAGCTAAAGAACAACCGGAAAAATATTTATCTGTCATAATTGACTCAATGGACCAAAGCAAAACTCAGCTTCCACACTTCCTGTATAAATCAAAGTTTACAGGTAATATGTGGAAGCTGAGGGTCCACTTAATTGGGGTTTTGCTTCATGGAATAAGCACATATGGATTTTTTGACTTATTTGAATATCCTCACTCAGCAAATCTCACAATCTCAACATTGATAAACATATTGGCAGGTTTGGAAGACATCCCACCTGTCCTTTACCTGCAAATGGACAATTGTTACAGGGAAAATAAGAACAGGTTATTTACTTTTATTTAACTCTATGACCATTGATTGAAAGAATGTTACAATATAACAAAATTTAAGAAAACAATACATAAAAAATCCTGAAATTTGTGCTTTGTGAATTTTATTCATGAAATCTTCAATGAAATTTATCAATTTAAAGTTTGAAAATATGATCTGTCATTGAAAAAGCACTTTTTAAAATACAGAAATGCTCAATAAAAAAATGCAACTTGTATTTTTAATTAAAAAGAGATAATGAACCTATCGGAAGATATTTTGTTGAGTTCAAATACTGTTCGATGTAGGAATTTATTTCTTATGTTTATTGATATCAAATATATGTATTACAGATTTGTCTTTGGATTCCTTTCATTGTTAGTGGAGCTGGGTGTATTTAAAAAAGTTAAAGTGTCATTCCTTATGGTAGGACATACACATGAAGACGTTGACCAGGTATTTTCAAGGTACGTAATATATAACATAATGCTAAAATTACCTTTTTGCTATCCTTGACCAGCAAAGTAAGACCTACAAATAAGTTAACATGACCAAAATGTCAGTCAACCCCTTAAGGAGTTATTGCCCTTTATAGTCAAATTTTATCAACTTTTCTTCTTTTTTTGTAACTTGAACAAAAATCTTCTTCTCTGAAACTGCATGGCCAAATTTAACAAAACTTTGCCACAATTATCATAGTGGTATATAGTTTAAAAGATGTGTTCCATGACCCTGCCTACCAAACAAAATGGCTGACATGATTAAAATTAGAACATAGTGGTAAAATGCAGTTTTTGATTTATATCTTTGAAACTAAGACATTTAGGGCAAAACTTTCAAGATTTAAATGTCCATCAGAATAAGATCTATCCCCTCACAAATGATGAATCTGACAACTTGTTGTTGGGTTGCTGCCCTAAAATTGGTAATTTTTAGGAAATTTTGCAGTTTTTGGTTCATATCTTGAATACTTTTAAAGATAAGATAAGCTGTAAACAGCAATAACGTTAGCAAAGTAAGATATACAAATAAGTCAGCATGATCAAAATTGTTAGAGGACCCCTTAAGGAGTTATTGCCCTTTATAGTCAACACCTTTTCTTCATTTTTGTAACTTGTACTAAATCTTCTTTTCTATAACTATGGGCCAAATTTACCCAAACTTGGCCACAATTATTACTAGGGTATCTATTTAAAAAAGTGTTAAATGACCCCACCTACCAACCATGATGACTGACATCAGTAAATACAAGTGAGCAACACAGGCTCTTGAGAGCCTCCACTGGACGTTAAGCAACCAACAATCAATCAATCAATCTTGAGAGCCTCTAGTTAAGATTAGAATATGAAAAGTAAATAAAGGCACTACAGACACCAAGTGATGGCAATAACTCACACAAACCTTTAAGGCTAAGGTCAGAAAACACAAATGTTAACTGTTTTACACATGTCTGTCATTCTGTCCATCTGTTTTATGAATACTTTGACACATTTTTCTGAGCAACTGAATAATAAGCTTTTCTAAAATTTGATATCAATGTTTATATGAGTGAGCTAGACTGTAATGCTTTTTTCAGATTGACTAAACAGCAACTTCCTGTTTAACAAACACTAAAAATTTCTACACATGACCAAAAAAAAAGTGAACTATGTTCTGATGTATGGTTGCCGTGTTTTCTTCATGCTACAATTCTGTCTTAATTTAATTGCAGATTTTCTTCCTGGTTGGCAAGACAGGCAGTTCTTACATTGCCCAAACTTATGAGAGCTTTTGAGTCATGCACTACTCCAAATCCAGTGTCAGTTCAAACCTCAAAAGTGTGGGATACAGCTGGCTGGATATCTCAGTATCTGAACAAAATGTGTAACCATTCATACCCCCACATATTTAAGATAATCAAGAAAGATGAGAAAACAAGACTGTTTTACAAAAAATGGTCAACTGACAAGGTATAATTAAATACTTTCAAATACTAACAAATTATGTAATAAATGAATTAGTTATTTATTTTGTTTGAATGTTATGAATCAGTTATTTATTTTGTTTGAATGTAATGATTTGATTTAAAGTACTTGGAATCCATCAGTGTAGAATCTTTTGCTGTTTGTCAACCACAGCATTTTCATTTCAACATGTATCCTCAGTGATGGAGGATCCAAGACTTGAAAAGGGGTGCCCACTACTTTTATTTATCCTGTAAGCAGTAAGGGGAATAAATAGGGGCATCCCGTACAAACTTTGTATAACACTGTTTATGAACTTTTAGAAAATACACTTTCATCATTCTATTTATTTGGACCAACATATGTGAAAGATCTGTAATATTTAAAAATATTCTGTCAAGACAGAATGCCTTAATTTTCAGGAAACCTGGAGCACTTTTAATCTTATAATTGTAGAAGTTACATGTCAATACATTCAGTAATTTAAAAACGTCTGCACCCTTATTAGCTCACCTGGCCTAAAAGGCCATGTGAGCTTTTCTCATCACTTGGCGTCCGTCGTCGTCGTTAACAATTTTTCAAACATCTTCTCCTCTGAAACTTAGCATGATTGTTCCTTAGTATATCCTGCACAAAGTGTGTGCTTGGATTTTTGATCCGTCAAAAAACATGGCCGCCGTTACTTAAAATAGAACATAGGGGTCAAATGCAGTTTTTGGCCTATATCTTAAAAACGAAAGCATTTAGAGCAAATCTTACATGAAGTAAAAATGTTCATTAGGTCAATATCTATCAGCCCTGAAATTTTCAGATGAATCAAACAACCCATTGTTGGGTTGCTGCCACTTAATAGGTAATTTTAAGGAAATGTTGCAGTTTTTGGTCATTATCTTGAATATTATTATAGATAAAGATAAACTGTAAACAGCAAAAATTATCAGCAAAGTAAGATCTACAAAAAGTCAGCATGACCAAAATTGTCAATTGACCCCTTAAGGGGTTATTGTCCTTTAATGACAATTTTTCACAATTTATTCATCATATTTGCTACCTTTAAAAAATCTTCTCCTCTAAAACTACTCAACCAAATTCAACCAAACTTCAACTGAATGATCAGTAGGGTGTATAAAATAAAATTTGTGCTTCAAAGAACATTTAAATAAATTGAAAAGCCAAAATAATCATTGATGAGAGATTTAACCAAAAAAAATCAGGTGAGCGATTCAGGCTCTTGAGAGCCTCTTGTATTATGGTAACTGTCATCCAATCAGAACCCTTGATACACAAATTGCTTTAAAATTATTTACATACTGTAACAAAATGTGGTTAAAAATGTCAAATATATTTCAGACTTGGCAAGAACCAGAGGAGCAGCTTCTACTTAGTGTTCCCACAGACTCTCCAAAAATAATAATTCCTGACTACAACAAAATAGACCTGGCCAAGCTAAAAAACGATATCACTGGTTCATTTTCATATTTCAAGAGAGAGGAAGATAAAAAGTGGTGGACTGATTTTTTCACAGATCTTTCTAGTAATAATGGTCAGTACCAATTTAAGTTTATTTGATTAATTAACAACAAAAAAAGTTATTTCTTTATAAATATTCAAAATTTAGAAAAATCCTACAGACAAAATAAAATTTTCATTAGGGCCAAAATGTATGATGTATTCCTTCAATACTACTATATGCTCTCCCAACGTGGCAGGTATTTATATTTATACTGTGGGTTTTTCCTTGTGCAAATACAGTGGTTAAACGAAACTATCTGCCAAAAAAAGTATCATGTAGCAGAGATTTTAAGATTGTAAACATGTGCTACAACACAACTCAGCATTATCAAGCCTTAATGATATATAAAATTATAAATTTTTCCATGTTAGATTGTTAATATCCTTTGATGTCAGCTCCCGCTAGATTTTAATAAATTTTACAGTAATTTTTCTTTTTCATAAAAAAAAAGGGGGGATTTTTCAGTTTGCGACAATAATTGAAAAATGCTTTCAGCAATTCTCAAGAATTGTTTGTGAATTGTTTATATCTATTGATGTCATCTCCCTTTTGATTTTCATAAATTTCAAATATGACATTGATAAGTAAAAGAACTTTGTTGTTTGAAAATGTGAGGGTGTATCATATGCCAATGGCGCAGCTGTTTATTCTTTTTTAAACATGTAAAGAAAGAATACATATATTTATTTGTTTTGGTTCACAGAATCTCCTGAAGAAGCAGTGTGGCCATTAAGTGATTTAATTGAGAAAGCCAAGGAAAGAGATATGAAAGAAACTTCTGACACAAGACAATTAAGTGACTCAGAGTTGAGTGATGTGTCAGATGAAGATGAACCAATTCCTCAGGTAATTTATTTTGTATACTAGTATATAAAATTTTAAATTTATAAACTTCTACCAATATTTATAAGAAGACATACGTGACAAGGAGACAAATCTGTATCTAAGACACAATGTAGTATAAAGTATTAAAGCAATTATAGGTTACAGTACTATCTTCAACGTTGAGTCTTTGTTCACATGGAGCCACAAGCTATAAAATTTAATTGACCAGTGTAAAACTATACAAACAGGAAACCCAACAGTCTAATTTACATACAAAAGGAGGAACCAAAAAACACCTACATAATCTACCGATTTTTTTTTTACAAGAAATGGAAAGACTCCCTTATGAAAAATATTAATTTAAACAAGAATAATACGAACATATGTTCTTTTTTCTTAACAAAAAATGCATTTCAGGAAGTATGCTAGAACAGATAAGACCTGGTCAGATACAAACTATATTTGGTTTATATTAAACCTCTCTTCCACAACCAAATGTTTTCTTAAACATAGATTTAAACAACAATAATGCTTATCAGGGAATACGTCGATATAATTGGTGGTGTTGGAGAGGACTTATGGAAGTCGTTTTTGGAGTTGTTTATTTTTCCATAGACGACATTGATTGAACTTCTTTTTGTAACCAATGTAAACAAAATGGTGGTGATAATAACACAATTAGGCTCAATCAAGCTCCATGTTACAATATTTATTTTAACTTTGCAATAATCGTTAAACAAATAAACACAAAACATTCAGTTGAATGATAAAATAGAGGTTTTGTAGTTGATATAAATCAGAGAGCAAATTTCACAAGGTTTTATTTCTGCAGTAACCAATGTATATATTCATGCACCAGGCCAATACAATGACACGAATACACAATTTGTGTGTGATAGCGGTAACAAGTCTGTAAAAATTAATTCTTTATCTCTTATGTTAAGAATTTAAAAAATAAAATACATTTTAAAGAAATTCATTTATGTATAAACTAGACCAATTCAGACTTTAAGTTGTTGGCATGTGAATTGGTTGAGTTTATTTAAGGAATGACTAATATTTTTTCTGTCTATGAAGAAATAACATGAAAAATTTGGTGCACACTGAATAAGTCATGTAGCGTGTTATTTAACAGTGTGCACCACATTTTTTTATGTTATTTCGAATAGACAGAAAAAATATTACAGCCATTTCTTATAATTTAGTTCTAAATTCCATTTTAAAGTGTAGAAAACCATAAAAAAATGTTGATGACGTCACGGTCACATGACTAAATTATGTCTATGGGCTCATAACAAAATTATGTCAGCCAATCAGAAGACGTGTTACATCCAAAATTAAATTATATACTAATAAATTCCCTTGAAAGGGCGTTTAGTCCTATAATAATTTTATTCTAAATTATGGAAGTTTATAATGTTCTAAATTTTGTTTTAGCTTGTTGTTGGAAAGAAGAAATCTGGTAGCCAAGGGGATAACAGTACAATTGTTGTAAGTGTTGGGGAGATGGTTCTTCTAAACTTAGCAGAATATGAAAAGGAGTGGCCTCAAGTTGCCCAAGTGATCAATTCTGATGAGGAGACCTGCATGATCCATTGGTTCAGAGGATCCCAAACCAAACCATGGAAGCCATGTAGTAGAGCGATACCAGGGAAAAAAGGAAAACGTGAAGCCTGGACACAGACAATCAATATAACAGAAATCATAAGGAACAGTTTTTGTTTAACAAAGGGGGGTTTCTTACCTAAAAATGTAAAAGAGTTTTGTAAAAGTCATGAACTTCAAGCCAAGATTTAAGAATTATCAATGCTTAATATTATAATTTAATATGCATATTTATTGGAAAAACAGTTATTTTAAATTTTGGAAGTTTATCAATATTATCAAAAAATAAATACTTGCAAATAACATGAACATTAACTTTAGAAACCACATACCTTATAAAATAATTTTAGAGTAAGCTTATATATTATGTGTCCTGCATTTTACCTTCCCAATTGTTTAGGGAGTTCTTGTCTGTTGAAGATCCATTGGTGGCCTTAAGTTGTTTATACCTTTCGGTTGGTTAGCTGTCCCCAATTTCCATTCCTATTTGATTATTCTTGAATTAAAAAATTTGGTAGCACAGAACTTTAAATTAACTCTTATCATATTTATTTCAATAATTTTCTTACCATGTTTTGAAAACCATCTTTTCTATATCAGTCAATGTGGGGAGACAAATTGTTTTTGTTAGGTTCATCTGCTTATTTTCCAACTGATTATCTCCTATATTGATATGGAAAAATCTATGAATTTTATACTGTTACAATGCAAATATGTAGGCAATACTGACCCATTCATTTTTGGAGTTTCCCACTTCATATTTATATAACGTTTTTTGTCAGATATCATTTTCAACATGGAAAAACATCAAAACTTCCTGCTTTTTTATTTTAATTTGCATTTGTCATTCTGATTTACAAGAGTATGAGTGCAATCAATTTTTTAATAAGAATTAATTGCTAACACGTTTTGATGATGCCAAAAAAACAGGTCTTTTGTATGATGATATCAAGTTGGTAGGCATGAAAAATCAAAAATCTGACAGTATGAAGTACAAAATGCATTTAATATTAAATTTCTGTAAGGGATTTCATCTAGGTGATTTTTTTTATAATTTGAAAAAATAAATTTGTCCATTACTTCACTAGTGTTAAAAAATACTAAAATGAATTTTCCTATGCCCAAACAAGGATGTTACTGGTAGAAGGGCAATATATTTTTGGACTGTGTGTAAGTCTGTCTTTTCCCTTTCATGGTTACACTTTTGGGCAAGGTAGTTTTAGAGAAAGTTGAATTTCAATCAACTGCAAAATGAGTACACAATTTGATCTTGATAAGTATTTCTAATCTTTATAATCCCAGGAGAAAACGATAATGAGAGTGGGGTATCTGTGTACTATGAACAGAATATTGTTATTATGCTAAATGTTAATGAATGTATTGTTTAATCCTGAAATATATGTGGGTAACTATTTTTGGCATAAATGAATTGACTGCTGGAATAATGTTCATATATTTAAATGAAAGCAATATTATGTAAATGTATATTATGTTAAGAACAGTGTTAAGGGGAGAAAAGTTTAGGTATTTTTTATTAGATTAAAATTGTTACCCTTGTCAATTTTGATATAACTTGTAAACAAAATGTGCTTCATGTTTATGCACAATATTAAGCCTGTGTATTATTGTCATCATTTTCATATAACTATTGAGAGAAAAAAATATGTTATCAAACTACAACTGCATATGGTTTATTTGTTGGCTATTATCATGTTCCAAGAAAAACTTCACATAACATGTAAGAGAATGTCAACAATAAAGATTTGAATACATCATCAAGCATGAATCATTAAAAATACAACCATAACACTTTTTGAACAAAGATCTAGCAAGTAAATTAGGTAGATGTAGAAAATTCCAATAAGACAACAAAGCAAAGCTGCAGACTTAGTACAAACTTACATTTTAGTACACAAAAGAAAGGGCTAGTAAATCAGGAATATGTTCAAATCCCAATGAATCTACAATGCAAGCTCGTAACTTTTAAATGTGCATCATTATCACTGTAGTACAAATAACTGGCAAGTGATTACAAGGAAGTCAGGGATATGTGGTAAAATTCCAATGAGACAACATAGAAAAGCTTTTTAATTTTTAAAAGAACAACAATTCAATTCAGTTTAGTTAACAAAAACCTGGCAAATAAATCAACTTATCTAGATATATGTGTTACCAGTTTAGAAAATTCAAAATGGACAATAAGAAGAGCTTCTAATTGCAAATCAAGTACAACCACATGCTTTAACAGGATTTGTTTCAACATGTTTTGATTTTGTAGTTGTTATTTGTGTGCTACACAGCATTTATTACCATCCTCACTTCTGTGAATTTGCTGACATCTTCTAATTAAATCTATAAGGAGCACAATATATGTAGTCTTCACAGGCTCTATGGGACACAATATGTAACTTTACCCTGGTCTGTGCACAGCACATGATTTATAGTCTTCAATGAGACTGCAGTGCACAGGATTTATAATCTTGACTTGGTCTGTGCGCCGCACAGGATTTATATTCTTCACTTGGTCTGTGCGCCGCACAGGATTTATAATCTTCACTTGGTCTGTGCGCCGCACAGGACTTATATTCTTCACTTGGTCTGTGCGTCGCACAGGATTTATAGTCTTCACTTGTTTTGTGCACCGCACAGGAATTTTAGTCTTCAACAGGTCTGTGCGACGCACAGGATTTTTAGTCTTCAACAGGATTTATAGTTTTTTAAAACAGGTCTGTGCGTCGCACAGGATTTATAATCTTCACTTGGTCTGTGCGCCGCACAGGATTTATAATCCTTACTTGGTATGTGTGGTGCAAAGGATTTATATTTATCAATAGGTCTGTGTGCTGGATGGGATTTTTTTCCATGATGTGATATTTAAATTGGTTGTCTATTGTTTCCATGGTAACAAGCTTTGACATGTAAAATCCATGAAATTCATTATTTAGTTAAATTCCATATTAAATAATTACTCCAAATTTAAATAATACAGTGTTTAAAGTTAAATTAATCAGTTAAGAAGAGGGAAAATTAATTATCTACCTCATAATTGTATGTGATAAATGTCTTATCTAAAACTACATAAGCATAAACATTGAATATTTAAGTATGTATATAAAATTAGAACAAAATCTCTGTACAACATTTCACCACCATACATATGATAAATACGCGACACACAACGTACATCATATCTACTTGGCAACTATTAACAAAATACAAATACACTTTCACGAATCACTTTAGCTTTTATTTCGTTTTTAATGTATAGCTTAAATATGTCGACTTTTCCCTATCATGTAATTGTTTTTATTTATGAAATCAATAATAACTTAATGGCTGTTTTGTCCCAACTGAAAATATTATTTGTTTATAAATTTTTATCTACAGATTAACACAACAAAGCGTTTATTTAAAAAAACTTGAAAGCTTTTTATTGGTATTTTTCTTTCGTATTCAATATTTATCAAATCAAAAAGAACAATTCTACTTCATATTCAATTAAATAATCCATATATGCATTAAAGATAATGACAATGTAGGTTTTTTTATTATTTTAAATTAAAAAAGCATATGTATAAATACTCTTAACTTTTTTCACTTAGAATCACTCTGAGTGTTATCGAGAAGAAAATGAAGACTTTACTGGGATTTTCTATGTCTCTGTGTTATATAACTGCACACATATTTCCAGAACAAAACAACATGTTTGAAAATAAATTGCTTAAGATAGACATAACTTGTCATCCAACGACATCCAGTGAACATTGGATAAGTAAACCGTCTAAAGTTCAATGTGCCAGGCTTTGCTTCATGACTAACCGAGAGCCGTGTTCTGCAATGATATGGAATACTCTCGAAGAAACTTGCTGGATAATTGAATCTTCTGAGCCAATGACAATCAATGCTGACAATTTAATGACAGATTTGAACGTTTATGTTATTCCGAAAGAAGGTCAGTTTATACAGAAGTATTAGTATTGTAGCTATGTAAATAAAAAACCATGATTATCCTTAACATATAAAATCTTGTATTATGGTTGTCAAGATGAGATTTACAGTGTCGACAGTTTTGATGCCTTCACATGAACAATATGAGAAAAACTTTAAAAGTCGTCTGGAAAAGGCTGAACCATCAGATCGATACAAAACTTACAAAAAATTACAAAGATGAAAATGATTAAGACCAAATAACAGAAGATACCGACCAAAAAGTAGACGCACTTACTGTCAATATTCAAAATCAAATTTCAACTAATAAATAATATGTTAAAATATAAAATCTAACTGTTCTCATTTATCGTATTGAATCTAAATGCGTTATAAACTGCTCAACAATTATCAGAAGACGATATAAGAAAACAAAGCAAAACAACCAGCCTTCAACAAAGAGCAAATCACTTACTGTATATAGTATTTTAAATGACTCTGCATGACAAAAATAGAAACAAGACGGTGTAAATTATATATTTCAGAAGCGCTTTTCTGTATTTGACTTCAACAGGAACGCTCAAAGCTGGATAATTGGTATCCATAACACTTATAAAACTTCATGAACAACCTTGAAAATAGTCAGATACAACAAATGTCAACTTTGGGCGACGACAATGAAATCTTAGTTTCTTTAAAGGTTGCTCTTTGTAAATACAGCTGTTTCTCAAACCACGCCTCTTTTGGAGAGATTAAGAATTTTCAAAGATAAGTAATTTTGTTTACATACTGTTTCCCAATTCTGATCTGAAGGTTGCACCTCATAGAGAGTTAACTTAGGAATTTTACCAGTAAATATACATGTGAATATTGTTTATATTGAAATTTGTGATAGCTGTTCAGCCGAGGTAGTGTAGTTATGAATTTAATGTTAGTTAAACTCTTCGGGGCATATAAACGTTAAAAATATGCCACACAGCCCTATATTTTGACCTCTGAAAAATATAGTAGTGCATATGAACTTTCCATTCTAGGATATGGTAAACTTCATAGTAAAAGTGGTACAGTATGAGCCGTAAAGATAGTTCCAATGGGAAAATGCATTGTCAATATTTACAGAAATGCAACCTATAAGTTTCAGATTTTTAAACGAACAATTTAAGAAAGGCTCATTACCGCATTACTGACTACTGAGCCAAATATACTCTCGGAGACAGTATCGACCAAGTGCTGTAAGAAAAAAAAGCTTCATGAGTCCGATGAGCATTTGTAGATTTATCCTCATCACGAAAGCTCAAAATGTGAATCACTTGAAAAAAAACAACAAAGTCTTAATATTTAATAGCATCCAATATGACAGCTAACAATTATAGTACTCTATTATATAATTCTGTTAAAATGGGGATATTTAATTTTTGATAGGTTGCACAGACATTGGATACTATTTCGATTCCCTTACAAACACTTGCTTGAAATTCTTTTCCACCAGTGGTAAAACCTGGTACGATGCAAGAACGCATTGCCAACAAAATGGCGGAGATTTGATAACCATCACAACAGCAGAAAAGTGGAATTTTGTTAACTCTTTCCTAAGTTGTAAGTATTACATAAAATCTAAAATCCACTGTAAGTAAAATAACCAACATTTAATCGTAACGAGAACAAGGGCCATAAAACCCAAATACTTAGGCTCATACTCAAAGCAACCCCTGGTTATCAGGGGAGTAAAGATGCCCAATATCTAGATCATAAAACAAATAGGTGAAAACTCACAATAAAGGAAATGATGATACCCCCTTAAACTTGCCAGATCCCGCGAAACATTTTTGACTGTGCCATATCATTTTATTACTATGTAATGAAAAACAAAATACTTCAAAATGAATGTTGATCGCAAACAAAGAAAAATTAAAGTTTTATGCATTCTTGGCAGAAAAACGAATAACCTACATAGTTCTATTTTCACTGTTGGTACTAGTATCTGAATATCCTGGTCACTCCCTACATTTAACACTAATATATATATCACTGTTAATAAAAGTGTTAAGAATCTGAACACTTTTTGAACACCCTTTTGTAACACTTCTGGAACGCGTAACGGTGTTCTAAACATTAACATTGGTGTTCCAGTTTTTAATAGTATGTGTGCATCTTTCGAACGCTATGTGTGTTATTCTTGAACGGATAGTGTGTACTCCTTGAACGCCGAGTGTTTGAATCTGGAACGCGTAACAGTGTTCTAAATATTAACTTTGGTGTTCCAGTTTTTAACATCATGTGTACTCCTTGAACGCCTAGTGTTTGAATCTGGAACATGACCTTGTGAGCAAAATTGTATGCCGTTACGCGTTCCAAGCCTTGTAACACTTCTGGAACGCTCGGACTGTGTTCCAGAAGTATGTGTTAATATCCAGAACACATAGTGTATACATATGCATGTATTAGTGGAACACAATTTTACATGTTCCAGAAAAAAGTGTTCTATTCTCTGAAACATTATTGTGGTCTTGTAAAACAAATAATTAAATTAATTAAAAACATCTTTAATTGATTAAAAGAGGCAAAATTAAAAAAAAAAGTACAATACAATGTGAAATATTGAAGCAACTTTAAAATGACAAGTTAGACAAATTAAAAATATAACATTTGTAATTTGCAAAAATTAATGTGTCCAAATATTTAACCATAAACAAATTGTTCGTCATATTTAAAATTAGTATGTAACAACAAAGTTTAGTGATTTATGAACACAGTTTAACTCATCGTTTGCAACTTCTCAAGTCAAGCACTGTCCTGAATTACTCGTTTATCACCAATATTTTCGATGATCCACAGCTTTCATAGCACTCAGATAGTCAATATCAACCATAAAATACCCTGTGTATATGCTGCTACTAGTCGAGTCGGTGTTCATGTAACACTGCTACCTTAGGTACTTTTGAACATGATTTGAGTCGTCTACAACTGATTTTGAGCTGCCATTTTTTAGAACATTCGTCTTTTGAGCTTCCATTTTTTAGAACATTCGTCTCCTTGGGTTATAACTACTCTTTAACCTTGTTATCCATCAACTGTGAGTTCTAAAATATGAAATATAAAGTGTATGAGTAAACAAATTATGGATCATGTCGATATTCCTTAAGAATTAGAATTAAACTCTTATTTCGTTTTTTTAATTCCATTATACTTGTCAGCCTTATTAGATAATTAAGATACATTTGTTAAAGAGTGGTATACATGCATTTTCAAGTATATGGGCTCTCATGTTCTATAGCTTTTAAAAAAAGATGGTAGGAAGTGTCCAGCAAATGCTCATACAGTAGGTGTTTTAGGCAAAACTTTGTCGTTAGACCTGTCACTAAACTAACTGCTCACATTTCTAGAAACTAACTACTTTTTGCCTCTTTTTTTTTTAAAGATATGTAGTAATTTCACTTATGATCTGTATACGGTAATTCCAATTTAAATTGATGTTATTATATCGAATTTAGCTCAAATAGTTTTCTGATTATAATGTACACCAGTGAATGGTGCACATTTTATTGATAAATCTAAAATAACAAAACTTGTAAGAAGTCAATGGGCACTCCTAAAATTCTTAAACTTGCATATGAAAGTACTTTTATGGTGCAGGATAAGTAGTCATCTCTTGTACTGCGAAATTTTCTCTTCATTCTCGGCGAGGTATGCACGAACAAATACCCCTCAGTACTGTAGTTGTGTTTGTACCCTATAAAAGTAACATAAGAATACATAACAATGCATGTATGAACGGTGGACATTTGCTAAAATGAATTACTGTAAATTCAGAAATTATTGCGAGGTTTTTATTATTGCGAATAATGCGACTGAGTTGTAAACGCAATAATTAAAACTCGCATTTTGTAATATTTTAACTGAATTAAGCATGACTTTTCTCAAAATCGTAAAAATTAAAATCGCATTCAAGTGTAAAATGACAAAATCACAATAATAAATGCACGCAATAATTTCTGAATTTACAGTACTAAGATTTAAGTATTTAAGAATGAGAAAGCTTTTTATATAACATATACATAAGAAATTTAAAATTAGTGTTGCAGTATGCCTTTTTACAAACTTCTGTCTTGACATTGGAACACATGGTGTTCAGAGAAAACGATTAGCTGGAACGTTTCATGTTCGAAACTAAAACACATTTACAATAGCAACGATATCATTAAACATTTACGTATTAATTTACATTGGTTATCTTTTTTTAAAGCATGATCATTTAAATATATTCTCTCAATGAACCTCCTACTTTTTGAATCAAATTATGGCATAACAGCACCGTTATGTGTTGACACAAAATGTTCTACTTCCATTTATACTTCAGTGTGTCCTGTGAAAGTAGAAATTTGTTGATTTAATATTAAAAAAAATGTGTGATAAATATAGATAACTAAACATACCTTTACTGTAATTTTCTTCAGTGAAGCTTCTTCAATCACGACCAAAAACCCCACTTCCGGTACATTAAATACGTCACGCGCTGTTATGTACGCGGGCATGTTTCGAACACATGGCGTTCGGGGGGAAATGGTAAATTTGAACGCATCATGTTCGACGCCAGAACGCTTTTACAATAGCAACGTTTTCATGAGCATTTACACATTTACATTGTAAAAAAATATACCCAAAGAACTTAAGTCCTTTAGAAAGAAGATTTATACTAAAGATCAATCGTTTGCACGCTTTTATAAATACGCTCTTTCATTTTTTTTTACCAAACTATAATTTGCTTATGTTGATACAGCTAAAATACATTTATCGTCAAATTATAGTGCGAATCACCCTTATTCATCGTCTGTTTGACTCTGAAGCGATGAAATATTTTTTCACTCCCCATTACAATATTAGAACATTTCTAGTGTTCAATTTAGAACACTTGTCTTGAACATGTGCGTTCAAAGACTGAACACAATGTGTTATATTCTTTAACGCTGGCGTTCAATGTGGAACACGAATGTTAATAACTGAACATATTGTGTTTAAAAATGGAACGCGTCTAGACGCGTCAGGCGTCCGTATTTACACTTTCGGTATTTAGCTGTATCCTGCCTCCAAATGACCTTAGATCGACTCCAAATCACCTTTTGACGTCAAGCAACAAACAATTTTAAATTGTGACGTCAAATATTTTAAATTATGATGTCAAAGTTTACGGGAACCTGTGTGACTTTATGTAATGGCGGACAAATTTGCATACAAGTGTAAATACGTCTATTGCAGTGCAGAAACGTCGCACGATACTGGTGTCACCTAACGTTACACACTCAAAGACGTAAGACAAAATAAAACGTTGGAATGCGGCCTGTTGTTCAGATGGCTTTTTACAATAAACTGTAAAGTATTGATTTTTTTTCTTAAGAAAGGATTTTTTTCTCAGATAAAAGATGTTAAGCTTTAGTTTTATTAACAAATAAAAAATAAAAAAAGTAACTTGAATTGAAACCATTTTTAAAATTATATATATTTTAATTATAAGAGCAATCGATTTCTTTTTTTTATGGATAAACTATGCACTGCAAATGCAATAATTTTTGCACTGCAGAATGTCAAGGCAAAAGGACTATACGGCATATCTAG
This sequence comes from Mytilus trossulus, assembly GCF_036588685.1. Taxonomy (NCBI): domain Eukaryota; kingdom Metazoa; phylum Mollusca; class Bivalvia; order Mytilida; family Mytilidae; genus Mytilus; species Mytilus trossulus. Next base: position 13,601,678 of record NC_086378.1, on the reverse strand, counting down.
CATGGCAGTTCTGCACAAATATATGCAAGGAAATAAGCGGGAACAATTGTTATAGCTGTTTTTTTTTCTATTAATTTGTATTATAGCGGATCCGACTATATTAGTCCGGAAAACACGTCAGTTCCACGAGGAAATCTCTCTCCCCACCCTTCTTTGTGAATCGGTATAGCTTCAACATAACACATTAATTTTAAAGTTTACTTATTAAGCAACAAAATAAAAAAAGCCGTATTCCAAATCGTTTGTGAAAACCGCAATCATGACATTAGACGGAACGTTAGAAGCATATTTTATTAAATAACGTCAAAATCGTATGTGGGGACATTGTATCGGACATTTTAGTTTTATCTGATATTTTGTATATTAGATTTAATTTAAGGGAATTTAATGTCAAAATAGTGATATTTTTTTTTACTTTTATCCATTATAAATTTTTTTATGTAGCGAATGGCACTGTATCAGATAAACAACATGAAAACGCAGAAAACGTAACCCTACGCTTAATTTGGTTTGAAGGGGACAACATGTCGGACATTGCTAATCAACTCGAATAAAAAGAATTTGTTTTAAAATTTCATGATTATTGCATGAGGCGAAAGTGTGATCTTTGTACAAAATACTAGTATAAGAATTATTTACTTTCGAGATGGGGTTTGCTCTGGAATTCCCTTTTTGGGACAATTTAAAAAAAAAATACGGCAACCTTTCGTGCATGGGACACATAATTTGTATCATCTTGATCCCTCTTTCTTATATTTCCGTTTTTTCGAGAGAGAAAAATCGACATTACGTCATCGCCCACTTATAAATTGCTTGTTCTCGACAAATTTTTATATCGTTTGGTAAAAAAAAATATATGTTTTTTACGGTATTCAGAATTTCACAATACTAAAAGTGTAACGCGGGACAAGGAAATCTTATTGCAAAATAAAGGTTTTATTGAGTTTTAATTAATGAAAATTGTCTGTTACATAAACAAAATTGCAATAATCTGAAAGAAAAATTTAAAAGCTTTAAAATGATATACAACACTTTATAATATCATTTTTTATGTTTAAAAATTAACAAGATGAATGTGTCTTGTCCGCAATTTCACAAAAGTGACACCAGTAGCGTATGACGTTTCATAGTCTTCAAAAGCCCATGTTTTTATATTTTAGGCAAGCAAAACATGTGGATTGGATTAAAGGCAGAACAATGGGTAAATGGGGACCCATTCATAAATGTATTTAGTTCACTAACACAGTTTAACCACCAAGACAGCGAATACCGTGATGATAATGAAAAAGATTGTACAGTGATGTACTTGGGAGGTGTTTATGAATTTCAGGATGAAAGTTGCAATATTCGAGTTCGGAGTAATTATCTCTGTGAAATAACGATGTCATAAATATGTCACGAATACCCCATCACCGTTTTTCATATTCTATCGTAATTTTTCAGATATTAGATTTAACGTTTATAACAATAGTGAATTTACCACGTATTGAGCATGTCACCGATTGAAGTTTTTATGATTGTGATATGAATTGGTGTATAAGTGGCGTTAAGCAGTAGGATGACACCGTTTTGATGTGATATGAGAAAACCTAATGTTTTGTTCTAATCGACATACAAATTAGTAGTGAATATGCTTAACACGCGTTTCGTGTACACAAGACCCATCAGTGACGCCCAGATCAAAATAGTTATATATAAAGCCAAACAAGTTGAAGAGCATTGAAGACTGAAAAATCCAAAAATTCCAAAACGTTGTGCCAAATACGGCGAAGTTAATCAATGCCTGGGATACCAAAATTCTTAGTTTTTCGAAAAATGCAAAGTTTTGTAAACAGGCAATTTATTAAAATGAACATATAATTGATATTCCTGTCAACATCGAAGTGTTGACACTCATGACTGGGCTGATGATACCCTAGGGAACACAACGTCTACCAGCAGTGGCATCGACCCAGTGGGGATAAAATGTTATCAAAGGTAAATCGGATTTGAATGTTAACCTTGCCAATATACCTCATCTCCTTATTTTTAAACTGATACAGTCAAAAGTTATCGATCCACAGGAACATTTTACTATTTTTTCTACTATTGTATTATCCTTACTATCGTAATGACCAATGAAATTTAAAAGTTAAATAATGTTGTAACAGGCGGTGTTTTATATGTCATACAGAGATATTTAAGAAGTTCGCTACTCAGTTTCAAAATAACAAACTTTTCATAATACTAGTATATATTGATAGGAGATTTATAAATGAATAAGAAGAGCAAAAAATATATAGGTCAATGTGCTTGTAATCGAAATATTAGCCATTAAAATTTAAAAGGGAAAGGTTATCTCTTGATTTATATTAGCTGTTTCATTGATATGATAAAGTTTTCAAAAACTATTAAAAATAATTAAGATTCTAGAAGACTTTTGCAGATGGCTTATAATTATGCATGTTGAATTTTGTTTTTTTTAAGTACATACATGTAGCTTGTACTTCCTCTCGATTAAGAGAGTTGTTATCGATTCGTTGGTTGAATTTTAGATTTTATTTTGCGATTTGGCATATCCCGTTTTGAATGTTCCAAAGATTTCCCACAATTACCAACGGTGAATATAAAATTTGAAATCCGGTAAATTTTAATGGCTACGAATTTCCGGAACGTTCGATTTACATTATCCGGAAATTCGGGTCTGTCAATTTTTAACGGATTTTAAATTTTATATTCACCGGAAGTCACGTGCCGTTGGTAATTGTGGGAAATCTTTGCCAAACAAAATAAATATCCCCCCACTTCAAATGGAATCTTATCTTGTTTTATCCTTTATTTTGGATATTTCTGGAAATATTTTACATCAATAAGCACAAAAAAGGTACGGCTTTGTAACTACGTAAACATTTTCAACCGGCAATAAAAATTTCTTGTCAAAATTAGGTTTCAAAGTTCCCCCCAAAATTTACTCTCAAACTCCAGACGTAAAAAATGGCTTCGGCGTTATGACGTTGTAGGAAGGCGTCCCAGAAAAAAATAAAAATAGCCTTGCCAAATGTCATAATTATTTGGACTACTATGATTGGAGAGGTAAATAACTTTGTGTCTATCTTCTGGTCCAGACACCAATGAAAACTATTTATACGTGTAGCAAGAAAACATCACGAAAACATACATGTCAGTGATGTCACAAATCATTGCAGTACTATTAAGGATTTGTAACTGATAAAAAATAAAGGCATGCAATATTCTTTAGTATGAACGGTTCGAATATGTTACAAATTCGTAAATAGCATAAATACAACTTATGACTTCATTCATCAGCATATTCTTATTCATTACATATAACGATTAGTCTCGGGATTGTTGTAGATTGGAGAAGTAGGGCATCTTATTCACCTTTGGACTAATCATGAAGAGAATATCAAGTCTGTTGTCTATGAGTGTTTAAATATTGATTAAGGACCATAGCTCTGGCTTATCTTAAAGAGAAACAAAATTGCTATTTCATTCATAACATGTTACATTTTTTTGTTATACAAAACAATGTAATTTCTGCAAAATATCTGTACACACAATCGTGAAATACATAAATATATATAATTCGTCTAAACACCAGACCAACAATGTTATTTCTGTAAACTTGTTTCGAAATTTGTTTTCGTCCTCACATCAATCGAAATTATGCTACTGAGATATCATGACACAAAATCGCCTACACTGTATCCGACGCGCTAGATAACTCGACCACTTTGCAATTGGCTTCATAATAATAAAGCTTTTGGTGGCCAGGGGTTATCTTTCCTCGTCATTTTTTATAATTTAGCGTCGTTATACAGTATATGCTAAATATAATGTATTAAGTTCAGCTGAATTAGTTACAGATGAGCTGCAATATCTACTGTAAAGGATCCTACAAATTAATGCAAAAGAGAGTCACAGAAATAATTATTATCATAAGTACGTCTGAACCAGTGACAACTGTACAACAGATTGATCCATAACAAGCAGTGATTGTGATACATAGCTGTGTACATTCTGTAAATACTTAAAAGAAGATGTGGTATGTTGTAATGGGAACAACTCTTTACAAGATACCTATAGGCCTATACGACACAGAAAGGCCTTCAACAATTAGCGAATCCAATATCACCTATTCGCCTATAAAATTCAATAAATTCATATTTGAAGGCGGATTTGTTTTGCCTTAAGGTCAAGTTACAGTAAATGGGCTATGTCTTCGATTTCAGTAAAATTTGACATACAGCTCTGGCTCGATGAACTTCAACTGAAAATCGAAATAATAATGCATTTTTCTAAATTATCATTTGAAATATTACTGATTGAATTCTTACAAAATGGGTGAACATTTGTATAGAAAGCACATAAAATCGGCGAAAACCCTTCTAAAATTTTTCTTAAAATCGCCAAATCTCTAATTCTACTCCATAGATTTTTCTTAAAAAACTATATGTTGTTGATACATAAATTTCCGTTATAATGATGCAAAATAAAGATAGGGTCACCGACTTCGTTTTTACAGTATACATCATTCAAAGTTGCGTTCTTTGTGAAAAAATCCAACAAAACGTCGAAATAATCGTAACGTTATAGCGTTGCAGGCCGTAAAACGTTGATTTTTGACGTTTTTCACTACCAATAAGGTAACAAATTTATTATTAGATAAAAAACGAAGTCGGTGACCCTATGATTATTTCATATCATTAAAACAGAAATTTTGTCAACAATATATAGTTTTTTAAGAAAAATCTATGGAGTAGAATTAGAGATCTGGCGATTTTAAGACAAATTTTAGAAGGTTTTTCGCCGATTTTGTGTGCTTTCTATACAAATGTTCACCCATAATAAGAGAAATCAATCTGCAACTTTTTAGCAAATAAAAGAGATAAATGTATTATTTTTTCGATTTTCAGTTGTAGTTCAACGAGCCAAGGTTGTATGCAAGTTTGTAGCAAAATCTGCGACATAGCCCATTTACTGTTCCTTTACCTTGAAGTGTTTTTTTTGTAAATCTTTAATCAACTATTCTCAAAATTAGTGATTACTATGTTGAAATTAAAATGCATATAACCTAGTAGTAACTACAAATTTAGTCCAGAGCGATAAACTATGTATTAATGAAGAAGACAACGAGAGACCTGTTCCACCCATTTTTTTATCTTACAGTTTCTTGAGTGTGAAATTTTCTTGATAAATGGTTGTTGCTTTCAAGGAAGGTATGAAATCAAAAATTCCAAATGGTGAAATTTTATCATCTCTTCGTAAATATTACGGACGCCATCACGAGTCGGTTTACCGTTATGGGAAAATCGTTTCACAAATGCTATCAGATATCTTCCTTTCGTCGTAACTACAACCCCCTACCCTTTCATAAATGTTACCTACCGAATAAGACTATTTACCGGATTTGTTATCGCAAAAGCAACACGACGAATGACACATGCTGAACATGGTCTACTTACCCTTCCGGAGCACCTGAGACCACCCCTAGTTTTTGGTGGGGTTCGTGTTGTTTATTCTTTAGTTATCTATGATGTGTCATGTGAACTATTGTTTTTCTGTTCGTCTTTTTCATTTTTAGCCATGGCCTTGTCAATTTGTTTTTGATATATGAGTTTGACTGTCCCTGTGGTATCTCTCGTCCCTCTTTTAAATGCATTTTTTTTTTATCTAAAAATCAAAAAAACGAGAACTGTTAATTTCGTAATGTCAAAAGTTTTAATTGCAAAACTGTTTACTGGGAAATGTTTCACAGGCTTTTATGAAAAAAAACCCCTATTCTAGGCTGTGAAAAATATTAGTATATGTAGATGTTTGTGCTTTAAACAGTTTAGTAAATATTATGTACATTTGTACACATCTTTAAAGTATCACGCAAATAGTTTTAAAAAACAAAGAATGTGGGATATACTAGACAATGCGATACCTCTTCACGTGAGACAAAATCAAGTAGATGCAAACAACTATAGGTCATAGTAAGGCCTTCAAAAATGAGCAAAACACAGTCAGCTTCAAAAGTCTTTTGAAAGATAAATGTAAAACAATTCAATCACAACTTGCTATTCCACTCCAAGGAAAATTCAAGTCGAAAAGTCCGGTATTAAATGGCAAATCAAACGAATTGAACGAAACTATCATACTCCTGACTATGAACAGGTATATCTTAATTTATCATATGTTTAGTTGTAAATACAGTAGTTTTGCATATGTGATAAATAGCCTGTTGTTTAATCCATATCGGGTAACTTTGATGCGCACCCTTTATCGCATGCCCTTTATCACACCCCTACCCTTTATCGCACCCCTACCCTTTATCACACCCCTACTTTTTTATTTTTATTTTTTTTTACATGAAGTCAGTTTTATTTTATTTTGCTCAAGAATTTTTCCTCAAAATAGGTCATTTTTTAAATGACATCATTGTTAGGTATGTGACGTCATGAACGTCAAGTTTTCTATATTGTATGTGACGTCACGAACGTCAAGCTTTCATATTTTTGGCACACTAAATGCAACTATAAAAAGTACAAAACACACAAATAAATACAATAATAAACACAATATGTTTTTAAAACAACAGCACGCAAATTGTAAGGTGCTTCGGATAAGTAATTGAGCAGTTTGAAACAAGACAAAAGTAGAACTGAAGGTAACCCAGTGCTATGGATCAGAAAACAGTTCATATAATATAATACTCTTTTGTTGAAATATATGATAAAGTGTATAATACATGTCAAAATCCGTATCACATGCCGTATCACCCTCGACCAATATCATCCCTCGGGCCTAAAGGCCCTTGGGCTGATATTGATGTCTCGGGATGATACGACATATGATACGGATTTTGCCATGTATTATTCTCTATGTATACAATTGTTGATTGAACCTGATTTTATAGCAAGGTAAACATCGCATTTGTATGACAGTCGCATGAAATTAAATGCCATCATATTGACAAATAAAACAGACAATAACAAGTAAACATTTCAGAAATGGGGGCAAAGTAGTCAGCATTATGGAGAAATTTCACTATATAAAACAAAAATATTTCAACAAGGAATTACAAAAAAGCATAGGCAAAGTACAGACTTATAAAAACAGAAATACTTAAAAATTACAACAACACAAGAAAACATTGACAAAAAGTGCACAGCGACACAAACATGATGTTTTAAAGAATTGACTAAACCGTGAAGGTTATTTTTTTACACGGATAAATAAAATAACGCTGTAACACCTTGTCAAATAACAAACAAAGTCAGTATATATAATATTTACTTCAAGAATATCATTCATTATTGTGTAGTCAATATGAAATATTTATCAAAAATGTCTACATGTCTGTTTTACAAAAAATTATAAACGATAGTCATGAACGTTTTCAAACACACATTATCAAATAGAAATAAGAAAATTTTGTATGAATGCCAATACGTCAACTATATATCCACACCAAGTAATAGTAAATCATTATAAGTCGGCTTTGGCTCAAATTGAACAGCAAGCTATATCGGGCCCCAACAAAAAGTGTAAACCAAAGGTCTTATCTACATAAAAAAAAACCGAGAAACACTTAGGAACCACACAAACATTTATCGTATTCATGTTCCTGACTTAGTACAGATGTAAACAAATGCATCGAGTTTAAACGTTTTAATAGCCATCAACCTTCACCCTAATCATGCACAACAGTGTAACTTCACATTATAGAAAGACACACTTTTAATAATTTTAACATTGATTAAAACAGCTAAACTAAGAGAAAATAAAATAAAGAAAATAGACAAAAAACGGAACTTCAATAAAAACGATAAAATTACATATATGTCTGTCTTGATTATTTAGTATTGTTTGCTTCCTCTACCATAATTGTGACATGCTAAAACATGTCTTTTTCTTTTACTTCTTTGGATTTAAGTTTGATCAAGTAAGAAAGAAAAAAACTAATGTTATTTCACTTTATTTATGGTCTATTAAATACTTTTTTCATTTCTAATCAATTGACTTAATTTGCTGGTCTGAAAAGAGGACTTGACCGGACGTAAACTATGATTCAAGGGCGACGAAGCAGTTCATGATATCACGAAGTTGTCAAAACTGATAAATGAAGGTAAGACAATTGTTATTTAGAACAACACGACAGCAGTACATCGATTTTAAAATATCGCACATCGATAAGAAAGAGACACAACAAGCTTGACAACAACAAAGGGATGAGGTAACAAAATCAAAAGTTATAATTCGATATTATTAAACATAAAGCTTTATAATAATCAATAACGTCATCGCCACCATATAAAGACTCCATATTGTTATATTTTACATACCGAGCAGATGACATAAGCTCATCGTGTTTAGTATTTATAATATAGAGTTCAACTAGTTAACGGGTATGGTATTGGATTGCATGAACACATTTGTTAGTATCAATTTTATTGACTTTTTTAGTGATGAACACTTAACTTCGAATACTTAATATATAACCGTGCACACTGTGTAATATACAGTTTGATTATTCTGACTCAATTTAATATTCAATATAAAACCATGTTGATAAACTAAGTATTTCATATACCTCATTGGCATATAGTTTGCTTAGTTGACCTGAAAAAAAAATCAAATAATCGCATAAACGGAATATAAACTAATGTCTTACATTTAATATACCAATAAGATTTAAAAAAGACAAATACGTATAAGATGAAATAAGAAAATAATGCATTATTGGACAATTTTGGAAACCTTAATGTGTTCTATTAAATTACTATCTCTTTTTTTCTCATTTGCTAATAGTTATGAAATATTCTTTGAGAAAGTTTTTGGTAAAACTCACGAGTTGGTAATGCAAGATTTGGAATAACGTCCGTGTAAAACTGTTTAATTTTTCATTTTTACACATGATATGCTAGTAATACACTCAACAAAAAAGACCTGCATTCAGTTCAAATTTCAGTTGTCAGTATATTTGAAAAAATAAGTCTAACAAAGTGTGATCAAAATCATATAGGCATTTCCAAGTACTTTTTTGCATATGCATTCCACGAAATTATAAAATAATGCAAGTTTGATTGTATAACAACAAAAACGTTTAGATAAAGACTTCTTGAAATTGACGAAATTTAATCTTATTTTTAACGTTTGACATACATTTGGATATTGCTTCACGACTTTCTTAATCATCGTAAGAACTAAGGAATTTTTGTATAACATCAATGATTTTCAAGTCTCTTCAAAATATCTTTTAGTGTTTTTTTTTGTAATGTTAGTTTTTCAAAACAATGACCTAAATATAGATATATAACTTACCTATCATTGTGTATTTCTGCAAATGAACATCATCTTATTCATAAATGAACGAATACACCTTCTTTAAATTCTTATGAAGTATTCATTCTTGACATTTGTATGATACAAGGAAATTACCATTGTAACTGACTCATGCGTATGTTATTCTCTAGATTTGTTTTCTATTTTTAACGTTTTATGACCGATTCAGGATAGTTGTATTGATGAAGTCTTCGTTAATTAAGTATAATCGGCCATGCGTTCATACTTTCCCTGCTCATTGCTGTAAATGACTTCATATTTGGTTGTTAAATTATGAAGGAACGTTTTTTGACGATGTGAAATTGACCTTATTTTAAAAAGAATATTCATCAGATACGTAATCATACCACATATTCCAATATCTATTAACAAAATGATTTGTAATTCATCTAAACTTATAACTGGAAAATATGTAAGTCTCTCTTGGTTTCACTGTGTATTGTTTTACCTTTTTACATTTAAAGACCAGTATGATTATGATACACACAATCAGTAATGCTACCAGGACACCTGTTGTGGCACCTATGATCAAGTCTGTATGCGGAGCTGTATTGGCTTCTGTAAAAAAGACAATACGTCAATAACCAGAAGGAAATACAGATACTTTTGTGGAAAAAAATGTAAAAAGTTATTCACCTGGAATGCAGTAAGATTAAAAACCCGGTATTTTTTTTCCTGTTTTATGAAGTACATAATAGTGCGGCAGAAGATTTCAACGATGAAAAGGATTAGAAAAAACCACCAATACCATTGCAATAAAACAAATTGATGAACAGAAAATCTAGGTCATCAAGCTCTTTAAGACCATAAGAGAATCTTATATCAACAAGATTAAATGGTTTACTCATTTTCCATGCAAATACCATTAGTTGTTAAGATTTTCTGACAGTGAAAAGCACAATAAAGGCAAATTGATTATGTAAGGGGACATAATTTAACTCAATGCATACATGAGAAATAGACAAACAGTCAACTTAGAGATGTGTTCTAGTACATGTATTGTCAAACAGATTTTGGAATAATAGTTAACTGCAATCTAAAGACTCTTGTTGTATTATCCTCATAATCTGGAAATGTTTACAGTTATATAAGGCATGCTGTAAAATGTGGAATCGACTTTAATACCAGTTTTCATGATTTGGTGCTAAAACTGTTTCTGTCAGTCAGATTAACCATAAACAGAATTGGCAATCCACTAATTCGTCCTGAATCACCATGTTTGACTTCTGTGTTGATTTGAAACATCATATATTTGGGTTTTGTTCACTCTTTAAGATGAAAAAAAAGTGAAAATCTGCCAGATGGGGTAGGGATGGAATGTTTCATTTTATTTGGGTAAGAAATGAGTGCAGACTGGTATTCTTTATTGTAAAATGATCCAAAATAAGAAGTCTATGCATCATAGGTGTCATGACTGGTTTCAAGTTTATTATGTCTTGGTTAAGGGGGATATATATTTTTACACTAAATAAATAAAGGATTTTTTTTTACCTATGTAATTTGTAAGTTTATCAATACAAAGTTGATTAAGGGCAACTATGATAAAAACAAGTCTTAAATTCCACCCCTGAGAGTAAAAATTGCTGATTCAGCAAATCTTGCCTGATCTGTAGGTAATAATGTAAAAATTTACCTACAAAATAGAAATTCATTATTTTTATGTAACTTGCACGACATTTTTAATTATAAATGCTCGCTTTGACTTTTGGCAGTGTCTGACAAATGTGCAACCACTGAAATTTGAGACGCGACATTCTTCGGTTGCATGTACATCCTATTATTTTCACCGAAATAAATAAATTGCATAATTTCTTATTTTTTTCAACACAAGTACAGCTATACTATATTTCTTGACGTTTAATTTGTAGTTCTGATGTAACATGACACCTGTTTCGAATTTTGAGCTCTAGTTTCAGATTTTTGAACATAGCGCCCTTCAATACCTAGCGCAAAAGAAGTGCTTGTTTCTCCTTTACAAGACCCATATAGTCATACCCCCTGACACCCCTCATTATTTTTCTCTAGAAGTCCTAGAATAGGCCGACCCCCCTAATTTTTTGATATTTTTTTCAAATTTTTAGCTCTAGTTTCAGATTTTTGAGCATAGCGCCCTTTGATACCTAGCGCAAAAGAAGCGCCTGTTTCTTCTCTACAAGACCGATATAGTTATTCCCCGTGACACCCCTCATTATTTTTATCTAGAAGCCCTGGAATAGGCCGACCCTCCTATTTTTTTGACATTTTTTTCAAATTTTGAGCTCTAGTTTCAGATTTTTAAACATAGCGCCCTTCGATACCTAGCGCAAAAGAAGCACCTGTTTCTCCTCTACAAGACCTATATAGTTATTCCCCGTGACACCCCTCATTGTTTTTCTGTAGAAGCCCTGGAATAGGCCGACCCCCCTAATTTTTTGACATTTTTTTCAAATTTTGAGCTCTAGATTAAACAATGACATAAAAGGTGCTATATTTTACAGGGTAGGACTACTTTTACATACGTTATAAATTGAAGTGGGTGCATTGGTCGCCCTACACCTACAAATAATCCGTTAATAGATGCAGAGTTATTGTGGTACTGAATATTAGCCTAAAAAGTTATGAGACTTGTTAAATCAATGGATTGGATAAAAACCATTTCAATTGAGTTCATTGAGTTAAAATTGCTATATTTTAACTGATTTTCTGCCTTTTTTGAATATTTTTTTATTTAACGGCCGTTGTTGTCTTATTCTGTTTTTTGGTATCTCGATATATCGCCTTATTGTTCGCTGGCTTATTGTTCGCTGGCTTATTGTTCGCTAGCTTCTGCCTGTTTTTTTTTATATAACAATTAAATCTGTGTGTTTGAACAAGTTTAAGTACAGAGGACTTTTCTGAAACTTATATATATATATATATATATATACAATATATAACTTTGACATCACCACTAGAATACAGTGAAATAAAGACTGATCATACAGTTTCAAAATATACAAGCGAGACTGATCGTACAGTGAGAAATTCAAACAAATGCAATTTTCTTATTTCTGGCTTCAAAGATCTGGTTGAAACTTAAACATCTCTTAATTAAGGCAAAGATACGAATAATGAATGTGCTGAATGAGTGTGGATTGCTATGTCTGGTTCTATTGTCAAGTGGATCAAAAGATTATGTGTAGGGACTGCAACAATTTCATGAAGAATTTTGTAAAAGAAAAAAAGTCTGTATCGTAAACGCCTAGTTTCGAGTGGGTACCAATTTAGGTCTGTCATCATTTCAGTAACTGAGCATGTTATGGAAGCGGTTGCATGAGAAGCGTGCTGCTCTTCTTTGAACTTTTTCAATTTGTAGAGTTTGTTGTTTTTGATGTGGGTCCAAAATTGTTGAGCAGTACTCTAATTTTGGTCGGACAAGAGCTTTATATCCATGAGCTTTAACTTTCGGTGATGCTATTTTTAGGTTTCTACGAACAAATCCAAGGGACTAGTTTGCTCTTGATGTCATGTTATCTATATGTTTGTCCCATTTTTAATTTGATTGAAGAGTTAGGCCTAAATATTTTGTAGAGTCAACTTTTTCTAGAGAGTGATTGTGTAATTTATAAGTAAAGTCTAAAGGTTTGCGTTTTTGAGTTACACTGAGAATGTTGCACTTATCAGGGTGAAAATGCACGAGCCAGTCCTGCTCCCACCTGCCGGCCGCTTCTAAGTCAGACTGTAATTTAAGTGCGTCACATAGTTTTTCAATTTCCCTATAGATAATGCTGTCATCTGCAAACAATCTTAATGTACTGTCTTCAATATATTTTGCCAAATCATTAATGAAGATTAAAAATAAAATTGGACCAAGCACTGTGCCTTGAGGTACCCCAGATGTTACAGGAATTTTATTTGATGTTTCACCTTCAAGGACTACTGTTTGTGTTATGTTTGTTAAGCAATATTGAATCCAATAATATGCATTACAATTTATACCGTAGAAACCAATTTTATACATGAGGTGGTGGTGTGAAACTTTATCAAATGCTTTTGCAAAATCCATTTTTATGATGTCTATTTGGATGTTTTTATTATTTGAATTTGCAAGATCTTGAATAAATGATATTAGCTGAGTTTCACAGGAGCGGGAGGATCGAAAACCATGTTGTAAGTCATATAGTATTTTATTTTTTCCCTAATGTTTCATAATGCTACTAACTACAACATGTTCTAATAGTTTGCAGCAGATGCAAGTCAATGATATTGGGCGATAGTTTATAGGATCGTGTTTGTCACCTTTTTTTAATGCTGGACATACACTTGCGTGACGCCAATCATCTGGGATGTTTCCAGAGTTCAGTGATGTTTGGAATATGATTGATAAGATGGGAGTGATAGATGATTTACACTCTTTTAAAAATTTTCCATGGATGAGATCAGGCCCAGCAGCTTTGTTGATGTTGATATTATTTGGGAGTTTTTCTATGTCTGTGTAGATGTGTTATATGATTATTTTTATACACAATGTAATTTATTTTTGACAGCAATTTAACTCAACAATTTTTATATATCATATGGGATCATGATTCATTTCATTATACAGTCACTAGAAATAAGTATAACATACAAGTATACAAGTATACGTTCTTGAGTGTCCTAGATGTGGTCTCCAATATGTTGGTGAATATATGCAGCATTTCACAAACGCCTCAATGGCCACAGGAGTGACCTCACAAAAAAAAACCGTTTATTCCTGTCAGCCAACACTTCAGGTTACCAGATCACAATCTGAAAGATTTTGATCACATGAAGATCCTTGTGATCGAACAGGATTGTATATGGCAAAATAGATAAAGAGAAAATCGGGAGAAGTTTTGGGTAAAATCGGGAGAAGTTTTGGGTAAAAACACTTGGTGTCCTCCATCTAGATGGAATCAATAGAAAGAAATAATTAAATTTACAGTCTAGTGTTTGTTTAAAAGTCTTAAATTTAATGTTATGTACTGTTATTATATCATGGAAATCAACTTTATACACTATGTGATGGTGTAAAACTTTGTCAAATGCTTTTGCGACATCCATTATCATGATGTATGTTTGAATATTTTTATTATTTGAATTTGCAAGATATTGAAGAAATGACATCAATTGAGTTTTAAGGGAACGAGGTGGCTGAAAACCATGTTGTAAGTCTACCGCATACATAATTTGTATTATTCCTAGATGTTTCATGATATTACTAGTTACAACATGTTCTTATACATGTAGCATCTGCATGTAAATTAAAGATAAAAGGCAATAGTTTCTAGGATTTTGTTTGTCGCCATTTTTTGACATATTGTTGAATGACACCAATCTTCTGGGATAGTTCCAGGGTTTAGTGATTTTGACTGTATAATTGACAAGATAAGATTGATATATGTCTTGCAATCTTTGAAATTTTTTCCATAGACAAGATCGATCAAGCTCAGCTGCTTTGTTGATATTGATATTGTGTAGAAGTTTTCTATGCCCTGTTTTTGTATTATATTAAACATAAGACATCTTTGGATGTTTACTGACTCCCTTCTCTGGTATTGGGTCATCTGGTACAGATTTAAATGCCTTTTAAAACTTTCATCTACTATATTTTCTTTTTTTTTTTTTAATCAGATGTAAGTGAGCCTTCTTCCCAAAGTGGTGGTAGAGTTTTCAAACTTTTCTGTTTAAATGTAGCTGAACAGATATTTAGGGAAATGTTTTGATGTAGTAGTGTTTTACTCTCTCCATCATATATGGTATACCCCATATCATTAATATAGTATCTTCAATATATTTACCAGATGTTCTTTGTATACGTTGTTTTTGTATTTTGTGTATTAATTTCTTGAGCTGGTTTTCTTTCTCTTCGCCTTTCAATGTATACGTTTGATATGTTTTCTTACATACTATTCATTTTGTTTCTAATCAATTTGAAAATGGAAATGGGGAATGTGTCAAAGAGACAAAAATCCGACCAAAGAGCAGAAAACAAATATTGTCTGTCATCAAAGCTCAATGTTTGCCTTGTCTCGTCATTTTCTGTTGTATGTTCTCAGAGATAGTTTTTGTATAGAATGTTTTATATTATCCTAAGTGTATTTGTATCATCACTATCAATTTTAAGCATGATATTTTTATATATTTTATTTACATCCTCCAGTGTTTTTTTTATTACCTGTTTGTGTTTTTATATTTATAGATTTTACGTGGATGGTTTTGACATCTTTTTAATGATGTAAACATTCTAAAATATGAGCGTCACTGATGAGTCTTATGTAGACGAAACTCGCGTCTGGCGTACTAAATTATAATCCTGGTACTTTTGATAACTATTTCATTGTCATCCTCTCCTAATGGTGTCATGGTTTTATTTTTTGCATTAATTACATGGATATATAGATTCTTACATTGATACCAGTGGATTATCGGATTTATCCAATCGAGATAGTTAAATTATCAATTTTAAAGTTCGAGCCGCATCGGCGAGTACTTTAAAATTTATAATTTAACTATCGAGATTGGATAAATCCGATAATCCACGAGTAACTATGTAAGAATCTGTTTCTCTAATGATTAAAAAGACATTTTCTTTTTTTGTTTACCGAAAATCCCCTTCGAGTGCCTTTCACATTGCACGAAGTTGTCAATTTCATTAACACCTGTTATCATATTTTGGTTCATCCAGTCAGCCAAAAAGGTCATGACCCTTAAAATCATCCAATGATCTTCTGAGATCACCAGCAACCACACGTTGATTAAATTTTTTTATACAATGGGTTCGAAAAGGGATAAATTTCCATAGAATTAGAGAAAATATGTTAACACACGATCTAATGTTTTATCATTTCGAGTTGGTTTGTTTACAACCTGTACTTAGTCTATTGTGAAAAAATGCTGCTGCTGTTTTTGGTTCTTTATATAAAGCTACAATTTATGTAGAGTCCGCCTTGGAACTATGCTAATTAGAAATTGTTTCGAAATCACTACCATGGTACATGTTCAAATGATTATTACATATACATGTATATTACGGATTATCCCTAAATGCCATTATGTGTTTTCCCGAGTCAGATATTTCGATTAAACGTTCACCATGTAGTATATTATATATATTCCGCATACTCAAGCGGTTTTGAAATTTGCTGTGAAAATAATTTTATCGTGACTGTATGCCATAATTTGCAATAACACTTTAAGACATTTATGTACTGTAAACCGTGTGATTTTAAATTAAACTCGTTTTATTTCCCTCTGTAAGCCTCCTACGTTCACAAAACTGGACACACTTGAAATCCGATACATATACATACCCCTATTATATGAGTACACAAATGAAAATAATACTGATTCGAATATATTAAGATTTTTTTTCTCTCTGCTTTGTGTACTTTTGTTGCGGGTTTGCATTAGTACCATAACACGACAATTTTGTATTTTTGTTAAGTGTTTTCCAATTTCTATCCAAACCTTTTCGATATATTTTAGTTTGTCCTCATGTTGAATACTGTTACACAACTGTCCCAGGTTTGGGGAGGGATGGCACCTTCAACTAGTTTAACCCCGTCACATTCTATATTTACAGGTCCAAAATCAGGAGTCTGTATTTGTATGGTGGATGTTGTTTGTTGCTGTTTAATTACTTGTTTTTAGTCTGTTGCTTTGTATAGTGTGTGCTTGTTTTATGTTGTTATACCACTGTCTCCTTTTAGGGGCAGTATTTGGCGTCATAAAAATAGTTTAACCCCGCTACATTCTATAGGTGCCTGTCCCAAGTCAGGAACCTGAAATTCGATCAGTGATTGTCGTTTGTTGCTGTGTCTCATATTTGTGTTTCTTTCAATATTTTGTGCATAGATTAGGCCGATAGTTTCTTCGTTTGAAATGTTCCACGTTTGTTTTTTCGGAACCTTTTATAGCTGTCTATGCAGTATTGCTATGCTCATAGTTTAAGGTCATGCGTTGCCCTTTTCTTGTTACTGTCTGGGTCATGTTGGTCTCTTATAGGGAATTGTTTAACTGGCAATCATATTATATTAAATCTTCTTTTTTGTGATCATTATTTATAATTTAAATTACATGTTTTTTTCATTGTTGATTGGCGATTCCCGTTCCATGCGATTAAAGGTACCAATGTCTCAAAGATAAGTGCAAATCGAGTTATTCATTCTTGTTACAAACAATTAAGTCTACAAAAACAACCCTAGTTTTCTTCTTTTTTTAATAACTATTCAGTTTATATGTGTACCATTTGGAAATTAGTATGGCGTTCATGATCACTGAACTAGTATATATTTGTTTAGGGGCCAGCTAAAGGACGCATCCGGGTGCGGGAATTTCTTGCTACATTGAACATACATGTTGGTGACCTTCTACTATTGTTTTTTCTTTGGTCGGGTTGTTGTCTCTTTGACGCATTCCCCATTTCAATTCTCAATTTTATAGCACTAGTTTTCGTAACTAAACCTTGCAATGACTTAAGGTATAACCAAAGATAATTGATACTTATTTTGCACACAGGTACACACTAAGTTCAAATGAATTATCATCCTCTATAAACAATTGAAGAACATTTAATACTTTATTGACAATAAGATAACATATTAAAACTACATTTACACAAACAATGCATATATATCTATAATTATAGTGTGATTTTACAAGAAATAATGATTAGAATGATAAATTTAAATTGTTTTCCCATGTTCGATAAAAAAAACCAAGCATAATAAACAAATACTAGTAAGTTACAGAACGAGCCACACTATAATAAAAATTTTTTTTATTCTAATTTGCTTCCATAAAATTGAATTGCAAGTTTTGGCTGCAGTATAAAACAAAATATCTTTAAAAATTGTAAATAAATAATGAAATATGTACCAACTGTTCATTATCAGCTATATATAAACATCTCTTAAACTGAGTTTTACTGTGCGTATTGTTGTGCGTTTGTTTTCTCTACATTGGCTACATGTATAGTGGGAGGGTTTACTGTGCGTATTGTTGTGCGTTTTTTTTCTACATTGACTAGAGGTATAGGAGGAGGGTTGAGATCTCCAAAACATGTTTAACACCGCCGCAATTTTGCACTTGTCCCAAATCAGGAGCCTCTGGCCTTTGTTAGTCTTGTAGGATTTTTAATTATAGTTTTTGGAATGTCTATTATTTGGAGTTTAGTATGAAGTCCATTATCACTGAACTAGTATACATATTTGTTTAGGGGCCAGCTGAAGGACGCCTCCGGGTGAGGGAGTTTCTCGCTATATTGAAGACCCATTGGTGGTCTTCGGCTGTTGTCTACTCTTTGGTCGGGGTTGTTGTTGCTTTGACACATTTCCCATTTCCATTCTCAATTTTATTTAACAATAGCATGATAGATTTAATACAAACTGGAGCTTAACATTGACATCAAACAATGTTAATAAAGGAAAATAACAAAAATAACGAAACCGAGGAAAGTTCTAAACGAAAAATTTTCAAGCAAATTGCAAAGTAAAAAACTAAAAATCAATAAAACGAATGGATAAAAAATGTCATGTTCCTGACTAGGTATAGACATTTTCTCATGCAACAAAAGGTTGAATAAACCTTTTTATATCTACTAGCTAAATCCACCATTATATAGAGAACACAACTGATGTATATGTTGTACCGAATAAAGGCAACAGTAGTATAAAGCTGTTCAAAACTCATAAGGTAAATCCATTGACAAAGAAACAAAACGGGGTAACAAACTAAAACCGAGGGAAACGCATTAAATATAAGAGGAGAACAACGACACAACATTAAAATGTAACACACACAGAAACGGACCAAACCAGGAATATACGAGATGGGTTCCACTTGTGTTTTGATCGATAAAGTTTGATTTTAACAGTTTAGGCATTGGAGTCATTAATACAATTAAACCATTTTCTTTATTTTCATGTTTTTAACTACTGGTTTCGTTTAGATTGGCGCTAAACGCCACACCTATATATTTCCGAAAGCCCTTGTACCTTGAGAAAAAGGACTATTTAAAACGTAGTAGTTTTCTGCACCATATTTATATTTTAATCGTTCGCATGCATTTCTGATATACGTATCTAAGATACATCGTTATACAATAACAATTAATCTATTCGAAGGTTTATGGTCTAGCCACAGATGACACTTCACCCCACAGTACAATACGTTAGCCCGAATGCATGCGATTCTTTAAACTGCACGTATACATTTTGTAATGAAATCTGCGAAGTTTAAATCACTTCTGTCGGTTATTACATTATAGTTTAAACCAAACTTACCCTAAATGAAACAATTACAGATTCTATAAAAACATTTTATACTTTCACGGACCTCAGCGGAATCTTGCTTATACCAGACATATTTTTCAAGACCCCCTAGACTCAAAGACAAACAATTACCAGTACGTTTATGTTTAGGAATATTTTTTAAGCCCCTTGACGTATGAACAAACAAGTTTAACTGGAACAAATCCAGGTCAAAAATAAAATCCGAGGAAAACACATCATCAATAAGAGGAAAACAACGGCACAACAAAAATACTGAATAGCTACAAAAAAAACCGCCAACACATATTTAAACGGATAATCCAATAAACAACTGGCTTATTAAAGTTATTCCTGACTTGGTACAGAACATTTTTTTTCTTTTTATGGCTAGTCACAATATATTTATAAAGAGTGCGTCACACAAATGTATCAACGCCACAAAAAGTGACGTTCATTGCAGATTTCTAAATGAAGGCAACAGTAGTATACTGCTGCTCAAAATTCATAAACCGATACAAAAATACAAATCTGGGTTACAAACTAAAACTGAGGGAAACGTATCACATATAAGAGAACAACGACACAACAGCGAAATGTAACACACACAGAAACGAACTATAACGTAACAATGTAATGGTGCTATGTTATGTATTTTCAAAACATAACAAATATTTCAATATATATATAGAATTGTATAAGTAATGGTGAAATTATTTGTAATTTCTACCCATGTTTGTTTATCTTCTAAATAAAAACTGTGTGACATGGGCATACCGATGCTTTAAATCCTTCATACGAACTAGCTGATTAATTATCTTAATATTTACATACATATATGCGGACGATATTGTTTTCATGGCCGAGAATGAATGTGATATGCAAAAGATGCTAGATAAATTACATGATTGGTGTAAAAAATGGAGAGTTTTAATTAATACAGACAAGTCAAAAGTTGTACACTTCAGAGCATCTCGCAAAAAACGGAGCGAATTTCAGTTTAGAATCGGAGGGAACATCTTGCAAATTATAGACAAATATAAATACCTTGGAGTTATTTTTAACGAGAAAAAAGATTATACATCGAATGCTGAAAATCTTTCTGCAGCTGGTGGAAGAGCACTCGGAGCTATTATATCGAAGATACACAGTTTAAAAGAATTTGGTATAAAGACTTATGAAAAACTGTATGTCTCTTGTGTTGTACCTATACTCGACTACTGTTCTTCAGTGTGGGGTTTTAAAGACTTAAATTGTATCGACACTATTCAAAACAAGGCCATAAGATACTTTTTGGGAGTTCACAAGTTTGCTCCAAAGCTGGCTATCAACGGAGATGTTGGATGGTTACCTTCAAAAGAACGTCGCTGGTGTAATATGGTTAGATATTGGAACCGATTGATGGATATGGACAATAGTAGACTTTGTAAAAGGGTCTTCCTATGGGACTACGAATTATCTACGGACAATTGGTCATCAAGTGTAAGAACAATAATGTCTTTAGTTGGTATGGATGAAAACTTTCAACAAATGCTAAAATGTGATGTTAATAGCGTCAGAAACAAACTTATGGATATATGTGCAACAAAATGGCATACAAACTTATCTAACTTTCCGAAACTTCGTACATATAGAACTTTTAAATTGACATATTCAACAGAAACATATGTTAAACAAAATTTAAAACGTAGAGAAAGATCGGTACTGGCCCAGTTTAGGTGTGGCATTCTTCCGCTAAGATTAGAAACAGGACGTTTTGTTGGTGAGCCAGAATGCCAAAGGATATGTAGAATGTGCGACTCTGGACATATTGAAAATGAACTACACTTTCTGATTGAATGCCAATTTTACAATGGACTACGTAATCAATTATTCTCTGGACTTGGTGAAACCGTATTACATTTGAATAACAGTGAAAAGTTAAATTTATTATTGTCAGAATATCCTCGAAAAACAGCTCGATACTTAGAACATTCATTTACAAAACGCAGACAACACTTATATTTAAATAATTAACATGTATATAAAATTCCTGATGACAATCTGAATTAATAATATAGTATCTATTTGAAGTGACTTATAGGTCCATTGGGCCGGGTGTAATTTAATTGAAATATTTCAATATTGTACATAATTTGTTATACACAATGTCACTATAATAAACATATTTGTATTGTATTGTATTGTATAGGAAATAAAAATTAGAATTCAAACCACAAACGATAAGACATAATACAATATCCAACAAAACTTACAAACAAAACACCATAACTAAATACATTGATGTACACATGTAGTGTGGGAACATGCACGAATATAACGTATCAACTGAGTAATGAAAACACCATACGATGGGTCAGAGGGTATGTTACTGCTGAGAAATGGAAAATTGATAATTTGGAAGTTGAGATCGTCTTGTTTATCAGATTTGAGTGTGAAGTCTTCCATATATGTCAATATTGAGGGAAAGATCAAGTTAAGAAGCAGTCCCTCTAGTATCAGTAGTATCTGTAATGACGTGCACTGGGAGATATGAGATGTAAGTATTGACTGAAAGATAGGTTATTTAGTGATAGAACATCATCAATATATAGGAGCCAGCTGAAGCACGCCTTAGGGTGTGGGATTTTCTCTCTGTATTGAAGACCAATTTGTGGTGGCATTCAATATTTTCTGCTCTTTGGTCGGGTTGTTGCCTCTTTGACATTCCCTATTTCCAATTTCAATTTTAACTGAAAGTAAAATTAGAGAACTTCGGAAGGTGCTTTTTCTTTTTGCCTTTATAAGGTTCTGAATGAATTCTGCACAAAAAAGTTCAGTCGTATAACTATGCTGTAATCAAATTCATGTTTTCCTGAAGGTCTAAGTCAAAATAAAGACTTAAAAGATGGCAAAGCATGCATCATATATTAGTTGCAGTTGGACGATTCTGTGTCAAAATACTATATCCAGGTAAGATGTTTCCTATTATATGTTGTTTTCAACTAGATTAGATAAAAACTGTTACTAAGCAATTTGTGAACAAACACCTTAAAAGTTCGACTCAGTGTGTCAACCCTGTTGTGCTGTTTTTGAAGACAATGATTAACACCCCATATTAGAAGCGTTATAGTGTAATTTTATAAGACGATGATTCGCGATTAAGTTTAGTACCACCATTGTGCTGTTTTTGGAAACGACTATTAGATACTAGGACTATAACTGCTGTTGCGCTGTTGTTGAAGAAGATCATACACGATTCAGATTTGTGGGCCTTTTTTGAAGAAGATAAGTAAGTACCGTTGAAATAGAAAATTCACGACTTTTCGCTGTTACCGCTGTTGTGATGTTTATGGAGTTGATGATTCTGTGCACAGATTAGTATAGCTTTTGTCCTGTTCATAAAGACACAGTATTTGTGATAAAGATAAGTACCGCCGTTGTGCTGATAGCTACTAGGACTATAAATGCTGATTTTGTAGAAGATGATTCGTGATTAAGATTAAAACCGCCGTTGTTCTGTTTTTCTATGAAGAAAATTTACATCAGGACTGTTGTCGCTGTTGTGCTGTATTTTAGGTCGGTGATTCGCGGCTCAAATTTGCATGACCGTTGTCTTGTTGATAAAGAAGATGAATCAGATAAGTTCCGCCGTTGCACTGTTTTAAAGAAAAAATGATATAAAAGATGATTAGCGGCTTGGCTTATTACCGTTGTCGTGTGTATTTTTTTAAGAAGATAATCCGCGGATTGGATTATGACTGTTATCGTGCTGTTTTTGAAGAAGATAATTCGCGACTAGGATTGTTACCACTGTTGTGCTGATTTTGAAGATGAAGATTCGCGTCTCAGATTATAGTAGCGCTTTTCATCTGTTTTTAAAGGCGATGATTCACGATTCAGATTTGTACCGCTGTTGTTCTGATTTTAAAGGCGAGGACTCACAATTAAGATTAATACCGCTGTTGTTCTTTTTTTTAAGACGATGATTCAAATTAGTACCACCGTTGTGTTGTTTTAGAAAAAAATAATCCAAGACTATTTCTTTTTCTGCTGTTTTTCGAAGAAGATAATCGCAACTAAGATTATTATCGTTATTGTGCTGTTACTAATGACGATGATGTGAGTCACGAATTTTAACCGCTGTTGTTGTTTTTGTAGCAGACTATTCGCGACTAACAGGGGTATCACATAATGTAGAATTACATGAATGAAATAAATCTCGGTAATCTTTCCTGAAGGTTTTGCTAGTTACAGAATAAATCACAAAAGTGACTGAATAATTAAAAACTTCTAGAAATTCTCCAATAAAACGAACAATCCTAACATCTGAAATCAAACCTGTATAAGTGAGGCCTATGGTAATTCGTCCTGGAACCATACAAATGAAGTATAAGGTAGTCATGGCCACCACGGTTATTGTAATTGATACAACTGATTGTATTCTATGCCTATCCAAATCGCGCATATTCATCTTCTCCATCTGTTTTTTGTTTGCAATGAGTCCGAACAACATTGAAATATTAGTTGCAAATATGATGCCGAACGGTATGCCACGTGTAACAATGAAGTATGGTATGAATGCGTATGCTCTGAAAATTTCTTTTCCTTTAATGAATTCTATACCGGCTCTTGATCCCACAAATAGCAATAATACGAAAGCTGTAGCAGTTAACAATTTTACTGTTAATTTGGTACTCCATAGCTCTTTGAATCGTAATGGTTTTCTTACAGCAAATGATCTTTCACATCCAATTATTATCGCAGATGAAGCACTAATGGTCACTGAGGCGTCTAGTACATATTGTTGAACATAGAGAAGGGGTTGAAATCGCAGATCAAGCAAGACGGTTGTTGACCGGATAAGTACAACTAGCAAGGACATGCAATCAGATATCACCATGACAACAATAAGAAGGTTTACTGATGTCCATTTCTTTCTCCTCCACAACGCGACCAAGGTCACAATGTTTCCGAGCATTCCAGGTATTGAAATAACTTGCAATGCTATAAAAAATGGCGTCTGAACAATTTTCTCATTACCCCCAAATTTGTCAGTAGCATTCGTATTATTTCTATCTGTCATTTTCACTCTCATAATCGAATTTGAGTAAATAAATATGATGAGCAGCACCTATATATTCAATATTTATCAACCGGCCAACCAAATTGCCACTAAACACGAAAATTTGTCGATCCTATAGACTTTGTGTGTCCTTACTTCACCACAAGGAAGAGTTTCGAAGTCACAATGTAGTCTGCAGTTAGATTGATTTCTGATAGGCTGACAATATTATACTGAAATAAAAGTAAATAATTCTTACATTTGTTCATAAAGAATGAGAGAAAAATTTAAAATGATTTAAAAGAAGGAGATGTTCAAGAATAACACAATTATCAACATGTCCCCTGAATTGAGTTTACATTGTATTTGTTCTTCAAAGAAAATACTATTGCTATCATTATATCGCACTTTTATTTTTAAAAGATTCGGAAATGGTTTGAGTATATGTCAGAAAATATTAATCCTTTTCACGATTTTTTTGTTCGCGTACCAAGCGAAGGCTCATTTATTATTATATTGAAATTGAATAACGGGAGTTGATATCAAGCGATATCCTATGTTCACTATTTGTTACACCTATTTCTCTTACGGTCAACACTCTGAATGTGTAAAATAAAATAAAAAATCGCAAAATGTTGATTTAGTCTTTTGCACATTTAAGTATGACGTCTCATTTCTTTGAATTTTAGGGTGTCAAACTTTAAATGGGCACTAGTTGTCAAGTTCATGTTCAGCGATTTGACACGAATTCTTTTTTTAATTTATTTATAACAATGTAAATGATCTATCAAAATTATAAATAAAAGTATACAATAACTCTTTAAAAGGCTTGGCCTCTAGAATATGCATCTTTGTTTCGTGTGTATTTTAATATAGACGCTATCTAATCATCGTTATTACCCGTAAAAGAATGATATGTATGTTGGATATAAACAGTCAATTAAATTATTAACCTTTGTTTCACCGTCAATATTTACATTTTTTACCTTTAAATAAATTTACAAGCACAATTTATGCGTTATCATGTCTAGCTTAGGGGTTAAATTGAATGTTCATATGAATAGAGATAAAATGAGGTCAAATTATTCACTTGCAAGTGTTTCTTAGCTTAATTTGACAAAATTTAAACATAGACTGGCTGCTAAAATCGAATTATTATTTCACTATTTCAATTCCATTAGTGCTTGAAAAAATATATATTATATATTTATATATCTCCTGCCACTTTAATATCATTCATAATAAGACTTTTTGTATGCCTCAGAATGTAAAAAAAATTGACATAGAGAAGATTGTCAGGTGAAATGTGTGAGTGTTTTGAAGTTTTTTTTAAGTATGGCCGTTAAAATGGACGAAATGTACATCTTCTTAACCTTTGAAAGTTATCATTGACCTACAGAGCATCCAATGGAAACGCCGTAATATCGTCTTGTCTAAAGAATTGTTACACGAAGCATACTTATAATAGTTTACTTTTAGAAATTGTGTATTAGATGGTGCGTTATCTCATTTGCAGTCATACCACATCTTCTTATATCTATATATTATGTAAGAAACAGCGAAGAAGATGTTTTTAAGTTTAGTGCGACGTCCATTTTCTCTGAACTAGAACACATTTTGTTGAGGGAACTAGATAAAGCCCGCCTCTGAGTACGGAATTTTCTCGCTGTGTTGAAGACCCCTTGCTGGCCTTCGGCTGTTTTCTGCCAATTGGACGGATTGTTGTCTCTTTGAAATATTTCCCATTTCGGTAACCAATTGTATTATGGCATAGCTTATGTATGTGCATGTATATAAGTAAATAACCAGTAGTTCGGAAATGTTTTATGAAACTCTATTCTGCACATTAACGCATTATCTACTAAAATGTTCAAACTTAATGAATTTATGAAGAAAATGTTTCACAAGACGCAACAATGATCGGTATGACAGTTATTCTTATAGAGAAACGTTGCCAAAATGTTTAAATTGATATTATGTTCATAATGTATAATAAAAACATCAATTCATAAATATTGACGTTGTATTCCCCAAGATTTTAAATTGAAATAATCAATTAACTAGCAGTGACTGCAGTGACTAACATAGTCGTTATTCAGTGTCGAACTCACTTGTTAGTCGTACAATTGTTTTAAAAAGATAAGGTAATGACAAAAGTTGATAGTTTACTGGAGCCAAAACATAGGATTATATCAATTTGGTTGTACTACCTATCAACATACGCTTTAAACTAACTTGATACAGAACAATGTTTCAAAATATTTTAGTGGTATGTCGGCCGATTCGACAACAATTTGTTTCTTAAATATAAAATTGAGAATGGAAATGGGGAATGTTTCAAAGAGACAACAACCCGAATAAATAAAAAAAACAACAGCAGAAGGTCACCAATAGGTCTTCAATGTAGCGAGAAATTCCCGCACCCGGAGGCGTCCTTCAGCTGGCCCCTAAATAAATATATACTAGTTCAGTGATAATGAACGCCATACTAATTTCCAAATTGTACAAAAGAAACTAAAATTAAAATAATACAAGACTAACAATGGCCAGAGGCTCCTGACTTGGGACAGACGCAAACATGAGGCGGGGTTAAACATGTTTGTTAGATCTCAACCCTCCCCCTATACCTCTAACCAATGTAGAAAAGTAAACGCATAATAATACGCACTTTAAATTCAGTTCAAGAGAAGTCCGAGTCTGATGTCAGAAGATGTAACCAAAGAAAATAAACAAAATTACAATAATGCATAAATAACAACAGACTACTAGCAGTTAACTGACATGCCAGCTCCAGACTTCAATTAAACTGACTGAAAGATTATGATTTCATCATATGAACATCAGGCACAATCCTTCCCGTTAGGGGTTTAGTATCATACCATCATAACATATATGAGAAGAACATAACCCGTGTCATGCCAACAACTGTATTTAGAATAAATGTGTTTAGTTCCGACGCAAAGACCTTATCAGTGACTCAATATTTACGCCAACATATGCATTATCTTTAATGACTTGACAACAGTATGGTAATTATATCCCTTCTTAATAAGTCTATTCAAATGTTTTGTAAGTTTCTGAGGTGAATACTGACACCTTTGTGCTTTATAAAGAATATTTCCATAAAAATTGGATGTGAAATACATGAACGTATAAGAAGTCTGCATGTTGAGCTATATTTACGAATGATGTCTTTATACCGATGATAAAATTTAGTAAATATTTTGACTAGTTTGTGATATCGAAAACCCTGGTGTAATAATTTTTCAGTAATACATAAATTTCTCTCGTTAAAATCTCAAACATTGTTACATACACGAGCGAATCGTACAAGTTGAGATATATAAACATAGTATTCAGCTTTCCGTTAGTGATATAGATATCAAAAACGAGGAAGGGGGCATGGTCATTGTTAGTATTAGCTTTATTTAAAGTAAGTTCAGCAGGATAAATTTCATTAATATACATACTGAAGTTTTCATTATTGAGAGCCAAAATATCATCCTAATATCTAAAAGTTTGAATGGTCGTTCGTTTTTAAACTGTTATTTTGTTTTCAGGTATATGAAACAAGTAAATATATGGGGGAATTATTTGAGAGCAATTTCTTATTAATGGATTGTATGGTCAAAATCAATCAGTAGTGTTCCGGGTTTTCAAATATGTAATTTGAACATAAGTCTTTTATTTAATACAGTTATTTAAGACTGTCCTTCTCTAATTTGATTATCAGAATGTCTTAAAGCTGAATTTTTAGTTTAGTCTAGTTAAACAAAATATTTAAAAATAAAATGAATCATTTACTGTTTACGCTTTCAAAAAGCTAAATATATACGGTAAACATAGAAAAGTTAACACTGAACGCATAAAAATAGAAAAGTTCGTGTCTGTTCGTTTTATTTTCTGATTATTGGATGGTTATTAGTTATAAAATCAGCCATCTGTGCGCTTATGATAACGTTGAAATATGTTAAAAAAGACTAAATAGTTATCAAAGGTACTAGGATTATAATAAAGTACGCCAGACGCTCATTTCGTCTACATAAGACTCATCATTGACGCTCAAAACAAAATATTTATGAAGCCAAACAAGTACGAAGTTGTAGAGCATTGGGCATCCAAAATTACCAAAAGTTGTGCCAAATACGGATAAGGTAATCTATGCCTGGGATAAGGAAATCCTTAGTTTTTCGTAAAATCCAAAGTTCTGTAAACAGGAAATTTATAAAATTTACCACATAATTGATATTTATGTCAACAACGAAGTTAAGACTCATCAGTGAGGTTCATATCAAAATATTTATAAAGCCAAACAAGTACAAAATTGTACAGCATTGGGGATCCAAAATACCCAAAAGTTGTGCCAAAAACGGCTATGGTAATCTATGCCTGGGATTTATTTTGAATTTAATATACAAAGTAAATGTGACAGAGAAATATGGCAAAATTATACTTCTACCTTGGGGTGATCATGGTAACCGTATAATACATCATTGACTACACAAGGGTCTAACACGGTTTGCCATGGCTTATGCCTGATCAGACATTTAAGTAGTTATTATTATAATAAGTCTATTTACCTTACAGTATTTCAAAGACATAAATTTATGTTTTGGGGTATTTCAGAGTAATTTGAGAGAAAAATACATAAATTGAATGTGTACAACATGGGATAGAAAAGAAACGAAAAAACAATTTCAGAAACGTACAAACTGTTTTGTGCCTTTTGTCATAATTATTCAACTCAATGTAATTTTTTAAGAAATCTATGACGACAGGTTATTTTGGATTACTTATCGTACCTCGCACTAATTAACACAGCGTATTAAAAGTTAGTCTTGCATGAATAATTAGACACATCCCTCAGAGGGTCCAAAATAGTGTCGGTTATCAAAACGGCATTTAACAAATTCTGATTTTTAATTCAAACAACTAAATTGTCTTTATTCGAATATCTCCGGTTAAAAATCAGACGATATTAGGGGTACATTTTGTACATTTGGTGAAAAAAAATCTCTCATTGACTTTAATGCTAATCTATGTTTTGAAATAAATTTATACATGATTTAAGGAAGCTGGCTTGTCATGTTTTTGAGTTTTGTCAGATTTTCGGAATCCTCTGGTTTTATCCATTTGAATGCCTTGAAAAAATTTGCCCGGTGACCCCCATTTTTCTTTTTGAAATTCTTTAAAATGTATAATGATAAGCCATCTGTAAAAGTCTTATAAAATTTTAATTACTTTTTAACAATTTTTGACTTGTCAATGATAAAGCTATGAAAAGTCAAGAGAGAATATTTTCCCGCCAAAATTTCAATGGCTCATATCTCGAAAACAAGCACGGTGACCTATATAATTTTTTTGCTTTTTGGATTCGTTTATTAATTTCTTATCAATATAAACTAGTGTTTTGAAAAGTTAATTACTTTGAAACTGAGAAGCGAGCTCTCTTAACCTTAGAAATTAGAAAATTTCGAAAATCATTCATGAAAGTACAAATGTAGCGCTATCTTTTGCAATAAAAACATAGGGCATGCGGCATTTTTGGGCATTCACATGTCCTTTTATGCAAACACTGTAGATTCTCTCTTAATTCCTTCACTGACCCTCATTACTTTTCAACAATGAACTAAAAAAAAAGTACATTGTGTGTATTTAAGCATTTATTTTTTATTTTTTCTACTCTAGTTTTGATCCATCTATCAAAAAATATTTATAACAAACAATGTCTACCACTTAGAAGAGCACATGACTTCAGTTTTATAAGACAATATCTGAAAAAGTATAATTTCCATGTCCCATCTTTCACCAGCTATTATATTTTTATTTCAGGCATCTTTTTGGAAAATTAAAGTTTCAGTATTAACTAGAGTATATAATAAACCAACTGCATCCAATTAAACACTCCTTTTGATAGTTCTCCTAATAAAATATTATAATTTAAATGGGAAACCCCCCAAAAAAATCATGTTCATAGAACATCTAAATTAGGTAAGCAGCCTTCCGATATTCACAAATCTGATAGATTATATAAAAAATTTCTCAATTGGTGAAGGGTCTTTTAAATGTTGTCCCCAGGGGTAATTTCACTCCTGTTACCGCTGTTTTTTCTTCCTGTGGCCACGTTTGAAAGACCAAAACTGTATTACTTGTAATGCAATGTGACGAGCATCATTTTCTGAATGTATGACTCCATATGTTTAGATGAATAGCAACCAGTTTAAAAACATCTGAACTCCCCAAAGATCAGAATTTGGAGAAAAATAATTTTGTCGTTCTCTTCTGTTACAGCCTTTTTGTGTACCTTCTGAGAATAATACATTGTCAGCACTATAACAGTACATGTGTGTTTATAGTATCTTATCAAATTGATGTGAAGATGGAAGTGAACTTCTACACAATTCAAGTAAATAAACAAAAAGTACTGCGTGATTCCGGATCCTTTCTTTAACGTTCTTTCATCTTACCTGATAATATTAAAGTAACAGCATAACCATAATCAGTAACAGAAAGGATATTCAAGATGATATCGCTGATGACACAAAAAGTTAATCTACTATATGCCAACCATTTCATTTAATATAAGTTATCATCATCATATCAAATAAATTTCAAAATGATATACAGTATATTGAATGAAAAAAAATATTTTTTTTGGCTTTTGATAACATCAGAGAACATTGTGATATTCTAGTATAGTAGATAGTAACAGAAAGGAATTTATTTTAGATTTTTTCATTACCTAGGCAGATTTTTCATCTTGCAAATACAGTTTCAACGGATACATGATATTGTTTGCTGTTATCTTTCAATTGTGACCAATCTGAAATTATGTACTTTTCTTAAACTATGAAATAAAGTATTTTTTTGTTGAAAAAATACTTTCTGTTACCAACTCTGTCCTGTTACCGTTGTCCTGTAACTCAAAATTCTTTTATGTTACCGACATATCTGACTATATTATAGTATTAATGAATGGGTGTTTTTATAATGGCCTTGTTATATGTCCAAGGTCTGTAATAATGGTCGAGAAAGTCTGCCAATACAGATATCCGAGGCCATTATTACTGACCAAGGATATGTAACAGGGCCATTATAAAAAAACCATTTCTTCATACATTTATTAACCAACTGGACAAAAGTATATGTGTTGCTACCAACTTGATGTACTCTCTTACTCTTTTAATGACAGTTTAGTTTGAAAAAGATTAATTTGTACTTCACCATGATAAAGCTATAAATATACCAAATATCCAAGATATACAGATGGGTGCACTCCTAACCTGTACAGCAAGTTAACTTGATAACCAGTCATTTGGACTGGTCAAAGTTAACCTGTGACCGAATATAGGACTGCTCTGACCAGTCCTAGGACCAAAATCTAGTTAACTTGAAAAGCGGACTTGGTCCTAGGACTGTTTTTATGTCTGCCAAAAAGTTAACTTGGAAACAGGTCCGCTATTGATATAAGTTAACTTCGAACCAGTCCTGTCATAAGTTAACATAAGTTAACTTGGAAACCGGTCCTGCCACAAAGTTAACTTCTGCTTGGACAAATCCGATCAAAACCAGACCTGTTCCCAAGTTAACTTTTGACTGGTCTGATCAACACTAAGTTAACTTGTAACCAGGACCGCTCTTCGTTGATTTAAAAAAAAAATATTTTAATATCTTTGTTTCGTAGTATCAACCTCGAAAATAAAGTAATTTAAAAAATAATACTTCCGTTTTATGAACAGGATTAAATACAAATATTTGAAAATAAGTACGCACAGAACGTAACACAAATTTATCTGTGACCTGACAATCTATCTATTATAAAAACGATCTCGGTTACAATGATAACAGGCACTGAATATATATATATTCCGAGATCAAATTCAATCATAGTATGTATATTTTTGAAAAGAAGTATATTTGATGTTAGGTGTATACGTCCTTGTTAGTTATACATCCTTGAACTATGCAGCCACAATCAGCAATAGTTTAATTCATTTAAATAATGACTACAAATTTTTGTTCGCCTAAATTAAGGGTGCCAGCATGTACTCTTTTTACTCAAAATACTGATACGTAACAAAATTCAGTAGTTTTGATGCCTCCAGTTGACTTGTACAACACAATTATTTGACCGGAGCCACCAAAATTGACCATATGTGCACTTTAAATTGTAAATCTATATACCAGCATAGTAAATCAGCCTTATTTTTAATGTCAGGATTCAATGTATAATACAATCATGACAATGCACAGCAATATTGCAATATAATAAAAACAAATTTTTGTTCGCCTAAATTAAGGGTGCCAGCATGTCCTCTTTTTACTTAAAATATTGATACGTAATAAAGTTTCAGTAGTTTTGATGCCTCCAGTTGACTTGTACAACAAAATTATTTGACCGCATCCACCAAAACTGACCATATATGCACTTTAATTTGTAAATCTATATATCCGCATAGTAAATCAGCCATATTTTTTATGTCAGGATTCAATGTATAATACAATCATGACAATGGACAGCAATATTGCAATATAATAACAACGATTTTTTGTTCGCATAAATTTAGGATACCAGCATGTCCTCATTTTATTCAAAATATTGATACGTAACAAAATTTCAGTAGTTTTGATACCTCCAGTTGACTTGTACAACAAAATTATTTGACCGCATCCACCAAAACTGACCATATATGCACTTTAATTTGTAAATCTATATATCCGCATAGTAAATCAGCCATATTTTTTATGTCAGGATTCAATGTATAATAGAATCATGACAATGGACAGCAAAATTGCAATATAATAACAAAAAATTTTGGTTCACATAAATTTAGGATACTAGCATGTCCTCATTTTATTCAAAATATTGATACGTAACAAAATTTCAGTAGTTTTGATACCTCCAGCTGACTTGTACCACAAAACTTTTTGACCACATTACCAAAACTGACCATATATATGTGAACTTTAATTTGTAAATCTATATACCAGCATAGTAAATCAGCCTTATTTTTAATGTCAGGAATCAATGTATAATACAATCATGGCAATGGACAGCAATATTGCAATATAATAACAACAAATTTTTGTTCGCCTAAATTAAGGGTGCCAGCATGTCCTCTTTTTACTTAAAATACTGATATGTAACAAAATTTCAGTAGTTTTGATGCGTCCAGTTAACTTGGCATTAATACAGGGCCTTTACAGAACAAAACAGGGCCATTACAGAAAATATGTATTTTTTAATAAATAGTCATTTTTGGCAATAATGTACTTAGTTGGTTAATAATTTAGTATATTTCTAAACCTTTTGTATTGCAAATGCTAAAATCAATAATTGGCATTTGATAAACTATTGCCGGATATACTAGTAAACCAAAAATAGTGTCTTAAACATATAACTTATTCCCATTAGAAACATTTTAAAATTGATTCACTTTGGAAACAAGAAAGAACTGGATTTGTGCTATTAAAATACCGGGTCTAAAGACATGTTTTTGGTTTTTTTTTCTTAATGCCAAAAATTTTACTTTTTCAGATATTGTCTCTTATACAGAAAGCTCATCCCAAAATGGACGGTCCCTGATGACGTATATTTATTTACTGAATTTACCCCTGTAATCATATAATGTATCCGATTTTTAAGTTCCAGTTTCAATACATCATTCATAAATGCTGAACTTGTAAAGATAGAGAAAAATTTATACTACAGCCCATACTTCGGCCAATGTATATTTGGTATATAAAATTGCACAATGATGTTTGCTTAACATAGAAATGAAATGAAACTTAATTTTGTGCACCTTTCTTTTATCTTACATATTATTTAAGAGTATAAAGATTTTTTTGTTGATATTTAGTGAAACGTATTAATTGATACATAATCAAACATATAATAAAATTTAAACAATTATTAACGATTCATTGTTAATAAAAAAAAAATTACCCGCATAAATTTTTCAACAATTAATATTTCGCAAAGATTTAAGGAAAACGAAAAAATTATAAAATTATTTTCAGAAGACATCCTGTCGCCTTGGATGTCTTACTCATCTCCAATTACCGTATGTCTTTTATGCTCAACATAATGCCCGTATGTTTGTTTTATTTCCCCATATCTGATACAATACAATATATGTGTTAGTTAGTGATACTAATGGTAGTTAATATTAGAAATTATTATAAATTAAGGAATGTATCTCCCTCATGCAAAGCTCTGATTCCTTTCACGGATTTGGCTATAATTTTTGGACCTTTTGGATTATAGCTCTTCATCTTTTATATAAGCTTTGGATTTCAAATATTTTGGCCACGAGCATCACTGAAGAGACATGTATTGTCGAAATGCATATCTGGTGCAAGAAAATTGGTACCGTTAATCTTATTACTGTAAACATTTGCAAGGATATTACATCAATGCTATGGAAATATTAAAATTCTTGAAACAATTTAAGTACTCGAAACTTGTTAATAAAATAGTGGTGAAGGATTGAATATAATCTGACATTGCAACTAATCATAGTCAAAATGAATAAGACGTCTTGAATTTTATTTTAGATTTTTCTCTGACGCCTTCATGCATTTATTATTAAAAGAATAAAAAGTAAAGTAAGAAGTTACTTAGTTGTTATTGAAACAAACTTATCATATATATATATATAAGATCCGATGGATACATCTGTTGTAGGGTTGTCACTGACTCAGACGTACTTATGAATATAATTATTTTCTGTGACTGTATCTTACATTAATTTGTAGGATCCTTTACTATAGATAATTTAGCTGATCTGTAACAATAACATCTTCATGCCTTATATATCATGTACTGTAGTACGCCGCTAGATTAAAACTGACGTGGAAAGGTAACATATGGCCACCGAAAGCTCTTTTTTTGAGAGCCCAGGTGGTCGTGTGGTCTAGCGGGACGGCTGCAGTGCAGGCGATTTGGTGTCACGATATCACAGTAGCATGGGTTCGAATCCCGGCGAGGGAAGAACCAAAAATTTGCGAAAGCAAATTTACAGATCTAACATTGTTGGGTTGATGTTTAGACGAGTTGTATATACATTATGTACACAGCCATGTATCACCATCATTGATGGCGATCCGATGGATACATCTGTTGTAGGGTTGTCACTGACTCAGACGTACTTATGAATATAATTATTTTCTGTGACTGTATCTTACATTAATTTGTAGGATCCTTTACTATAGATAATTTAGCTGATCTGTAACAATAACATCTTCATGCCTTATATATCATGTACTGTAGTACGCCGCTAGATTAAAACTGACGTGGAAAGGTAACATATGGCCACCGAAAGCTCTTTTTTTGAGAGCCCAGGTGGTCGTGTGGTCTAGCGGGACGGCTGCAGTGCAGGCGATTTGGTGTCACGATATCACAGTAGCATGGGTTCGAATCCCGGCGAGGGAAGAACCAAAAATTTGCGAAAGCAAATTTACAGATCTAACATTGTTGGGTTGATGTTTAGACGAGTTGTATATACATTATGTACACAGCCATGTATCACCATCATTGATGGCGATCCGATGGATACATCTGTTGTAGGGTTGTCACTGACTCAGACGTACTTATGAATATAATTATTTTCTGTGACTGTATCTTACATTAATTTGTAGGATCCTTTACTATAGATAATTTAGCTGATCTGTAACAATAACATCTTCATGCCTTATATATCATGTACTGTAGTACGCCGCTAGATTAAAACTGACGTGGAAAGGTAACATATGGCCACCGAAAGCTCTTTTTTTGAGAGCCCAGGTGGTCGTGTGGTCTAGCGGGACGGCTGCAGTGCAGGCGATTTGGTGTCACGATATCACAGTAGCATGGGTTCGAATCCCGGCGAGGGAAGAACCAAAAATTTGCGAAAGCAAATTTACAGATCTAACATTGTTGGGTTGATGTTTAGACGAGTTGTATATACATTATGTACACAGCCATGTATCACCATCATTGATGGCGATCCGATGGATACATCTGTTGTAGGGTTGTCACTGACTCAGACGTACTTATGAATATAATTATTTTCTGTGACTGTATCTTACATTAATTTGTAGGATCCTTTACTATAGATAATTTAGCTGATCTGTAACAATAACATCTTCATGCCTTATATATCATGTACTGTAGTACGCCGCTAGATTAAAACTGACGTGGAAAGGTAACATATGGCCACCGAAAGCTCTTTTTTTGAGAGCCCAGGTGGTCGTGTGGTCTAGCGGGACGGCTGCAGTGCAGGCGATTTGGTGTCACGATATCACAGTAGCATGGGTTCGAATCCCGGCGAGGGAAGAACCAAAAATTTGCGAAAGCAAATTTACAGATCTAACATTGTTGGGTTGATGTTTAGACGAGTTGTATATACATTATGTACACAGCCATGTATCACCATCATTGATGGCGATCCGATGGATACATCTGTTGTAGGGTTGTCACTGACTCAGACGTACTTATGAATATAATTATTTTCTGTGACTGTATCTTACATTAATTTGTAGGATCCTTTACTATAGATAATTTAGCTGATCTGTAACAATAACATCTTCATGCCTTATATATCATGTACTGTAGTACGCCGCTAGATTAAAACTGACGTGGAAAGGTAACATATGGCCACCGAAAGCTCTTTTTTTGAGAGCCCAGGTGGTCGTGTGGTCTAGCGGGACGGCTGCAGTGCAGGCGATTTGGTGTCACGATATCACAGTAGCATGGGTTCGAATCCCGGCGAGGGAAGAACCAAAAATTTGCGAAAGCAAATTTACAGATCTAACATTGTTGGGTTGATGTTTAGACGAGTTGTATATACATTATGTACACAGCCATGTATCACCATCATTGATGGCGATCCGATGGATACATCTGTTGTAGGGTTGTCACTGACTCAGACGTACTTATGAATATAATTATTTTCTGTGACTGTATCTTACATTAATTTGTAGGATCCTTTACTATAGATAATTTAGCTGATCTGTAACAATAACATCTTCATGCCTTATATATCATGTACTGTAGTACGCCGCTAGATTAAAACTGACGTGGAAAGGTAACATATGGCCACCGAAAGCTCTTTTTTTGAGAGCCCAGGTTGTCGTGTGGTCTAGCGGGACGGCTGCAGTGCAGGCGATTTGGTGTCACGATATCACAGTAGCATGGGTTCGAATCCCGGCGAGGGAAGAACCAAAAATTTGCGAAAGCAAATTTACAGATCTAACATTGTTGGGTTGATGTTTAGACGAGTTGTATATACATTATGTACACAGCCATGTATCACCATCATTGATGGCGATCCGATGGATACATCTGTTGTAGGGTTGTCACTGACTCAGACGTACTTATGAATATAATTATTTTCTGTGACTGTATCTTACATTAATTTGTAGGATCCTTTACTATAGATAATTTAGCTGATCTGTAACAATAACATCTTCATGTCTTATATATCATGTACTGTAGTACGCCGCTAGATTAAAACTGACGTGGAAAGGTAACATATGGCCACCGAAAGCTCTTTTTTTGAGAGCCCAGGTGGTCGTGTGGTCTAGCGGGACGGCTGCAGTGCAGGCGATTTGGTGTCACGATATCACAGTAGCATGGGTTCGAATCCCGGCGAGGGAAGAACCAAAAATTTGCGAAAGCAAATTTACAGATCTAACATTGTTGGGTTGATGTTTAGACGAGTTGTATATACATTATGTACACAGCCATGTATCACCATCATTGATGGCGATCCGATGGATACATCTGTTGTAGGGTTGTCACTGACTCAGACGTACTTATGAATATAATTATTTTCTGTGACTGTATCTTACATTAATTTGTAGGATCCTTTACTATAGATAATTTAGCTGATCTGTAACAATAACATCTTCATGCCTTATATATCATGTACTGTAGTACGCCGCTAGATTAAAACTGACGTGGAAAGGTAACATATGGCCACCGAAAGCTCTTTTTTTGAGAGCCCAGGTGGTCGTGTGGTCTAGCGGGACGGCTGCAGTGCAGGCGATTTGGTGTCACGATATCACAGTAGCATGGGTTCGAATCCCGGCGAGGGAAGAACCAAAAATTTGCGAAAGCAAATTTACAGATCTAACATTGTTGGGTTGATGTTTAGACGAGTTGTATATACATTATGTACACAGCCATGTATCACCATCATTGATGGCGATCCGATGGATACATCTGTTGTAGGGTTGTCACTGACTCAGACGTACTTATGAATATAATTATTTTCTGTGACTGTATCTTACATTAATTTGTAGGATCCTTTACTATAGATAATTTAGCTGATCTGTAACAATAACATCTTCATGCCTTATATATCATGTACTGTAGTACGCCGCTAGATTAAAACTGACGTGGAAAGGTAACATATGGCCACCGAAAGCTCTTTTTTTGAGAGCCCAGGTGGTCGTGTGGTCTAGCGGGACGGCTGCAGTGCAGGCGATTTGGTGTCACGATATCACAGTAGCATGGGTTCGAATCCCGGCGAGGGAAGAACCAAAAATTTGCGAAAGCAAATTTACAGATCTAACATTGTTGGGTTGATGTTTAGACGAGTTGTATATACATTATGTACACAGCCATGTATCACCATCATTGATGGCGATCCGATGGATACATCTGTTGTAGGGTTGTCACTGACTCAGACGTACTTATGAATATAATTATTTTCTGTGACTGTATCTTACATTAATTTGTAGGATCCTTTACTATAGATAATTTAGCTGATCTGTAACAATAACATCTTCATGCCTTATATATCATGTACTGTAGTACGCCGCTAGATTAAAACTGACGTGGAAAGGTAACATATGGCCACCGAAAGCTCTTTTTTTGAGAGCCCAGGTGGTCGTGTGGTCTAGCGGGACGGCTGCAGTGCAGGCGATTTGGTGTCACGATATCACAGTAGCATGGGTTCGAATCCCGGCGAGGGAAGAACCAAAAATTTGCGAAAGCAAATTTACAGATCTAACATTGTTGGGTTGATGTTTAGACGAGTTGTATATACATTATGTACACAGCCATGTATCACCATCATTGATGGCGATCCGATGGATACATCTGTTGTAGGGTTGTCACTGACTCAGACGTACTTATGAATATAATTATTTTCTGTGACTGTATCTTACATTAATTTGTAGGATCCTTTACTATAGATAATTTAGCTGATCTGTAACAATAACATCTTCATGCCTTATATATCATGTACTGTAGTACGCCGCTAGATTAAAACTGACGTGGAAAGGTAACATATGGCCACCGAAAGCTCTTTTTTTGAGAGCCCAGGTTGTCGTGTGGTCTAGCGGGACGGCTGCAGTGCAGGCGATTTGGTGTCACGATATCACAGTAGCATGGGTTCGAATCCCGGCGAGGGAAGAACCAAAAATTTGCGAAAGCAAATTTACAGATCTAACATTGTTGGGTTGATGTTTAGACGAGTTGTATATACATTATGTACACAGCCATGTATCACCATCATTGATGGCGATCCGATGGATACATCTGTTGTAGGGTTGTCACTGACTCAGACGTACTTATGAATATAATTATTTTCTGTGACTGTATCTTACATTAATTTGTAGGATCCTTTACTATAGATAATTTAGCTGATCTGTAACAATAACATCTTCATGCCTTATATATCATGTACTGTAGTACGCCGCTAGATTAAAACTGACGTGGAAAGGTAACATATGGCCACCGAAAGCTCTTTTTTTGAGAGCCCAGGTGGTCGTGTGGTCTAGCGGGACGGCTGCAGTGCAGGCGATTTGGTGTCACGATATCACAGTAGCATGGGTTCGAATCCCGGCGAGGGAAGAACCAAAAATTTGCGAAAGCAAATTTACAGATCTAACATTGTTGGGTTGATGTTTAGACGAGTTGTATATACATTATGTACACAGCCATGTATCACCATCATTGATGGCGATCCGATGGATACATCTGTTGTAGGGTTGTCACTGACTCAGACGTACTTATGAATATAATTATTTTCTGTGACTGTATCTTACATTAATTTGTAGGATCCTTTACTATAGATAATTTAGCTGATCTGTAACAATAACATCTTCATGCCTTATATATCATGTACTGTAGTACGCCGCTAGATTAAAACTGACGTGGAAAGGTAACATATGGCCACCGAAAGCTCTTTTTTTGAGAGCCCAGGTGGTCGTGTGGTCTAGCGGGACGGCTGCAGTGCAGGCGATTTGGTGTCACGATATCACAGTAGCATGGGTTCGAATCCCGGCGAGGGAAGAACCAAAAATTTGCGAAAGCAAATTTACAGATCTAACATTGTTGGGTTGATGTTTAGACGAGTTGTATATACATTATGTACACAGCCATGTATCACCATCATTGATGGCGATCCGATGGATACATCTGTTGTAGGGTTGTCACTGACTCAGACGTACTTATGAATATAATTATTTTCTGTGACTGTATCTTACATTAATTTGTAGGATCCTTTACTATAGATAATTTAGCTGATCTGTAACAATAACATCTTCATGCCTTATATATCATGTACTGTAGTACGCCGCTAGATTAAAACTGACGTGGAAAGGTAACATATGGCCACCGAAAGCTCTTTTTTTGAGAGCCCAGGTGGTCGTGTGGTCTAGCGGGACGGCTGCAGTGCAGGCGATTTGGTGTCACGATATCACAGTAGCATGGGTTCGAATCCCGGCGAGGGAAGAACCAAAAATTTGCGAAAGCAAATTTACAGATCTAACATTGTTGGGTTGATGTTTAGACGAGTTGTATATACATTATGTACACAGCCATGTATCACCATCATTGATGGCGATCCGATGGATACATCTGTTGTAGGGTTGTCACTGACTCAGACGTACTTATGAATATAATTATTTTCTGTGACTGTATCTTACATTAATTTGTAGGATCCTTTACTATAGATAATTTAGCTGATCTGTAACAATAACATCTTCATGCCTTATATATCATGTACTGTAGTACGCCGCTAGATTAAAACTGACGTGGAAAGGTAACATATGGCCACCGAAAGCTCTTTTTTTGAGAGCCCAGGTGGTCGTGTGGTCTAGCGGGACGGCAGCAGTGCAGGCGATTTGGTGTCACGATATCACAGTAGCATGGGTTCGAATCCCGGCGAGGGAAGAACCAAAAATTTGCGAAAGCAAATTTACAGATCTAACATTGTTGGGTTGATGTTTAGACGAGTTGTATATACATTATGTACACAGCCATGTATCACCATCATTGATGGCGATCCGATGGATACATCTGTTGTAGGGTTGTCACTGACTCAGACGTACTTATGAATATAATTATTTTCTGTGACTGTATCTTACATTAATTTGTAGGATCCTTTACTATAGATAATTTAGCTGATCTGTAACAATAACATCTTCATGCCTTATATATCATGTACTGTAGTACGCCGCTAGATTAAAACTGACGTGGAAAGGTAACATATGGCCACCGAAAGCTCTTTTTTTGAGAGCCCAGGTGGTCGTGTGGTCTAGCGGGACGGCTGCAGTGCAGGCGATTTGGTGTCACGATATCACAGTAGCATGGGTTCGAATCCCGGCGAGGGAAGAACCAAAAATTTGCGAAAGCAAATTTACAGATCTAACATTGTTGGGTTGATGTTTAGACGAGTTGTATATACATTATGTACACAGCCATGTATCACCATCATTGATGGCGATCCGATGGATACATCTGTTGTAGGG
This sequence comes from Mytilus trossulus, assembly GCF_036588685.1. Lineage (NCBI taxonomy): Eukaryota > Metazoa > Mollusca > Bivalvia > Mytilida > Mytilidae > Mytilus > Mytilus trossulus. Next base: position 13,559,309 of record NC_086378.1, on the reverse strand, counting down.
TTGTCACTGACTCAGACGTACTTATGAATATAATTATTTTCTGTGACTGTATCTTACATTAATTTGTAGGATCCTTTACTATAGATAATTTAGCTGATCTGTAACAATAACATCTTCATGCCTTATATATCATGTACTGTTGTACGCCGCTAGATTAAAACTGACGTGGAAAGGTAACATAGGTGTCACGATATCACAGTAGCATGGGTTCGAATCCCGGCGAGGGAAGAACCAAAAATTTGCGAAAGCAAATTTACAGATCTAACATTGTTGGGTTGATGTTTAGACGAGTTGTATATATATATATATATATATATCAGAATTAAAATTTTCTATTTGCGCCAGACAGGTGTTTCGTCAAAAAAAGATTCATCAGTGACTCGGGAATAAAAAAAAAATGTCAAAAAGGCGAAATAAAGTACGAAGTTGAAGACCATTGAGAACTAATAATTCCAAACAGTTTTGACAAATACAGCTTCGGTAATATATTCCGGAGGTAATACAAGCCTTAGTATATAAAACAAATCAAAGTTTTGATAACAGATCTTTATAATTATGAACATACCAATGATAACTCAAGTCAAGTTGTCTCTCAGTCAGTTTTAAAAAAATGCACCATTCAAATAGGCCTTGTGTGAAATATGTAACGCTTAAAGCGTGTTGAATGTCGATTTCTGTTAAAACGATGTATATTTTACCTTTGCAAATGAATAAAAAAAATCCTATTGTTGAAAAACTGGTGATATGTACTAATTATATATATATATTTATATATATATCAGTGTAAATCGTGAGCAATTGGTACCCAAAATCAGGATACAAATTAATTAATTTTGAGTCGCATATAGTAGTTTTGCTGAAATCTAATTTGTTTTCACATTCGAAAATAGATGTATACATGATAACATAAAAGTTAATTATGCCTATGCTAAACAGTGACGATATACTAATACAGGGTCATATATTATATAAATGAACGTATACCTTATATAGATGCCTGACGCCCCTCGTACCTAGTGATGATAGATAAAGTGAGAGATAACATCGTTATAATTTCTAATAATAATTACAGCAGTACATTCCGCCATTTTTTTAAAAGGAGTCGGGGTAATCTGTATTCATGAGCAAATTTAAAGGATCTAGTTGATAGATCCATAATTGCTTTTGCGACAAAATAGGAAAATGGTTTTCATTAATATATATTACAATGTATGAGTCGGAGTTCTGCAGACACATGTCAAAAACAAAAAGATGAAAAAAAAGCTAGGTTATTCAATTTTAAATTCAGACATTCTGATGTTCTTTCTATTAATAATTCCAACTTTCTGATTGGGTTCCATGAATATTCATTTTCTAGAAGTAGAAATAAAAAAATACATCATAGACGGCTTCCTCTGTCTCATTGTTATACGTATTCCTCGAATTTGAAACAATCGGTCATCTAAGCACTAGAATCTATGACAAAGGACACGATTTTGGATTTTAAAATTTTCAATTTCCCTAAGCTTACTTGCCATATACCACCTTACCCTGCATATGGGATATACATTTTCAAACTCATTCGATATATAAGAGCATGCAGTAAGTACTCAGATTTGTAAAACGTAACCGGTGTCTAAGCAGTAAGTTGATGAACCAGGGGAATGTCAAAGAAGTCTCGACCTTTTTCTTATAAAATTCAATGGAAGATACCAAGATTTTGTTGATAGATATTCCGTATAAACTTCACAAATAATACACTATGGTCTTGAAATTTGGATTCTTGGTACTGACCTAGATTATCAAATTGACAACGTGTTATAGCATTCTATTATATGTCTTTATATTTCATTACTTTTACTATTTAGTCTGTTCTTGATAATATTCATTAGACGTGGTTCGGTACTTATACATCCCGTGAGTGTGTTATTGTGTTATTGTCACAGTGTTATTGTTTTATTTTAAATTTTTGTATTCTCGTCTTACGTATTTCTTATTTCCTTTATCTCTATGCCTTTTGTATTTCTTTGTTGACATAATTTTTTCAATAGTTCTTAAGATAATAACACAATGTTGACTTCTGTTCGCCATTTGTTTGACATTTTTACCTAGTATGTCTGCCTAGTTTGTTCACACATCGTTGTCAACATCATGTGTTAATGCGACAGTAATTCATGTGAGAGGCATGAGGGTCGGTTGAAAACTAAACTTTACGACAAAAGAGATGATTTCAGCTTTTCAATTGTGAACTTTCCATTTCTAAGTAGCAACATTCCAGCAGCACCTGCATACGATTATATATCTCCCAATTGATACGATATTCCCGTGCTTGCATTTCCTATCATGATTTTCTTGATAGAGGGTTACTGCTCATAAGGAAGCTATTAAACCAAGAGTTCCAAACGGTGAAGTTGAAATCATCCCATCGTAAATTTTACGGAAGCCATCACGAGTTGGTTGACCGTTATGGAATAACCGTTTCACAAATGATGATATGTTCCTTACGACGTAACTACAATCCCCTTCCCTTTTATGAATGTGACCTACCGAATTACGACTATTTACCGGATTTGTAATCACATAAGCAACACGACGGGTGCCACATGTGGAGCAGGATCTGCTTACCCTTTAGGAGCACCTGAGATCACCCCTAGTTTTTGGTGGGGTTCATGTTGTTAATTCTTTAGTTTTCTATGTTGTGTCATATGTACTAATGTTTTTCTGTTTGTCTTTTTAATTTTTAGCCATGGCGTTGTCAGTTTGTTTTAGATTTATGAGTTTGGCTGTCCCTTTGGTATCTTTCGTCCCTCTTTTAAGCTAGCATAAACCAGGTTTAGTCCACTATTTTCTACATTAACAAATGCCTGTACCAAGTAGGGAACATATGTTATCCATTCGTTTGATGTGTTTGAGCTTCTGATTTTGCCATTTGATTATGAACCGTTTGGAATTTTCATCGGAGTTCAGCATTTTTGTTTTTTTTACTTTCTACATAAACCAAAAAAAAAAAAATGAAAAGATTGTTGTCGATACAAACGCAGATTAAACCCAAATAAACAACGGGTCGGTACCAGCTAATATATCGACAAATAAACATATTTAATTTGATGGTCATTTTATAAGATCTTTGAACATCGAACCTAAAATCTTTGTCATCATGCATAGTTTTCAGTATGTTTACAATAAAACCATCCCGTCTCATATTAAATCAGAAGCCGCTAAAAAAAGGATGTTCTATCACTTAATTAATCAAAATTTGGTGACTATTTTAAACGCAACTATCCCATCGAGCTAGAGATAAAGGATACAACAGATGCAGTTTAGTCGGCCTCATATCTTAAATAACATCTAGAAATTGAAGTGACAAGAGGGTCGGTTGAAAACTAAGATTTACGACAAAATAGATGATTTAAGGTTCCCACTTGTGAACTTTTCATTTTTAAATAGCAACATTCCAGCAGCGCCTGCATACGGAGTATATATCTTCCTATTGATACGATATTCCTATGCTTGTACATCCTATCATGATTCTCCTTGATAGAGGGTTGCTGCTCACAAGAAAGCTATTAAACCTAGAGTTCCGAATGATGAATATGAAATCCTCCCTTCGTAACTTTTACGGACGCCATCATTAATTGGTTGACCGTTCAGGAATAACCGTTTCACAAATGATATCGGAGTCGGTAAATTCGGTAGGTCATAATCGCGAAAAGTTAACGGGAGTGTTCCATTGATCTTACTTTTCACTTATTAAGAATAGTATGATCAATTATTTTGTCAAATAACCAGTTTTATTTGCTAATTGAAAATTAAGCGGAATAAAATAATTTAAGACAGCAGAGAAGATAATTCTGTTTAATTGGTTATTACATTGTACTAACCGACTTAAATAAAAGAGTGATCTATTATTACTGTAAATGTATAATGTCTCTAGTCTGGTCAAAGGGTCAGAGTGTCCTACTTAATTAAACGATAAATTGTTGAAATTAGATAACTTGTTTACACGTGCAGAGAAATTTCTTTTATGAACAATGCATGACCGGATATCATCTTTCTTATTGGTCAATGGCATTGCGGGTCAGCACGAGTTCACGTGTAAGTGCATTGTGGTCACTTCCTTTTTACGAACCAATTTACCTGTCTTTGCCTGTTTTGAGTAATGTGGACGATATTAAAATTTTCGCAGAGGGCATGGTTGCTTGTACTTATGTCCTCTGTGTATTATTTTTCTCAGAGGTTGTGGTAGCTTGGTCTATGACCTCTGTGTATTTACTTTTGCAAATATTGTAGTATGTAGTGGGTATTGTTTTATGCTTCGTCATGAAACTCATGCTGCTTCGGTTTTACAGAGGTCGTAGTAGCTTGGTCTATGATCTCTGTATTGTTTTATGCTTCGTCATGAAACTCATGCTACTTTTTCAGAAGTCGTAGTAGCTTGGTCTATGACCACTGTATATTTGCTTTTGTAAAGTTAATATGTAGTGGGTTTTGTTTTATGCTTCGTCATGAAACGCATGTTATATTTTTGCAGAGGTCGTAGTAGCTTGGTCTATGATCTCTGTATTGTTTTATGCTTCGCCATGAAACTCATGCTAAACTACATTTAATTATTTTTTCGTCATGGTGATTGGTTTGGAATAAATTAATTTTGTAATCAATTCTTTAACTTCATACAAAATTGCCAGTATTTTGATACATGTTTGTCAGTTTGTAATACATGTTTTTATTGTATTATTTTATTATTTATCTTTACTAGTATAATTAATTTTATTGATATAGTTTGGGTTGCGATGAACGTAATTGATAATTTTTATGCCGATACTTATGCACTGTAAGGTCGTTTGCTTTTTTCTATATACTAGATTTGTTAATAAAAATAACATTGGACAAGACATATATAGATATAAACTGATGATATTTTAAAGTTCATACTCTTCATTTAATACATGATAAAAAAACATCTTTTCTGTTTAATGGTTGATTATTAACATATTAAAGAAGAGAAACTTTGATAATTTAATTATCGCTTATTATTTCTTAACATGCGTTATGTTTGTGGTCCTTGAGTAAGACCAAGAATTTAATTTTTATCCATTATTTTATATTCTTTTTTTGTTTGTTTATTTCATGCCTTGACTATGGACGAAGAGAGCTAAGAATGACATTCATCTACGAAAGAACTTTCTCCATTTAAGGACGTGTGCAATAAAGCGTGATATCAACAACTTTCATATACTTTCTTTTGCCAGCGGTATGCCAGCGGTAAGTCCGATAATACGAACATACGAATATTGATTGGTTGCTGTTTCACTGACATTAAGGACACATTCCTAATTTCGTGATTAGAATTTTGATCCAGAGTGCGAGTCGTATCAACATTGACTAACCAAAGCCTAATTGACTGTTTTATAAATACAAATTTACAAAATACAACTTCGATCAGCATTTTGATACACAACTGGACCCTAGGTACGATGAAAGCTTAAAGCACCTAATGTTATTCCATCATCTCTTCAAAGTTGACTATGTCGTTAATTGTCCAGGACTCTCGTTACTTAAATTCAACACTTAGTTTTAGAGGAAGGAAAATAAAACAAACAAAGACTTCTGCCGCAGTTCATGGATGGAATGGTCCTAATAGTATCCGTGATTCAAGGATTGAAGTCAAATACGTTTATAGAATTTAACGGCTAAAAAGAATAAATTTAGTATCAGAACTTTACACTTCAGCTGTTGCGGGTCAGTATTACCTGACAAAACATTGTGACCTTTATTTCAAACCATCGCAACTGTCTTGTTTTGGGTCAGCATTGCCTGCCAAAACGTTTATTATCTTTATTTCATATAATTACAACTGTCTTGTTTTGGGTCAGCATTGCTTGCCAAAACATTTTATGATTTTTATTTCATATAATTACAACTGTCTTGTTTTTGGCCAGCATTGCCTGCCAAAACGTTTTATGATCTTTATTTCTTATAATTACATCTGTCTTGTTTTGGGCCAGCATTGCCTGCCAAAACGTTCATTATTTTTATTTTATATAACTACAACTGTCTTGTTTTGGGTCAGCATTGCTTGCCAAAACATTTTATGAATTTTATTTCTTATAATTACAACTGTTTTGTTTTGGCCCAGCATTGCCTGACAAAACGTTTTATGATTTTTATTTCATATAATTACATCTGTCTTGTTTTGGCCCAGCATTGCCTGACAAAACGTCTTTATTTCTTATAATTACATCTGTCTTGTTTTGGGCCAGAATTGCCTGCCAAAACGTTTTATGATTTTTATTTCTTATAATTACAACTGTCTTGTTTTGGGCCAGAATTGCCTGTCAAAACGTTTTATGATTTTTATTTCATATAATTACAACTGTCTTGTTTTGGGCCAGCATTGCCTGCCAAAACGTTTTATGATTTTTATTTCATATAATTACAACTGTCTTGTTTTGGGCCAGCATTGCCTGCCAAAACGTTTTATGATTTTTATTTCATATAATTACAACTGTCTTGTTTTGGGTCAGCATTGCCTGCCAAAACGTTTTATGAATTTTATTTCATATAATTACAACTGTCTTGTTTTGGGTCAGCATTACCTCCCAAAACGATTTTTATCTTTATTTCACATAATTTCAATGTATCCTGTTTTGGGTCAGTATAGCCTGCTAAAACGTTTGTGATCTTTATTTCATACAATGTATGTCTTTATTGCCGCCCTTCTCATGCTTTCTTTACACATTGTTCGAATGTCAATGGGATCATTCGGTTGGCTCGGTTTAACTTCCTGTATGTATACATGAATAATTCGTAATTCATGTTTTGGTTTTAAATGTTGCCGTGCTTATTCATACTAATTATTCAAATTATATATATAAAACGACTTAATGGTTTATTCCAATGTTGTCTAAATGCTATGGTCTTTAGAGATAAATCCATCACAAACCAAAGTTTTTATATTTAACTAAACTGGTTATTAACTAAATTGTTGTTTTTTTCTTTTGGTTAAATGTTTATAGTATGTGTCAAAAGCTATAAATATTTACTCGGTTAAAACTTACATCTTTTAACTTTTATCGCAATTAAGGTACACAAAATTATATGAAACATCACTTAAAGCTGGAATATTATATTATTCATTTTACAACTTTATTTACTACTAAACAATATAAACCTTTTAAATGTATTGCATTGGAATAACAGTTTGTTAAAATAAGTTCTGTCGCATGCCAGGAAGGAAGGAATTTATTTTATGTTAGGTTAAGTAAGTTTGGTGTATTCCTCCTTTTTTATAGTGGTGTTATCGATATAAATTATTACTATTAATATTGAATGGTGATGTTCACCAGTCACTAAATTTCTAAAAAGCTGTATATTAAAAACTGTGACTAAAACTTTTCTTTTTACCGTATCATGAGTTACGAAAATTATTTCTATAGTCTCGTATCATTTCGGATCACAACAAAAATAACTGAGAGTTAAAAAAGGATTAAAGTAAATACTTATTTACTAATTTTAATTTGAAAATGTTTACCCTCTGGAATTCATCCCGCCATATTATGTATTTATGTGCCTTTCCCAAGTTAGGAGCCTGTAGTTCAGTGGTTGTCGTTTGCTTATGTGTTACATTTAAGTTTTTTGTTCATTTATTTTTTTGATTTTTTTTTTTATGTAAATACGGCCGTTAGTTTTCTTGTTTGAATTGTTTTACATGGTCATTTTGGGGTCTTTACTAGCTGACTATGCAATATAGGCTTTGCTCATTGTTAAAGGCCGTGCGATGACCTATATTCGTTAATTTACATGTCATTTTGGTCTCTTGTGGTGAACTGCCTCATTGGCATCATAATACATCTTCTTTTTTATATTTATACATTTTCAATTGAAAAATGTCAAGTGTAGTTTGGGAATCCTTTGCTCATGGTCCCTTACAGAAATAGTCAGATATAAAACTTCGTATTTAGGAAGGATCCAGGGCTTTGTAAAAATATACTTTAGTTTTGTTTGAATTTTTAAAATTAAAAATATAGTTTCGGTTAATCAAAGTACTAATTGTCTGTACTAAAATATATAAAGGATTCTATATTTAAATGTCTGGATGTAAGAAGAAATATGAATTCTGAATCATACTTACATTGTAACTGCGATTCTATTGTAATTTAATTGCTGTGATCCTGGTCGGAATAAGATTTACACCTTTAATCATTTTTACACTAAAAATGATTTTAAAGTAATTTTTGGTATATGAAAATAGGAACTTTTAATATTTCTGCTAAATGTGGAAACATTTTACATAATAAAGTGATATGTGTTTGGTGTACATGTATGTGAATGTATTTTTTTTCGAGTCGTATATAATTGTATTCACGTCGCCAGAGTCCTCGGGTGGGGGATCCACCCTTTTAGCCTTAGAGTGGATTTCACATCCACTCTTTCAGCCAAAGGGTGGATTTGTGGCAGGTTTTTCTCCCCACCTTTGCTATTCTTTGTCATTTATTCAATTGACATGATATTAGTTGATGTTATTTCGTAGTAATTATGTATTATTATTTCATATTAAATATGAACTTTTATGTCAAATGTTTTATTTGCAAAATGTATTTTTTGCATTTTATGATTTTTTAATAAATGACCTTTTTTCGTCAGTTTAGTTTTTATATCATATAGCAAATCAAGCTCAGACTCTGGCTTGTGTTTACGTAGTATGTTTATGGTATCTAGCTGTCTGTCTTAAAACCAGTTTTATTTGCTAATTGAAAATTAAGCGGAATAAAATAATTTAAGACAGCAGAGAAGATAATTCTGTTTAATTGGTTATTACTAACCGACTTAAATAAAAGAGTGATCTATTATTACTGTAAATGTATAATGTCTCTAGTCTGGTCAAAGGGTCAGAGTGTCCTACTTAATTAAACGATAAATTGTTGAAATTAGATAACTTGTTTTCACGTGCAGAGAAATTTCTTTTATGAACAATGCATGACCGGATATCATCTTTCTTATTGGTCAATGGCATTGCGGGTCAGCACGAGTTCACGTGTAAGTGCATTGTGGTCACTTCCTTTTATCATCAGCATTTGATGTGTTAACTTGTGATTTTTATCAAACAATTTGTTCAAAATTCCCACCCACATACCGCCCTTTATATTATCTTTTGAGTAGATATGTATATATGTTTATTTATGGGGCAGGTTTTTCTCCCCACCTTTGCTATTCTTTGTCATTTATTCAATTGACATGATATTAGTTGATGTTATTTCGTAGTAATTATGTATTATTATTTCATATTAAATATGAACTTTTATGTCAAATGTTTTATTTGCAAAATGTATTTTTTGCATTTTATGATTTTGAATAAATGACCTTTTTTCGTCAGTTTAGTTTTTATATCATATAGCAAATCAAGCTCAGACTCTGGCTTGTGTTTACGTAGTATGTTTATGGTATCTAGCTGTCTGTCTTAAATATGTATAATTAAATAATACGCAGCCTGTTGTAGTTTTCTTGCAAAAGAAAACCCATTATAGGTCAAAGTACAGACTTCAACACGACGCCTTGGCTCAACCCGAACAGCAAACTATAAACTTTAAGGGTCATTGTCAAACCATTCAAACTTGAAAACCAACGGTCTGATATATACAACAAAAGGAGAGTCACTTATGAACCACATCAACTAAAAAAGTATGTATCTAAGTTTTCAAGTTAGTGTATCATTTTTTTTTATATATCTTAAAGGGTAATATCAATAACACGCATGTACGCGTGTATATGTGTGTGTGTGTGTGTGTGTAAGTATATATAAAGGGGGTTTTGAGTAATGGAAGGTATGTGCTGTTTGAAAGTTATATATCAAATCATTTAAAGGCGGTGGCTTCTACTTTTTACTGCATATTTGAATATTTTACTGTATGCACAATAGTTATCAAAAGTACCAGGATTATAATTTAGTACGCCAGACGCGCGTTTCGTCTACATTAGACGCATCAGTGACGCTCATATCAAAATAGTTATAAAGTCTATCAAGTACAAAGTTGAAGAGCATTGAGGATCAAATTTCCAAAAAGTTGTGCCAAATACGGCTTAGGTAATATATTCCTGGGATAAGTAAATCCTTAGTTTTTCGAAAAATTCAAAGTTTTGTCAACAGGAAATTTATAAAAAATGACCACACAATTGATATTCATGTCAACCCCGAAGTGCTGACCTCTGGGCTGGTGATACCCTCGGGGACGCTACGTCCACCAGCAGTGGCATCGACCCCAATTCATATGTTTTAAATATTAGGTAAAACAGTCAATTTGTATACGTCTCTCGTATAAAATATGCATAAACAGTTCTTAATATATTATTACAATAATTTCGATTTATGATTAAAACATTTCTTTTGGCCTTTCTGAACAAAGAAATATGAAGCTTGCAGTTTATAAAATACGAATTAAAAGATAATTGTTTCATAAATATTTACAAATATAACTACCTCTTTTGGAACAGTATTTCTTGGCAACAATTCTGTCTTCTTCATATAAAGACGGTAAAACTTGTTTGGTGTTTGCTCCTTTTTATATCTGTATAGCTCCTCCTTCGTTCATTTATCTCGGCGCTGATAGGCTTTTAAAAGCCCCATTATTGACAGCTAACTTTAACACTGTAATTTGTTACTCTCGTGAAGACAGTAATTAAGTGTTTTAACAAGTTGCTTTCCTTGCAAGAAAGAAATGCAATCGTGGACCTAAATGTCTGTTTAGTATAAAAGATCAGATAATTGAAATATACTAGGGAAGAAAAGAAACGTCATATGTTTGGAAGATCATTAATAATTGTTAGGACAAAAATAGACAATAATGATTTAATGGAACACTAAACTACATTTATTTTGAGAGAACAATGACACGTTTTCTCTCTTTGAAACAATATTGCACATTTTCAAACAATTTTAACAGGACAAGTACAAAATTCTAGTTAATATGTCACTACCGTGTATGAACATCTCATGCTTTTATGACCGCCTGACACCTCTGTTGCATCAAATCAATAAGATATCGAATAAAGTCTTTCTGGTAGATTTTTATTATTTTCTAAACTATGCCCAAGTTCGTCCTACAAATTTTAATTGTCTTCATATAAGCCTTTTCCATCGAACTCGCTCCCGAGTGTATTGAAGTCGCACCATCCATTCAAGTAAATAACAAGTTTAATAACCCATAAATCGGAATTGAACTTAACAAAATAAGAAATTTAAAAAAAAATAACCAGCCCAGTAGTTGTCACCTCGGTGATGACATGAATATCAATTATATGGCCATTATTAAAAATCAACTGTTTGCAAAAGTATTACTTATTCGTAATTATAAGGATTTTCTTATTCCTGGCATTGATTACTTTAACCGTATTTGGAACAACATTTTGTACTTTTGGGTCGTCAATGGTCTTCGACATTACACTTGTTTGGTTTGTTAACAGTTTTGATATTAGCATCACTGATGAGTCATTTATATGTACATAATCATAGGTTAAAAACGCGCGTCTGACATATCAAAGTTGTGAGCCTGAAACATGCATTACATATTAGGCGGTATAACATATAGATAGGCAGCATAGCACACTATTTTGCAAACTTTATTACGTTATGAATCTATATCGGATCTAATATTCCTTGTAGCATTATATAATAGAATGTGAGTCTTGTACTTAAATTCAGCTATCACGGTGCGCTGTACCTTATATGTTTTGTTTGGTTATTAGTGAGTTAACTATACCATAATCTCATTGGTGGTTGCTGAACATTAGATCTGACGTAACAAGCCTTTTTCAATTTGGATCCAAGTAGGAAGGCAGGAGATAATTGAACTCAAATATAAAACAAACAAAAAACACCATCCCAGCCAGTTGATTGATTAACTTGTAAATATAAACAAGTGTGTGCACATGATAATTGTGTCATTTAATCGACTTATAATATTAAGTACTCTTTATACCAAGATGAAATTTTAAGGAACATTATAAATAAATGTTATCCATCTTTGACCTTGAATGGCGGATAAAAGCGTCAATACTTGAGAATTTCGGTTAACAAACTTGTTACTGATATTTAACATGCAATTCTTATAAATAATTTTAGAATATGTTACTGCTTTGGTTATATTATTTTTCAGGTGATGTATGAGTTGACAATTTTGGACGCCTACATGTATTTGCAAAATGGACATATGAAGAATACCACCTGATGTGAAAACAACTGTTGTCAAAGAATGACTAAGAAATATACTCGTATTGCAGAATTCGCTGCATCAAAAAACATTTCCTTTTATAAATAGTATCATTCACTACAGATGAACAATGTAAGGGAGCTACCATTTGATTTTTATGGGGGGCTGGGATGAAAACTTTTGTCCTGCCTTTTTATTTTTCAGTCTATTCGGTCCTGCATTTTTTTTCTTACTTTATCCTGACTTTTTTACAACAATTGTCATCCTGCCTTTTTTTTTTGCCAAGTTACTCATCCTGCTTTTTTTTTACTCAAAATCCTGTACTGCCTTTTTTCAAATTTCATCCTAGCCCCCCATAAAAATCTGATGGTAGCTCCCTAAGGGTTTTCATACCTCACCTGTGTTCCCACGGTCATCCAAGTTGTTCTAATATTATATGCAGTTACCACAATTTGTGGTAGTAATTTATATATATATATATATATATTTGACAAGTACGGTTGCTTTAATCAGCGATATGCCGGTAACCATATAGTTTAAGATATACTAGACACAGTTTAAAAATTGCCAGCGATCTGCGGCACATACATACATTTATATTGAGATTACTTATATAAAATATGTATAAATCTAAAAAATATTAAGGCTGCGGCTAAATACTGCCAATTCGTTGTTGGGTTTTAACAAGCATCTGGGATAACTGCACATTGTCAACTTGATAGTGAGTGACCTACTAAACGAAAATTTATGATTTGAAGTCAAAAACTATTAGTAAAAACTAATGTTCATGCAAGTATTTAACCCTCCGAAAACTAAAACGGAGTTAATTGACACAAATATTCGTTTGTAAGAATACACTCCGAATATTATTGATAAACCTAATTTTAATATTTCTTAACTATAGTTAATGTTTCATTACCGTGTTTCAACAAAGAAAAACATTACGGCTAAAAATAAGATATTTTCGAAACCAAATTGGTTATATTTCAATCTACTACAAACATTATTAAATTCTTGACCAGCTAGTACCTATATGTAACGGGGTGTTATGTGGCTAACAAAACCAATCCAGTAAAAGTTGACAATTTTATTATTGGCACCAGACGTATTCAATATAATGAAATAAACGCCCAAAATTATGGATTTTAGGCTCACTGACCACTCATACTTGTGCGTCAAGGATGTGCATTCACTGATATTTTCAACTATAACAACCACATGACTTTGGACAAATCTTCAATACAAAAGAACATCCAACACCCTCAACTTTCAGCAGCGAACTAACTAGATAAATATCTACCCGTAAAACGAAAACAATAACCAAGCGTGCATGACTAGCGGGAAATCTATACCCGGACTAAACTCATTTGCATAATAATATAAAGGTTATTCACATTATATAAAGAGACCAGTTTCTATACAATAAATTCTAACACTTTAATTAAATGATTAAAACAATTTATTAACAGATTTAACTGCTATCTTTTTATTATTTATTTAAATAAAATTATATTCACAAACATCACAAGACCACTAAAAATGTCACTATTACATTTATAGTGCCATTATTGATTGATTTTATTTATAGTTTTAGGAGTATCTATACATCTCTTCTTATTATTTAATCAAAGAGTATATGTGATTAATTAAATACATTTACAGGAGTAGATCTCATTTCTTGGCATTTTGGTATTCTTAGAACAAAAAAGCTGTTATGAAATTGTGCTTTTATAATTACAGCACATTATCGACTAGATTTCATGTTGTATGCCAACGGTTATCGCTGGTAAATAAAAGAGTAAAATCATTTCTTGTACCTCTTACCCTTTTCTCAAAATTTTGTCTAAAAAGACTGACTTGATTGGTAATAAAATTTGTTGAAAAATCTAATACACAAAATCTACTTTGGTTAATACATTATTTTTGCACAGAGCCAAGTTTGATTATAACATTTTAAAAAATCATTGGTATTTTCCACTTATTTCACATGTTTTGGAAATATCAACAAGAGATTAGAACGAGACTGAAACGGTAGAAAAATAGATCTTGTTAGTGTAAGTATTGAAATTGTTATAAATCCCGAGACTGTCATCCAGTGGTGGTCTTTTAATTTTGTTTTCCGTGCTTTACATTTAAATAAATTAGGCCGTTAGTTTTCTAGTTTGAACTGTTGCACATTCACATGTGAAGGCATTTTAAAGCTGACAATTTTTTCCTCGTTGAAAGCCTTAAGGAAAGCACGAACGGACGACGAACGGATAAAAAAAAAAGTTTTACAAAATTGTTATCCGTTTGCCAAATCATGCTTATATCTTCGTCATTTGAATTTTGTTGGATACTAGTTGTCTCCCTTCCAAGCATATCAAATCTCTATATTTTTTATAACATCGTGTTGCGACATTGTATACAGTCTGTTTGTCTTTTTTTTTGCCATGGCGTTGTCAATATAAAAAAGAATATTTGGAATGAGACAACTCTCCACAAGAGACCAAATGACACAGAAATTAACAACTATAGGTCACTGCACGACCTTCAACAATGAGCAAAGCCCATTACGTATAGTCAGTCAGTTCATTTTTGACTTATGAGTTTGATTCCCTTTGGTTTCTTTTGACTTTCTTTTTCGACTTAAGAGTTTTTCTGATCCATTTTGTATCCACCAACATTCTCTTTTTGAAGATTTACTCGGATGTACTGTGTCAATGACATTCATTTTGATTGAAAGCTATTATTTTTCAATAAATACTGTGCATTGTAGAATAAAATAATCACGAGCAAACTTTATACATATAATATATTCATTTGTGTTTAGAAAACAAACTGAAATTGAACAGTTTTATTATTTTTCATATGAAATGAATTGGGTGAAATAATTGTTAAACATTTTAAAACAAAATGAAATAATAATTTTATTCAAAAATAAAGATGTTTTGTTAGACGTTAAATTTAATATTGATGCTCATGAACAAAATATGTTTCCGAGGACAGAACTGTTCTTTTATCCAACTAAAAAGTTTGAAAACAAATTACTCAAAGCACCATCTATACTAAAACATTCATTTAAAAGTTTTTATAGAATATGAGGACAAAAATATAACGGCGTTACTTTAAATTTTCTGATCACATTATTTTTAACAGGAAGGGGCTTGTTAAAGCCTTCTGTGGCCTTATATCATTACATATTGATAATGAAATTTACTTTGAAAATATTGATTTTATATATATGTAAAATTTCAGTAATAGTATTACTAGTAACAACAATTTACTGTTTTAACTGTGAAATGGTCTATTAGAGGTCAATAATTTACAGACGTAATCAACCGTTTCATATACGTTGACGTATACGCATCTGTAGATACCAAACACAATATGTGATCTCGAGCTTTAATTGTTTATACTTTCAAGATGACACCAGTCATGTATGACAACTCGTGTTTCAGTTTCCGGTGCATGTCAAAACATAGAGGGAAATAGAATAGTCCATTTTTTTCTGATTTTTTTTGCTGGAGTCAATTTTTTATGTTTGATTAAAAGTTTATGTTGAGTTAAAACAAATCTTTCATCATTTTTGGGATATCAATCAAAAAAAGTGGAAGGATATCATATTTACAGGAAGTGATGCTGCCAAGTAAAAACAGCAAACAGAAAGTAAAACAAAATGGTTTTGACTTCAGGGTTTCGTAACTTTTTATTCGTGGCATGACCCACTCTTTTTCTCTCGATAAAATCACAATTTCACATTAGTACATGCATGATATGAACATGAGCATTCTTTATTTTTTTATTTTTTTTATTTTTAAAGATCAGCTGTTTTGCATGTAAGCCTATGGAGCAGTCAATTACAAGACTGCAACAAAATGGGCATCTGATTAATTTCTACTGCTAGTACTGTATTTAATTGTGTATCCGACTTAAATTTTGGAAAACGAAAGAATATGTTACAGTACTAACTATACATTAGAGATTGGAATCTTTTGACATGATTAGGACAGTGTGAAATAAAGTCTTGTATAATAACTCGTCAATTTCCGAAGAAGATCTTAAATTTTGTTTCGATGTGCAGAATAATTATGCACGATGTGGAATGTATATTTCATATTTACGGGCTTAAGAAACAGGGCAAATATCAGGGCTAATACGTGTGATTGTACAAATATTTGTTTTCTCGAAATATGTCCATGTATTGAAATGTTGTTGTTCGGATATAGAAGTACCCAGCCATGTCCATGTTGTGTTTTGTTATATGTTTGACAAAAATGCCTAAAGTTGGATAAAATATAGTATTTGTAGTTTATCCTGTACCTTTAAAACTGTCCTGTACCAAGTCAGGAAGATGGCCATTGTTATATTTTTGTTCGTTTCTGTGTGTATTACATTTTAACGTTGCGTCGTTTGTTTTCTCTTATATTTGAGTGTAAATTCACATTGCGATAAGACGTGTCACGGTACTTGTCTATCCCAATTATATGTATTTGGTTTTGATGTTATATTTGTTATTCTCGTGGGATTTTGTCTGATGCTTGCTCCGTTTCTGTGTGTGTTACATTTCAGTGTTGTGTCGTTGTTCTCCTCCTATATTTAATGCGTTTCCCCCGGTTTTGGTTTGTTACCCCGATTTTGTTTTTTTGTCCATGGAATTATGAGTTTTAAAAAGCGGTATACTACTGTTGCCTTTATTTATTGTTGAATTGTAACATGTGTAATAAATGATAAATTGCTCTTTTTAACAATGTGTTAACGAAAACTACATGGAAAATCATTCTGTTATCCTTGGTTGTTATGAGACACGTGTGTTGCTAAGATGCTCTCTTCGAGGTCCGCGCTGTTGGTATACAGACACCGATTCAATGTGCAAATTGTTTTGACATTTCTATTGGCTATTGATGAGAAACGCATCGAGAAATTAAAAACCAGATCTTTTAGAAATTTCGGTGATTTCGGTGCTCCAAAGACTAGGTGTATCAAGACTAGTTATATCAGGAACTAGATGCTTCAGAAACTAGTCGTTTCAGAACTAAGTGTCTTAGAGACTAGGTGTCTCGTTTACTGGGAGTCTTAAAACTCAGAAACTTATGTTTTTGAAAGGTTCAAATTAGTAAGCAAATCAATCGGACTTTTTTTTTATACAATGTTAATTATGTAAATATTGTTGTTTCTTTATTAAGTTTCAAAGTTTAAACGTTGGTCTCGTAGTTTTTAGTAAATCCTCCAAGTTATATAGTTAGGTTCTGAGTTAATTAAAAGATTGAAATTAGTATCTCAGATTCTGTGAAAACGGATACGAACATATATAAAATTGAGATTGGAAATGAGTTTATAATTCAAACACGTTACAAATATATTTCTATTTTCCATCTAGTGAGTTAACCCTTTTTCAACTGATTTTTATTGTTCATTCTTACAGTGTACTGTTACACTACTGTCCCAGGTTAGGGGAAGGGTTTGGATTCCGAACACATGTTTCATAATTTCTCGTTAACACAATTATAATTAACTGACTATTTTACACTTTTAGTATTCTAATGTTTAAATAAAAATCAAATGATTCAGCAATTTATGTTCACATTTAAATATGCGATGACAACTTTATACATAATTAAATAGATACATATTGAATTGACTAACTTTGAAGATCTTATAGATTGCACTTTGTAAATACAGCTGCAGCCACGCCTCTTTTTGGGATATAAATAACACTTATATATGTAGATATAGGAAGATGTGGTGTGAGTGCCAATGAGACAACTCTCCATCCAAATAACAATTTAAAAAGTAAACCATTATAGGTTAAAGTACGGCCTTCAACACGGAGCATTGGCTCACACCGAACAACAAGCTATAAAGGGCCCCAACATTACTAGTGTAAAACCATTCAAACGGGAAAACCAACGGTCTAATCTATATAAACAAAACGAGAAACGAGAAACACGTATATATTACATAAACAAAACGACAACTACTGTACATCAGATTCCTGACTTAGGACAGGTGCAAACATTTGCAGCGGGTTTAAACGTTTAAATGGATCCAAACCTTCTCCCTTTTTCTGAAACAATAGCATAACATCACAACATAGAAAAACATACGATAAAATATCAATTGGCAGACTTAAATCAATAAAAAAAAATTGATTACAAATTTGTTAACGTACAGGTTCCCAGATATGATCTCTGTGTTTCTTCTCATAGAGGCATAACTTTTTTGAATGTAACCAGTATAGCAAAACATGGTAGCGGCTCAAATTTGATTTTTTAAAGGTCCAAAAGTGGAGGTAGTGGTAGTATAGAATTTAAGTATAAGTTTAAACTCTTAGAAGTTCAGGGGTTACATATTTTGGAAAAATGCCGCACAGCCTTATATATTTACCTTTAAATAAAATAGTACTGCACACCAACTTTCCGTTCTTTGATATCACTTTTCCTAAAACTTCATAGTAAAAGTGGCACAATTTTAGGCGCAAAGGGAGTTCCAATTGGAAATTGAAGTCTATATTTAAAGAATTGCAACCTGTATACCGTTACATTTATCTGTGTTACATAGTTAAATGTAACTTTATGACTTCCACGAATGAGTGTGACACGATGCATACATTTTACATTAACAAAATCATTAGGAACCGTGAAATGCTTTAATACACTCTTATACTTGTAATCTATTCAGACATTGGATTGAACTTTTTCATTCAAGAATCATATCTGTAAAACATTTGAGATTTTGTCTTCTGTATATTCCTTTAGGAGTTAACATGTACCTAGTGGTGTACTGTATTGTCCTCTCACTAATTGGCTTACCATCTGTTTTCACCTGCATGACCTGCAAAAAAAACGGAAAAAAAGAATGATAAAATATGCAATAATTATAAAATATCATAACTAAGTCTATGACTTATACCTGAATCATTGGTAATTAGCTTTGTGCCTTGATGTATATTAGTTTTAACAATAGGCAATAGACAAAAGGACATTCACCTTCATTTGATACAACTTTTGACGTTTTATCATAAATTTAATAAGTTTATGATAAAACGTCAAAAGTTGTATCAAATGAAGGAGAATGTCCTTTTGTCTATTGCCTATTGTTAAAATTAATATACATCAAGGCACAAAGCTAATTACCAATGCTTCAGGTATAAGTCATAGACTTAGTTATGATTTTTTATAATTATTGCATATTTTATTATTCTTTTTTTCCGGTTTTTTTAATGATTCATTGTAATTACAAAGTAAATGATATCCAAATGATGTGTAATTACAGAGTGAATATTGTGTAGGCTTTGCTTTGTCAGTATTAACAAAAGTCATGGCTTTTCATAATGTTTCACGAAAACAAAAGATTCAAGCATTTTGATCTATAATCTCAAAGGTAATTGAGTTGTAATTGTCAGTAACATTCTATTTTGGCTGTGAAAAAGTAAAATCACAAAAGTACTATACAGGGGTAAATTCAGTAAATAAATACACGTCATCAGGGACCGCCCATTTGGGGGGAGCTTTCTGTCTAAAAGTGAAGTCATGTGCTCTTCTGATTGGAAGATAATAATTGTAATAAATATTTTTTGGTAGATGGATCAAAACTAGAGTTGAAAAAAAAAAAAAAAAAAAAATGCTGAATGTACTAATTTTTTCCCTACAGGGTTGAAAATTAATGGGGGTCAGTATATGAATTCAGTGCGAATCTACATTGTTTGTAAACAAGGCCATGTGAATGCCCAAAAAAAGCCGCATGACCCTATGTTTTTATTGTTGCAAAATATAGGGCTACATTTGTACTTTCATGAATGATATATGAAAGTTTTTAATTTCTAAAGGTAAATCAGGTATACATTTATTTCCACACATTGATTAGCATTAAAGTCAATGGGAGATTTTTTTACTGAATTTACCCCTATACTCGGAGGAAAATTCAATCGGAAAGTCCCTAATCACATAGCAAAATCAAATGACAAAACACATAAAAACGAATGGACAACAACTGTATTTCATTGCTTTTAATCACTTCTAATTGCACAATTGCTCAATTGCACATTACATTCAATTTTCTAAGAAATAATAATTAAGTACGGTCAAGTACAATTACATATTTCAATTACCCCATGTCTGATTTCAAAATTTATAAAAAAAAACATATGATTGACAATGAGACAACTAACAATTGAGCAAATGATATACTTGTTGACGTGAAAACTAAACTTGAGAATGGAAATGGGGAATGTGTCAAGGGACAAAAATCCAACAAAAGAGCAGAAAACAGCTAGTTCGGTGATAGTGGACATAAAAATAAACCCCAGAATATATACATGAACCAGAATTTTAAATCAATCATTGAAGACTAATAAATCTGATTATTATCGGACGGTCTTCAACATTCAACAAATCCACACCGCATAGTCAGCATTTAACATCCCACAATGACAAAATGAAAAACGATTCAAATGAGAAGGCTGACGGCCTAATGTATGAACAAAACATGGAACGGAAAGCAAATATGATATACAGCAACAAACGACATTAAAACTAGCGCCAAACCCTCTTCAAAATAGGTGTGTTGCAGTAAAACATAAGAACCCACTTTGAAAATCATTTGAAAAGGGTTTAACACGTCACATGATATTTTTTACAATGTTTAAAAATATTCTACTCTATAGAAATAAGTGCATGATTGATGAACTAGAGATCAAATGTCCATGGAACATTTTTAAATAATGCTTATAATACATGTATATAATGTCCGAATGTAATACATGTAATCATCTTATTCTTAGAGGCAATATATGAATTATGTAAATGCTCATATCACATGCTAGGCTTTCAGTTTTCAAAACCAAAATAATTACTCAGCCTTTACATATATTCCTATTATCCGATGCAGTGGTATTATGTCATACGAAAAAGGATTCAATACATGACATAAAACGTTGCAAAATATTTGATATAACTGTTACTTGAATATATGTCATTTGCTCCTTAATTATTTCAATGTAGTGACAGTATGAAATAACCAGTAGACAGCTGTATTGCAGCATTTATATGAGGAACAGTGTTAAATCTTAAATCTATTAAAAAAAATATAGTTGTACAAAAGTTATCAAAGGTATCAGGATTATAATTTAGCACGCCAAATTCGCGTTTCGTCTACATAAGACTCATCAGTGACGCTAAGATCAAGATAGTTACAAAGCCAAACAAGTACAAAGTTGGAGCGCATTTAGAACTCTAAATTTCAAAAAGTTGTGCCAAATACATTTACCTCTTAAGATTTTTTTCCATAGAATTATTATTATGATATATACAGATATAAGGCAAAACAAATGCGTTTTCTGATCGTATTTAACATGTAATTATATTCTTAGCAATGGCGTTGTCAGTTTGTATTCAATCTATGAGTTTGACTCTCTATCTTTCGTCCCTCTTCTATATTTGTTTTTTGAATTGTGGATCCTCAATGCTCTTTAACTTTCTTCTTGTTTGGCTTTATAAAAAAATTGATATGAGCGGCACTGATGAGTCTTATGTAGACGGTACGCGGGTCTGGCGTACTTAATTATAATCCTGGTACCTTTGATAACTATTTACACCACTGAGTCGATACCACTGCTGGTGAACGTTTGGTCCCCGATTGTATCACCAGCTCAGTAGTCAACACTTCGGTGTTGACATGAATATCATTAATGTGGTCATTTTTATAAATTTCCTGTTAACAAAACTTTGAATTTTCGAAAAACTAAGGTTTTCTTATCCCAGGAGTATACAACCTTAGCCGTATTTGGCACATTTTTTTGGAATTTTGGATCCTCAATGCTCTTCAACTTCGACTTGTTTGGCTTTATAAAAAAAATTTGATATGAGCGTCACTGATGAGTCTTATGTAGACGAAAAGCGCGTCTGGCGTTCTCAATTATAATCCTGGTACCTTTGAACTATTCCATATATTATAATGTCGTAATATGTTTAGAAAATACATTTATGGATACATCACAAATTCATAGATATTAAAATACGATATGTTATATGTTATTCAGGTCTCAGACAGAGTATATACTGTGACATTCCCGGCTTAGAATTTATATCCCCTGAGCCGAAGGCGAAGGGGATATAAGACCTTAGCCGGGAATGTCACAGTATATACCCTTTCTGAGACCCGAATTACACATATATTACGGATTACCCCTGATTTAATGTTATTTTTCAGTGCAAGTATTTGTTGACAACACATATATGTTGAAAAACCCAACCTGATATGTTCGGCATACGTGAAGGATTTTTTAATTTGGTGTTAACATAATTATATCGTGTATGTAATAATTCATAATAACACTTTCAGAATTAAATTTAAGTATTAAAAGTGTAAATTGCGTGATTTTGTATCAAAAATGTATTATTGACTGACGCACGTCATTATTTTCCCTATGTGAGCCTCTGATAGTCCCATAGCTTTTGACTACGTCACATAGTAACCAGTGTTATGATGACGATTTTGAGGTTCCAATTGGGGATATAAACGTCGTATATACCCCGTCAGGTTCCCGAATATATACTGACATCTCTGTGTTGTTATCCAATCACAAATCTCGACACATTTGTAATCCGTAATATAAAACAATGTCAAAATAACAACTATAACCTGGGAAAATGACTTGTGATAAAATAACGCACACAGTTAAGTTTAAGTATAATCATTCTGTTGTACGAATAACAGAAATATGTTTTACAAAATAAATTTGTTATTCATAGTTACAGAACAGAAGGAAAACTTTTATCGTAATACTAAATATTATCATAGGTGGTACATATTTTTTAAAAAGTGACATAAGACAAAATAAAAATTTTGAAAGACACAAACTCATTTCGAATTGTGTCAACAGGTCCAATTAACAATTTGAGAGTACTCTCATTTACTGAAAGCTAGTAACAAGCCAAAAACAATTCATAATAAAAAAGAATCATACATCAAAGACTATATACAGAGAAAACATTAATAGTAACACACTTTTTTTTAACGTGTGCAAGCATAATAAAAGATATATCTTTTCATTATGATCTTTGATGGTCAGTTTTAATATGGAATAAAAGTTAGTATGAACCATGTTACATTCGGTAATCGCCATATTACTCACGTGCCTCGACATTTTGAAGTATGTAATTCGAAAGACAAGTTCAGTATCCTTGTTATTTTTTTTTTACTAATGTAGATTTGTAAGTGAATCATACGTGACTCTGTACTTTAAAAGATCCCGACAGTATGATAGTGTTCTATTATATGTCATTATACTATATTTCTATTATGAATTACAATATACGTTGAAAAACAAACGTCAAAATCATTCAATCGCGTAGTGGAATGAACTATTTGTGGATTCTTAGAAATTCTATATATAACTTTTGGACTAGTTTAAATCTCGGTTTATTCCTGAAATTTATTCTTACATACTTTTGATTTTTTAACCCTGTATACTAACATTGCCTATATTAATTTCAAAATTGTTTGTATGCACATTGAACGACAAATGTATGTGACGTATACAACTTTCTGACTTCATACACTCAAATCAATAAATGTGTTCATAGATAGTAGATGTTTTGTGTTCTGATAAATTGTTAATTGTTATACGATGATGACTGATGTACCCATATTTTGACTATTTTGTTTATTGTGTCTGTTTATTTAACGCATCAATGTAAATATAACAAAATTTGATGAGACTGTCATTAAAGTGTGAGGGTTAGCGCTATATAACCAGGTTTAATTCACCATTTTCTGCATATGAAAATGCCTGTACCAAGTCAGGAATATGACAGTTCTTGTCCATTCGTTTTTGATGCGTTTTGTTATTTGATTTTGCCATGTGATTATGGCCTTTCTTAATTGATTTTCCTCTAAGTTCAGTATTTTTGTGATTTTACTTTATACAATATTGTTTTATTTATTTATTTGTCTTTGTCGCCATATTCGCCCTTCAGTGCTCTTTCGTGGTGGTCAGTTTTTATTGGCGGGGGAGCCGGAATACCGGGTGGTGGTCAGTTTTTATTGGCGGGGAGCCGGAATACCGGGTGGTGGTCAGTTTTTATTGGCGGGGGAGCCGGAATACCGGGCGGTGGTCAGTTTTTATTGGCGGGGGAGCCGGAATACCGGGTGGTGGTCAGTTTTTATTGGCGGGGGAGCCGGAATACCGGGAGAGATCACACATCTCGGGTAGGAGTAAAATATAAAAAGTGAGAATATTTAAAGAAAGCTGTTTATAAAATTTCAATTTTTAAAGTTCAACACCATTATGAATAAATTAAATCAGGAATATTGGCAAACATATATAAATACATATGATAACATATCACAAATGTATATATCAACATATATCATATTAAGATTGAGCAATAGTTTATATTCTATAAGTACATACACAGTATGACTACATGTATCACGAAAAGAAAGTACACCACTCGAATAACTATGCTCTACACATCTTGCAGTGATCATATTTTTGTTGTATGCAATTTTTGCCGATACTCATATTCACTTAAAGTTTTGTCTTTGAATGAAAAACGTTTCCCAGGTATAGAAGATACAAGTGTTTGTTTTATTCACTTTCCCGATTTTACTGCTAGTAAACATTTGTTTAAATTGGTTCAGATATAAATATTAAACACGTCTATTACAATTGTATGCCAAAAAGATATACAGACCTTGGAAAGAATTTAAAAAGGAGACTACTATTGAGAAACTTGAGACGGGAAAGAAAGTATCCAGTATTTGCAAAATCCATGCACTTCCGGTCAATACAAACAGTTTGACGTAAACAGTGTAATGAATTTTGTTTTGCATAAAAGATTCTTTAGTGTTGACTTTTGGCGTAGATTTTATGTTTATTACTGTTGAAATGAAAAGGAATAAATCGACCAAACAAATAATGGTAATAGGCACAATAAAAGTGCAAATGAGAACCAGGTGGTCTTGGATAAAACACACATTCCGATCGTAACCATATAAATCATTGTCTGACAAATAACTTGAAGAAACTATTAGACATACAATAATCAAAGGACCAGCATAAGAGTAAATAAGATAGAAAGCAAAACGTGTTTTGTCTGCATCATAGTCGTTGTGGTTAATCACAAAGGTTTGTCGAAAAGTACGATACATATGAATTGAACAAACATTTAAGGAGGTATGGGAGTCTAAAATAAAAATGATAGAATTTGTTCATACTTTGTCAAAATGTAGTATCAATTGATACAAAAATATTATAAAAATAATAGGTCACCGCGCATTTTCTCAAGCTACAGGTTGTGACAAAATGACAAATTTTGTATGGATTATACAGGAAAAAACACCATTTTTTTAATAGAAACTTAACAAAATGATAGAATTGTAAATAAATCCGGAAAAGGTTGTTTTCAGACAATGCTTTGAGAATATCAAAAGAAAAGATAGGGTCACCGTACGTTTTTTCCGGCTAAAAGACAAAATAGGAAAATTTCATGTAGAGTCCTTCAGAAAATGCACTGTTTTAGAGTTACCTCCCCTTAAAATGCCATTTTGAAAATATTCAAAATCAACCAAAAATAATATACACTTGTAAAAATATTAATATTTCTAAGCTATATTCTTCTAAATTGATTCTTTTAAATGAAAATTCACATTAAATATCTGCATTCCTGCATCAAATTTTGCTAACTTGATAGAAAATATCGACCTTAGATTCTCTGTTTTTTACAATCCAAGATGGAGAAAGACACCCACACCACCTTAAGCATCCAAAAGTAGATAACCAGAAAAAATGAATGGAGGCACCTAATGCTAGACATACAATGTGGCTGTTTGTCCCCTGACACCAAATTCCAGAAATCCGATAGCAAAAAACATGGAAAAACACAAGGTTCATGTTGTTCTTACCTGGTAGTGTTCTTAATAGATATAGGAAGATGTGGTGTGAGTGCCAATGAGACAACTCTCCATCCAAATAACAATTTAAAAATTAAACCATTATAGGTTAAAGTACGGCCTTCAACACGGAGCCTTGGCTCACACCGAACAACAAGCTATAAAGGGCCCCAAAATTACTAGTGTAAAACCATTCAAACGGGAAAACCAACGGTCTAATCTATATAAACAAAACGAGAAACGAGAAACACGTATATATTACATAAACAAACGACAACTACTGTACATCAGATTCCTGACTTAGGACAGGTGCAAACATTTGCAGCGGGATTAAACGTTTTAATGGGCCCAAACCTTCTCCCTTTTTCTGAAACAATAGCATAACATCACAACATATAAAAACATACGATAAAATATCAATTAGCCGACTTAACTCAATCAAAAAACGTATGATTACACAAAGAACGAATAAATTTGATCTGCGATATCTGAATACAAATGCACAGTTAATTAAATATTAGAGACAAACAGTCATGACCAAAAGGCTATCAAACAAATTCAAACACACTGAGAAATATTTAACCAATCAATGTTCACTTTAGAAAAAAACCGTTTTTTTATAATCTTGAAGTTTATACAAATGTTGTAAGAATAAGTGAAAAATTGAAGATATTACAAATAATCAAAGCTGGTATACAGCCAAGATCCATATAAATAAAAAATGACAAAAAAGCATTATAAACAGTATCAACAGGTCGAATTAACAAGAAAATACGATTTGAGAGTACTCGCAGTTACTGACAGCTAGTTAAAAGCCAAAACCAATTAATAGTAAAAAATCATGCATCAGAGACTAAAATCGACTAAAACACATCACAGGGATTTAGTATTTTAACGTCATTAATAGTCAAAGAAGACATGACTTGTGCAATGCCAAAAATAAATGTATCGACAGGTAGTAGTATAGTGAAGAGCGACTTCTATAGAAATAAAAGTTAACGTGGCTGTGTCCCCTATACATCTCGCCTCAAAAGATAATGAAATTTAGTTATGTTTTAATTTGCTAATGACAAAATCAAAATTAGCGCCAATGTGAACTATATTCAGAGATCTAATTACAATATTGGTACGATAACCCTTACTTATAAGTTTGTTTAAAGGTTCGATGAGTTTACAAGGATCACATAGTGATTTCCTCGCTTTAAGTACAATATTACCATAAAATTTAGGATGAGAAATACCATTTTTAATAAGCTTTCTACAGGTATAGCCAAATTTACTAATCAAATCTTTGTATAAATGAAAGAATTTAGTAAAAGTTTTAAGTAATTTATGGTATCGAAATCCCTGACACAACAATTTACCAGTGATGCATTGATTACGTTCGTTAAAATCTATGACATCAGAACACACACGGGCAAACCGAACGAGTTGCGATATATAAACACCGTATGATGGAGCCAAAGGCACATCGCCGTCTAAAAAAGGAAAATTAACAATAGGAAATGAAAAATCGTCTCTTTTGTCGTAAATTTTAGTGTGAAGTTTCCCGTTTGAAATTGAAATGTCTCAATCTAGAAAAGGACAACTGCTGCTGTTAATGTTACGTTGGAAACATGAAATATGTTAAAAAGGTAAAAAAATAGAGCCACAAGAGATATAACAGTACAAACAAACATTACTATATTAACTATCGGTGTTGTCTGTTCGTGTACTTTGAGAAGATTTCGAAATACACTTTGGCATATTCTTACGCTATTGTTCTTCAGTAATAAAAATTCATAGTACCTTAGTACAACACCAAAAACGAATAATAATCATTTGTCTTCCGTCTTCTGTTACTTTAATTTCATCCTTTTCTAACTGAATTTGAGAACTTCCAAATAGACTACATACCTGTTGATGCGCATACCTAAATGTATTTGTTATGTTGGTAACTTTGTTCAAAACACATTTATTTTGTAGGGACATGAAAGTTAATACCGTTGGAAGATAAAGTGCATTTTCATCAAAACTAAATTTTCCACTAATTTGGCAACCATTTCTATTTACAGAGCATGGCAAGAAAAATGTAAAAGTCGAATGCATCAATGTGAACAAATTTTCTTCTATTTGTGCTCTATAAACGGAAGTGGAAATGAATATTTTTAGAAACACAATCATGTGAATGTTTCCAACAGTCCATTTATCGTACACATTGCATGATCTGTCTAGTGAAATAATTGACACCTCGATGAATGGACTCCAAATTGTTTCTTGAATTGACTTCATGACAGTGTTCGGGTTTTCGACATTAAATGGTAATACTATATCTATCCCGAAGGCAAGAACGTAACCCAAATTTGACGTATAAGGCACTAACGGAACACATTTGGCGTTGATCAAGATTCTTCCTGGGTAACACACAATCTCTCTACATCTCCCCTGAAATAGAATTTATGTATTAATAAATCGAACAAATCACTTAAAAACTGGTTCAATACCAATTATCAAAATTTGATGTTGTTTTTACACAATATATGTAACTTCTCAATTTTATATGTGTATATTGAGACGAATTATATATATTGATGTGTTTGCAGGGCATAACCATGATAACCATAAGTTATCCGACATAGAATGTCTTACAAATTGACGAAAGGTACGTATGTTTGACGAATCAAACGTAAGACTCGTTTTAGGGATCCTTTATTTTGATATATTTAAATAATAGTCGTGGAATTGCGGACAATTATCCTACATGCAACGACACTTATTAAATTGGACTTTTCTTGAGATATATTTAGAATTTCGGGACGTACGATAGGTTAAAATATGATATCACCAGGTCGGAGGAGATAACACTACAAAATATCATAAATGAATCTAGTAGTCAGACGAATAGAATGCCCCTAAAAGACTAAAAACCGACACCTCCCCTACTCTTCACTATTATAATGTTGCACTGTTTAACCCCAGAAAATATTAAAGCAAATACATTGTCTTCTTCCCTTACAGAAAAATAAGAAAAATTAAATTAAAACACAAATACTTCCTTGATTCAAAATTTGCCAAGCTCAAAATAATAAAATGAAAATGAATAAAACTTTGCCATATGCTGGTGCTCGTTCAATAACTTTTGATTCATCGCCTCTCCTCTGGTAATATTCATTGCCCCCCTAAATTTGTATATATGATACTCTGCTGCGTAGCAATGGAACGAATATTTTAGCGTATAATTTCGTTTTACCTATAGTCCTGCACATTCATGAAATATTAGCCACTGGGCGATAAGTGACAACTTCGTGTCTATCTTCCAAACATGTGTACTGTTAAATCGTCATTATATTAAAATCCACAATGTATATGGTGCAAAATTGTAGATTTCTTTTTGATTTACAAAACCTGTTTTTCTAGATTTGTTCAACATTACTTTTTAAAAACATTGTAGCATCATTTTTTTTTTTTTTATCAATTCTCGATATTCCACTTTGACAATTTGCTGAGAGTGTACTAAATGTGAATATTGTCGTTAAATTTAGAATAACGTACTTCAATAATGCCATTGAAAAGATCATCATGAAACTCGTGCTTTAAAAATTCCCGCGGAAATGTGTGTACTCGTGGTTTACGTAAGTACTGTATCGAATGTAAGTGTATTTGATACTATTTTTCTCTGTTTGATTATATTAAAATCGTGTTTTATTTGCGATATTATCATTTTTGAAAAATAAACTTGACTTAGAAAAGAATGCTGTTTTACTGAAAAATACAAAGACTCTTTTAACTGTTATTGTGGAAATGAAATACATGCTCCCTTTACGTTCGTTCGTACCTTTCGTCAATTTGAAAGAAAGCTCTATTAAATTTGTAAAATGTTTAGACGTGTGAAAATATTTTTTTTTTAAAGTAACGCTTAATAATTTATTTTATCATTCTTTACGACAGACACAATAGCTGATGTCTAAAAATACACCATCTACTTGCCACTATATATCATGTATTGTGTTACAACCCTAGAAAAGCCTACGATAAAATACATTACATCGACCTTCTCAAAATATTTTAATGTAGCCTTTGTGGTCGAGTTGTCTAGGGCGCAGTGCACGATGCAGGCCATGTAGCATAAATGTCACAAAAGCAAGGGTTCTAATCTCGGTAAGGATAAAAAACAGATCTTTACTAGAGAATCTAACATTGTTAGGCTAAATTTTTTTTTTAGCAGCACTTCCAATATGCAGTTATATATATATATGTTCAACATAAGCAATTATATTGTTGGACACAATATATTTAAAGACATTCATCTGATGATAGTTTTTTTTATACTGAAAGTGGTATAAGAAGTCGAACAACTATATTAATATCATGTCAATTCTGACTGAGGCTGTGAATTTGAATTCCGCACGTGGCAGGTGCTAGTTTCCAATCTTAAATGACCAAGATTGGTATTTTCTTACAGAAGGTCGGTGGCGGTCCTCTTTATTTGCAGCAGCTTCCTCCACAAATAAAAACTATTCGCCATGAAAAAACACCAAAATACTGACAGTGGCGTTTAACACCAATCAATTTCTCAAGCATTCGACTGTTTTACTGACAATATCATGCTTTGGCTGATTGTTATGTGTTTTATTTTACCATCCTTTTGTTTCACTTCTAGTCGTTATCCCGCCTTCCTCTGATCCATCATGCATGTTCATGACATCCTTGAAAAGCCGATACAAACTGTGTATTATCGCTATTAGGTAAACAATTATTTCGAGGAAAACGTTTCATTAAAATTTTAAGTTTTTACCTAATGCTGATCAGGCAATATAATTTAAAAGATGACTACGTTACCTTAAAGTCATAAGAAACGAGTGACCGGTGAAAAATAATGTTCTTCCAATTCTTAAACCAATGCATACAAACATCATAAACTTAGTCTTCTGTGCTCGAATTTATCATTTTTTTCGTGTAAATTTCGTATAATCGTCAATTTTTTTTTTCAATCGGTCAGTGTTGTTGTGAAAATATGGCAGGTAATTAAAGTTCGTGTTTTGAAGCCGAAGTTTAACGATTGTCACCTGTTTGTCAACAATTGACGAAAAATAAACAAACAAGCATGGAAATTGAGCACGTGTTTAACATGTAAATTCAGATAATAGTTTATTTTAAGGACATCCATGCGTATTTTGGTCACCGGATTTTTAGGAGATGGGTTACACTGAGGTCACCTTGCATACGGAAAATATATTGGAAGGAAGCAATTCAAATAAAGTAAACTTCTTCTAAATATGAAGAAATTAAAGAAAAAAGTATATGTACATAAGTTTTACAATGAAAACTATCCATTGAGTTATAAAAAACATATGCATTATTTTTTTTTATTTGAGGTTTCTTATGACTTTAACTGTATATTTCTGCGAACATATTCTTGTAAAAATACTATTCGCAAAATAACTAAATCAAAACGATTATTCAGGACATGAAGTATCTTCATGGCATGCAATAGAAAAAAGCCCACGGCAAAGCATGTATTCCTTCATTAAAACCAGTCAATGTTTTGTCATAAATTGTGGTGTTTTTACCCCCCCCCCCCTTTTCAGGACAATTTCATGAAAACAAAGACCAAACGATGTCTTGATAACGAATTGCCTACTTACCAGCATACTGTCAAATATCTCATTCTCTTGGCATGTTTGTTTTGAAGAATCATAAATTTCATCGTCACCATATAAAAACACAGAAAACAAAGTTCTAAAGTGTATAGACTTTGTAAAATTGTCGATAAATTCACAATTCTGTTCAATTGAGTAGGTACCATTATAGCGTTGCGTTGCTTCATTACACATTTTACAAAATATATTTTTATACGGCCTATGATAAGGAACAGCTGGTAAAGTGATGCATTTCTGTTTTAATGTCTCTTCATGTCTTTCCCAACGTCCGGTTAAATTGCAACTGTCTATGGTTGGAACTTGACTCTCGGTCTTGCACATAGCACAAAAAATATTTGAACCTTCCTGCAAAGATAGATCGTTCAGTTTGTAATAAAAATTGACATCTTTTGTTGGCGAGTAATAATTCTTACATGCCCATTCAAGAGATGTATTTTCGTCATTGCAACTTCTCTTTTTATTTTTGTCACACAGTTTACCACAGTTCACTGGATCGAATGTCACATTGCATTTTGACTGGTGTCTATAACTTAAAAGTTCAGCAAAGTCTACATGATACGTTATAGGGAGAGGTGCTTCACAAATATAATTAAAATTCCAAAATCGAAAAGTTGCCATTAAATATACATATTGGTTAGCGTTCAATTGATCATAGTTTGTAAAATATCGACAGAGACCACAATAAATGTTCCTATAGTTAACTGAAGAAATTGTGTCTGTAACAGGAAGCAGGGACAGAAAATTCTTCTCCTTCGTAACGTCTGTAGATAAACATTTTTGTGCTAATGGATTGGAATCATGTAATAAATTTTCACATCCGTCATATACAAGTAACTCGAAATTTTTAGAACTAATGCATGTGGTCGACTTTTTGAAGACTTCATCAATACAACAGGGATTGGTCACATTAAAATGGCAATATTCATCACAAGAACAACGCCTATCTTGTTCTATTAAATTTGAAACGT
The DNA here is from genome assembly GCF_036588685.1 of Mytilus trossulus. Taxonomy (NCBI): domain Eukaryota; kingdom Metazoa; phylum Mollusca; class Bivalvia; order Mytilida; family Mytilidae; genus Mytilus; species Mytilus trossulus. Next base: position 13,526,645 of record NC_086378.1, on the reverse strand, counting down.
TTGTTCAAAAGTCCCCATTCCCAGTCATTGCATAATATTTATGATAAAGTTCTGTCATCAAGCTATTTTGTTTTCGTTTCTGTTGTATATGAGAAATAATCTTGAGTTCTTTATCCGAAAATAGATCACCCAAGTTCGAAAAAAATAATTTTGTAAATTCATACGCAAAGTATCGCTCGTTATAAATAGATTCCTTGATTTCTTTGAACGCATCATGTGACAATTGGTAATCAGTTTTCTTCGAATGTATATTACAAGTGTAGCAGTACACGTTTTTGAATGGATATGTAGTAGTTGTATGACCAAGATTGTTGTATGCTTTAATGTGATAGCCGTCTAACTTATCCTATTCTCCAGTAGTATTACATTGTCCGATTACCGGATCCATAGAAACAGGAGGGTTAAAAAAAGACCAAAACTTAAGTGAAAATTATTCAATTTTTACAATTTGTGAGTTAAAGTATTTTGAGTTTAAATTTTTATTTTATTTTCTAAAATTTCTCCTTACATAAGTTACATTATTTTTGGAATGTTAATTTTTGATAAAGAAGAATGACATACAACTTTAATATTTAGATTACGTAATTAAGACGGATAACAAAGAGACATGTAAGTGCTAAATTATTTACTTTGGATTATGTACCTTACATGTAAATTAAGGCTTTTGTTAAACAACCTTTTCCTATGACTCATGTGAAATTGTTTATAACACCTGTCACCCATGACTGGATTATTGACCAACCAATGAAAATAGGTTGTGGTCAAGGGAGTTTTACAAGGTAATTTTTGATTGGTGAAAACGGGAGAAAGTTAAGAAATCAGTGATCATGTGACCACGCCCACATGGAAACAATTTATGTTTTCAACGGTCACTTTGATTACTGATTTGAAGAAATAAACATCTATATTTACTAGAACTTTCTCTTGTTTTACACCAGGTAAGCTGAATTATATTTTTGTTTTATTTAAATTAAAGAATTTAAATTACTTTATATTTTGGGAAAAGCTAACTAAAGTTAAAATTAATTTTATGGTATTCACTTAAATTAATTGTATATATTTTGTATATATTTTATTTGTTTCCATTGAGATTAATTATTTTTATGTTGGTTACGCTTAGGACGCGATGCTTTTTATTTATGTAAACAATTGAGATACGTTTCAAGAATTTATTTAATTCAAATCTATTTTATGTTTAGAAACATTTAGTTAATTTTATAATAGTTATTTGTAAAAGATTATTTAAAGTCCGGAAATATTTCATATTGTATCCGTAGTAACTTTTAAGTATTACAATGTCCAGGGGAGATAATTTGTAACTTTTATTTGCCGGGAGAAATGTCTTTTGTTGAGAAAGCATGATTAAGAGTTAAATCGAAAGCTAAATAACATAGACATGAGACCTTAAATTCTACTTTATTATTCTGTAAGTTGTGTTTTATATTTTGTATATAGATTGCATATTAAGTTCATTACTTAGGTTTTACAAAGCGACACTTGTCCGCAAGATTTTAGTTTGTTTACAAAATTGTTTGAACATTTTGAATTGACTTTAGAACTTTTATTTAAAATTGAATTGAGTTAATTTTATTGTATTACACACATATACGGAACTCGTGACCGAAGTACATGTTTGTTGCTAAGCAACATTGGTATATTGTTATTTTGATATTTTGCAAAAACAGTTAATACTGTTTTAAAATTATACAAAGTTATTTTACATACCAATTTATTCAGAAATAAATTGTATTTGGTATTAGATTTTATGCGATTAAATATAGAAATAGTTTGGCAAAGATTTTATTAATTTTAAAGGTTTATTATTTCCATAGCAACAAGTTATTATACGAAACGTTTTAAATTAAGTATTCTTTTTAGTTGAAATGATTCGGTTTATTTTACATATTGTATTATGTATTATTCTGTACGTTAAGTTTTGTAAAGCAGTTTCACTTGATAAAATAGAGTTTGGGCAAGTTTATTTAATTAGTTAAAATTTGCTTAGAGTTATGTCCCTTAATTTAGTTCATTTGTGAAATTCTAAATTTATTATCAAGTGAGACTTGCTATTTTATTGTGTAAAATCTGTACCACTTTGATTACTGATTTCAAGAAATAAACATCTATATTTACTAGAACTTTCTCTTGTTTTACACCAGGTGCTAAAAGTCATCAGACACAGCACGAGAAGTCGGTACAACATTTGGTGGAGAGACCGAAAGATCCAAAGCTAGTCCCAAAATCAGTAAGAAGATAACATCAGCAACATACAAATGCCAGCACCACTGAATAGCTACCTTCTCCGAAGCCAAGATACTATAAGACCAGAAGCAAGAGTGCATCAACAAGCAACAGAGACAACAACTTCAACATCAACAGCTTCAACGTCAACAGCTTCAACATCAACAGGTCCTGTCCTATCAACAGAATCAACTGCATCAATAGCATCAACACCTGCAGTAGTCCAAGTGATAAGAGAAGTGAGTGTGAACATGCCGTCAGGAATAAACCTAAACAATTATGATGGGAAATCATCTGCATCACAATGGTGGGGATATTTTATACGTTGGACCCTCATTCAAAAAATGTGCGAACAACAACAGTGTAATTCCTTCCCATTCTTTATGGCAGATGGTATTCCAAAACAATGGTTTGCAACACTTTCAGATACTGTGCATAATTCATTACAGCTATTGAAGGATGAATTTTTCAACGCTTTGAAAAATCACATGGGCTGTTTGATGTTAACATTCTCCAATTAAAACAAGGCCAAAATGAAAGAGTGGACGAGTTTATGGCGAGATTACAGGAAAACACCATAGGACAGGACATTCCTGACAATATAAAGATAGGCATTGCAATTCAAGGTTTCAGAGGGGAGATAGGGAAAACAGTCCACAACACTTTTCCAAAGCCAGTTACCTTGGAACAATTAAGGGCCATTGCAGAAAATGCAGAGAAATCGGAACAACTTGTACCACCATCGTCAATAACTGCTGATACGATTGTAGCAATACTGGAGGCCAAGATGCAGGAACCATTGGAGGAAATTAGAAGACTGCATACCTCGATCAACATGGCAAAACCAAACCAGCCTCAACAACAGAACAAACCCAGGTACAACAAACCAAGACCAAACTATCGACAAGGACAGGGTTACCAACAACAACACGCTTTTGTACCGCAACAACAGTACATTCAACAACAGCCAGTAGTGTATAATGGACAACAGTACAGCCAACCGATGCCAGCAGCAGTACAGAATCCATATCACCAGCAGCAGCAACAACAACAAGATGATGGTTCATGTGAAAATTGTGGTATGTTTTGTGGTACTAATTGCCCAGCAAGAAATAAAGAATGTTTTAATTGTCATAAGATAGGGCATTATGGTCGTAAATGCAGAGGTTCTCAAAAATCTGGTCAAAACCCCCTTTTCACCGCTAGGGATTCGCGCCTGTCCCTAGGCATTTGTCAAAGGATAGGCACAGAGGTAGAAATTCTTTTGCAGAGGTAAATTTGGTATTGCCTATGCAGAAAAATACTTCAATTATTGATATCAATGGCAGAAAAACACATGCATTGATTGATACTGGTGCAGAAATTACTTGCTGTAGTTTTGATTTTTATAGTAAGTTGGCCCTTTCTGATAAACTTTTGCAATCAGATATTCCATCAATTAAAGGTGTAAGTGGACATAGGTTACAAGTGCTAGGAAAAGTTAATTTACCAATTTCATTTAAAGGTGCTGTTTTTAATTATCATGTTTATGTTATAGATGGGCTACATCATTCTTTTATAGTAGGTTGGGATTTTTTACATGCAAACAAGATTAATATTGATTTTTCTAAAAGTGTATTACAGGTACCAGATAAGGAAAATGCAGATATTCCTAAAGTATGTATGATACAGACGTCTAGTACTGGCCTTGCTAGAACGTATTACCCTGTCACTATTTCTCCATTTTGTGAAATGAATGTTGGTGTCAAAATTTCAAAAAGAAATTCAGGAGAAATAGTTCTTTTGGAACCAGTAAGTAATTTAGCGGATTCCAATCTTACGAGTGCTAAATGTTTGGTCAAAATTATTAAGAAAAGAGCTGTCATAAGATTGATGAATCCTACAAATCAGAAAATACATATTCCCGCAACAAAAGTGCTTGCTTCTGTATCAGACATTGATTCAAATTTTATTCATGATTTAGATAATAACATGCCATCTGTTGCTAGTTTACAGCAAACTAAGGAAGCCAAGGAACCTATTAATTTTGATTTCAGCACATCTGATTTGAATTCTGAGCAGAGACAGAAAATGCAGACATTTCTAGCTTCTTATAGAGATATTTTTGCTACTAATTTATCTGAATTAGGTTTTACTAATAGGTACAAGCACAGAATTGAAACTTTTAGGGATTCCAGGCCAGTCAAAATGGGATTCTATAACCAGTCTCCTCATATGCATAAAGAAACAGAAAAGCATTTGGTAGAAATGAAGAAAAACAACATCATCAAAGAATCAACTAGTGAGTATCATTCACCTGTTATATTAGTGAAAAAGAAAACTGCACCGGGTCAGCCTCAGCAATACAGATTTTGTGTGGACTTTAGAAAATTGAACCTTCAAACAAAAAATTCATCATTTCCAATTCCACGGCTAGAAAACGTATTTGACACGATTGGTGAAGTGCATCCGCAAATTCTGAGTTGTCTCGACCTTCACAGTGGATTTTGGCAAGTCGAGATGGACGAGGAAACAAGACATAAATCTGCTTTTATAACTCGCAATGGTGTCTATGAATTTCTCAGAATGCCTTTTGGTCTTAAAAATGCTCCTATTAGTTTTCAACAGCTCATGTCTAATGTTTTACGTGGTCTTAATTGGCAATTTGTCTTAGTTTATGTGGATGATATTTTGGTATTTAGTAGGAGTTTTGAAGAGCATCTTTCGCATCTAGAACAAGTTTTCACTCGTCTTCGTGATGCAAATCTCACATTGAAACCAAGCAAATGTGTGTTTGCAGCAAAAGAGGTGAAATACTTAGGGCACATCATTTCAAAAGAAGGTATTAAGGTGGATCCTGAAAAGACGAAAGCTATTAGTACTTTTCCTGTCCCTACAAGACAAAAACAGGTCCGCTCATTTTTGGGAATGTGCAATTATTATCGACGCTTTGTTGATTCATATTCTAAGATTGCCACTCCTTTAAATGGGTTGTTAAAGAAGGAAAGAGAAAGAAGTTTTAAATGGAATAGGGAATGTCAAGTAGCTTTTGACAATTTAAAACAGGCTTTACTAACACCCCCTGTCCTGGCTTACCCTGACATGAATAAACCCTTTATGCTGACTTGTGATGCTTCAAATTCAGCTATAGGTTTTGTTTTAGGTCAATTAGACAGTCAGAGAAAAGAGCGTGTCATTGCTTTTGGTGGTAAAAGTTTATCCAAAACTGAACAGGTTTGGAATACAACTGAAAAAGAGTGTTATGCAGTAGTTCAAGGTGTAAAAACATTTAACACTTATCTTGCTACTGGCAAATTCACTATATATACTGATCACAAAGCATTGACATATCTTATGAATCAGAAGGCAAATACAGGTAAACTTACAAGATGGGCAATGGACTTGCAGCATTACAATTTTAAGATTAAGTATAGAAAGGGTTGTAACAATCAAGTAGCTGATGCTCTCAGTAGACGCTCATATCCTAAACAGCCTGACGATGAAAATGAAGTCGCAGCTGTAAAGGTATCTGAAGTGAATACTAGAACAGAAGCTAGTGGCAATGATAAGACTTTTGAGAGTATCCAAGTGGAATTCTTTTATGATGATTACACTATGGTTGCTCCATTAGATCCCGTTATTGCCAGACCAGAATTGTCAAACCTTCCTGCTATTGCAAAGTTGCAACAAAATTGTCATGATTTTGGAAATATGTACAAATTTCTTACTCAGGGTATTCTTCCTGCAGACAATGATCAGAGTTCAAAAGTTCAGAAATCTGCTCAAGATTACTCTATCTGTAATAATGTTCTGTATAAATGGTTTCAGAAGAGAGTCAGAGTTGATAATGGTGAAAAATGGATCAAACAATTATGTCTCCCTCAAGCTCTAAGAGAGGATGCTCTTTTAAGTTACCATGATAGTTTCGTAGGTGGTGCACATCTTGGGATCGAACGTGTTTATCATGCTTTGAGTCTTAAGTACTTTTGGCCTAGAATGCACCAAAGTATTGAAAACTACATTCGATCATGTGATCGCTGTCAGAGAATTAAAAGAGATACAAAGGGTAAGAAACCACCTCTTAATCCTCTGCCAGTTGACACAACTTTTGAAAGATGGCATATGGATTTTCTGAAACTCAGTAAAACTAATGAAGGTTATTCTTATGTGTTGCTTTTAGTAGATTCTTTTTCAAAATGGAGTGAGGCCTTTCCTATGAAAACTCAAGAAGCTTCTGAGGTTGCAAAGGTTTTGTTTCGTGAGATTATTAGTCGTTATGGTGCAATGAAGTGTTTAGTCACAGATCTTGGTAGAAATTTTGTATCGAATTTGGTAAATGCTTTGTGTGAAATGTTGAATATTACAAGGCATCATACAAGTTCCTACCATCCTCAGACAAATGGGTTAGTGGAAAGAACCAATAGCACACTGATACAGGCAGTCAGGGCGTATAGTGATAAGGACCAAAATAATTGGCCAAATAAACTCCCAGGTATTTTAATGGCATTTAGAAATTCTCCATCAACTCAATCAACAGAGTATTCTCCCTTCTCAATTGTGTTCGGCAAGGAGATGAACTTACCTTTTGACGCATCTGTTTTGCCAAAAGACAATCTGTCAAAAGATGCAAAACACCATTTAGAAGAAATAATTTCAAACCTCAAAATTACCCAAGATTTGGCTGCTGAAAATATTAAGCTTAAACAAGCAAAAATGAAAGAACGATACGACAAAAATACCAAAATTCCTGAATTTAGGCTTAGAGATAAAGTTTTACTTAAAGAACATGTAGTCCCTGTCGGTCGTTCTCCAAAATTAGTTGATAAATTTAATGGTCCTTATTACATAACTTACTGTGGGCCGAATTTCACATATAAATTAAGACGCTGCAGTGACCAGAAGGAAGTTAAAGCTATGGTCAATGCGAGCAATCTTAGGCAATATGTAGACCCCACTGATTTCCGTGACCCGCCATAAGCTCCAGAACGTCCAGTTCCAGATAATCCACCCGATGCGCAAAATACCCAACCTGCAGATAATGATCAAGATGATCAAATTGCAGACGATGAGAGTGCAGATTCAGATACTAACAGTGATAATGGAGATGAACCAAACAATAGGGTTGAGATCTCACAAACATGTTTAACCCCGCCGCATTTTTGCGCCTGTCCCAAGTCAGGAGCCTCTGGCCTTTGTTAGTCTTGTATTATTTAAATTTTAGTTTCTTGTGTACAATTTGGAAATTAGTATGGCGTTCATTATCACTGAACTAGTATATATTTGTTTAGGGGCCAGCTGAAGGACGCCTCCGGGTGCGGGAATTTCTCGCTACATTGAAGACCTGTTGGTGACCTTCTGCTGTTGTGTTTTTTTATTTTGGTCGGGTTGTTGTCTCTTTGACACATTCCCCATTTCCATTCTCAATTTTAATTTTAATGTTATAGATGATACGTTTCATGAGGTTGAGACACTACTAAATACAAGGAAAACAAGAGGAATACAGTATTTTCTTGTGAGATGGAAAGATGGTTCCAAACCGACATGGGAACCAAAACAGAATATTGGAGAGGGCTTGATACAAGAGTATTTTACGAGGAAAACTAGGAGAGGAAGGAGGAGAAAACAGAAAAAATATTTTACGAGGCCATAGGTGAAAACAAGTTACTGTACAAATTTCACTGGAATAACACAGATAAAGCTTTGATGGCAAACAACTCACTTACATTCAAATAATATGGATTGTACTCCAGTTTCGAATCTGCGCAGTGGACCATTCTTTATTTATTTTTGACCCTTTGATTTATATTTTTTTTCTAATTTCAGAAATTTGATAGGCAAATTTTGATGTGAAGTCAAACCTAACAGAATGCATAGGTGTTTTGTTGTCAGTAGTGCTAGAGTACGGCCGTGCTCATTCGACTAATCATCACTTTTTTTTTATTTTAGCAATTTAGTGTCCTGAGAAACTAGAATCCATTCCAATGTTATAGTTATGTATGATGAAGTTAAGTGTTCAGTGAAATGTTACCGAGAGCCAAAGTGGAGGAGTTTAGAGTGTATTAATGTTTAGTTTATTTCTTTTTGTAGGATTTAGAACACATATTAAACATATTTTTAGATTACATTATGTCATAGAGATTGCAGATCATTAGATTGCAGATCATTAGATTGCAGATCGTGAGATTGCAGATCATTAGATTGCAGATCATGCGCTTACAAGGAGTGAGCATGTAATGAATCGTTCATTTTTCATATTTTCTATTTGAATTTTATATTGTTATATTGTCTTTTAATATGAAAATTTATTGGTACTTTGACTTTTCTGTTGCACTAGCACCTGGTTTACTTGATTTTTCATTATTGGAAAACTGCATCAGTACTATATAAACACACATATTTTAGTGTGAAGTGTTAATCTTCCTCCACATATGCAAAATGATAATATTAAGTAAATGCATATTTGCAAACATACAATACCTCAGTGCCTCTCCGTTTCAAGTGTATTAACATACATCCTTTGAAATTTTGGAAATGCCTTATTGAATATCTGCAATTATGACCATACATATATGTATTTTTATTTTTTTTAACTTAAGTATTTTATGGGCATTAGATCACAAAACTACATTCACACAAATGTGATATACAAACATTGACTATATATGAACACTTACATTATGTTTATTATACTTTAATTCTTTGTACATGTATATATATATATATAATTATTATTCTAATTTTATCTGTTCAGATGATGTTTCAAATTCAAGCTTTGGGACAAAGCTTAGTGAGGTTGAGGAAGAGTTGTTATAGAAAAATTATGAATTGCCAAAGACAAAATTTTAATATAACAGACCAAAACTTAAGTGAAAATTATTCAATTTTTACAATTTGTGAGTTAAAGTATTTTGAGTTTAAATTTTTATTTTATTTTCTAAAATTTCTCCTTACATAAGTTACATTATTTTTGGAATGTTAATTTTTGATAAAGAAGAATGACATACAACTTTAATATTTAGATTACGTAATTAAGACGGATAACAAAGAGACATGTAAGTGCTAAATTATTTACTTTGGATTATGTACCTTACATGTAAATTAAGGCTTTTGTTAAACAACCTTTTCCTATGACTCATGTGAAATTGTTTATAACACCTGTCACCCATGACTGGATTATTGACCAACCAGTGAAAATAGGTTGTGGTCAAGGGAGTTTTACAAGGTAATTTTTGATTGGTGAAAACGGGAGAAAGTTAAGAAATCAGTGATCATGTGACCACGCCCACATGGAAACAATTTATGTTTTCAACGGTCACTTTGATTACTGATTTGAAGAAATAAACATCTATATTTACTAGAACTTTCTCTTGTTTTACACCAGGTAAGCTGAATTATATTTTTGTTTTATTTAAATTAAAGAATTTAAATTACTTTATATTTTGGGAAAAGCTAACTAAAGTTAAAATTAATTTTATGGTATTCACTTAAATTAATTGTATATATTTTGTATATATTTTATTTGTTTCCATTGAGATTAATTATTTTTATGTTGGTTACGCTTAGGACGCGATGCTTTTTATTTATGTAAACAATTGAGATACGTTTCAAGAATTTATTTAATTCAAATCTATTTTATGTTTAGAAACATTTAGTTAATTTTATAATAGTTATTTGTAAAAGATTATTTAAAGTCCGGAAATATTTCATATTGTATCCGTAGTAACTTTTAAGTATTACAATGTCCAGGGGAGATAATTTGTAACTTTTATTTGCCGGGAGAAATGTCTTTTGTTGAGAAAGCATGATTAAGAGTTAAATCGAAAGCTAAATAACATAGACATGAGACCTTAAATTCTACTTTATTATTCTGTAAGTTGTGTTTTATATTTTGTATATAGATTGCATATTAAGTTCATTACTTAGGTTTTACAAAGCGACACTTGTCCGCAAGATTTTAGTTTGTTTACAAAATTGTTTGAACATTTTGAATTGACTTTAGAACTTTTATTTAAAATTGAATTGAGTTAATTTTATTGTATTACACACATATACGGAACTCGTGACCGAAGTACATGTTTGTTGCTAAGCGACATTGGTATATTGTTATTTTGATATTTTGCAAAAACAGTTAATACTGTTTTAAAATTATACAAAGTTATTTTACATACCAATTTATTCAGAAATAAATTGTATTTGGTATTAGATTTTATGCGATTAAATATAGAAATAGTTTGGCAAAGATTTTATTAATTTTAAAGGTTTATTATTTCCATAGCAACAAGTTATTATACGAAACGTTTTAAATTAAGTATTCTTTTTAGTTGAAATGATTCGGTTTATTTTACATATTGTATTATGTATTATTCTGTACGTTAAGTTTTGTAAAGCAGTTTCACTTGATAAAATAGAGTTTGGGCAAGTTTATTTAATTAGTTAAAATTTGCTTAGAGTTATGTCCCTTAATTTAGTTCATTTGTGAAATTCTAAATTTATTATCAAGTGAGACTTGCTATTTTATTGTGTAAAATCTGTACCACTTTGATTACTGATTTCAAGAAATAAACATCTATATTTACTAGAACTTTCTCTTGTTTTACACCAGGTGCTAAAAGTCATCAGACACAGCACGAGAAGTCGGTACAACATAATTATGGCATGCCCATTCTATGCTTGGATCGTATTCTTTCCATGTTCCAGTGACATTACAGGATGCTATGATGTTTTCTCTATAATTTTTCCTGCATCCTCTGATGAACGGGTTACTTAAGAAACTACCAAACTTACATTTGTTCATCATTGTCAATTCTACAATTTCCTCGAAATTGAACATAAAGTTAAAATCAACTGGTCTGTCACATACTGCGTTTGACGACCAGAATTCAATGTTTGAATCATAATTGCATTCTGCACAAAATTCATTTTGATACGTGAAATGTGTATCTTTTGAAGTTACAGGAAAATGTTGTACTTGCTCGTTTTTTAACCCCTCACATTGTTGTCTAAGATAAACGGTTGTGTTTTCCGGACAAGTCGTTTTCATAATGAAAAGAGTGCTAATATTGTAATGAGGACTGTCAGCTGTTGAAACTGTCACAGTGGAACCAATGGCAATAAACATGTACAGCAAATTCATTCTACAAAGTAAACATAATATATTAAAAAAAAACAAAGATGGGAAATTGATCTTTTCAATGATTTTCCCTCATAGACAGATATGTAAATAATCGTTTAATCGGATTTAATTGACGGCACATCCCAGATACTAGTATATTGGACTAAGTAGAATCAAACAGAATAGATGGAGCTATTATATTTTTTTGATTTTACAAAATAAAATTGAGAATGGAAATGGGGAATGTGTCAAAGAGACAACAACCCGACCACATAAAAAAACAACAGCAGAAGGTCACCAACAAGTCTTCAATGTAGCGAGAAATTCCAGCACCCGGAGGCGTCCTTCAACTGGCCCCTAAACAAATATATACTAGTTCAGTGATAATGAACGCCATACTAATTTCCAAATTGTACACAAGAAACTAAAATTAAAATAATACAAGACTAAAAAAGGCCAGAGGCTCCTTACTTGGGACAGGCGCAAAAATGCGGCGGGGTAAAACATGTTTGTGAGATCTCAACCCTCCCCCTATACCTCTAACCAATGTAGAAAAGTAAACGCATAACAATAAGCACATTAAAATTCAGTTCAAGAGAAGTCCGAGTCTGATGTTAGAAGATGTAACCAAAGAAAATAAACAAAATGACAATAATACATAAATAACAACAGACTACTAGCAGTTAACTAACATGCCAGCCCCAGACTTCAATTAAACTGACTGAAAGATTATGATTTCATCATATGAACATCAGGCACAATCCTTCCTGTTAGAGGTTTAGTATCGTACCATCATAACATATATGAGAAGAACATAACTCGTGTCATGCCAAAAACTGTTTTTATGAATAAATGTGTTTAGTTCCGATGCAAAGACCTTATCAGTGACTCAATATTTACGCCAAAATATGCAATCTTTAATGACTTGACAACAGTATCGTAATTATATCGTAATTATATCGTAAAAGCTTGTAATTCTTTGGAATTGGAATTTATATTAAGCGTTCTTATATACTAAGTAACTATTTTGGTTTTGATGAATTATAATTCAGATTACGGGTTGAAACATTTTACAGACGTTTGTAAAAAAATAATGGATGGTTATCCGACTTTTTTTTTTTTAATTTTGAAAAATTCTTTAAGGATGTCCGTTTAATATGGCTTTATCTTTTGATTTATCAGTCGAAATTATTTCCGAGCGATTAAGGTAAACCTCAGACATTAAAGGTTTTCGTATTGCTATAGATAAAAAAAAAACACCTCAAAGCATCAAAATAACACAACTGGCTGACGATACAACACTTAGTTTGTAGTTCAGATGTATCAAATGCTATGCATATATTGAAACCTTTGGTTCTTTCTCAGGGTTGAATTTAAATCTAGTAAAACAGAAGGAATTTGGATTGGGGCGCTTAGAAACAACAAAGATAAAATTAAACTTCAAGATATTTACCTAAAGAAATAGAAACTATATTTGGGAAGGAAAAAATTACGAAGTAAAAATAAACACACTTATCGGCGAATACAAAAAAAGGGGTTTAAGAATAATCGATTTTGTCAGTTATTTTACAACAATTACAGCCTTATGGGTCCCCATTTAACAACAACCTTTATGCAGAACTGGAAGATTATTTCTACCAAATAGTTTAGCAATCTTGGTAAAAACTGTCTTGTCTTTTACATGAATTTAGATAACATAAAATCACTAAATAAACTTTTTAAAATTTACAATTAATTTCAAGTTGGGTTAAACAGGAGGAGGTTAAACAACATTTCTGATAACTTTTCGAATATGAGAAAACAGATTATTTGGGAAAATAAATACATCAAATATCGCAATAGAAGCTTGTTTTTCCCCAATTTGGTTAAAAGTGTACTCCGTCTCGTTTATACAAACGACATATTGGATAGTGAGGGAAAATTATCTGAAAGTTAAATTACAGAAAAGTAAATTTATAAAGCAAATTCAATTGCAAAAGAATTGATGCAAGTTTAAAAAAAAAACCGACAACTCTGTTAAGAGTATGATTAATATATGTAAGGTTGAATTGAGATGGCAAACAAATTGAAGCAAACAATATCAACAATAAAATGCTCTATAATACTTTAGTAGATCAAAAATGTAGAAAGCCAATCGGTATGAATATTTACACAAGATATTTCAAATTAAAATGCACACGGTGTCATTTGTATACGATTTTATATTCTTGTTTTAATGGAAAATAAGTTGAATATTTTCAGATGAAAATATGTTATTCTAACAATGCCATTACTATTAAAATGCAAAATATCTGAGAGTGATAAATGCAGTTTTTGTAAAACATACATGTAAGAAGAAGATTACTTGTATTCCCTTATGACATGTTAATTTTAAGAAGTACATGTACATTATCTTCAAGCAAAAATGAATTTTCAAAACAAGATATTAGCAAAACATATAGTAATTAGATACAAATTTTCAGATCAGGGTTATTATGTGTTTAACAACTCTGACAATTATAACAGTTTTAGGTTTTTGTGTTTAAAAGTCATACTATGTCTTAGAACAAAAACTGAATTTTTTATATGTGTATGTTATCTTCATATGAGAACTACGAAAGGTTGTGAATGAGAACAAAACAGTATCTCAAAATGTATTTTTAATCAATTTAAGAAGATTGAAAATTAAAAATAATATATATGTTTATATTGTATCATATTCTGTGTATTTTCCTGGATCCTCAGAAAGTGTTTCATAAGGATAATTTATTGAAGCTTAGGGAATGAAGAAAATCATAACAAGTAATCTGTAGAATAAAGAGTGCTTATTCGTTATGAAAAAAAAAAAAACATTAATACAAAGAAAAAAATCACCACTGTAAAATAAGGAGATTTCAGTATTTACTCTTTACAATTCAGTTTAGCAGATAATTTTTAAAATGCCAAGATTCTAATAAGATCAGATATTGTCTCATAATCACTGACATGATGCCATATTGAGTTATAGAATGATGTACCAAATCGTGATTCCAAAACGCATCCCATCTCCTTTGTTTTATATCTCGGTTTTGATTGTAGCTGCCTTATTTAATGGTTTGAACTGTAAAGCATGAATATAACCTCAACGCTTGAGTTTATAAAAATAGTATATGAACACGGTTTATTCCTTGAATGCCATAATCCTTTGATCTACCGACAAAGTACCCGTAAAATTATGATGGCATTCGAGGAATATAGGTGCAAGAAATTATCACAACAAAAGGGCATGCTTATATAATTTGTAGAGTTGTGGATGATATTTTCATACTTTCAAATGTTAATCAAATGATATGTTATTGTTAAATTCTTCCTCGCCCTGCTCGTCTGAATTTCAAGCATGTAATCTCTAAATTCAATAGGCTATCAATAAGACAGACACAGATTGCTCGCAGTAACATCTTTTTTTCTCTTGAGATACAATATTTTATTTTACTTTATTTAACATATTTCTTCAATTGATACAATATATAAATACATGACATATAACATTGTTGCTCTTTCGCATTGTTTTTCCTCGGATAATACCTCCAACGCCTGTACGTACAATAAACATAGCAGCAACTGCACATATACCTATGTGACCAACTTCAATTCGACGTAACTGCGAACACCTTTGATACTTATACATTTAAATGCCAAACTTTATATAGTACCATTAAACCCCACCCGTAAAACCGCCAAAACTTTCCTCGTGTCTTATGCACCTAACATCAAATTTATAAATAGTACATACTGTTTCAACACCAGTATCCGAAATAGTTATACTAGTTCCCATCTATAAATAATTACTACAAATAGCAAACAGGGAAAACCATTTTTTAAACGAAATAGAATACATTTACTCTACTTATACACATGCAGCTTTTAGACATATGAGGAAAATTGAAACCTAAATAAATAATCAATTATTATTGTGTACGGATGTTAGAAAATATACACCAAACTTATCACTGTAGTGTAATATGGGCTGCATATGTTATGCTATGAAAAGCAATGAGCAGCTGTTTTTTATATTATAGACAATGATAGATTGAACAAACGAGTATTTATCTGGTCATATTAGTATGGAAATAAACCTATTAAAACTTGTGCTTCGGAGTAAATTAATAATGACGAAATTTAAAGAGTATCCTATTAAGAACCATACGATAGTTGTGTTATATTGTGAAAAAAATGTAATTAAGGATATAAAATGCTCAGCTATTGATTTATATAAAATTTTATATAAAACTGAATGGCATAATAAGTTGGTTTCGAATGAATATTGCAAACTTCGTACTTATAAATCATTTAAAACAGAATTTAAGGTATAACATTATATTTGTAAAATTATTACAGGGAAATATAGAGATGCCTTTTAAAAATTTCCCTGTGGTGTTGCGCACCTAAAAATTGAAACCTGTCGCCGCACCCCATCTCGCTCCCCTTGGATCACATGCCATTTGTTTTACGGGACTCTACGTGGTAACAAATTTGTACTGTACTTTTTTAGATGTAATATCTGTCCTGCCTTTATTTTTTTTTTCGATACCATTCTTTCTTAATTTAATAGTTTATCCTGATTTTTTTTACAGAATTTGTCATCTTACCCTGATTTTTGTTTTCACTCAAAACTCCTGTGCTGTATTTTTTAAAACACCCCATTAAAATCAACTGGTATCTCCATAATTGCTTAAGGTAAACTCACATCATACATTTGATTTGATGATGAAGGAAATGAATTTCTTTTTTTCTCTATTATGACAGAACCTATACAAAAACTCTATTGTTTTACAGTCTCTCATAATTCTTAATAGAATGGTACTTGTGTTTTATATTTGTGTATTGTCTGTTTTATATTGTGTATATACTCTGTATGTACTGTATATTTAATGTAGTGCAAGTAGTAAGACTTTAATAAAATATTGAATCTGAATCTGAATCTACTCCAGAGAGGAAGCTACTAAGTACGGTTGCGGAAGTGTTGTCACAACAATGTAGAAACATAATAAGCCTACCGAACCCATTAACACCACCCAGTTAAATGAATCTCCATCTTACTAATTTATGGTTAGTGTCTATGTGTCATAAGTGATTCGGTGCCGTAACGTTGTATACACGTCTGTGCATTCGAACGGTCTGTATTGCTTGGGTACCAGTATATTCTAAGAATGGCATATCTCAACCTCAATCTTTGTACTTAAATTCCTTTTCCCTTCAGTATTTTACGCAACATGCGTTCGCCACAACGAGGAAAGTCCACGACAATGCCGAAAAGTATACTGTCAAGGTTGTCATCTTCAATGTCAGAAACAATGGCGGATTAAGAACTTTTCCTAAGCAGGGGGGGGGGGGGGGGGGGGGGGGACGGCGCTGACTGACCTAAGGGGGTCAATTATTTCCTATATGATCAACCAAAATTTTTCCACAAAAAGGGGGGCCCTACGCCCCCCCCCCCCCTGGATCCGCATATGAGAAAAATCTCTTTTCTGTAGTTCAGAATGAGCCATCCATCAATATGTTGTTCTCTCTGAGAGTTGTAAGATTTTTCCAATGTCCGATATCTGTAAGTCATAGTCCAACAAGGATTCTAGTACATTTTTGTCGACATGGTATTTTAATGGCCATCCAAACTATCAGTTTTCACAGGTTTCATGTTTACATCCTCAATGCATTCCCTTCGCAGTGTCATCATATGCGCTATAATGGTAACTCCTATATATTCCAGTTCATGTTTTGAAAGCATGCTGACAAAATACGGTGTTATTTTTTTCTTTATCAAACATTTCCCACACACAGAGCAAGCGAACATTCCGAAGAAATTTCAACATTTTTGATTCTGCCATTTTTCTTTGAGTTTGATCTTAAATCTCTTAATTTCCCATGATTCCCTTATAACAGCTAATCATAATAGGGAAAAAGCTAATCATAATAAAGAAAAAGCTCATCATAAAAGAGAAAAAGCTCATCATAATAAAGAAAAACCTCATCTTGATAAAGAATGAAGTACCATAAGGCAGTTACGGCGTTCCATAGAGAACAAAATAAGATAAATATATTGATAGGTTATGGAGTTTATTTTTGAAATATTTGATTAAAACAAAATGTATGATATGATTGCTCATCAGTCCACCAAAGTTCAAATAAATTTGATGTAGTTATTGATCGGCAAACACCTTATAAAAATTAAAAGACACAGAACTGTATAGTTGTTCCAGACCATATGAGTATTTGGACCGTACGCGTACGGTCCGGACCGTATACGTATACTCGTACGGTCCGACCATACGCGTACGGTCGGACCGTATGAGTATACGTGTATGGTCCAGCTGATCATACATGTTTTGGAATCATATGGGTTAAATTTAAACAAACATTTATCAAAATCTTTATTTTTAGTTATACAAAGTGTTATTATTACAAAATAGATGGATAAAGTGAATAAGCGAACAATTGAAATTAAATATTTGTTAATTTGTATATCCGTGAATTCTATTTTGTTACTCTGGCCTACTGATGACAAGTCGTTGCAATGGTAATCCTGCTCAGTACGAGAGGAACCGCAGGTTCAGACATTTGGTTTATGTGCTTAGCTGATAAGCCAATGGTGCGAAGCTACCATCTGAGGGATTATGACTGAACGCCTCTAAGTCAGAATCTCGCCCAAAAATGTAACGATACTTTATGCATCTCGAACTTGGGACGCACAATAGACGGGCGACGGATCTACCTAGGCGTCCCCGGTGGTAAAGCCACAGTAACCGGCCATCGGCCGCGGCTGACTTTTGCCGCGGTGGGTCGAAACGATATCAACCCCATGCGAAGCAGAGGTGTAAACTCATTCGTAGACGACCTAGCTCTCTGTCGGTGTGTCGTACTTAGTAGAGCAGCCACCTCACTGCGATCTATTGATACTAAGCCTTTTGACTAGTAGATTTGTCCGCTTCAGACGGACACATCTGCTTGGCTTGCCTTTTTACATATACACGTTTTGTTAATGCATTTTCCTTTGCGTATGCATTTCTTTTGTAAAGTTCGTAAATATTCAAAAACAAGTGTCCTCCCACATTATGTTTACTTCCGATAACTTTAATTTCAATGAGCATACTGAGCTATAATTAATGAATTACTGGCCTGAAAAATACAGGAGATTAACAGATTAATTAAGCGTGATCTTTTTAAATAGTTAAAATATTAAGTTTTTATGTCAAATGCTGTTGAACTTTTTATATTAATTGGAGATATAACTTATGTTGATCAGTTATATACATTTGTATCTAATGAACTTGACCAACTTCTTAATATCAGTCGACCGTACGCGTACGGTCCGACCGTATGCGTATTTTGAAAAAGTACGCATATACGGTCCAGACCGTACGCGTACAGTCCAAATACTCATACGGTCTGGAACATAGTCAACTATTTAAAAAGGCCTCAACATGAAAATATTTATAACGAAACAATCAGTAACGAAAATAATATGATAGCCATGAACCAAGGACAACTGAATATCAGGCTCCTGATATGGCACACGTAAAGAATGTGGGGAGGTTTGTGATTACTCAGCCCTCCCTAGCCTTTATTTAAAAGGACACTATAGCTGTCAAATTCATGTTCACCGATTTAATTCACAATCTCATATTTTATTTATAACAATGTTAAACATTTATCCAAACTATCAAAAGTCTAAAATAGATAATAAACAGGACACGAACAGGAAAATACGTAGCTTCGATTCGTGTGTATTTTAGTCCAGACGCCATCTAATTAATTATTGAGTTGACTTGTAAAGTCATGCGATTACCATATAAGCGATGTAAACATAAATATAGATATAAAAAGATTAAACAAACTCGTGCTGTTGGATTATTCTAGGTCTATTTAATTTCATTTTATAGAAGAAAACTAAGTGTTTATCATCGTTATAACCTATATAAGAATGCATTTTTGTGGATCGGATCAGTCATTCAAACGATTAAGCTTTGTTTCATTTTCAATGTTGACATTCTTTTCCTTTAAATAACTTTACTCATACGATTCACATGTTATCCATCTCAAGCTAAGGGCTTAAATTGAACCCTACTGGCTGTTAAAAGCTGATTATTATTTCACTATTTGCATTTTATTAGTGATTGAGCAAATAAAAAAAGATATTAGATTTGTTATACATCTCGACCCCTTTGACAATGTTGTAAATCATATCATAAGAACAAAATATAACTAGAATTGCCATTGCGAGCAATAGCGGATGTCACCCTGGTCATCAAATTGCCACTAAGTGGCAGCCATTTCGAAATGTTTAACAATACATCATTTTGTAAATTTTAAGAAAGTGTAAACCATTTGAAACTTTTATGTTTGTACTGTTTCTATGGCAACGGCAGCCATTTTCAAAATTCCAAAGTCTTACTGCTGCTGCATATTGTGCTTTCCATTATAATATACCATCATATAACATTTAAGGGCTGTAGAATCAATTTAACACTAATGTTCTGGAATGATCCATGAAAATTCACCCCCCCCCCTTCCCCCTTTCAATTATGCCAAGAGTACCCCAGTTGAAAAAAAAATGCACACATAAGTCTCTCAATATCATAGTAGTTTTATTCAATTTGGAAGACATTCCGATATTTCCCATCTTTTAGCTGTTTCCATGGCAATGGCAGCCATTTTATTAATTCCAAAGTCAGGTGCACAACTTCACATGGTGATCAATTTTATTTTATAGTTCCATAAACATTAGTACATTCAGTTCCGAGAACTAAGCTGGACAAGAAAGTGTGGAATAAGAATATGATAAAAAGAATCGTACAATAACAATATGTCACCCGACCTCCGTCAGGGTGACATAAAAATCAGTCAAAAAAGGCTAAACTCATCTCGTCGAAACTTAATTAAAAACAAACATCAACAAAAACACTGGCCGGCCGTGGCAGGACATTTATCCGTTCGTAATCCCTCACAGTACAAAGGACAATAAATACAAATCTAAGAGTTCTTTACAGATTCTTTTTCAATAAAAATATAACTCTCATTATCATTTCATTTTCTCTCAGGAAAACGGATAGACAGCATCAGACTGTTATCATGGATATTAGATATATTTCAATCTAATTACACTCACAGATTTATTTAATTACTACGTCACTAACTTTGAAATGTTTTAATCAAAAAAATTTAGATTGTAATGAGCCTCGAAATGTGAGCATATAACAACTTAGATACATGTATGATGCAAAATGGATGACAGCGCAATTTCTCGACACACACTAATCGACACACACTGACAGTATTAAAATTTCTCGACACACACTGACAGTATTAAAATTTCTCGACACACACTGACAGTATTAAAACTTCTCGACACACACTGACAGTATAAAAAAACCGACCAAGAGAAATTCAGGAATCCAAGAGAAAATACTAGGTCACAGGACACAACTTAGAAAACTAAAGACTAAGCAACACGAACCCCACCAAAACTGGGGGTGATATCAGGTGCTCCGGAAAGGTAAGTAGATAATGTTCCACATATGCATGTGGAACCCGTCGTGTTGCTCATGTTACTACCAACCCGGTAAACAATCTTATTCGGTAGGTCACATTCGTGTTGACATTGATGCATTTGTTTACAGTACTGAATGTATTTCAAACCTGGGATCTGAACGAGTATATTAATAAATCAAACAGAGATTTTTAAACCTCAGATATTTAACAAATTTCGTTATGAATAATATACATCTAGATATAATTAAACGATTTGATTGATTTTAATTGATTGTTAGTTGTTAAACATCCAGTCGCAAGTACTTCCTGCAGGTTCAGGACGATGACAAATTAAGAAGAAATACAATAGGTAGACCATGTAAAAGAGGACGAATGAAATTCGTGGAATGGGGACAGTCATCAGACAATAAGGGTATATTGAACAAGGACAAGATGTTGCTAGCTTGTTTAAACAACTTAGCTAACTATTTAAGACGACTTAGCTAAGTTGTTTAAGGTTTATGTACCCTTCTGTAGCCATTTTTATCGAATTTTTCAAACCTCAATTGTATCAAAACTACAGATATAATGAATAATAGAGATAGGCCATTTAGTGCATATTCCAAGGGGAAACTTGATGCAAAGCATTATTTTTTACTATTTCATTGCATTTGATAGAAAAAGAGGACTTTGTGGTCAATAAATCAAGATTTTTATAGAAAAACCACAGCCTTTAATACAGAGATTTTTGTTATCAAATTTGAAACATAAATTACTCACTTGATTTTCTATGATGTGCTAGTGGTTATTTTTTACAAAAAGTTATAAGCAACCTGTAAATTCCAAAACACCTCGTGCTGAGTCACTAAAGTCGAGCGCACCCTAAAAGGTTTACTTGATTTTGGCCATATTTATATTTGTTTTAAGGTTCATCATAAGGAATTGAAAAATATGGCCGTGTTTACACCTCAAAAATTACTATGAGTACAGACAAACTGGTACATTCAGGAAAGTTTTAAGGCATGGCAGGAACTAGATATATAAAAGTTATATGAAGTCTACGTTTCAGAAAATGAAAAACTTACCTGCATTTTGATGTGCATTTTTTTTCCAGTCTGCAGAAGATAGCAAAATAAACAAACACCCGAGTTTCATTTGATACGGTCCACTCAGTTACACAGTTTAAACCTGTTAAATCACCTATTGTTTACAGGTGTCTATTGTCCATCTATTGTCCATTTAAATCAATACTACTCACAACATTGATTATATGAGGGGAGCTTCTCAATCGTTTTCACTACTTAGTTATTTTTCGCACCTTCTGCAGGAACGAAAAAAAATGGATAGCAAAATCTAGAAAAGTTAATAATTTTCTGAAACATAAAATGCATTCAAAATTTATATATCTAGTTCCTGCCATCCCTTAAAACGGTTGCAGGTGTATAGGTTAGTCTGTACTCAGAGTAAAATTTAGGTTGTAAATACGGCCATTTTAGCCAAAAGGTTATGATGAACCTTAACCAATAAGTTAACTACATTCATAAACTTGTTTTAAGGAAATCAATGCTAGCACTGCATGCAATAATCCTATATCTATCAGCCATCAAATTGCCAAATATGAGACTACAAGGATAAAGGCTGTGGATTTTCTATAAAAAAATCTTGATTTATTTGCCACAAAGTCGTCTTTTTCTATTAAATGCAATGGAACAGTAAGTAATTATGCTTTGCATGAAATTTCCCCTTGAAATATGTATACAATGGCCTATCTCTATTATTCATTATATCTGTAGTTTTGATACATTTGAAGTTCGAAAAGTTCGTACAAAAATGGCTACAGAAGGGTACATAAACCTTAAACGAGTTGGCTAAGTTGGTTGAACAAGTTCAATGCAGTTTGCTAAGTTGTTAAAACGAGATAGATATGATTAATCGTTATAAAAAGTTAGCTAAGTCGTTATAACAATTAAGCATAGTCTTTATAACGACGTAAAACATAAAACTCCAGCCTGACACTGACACTTTACATATTTTCATATAAGAACAGTTTTTTAAAGCTTGTTATTTTAAAACCGAGGAGCGAAGTTCAACATACTTTAACAGTTTAATTTAAATTGATAAACAAAAAATATAAATTAAGAATATACATTTCTAGTGACGATATTGGACTTGTAAATACCAATTAGTTTATATTTTGTAACTCTGATTGGTTTGTGCTAAAACAAAATATTAATTGTCTACCCAAAGTTCATTTATTGTTCTATTATCTGAGAATGAGGCATTGCTTACTTTTTTGACATTATTTAACTTAGTAATGTTATAGTTCACACTCTCTCGCTTTGCTTCATTGTATACGTTTTCATGATCATCAGGTAGCTTTTCAGCGATTTCAAACACAGTGATGTGGTATGACTGACAATGCGACAACCATTCAATAATAGACAAAAGGTAAAAGATGTGAACAAATAAAGCGCAATGATCCCAACAATGAGAAATACCCATACATAATAGTAAATTATTTTAAATGCCTTGGTATTACAAAATGATAAAAAAAAAAGAAGAGAAAGCAAACAGCCTAAAACGGCAACAATAAACAATAATAGAAATAGTAGAGGGCAACCAACAATAACAACAACCGGAAAACTTTTATAATAGATTAAACAATATGTTGTACAATGAAAAACGAATGTCAGCTCTAGTATGCTGTCGATATATTATTTGTGTACTAGGAAAATAAGATTTGGTACATGTATGAGTACATTCTTGCATGGTGTAAACTTCCCACTAACACCATACCCCATTACACCATACACCATACACCATTACACCATACACCTTGTACCATTACACCATACACGTTACACCTTTGCACCATACACGTTACACATAACACCATACACCATTCCCCATTCTATCTACACGATCCGAAATTACCCATAACGCAATTAAATTTCAAATATTAAGATTATTATTATTGTTTATATTTACAATCCGAAAATTAAAATAAAAAAAAAATCGTTTTCAACCAATGAAATGATGTACATCGGTCATTCACACCATTCCCGATCGCACGTTACACAATCACACCATTCCTCATACACCATTACACCATTCCCCTAACACCATACACCATAGCACCATATACCTTACACCATTGCACCATATGCCATACACCATTACACCATACACGTTTTTTTGGGAAGTTTACACCATCCGAGGGCTGTACTATTAGTTCTGAATCAGGTCATGGCAAAGAAATATCTCCATATAAAACATTAGATTAGGACATTTTAGTCTACATCAAAACTTTTATAATAGATTAACAATATGTTGTACAATGAAAAAGGGAATATCAACTCTAGTATGCTGTCGATCTATTATTTGTGTACTAGGAAAATAAGATTTGGTATGAGTACTATTAATTCTGAATCAGGTCATGGCAAAGAAATATCTCCATATAAAACATTAGATAAGGACATTTTAGTCTAAATTAGAATGTTCCATTGAAACATTGTTAATTTATTACATGCATCTAAAAGAGATGCGAAAGATATCAAAGAAACCTTCAAAAGTCGAAATCGAATTGACAATGCCATGGCTAAAAATGAACAAAAAGATCAACAGACAATTAAAAGTACACAAGCCACAAGACTGAGCAACGCGGAACCTAACAAAACAATTTTGGATGATCTCCTGAAAGGTATTCCGGACGCAACATGTGGAATACGTCGTATTGCCCATACAAGTGCGCTCCCGGTGATAAATCTAATTTGTTAGGTTAGTAAGGAAGAGATGATTACAACCTTACCCCTGGGAACTCTTTGTATAATAGCTTCTTTGTAACCAGCAATCTTCTATCAATGATAGCATGATAGGACATATAAGCTATGTATTATCGTTTCAACTGGAAGATATATACTCAGTATATGTTGTATTCTTTATCTTTATCTTGATGGTTAGTTGCTTTCATCATAGAAACAACATTTTGAATTATTTAATGTGAGAACATCATCTATATAGCGAAACGTGTTGTAAAAGATAGTTGCTTATTAGTACTTCTCTTCTTTCTTCATTAGCTGTACTTGAATGAATTCAGCCTGATTTGAATAAAGAAACAGGTAAGTAAGGAATGGAACGAGTAGTTTCAATGGGCATGCCGATTGGATTGGAAACTTACTTCGGTGTGAATGATCACAGAATTTAAAAAAAAAATTTGAAGAGAATTTGATTGAAATTAACACCAATTTTTCAAAATACTAAACAAAATTTAAAAAAGCTGTTTAAAAATATGCATTATACTTACCAAGTTTTGTTCATGTTGTAAAACATGGGTTGATACATTGTTTTTTTGGTTGTTTTTTTTTAAATCTCAAAAAACAAATTTAAAACATTTTGTTTACGTCTCAAATTAATGCCTTAGAAATGAAAACAGCACAAAGTAGATTTGGAACCTTTCAGATTAGTTTAAAATTTGATGTCTTTCACTTTACATATACTGTTTAAGGCAAATGAAAGGATAATGTATACATTTTACCGATTTCTTATGGGGCCGAACCGAACAAACTGACTGAATGATTTTCAAAAACAAATTGATGGCTAACAATGTCTTTACCTTTAAATGAGAGGTTTGAACCTCTGTTTTAAAAATTGTAGTTTTTTGTAAATTTTGTCCCAAAAAAGTCGTGTATCGTTTCTTTTGTTGACTAGTATATATACATGAACAGAGGTAATATCAAATGACTTCTTACCATAACAGGGAAATGGTATCATTATAATGATAATGCACACAAAATATTGACTGTCGAAATACTATAAACATGATAAATAGGGATATTCTATGTGTGGCTTTTATATGTTTTGGTTTGGTTTTTTGTTGTTGAATTTCTGTCTTTGCATAAATCTGCTTCTTCTTTTCAGTTTTTCACATTTATTTTTCTTTATTTTAATTTTAATTTAAAATTTGTATGTCAGGTTTTTCTTTAACATATTCTATCATTTGTTTTCTGAACGTATCCTTTCAGATTTAACATTACAATACTACAACTAGTCTGGTTGACATGTCTTTATTTTTTATAATCAACCAACTACTGGACCATTATCTAAAAAATAAATTTTAAAACAATTAAAAAATTAATGCAGAAAAAAGTACAAGATTCACTTTCTTATTTTTAACAAGTGAAGTTATCGAACTGTAAAATGTTATGAAGATAATTGAAATTATTTGTATTTAATATTTTTTTTATTTTTTTTATATGATGACAGGGGTGCTATATCATCAGCAAAGTCAATGTCCTCTGAGTTGTAAACATTGACCATATGATGCCTCTTTTTTGTCACTGGTGATGTTCCGCATCACCCAGTCAATGGCAATCAGGAATAAGATTGGTAAGGTGATGTAGCCCTGTCGTACCCCAGATTTTACCTCAAACCAGTCAGTTTCCTTGTTGTTGCGTATCACAGCACATTCAATAAAAGCATCTTATCAGTGTTATAATCCTATGTGGTACTTCATATGATAAAAGGATTGTTGTCCATAGATCTTTCTGTGTAGACTGTTGAATGCATTCTTGAAGTCAATAAAGTTGATATATAGAGGTGTCTTCCATTCTATCCATTGCTCAATGATGTTTCTAAGAGAAAAGATCTAATCAAAGTATTCTTTCCTTTTTCTAAACACAGCTTGCTCCTATCTTAATCTGTTATCCAGTTTGGGGTCTATTCTGTATAACAGTATTCTGCAAAACACTTTACTTGGGATCGAGAGTAATGTTATCCCTCTCCAGTTGTCACAAATCTCAAGATCGCCTTTCTTTATTTATTTAACAGTCATCAGGTATTTTAATCTCTTCCCATACGTCTTTAAAGAGATTATGAAGTATGACTGTTGCTGTGTTGATGTCAGCTGTTATTTGTTCAGCCTGAATTCAATATATGCCTGCTGCCTTTCCTGATCTCATGGATTTAATTGCCTTTGTTATTTCCTCTTTTAATGGTGGTTCAGTGCTTATATCTAAATCTTCAAATGGTGGTGCTCCCTGAAATTCATTTACTGGCTCTGGTCTAAAACATACTTAAGTGTTCTAACCAACGTGCAGCCTGTTCCCTTTCAGTTGTAATGATTTCCCATTTTTGTCTTTTGCTGGAGGTGGTTGTTTGGATTGTCCACATATTTCGTTTGGGATTTTGTAGACTGTCCTAAAATCACCTCTTGCGGCAGCCTTTTCTGCTTCTTCAGCTCGTTCTTCCAGATGGTTCCTTTTATATTTTCTAGCTCTTTTCTTTATCTCCTTATTTTTCACTGCATATTTTTTCTGTGTTTGTTCTTTCATCTTTGATGAGCTAGTGCTGGGCACCTTCTCTTTGAGTTTTGCTCTTTTATTGATTTCTTTCCATGTCTCTGATGTTAATCATTGTTTATTACTGCTCTTTCGGACACCAATCATCTTTTAACTTGTGTTTTGATACATCTCTTTGATTTTTCTCATTTTTTCTATGGAATTGTCTTTCTGAGTTTCATGTCAAACTTTTGTTTGATTTCAGGTTCTTTCAGAGAGTTGACATTGAGTATCTTTCTTCCAGGTGTGTTATTGTCTGGTCCCTTTATTAGCTTTAGTTGGAGTTTAGCTATAACAAAATGATGGTCGCTGTTCACATGCACACGTATAAAAATTGTGGTTTTTATCCAACGCAACCATAGGTTTGAAGTTCGTTTTCAATTTAGACTTGTTTATGTGTTTTCGTTTGGGCTTGTAGTATTATATTTGCCTTCGAGTTTATATGGTCCGTTCACAAGCCCAGTAGACAGCACTTTTTGTGCTGACATGAATTATCATTGATATGGTTATATTTATGAATTAACTGTTTACAAAATTTGAATT
This sequence comes from Mytilus trossulus, assembly GCF_036588685.1. Taxonomy (NCBI): domain Eukaryota; kingdom Metazoa; phylum Mollusca; class Bivalvia; order Mytilida; family Mytilidae; genus Mytilus; species Mytilus trossulus. The sequence continues at coordinate 13,498,952 of NC_086378.1, read as the reverse complement.
TGTTTTAAATACTAAGGTTTTCTACCTCAGGCATAGATTATCTTAGCTGTATTTGGCAAAACTTTAAGGAATTTTGGTCCTCAATGTTCTTCAACTTCGTACTTTATTTGACCTTTTTTACTTTTTTGGATTCGAGCGTCACTGATGAGTCTTTTGTAGACGAAACACGCGTCTCGCGTATTCACAAAATTTAGTCCTGTTATCTATGATGAGTTTTACTTTCATCCTAATTTTGTTTCGACTCTTTCACCTTTTAAGAGTTTATACTAAATTGAGGTGCATAACACATGTGTAACAGTCCTTCCAAATACAGTTTCAATTCCTAACATGAAGAGACATTCATATTTACGATATACCATCTTTTCCCCAAGTTTATTGTTTTCTGTTTGGTAATGAATTAATAATAATATTCATTTTGTTATATCTTGTGGTCTGTTAATTTTGCAATAGCAAATGGTAGTCATTTGTAAATCCATTTGGTGAATCTGATAGGTGATTAGAAATCAATAATAACTATAACGGAATTCATCCTTATCACACAAATCTTGTAATAGACTGTCCATGTGTCAATTTAAAAGTAAGATCCTCCCGGTCAGTTGAAATAACATTGGTAATAGCAAATGAACAGATATAGTATACTTTTATAAGTAATAGATAATAAATTAAAGTATTATTAATTTAAATTATATAATAAATCATTAGTGTAGGTATTGTCATTAACGTAAGGTAAAGAACTAAAACTTTGATTTTTTTTCTATGTGTTACAATTTGATCCCTATCACACATGTCAGAAAGCTTTAACACAAACAAATTGCATTTTTCGTGTGAAATATGTGTTGTTGTATAATGATAATTTGCAATGAAATGTCGTTTCACTTGCTTCTGTGTTGATATTTTTAATTGTTCATCTTCCACGGATTAGCATTGCGTCGACCACATTGTGATTTACAAAATGCATTTCGTCCACAACTAGTCTCGATGCGCTAGAATTAATAGGCACTTTAAACGCTATGCTGAAAACAATATAGCATTGCAATGTTGCCTAAGCGAGTAACGTCAACACATAGAAATATCGGGAAAGAATATAAACAGGATATGTCAATATATATAAGAGGTCTCTGCTAATAACAAAAAAATCAACGTTTTTAATCTAATGATTTTGATAGTGACAATATAAAACATTGCTTTGTATAATATGTGAACACAAACTATGTAAGCACACATATATAGGTGTGTTATACAACATGTTAACGATGTTACCGATGTTAATACGATATTGTCAACATATATAAACAATATAAACACGATTGTTAACATTGTTTTGTATACTATGTGAACGATGTAAGCACAAATGTATATGCTTGTTATACAACATGTATACGATATAAACACGATATTGTTAACACTTCGATGTAAACGATGTGAACGATGTAAACAGAAAAGAAAAGACTTGATATACAATAGTAACACGATGTTGACACGACATTGTTAACATTGCGATGTATACGATGTGAACGATGCAAACACAAAAGTACAGACTTTGTACACTTCTTTCATACGATGTTAACGATGTAAACCATGTAAACATGATATTGTCAACATCGCGATGTAAACGATGTGAACAATGTAAACACAAAGGTATAGACTATGTGATTTACCAGAATACAAAAACACAATGATGGGTTGTACATGTTTGTTAAAGTATAGAGACACGTCATATATGTATTACAGAAACATAGAAGGTCATATAGACTAGGCACATTAGCTAAAATGAAAGACAAGAATGCTTGAATTTTTATACAACAATAACACAATGTCGGGATGTACAAAAACCGAGCCACGTCAAATATATACCAATAAAAACAGTCTAATCGGTAAAAGTAATATCAAGAAAGACAAACACAATAATATTATACCACTTTATTAAGATGTTATACAACGTCAGTAACCAGAATCTATACTTGAAGACCAGCGTGTATTATTTGTGTAGTTGATACGGAATATTTATCAGCAAGATGGTGGTACCTTCCGATGTGATTTTTCTTTCGAAAAATGACGAGATGTACTTTGACATTCCCCTGGTTTATTTATTTTCTGCTCAAACACTGGTGACGGTTTCAAATTTCTGAGCAGGAGCTATAATCTCTTGAGTACTGATTCTGGTACTGTGATGACCATGCATAACAAATTCGAGATATAAGCCTTAAAATGAAGCTGAGGAACATTGGTTGTTGTTTCATTAATTGCAAGTTCTACCTCTAAATTCAACAAATATTTTGTCAATAAGAAATTTCATCATACTGATCACTTGTTCCTCTGTATAGCATGTTTTTCCTGTTTGTTAAAGTCATACATGTAAGAAACCTCAAATTCAAAAAAAAATATGTTTTTTATAACTAAATCACGGTGGGTATGGTTGTTCTGCGAGAGAACGTACTGTGCTGGTGATTCGGTCCTGACGGGTGCTGGTGGGTCCTGATTCTGTGCTGGTGGGTTTGTTTACATTGTATCAGAACGGCAATAAAACGACTGTTTTGTTGCTTAATTTTTCTCTGATGCGTCAGAAGTACCATGCAAAGTATATTACAACAATATTATATTGAAAGTCGTGCAAGTTCGTTAAACGGAATTGTCCTGACGCTGTGCTGGTGATAAGAAAAACGGTCCTGGTTCTGTGCTCCTATGTCCTGGTTCTGTGCTTTTATATTTTAGTTAAAAGTGGCATATATTCAAGATCATTGATGCTGTACTGTTATTGACTAATTAACTGTTGTCTGCTTTCTTGAAATTGACATTGTTATGAATCTGTTTACTGTTATTATGAGGGGAAAATACCCCTTTTTTTATTCTTTTTAAAATTAACTGTAATTTTATTTATTGGCCTGTTAATGTAACACTTTTTGTCCCTTTTGATGATAAGAAAATATGTTTACGTTTTACGGGATTACGATCATTTTGCAAGATCACCAAAATACGTTGTAATTTATATCATACTTATATAAAGTAGATGATGTGGTATGTTTGTTGTCAATTGACAAATTTCCATAAGAAACCAAAGGAAGTATGTGTTAACGACCATACGTCATTGTACGACCTTCAAAAATAACCCATGAAATAAAAATGCAAAAGGTTTTGCATAAAAATGGAGAGCAAAAATATAGAACAAAGGACTTTCTGAGCGTTTGAATCATATGTCTTTAGCAGCTTAAAAGACATTTGTTTGTGAACAATTGAGTGCTGACTATAAGAATGACAATAGTATTGCGGGTTTGTTTGTTTGGTATTTTTTTAGGGGATGGGGGATAAGTTAGAGCGAGGTTACAGTGAAAGTGTTAAGTTCGGAATAGTTTCCCGTAAGATTTAAAAGTTGTATTTTAAAAGAAAAATGTATCTTACAGCTACTAAGAATCACTTGCTGTATCTATAAGATGTTTTCAACAATTTTTTTTTGTCTGAACGGTTATCAGGTATTTTTTTTCGAAAGTTCGATAGAACACTAAAAAAACCACTATTTTATGAAAGGGCAGACTAGAATATGTCCAGAGAATGAAGACGAGATAACATAGAGAACACTAACAAAACTAAGATTTCTTAGCTTTTTTCTTTCAAAATTCCAAAATAAATAAATATTTTTGATAAAGAATTACAGGGGAGGAAGTGAACAGAAAATAATTATATTTATAAGTACATCTGAGTCAGTGACAACTCTCCAACAGATTTATTCATTGGATCGCCATCAATGATGGTGATACATAGCTGTGTACATAATGTATATACAACTCGTCTAAACATCAACCCAACAATGTTAGATCTGTACATTTGCTTTCGCAAATTGTTGGTTCTTCCCTCGCCGGGAATCGAACCCATGCTACTGTGATATCGTGACACCAAATCGCCTGCACTGAAGCCGTCCTGCTAGACCACACGACCACCTGGGCTCTACAAAAATAAAGCTTTCAGTGGCCATGCGTCACCTTTCCTCATCAGTTTTAATCTAGCGGCGTTCTACAGTACATGATATATAAGGCATGGAGATATATATATAATGTACACAGCCATGCATCACCATCATTGCTGGTTATCCGATGGATACATCTATTGAAGAGTTGTAACTGACTCAGACTTACTTATAAATATAATTATTTTCTGTGACTGTGTCTTGCATTAATATGTAGGATCCTTTACTATAGATAATTTAGCTGATCTGTAAAAATAACATCTCCATGCCTTATATATCATGTACTGTAGTACGCCGCTAGATCAAGAAAATCATGATAGGAAATGCAAGCACGGGAAGATCGTATCAATTAGGAGATATATACCCCGTATGCAGGTGCTGCTGGAATGTTGTTACTTAGAAATGGAAAGTTCACAATTGGGAAGCTGAAATCATCTCTTTTTTGTCGTAAAGTTTTTTTAACAACCGACCCTCATTGTCAATTTCTAGATGTAAGTCAAGATATGAAGCCGACTTAACTGTATCTGTATTATCCTTCATCTCTAGTTCGATGGGATAGATGCGTTCCACATAGTCACCAAATTTTGAATTTTTTAGTGAAAGAACATCATCTATATATATATCGGAAAGTAGATTTAAAGGATATTGCTAACTTCTTATCTTTCTCCCTAAGAAGTTCTTGCATGAAGTCAGCCTCATGATAATAAAGAAACAAGTCGGCAAGTAGAGGGGCACAGTTTGTTCCCATTGGAATTCCGACAGTCTGTTGAAAAAAACGTCCTCCAAACGTAACAAATATGTTGTCAGTCAAATAATCAAGCATCTTGATAATATCAGTTTCAGAGAATTTTTTGTTTGAATCAGAGAACTTACGACAACTTGAAGCAGTCCCACTAGGCCACGATCGCACTACAATTCAAATTTTTACGATCGTAGTGCGATCGTGTAGATCGAAGTTAGGTGTATCACGGTGACCGTCGTGGTGTGATTTTCAAGACCGTGATGAGCGTAGCCAACTTTGAACATGTTAAAAAAAATCGTGGTTCGGTCGTGACTAAATCAGGTCGTAGTAGAAGCGAAGTGAGAGCGCAGTAAGGTCGTGCTAAGATCGCAAAGGTCGCTGTACCATCGTAGCGAGAGAGACTGCGCTACGATCTCACAGCAATGTTATCACGACCTCACTACGACCATCACGTTCTCACTGCAACCCAACTATGCTTCCACTACGACTATACCACTTTTACACCATGCTTTTGAAGATCAAAGTACGATTCTTGCACTCCCATGTCGTCCTCATCACAGTTTTCTGACGACCTGACAACGTTTCTTCTACGACCATTACGCTCTTACGCATTGTCACATAAAGCAAAGCTCTCCAGATTTTGTTTGTCTGTATGTAATTTGGACCTCTTGTCCTTTTCCTTAAACGGCTCGACCATGCTAAAATAAGGCCGTTTTCTCGTTGGAATTGTTTTACATTGTCATTTCGGGGCCTATTATAGCTTACTATGCGGTATGGGATTTGCTCATGTTAAAGGCCGCACGGGACCTATAGTTGTTAATTTCTGTGTCCTTTTGGTCACTTGTGGAGAGTTGTCTCATTGGAAATCAAACTACATCTTCTTTTTTATTTTGACACATCTGTGTCATCCCTGCCATCGTTCATCAGCACATCGTCATTTGAGCTTGATGGACCAGCAATAGCTTTGTGATTCCGGTTGGTTTCGTCGGTCCGACATCTCTGCTGGATCAGGATTGATTACTATCACAGCTCCATATGCCTCTATCACCCTACCACCACTGCCAAGTTTTTTTGTGTATTTTGATGGCATGACATGTTGTTTTCAAAAAATCTTTGAAAAAAAAACAGAAATAGAAAGAATGGTATCATTTTGATATCGAACATGATGTTTACGCTATTGCTGTGAACATAGTAAGATTTTAGTATGAACGTAATATAGATATGACTTTGGGGGAAATAATCTATTTCGAAGAAATAAAGGGAAATGTCTGAATTAAATCTAGTTTAGTGAACTATTAGTAATTATAAATATGTGACTAGGTAGCCATGAGATTTAGATTTATGAAGGAAAATAATAATCTACACTAGTCTTTTTATGCATATTTATCCCGTACATACTTACAGAAAACATGACACGGATTATGTTCTTCTCATATATTTTATGATAGTATGATACTAAACCCCTAACTGGAGGGATTGTGCCTGAAATTCATATAATGAAGACATAATCTTTCAATCGGTTTAATTGAGGTCTGGAGCTGGCATGTCAGATAACTGCTAGTAGTCTGTTGTTATTTATGTATTATTGTCATTTTATTTATTTTCTTTTATTACATCTTTTGAGATCGGACTCGGACTTCTCTTGAACTGACTTTTAATGTGCGTCTGTTATGCGTTTACTTTTCCACTTTGGCTAGAGGTATAGGGGAGGGTTGAGATCTCATAAACATGTTTTACCCCGCCGCAATTTTGCCCCTGTCCCAAGTCAGGAGCCTCTGGCCTTTGTTAGTCTTGTATGATTTTTAATTTTAGTTTCTTGTGTATTATTTGGAGTTTAGTATGACATCCATTCTCACTGTACTAGTATGCATATTTTTTAGGGGCCAGCTGAAGGACACCTACGGATGCGGGAATTCTCGCTACATTGAAAACACGTTGGTGACCTTCGGCTGTTGTCTGCTCTATGGTCGGGTGGTTGTCGCTTTGACACATTCACCATTTCATTTCCTTATAAAGGTATGATTTTATGACCTTTTCTTTTGTAATGAGTCTTTCTGTGCGTATATCTACATAAGGAGTTTTCTATTTTACCTTTTGTATATCAACAAATGATTTCATTTGTGACTACATATACATTTTATTGGCGTAAATAAATATCTACTGGCCTATTTGAACAAGTTTAAAATGTACTAAACGCAGATCTTTGGTCTTTTTTATTAGAAAATGTAATTTAAATTTGCAATGGAATAAATTTTGTCAAAATGATTGATAACAGCCTGTGGTAGATTTTTTTCTTTAAACGTTTATAGGTGCGAGTATCGTAAGAACATACGCTCTGATAAATGAAGTTATAAAACGTTTTAAAATGAAGTTATATAAAATTCTAAATCAAAACCGGTTCATTCTTATTTATGACGTCATTCTATAAATACTCTTAAATGCATATATTTTTTGACTTTCATACACTAAGAACGCTCGATTTTAAATTGATGAAGCAGAATAAAATTATTTCAATAAATGCGTAACGTCTGCAGTACTTTTCATTTGAGAATATAACTGAGGACAAGTACTAGTAGTTTATTTCTTCCATAAATATTTAGAAACGACCTTTAAAGTCGGAGGAAGTTGGGGAGAACTGTCTGAAATCCATCTTTAATTTGTAAGTGTTTGTTTTACCTTAACTATACATTAATTGTTTTAATCGAGCTTCAAATTATGAAGCAAAACATATTTGAAATCTAACATGCTATACAACAACGACTTATTTGGACTTTTATGATACATGTCTTATATTTTTTCTGATCTTTCTAATTACTTATATATGGCTATTTCGACGATTGTGACTTTTATTGTTATCGATATTCACTGTGTGGCGTCCATCCGTTGTACGCACAGGAAGCATATGTGTCTGTAATTACAAAATGAAGCCTAGAATAGTTATCATTGACTGTCTTCCATGTTCTGAATCTTTTTTCTCTCTTCTTTTCACGTTTGTTTTTATTCAATACGTCAATATCACAGTCACTAGAAAATACTCCACGAATCGTTTCATCGGTGTTTTATGGGGCATTTTTTTTATTAACAGACATTTGACGTATACTAAACGGAATTTCAATATGACAAGACGGACCAAAGCAAAAAAAAAAAATTAAATATTAAAAATATGTTCCATCTGAAGGCAACTTATATCGTTGATATAATTATATAACGTGTATAACTTAATCATGAAGAGTTAAAAGCTCCATCACTTTCATATATAAGTTTTGGATATGAGAAGCGATTTCTCGTCAAATCTGATTCCAGATTCAAGCCACCATCCTTTGGAAATAAATACAAGGACGTATTTTTAAAGAGGTTGCTCAAAGTGAGGCGAATAATCCCTTACCTCATGATCAGGGATATGGCATGCATATTAGACGCATGTACTTTAAATTTTCTATCATCATATAAATATTTATTAAAAGACCATCCTCTATCTCGAATTTGACATACACAGTCATCTCAGCACCAGGATCTATAACAAGTGGGACTATTTAGAAATTATAAATTCCCTCACCTTACTAGCAATATACAATTTTTATAAACATCGAACGACACAATTTCTTCCTATGAAACCTAAAATGTTCTGACGTCAGACACGCGAAGCCATGAATGTGTTTTAAAATTGATAGATTTGTTTGTGCTTTTTTGTAAATTTGTTTGTTTTCAGATTGTAACACAGTAATGACTGCTGTACCCATATTTTGACTATTTTATTTATTATGTCTGTTTTGTTCACGCATCGTTATAAATATAACGAATGAGACCGTCGTACAAGTGAGAGGTTTAGCGCTATAAAACCAGTTTCAATCTATCGTTTTCTACATTTGAAAGGCCTGTACCAAGTAAGGAATATACCAGTTGTTGTCCATTCGTTTGATGTGTTTTGTAATTTAATTTTGACAGGTGATTAGGGACTTTCCGATTGAATTTTCACCAGAGTTCAGTATTTTTGTGATTTTTCTTTTTTTCTCATTAAACAATGTAAGCTTCACCTGCATATACTACAAACTTTCTATGGTGGGTTCTTTCGTCAAAGGTGTTGAGGGGATAGAGATTTTAATGCATAAGAGTGCAACATTAATGCGCAATTTGTATTACACATTCATATACTGATTCGATTTGGTCTTTATTTTTTTTTTTAAAGCAAGTTGTAAGACACCCTTAAGATGGTTTGATTGAATTATTCTATTAATAAAATCAACGGTACCAATTTTGTTGCACCAGATGCGCATTTCGACATAACATGTCTCTTCAGTGCATCATATCCAGTGGTCTTTATTTCATAACTATTCGATAAATAAACAACATTAAAAATTAATTCATGCAAAATTGGTTGACAACATCGAAGGGTGTGCTATTTTGACGTTCCTTGAGACATTGCTTTTCACGCTTCAGATTTCAAACAGACGTGACCATACCATCTTTACTGAAATGAACGAATTTTCTAGGGGAAAAGCCTACTTCTACAATAGATAATGAACTGTTTCATTAAAAGAATCATGCAAATTGGGTCATTTTTCAATTTTAATATTGCCATTATAAATCTTAAAATGAAAAATGCTCTGAGGTAGAGCACGTTTCATTTAACTTTGCAATATTAGAATTTGAAAAATTATCCAATCAGCATCATTCTTTCAATTTGTAATACATGTAAGTAGAACGGAATGTAGTTTGTCTCAATAAAGCTTTTTTTAAATTTTAAGCTGTCGACACTATTCTTTATAATTTCTTCCTTTCTTTATCCCTGTATTAAGCAAACTATTTTGAAAACTTGTTAAAGATATATACGTGTGCACTTTGTGTGGTATTAATTAATTTTGAACATGAATAGTATAAAGGACCAAACATATGATACGTTTTTATGTAGTTTACACACATATCAAATGACTGTACACCAATATGTGTGTGGAACAAGCCAAATACCCATATATATCCGCTAATCTCACATTGTTGGGCCGTTATTAAGACGAATTATATATACAGAATGTGTTTCAGCCTTCATAGGTAATCCGATTGATAAAATATGTTGGAGAGTTGTCACTGGTTCAGACGTATTTTTATATATTTTGTATGACACGATTGAGAATGGACATATAAATATGCAAAAGAGACAGCATCCCTATCAAAGAACAGAAAGCAGCTTACGGCACAGCGAGATGGCCCCAACAAAATGTGTACTTGTTCAGTGAAAAGGGACGTCACACTAAAATCCAAACGATAAACGTATTAAAAATATTAAAATAGACCTACAATAGACTCTTAAATTGAGACAAGAGTAAAACATGTTTTCTGATGTTACAGATCAGCTCAATTATCTATAGTAAAGGATCCTACAAATTAATGCAAGATACAGTCACAGAAAATAATTATATTTATAAGTACGTCTGAGTCAGTGACAACTCTACAACAGATGTTTCCATCGGATCACCAACAATGATGGTGATACATGGCTGTGTACATAATATTTATACAACTCGTCTAAACATCAACCCAACAATGTTAGATCTGTAAATTTGCTTCCGCAAATTATATATATATATGTTTTCTAAATTTAGGCATTTTGTAAAATGACTGAATTTTCAGGCAGTTTACAAAATGCCTAATCTTGACAGGCATTATACATTTGACTAAAATTACCTAGTCATTTTGAAAAATGACTGAAATTTTTAAACAAAATTCCACAAATTGCCTGTTCATTTTAATATTTTGTATAAAAAAGATATCATATCTGTATTAAGTTACTGAGCGTCACTGATGAGTCTTGTGTATACGAAACGCGCGTCTGGCGTACTAAATTATAATTCTGGTACTTTTGATAACCATTTACTAGTAGTAAACTTATCATTATGTTGTCAAAACGACAGAAGGACAAATTGTTCTTTTAATAGAATAACATTTACAATGAATTTTTAGAACATCTAGATTTAAAATAGTGATTTGACACATATGAAGCAGAGAAAACGTTTGTTTATATTTGACTGATTGGTGTTTGTTTGTTTCAGTGGCGAATATTTCATGCATTTTTAAAGAAGAAAACCGTTTGGTTATAATTCATCTTGGTTATTTCTGCAGTGGATTGACATGGGTAAAGAACATGAAATCCAACTGCCACTTGCTTTTGAAATAACGGTGTTTTGGATAGGGACAAAAATCCAATTGAAAATGGTCATAGGGTTCTCAATGTGCAGAGCGTGCTGCAATTTACTGACATGCGGCAATATATTTAATGTTCCCATTCAGAAAGAATGAGAATTTATACCTCCACAAACAAACTTATTCACCTCTTTAGCATGGGTTTTGCCATTCAAGGTCCTTTTTTTTTGTTGTGATTCAAATATAAATATCTGAGTTTCAATAAAAAGAACATATTATTTGTCAGACTTACTACCGGAAGGAAATTCGTGGGTCTTTGCAATCTGATAAATTAACAAAACAGTAGTTAACTGTCAAAAATCTTAAAATTCGCAAAAAAAACCCAGATTTTACGGCAAAAAAAGTATTTGCCAAAAATCAGGACAAATATTGTGTAACAGTTCAGTTCTGTCATCCATTTTTTCAACATTTTATTTTATTAAACAAATTTCAGGCATTTTGTGAAATGCCTTTCAATTTTTCTAGCCTAGAAAAATTAGGCATTATATAAAATGACTGAATCTTGCAGGCATTTTAGAAAATGCCTAAAATTATCAGGCATTTTACAAAATGCCTAAATTTAGAAAATGCCTTTAACATATATATATATGCATGGGTTCGAATCCCGGCGAGGGAAGAACCAAAAATTTGCGAAAGCAAATTTACAGATCTAACATTGTTGGGTTGATGTTTAGACGAGTTGTATATATAATATAACACGGACATTCGGAAAATGAAAACAAAACAAAATAAAACAAAACAAAATATCGTTTAAAACATGACGGAAAACTTTACAGGTTTTATTGAATAAATGCGTTCGTTCTTTGAGTGTGTGTGTGTGTCTTTGTGTGTGTGTGTGTGTGTGTGTGTGTGTGTCGTAATGTGTGTGGGTTTTCTGTGCTTCTGTTTCGTTAAGTTGTTTTCTTGCAAATCTTGTTTATTTCAGTATTTTGACTTACATTATGTTTTGAATACAACTGTCTAATACGCGTGTCCATGTGTGAGGGCCTCATGTGTATATTCGTTTAGATACAAAAATAGTGTACTAAGTATATTCGCATGACTCATTTAAAAATAAGAAGATGGAACATGATTGTCATTTGTTAAGCAGGAATTGCTTACCCTTCAGGAGCACCAAACCTCCAAACCCTCACCCGTCCTCCGGTTTCTGCTCGGATTCGTGTTGCTCAATATTTAAATTTGTGTGATATTTTTTTTTATCTGAACTATCACCTTATTATGACATGAATATATACTTTTTGTATTATTTTCTTTTTAAACGAAATGCTATAAGTTAACTATTAATTTTTTTTTATGTCAATTCATCATCAAATGACGATTTGAAAACAAATTTTGAAATTGAAATATTCTGTTAAAAATGAAAATCAAACACAGCAATTTGGTGTGATTGAAATTTGGATTAACTCCGATGTTACTATTTGCTATTTTCAAAAGCGTTTTGACAATCATCACTCCAGATAAATTTAGAATCTTTCCGTAAAAGTTGAGTCAATTGTTGAACAATAGTATCAACCTTTGAAAAAAACATTTCTGTAAAATCCAATCATGCCTTAGTATATCATAAGTTGTTTTTTATATGTAGGAGAAGGAAACTTGGTAATTGCATCCACTTAAGGAGGTAGACCTAGGTTAAGGGAAATAACTCTTAAAATCATCAGTACGTTTGTGTCCACCCTTTTCATAAATATATTCTAAGCTTCTAGGTTACATAGATTATTGTCAATCTGTTTCAGGTAAAAACTTTAAATATGTTGATGAAACTTGACTTTTACAAACACATAACTGATTTCAAGAGTTATCTCCCTGAACCAAGGTCTAACTCCTTAAGCCATAATAGGTTTCACTTGACCTTGGCCAAATGTGTGACCTAAACAATCAACAGTGGTCTGACAAAATTAACTTTTACCAGGATTGACACACGCTGGATACAGTTCAGCATCATCTTCCGGAGATTTAACATCCACAACCGGTTGTAAATCATGGTTTTTACCTGGCTATAAATGATTTCTTGTTGACCAAATCGGTCAAAGAAATGGTTTTTTTTCTATGGTGGATCACTTGTTTCACTTTTAAATGTTCATTTCGTTTTTGTTTCTGAATACACTAAGGGTATGCGTAATCAATCTTCAGATTAAGGTCAAGTAAGGGTTACTTTTTTTTTTTTTTTTTTTCTTTTTGTTTTTATTTTATTTTACAAGATGAAACATGTGAAATTACATAATACAGTATTAGACACAAGGTATAAAAAGTTAATTAATACTTATCAGATCGATTAAATCATAATGGTATAACAAGATATAAAAGTTAGGGTTACTTGAAGACGGGTTCAACAGAGGTTGAATTATTCACAATCATACATTTGCAATGTTTTCGATCTTACTTTGGCCGCTTTAATTACTTGTATCAGAGAGACCGTTTAAGATTTTGTCAACAACTCATAATATTTACAAAACTAATATCTTGCATTCTTTTGTCGGTGAAAAAGGTCCGTCAAGGTCTATTCAGATTGTAACATTTATATAAAATCAAAAATACAAAAACTGTAATAGAAATTAACGTGTAAAACTATCCATAATTATTTACGCATCCTTGGGGGGAAAATTCATGTACAAACTTATACATGTTAATATGTATCTAAATATCTGTCAAATTTGCTTTTAAGTATAACGATGACAATCTTCACAAGTGATAAAGACAAATCGGTGGAGTAAACAGTCTTGCAAAATTATATAATATTACTACAGGTTACCTAAGTTTGTATTCCGAAATGAATTAATTGTCGAAAATAACTGAAGTACAACAACAATAAAGATATAATCACATCATACGTGAATAATTAGCTCTAAAAGTCCCACTTATTTTACACTCTTTAGAAGTTTTAGTGATAAAGTTTCTATATATAACTTTCAGACGTCGTCTCATCTGATGCAAAAGAAAAGAAATAATTGTTGCTGTCTAATGGAAGTATTTTCACCCTCTCCTTAACGACAGATATACAATAAAATAACTAAACAGGTACAAATAAACAAACAAATTAAAAACAAAACTCAGCTTTATAAGCAAACTGGTACCTATGAGACTGTACATTATGACAATCTATTGCCGGTTGCTGTATGTGAGTGTATCTTTCTTGTACCGCTGTTTCATTGATGTGAGCCTCAAGTCTTATTTTATTTCAGTATTTGACTTTGAATTGTCTTTTGCATTCAACTGTCCAAAATGCCTTCCCAGGTGTATAGTTGTTTACACACGAAATAAGTATACTTAGTTTAGATTAGTAGGAATTGCTTATATTTCAGAAAAACCAAAGTCCCTCCTTGGATTTTGATTGGATTCATTTTTCCTCAATTTTTATATGTGTTTGTAGTCCAGTGTGGACTGTTGTTGATCGTGTTGCATTTTTAACTTTCTACTGAATTTAAAGGGGCATTAGCTGTCAAACTGATGATAACCGATTTGGCATAAATTCTCATATTTGATTCATAACATACTAAAACGTAAATCCAAATTACAAAATGTCTAAAAGAAACAATTAATAATGCATGGACTAGATATAACGTATCAGCATTTCGTGCGTATTATAGACTAGATGCCATATAATTAACCATCGAGATTACCTCCGAAGACTGCCGATAGTCATTCGACCCGATTTTAACATAAATATAAATATAGAATAGACTGAGAAGCATGTGGAGTTGTGTAATGCAGAACTTACGAGGTCTGTTTAATTTCATGTCATAGATTTGAAAAATGTAAATCATTGTTTTTACCTGGATATGAATGATTTCTTGTTGACCAAATCGGTCAAAGAAATGTTGTTTTTTCTATGGTGGATCACTTGTTTCACTTTTCAATGTTCCTTTCGTTTTTGTTTCTGAACACACTAAGGGTATGCGTAATCAATCTTCAGATTAAGGTCAAGTTGGGGTTACTTGAAGACGGGTTCAACTGAGGTTGAATTATTCACCTGCAAGTCAATAATATATTTGCAATGTTTTCGATCTTATTTTGACCAAATTGAACCAAATAGACTGCTAATAGAGAAAAAGTATATCATTATTCCGCTGTAATAACTGTTTGAGACCCCAAAAAATCAAATTTTAATTTTTGTCTAAATGGAATCTAACATGTCTTATGTCCCTTTAACAGGTTTAAATAAAATTTTCGATTGTGTTTAATTTGCCTATATTTAACAATCATTTTGTATAGCAAATACTGTAAAAATTATCTCTTCTTGTATTAAACCGTTTAAGACTATGGAAACAACTCACCATTTAAAAAAACAAACTAATATCTTGCATTCTTGCGTCAGTGAAAAGGGTACTATAAATTAAACAACAACCCATCCATAATTATTTAACACATCCATGTTCAAACTTATGCATGTTATATTTATCTAAATATCTGTCAAATTTGCTTTTAAGTATACCGATGACAATCTATACAAGTGATAAAGACAAATTGGTGGAGTAATCAGTCTTGCAAAATTATATAATATTACTATAGGGTTACCTAAGTTTGTATTCCGAAATGAATTAATTGTCGAAAATAACTGAAGTACAACAACCATAAAGATATAATCACATCATACGTGAATAGTTAGCTCTAAAAGTCCCACTTATTTTACACTCTTTAGAAGTTTTAGTGATAAAGTTTCTATATATAACCTTCAGACGTCGTCTCATCTGATGCAAAAGAAAAGAAATAATTGTTGCTGTCTAATGGAAGTATTTTCACCCTCTCCTTTACGACAGATATACAATAAAATAACTAAACAGGTACAAATAAAAAAAAATAATTAAAAACAAAACTCAGCTTTATAAGCAAACTGGTACCTATGAGACTGTACATTATGACAATCTATTGCCGGTTGCTGTATGTGAGTGTATCTTTCTTGTACCGCTGTTTCATTGACGTGAGCCTCAAGTCTTATTTTATTTTAGTATTTGACTTCGAATTGTCTTTTGCATTCAACTGTCCAAAATGCCTTCCCAGGTGTATAGTTGTTTACACACGAAATAAGTACACTAAGTTTAGATTAGTAGGAATTGCTTATATTTCAGAAAAACCAAAGTCCCTCCTTGGATTTTGATTGGATTCATTTTGCCTCAATTTTTATATGTGTTTGTAGTCCAGTGTGGACTGTTGTTGATCGTGTTGCATTTTTAACTTTCTACTGAATTTAAAGGGGCATTAGCTGTCAAACTGATGATAACCGATTTGGCATAAATTCTCATATTTGATTCATAACATACTAAAACGTAAATCCAAATTACAAAATGTCTAAAAGAAACAATTAACAATGCATGGACTAGATATAACGTATCAGCATTTCGTGCGTATTATAGACTAGATGCCATATAATTAACCATCGAGATTACCTCCGAAGACTGCCGATAGTCATTCAACCCGATTTAAACATAAATATAAATATAGAATAGACTGAGAAGCATTTGGATAATGCAGAACTTACGAGGTCTGTTTAATTTCATGTCATAGATTTGGAAAATGTAAATCATTGTTTTTACCTGGATATGAATGATTTCTTGTTGACCAAATCGGTCAAAGAAATGTTTTTTTTTCTATGGTGGATCACTTGTTTCACTTTTCAATGTTCCTTTCGTTTTTGTTTCTGAACACACTAAGGGTATGCGTAATCAATCTTTAGATTAAGGTCAAGTTGGGGTTACTTGAAGACGGGTTCAACTGAGGTTGAATTATTCACCTGCAAGTCAATAATATATTTGCAATGTTTTCGATCTTATTTTGACCAAATTGAACCAAATAGACTGCTAATAGAGAAAAAGTATATCATTATTCCGCTGTAATAACTGTTTGAGACCCAAAAAAATCAAATTTTAATTTTTGTCTAAATGGAATCTAACATGTCTTATGTCCCTTTAACAGGTTTAAATAAAATTTTCGATTGTGTTTAATTTGCCTATATTTAACAATCATTTTGTATAGCACATACTGTAAAAACTATCTCTTCTTGTATTACACCGTTTAAGATTTTGGAAACAACTCATCATTTAAAAAACAAACTAATATCTTGCATTCTTGTGTCAGTGAAAAAGGTACTATAAATTAAACAACAACGCATCCATAATTATTTTACACATCCATGTTCAAACTTATGCATGTTATATTTATCTAAATATCTGTCAAATTTGCTTTTAAGTATACCGATGACAATCTTTACAAGTGATAAAGACAAATTGGTGGAGTAAACAGTCTTGCAAAATTATATAATATTACGATAGGGTTACCTAAGTTTGTATTCCGAAATAACTTAACAGGTACAAATAAACCAACAAATTGAAACAAAACTCAGCTTTATAAGCAAACTGGTACCTATGAGACTGTACATTATGACAATATATTGCCGGTTGCTGTGTATTTGTGTGTGTGTTGGTGTGTGTGTGTGTGTGTGTTGGTGTGTGTGTGTGTGTGTGTCTGTCTGTCTCTGTGTGTGTGTGTGTGTGGGGGGAGTGTGTGGGTGTGTGTGTGTGTGTGTGTGTGTGTGTGTGTATAACATGTTAAATGATAACACATTAATTGTTACTTTGACACGTTAAACGTCAAGGATTTGAATTCTTCAAGGAAAAGTCCCGTTATCTCCATGTAAAAGTTTCTCTATAGATACATGTAGCACAGGCCAACATTTATCACCATCGGACATCGTTTCGCTGTTGTAACTTTTAAGTGGTTTATAAGATAAAATTAATAGAAATCAACAGGCCATTAACGTTTTTCACACCCTTTAATCTATACGTTATATAAAGAGTAAACAATTATCAATTACACCGAAACCGGGTGCGCTTTTCATTTATTTATATTTCCCAAAAGACGAAATGAAATGACTGGAAAGTGCACAAAATTTATAATGCATAGATAATGATGTGTTTTTTTTTATTGATTAATCCCCTTATATTCCCATGTAGCCCATCGTTTTATACCGTAAATTGAAATAAGAAATTGAAACCAATCAAGAACATCGTAAAGTTTGCCGAAGTTTACTACATGTAGCAGGAATTGAAATTTTCTTCAAAGGTTTTTACAATTGTATCTTCTAAAACAAGGAAATGACACTTTGATTTTTTTTCAAAATCCTTTATAAATGCCTTCAAGTTAATACAGGGAAATCTAACTTTGTTTTGTAAGTCTACATATCCCTATAAATGTACACTCTAAATTTGAATTTTACATTCCTTTTATTACGAGTGGAAAAAATTGGTGTATATCTATACATTGTTTTAACTTTAAATATAATTATATGTATGCTCTTTTCGGTTCTTTTCGGTCCTTTTCGGTTCTTTTTGGTCCTTTCGGTTCATTTCTGTAAATCGTCGCTCTTTTCTGTAAATCGTTGGACCGTAGATTTAGTATGTAAAGAGTATCTTGTGGTCTTGTTATATAGTTGATAATATTATTAATTCATATATTTTAACAAATTTGATTCGTTTAGGGATAGTCACATGTTAATTAAACTATATTTTCGAAGGTAGAGAGAAAACGGCGGAGAGCAAAAAGCATATAGACCAGCAAAAAGCATATCGCACGGTTATTTTTAGAATATCTAAAAACAGATATATTTTGTGATGTCATGTAATAAATTTCAGGATACTGTTTAACGTTTTGAAACACATGATATCTGTGATCGATTATTTGACGAACAAAATCTTCAAATACATAAGATGTAAAAAAGAAAAAAAAGTAAATCAAACAACAACTAAATTGTTGTTATTGTCAAGGAGACAATGTAATATCTATTAAATTACAACAAACCTAAATGACGAGTTTGATACAAATATGGTCGGAAATTAATAATATAACAAATATAGCCTTTGTATGAGGTCAATACAGGATATATCGACCCAAAGAAGTATATCGACCTCGGACGTCGTCCTCAGTCAATATACTTCTTTCAGGTCAATTGTATCGACCTCATACAAAGGCTATATTTGTATATTATCAAAATTTTAATATTGGTTCCATTGTTTGCTGTTCGTCGCCTCCCCACTTGGATTGACACCAATCATATATATGCATTTGGCTGTTGTCTGCTCTTTGGTTGTTTTGTTGTCTCTTTCCACACATTCCCCGTTTCTATTCTCAATTTTATCGTATGTTTATTTTTATTGTATATGCCAGAAAATGTATTAGTACAGTTAAAATAAAATTAAAGAGAATAAGAATATTGTTTTGAAGAGAAAATACATTTCCGTGTGGAAATTGCCTCAGGTGTTTTTTCAAGTTTGATATCCAACTTCTTGATCCGCAATCCACATTTCCCCGACAAACTTGTATATTGTGTACCATCATGCGCATGTGACCATCAGGGACGGAAATATGTTATGATGGTTTAAACTCTGTCAAAACCAAATAAATTCATACATGCATGCAGTAAAACATTTCTTGAATGAGTGAAATTATATGAAACAATTTTTCAAACTTCTACCTTTAATGCGTTTAGCTTAACATGTGAAAAAACGGGAAGTGACTTTTAATAGACAAATGGACAACTATATACATGGTATACAAACATATGTAGTGTTATGTTCTGTAGTTATCATATGAAATGTAGAAAATACCCAATTCAGATATCCTCATTACACATAATCTGTTGAAATGCGTTGACAGCATGGGAGCTTGTTTTTCCAGCTCCTATATTCGTAAATATTTTCTTCGTCTAAAAAGTGATCGATGTTTATATTGTTCTTATAAGTCCTGAATTTTATAGGAAAAATCACCTCTTAACACAATCGTTAGAAGAAAGGGGGAAAAACCTTAAATGACACAGTACAAAACTCCCAGTATATTATATTTTACCATGGCCATTATAACGCCTAATCTATATATAATTTTGTTTACTACAAACATGATACTGACAATAAAATTATACCACCAGCTAGTCAATTGTACCATGTTGGTACTACTTCTACTACATTGTGTTACACGAAGTTCCTCAAAACAGGGACTTAGAATAGAAAGTCCCTGCTCAAAATAAGGCAATTTTGACATTTCAAAGAACACAGGTGCTTTTTCGTTTTATCTTGCCTGGCATTGTCGGTATGTTTTCGGCTTATAAGTTTGAAATCCCCATTGCACGTTATATGTTGCCTCCCTTATTGTGCAGCAGCAAATATTACAGAAGTACGTAATAAATACTTAGGATCTCGCATCATGACTAAAAAAGTAATATAAGTATTAATGAATCCTTTTTTTCAGACTGGATAATTTGCTCATCTCGGGGCCTTTAATAGCTGACTTACTTTTAATTTGGTCTCTTGTGGAGAGTGGTCTCATTAGCAATCATATACTATAGTACCACATCTCCTTTTAACATGTTTAATGGGCGCACTATGTTTGTACGCATTTGGGAACTAAAATGTTTTACGTTTTCACTCAACTTTTGATTACATTTGCACGCATTTATTTAACGGGCTTATTCCAATCAATCTAGATTGCCAGCATGTTATCTTTTATTCAAAAAAGTGTCTCGCAACAAAATTTCAGTGATTTGAAACCTCAGGCTGACCATGCTGACTCGTATAATACAATTATTTAAACATGTCCACCAAAACTGACCATATAAGGACTTAATCATGTCTATTTACATGTAAATCTATATAGCAGCATAGCAAATCAGCAATACTTTGATTCTTTTCTGTTTACCTAATATAAAACTGTCACTGAAGTCAGTATCTGTATCTGTATTTCCCACTTCTGAATATGGATGGGTATGTCACTGATTCATTTTGGCTATTGTGTGATTGGTGGGTCTGCCCATAAATAAGTCATGCTTGCTGAGGTGTGCTCATTTTAACCCAGTGGTTCAGGATGTTTTGTAAGATACACCTTATCGCCAATCCTGGCTGAGATGGCTGCTTGAACTTTTGATGCATATAACAATCACCTTTCTATGGTGGCGTCAGATATTTTGTTTTATGACGTCAATATTTTACAGGAACCTGTGTGACATCTATTAATGGCAGACAAATAGTAATAAGTATACCCGTAGCAAGGGGGGTTCGGACGACCCCCCTCCTTGAAAACAAATAAGCACTGTAAAAGTCAAGGTTCTGTTCGAATTGTGACTGTTAAAATCCAGTTTGTGAGTCCAACGAAAACTAATCCAGTAGTGCATCACCCAATAATGTGACTGACATGAGAGATTTCTATGGAACGCCATCACTGCCTTATAAGAAGAAACTTCTATGACATGATGCAAATGTTGCTTACATGATGTGAATTCTTCATTACATGATGTGAATTCTTCTTTACATGATGTGAACTCTTCTTTACATGATGTGAACTCTTCTTTACATGATGTGAACTCTTCATTACATGATGTGAATTCTTCATTACATGATGTGAATTCTTCATTACATGATGTGAACTCTTTTTTTCATGATGGAAACTCTTCTTTACATGATGTGAATTCTTCATTTTATGATGTGAATTCTTCTTTCCATGATGTGAACTCTTCATTACATGATGTGCATTTTTCATTATATGATGTGAACTCTTCATTACCTGATGTGAAAACTTCATTACATTACATGATGTGAAAACTTCATTACATTATGTGATAACTTCATTACATGATGTGAAAACGTCTTTACGTGACGTGGTTGTTTCTTTACATGATGCGAAACTTTCCTTTTGTGCTGTTAAAATAAAAACCCTTGTACATGATGCGAGTACTTTAGTGTATGATGTGAATATTGCAGTACGTGATGCTAGAACTGCATTACCTGATGTGAACGTCACCTTATGATTATACGTCATGTTAATTGTTTAATGAGACCATTTAAGGGTTCAAAACTTGATAGAAGCGTGTTTTGTGTTTTTTTATTATTAGGTTTATCCGTTTTCGGTATTTTTTGTGCTCCATAACTCCTTAACCCAAATATGTGCCCTATATTCACTATAAACGTTTTGTTGCACATTCCATAGGTTTGTTAAGGATATATAGGATTTAAGGCCATTCAAGATTCAAAACTTTACAGAAACGTTCTTGGTGGTGTATTTTTATGGTAGTGTTATCGTAACGGAGGAGGTCGATGACTCAAGTGGACTGTTACAGTCCGGCGAGTATTTAAAGGCCTGCACAAGGCCGACTCCGACTGAAAAAAACAATTAAAATCCTTATATTGTCATTAAACCGTATAACTATTACATTAAAGGTACTGAAGACAAATTGAATAAACTAATATTCATAAAACATTACAGACACATCAAAAGTTAAATTAACAATCCTTACTTTTATCTCACTATGGAGTTTAAATCAAATTAAACTTAAAATAAACATTAATCAACAAATAATTAATCTATCCAAAGTAAGGGGAATTAACTAGGCACATTTATTACACTATTATAAGGTTTATATTTTAGGAAACCTCAGTATTATATACTAAACGTTTATGAGTCCCTTACCAACGAAGTTGAAGGAGACTTTAGGTTTGCACTTTGTCCGTCTGTCAGAATGTCCGTCCGGAAAATGAGCTTTCCGCATTTTTTAGTTTTAAACATATTTATTTATAGTGGATTCGGTAACACGTTTTGCAACTTATATAAATCCCTTTCCATTTTGCGAATGCGAGTGCTGCCTTGTAGCGGCATTAACCTACTCGTTTTCGAAATCTATAAGGATGTCTTTTACGTGCAAGAGATATGGCACTGTTGTTGGCCATGCTTGAAGATATTGATTTGATATTTAGTATATAATATAAGCATGACAAGTTACAGATCAGGTGCGAATTGTATTTGCAAAGTTATGGTCTTCGAACTTACAAAAATAAAGCAAGAAATAAATGTTCAACTATTTTTTTCATTAACTTACAGATTTAGATTTGAAATTTGGTTTATAGTTTTACCATTACAAGTTTCAGATCAAGTTTAAATTTAGTTTTGATTTGATTATATTTTGCAAATTCATATGATCCTTAGACCTAGAAAAATCACACAATGTTCTGCACATGTTTTAGTCTTCTCGGGTGTATTCATTTATCAGTTATGTATGTTTTGTGTATTTATTTATGATATATTGTATTTGCATATATATTATATTTGTACTGATGAGCATCATTTGCTCAAAGTAATAAAGAATTGAATTGAATAGTCATTTTTTAACTACAGTCTATTGATTTGATATTTGATATCTACGTTTAACATTACAATTTACACATCAATTTCAAATTTTCTGTTTGAGAATAATGAATTTTAACTGGTAGGGGACTATGTATTGCCATGCAATACTTTCAGAATGCTGGATACTACCCATACTGGTCTTTGTCCACACTTTTTATGTTTGTGTATCACTTCTTAGTCATTTTTTATGGATTTATAATTTTCAAATTTAGATAAATTAATAGATTAATTATGAAAGTGAGATATGTAACACAGTAACGTAAGTGAAACAATTGTTCGCGTATTGTATAGCTTCTGGATATACATATGATATAGGAGAAGTATTTCCGAATATTTTTTGGAAGGGGTTTTCCAACATTGCCTCTAAACAGTACTATTTTCATATAAAATTCATTTGAATTATGTTCCTAAATTTATATAAATATATATAAAAAAAGACTTAGTATACTTAAAAAGAAAATTTTAAATATGACACGGCCATGCTTATATACGCTCTAAATGTATAGCATCACTCATAATTTACAGAAATTTTATATTCAGCTCCCTTTAAATGCATTTAAGGATGTACTTAGCTAAGGAACAAAATAAGCTAAACAATATTGATAGGTCATGGAGCTCCTTTTTGAGATATTTCAGTTTTAAAAAATGGCGGGAAAAGGCTGACTTGGACTTTTACCTTGCATTTCCATTGGTATTAATTGGATCTTAAAATGAGCTTTTGTAGATTTTTATGAAAATAAAAATTGGTGTTATGGGGCAAAATATTTTACCCTATAGCTTTGAAAAAAATCCAAGGAGTCTGAATAATAATAATAACGTCCGAGAGGTCCCGTGCTCTTATAAAGATGTTTTGACATAATGAAGTGTTCACATAACGTCATATGTGTTTCTTACCTCGTAATACCCATTTGACATAACGATGTATATATTTTGGCATAATGTAATAGAAATATGACATAAAGATTTTTTAACATAACGTAAAGAAATGTTCGCATCATGTAATAAAACTTTCAGATTAGGTAATGATACAACCACATCATGTAATAAAGTTTTCACATCATGTAAAGAAGATTTTACATCATGTAAAGAAGATTTTACATCATGTAAAGAAGATTTTACATCATGTAAAGAAGATTTTACATCATGTAAAGAAGAATTCACATCATGTAATGAAGAATTCACATCATGTAAAGTAGAATTCACATCATGTAAAGAAGAATTCACATCATGTAATGAAGAATTCACATCATGAAAAGAAGAATTCACATCATATAAAGGAGAATTCACATCATGTAAGCAACATTTGCATCATGTCATAGTAGTTTCTTCTTATAAGGCAGTGATGGCGTTCCATAGATTTCCTTTGTACTAATGTGGTGTTCGTCTTGGGGAAAGACTATTTCCCTTGAAAGGACCCGACCTGGACTTTATACATATAAGAAGGACTTAGGCTTAAGTACTGTAATTACCTATTACTCGGGCGTTGTTAGCTGTGTCTTCGTTACGTCTCACTTGTAGTTGACCATAAGATGAAGAGGGCGCCGCAGGCGTGCGCAGGCTCTGACATCCGCTGCATCCAACCAGAAGCCCATTGGTGTCCATCGTCTACTCCTGGCAGGGAGAATAGTATCAGTTGTCTACTCCTAATAGGGAGAACCCGGGGCTTAGGGTAAAGATACAACACCCCCCTCCTTCCTAAAAAGGAGGAACTATAAGTTCCGACAAAGGCCTGACAACTGAAGACGCCCCTGATGCCTTAAATTCAAAATACTAAGTTAATTTACCTAACCAACGAATGGGTTATTTCTAAAATCCACCCCCTGTTCCCTGGCTATTCGGTCTCTATTTAAATTTTATCTTTTCCCTAAAAACATGGCATTTAAAAAATAAATCACTGAACTATTTGCCTAAGACAATAGAAAAAAAAATCTCCATGTCCGTTACTCGGAGCTACAACTCAGAATTGTCCTAATTCTGAATCACATTTCTCTTAAAACACAAAAACTAAATATACTACATTAAATCAAAAATTTACAAAGATCTCTATTTCTGTCAGTTCATTAAGCTCCCCTCGAATTTCCAATTAATCTAAACATCCTGCTATTCTACTAAATCCCCCTTTAAAATTAAGCACCAGTTCCAGCATGGAACAAAAAGTGAAAACCATGACCATAAAAAACAATGTATACACCAATACCGTTCTTCAATATGGCGATACGTAAAAATGTCCAACACTAATCTACTATTTTACAATTTATACACTGGCCTGGTTTTCAAGTCCTGGGGAGTACAGCTTCCAGACAGGAAGCGGAGGCTAAGCCAAAACCAAAATTCAAAGTCCAAAATTTCATCTACGTCACTTCCCTGATGGCTCATTTAAGTGAGACGGTGAGTTCCGCCATGGCTGGCAGCAACTCCATTCTTACTGATATGGTCAGCTCAGCCCCTAGGTAGGTGAGCACGACCTCCTGGTCTGCCAGGTCGAACACGTCCCTAGCCTGAGCCTCAGCGCTAGCGACAGACGTTACAGCAACCAACTTTCTAGTGTTGTGTAACACTAGAACCACCAAGGATTCATTTGGCTTGGTTGCCACTGCTACTGGCTCCTCCACCGGTGGAGTGACCCTCTCTTCCTCTTCCCTCTGGGGCACCGACTGCACTGGCTCCTCCACTGGTGGCGTGACCCTCTCTTCCTCTTCCATCTGGGGCACCAACTGCACTGGCTGTGTCACTGGTGGGACATCCACAGTGCTAGAGCTTGTCTCCGGCACTGGCACCCTGGTTGTGGACTCAGCCACGACAAGCTCTGCCACAACTGTTGCTGCCATAAACTTCCAGTTCATCTGGCAGACTAGGTCGTAAGTGGGACCGTTGTTTCCGGTGTATTCATCCATGGTAATGGTATTTCTGTTTGCCTGGCTGAGGTGTCTAAGAAGGGATAACATCACCCTCCAATACAGAACAACCACTGGACTGTTGAATGAGTGGATTGTATACACTCTACGCTGTGGCCATTTCATAGCGGAACAGACAGCCCTGATCGGGGGCATATCAACTCCCTGGATTCTAACTCCTTCTAGGATACAGGCACGTCGCTGGAGCCATAATTCAAAATCAGTAGTAGTAACATCCTCTCTCCCCGTCAACCATCTGGCAAGGAAAATTACCATCTGGCCTCTGAAATATTGGAACCCTCTGTCCTGCAAGATTTGTTGGGAGAACTTACTACCGAACATCCCTGACAAGTGGTCAGCTAGGGCATGCTCTCTCAAGTGCCTTGTTAACACCAGACAGTCTGGGACAGGGCACGCGACATCCCTGTCACTAAGTCTCCAGGTTCTTTCCTTCCCCTTCGAAGCATCTGGAATGACCTTCTTGAAAGCCATAGGGTCGACTTCCTTGACTGCTCCCTCCTGAGCGGCTGCAGACTACTTTGGAGTAGGAAGTGACTCTTCTACAGGTTTCTGTACAGGTTCCTCCTGTTCCCCTGAAGCACTTACTTGTGGTATTGCTGGTACCTCCAGCAATACTGTGGGATCCTCCACAGGTCCTTCCTGGTCAGGTCCTTCCCGCCTGACCCTTCTCCTCTGGTTGGCTTCATCCAGGATTGAGGTGTCGAATGGCTGAATGCCCACTCCCGGATGGGATTCACAACTACTAGGCCTCCAAGACCTTGCCTCATCTTCACTGCCCTCGCTGGAGCAAGACCTGAATGATTCTGAGTCTGACATTCTGAAAAATATGAAAAAATAAACAAAGATTAGTTAAACTGACAATTTACGTATCTAATAAACAATAATTAAACTGACTATTTACACAATATGGTTACCTACTCATTTTCTCCCCCTCTTTTATCTTTTGAGGGTGGAGTAGAACAGACAAGTTGACAGTTTGGGCAAATGTAGGGATCTATCTCATTGGCCTCTTGGATTGACATACCTATGCAGGTTAAACGGAACCATTCCCTTCAGTTATCATATGGGACCATTGTTTCACCCGTGTCTGGGCCCCGGCACACACAGTACTGAGGGGTAGTTGGCTTGGTCTTATTGCCTGCCAAGACGTCAATACCTTGTTTAAATTTGTCCCTACACGTCTCCAACATTTACTATGTCTGCTCGCTTTCTTGTTCTTGTTGCAAGTATCACAACTAAGTACAAACAAGTTAATGTCTTTGGTCATGTTATACCAGTGATATTTGTCCTTTCTCTTGGACATGGTCCTTGATACACCTTGATGTCCTGCACTAGGCAGTTCATGACAGAGCTCCATTACTGTTTGTCTAAAAGAAGCGGGTACAAAAAGCCTTGTATTGGCTCCCTCTGTTTTGGGTTGACTCTTTAAAATGCCATTGTCGTCTAAGAAAAATCTTTCTTTATTTATCAAGTGACTCTTGGCTGCTGGTGGTGACAGAAACAAATCATTGGATAGTGGTTCACAGCCATCTTTTATATACGGGAGGATAAACATCAAGTCTAGATCACTCTCTTGTCCTGTTTTTATATCCTCTTCACTGAAACCTGAGATGATTTTGCCCTCTTCTTGTGCGATTGCTGCCACGACACAATGAGAAGAGTCATCCATTACAATTCTTGCCGTTGATGGAGTAAAAATCAATTCAATACCTGTACTGAATGGTGGTAAATCACATTCCTCAGATGACTGGCTTGCTATTGGCTCAATTGAGTTTAAGCTGCTAGTGTAACAACAGTCGTCAGTAACTGCAGATTCAACTGGTACTGCAGGTTGTTCCAAGATTGAAACCTTTTCTGGTGTTTCAAATAACATCATCATTCCTGTTGCTACTCTTTTAAGTTATCTTGGCTTTTGCTATCTTTTTCTAGCCAGTGGTACTGGTGCATCTACATCACATAAGAACTGTGCCCATCTTTGATGTGCTCGCTGGCAGTAATTACAGCCCTTGCAAGGTAAACTTGCCAGTATGGTGTCTGCAGTATAATGTGGACATTCCTTTAACCTATCCGGGAGACGAGACAAGACATCTGCATCAATGTGTTGTTTACCTGGCCTATGCTTTATGACTAGGTCATATTGACTAAGCTCTTCCAACCATCTAGCTAATTGCCCCTGGGGCTCTTTGAAATTGACAAGCCATGTCAAACTACTATGGTCTGTCCTCACAGTGAATTGTCTTCCCAGAAGGTAGTGTCTGAACTGTCTAGTAAATCTAATTACTGCCAACAACTCCTTTCTAGTTGTGCAATAACGTTTTTGTTCGGCTGTATGTACAAAGCTACCATATGCTATGGTCCGTTCCTCTCCATCTTGCATCTGAATGAGTTCTGCGCCTATTGCATTCTGGGAGGCGTCTGTATCCAGGATGAAATAATCCTTGTTGTTAGGCAAAGTAAGTACTGGGGCAGATATCAAGTTGTCTTTTAACGTCTGAAATGCAAGTTGACGTTCATGGTTCCATGAAAACAATTTTTTTCCTGTCACTTCATATAGTGGAGCAGATATTTAAGCATAGTCCTTGATAAATGAACGGTGGTAGTTCACCAATCCCAGGAATTGTTCAACTTCCTTTGTGCTAGTAGGCACAACCCAACCACTAACTGATTGCAAATGTTGCTGACCTATTTGGAGGCCCTGGTTACTGACACTCCTGCCTAAAAATTCAACATTTGTTCTGAATAAAACACACTTCTTAGGCTTTAGTCTAAGTCCATACTATCTAAATCTGGCAAATACATTCTGTAGGTTAGTGAGATGTTCATAAAAAGATGAACCTAGAACCAATATGTCATCAAGGAAAGCCAAAACAGTTTTCCACGTTAAACCTCTGAGTACAAGGTTCATCACTCTGGCATAGGTACCTGGTACCTTGCAAAGTCCAAAAGCCATCTTGACACACTCAAACAATCCATATTTGGTGACAAATGCGGTCTTCTTACGGTCCTCCGGCTTGATCTTTATTTGTTAGTATGCGCTATTAGAGTCCAGTTTGGAGTACCATATGTTTCCAGCCAAAGTATCCAGACATTCGTCTATCAGGGACAAAGGAAATAAATCAAGTGATGTGACTGAGTTAAGCCTTCGTAAATCTATGCACCAGCGTACCCCGCCATCTTTCTTCCTTATAAGCACTAGTGCTGAAGCCCATTCTGATGTTGAAGGTTGTATGACTCCGGCATCTAACATTTTCTTGAGGTGCGCCTCCTCCTCTTGAACAAAACAATCTGGTGTTCTCCGCATACGGAGCTGAATAGGCCTGGCATCGCCAGTATCAATTTCATGTTCTACATGACTAAAATTATCAAGGTCAAACTCTGTCCTTGCAAAAACATCACTGTACGTGTAAAGCAAAGTTCTCAGTTTTGATTTCTGATCTGTTGTCAAATCCTGACTGGATGTAGTAAAGAGTTCTTGGAGATGATCTGGGAGATCCTCCTGTTTAGGTGGTGTACCCTTTTGACTGGTACCGTTTACTGGTTGAACAAGTACCAACACTAAGCTCTTGAGGGTCATCCATAGATTCAATTACGGTCACAGCATGTGCCTCAGCTACTTCTATTCCACCCTGGAGTCGGACAGGGTTGTCCATCACATTCATAAAACAAACAATCGGACTTTGTCCTTTAGCACAAACTGATCTTGGAATCAAGAGTGTAGTCTTTGAGTTTGGTTCTATCATAAAATCATTATACTGTACTGGTACTGTACAATTCATTCGCATTACTGAGTTAGGTGGGACTACTTCCGAGCTTGGTATTGTAATTCTGCTGACTGTGGGGTTGAGCAGATGGTGTCTCTCCTCCTAAGACTAGCTTAACTGTCTTGTCGTTGAAGGACATGTATCCTTGACCAATGTTGAGTATAACATTATTACTAGCTAAGAAGTCATGGCCCAGTAGCATCTCACAGTCAATTGGAGCGATATATAAGTTGTGATTGAAAAGTAGGTCCTGTATACTAAACAGAGTAGGATTAGTAATTCTGCAGGTAATCTGCATTTCTCGGCCTGCTCCATTCATAAGTGTCTCTTTAATGACAAGGTTTTTCATTCAGAGAATCAAAAACTTTGTCCTGCATTATGGTAACCTCTGAGCCGGTATCAATCAATGCAGTTACTAGCTTGTCATGGATTTGTACCTTTACTCTCAACAGTTGAGCAGTCCCAATTGTTTCTACCACAGTAAACCCATTAGATAGTCCCTCTGTAATTTGGTCCTCTGTCACATTCATCGTAACTGATTTGCGTTCTGTTTGCTTGTTCTGAGTTTGCGGTTTGCTGCCAGGTGAGTTATTTAACTTTGGGCAATCTCTTTTGAAATGTCCTAGTTCATGACAATAAAAACATGCCCCGTCTGGGGTTTCTGACCTGTGGTTACCGGCACGATTATTATAACCAACTCTTCTACCTTGACCACGTCCACGTGAGGTTTTATCTGATCTATAGTCCCGACTAGGCGAAGTACCACAAGATCTGTTTGAATGTCGCATTTCCTCTGTAAGTGTAGCCATTGAGGACAGTAGGCTTTGCATCTGTTGCATGCTCTGTTGTTGCTCTTCTCGTTGTTGACGAAGCTGTTGCTCTATTTGAGATAATCGTGTGTCTATGTTTGATTTGGACGAGCCTACCCCGTGCACTGATGGTGTGTCACTAACTTGTGCTGTTGGTGTTGGAGCTGACGCCTGTTTGACTTCATATGTTTTTCCATGAGCAATGTGGGCTTGCACAGCCTTTCTTGAATGCTGATACCACTTAATTATATCAATTGCATTTTCAACCGATACTGGTTTAAATCCACATGCGTGTTGTCCAGCCTCTGGGTCGTTGCAACCTTGACAAAATTTCATTACTGCTTGTTTTGTCATGTACTCTTCAGAGAGGTTTTGAAGGATTGTCTCGCCAGATATAATACACGATCCGCCCGATCCTCCAGGGATTCCTCTTTCTTTTGGGTAATAGTCTGAAACTGTATCTGTGAAGTTTCTTGTGGTTCTTGAAAACCGAAGCGTTTCACCATTTTAGTCACTACTGCACTAAAAGCAATGTCTTTGTTGGATTCCAGTAGCACTGTATAATCAAAGCACCAAAGGCGCTGTAGGCAGTTAAGTAAAAAAAAAAGCAGACGCAAACTTGGCAGAAGTTTATATACTAAGACAAATATTGTTGCTTCAATTTGTTTTTTTAAAGATTTTTTAAAAAGAACAAACATTAAATAATCATATATTGTACATTTAATATGTTCATTTAATGAATTAATCAGTGAGGCAAATAATTCATATTTTGTCAAAGTTTTTAAAAGCAACACATATATCAAGTATATTTTGTTCATGGTCATGAGTCTGCAGTGGTACAAGTTTACAATAGTTGCAGTTCGTTAACGTTAGTATTGGTTGACTGTTAGAAGTTCAAATTGACTTTAGTACGAGATTGTAAAAGTATGAATAGACTTGCTTCCCTGGAAAGAAATCTGAGTTTGTGTTCAACAGTACACTAAGTTATCAAACAGGAGTGGGTAGGGTGACCCTAAGGACTCTCCCTAAATTTCATTTGATCAGTTCTCATACATGAATATATATGGTTTAATTTAAAGGTGGGGTGACTGCAGGGACTCTCCCTATATTTCATTTTATTTAGAGGTGGGGATCCCAACTGTTTCCAAGTTCTTAAACAAGAGGGGTATGGTGACAACAGGGACTTCCCCTATATTTCATTTGATTTGTTATATAGTCCCATACATGAGTATATATGGTTAAGGGGCGAGGATCTCGAATTTTTCCAAGTTCTCAAACAGGAGGGTGTTCAGTGACCATAGGGACCCCCTTATAATTTATTTGATTTGTAATATTATCCCATACATAAATATATACGGTTTCAGATTGTGGATCTCGACCATTATAAATTCTCAAACAAGAAGGGGTAGTGTGGCCCAACGAACTCCATCTATATTTCATATGATTTGTTATATTGTCCCGTACATGAATATATATGGTTTCGGGGTGGGAATCTTGACCGTTACCAAGTTCTCAAACAGGAGGGGTTGGGTGACCCCCAGGGAACCCCCTATATTTCATTTGAATAGTTATATTGTCCCATACATGAATAAATATGGTTTAGGGTTGAGGATCTCGAATGTTTCCAAGTTCTCAAACAGGAGGATGAACAGTGACCATAGGGACCCCCACATTATTCCTTTGATTTGTAATATTGTCCCATACAAGAATATATATGGTTTAAGATTGGTGATCTCAACTATTTCCAAATTCTCTAACCGGAAGGGGGATAGTGGCCCCACGAACTCCACCTATATTTCATATGATATGTTATATTGTCCCATACATAAATATATATGGTTTAGGGGTGGGGATCTCGACCGTTTCCAAGTTCTCAAATAGGAGGGGGTGGGGTGATCCCCAGGGACTCCCCCTATATATTTCATTTGATTTGTTATATTGTCCCATGATACATAAATATATATGGTTTAGGGGTGGGGATCTCGACCGTTTTCAAGTTCTCAAATAGGAGGGGTGGGGTGATCCCCAGGGACTCCCTCTACATATTTTATTTCATTTGTTATATTGTCCACTACATGAAGATATATGGTTTAGGGATAGGGATCTCGACCGTTACCAAGTTATCAAACAGGAGGAGATTCCCAGGGACTCCCCCTATATTTCATTTGATTAATTATATGTTGTCTGATACATGAATAAATATGGTTTAGGGTTGGGGATCTCGACTGTCTCCAAGTTCTAAAACATGAGGGGGTGGGTGACCCATGGGACTTCCCCTATATTTCATTTGATTATTTATTTAGTCTCATACATGAATGTATATGGTCGAGGGGTGGGGATCTCATCCGTTTCAAAGTTATTAAACAGGAGGACGTAGAGTGGCCCAATGAACTCCACCTCTATATAATAAGATTTTCTGACATTCAGGTATCATATATATAGTTGCACTATTTGTGCCTGCACCAAGTCAGGAGCCTGTAATTCAGTGGTTGTCGTTTGTTTATGTGTTACATATTTGTTTCATAGTTATTTTTTTTATATAAATAAGGCTATTATTTTTCTCGTTTGAATTGTTTCACATTGTCTCATTGGGGACTTTTATAGCTGACTATGTGGTAATGGTATGTGCTTTGCTCATTGTTGAAGGCAGTACGATGACCTATAGTTGTTAATGTCTGTGTCATTTTGGTCTCTTGTGGACAGTTGTCTCATTGGCAATCATATCACATCTTTTTTTTTATATAAGAAACTTCCAGCTATTTTAACTGACTCATCAAAATCGAGAAGAAAAAAATACCCCTTGAAATTGCAGTCATATGTTTTACTTTAAAAGCATCTAGCATGCATTACCAACATTTATCACTGATAAAGAAAATGTATACTGTTACCAGGAACATATATATTGTTAGATAAACTGTTCCCAGCTGTCACATAGTATTGAATTTTGACATAAAAATTTGTGTACAAAATGTTTTCTGCTTTTTCTTTCTTTTACATATATCTTTTGGTTTTCAATTCTAGTATTTTTATTTATTTACCATGCATAGATGTATTTTGTCACCTGTCTGGATTTTTTTTTAAAATGATAGCCAAACCCGGGATTACCATTAATCGCTTCCGGAATCGGATCCGATATTGTAATTGTCTTCACCGGCAGCCATTTTATTTTCAATGTTGTTTTTGACAGATGGAGTGAGATACGATTTTACTCGGATTAACACATTATTTGTCGGCGATTTTCTGATTAAATCTAGCGGTTGAACAAATTGAACATCGCTGTCATGAATAGATCATAGTAATGATGAAAATAAGTTTGAGATCGTTTATTAGAAAACTTTGGTAAAATGTTTGGAAAATTATTTTTTTATTTTCTTTCAAGGTCCGTCGGGCAAGTCGGGCGTAGCTAGTAACCAAGTAGAAAGTCCGACTGCAAAAATGGAAGGTCGCAGACCTCGGACCACCGCTAATTTGAACCCTGCGTCCAAATTGAAAAGATACGAAATTTCGTATTCCAATTCAAAATTGCCGCCAGCGTGATCAGTCGAACTGATTTTAATAGACTACTGACGTAGTTGACTACGTATTGATGACAAACGATATTCCTACGACTTTTGCAATTTGGGAAATCTAAACTACTTGTCTTTAGAGATTTTCGGCGATTAAATATTTCATTAGTCAAAAGATCAGGGGATAATAAAATACATTAGGATTCCTAATGTGCTCTATCTACTTCCAATGTGCAACTTCAAAAATTTTGGGAAAATTGACGATCATTTAAGTTTTTTTTTGTCATATTTTTTGTAATCCAGAAAGAAAAGTATGAAAAAAATGTCCAATGAGTTATAAATAACATAATATCCAGCTAAATTATGGCACGTATTTCAGCATTTATTGGGTAGCACACCAATCCAGGGTGCTCGCATAAGGCAGCTTAACTGCCTAAAAATCACTAGCTTTGTCCTCCAAGCACCAACAAAGCTGTTCTCGTTTTTGTTTGTCCGTCCAAACGGCAGCCTCAGCGTACCCGGTGAACTTTGTGTAAAATGCCTTCCAGTTGCCTTTCCCTGTGTACTTAAGGTTCTTGGGCACCGAAAAGAAAAATTTATTGTCCTGTTTCATTGGAATTGGCTTCGCTCTATGACGGTTGCTTGAGGAATGTTGACCATCCGTTTCCGACTGACCATGTTTGTCTGACCTCCTTTTGTCATGCTTTTTGCCTGAATTTTTTCGGTGTGGCGATGAGTTTTCACTAGCCTCCTCCTCCACTGGTGAAACATGTCTGCTTGATATACTGAGTCTAGAGTGTGTTTTGTGGCTTCTTCTCTTATGACGACTCCGACGATACACTACCCCTGATGTAGAAGTAGATGAATCAGAATCACTATTTGAGCAACTCGTAATACTAGACATACTGCGTTGATCCTGAAACTAAGTGTGTGGACGGTTATTGTACAACTGTTGTTGTGGGTACACTGGCAAGTGTGGAGCTGCGTCATAATACCCTGATTGAGCCGTTCTTTGTACAAGATTTGGTGTTGTTGAAGGCTGATAGGGCCTCTCCTGCTGGTATGGTATATTTCCAAATGGCTGTTGAGTCTGATGTATAGGTGCAGTAACATTTTGGAGATGTTGCACCGGTTGTTGCCTGTAAACTTCCTGTTGGTTATGTATGGCCTGAGGCGGTTGCCCCTGCTGACCCATTGTGTTGTTGAATGGTTGTTGAAAACCTGACTGGTTGGTGTTAGGTTGGTATAGACCTGTTCTGTTAAATTGTTGTGTCGGTGGAACATGGCTGTTGGTATGTGGTATATTGACAGGATGTCTGATCGGTGGTAGATGTTGTTGATTATCAATCACTCTGTTTTGTTGTCCGGCTGTACTGACTGGAAAGGTATATTTTTGTTGTCTAGTTGACTGTAGTTGACCTGTTGACCTGGGACAGGGTGGTTGATTGGCCCTGTTGGCGGTCGGTGGAAGTTGTTGATAAGGTACCCTTTCCCTGACGGGTGGAGTAGACCTAAGTGCAGGTAAAGGGTTTGACCTGTTGATGTTGGGTTGAGGTGGTTGTTGACCTGTAGCCTTGTGGTTGATTGGTTGATTGGCAACAGTCGGAGATGACCTGTTGAAACCTTGTTGAGTAGGCGATTGTCTGTTAGGCACGGATGTACCTTGTGGTTGATGTGGTACGTTGCTAATGGTATACCGGGTTGATTGTTGAATTGATTGTTGAATTGGCTGCTGAGTTGGTTGTGTGTTGGTGACTGTGTGACCACCAAGTAGATGAATGGCTCTAGTATTTGATAGAGGGTAGTTGTCATTATGTTCAACCGGGAGTTGAACAGCTTGCTGTCTTTGTTGGTTGTGGTTGATGATATGTTCAACAGGTAGTTGAACAGCTTGTTGACGTTGGTTGAAGTTGACTGCATGTTCAACAGGCAGTTGAACAACTGGTTGAGGTTGTTGATTGAAGTTGACGGTATGATCAACAGGCAGTTGAACCGTTGGTTGTGGCGGTTGAATATAATTGACAGAATTTTCTAACAACCTACTGCGCTGATTGCTTCTCTGCCTATTGTGGCTGTTAAAGTCCTGTTCAATTGGTGGTTGAATTTGTTGGAACCTATCGTGGAGGTGGGAGTTCTCGAAATGTTGCTCTTTCATAGCAGTTGACGACTCGTACTCTGTACAATGTTCACCCACTAACCTCGGTTGCTGATTCAGCTAAACCTCTATCATAAAGGTTTTATCATGCTGAATACTCATAGACTGATCTAGACTTGGCAGATCTGGCTTATCTGACGGTTCATATTCTACATAATGTGGTCCGTATGCTGGGTCAATTACTTCTGGTTGTTAAGTTCGGCTGGGAAGTAATGATTCCTCACTACAGGACAGATTATCGTCGAAAATTCTGCAATGGTCCATCTCTTGGGTTGGATATTCATTTTCCTCAATGCATGATGGCATGGATATTATCAACTTGCGATCAACCTGCGAATTCCACACTGTATCGATGGCAATCTCAGAGTCCAAAAAAACCGGTTGATTTAAATTAGGTTTTTGATAAATTTCACCCCCCTGGACAGGTGCATGTGTGGAACCGTGTTGGTCTATCCACCTCTGTGTATCGGTGTTAAATTCTTGGAAATGAGCAATTTCCCGTCTAATAGTACCAGGGGTGAAGGGTGTGGAAACAAAAGTTGCTGCCCCTCCCACGTGTGATTTTACATGTGTATCTGTCTCATAGGCCAATATGGAAAATGACATGTCATAATCTATTTATCACATATTTTCATGCTGGAGAAAAATGAAGGAATATATCAAATTATTTTTTTTATTTTCAACAATAATAACATTTGAATAAAGAAAATTTAAAAAAAAATGTATCACAGTGCATTAACAATTTGTATCACAGTGAAAAAGTAGTCATGAGAATAATTCAACAAATATATAACAATAATCTTATTTTTCAGAGTTGTAAATGTTTATGGTAACATTGCCAATAGAAGCTTGTGTTTATTTTTACATTTTTTTCTACAGATTCAAAATTTTCAATTGTTTTGCAAACTTCATTTAATTCAACACTGTCAAATATATCATCCTCCGGAAAATTTTCAGATTTGGCTTCAATGCTAGTGTTTGGAGTTGGTTCTTGTGGTATTAATCCCCGGCTTCCTGAACCAATATCGGATAAGATATTTGACATAGTTTGCTGTTGCTGTAATGATGCTGAACTATACTCATTGACGGAAGCAACATTCTTATGGCCTGTCAACTGCATGACGGTAGTAGCCTCCACAAAGAAGAAGAAGTGAGGACACTGTAGTTTTGCGAACACTATGGTTAACCTTTCTCCCTGTAAGACCACCTTTCATAGACATTTTTTTAGCTAAATCTCCTAGAGTATTTTTACCCAATGGCTGCATGGTAAACCATGTTTGTTTAGCATTTTCACTGGCATCAGGTTGTACCATCCTTTTAATACTTAGATAAAAGCGACTGTCTGGAGTCAGAGTATCTTCAGGGCGGCGACGAATATATTGCTTGAATGCATTCACTGGACAGCGTGGATTATCTATTTTAAGAAAATGAAAATAATCAAGGACATGCATCATATTAAATTGAAACAATATCTACATTTAAAAAAAAATATTTTAAGGTGAATAAGCTTTAGTGATATATATCTATTTTTTCATTTTTTCATGTTTCCATTTTGAGTTCTTTGATGTGCATAGCTAGATATTTCTGGATATTTTGTGTTTTTTTGGGGTGTTTTTTTTATATTCTTTTTAAAAGTACATGTAAGTTATATACATGATATATGTATGAATTAATTTTGTAGGCATACTTGTGTGGTGGTTTCTGTATTTATCATTTACTGTCAATTTTAAATTAATTTTTAATAAATCGAAAGAAAGTTACCTGGTGTTGCAAACATTTTAGGTGCAAATGCTCTACTGTCACTGTGTCCGGTCCTGGTTTTAGTCAGCCTTTCATTGTATTCCAAATATTGCTCTCCACTTGCTGTTGTCATCATTTTTATGTCTCCAAATAACATGTCAGTATGCTCCTTCCTTCCCCTCATACCAAAGTGCAAAGTATTATTTAACCATATGGTATTAAGTAGTGCCTCAGGGTTGCCTTAAAGTAAGAAGTGACAGTTCAGATTATAGGATAATATTAAAACGTTACCTACACTATGTATAGCTAGAAGTTGTTTACATTCATTATCAATAATGTCACTTTACATGTATATAGAAGACTGAAGCATATTTTAAAAAAAAAATATACGCGTTCAAAACTTAAAGATATATTTTTGAAGCTGATATCATTATCATTTTATGTACATGCACAGTCACATGATAATATTGCATAAACCTACCTGTTTCTAGGAGATTCTGTTCAAATAGCATATCTATTTCAGAGGATGAGAATGAATCAGCTTTCATCTTTTTGTTTCCCAGTCCTTGTGACTTCAAGTGCTTTCTTTTCGCGGATAACACCTCTCAACTGTGGTGAAATTCCTTATCTTTAAGAATATTTATTCCACTCTTTTCCATCAAGTGCCTATTAATCGATGTCTGTATTGACTTCAGGCTGTCTGGCTCATACTCCTCATTTTTTACGGGACCGGACAGACAAATAAAATCTGGCTAAGTACTGATTGAGTTCAGGTACAGATATATCCTCTATTGCCCGTAATTCGTTGTTCTCCTTTAACCATTCAGTTAATAATTTAATGTCACTTTTAGTTTTTCTCTTTGTGTTATCATTTTTCATTTCTTCAATGAAATTACTGGTATCATCATTCGTTACAGTCATAAACCTCTCGTCGTCTGCTTGTGTTGCCATCTTGTTTACAAATAGTATTTGATTGACAGGTTACCGGAAGTCAAACTCGGGGGCACGATATGGGTTTTTATCAGCCCCGGGGGCTGATAACCAATCTTGACTTCCGGCTATTATTGGCCATGCAAAAACGTACATATCAGTACTAAATATGTGATAAGAAAAGTTTATCACATGCTTCGATTGTTATCATATGCCTTTCCGTAACGTTATCACATGGCATTCCGGTGATACTCGGCAAATTCCGGAAAATACACCTCAATGCTACGTTTTCAGTGAAAAACATTACAAAGTAGTGTACAAAACAATGTTTTGAGTACTGGAAAGTATATTGTGTAAAATATTTAGATTAATTAAAAAAAATAAAAAATATATTAAATAAATGCATTTTTTAAGTTTTTCTGAAACATAAGTTAGAAAGCTACTTTAAAACTTTTCCAAACAATGTTCATTATATATATTGTTGTATTATTTTTTTGTCGATTCGTCCATATAAAGATGTGGGGTTTTTTTTCTCTCTGTGTTGAGGCATATGATAGAAAGATTTCATATTGAATGTATCAAATTTTGGGTCCGACGTCCGTGAACATTTTACTCTTTCAACCTCTTTTCGGGAACCACGTAAAAGTATCAATATATGAATCTGTTATTTTTCTCTACTGTTGAAGCATATGATAAAAAGATCATAACATGTCATTTTTAATATCGCAAGTATTATCAGCCCTCGAGCCATGCGGCTCTTGGGCTGATATTGAAACTAGGGCTGACAACACATGCGATATGAAAAATGCCATGTAATAATCTGATAATATCAGCTGCTTGACATAATATGAAGGCTTTTTGATCTCGTTAGCTACGCTCACTCTACAAAAAGCTTCATATTAAGTCTCGCAGCTGATATTTTACGATATCATCATGCAGATAACCTGAAAATCGGTACGTATCTCTCATTTCTGAGAATATTTAGATGTCTCCCTCTTTCAATCAACAGTATATGAGCGCTTATAAGGATCTTACATATTGCAGCTCTGTCACTTCTGATTTTTAATATATCAACATAGGGTGGTATTCTGCCCATTATGTAGACACTTTTGAAAAAGTCTAACTTTTTGGATTCAAATATATTTGCATTTTGAACTTGCAAACATTAGTCATTAATTCTTTGTTTAATAGAATCTAAATTACCTTTAACATAATTAAAGTTATTGGTGATAGACATTCCAAGTTCATTCAAAAGACTCTTGACCTTTATGACCCAAGGGTTTGAATCTACAGATTTAGTGAATATATCATATGCCAAAGAATTTTTCCGAAGAAACTATATGGTTCAGGTAGTTGAATATTGAATATAATATTTTATTTTTCAAGGGAATTCTATTAAGTTCGGCTCGACATCCAGCATAGGTTGCCTTACAGTGAACCCCTAATATGTCTTTGATAAATTTAACATGAAGTTTTTCAAATGGATCAGAGTCTTTAAAATGTGAATCCACCCCCCAAATTTCACTACAATATGTAAGAATGGGAATAACTAAACTATCAAACAATTTTTCAAGAAGTCTACATGGGTTTTTGAGACCTATAGTTTTCTTTATCTTATAATATGCCTTCCTGGCTTTTTCCATTAGAGTATTCACAGCAAGGCAAAAATTGCCATTATACTTTAAAACAATACACAAGTAACAATAATTTGTTACCGTTTCAAGATATGCATTATCATAAGTAAAATGGTTTAACAATGTCTTGCCATTAGAATTATAATCATATTTTTTTATTCATCAGTATTAACTTGTAGTTTCCATGTTAAAAAATATTCATGTAAAATATAACGAGATTTTTGTAGACCCTCTTTGCTTTCAGATAGTAAAACAATATCATCTGCATATAAAAGAATGTTCAAGGAGGTATCCCCAATGGCAACTGGATCCGTATGTTTGTTATCAAGATTACCTACTAGTTCATTTATAAAATAATTAAAAAGAAGGGGACTCAATACGTCACCTTGTTTAACACCCCTTTCTGATAGGAATGGAGGACTCAACCCATTAGAGAATTTTATTCTACATACTGTATCAGTATACATTGAATAAATAACATTAAACATTTTTTGGGGGATATTATGTTTTATGAGTTAAGAAAATAAACCTAGTCGCCATACAGTATCAAATGCCTTTTTCAAGTCTATGAAGGCAGCACAAACTTTTTTGTCTATATTGATCAGTTATGGTCTTAAGAGTGAATATGTGGTCAGCTTTACGACTTTTCTCTTTAAAACCAATTTGATTTTTACTTTATTTTTGATATCCATACATTTTACTAAACGTTTATATAAAACTTTATTAAAAAGTTTACCCAGGTAGGGACTAATAGATATACCTCTATAGTTCACTGGATCAAATTTGTCCCCTTTCTTATGCAAGAGAACAAGTAAGCTTTCATTCCATATTCTCGGAAATTGACCAGATTCGAATATGTTATTAAAGAGTTTATGAAGTGGTTTTATTAAAATAGGGATTGCATTTTTCAACATTTTATTTGAAATCATGTCGGCTGATGGGCTTTTGCCATTTTTAATTAAACGAATAGCTGATACTATCTCTTCAATTGTTATCTCTGAACTCAAGTGAGTTAAGTCATCTGTAACATGTGATAAATTAAACTTTTCTTTTAGAGAGTCAAAATCTCTAATAATTTAAGAGGGAAAACTATTGTGATTTATGTCACAGCTATTCATTTTTTTTTAAAACTGGATGAAATCTTCTTGTGGTAAAGATTCATTTTCTTTGTTATTACTTTTTTGTCTACTTAATTTATTCAAAATGTTCCAAAACATCTTTGGGTCTTTCTCACATGTATAAAGTTCTGAAAATATATATTTTTTGTATTTATTTTCTTCATATTTACATAGACGTCTAAGTCTAGATCTGAAAGAATGAAATTTATGTCTGTATTCAGTATTATAGGGATGTTTATTAATTAACTTTGCATATTTTTTTTACTGTAACGCCAAGTTCACGGCAAGATTCAGAGTACCAAGGTCGTCTTTTTAACCTATTTTTATTTTTATTTCTGACTGGGACTTTCTTTACTAGTTTAGCAGACTTCAAAGCATTTTCATATAGTATAGTATTAAATGAATTTACTGCTGATTCAGAGTCTTTAAAAGTTGATTATATAGTGTATAGTGTACAGTAATTTGCTACTCTGGAAAAATATTAATTAAGATTATTATTATTAATTATGTTTACAATCCGAAAAATTAGAATAAAACGAACTTCGATTTTAACCAATGAAATGTCGTACACCATTCATTCACACCATTCCCGATTGCACGTCACACGATCACACCATACCTCATACACCATTACACCATCCCCCTTACACCATACACCATAGCACCATACACCTTACACTATTACACCATAGGCTAATGCCGCTACAAGGCAGCACTCGCAAACGCAAAGTGGAAAGGGATTAATATAAGTTGCAAAACTTGTTTCCAAATCCACTATAAATAAATATGTTTAAACTAATTACACCATACACGTTTTTTTGGGAAGTTTACACCATCCAAGGGCTGTAACTGTCCTTTCCTAGATTTATATATTTTGGTTTTAAACGGATAACTCCACACTAAAATTCACCACAAAAGGAACGATTTTTCGTTCCCTATTGTTAATTTTCGATTTTTAGATGGTGATCATTCTTTGGCACAATCTTACGATGTTTATATTTCGCAACTCGTTTGCTATACAAGTGATTGTTGTAGCGTTTTTTTATTTTAACAAACGTAATCTATATAGTACTGGTAAATTATTAAACCAGGGATATCTTTACAATAGATTTCTTAAAACCGTTATTTTCCATAAAAATAAAGATTTGATTTTGAAGTTTGGTTGTACCTGTAGAAAACCTATTTCAAGTGGGATAGCACATCCTCATTTTTACGGAAATGTTGTGAACTGTGTCCGGAAATTTAGAAATGATTCTGGT
Source organism: Mytilus trossulus (assembly GCF_036588685.1). Taxonomy (NCBI): domain Eukaryota; kingdom Metazoa; phylum Mollusca; class Bivalvia; order Mytilida; family Mytilidae; genus Mytilus; species Mytilus trossulus. Next base: position 13,456,074 of record NC_086378.1, on the reverse strand, counting down.
AAATTTATCGTTCCTTTAAATAAACTAAAACACAGGGTCATGTTTTTCTCTGACTGTTTATGACATCTTTACACTAAATCCATTGGATGTTTGATGTGTACGGATTGATAATTTAGTCTTAGATGCATGATTGTTAATTAGTTGTTAGTGGCTTTGAACTAGCTGTCACTTAACTGCGAGGACTCTCAAATTTGTTCCTCATGTCTTTTTGTTTTTGGGATGGTAGGTATCCGGCCACGTCCACTTGTATGTTTGTCCATCTGATGAGTTAAGCCATTTTCAACTTTATTTTATAGATCGTTCTTATATTGTACTGTTGTACCACTATCCCAGGTTAAGGGAGGGTTGGGATCCCGCTAACATCTTTTACCCCGCCACATTATGTATGGATGACGCAGAATAAAATAATCTATATATCTCCATAACGTTTCCAGTAGTGGCATACTATTCATTAAAGCATATAACTGAGGTCAAGTACTAGTACTTTATAATTTCCATAAATATTTTGATACGACCATAAAAGCCAGAGGAAATTAGGAGGAACTGTCTGAAAACAATCTTTGATTTGGAAGTGTTTGTTTTACTTTATCTATATATGTATTGTGTTAATCAATCTTCAAATTATGAAGCAAAACATATTATAAATCTAACATGCTGACATTTGGCTTATTTGGACTTGTATGATACATGTCTTATATTGTTTCTGATCTTTCTGATTACTTTTATATGGCTTTTTCGATGATTGTGGTTTTAGTATATAATTAATTACAGTACTACATAATTTGAAATTGACATTATTAAAAAAAAACATGGTCTATTTTCAATACGGCACGTGCAAACATTGTCAAAGATTTCAAAAAGAGGATTTTGTATTGTAGTGTTCTATTTGAAAAAAAGTATTGTAGTGTTAATAAAAAGATATTCAAGATGATGTTTAAACTATAGTATTGTAGTGGTAATAAAAAGATATGCAAGGTGATGTTTAAATCATAGTATTGTAGTGTTAATAAAAAGATATTCAAGGTGATGTTTAAACTATAGTATTGTAGTGTTAATAAAAAGATATGCAAGGTGATGTTTAAATCATTGTATTGTAGTGTTAATAAAAATATATTCAAGGTGATGTTTAAATCATAGTATTGTAGTGTTAATAAAAAGGTACTCAAGGTGATGTTTAAATCATAGTATTATAGTTTTAATAGAAAGATATTCAAAGTGATGTTTAAATCACAGTATTGTAGTGTTAATAAAAAGATATTCAAGGTGATGTTTAAATCATAGTATTATATTTTTAATAGAAAGATATTCAAGGTGATGTTTAAATCATAGTATTATAGTTTTAATATAAAGATATTCAAAGTGGTGTTTAAATCACAGTATTGTAGTGTTAATAAAAAAGAAATTCAAGGTGATGTTTAATTCATAGTATTGTAGTGTTAATAAAAAGATATTTAAATAATTATAACAATCACACGGTTCATTTTCTACTGAATACTTGCATTCTTATGGAAACCAAATACTTTTCATATTTATGAAGGTAATAGCGTTGAAAAGTATGTAAAACTGGAGACATATATATATTCTAATCTGTTTATTAATACAAAAAATGAAAAGTACGTTTAATTTTCATGAATATTTTTTTAAATTTTAAACTTTTAATAGAATGGTGTTGGATTTTATAATTTTATAACCGAATGAATAAGGCGATTGTTATTGGAAAGGGACACATACAAGATATTTATCCTAAATACAGGGTTTTATATCTGCTACATCAATCATGCGATACGTCCTTACATTCGTAGCATTAAACAGTCACAGATTTTCTTCTTTGTTTTCTAAATATACTTTATTTTTATAAGTATATCATAGACGACATAAAGGTGAACTACTATCAGTTTATTATTTACATTTCACAAATCTATAATTTTATTTCATTTTGTTCATTTTTTTTTTTAATTTCAGTCTTTTTGTCTACATACATACTAAATTGTAACACACCCATTCTATTTTTCCCTTTCATATAATGGCAAGCTAAATGTAATACTAAAAATAGATTAAGAACTGAGCGTTTATACATAATATTTATTAAATATGAATTTAAAGGCGTAATTACTACTTTACAGATATTCATTAATAAAATGAGATGCATAATGCACCAAATCGGAACATCATCCAGTTTTTTCTAATTCGGTATGTTTACTAAATGACGTAACGGTCAAGGTAAACAGCGTCTTTCACACAATGTCTTAATATTTCTTTAGGTCTTGAAATGGCACGGCGTGTCTCATATACATGTAACTAACTTTCAAGAATTGAATAAATTATCTAAATGAGAAAGTATTGGTGTAGTTTAAGATTGAAGTTGAAATATATTTCAAACAGTTGTTCGACAAATTTACCTTTTTTATTATTCAAATATGTTGCTTTTTATCTATTTTTGTAATATGAAGATCATGCTGCACGTACATCTATCGAAAAGGAATGGTAACATTAAGGTGGTTTTTTTTTACAAAAGAGGGGCGAATGATATATTCACCATTTATCTTCTATATAACATACTACCACTTAATTTTTTTTTTTTTGCAGGGATATTGTATGAGACAATGCACTTAATAATCATCTTTATTGTATGTACTGTTTTAAAACGTACAATCAATGAATGTCCACTTGCATGCGGTTGCACAGACACGACGGTGGATTGCAGTTATAGCAATCTAATGACAATTCCATCTGAAATTTCGAATTCAACAACCATATTGTGAGTAGTATCATTTTTTTTTTAGTTTATTTGTAAAGTAATATGATATATCATAATCAATAAAAGTTTCAGTGCACGTGACACGTATTTGTGACATGCGCTCCTTAAAAAACTTGATTATACCCAAACGTAGCGTCTAATATTCAAATCAGTGGGAAACACTTATCAAAATTACGAAACAATAAAACCAGACAACGCAATGACAAAACAATGGATGAACAAACAACTCTCTACACAATCTACAAAACAATACATAAAGGACCATTAACTATCACGGTCATGTTCACTCGAATTCACATATTTGGTTTAAAACATACAAAATCTTATTTCAGCCATTCCGATTCATTTTTTAGTCTGAATGACATCTTGTTAACCATCGTGACTACCTTCGAAGACTAATTATGGTCACAAAACCCGATATAAACATAAGGATCGGTATAAATAGCAATCTCGTGCAATTGTACTGTACTATGTATGTTTCAGTTAATAGATTTAAAGAAGAAGTTAGTCATCTTGTTTACTTGTATGAGAATTATTTTCAGTAGACCGAATCAGCCAACGAGTGGTTCATTGTTTTTTTCACTTTAAATATTGAAATACTTTTTTTTCTTTTTATGGTAGAACATAACTAAAACATGTGCACATGATATCTAGCTAATATGTTTGATTAAAGGTAACATTAACACGTATTCAATGAGGTCAAATTTTTACTAGCAGGTTGAAATTAAAATCACGAAAAACTTCTAGGAAAATTCATTCGGATAGTCCCTAATCAAAAGGCAAAATAAAATGCTAAAAACACATCAAACAAATTGACAAGAACTGTCATATTCCTGACATTTTAAAATGTAGAAAATGGTGGATTTAAATTGGTTTTATAGCGCTAAACCTTTCACTTGTACGACAGTCGCATCAACTACCATTATATTGACAATGATGCGTGAACAAAATGTCACAAATAGGGTCACAAAAACAACACACACCCCACCACAAACTAGGGGTGATTTCAGGTGCTTCGTCGTATTGCTCATTTTTTTCAAAAGCCGTTGAATAGTGCGGTATGTCTCATTCGTTGGAAAGGAAGGTGATGGTATGAACGACATAAGGAACATATCAAATATCAGTGAATTCTTCTCCAAAGATGTTTCATCACTTATTTTGAAAAAATAAACTAAACTGACTGCTAAAAGTGAACTATGATCTCACTTTTTTCATTTTCATTGATGATTGAACAAAAACAAATGTTTTCAGTTTTCTATAGCATGTAGCGAATAAATCTTTAATATTTCCCAATCAAAAACAGAGATGAATTCATGTTGTCCAGAAGGGAAAGAAGTCTCTGGTCTCACTGGTACAAATTTGTTCGGTAACCCGTGCATCGGTGAGATGAAGTCTTAATCGACTAAAGTATTAGCTTCAAACGTTAATACATTTTCGTTTCTTCTTTCGCTGCTCTTATAGTGACTGACGGCGCTTCAACACTGATAAGACATTGCAGAATACTAGTAAGCTAGAATTGTTGAACATACTTTCGATTCAAATGCGTTCAATAATCTTCTTTTTTTTACAGTGTTTAGCTCATGTTCAGACGTGTTCTGTATGCATGAATGATAATGGATATACGCCCCTATAGCTAGGTTAACACTGTCGATCAGATCAACTCGATGATTTCGATTGTCCAAATGTTTACGACCAAGCATAACCGAATTCTTGATAAGGCCTGTTTACGACTTTTACCTGACTGGTATCCGACTGTACACGATCTTAACTCAACCATTCACGACTCCTTGTTGACTCCATCACGACTCAAACCCGACCACTTAAGCTGGGGTCACATATTCACGATTTTGACTGCTGTTCTTGACAGGACCATTCCCGACTAAAATTTGTCAAAAGTCTTATCAAGATCCTGTGAATCGTGGACGGAAATTCAGAATTTAATTAATGCGGGATTCACACATTGTAGATTATTGCTCCCATTTGAGATCAGAGAACGATACGAAACGAAAGGTGAAAAAGTCGAATTACTATCCTCAATTATCTGGAATTTCCTATCATTGTCAGAACGCGGTCGTTAAAGTTCGTTACAGATTCTTACGGGTCGGGAAGGGTCCGAATAGTTCGGCGAGGCACCACGACAGTTAGATGCGTCCCGTGACATTCGGGGAAACTCAGCCGATTTAACCTAGTCGGATTACAATCGTGCCCATGTCGTGACAGATTCTGCTGTATCGGATCAAAGTCCTAACAATGTTCTGTGTATTCTAGACGGTGTCCTGTGGAACGGGAATGATCTGGAGAAATTTGTCATTGCTTTTTTTCTGCCGATTGAGTCCAGATTGCAACCAGATTTTGTCGATTGCGAACCGTTTTTGCCGAAACCGTTAAATCTCAATGCGATAGAGCAGATCGTGATAGGATTACGTTCCGGCAGTACCTGATCATCCCGAGTATGCCGACAGTTTCCGAACGGATAACTTCCGTCAGCGTCGGTTCACTGTCTGATCTCTGTCGGATTACATTCGATTGAATCGGGACGCAGCTGTGACAGACTCGGTCGAATTTTACCATACGAAAGATACAAATCGAATTAGATTCGGATTGAGAACGGGATTTGGAAACGGTTTAGTATCGCCGCTTCCTGAATAACAACTGATGGTTGTCGTGATTAAAAAAAATACAAATTTTGAATTTCTTTCCACGATTCGTATGATCCTGAACAGACTTGGAAAATTTTTAATCGTGAATGGTCCTGTCCATGACGGCAGTAAAAATCGTAAATGTGTGACCCCAGCTCAATACAATTTGTAATTTTGCTGACCAAATAGGTCCCGCATGGTATTAAAACTACCTGAAAGAAAAGAAGGCCGCTGATTTGTGGGAGTGTTTTTTTCTTTTCTTCAACACACGATTTGTCTGGACATACAAAAAGAAGGGACAGTCAAACAAAAATAGCCAATTAAACAAGAAAAAATTATACCGGTGTTCTCATTAACTAACTGTAAAGGCATAATTAGTCATCAGCTGTCTTGAATGAATGTTTATGCACAATTACTTTCATATTTAAAATCCTCTTTGAACAAAACGCCGGATCTGTTTTCGTTCGGAAACACATGATATCAGCCCAAGTTTTATTATGTTTTGTGTTGCTAAGTGTTTATTTTATTATTTTGTTGTTTGTCTTCTCGTCGGCTTTTGTTTTTCGCTATGGCTGTGTTGGTTTATTTGCGACCTTATAAATTGATTGTTTGGTCTCTGTATTGCAATTACATACCTCCTTGCAAAAGTACAGACCCGTACTGTACATGTAGGGACTTATGTACAGTTAAAAGTAAAGAGTGATAATATATTTTAACAGAAGCAAAGTAATGAGAGTTTAGAATAAGAGCTGCAAACATTTTGAGAGATTGGTATAGCAGTCATATATACTCGTGTACGACCGAGAAGAGAACTTTTGTTGGTCGCATGTGGTCGCGTAGAGATCGGGTATTGGTCGAGTTGGTCTATAATTAAACAATATAGAAATCGCTATGATCATTAAGTTATCAAGCATTGGTCGAGTAAATCTGGACAACATATCGTACAGATTTGTGTTGATATGGAAATGATCGAATACTAGTCGAGCAAAGATCGAAATGATCGGATATTAGTCGAGCAAAAATTGAAATGATCGGATATTTTTCGGGCAAAGATCGAAATGATTGAGTACTGATCGGTAAACTATTTGTATTCGGAACAAACTAGATCTCTAGATCTACATCATCCTTTCCTGATCAATTCGACAGCTACTCAAAGAATTCTCTATCTCTTCTCGAGTGACTGACGTCTCGATCTTCACTCGAATATTTTTGACTTGTCCAAAACTCTCGGGAGAAAGTCAGATCGATGACAACCAAGGTATACCACCCCGAACTATCTTGTCAATTGCGTCAGACAAGTATCCCAATCGCTTAATTTGTCTTGGATCGTGCTTGATCCAGTTGATCTGATGGGCAGTGTGAACCTAGCTTTAGTGTTGACGAAGTTTTAAATCATTATTGATTAAAAAAGATCTTTTTATCATGTTTATATAGAGGTTCTTGTATACTAAAGATACATGGTTGCTTATCTATATTTTATAGATAAGCTTGATACTAAAATAGAAGGGGTTTTCTGTCAAAATTTCTTGCTGATTTTCAAACAATAAAAAATAAGGTACATTGAAACTGCTTTTGTATGTCTTTTTGAATTATAAAGCAAGAATCCAGTGCTAACGTTATAAGCGCGAAACCTAACGGCATTGTGTAAATAGTAGATATTGTTTGTAAATGTATTATTATTTTACCAATATTAAAGTAGATAGAAATGGTAAAATATTAGGCTTGCATAGTTTTGATACGTATAATACAATAAATGAATTTGACTAAAAATGATGAAATTTTAATAACTACTTCAACAAAGACAAATTCAGTTTTAGCAGATTACTAAGTTCGTTACATAGTGCATTTCTAGTATACAATATCTACAAATAAACAAAGATACCAAAAGCTGTATTTAACGACGGTTATTTCAGTTCAGTGTATTACCTTTTGGACATATGTATCAAAAGTATAGATTACTCTGCTTGCTTTTACTAAAAATATAGACAATTTCACTTAAAGGATATATTTAATACAGTTAAACAGCTTCAGACATATGTTTTAACATTTTTCTACATAACCAAGTCCTTACTGTACCTAAAAATGATAACTATTTTTTTCTTACACGTAATTTTACATTTACTGTTTTTATGTATTACATATCTAAATATGAATGTGGAAATGATAAGAATAACAATGTGTAAATATATAATCCGTCAACATTATGGACTATAGATCGTGTATACAAAGAAAATAAAAAGACAATAACTTTGTCCAAGAACCACTCAGGATGAAAAAACTAAAACATTCAATAAAAACGTGGCTTAATGGAATTTCTCAAATGTATCCTTTTGAATTTTGAGATCTATGCGGAGTTTGGTGAAACACTTTCTTCTTATCAAATCCTTGTACCATGAATAAAATTTTCAATCCAACTGCAATGGGGCGTGTTTGGTTTTTGTTTATGACAATTAAGTTGAATAGTTTCAACTATCAAAATAAGGGCTTAAATAATTTAAGTATACAAAAAATGCTTCTTTAAATGTAATTGTTAAAATACTCATTAACTAGGGTATTAAACAAACAACTTCATAACTGTACAGTACATTGTAAAGACTAACAACAACCTGATCAAAGAAAAAGATTGATTGAATGGTCAAACACCCAAAAATGTGACATTCTTCTTATGCAAGAAACACACTTTACAGATAATTTGATAAACCATTTTAATACTGAATTTGAAGGCAAACTTTTTCGGATATGTTCCTTACGTCGTAAATACAGTCCCCTTCCCTTTCATGAATGTGACCTACCGAATTAGACTATTTACCGGATGTGTTATCACATTAGCAACACGAAGGGTGCCACATGTGGAGCAGGATCTGCAGACCCTTCCGGAGCACCTGGGATCACCCCTAGTTTTTGGTGGGATTCGTGTTGTTTACTCTTTAGTTTTCTATGTTGTGTCATGTGTAATATCGTTGGTCTTTTTGTCTTTTTCAGTTTTAGCCATGGCGTTGTCAGTATGTTTTAGATTAATGAGTTTGACTGTCCTTTTGGTATCTTTCGTCCCTCTTTTACTAAGTAGTGGTTCTAGCAATTGAAGGGGAATTGCCATATGGCTGTAAAAACTAAACTTCAAAAGTATAGATGACTATAAAGATAATGAGGGGAAGATTTTGCTTGTTAATATTGAAATACATGACACTATTATAACAATAGCTAACATTTATCATGTTTATGCGCAAATTAAATTATAAAGCAGAAATTTTGTTTTAATTGTACATGCTGTAAGAAAAAAGTTTGGGTCAACTAATTCAAGGAGGAGATTATTACGAAATGTTATCACATATTAATTCAAAAACGCAAAAAGCAAATATAAGCACCAAAATCATAAAAAAATTACTCACAACTTAAGGTAGCACAATACAAAGACTTTATGACTCCTGCTCCCAAGTTTTAAAATCCTTTAACTTTCTTAATAATTTATAAAAGTGCTAGTTTTGGATAGCTAACAGATTACTCTTTCAAATTAATGCAATGTTTGTATTATGCAACAATAATGTAACCAATTATAATGATAACTGTGTCTAAAATATTTTTCACCAAATTTCCACTTTCAAATCAAATTAGCTTCTGCATAGGTATCCCTAAAGGGTTAATTTTATTATATTTTGTTTCTATGGCCATTATCTACAAAAGGATGTATCAGATTTCAAATGTCAGAATGTATAGAACAAATTTAAAACCTCATTTAACATTATCTTCTTTTATGTGGTTATGATGTTTACACTAATGAGAGATTTATGAGAGAATGGAATACCATATAGACAATCTGGGAAACGCTTTTGAAGCCCATGATGTGTTGATTTAGATTTCGTTAAAATTTTCTGTATAGATAAAGAGATGATAGAACTAAATTCATTCAAATGAACTTACCCAGAGTATGCCACTAATTAGATAATACTTGATTACATAATGATTGCATAATAAAAATATTGCATTCTTTTAAAAGATCAATCTTTTATCTATCTATATATACTTTTATTATCTTTGTATTGTGCTACCTTAAATAAACTTTTAAAGTCCCATAAACTTAGTGATGAGAAGAGAAACAGAAATCAAAACAAAATTCCATATACACCGAGTAAAAAAGATAAATGGCCGCAAACTAAAATAACGTACACAGGGAAATAAACATTGTTTTGTTGTAAGGGATACAAGGAGTACATATTTGTATATATTATATATACATGCCCCTTCATAAAACTTTTTTATTGACGGAATCAGGGTGGCAACCAATATCCAAATATGATATTATCCAATTTTTTATAGATCTTTGTTTATCATTGATAGTAAACGTGAAATATATTAAACATATCTCTTATTTTGTTGCAGTCATTTGTTTAACAATCAAATAACTACAATACAAGAAGGAACATTTCAAAACCTCACAGAGTTATACGAACTGTATGTATACATTGTTGTGATAGTTTATTAAGACACAAATTAAAAAAAAGTTATATTTGTTCAACAGTGGCAGAGTATGATTACTTTAATCAAGGATTACGACATATTAAAGTTCTTAACCATTGATGATAATTTTTGATTGACCTGTTCTTGTTTTTCTCATGGAAACCTGCTTTAACTATTTTTATGGTTTGTATGTTTTATAATATTTCTTCAAACTTTCTTTAAAAAATTATAATGAGAAAGTAAATTCTAAAAAAACAATCTGTCAATAGTTATCAAAGGTACCAGGATTATAATTAAGTACGCCAGACGCGCGTTTCGTCTACATCAGACTCATCAGACGCTCATATCAAAATATTTACGAGGCCAAACAAGTGCAGAGTTGAAGAGCATTGAGGATCCAAAATGCCAAAAAGTTATGTCAAATACGGCTAAGGTAATCTATACTTGGGATAAGAAAATCCTTAGTGTTTCGAAAATTCAAAGTTTTGTTAACTGGAATGTCGCTTGTTTGAAAACCTTTAAACTATTGTTGTCTATATGAAAAGATGGTAGTCATATTGAGTAAAAATCTTTTTATGATATTAATTACATTTTGATGAATCGACATCTATGATGATTTAACAATGTGTTAAATGTAAAAAGTAAAATAATAAAAAAACAGACAATTCAAAATGGACAGTCTCTAATAAAATATCAAAATCAAAAGTTCAAACATTGAGCTTGGTTCTATAGCTAGTCAGACCTCTAACTTGTATGAGAATCACATAACACTTCATTTTATCGACAACAACGTGTCAAAAACACAAACATTAAAGATGCGAAGGGTTATAAAGGTACATTCATATTCAAGCTTCTACGTTGAAAATCAATTGACAACAACATAGTTGAATAAAAAAAGAAACTCTCACGAACCACATCACAAACGACAACTACTGTAATCAGTTGTTTCCTTACTAAGAACAGGTGCAAACAAATGCAATGGATTTAAACGTTTAAATTGGCGCCAAACACTTTCACCATAACCTGAACAATAGTGGAAAATTACCACATTGACAGATCGCTATAAAATATCAATTAAAAGACATATTCATAAAAACAAGTGAACATAAATTTTACGAATAAATTTGATCTGTGACACTATGTAAATACAAAATGCTTAAAACAAGGCATTTAAATGTAAAACAATATTGTAAGACAACCATTTCCTCGAACAAATTGCCGCAAAATAAAATAACGTAAATGGGGAAATTAAAAATTATGGTGTTGTTAGGGATACAAGGAGAACATATTTGTATATATTATTTATACATGCGCCTTCATAAATCTTTTTTATTGACTGAATTAGGTCGCAACAAATATTCGGATATGATATTATCCAAATTTTATAAATCTTTGTTTATCATTGATAGTAAACATAAAATATATCTATTATTTTGTTGCAGGCATTTGTACAACAATCAAATCACTGCAATACAAGAAGGAACATTTCAAAACCTGACAGAGTTATACGAAATGTATGTATAAAATTGAGAATGGAAATGGGGAATGTGTCAAAGAGACAACAACCCGACTAAATAAAAAAAAAACAACAGCAGAAGGTCACAAACAGGTCTGCAATGTAGCGAGAAATTCCCGCACCCGGAGGCGTCCTTCAGCTGGCCCCTCAACAAATATATACTAGTTCAGTGATAGTGAACGCCATACTTATTTCCAAATTGTACACAAGAAACTAAAATTAAAATAATACAAGACTAATAAAGGTCAGAGGCTCCTGACTTGGGACAGGCGCAAACATGCGGCGGGGTTAAAATAATACACAATATACATCGTTGTGATATTTTATTACGAAACCAATGATAAAAAGTTATATTGTAAATCAGTGGCAGAGTATGATTACTTCAATCAATGATTACGACATTTTAAAGTTCTTCAGTTGACAATTGGTGATAATGTTTGGTTAACCTATTCTTGTTGATTCTCACGTGCTTTTACTATGGTTTTATGTTTTATAATATTTCTACAAATATCCAAACTTTCTTTTAAAAATTATAATGAGCAAGTAAATTCCTAAAAAACAATCTGTCAATGTCACTTGTTTGAACACCTTTAAACTATTGTTGTCTATATGAACAGATGGTAATCGAATTGAGTCAAAATCTTTTTATAATATTAATAACATTTAGATGAATCGACATCTATGATGATTTAACAATGTGTTAAATGTAAAAAAAAATAATCAAAATACAGACATTTCAAAATGGGTAGACCCTAATCAAATATCAAAATTAAAAGCTCAAACAAATTAAACAGATAGGTAACAACTGCCATATACCAACATTGGTACAGGCATTTTCTTAAGTATAAAATGATGGATTGAGCATGGTTATTTACACCACTGGGTCGATACCACTGCTGGTGGGCGTTTCGTCCCCGAGGGTATCACCAGCCCAGTAGTTAGCACTTCGGTGTTGACATGAATATCAATTATATGGTCATTTTTATAAATTTTCTGTTTACAAAACTTTGAATTTTTCGAAAAACTAAGGATTTTCTTACCCCAGGAGTAGATTACCTTAGCCGTATTTGGCACAACTTTTTGGAATTTTGGATCCTCAATGCTCTTCAACTTTGTATTTATTTGGCTTTTTAACTATTTTGATCTGAGCGTCACTGATGAGTCTTATGTAGACGAAACGCGCGTCTGGCGTATAAAATTATAATCCTGGTACTTTTGATAACTATTTACACCACTGGGTCGATGCCACTGCTGGTGGACGTTTCGTCCCCGAGGGTATCACCAGCCTAGTAGTTAGCACTTCGGTGTTGACATGAATATCAATTATATGGTTATTTTTTATAAATTTTCTGTTTACAAAACTTTGAATTTTTCGAAAAACTAAGGTTTTTCTTACCTTAGGAGTAGATTACCTTAGCCGTATTTGGCACAACTTTTTGGAATTTTGGATCCTCAATGCTCTTCAACTTTGTATTTATTTGGCTTTTTAACTATTTTGATCTGAGCGTCACTGATGAGTCTTATGTAGACGAAACGCGCGTCTGGCGTATAAAATTATAATCCTGGTACTTTTGATAACTATTTACACTACTGGGTCGATGCCACTGCTGGTGGACGTTTCGTCCCCGAGGGTATCACCAGCCCAGTAGTTAGCACTTCGGTGTTGACATGAATATCAATTATATGGTCATTTTTATAAATTTTCTGTTTACAAAACTTTGAATTTTTCGAAAAACTAAGTATTTTCTTACCCCAGGAGTAGATTACCTTAGCCGTATTTGGCACAACTTTTTGGAATTTTGGATCCTCAATGCTCTTCAACTTTGTATTTATTTGGCTTTTTAACTATTTTGATCTGAGCGTCACTGATGAGTCTTATGTAGACGAAAAGCGCGTCTGGCGTATAAAATTATAATCCTGGTACTTTTGATAACTATTTACACCACTGGGTCGATGCCACTGCTGGTGGACGTTTCGTCCCCGAGGGTATCACCAGTCCAGTAGTTAGCACTTCGGTGTTGACATGAATATCAATTATATGGTCATTTTTATAAATTTTCTGTTTACAAAACTTTGAATTTTTCGAAAAACTAAGGTTTTTCTTACCTTAGGAGTAGATTACCTTAGCCGTATTTGGCACAACGTTTTGGAATTTTGGATCCTCAATGCTCTTCAACTTTGTATTTATTTGGCTTTTTAACTATTTTGATCTTGGCGTCACTGATGAGTCTTATGTAGACGAAACGCGCGTCTGGCGTATAAAATTATAATCCTGGTACTTTTGATAACTATCTATAGCTTTCTAAACCTCTCACTTGCATGAGAGTCATATAAAACTCCATTTTATCGAAAACAACGTGTCAACAAGCCAAATATGATAAATTTGAAGGGTATAAAAAGGTTCATTCTTATTCAAACTCGTACGTCGAAATCAATTGACAACGACATGGTTGAATACGAAAAAGACAAACAAACAAATGCAGTAAACAAAACATTACATAAAAACATACACTGAGCAACACGAATCTGACCAATACTGGGGTAATATCAGGTGATCTGCATGGTATGCATAACCTGATAATTCTAAACATTATAAATTTGTTTCAGATATTTGTACAGAAATCTTATAACGACAATACATCCGGGAGCATTTCAAAACCTACCAAAGCTAGGCCGACTGTAAGTAAAAATAATTACAATATTTTGTCTTTAAGCACGTAAACCGAAAATTAAAGTGCATCAGTGGCAGACTATGTATGCTTTTATGGATGTTTTGTCGTCGAACAATGTAAACATTGGTGAACCTGCTCGGTTTGGATTGAATGGGTTAACGAATACTGTTATTGAAAATAATTACCCTAAGAAACAATTTGATATCCAAATTTTATAAAAGGCGGCTTTCAAATGAGAAATGAACACGATTAGCAAATTGTTTACACTGCAGATTTCATAACGGTAACAAATATATACTCACAGTATGAACTTAAGATACACTTCTATACAGTTGTCCGATAAAGATGACATGGATTTTTTTGGGGTTTTCTTGAAATACCAGGTATACTATTGTTGATAAAACAACTATTTACTGTTATAGATTATACAAAATGAACATTGTAAAAGAAAACAAATTTGAGACACGAAAAGAGGTCCTTAGTCATTTTTTTAGATAACAACAGAAAAAACTAAACTAATATATTTAAAAAACAAACGTGTTATACGATACATCAATACAAATACGCCAGGAAATACGTCTATGATACAAATACTATTAACCACAGTTTTCAATTAACAAAACATATCAGTTCCCACTGTACACGTAGAACTGTCATCATACTGTACCATTTTTACATAAAAAATGGTTGGCCAGATTTTTGATTTTCTTATAGATAAACAATATTTTGTAACTTAATTGCATTACTACACGAAAAAATGGAATGACAACATTTACTTTACATTGACAAAATTTATTAAATGCTCTATGGCGCCTTTAATTGATACATAGGCAAAGGTGAATTATTGTATGTAGAAGAAATATTTTAGTTTCATCACTTCTTGTTTGATTGTTATTTTCGTTTCCGTACCAATAAAAAGTCGAAACTTGGGAAGATTTCTATAAACCTCAGTTATTCCCTTGTGTGTGCAACCTTATCTCGGGACATACACGTATCTATGTTAAAATAACATGGTTATTTACCCAGACAAAATAAAGAATGTCTCTTCTTATCTCAAAAATTGATCGGTAAAGGGTCTGCGGTTTTGTCGTATTACAGAAATAAAAAAAACTTGTGCATTTTAATATTTTTCCAGCTGAAGGGCGCTCTAAGAAACTTGTGATATCATGATTACCTGTTTTCAGCTACAAACTAATTAATGCACGTGTATTGATCATTACATAATTGCTTATGTTGTTTGTGTTTTTCATACTTTAGGTTTGTTTGTATTATCTTTTGTTTTAGTTATTTGTATCTAAATCAAATAACAACTATTCAGCTTCTAGACCTACCAAGCCTGTACATGGTGTATGTATATATTATTTTACCCAGACACAAAAGAAAACAAAATTTAAATGTCTTACAGTTACAAAATATTTTTGCTGTAATCAAGGATAACGACTTGCCAGAGTTTCGCCGTAACAACCATTGGCGACCCTGTTCATTTGACAGAGTATAACAATACTATAATTGCTAATAATTATTCTTAGAAAATACTCGATTGGCCTATATTGAGAATGTAATCGCCCTCTGCAAAATCAACGCGTTCTTCAAATAGGACGGCGCGTGTAATTATGTAACAAACATGTGTTAAAATACGAAAACATTTTAAGGATATTTCTAGAAAATATTGTGATTAAGATGATAATGATTGGCAAATAGTACAATCACTCCAGTTTGACTTATTTTGATATCTATTTGAATAAGAAGTTAATATAAATCCACCTGCAGTCCACTAGAAATACATAAGGCTTAATTTCCTGTATGCAATTGACATCGTATTCTGCATAACTATCATAATTTGCTGAGATATATATGTAGTTGGCACATAAGACATTTGATACTGATTAATCATTATTTATTGTCGATTTAACTGCAATGTATATAAACAGTATATTGAAACCTCGCTGATCATGCTGATAGTCAAGACAAATAGGAAGTGCAAACACTATTTGTTTTTCAAATTCGCAGTCAATCAATTATGAATAATGAATTTTCTTTAAAATAGCATTTGTTTTCTACTACTGTGAACTTAACTTTTTTGGTCACTTAAAAGAGGGACGAAAGATACCAAAGGGACAGTCAAACTCATAAATCTAAAACAAACTGACAACGCCATGGCTAAAAATGAAAAAGACAAACAGAAAAACAATAGTACACATGACACAACATAGAAAACTAAAGAATAAACAACACGAACATAGCATCTAATTTACTTTGTTACTTGTATTTTAGTTTCACATATAACGATAAACGTATATACATACTTCGGTTATGATATGTAATTGTTGTACACATTTTTCCAGGAGTTTGAGAGATAACAGACTGACATTTATCGGGAACGAAACCTTCGAAAATCTTCCTAAGTTAAAATATCTGTAAGTACCAATTTGAGGAAAGTTATCATAATTAAGAATATTCCTAATACGTATTATATTTGAAGTAGGCAATGTAAATACGTTATGTATACCTAAATGATATATTGAATTTTGCTGTCCATAAAAAACTGTAACACATGTTAATGAATTTCAGATGGTATTTAGGCTGTAAAAGAGATTGACAAAACATTTGTAGCCAAATAAAGTCTACAAAACAAGGAATCGACTCAATGGTTGAAAACACATCATTGATACCAAGAATACAAAAAATATGTATGAGCACTATGTACAATAGCATGTTGATAACCTACATCATGCAGCGCTCTCATTCCTTGTTTAATGATATTGTTAAATATATTAGGGTAATGAAACGCTAATTTGATACCATTTCATTATTAATTAAGTGTTATAATTCTAGTAAACAAAGAATACTGGATACTGTAGCTATATAGTTATCAAAGGTACCAGCTATAATCAATCATCGATAAGGACAAGAAATAAATTCGCCACACAGTTTGTAATCTAGATTTTTTTGAATCAATAAGTTACGATACCAATTAGTGTAATAACAAACTTCCAGTTAGTTGTGTTTTACACGATAATATTCTGTATTGTATTTGGCCTGGTATAACTTTCTTAATTCGAGTGGTGTGTTTACCCGACCAAAGGGCAAAATGCCACCAATTGGTCTTCTAAGGAGTTTATATTAAACAACTCATTAAACAAACTTTGGTTTTAAATAATTAATAATGATCATATACATTATTTTAAATAACCTGTCAATGTTGTTTGTTCAAACATCTGTAAACCACTCTTGATTTATATCTAAGTTGTTAACTGACTGGCGTCATGGTCATACCTGTATCATTATAAAGTAATTGTCAAACATACAATTTTTATCATACATTTAGTAGTAAATACAGTAGTTTTGAATATTTGATAAATATCCTTCTGTTCAATCGATATTGCGAACTTTGATTGGCACCCTTTATCTTACCCTAGATCACACCCCAACTCATTTTTTTTTTCATTTTTACATAAACTCACTTTTAATTTATGCAAGCGTCTTCAGAAATATTTTTCTTTAAAATGAGTCCTAAAGAATGTTCAATCGGGAGTGACGCAATAAATTGAATGACCTCATTGTTTGGTATGTGACGTCACAAACGTCGAGTTTTCATATTTCTGACAAACGATGGGCAGGTATAAAAAAAACGCAATGAAATACCATACAAGACACACACAAAAATACAATAAACAAAATATTTATAAATGCAACAGCAGGCAAATTGTTAGGTAACCCAGGTGCTTCGGATGAGTAATTCAGCAGTTCTTAAAAAGCTTTTAAAACAAGACAAAGGTAGATTTGAAGGTAACCCAGGTATTAGGGATCAGAAAGCATTTCATATATATTCTCATATATATTCTTATTATGAAATAAGTGATAAAGCCTATAAATCACGGCAAAATCCGAATCACATGCCGTATCATCCTCGACCAATATCATATCTCTGGCTTAAAGGCCTCGGGCTGATATTGGTATTTTGTGATGATACGGCATATGATAGGAATGTTTGCCATGCTTTATTTTCTATATCATCACATATAATATTCGAAGGTTTCAAAAGGAGATAAAATTGAATATGGCTTCATCTCAACTCAAATTATTTAATTTCAATATAATGATAAACAAGCCTTCGGGAAGTTTATTACTAATTGTTAACTTTAATAACGAGAGGTGATATTAAGTAATAACAATTATCACATATTTCTCTCATTGTTAACACTATAATTTTGTTGAATTAAAAACAATCCGCGAATCCTTGATCTAGTCTTTTGGACACCAGTATGATGTTATTTGTCCTGTTTCAGCGTCAACTTAACACTAGACATTTTAAAATTTATGTACGACTCATAAATATGACAAAAAGAAGATTTTCAGTTGACAAATGTGATTGTTTTGTATATCGTTGTATATATATTGTCATGGATGAAATGTGCATCGTCATTACCATTAAAAACCATCAATGATCTAATAAACAGGTAATGAAAAGGTAGTAATATCATCTCATGATGCTGGATAAGCCAATCAATTTAACACGGCTTTGATTTTCTCTTACGTATCACATCAGGGTAGCGTGATACCAGAAATATCTTTTCAAGGAACAAATAGATGAAAAGCCACAAACAAAAGAGAAAAACAAATATCCTGCACTGACGTCGACACTTTATACAGTAGGCTTAACACTATGTCGTATTTCCCGCGGTATTTTCAACATCCTCATATCCCGTAGCTGCAGTTGAAATTCTGCGAAATATATTGACACTTTCGATCGTCAAATGACTTCATTTAGGACAAATAGTTACTTCAACGCTTGCATTATTTGTGAAAAATTGTGAACATTTTGAGTACTTTTCGAAAATGATAACTATGGTATATTAACTTATATTTATCATCAACATTATATTTTTCAGCTATTTATACAATAACCAAATAACTATAATAGAACCAGGAGCATTTCAAGACCAACCAGTCTTAAATACACTGTATGTATACATTGTTTTGATAATTATTTCAAAAGAAAATGAAAACTTAATCTAAACTCAATCAGTGACAAACTATTTACTATTATCAATGAAAACGATACATTACATTTTGCTGCCAAAAAAACCCTGTAACACATGTTAATGAATTTCAGATGGTATTTAGGCTGTAAAAGAGATCGACAAAACATTTGTAGCCAAATAAAGTCTACAAAACAAAGATTCGACACAATGGTTGAAAACACATCATTGATACCAAGAATACAAAAAATATGTATGAGCACTATGCACAATAGTATGTTGATAACCTACATCATGCAGCGCTCTCATTCCTTTTTTAATTATATTGTTAAATATATTTTGGTACTGAAAACGCTAATTTGATACCATTTCATTATTAATTAAGTGTTATGATTCTAGTTAGACAAGAAATACTGGATACTGAAGCTATAATCATCGATAAGGACAAGAAATAAATTTGCCACACAGTTTATAATCTAGATTTTTTTAATCAATAAGTTATACGATACCAATTACGTGTAATAACAAATTTCAAGTTAGTTGTGTTTTACACGATGATATTCTGTATTGTATTTGGCCTGGTATAACTTTCTTAATTCGAGTGGTGTGATTAACTTAGCTGTATTTGGGAACTTTAAGGAATTTTGGTCCTCAATGCTCTTGACTTCGTACTTTATTTGGCCCTTTTGAACTTTTTTTGATTCGAGCGTCACTTTTGATTCTCAAACCTCATTGTTTGGCACATGACGTCACAAACGTCGAGTTTTTATATTTCTGACAAACGAAATCCAACTATAAAAATACCCGCAATGAATACCATAAAAAAAAAACACAAAGAAAATTTACAATGAACAAAATATTTTTAAAACAACAGCAGGCAAATTGTAAAGTAACCAAGGTGCTTAGGATGAGTACTCGAGCAGTTCTTAAAAAGCTTTTAAAACAAGACAACAGTAGATTTGAATGTAGCCCAGGTGCAAGAGATCAGAAAGCATTTCATATATACTCTCATGTTTAAATATATGATAAAGCGTATCACATAACGTATCACATGCTGTATCATCCTGGACAAATATCATTCTTCGGGCCTATAGACCCTCTGGCTGATTTTGGTATCTCGGGATGATACGGCAAATGATACGGATTTTGCCATGTTTTATTCCCTATGAGGAGTTAAAATTGTATATCTCTTCAACTCAAATTATTTAATTTCAATATAATGATAAACGAGCCTTCGGGAAGTTTATTACTAATTGATAACTTTATAACGAGGTTTGATATCAAGTAATAGCAATAATCACATATTTCTTTCATTGTAAACACTTTTTTTGAGTTGAAGTAAAAACAATCTGCGAATCCTTGATCTAGTCTTTTGCACATACCAGTATGTTGTTATATTTCCACTTTCAGCGTCAAACTTTAACACTAGACATTTTAAAATTTTTGTACGACTCATAGATATGACAAAAAAAAAGATTTTCAGTTGACAAGTGTGATCTTTTTGTATAGGTATTATCCCACCATTGATTTTCTCCTATTAGTCTTTGTTAAATTGGCACTTTTTAAAAAATTGTACAGTATTTACCTTTATTTCACCAAAGAAATACTTTGCATGTACAAAGTTTAATCCTTTCTAGTGCTACAGGGAAAATTTCACACTACATTTCATTGCAAATAAGAAAGTACCCATCACCGGAAGTAAACAATCCGATTTTTACACTGTTATTTAATGGTTACCTGCTTTGGTAACTATGTAACCTTAACTTTCCAAAATAGTTGATAAGACCATCAAATCAAAAAGAAATGATGCTTTCAGACACCTAACATACATGTTTATGACTCAGAAAAATGTAAGTGCATTAAAATGCAGGGTTAATTTTCTATAACTGTCAAATTCAAGGGAATATTTCTTTAGACCTGCTTTCGTATGCAACCGGATGTGACGTACCATGATTTGGTGGTATTACACCTATATCATTGTATATCCATTGTCATGGGTGAAATTTTCATCGTCATTACCATTGAAAACCACCAATGATCTAATAAACAGGTAATGAAAATGTCTTAATATCATCTCATGATGCTGGATAAGCCAATCAATTTAACGCATCTTTGGTTTCACTCTTTTGTATCACAAACTGTGTAGCGTGAAACTAGAAATATCTTTTCAAGGACCAAATAGATGACAAGCCACAACCAAAAGACAAAAACCATTTCCTTACTGTAAAATGTATGTAACATTATCATTATTTCGTTTCAGGTATTTGTACAGAAATCAAATAACGTCAATACAGCAAGGTGTATTACAAAATCTCCCATCGCTTACCCGTCTGTATGTATACATTTTTGTAAAATTTTATCAAGATAAAAAAATGAACTGAATCTAAACAAGAGCAGTGGCAGATTTGCTTTACTATTATCAATGATTACTATTCACGAGTTCTGTCTGCACAGTGAACCAAACAAAAACATATTGATAATTTCAATCATGCAGAGTTATAATTCCTGGTTTTCTTTTGGATTCTTTTATATATTCTATCATATTTGCAGTGTTTAAACTCGGTGTTTATTATATTCATATATTTTGTTTTGGAAAATGAGTTTTAATCAATAATTCATCGTTAGGCTAATCTGTCAGTAAAATCATGGTTTGATAAAGTTTTGGTATTAATAACTCTAAACTAATTGCAGTCTACCAGGTTGTAATAATATAAGTAGGAGAGTGTTTCAATACAAGGTATATGAAAAAGAGTGAGTTCAGAAATACTTTTTATTCATTGACACGTATTAAAATGCACTTACTATAAGTATCCGAATAACGTGTTATCGTAGCCAATTTTACGTTTGTTGCCTTTTAATTAGTAGTGAAATGAAATCTTTTTTTATTCAAGCGTTGCTGATAAGTCTTTTGAAGATGATATACGCGTCTACCGTCAAAGTTTTGGACCCTATGACAAGTTTATATTAAACAACTTATTAAAAAAACACTTTGTTTTTAAAAACTGGCAAATTATCATATAGTTCATTAGAAAATAATCTGTCAATGGAATTTGTTTTAACATCTATATACTGTTGTTGTCTATAATGAAAATTGTTAACTGACTGGCGTTATGCCCGCGTCACACTGTCCCGATTTTTATATACGATGTACACCCGAATGCGAAAATTGTAAGTTCGTACGAAGTTGGTCCCGATCTCGTTAAAACACCAACAAGTGACCGAAGCAAGTACGATGAATAACGAAGTCTATACGATGGTGCCGAAATGATATACGATAGCAAAAGATGGACATGCGATTGTTAACCGAAGACGGGTATTCAAGCTTCATATCTCAGTTGAAGCCTACACGATGGATCACGAAGGCTACACGATGGATTACGAAGGCTACACGATGGATCACGAAGGCTACACGATGGATCACGAAGGCTACACGATGGATTACGAAGGCTACACGACGGATTACGATGATGGCGCGATGGCCATACGATGTCTAAAAGACTTAGTTTATTATCCCATCGCTTACTACATGTAAGTTGCGTGTACGAAAAAAATGTTGAGGACACTCTAGAACCGAAATGCTCAAAACTTGATATGGTGTTACTCGTAAAGTATTATCTTAAGCGCTATTGACTTTAAAGTTCAAAGGTAAAGATAACAGTTGTAATACAAGGCAATATCACCCTTGTTGATACTCTAAAACCAATATGCTTCAAAAGATTTTAACCACATTTGGTATATTGTTCCTCCTTGTAATGATTTGACATTTTTTACGTTCAAGGCCAAATGTCAAGGTCATGCAGATGGACTTCTTTTTCTCCTTCAAATAGCATAATACACAAGAAATTGATTGCTCATATTTTTAACTGCTGGTTCTAAAGACAATACTAAAGGTATTTCCAGTAACTGAATGTTTAGGTTGATTTGTAAAAAAAAATAGTTTATGTATCAACTTGTGAAAGTAAATCCTGAGCCTGTAATAGCTGCTCTTCTTGTTCCATTTGAATTAATAGAAACAACGCTGTCGCCTTTCTTGTTCTCATAGAATCATATGATATAAGCTCCATGTTTTGTGAACGTCTTTCTGAACTGTCGTATAAGACTGACCAGTGCATATCGCGCATGGTACTTTAAATGTATTTTAGCGCAAAAATTAACTTACATTTAGCTGGATTTATTGCCGTCGTAGTTCCATCTTGTCGCCTCCGTACTTTTATTCGATGGCAACACGACGGGATTACGAGGTTGTCACGAAGTCGTGTTGCCATCGTAAGACCTTCGGGTAGCTTCGTGATTCATTCGTTTAGACATCGTAATGTCAAAACTGCCCGATGGAAACGATGGAAACACGAATGCAATACGATGCTCAAAGATGCATTCCCGGTGACATTACGATGGTAAGGATGGTGATACGAACTCAATACGAACCCTCAACATCGGACGCACCTTCGGGGATTTTTTAACATGTTAAAAAATTTAGAACCCTTCCCGAAGTTGTCCCCGAAGGCTAGAAAAAGTGACCGATGGTTAAAGATGGTTAAAGATGGCACAACGAATAGCCCGCTCTGGACACGATCAGTCCCGATTTTGAAAATTTCCATAATCGTGTTTACATCGGCGTAAAAATCGGGACAGTGTGACGCGGGCATTATTGGCAAATTAATATAAGTAAACTATATTTATCAAAACTTGATAATTCTTCGTTTATCAAGATAGCGCATGCAAATTTATATATATATTTATATCAGCTAACTTGGATAGATTCGACCTCATGTAAAGGAATATAAATATCTTTGATAACTAGTTATGAGTTAAACAAATTTATGTTCATAGTCTGAAACTGTTTTAACCGTCCTTCCCTACGCCTATATCACCCTGATTTGTCGCTCCGTAATTCTCGTATCAATGCTTTAAAACGAGATCATGCATTATAAGAGACGTCACAATGTCAGAGGAGAAGTTATCAGCGACGTCACAATGCAAGAGGAGACGTTATCAAGCTAAATTTTGTCAAGCGTGAAACTGTCATAGGAACAGGGAAAAGACCAGTAATAGAACGATAAACAGATAATCGTTTTTTTCTTCGTATAGATATAGTGATATATAAGCCGCTTTACACAATGTGAAACTTTCTAGCTCGTTCGCTACGCTCACTCGCCAAAAAAGTTCACAGTGTGGCTCGCGACTGATATTTTACGATATCAATGTGTAGAAAACACAATTCTTGTTTTATTTTGTATTTGAATGTTCCAGAAACGATTGTAGTCGTATGTATGCATTTGCAGTTGATCAATTTATATCATATACCGCACATACATAAAACAGTACCAGGGCTTTTTTTCCAGATATATGTACAACAATCAAATAACTACATTACAACGAGAAACATTCCAAGACCTTTCAATGCTGGACCGATTGTATGTACAAATTGTTTTTATATTTTATCATGACAAAAAAAAATCATAACAAAACTTAGTCATTGGTAGATAAGGTAAACCATCAATGTTAATGATATATGGAGATTTTAAGAAGACGAGTGTAACAATGGCACAGAATAAGAGATATGGATAAAGGCAACAGTAGTATACCGCTGTTCAAAACTCATAAATCCATGGACAAAAAACAAAATCGGGGTAACAAACCAAAACCGAGCGAAACGCATTAAATATAAGAGGAGAACAACGACACAACACCGAAACGCAACACACACAGAAACTGACCAATCATCAGACAAAACACCACGAGAATAACAAATATAACATGAAAACCAAATACATGAATTTGGGATAGACAAGTACCGTGCCACGTCTTATCTCAAAAATAAGAGAAAACACAAACGACTCAACGTTAAAATGCAACACACAGAAAAACGAACAATAATATAACAATGACCATCTTCCTGACTTGGTACAGGACACTTTTAAAGGGGAATAAAAGTGGTGGGTTAAACCTGGTTTTATGGCATGCCAAACCTCGCACTTTAATGGCAAAGTTAAATATAATATTGAAATGACAACATAATTACAGGACTACACTACAAATAAATAGGAGAACATATTAGACAAAGAAAAACATGATTAATAGATAACAAAAAGCATCAGGTTTAAAATTCAATACGCCAAAAACGCGCCTTGTCCACACAAGACTCACCAGTGACGCCCAGATATAAAAGATCGAAAGTGAAAAAAGTACAAAGTTGTACAAAGTAATGGAAGTTATTATCATTCATTGTTCAAACTTTGCCTCGCAATTTGCATTCGTGGCATAGTAAATAAACACATCACATACACCAGGATTAATATTGTGTACGCCAGGCGCGTGTTTTGTCTTAAACAAAAACATCAGTGAAACTCGGAACAACCATGTTGAAAGGCGATATGAAGTAAGAAGGAGAAGAACTCTGAGGATCCAAATTTTCGAAAGTGATGCCTAATTAAGCTGAGGTAATATTGTTTTTCAGCAGAAAAGCCTAATTATTACAAAATTAACAATAGTTTATGTGACCATAAAGTGCTGATTGCTAGACTGGTGACCACCTCAGGAAAGAAATCTCAATCAGTAGCGTCTGGCGTAAATACAAAATTTCAATCCTGGTGTCTGTCATGAATTTATTTATTGTTATGAGCATTGCAACTGTAGTGACTGTAATGCATGTCAACACAGAAGTGCTGACTACTAGACTGATAATACTCCCAGGAAGGAAACATCAATCTGTAATGCCATCGACCTAGAGTTGCGGTAAATAATCTCATCATTGATACCAGGATAAAAAAAAACTTCAGTCTGAACAAATTAAACCATACAAAAAAATGTTGTTCATCTATCTCATGCAGAACTCTCAATACTTTTTCTGGCGCACACGATTTTAATCTATGATGCTTTTTATATTATACAACTTATTAAAAATACTATGCTTTAAAGAATTGAAGAGTGATCATTTAGTTAATTAGAAAATAAACTGTGAATGAAGTTTAAAAAAAAACATATGTTAATTCATGCTGCCTCTGTTTACTAACCGGAGTCCTTGCAACGCCAATATAATTATATAATATAAACAGCAGTATACCGGTGATTAAAAGTCATTAATCGATTGAGAGAAAACAAAACCGGGTGTCAAACTTAAATCTTGGCAAAAATTTCATCTATTAGAGAACACAAAGGAACAACAGGAAAAACATGCACAATAACAAACTATTTGTATGATTGAATAACAACTGTTAATCAAAATAAGAAAAAAATGTCTACATATAAATTATAATAAGCAATTACCTTTGTGTCAAATATGTGAAACATAACCATTATTTTTTTTCCAGGTATTTGGACAGCAATCACATAACTACAATACAGCAAGGAGCATTTCAAAATCTACAAGAGCTAACCCGTCTGTATGTATTACTTGATTTATTTCATTTTAATTGGCGGAGTTTAACCCGTTCACCCGTGACCCGTCAGTATATAGGTGTTTTAAGATAAACACATCAATGATGTGTCGTGTTATGGCATTTGATCAGCGCAAAATATTTAAACACAGTATTAGTGTTTGCACAATAAATAATGAGACACAGCCGTTGATTTTCTTCTAAAGCAGTGTTAAAAACATATAAAATTTGTGACATTTTGGAATTAGTGGATATGAAAGTAAAACAAAGACAACATCAGTTGCATAACATGCATATGTCGTTATTTCATAACGTTTTGAAATACCTGTTTTCTTCCCTATATTATACATTTGAGGGGAGGAGGGGCAAGAGTGTTAGCTGCAAGTAGAATTGATCATATTGGAGGAAGAAAAACGTGGACTCAATATTTAATTTTTAAAATGTTTGTTTTATAAAATGCACAATCATAGTAATTTCAAACAGAATAATGCAATAGCCGACACTTTTAATTATTTAACCTCCTATACATTTCTAGGAATGTTTTCAGATAAAACATTGTTGGCAAGATATTTTATTTTGTAATATAGTAACAAATAAAGAACTGATGTATCAATAATATAAACCTAAATTTTTTATACTATTAAATGTCACCATTTAGTCATAATATACAACATCAGAAATATATTTAAGTTTTTATGCTATTATACTTTTTATATATATTACAGTTTGATGTATAATGCAAGTATAAATAAGAACATGTGGTATGAGTCAAAGTACGGCCTTCAACACGGAACATTGTCTCACAACGAAAAGTTATCTATACAGTTCTCCAAAATGACAACTGTTAAACTATTCTTATAATAGAAAAATCAATCGTTGACTCCTTTGAAAAATGAAATACACCTCTGAACCACATCAACAAACGACAACCACTCAAACAACAGACTCCTGGCTATGGACACGTATATAAAGATACAGCGATTTTAAATGTTTTAAGAGACACCATCCATGACTATTGTTTGAAACATTGTGTAAAATAGCCATACTATTAAATAAATATTTGAATGGCTAAACGCATATAAAGATATAACAGTTACGATACTTTAGTATGTACTAATTTTTTTTCAGCGTATTGCGAGGAAACAAATTGACATTTGTCAGGGAAGACACTTTTGAAAATCTCACTAGTTTAAAAGACCTGTAAGTACATATCTTATCAATGTTTTCATTATTTAGAGTTTTAAATATTTAATTGATATTGCTCGGAAAACTCAATGTTATGTGTCCTCCCGAATTAGACTTATCGTTGGATTTGAACATACATGTACATCACCAACGCAACTTTGAGCTATAAAGAAACTTTTAGAAACAAACATTATCAGCAAGACAAGATCTTTAATAAAGACAAATGGCAGAAATTGTCTGACTTCTAATTGGAGTTATTGTCCTTAATTACTACCATTTTTGTTTGCGTTTTGCATTATATGGCACAGGCTTTTGATAGTCGCTAGTTGTTATCCTAGAAGGATATACTCAATGTGGTTGAATACAATTACTATGATTTTGTTGATTTCAAATACTAATCTTAACTGTATTCACAAAGTTTTACTTGTTTAATCCAAGGCAACTTACACAAATATTTACCTGACTTTTCATTAATAATGTTAAACCATGTGTTAACTGTTGTTGCCTCTATCTTAAATGTTTTGGCCAACTTGCGTCATGGTCAAACCAATATTATTATGTAATACTTGATTAATGTTCACATATCAATGAAAATAAACAATTTCCTTAGTGTAAAATATATGAAACATCACCATAATTTTGTTTTAGGTATTTGAACAACAATCAAATAACTACAATACAGCTAGGGGCATTTCAAAACCTACGAACGTTAACCACTCTGTATGTATACATTTTTACAATATTCGATAACAATTTTTTTTTTATAAAACTGAATCTTAACATTAGCAGTGTCAGACTAGATTTACTGTTATCCATGATTACGATATATAATCTCTGCCATTATTAATAGGTGACTCCGATCAAATAAGATAAAACAAATGGTTGCAGTATAATAATACTTTTTCCCGTAAGCAAATACAGCTTATTGGATTTACACAATATAAATATCCAATAGATAATATACAGCATAATATAACATGTATACAAAAATTAAACAAATCAATAATAGAATTAAGCGGAGTATGACATAACGACATATTAAACTTAAATTAAACACTTGAATAACTAACCATTACGTGCTTTTTCTACAGAAAATAAATATTTTTCAAGGATGTTTAGCTCTTTAACATTTCTTACAGATAACAGTTGTACTAATTTAAAGTAGATGGTTTCTCATAGTTATAACTCTTTATATATTTACATCTGATGTCGTTATATTTATCACATTCTAAAATAAAATGATATTCATCTTCAATAGCATTTTTATTACACAAACTACACAAACGTTCGTTTCTGGCTATACTATAGTATCTACCTGTTTCTATACATAGTGCATGAACATTAATTCTATATTTATTAATATAAGATCTATACTGTTTAATGGGCGACTAAGCTTAAGTTGCATAGCGTGGCCATCTTGTAAATACTGATACAAAGTACATTTCGGCGAATTTTCAAAATTTGATAAACCTTCAGGTAATTAATTATCTATTACTCTTTGTTTAAATTCACTCAAAATAATTGACTGTTTCTAACTCTCTGTGAAAACCAAACGTCACTAAAACCATATTTACATAATATATCTCGTACTTTACAATAAAATTTAGAAAGGAAATGGTGAATTTGTCAAAGCGACAACCACCCGACCATAGAGCAGACAACAGCCGAAGGCAACCATTGGGTCTTCAATGTAGCGAGAATTCCCGCACCCGTAGGTGTCCTTCAGCTGGCCCCTAAAAATATGCATAATAGTACAGTGATAATGGACGTCATACTAAACTCCGAATTATACACAAGAAACTAAAATTTAAAATCATACAAGACTAACAAAGGCCAGAGGCTCCTGACTTGGGACAGGCGCAAAATTGCGGCGGGGTTAAACATGTTTATGAGATCTCAACCCTCCCCCTATACCTCTAGCCAATGTAGAAAAGTAAAAGAATAACAATAAGCACATTAAAATTCAGTTCAAGAGAAGTCTAATTTAGCTTGAAATTTGGCTTCACACAACTAGATTCGTACATATTTTTATATACATGTTTTAAAATAAAGTTCTATGTGTCTAACAATCTCAACCTACGTTACCAGTTTCAAATATCTATTTAGATCCAAGGGCACTCTGCCTAATTCAAAACATACCATGTTCTTTACAGTTCCTTTTCTAACTTTTAAAATTCTTTTCATATAATACAAATGCAATTTTTCTATATATTCGGCTTTATGAAAACCCCAGACTTCACTGGCATATTTCATTATACTTGTATCATAAATATCAAATAAAGATAGTAAAGTTTCTGTAAAGTTTCTATATGAAAAAAAGCATCATATGCTTTGCTAAGTAGGCTGAAAGTAGCTTTTTTACCCTGTTAATCTAATGGCTTTTGTGTTACAGAAAATATACCTTATAATGCAAAGGTTTTCTTTTTTTCTTTTTTTTTGATACAGTGACCTGTCAAATAATGATTTAACCATGCTTGAAGAAAATATATTCGAAGATCTGACGGCGCTTCAATCCTTGTAAGTTAATGTATATTCTAACATGACGACCTTAAAACGCTTTGAGTACACACCCGTGGTAAAATATGAATATATTGCTAGGGCTGTTCCTATTGTTCTCCCACGTCATATGTATTTGAATGAATGAGCTAGCCGACGTCATAGATGAACGACGTCAGAATATAAGCATTTTACGGGAAAATACACGCTTGTGAAACAGAAAATCATCACAACAAGAAATGTAAACAAACGATGCTAACATGTGAAATAAGGCAATTTTTTTTGAAGACATATCAGACATATAAGTAAATTATCATTACAGTCATCCATACATTATTGTAAATAGTTTAAGCATTTCACTAATTCAGTTTGTTCCCTTCTTTAACGCCAATTGAATAGTGCGTTTACTTATGGGAATGGCAAATATCAGCCTCCACCTAGAGCGCTTCGATCCAAAATAATTGCCGTATTTGTTCTATTAGAATCGAAATAATTCATTGAATATATCTAGATTTTACCACGGGTTGTCCCTTTATGTCGATATTTTACCCCTCGCTATCGCTCAGGGTAAAATATTTGTCATAAAGGGCCAACCCGTGGTAAAATCACGATATATTCAAGCCCCCATGAATTATTTCTTAATTATATTTATTTCTCCGTTTATTTATAAATGATTTTTAATTACAGCAATTGTGCATAAAAAAAACTATGTTTTAAGTCTTTTCATTGTGGATTTTGAAAAGCGTTCCGTATTTTTTCTAGTTAGCATGCATTGTTTATTAATACATTGATCATCATACATGCACAATTATGACGATATAAATCATTAATAGAAAGAGAGGGACGAAAGATACCAAAGGGACAGTCAAACTCGTAAATCTAAAACAAACTGACAACGCCATGGCTAAAAATGAAAAAGACAAACAGAAAACAATAGTACACATGACACAACATAGATTAGTTCATTGTTTATGTTCAAGGTGGCTTGGTTGTCTTTCTCCATTTTGAATTTTGAATTTTGAAGTAGCAGATAACAATTGGTCTAGATCTTACAAAAAATGTGCAAATTGTGCTTGTAGTATGTTATTCATGTGTAAGTCTGTCCATGTTAAAAGAGAAAAGTTTGTGTGTTATCATATTTACTGCTGTATTTTCTATAAAAAAAAATTGTAACATAAGGGAAGATAACTCAGACACAGTAATTTCATAATATAACGGGTTGTAAACTTACCTATTTTGATATGTTGCAAGAAAACAAGTCCAGTTGCCCTGTGTAAATAAAGCGGTTTCTCAAACCACGCCTCTTTTGGGGAGATTTATAATATTCATAAATAATTTGATTTGTTGACATACTGGTTCCCAGATAATATCTCTATGTTCATCTCGTATCTACATATAAATTATATTAATCAATTATCTTTGTGTCAAATATGTGAAAAATTACCATTATTTTGTCTCAGGTATTTGGACAGCAATCAAATAACTACAATACAGCAAGGGACATTTCAAAATCTACAAGAGCTATTCCGTCTGTATGTATTACTTGCTTTATTTCATTTAAATGTGCGGAGTTGAACCCGTTCACCCGTGATCTGTCAATCAGTAGGTGTTTTAAGATCAACTCATCAATGAAGTGTCGAGTTATGGCCAATAATTCGTGCAAAAGAACATAAACACTATATTAGTGTTTGCAAAATAAATAATGAGACACAGCCGTTGATTTTCTTCTAAAGCAGTGTTAAAAACATGTCACCTTTTGAAATTAGTGGAATTAGTGGATATGAAAGTAAAACAATGACAACATCAGTTGCAAAACATGCATATGTCGTTATGCTATAACGTTTTGAAATACCTGTTTTCTTCCTTATATTATACATTTGAGGGGAGGAGGGGCAAGAGTGTTAGCTGCAAGTAGAATTGATCATATTGAAGGAAGAAAAACGGGGACTCAATATTTAATTTTTAAAATGTTTGTTTTTCAAAATGCACAATCATAGTAATTTCAAACAGAATAATGCAATAGCCGATACTTTTAATTATTTTACCTCCTATGCATTCTATGAATATTTTCAGATAAAACATTGTTGGCGAGATATTTTATTTTGTTATATAATTACAAATTCCGTAAAATTATTTCATTACTACACGAAAATTGTTTCATAATATCATTCCGTTTACATTGATAATATCTATTAAAAAGGCAATGACGCCTTTAACTTAAATAGTAGCAAAGGTACAGCAACAATCGACAAGCATTACAGGCTGCTGACTTGCCACTGGGACGGAAGCAAAAAGAATGTGACGGTGTCAAAAAAGATAACTGGCACTAGACCCTTCGCGTGACCTCGGACAAAGGTGTAGCGGAACAATATGAAAACAAACTTTAAAACCAGTTAAAATGGCTTTACAGCCGGACAGAAAATTCCTTATTTGTCTGTTAAAACAACAGATTTTTAATCCGAGAATCCAGTACAATATTTAATCATCAAATAGAAAACTGAATCCTAGCTAAAGCAGTGGTAGACTAGGTTTACTATTATCAACGATTACTATATATCAGGTTCTGCCGTCTTCAAACTTAACTGTTGTTGTCCTAGAGAGTTAACTGTATATTTTCACATCGATTACGATTTTATAACATTTCATTGTATGTTTAAACAGTACCATTTCTAAGCAAAATACCAAATATACATGCTTATAAGTATAATCTCCCGGTTGATTCGGTTAACAATTTTAAAACTGTTTATTTATTTAATTGTTTATATTTGATAACACATATTCACAGTATTTTAAAGGTTTATATGAGCGTTCATAGTGATGCGCATATACTATTTATTTCTTCTTCAACACTAGTTTTTTGTACATTACCTATTAATTGGTTGACGTGTCGGTTTTTACACTGACATGATGTAATGACGGTGAAGTTTAAGCCAATTATTATCTGGTACAATAATGAAACAAAAGATAAATATTTTATCGACATATAGGGAAAGTATAGTCACCATAGATTCCATGGTATTCCTTGAAACAAGGTCATTTCAATAACAAACAAAAACAACTGATGTATCAATAATATAGCCTTACATTTTTGTACTATTAAATGTCACCATTTAGTCAGAATACACAACATCCGAAATCTATTTAAGTTTTTATGCCATTATACTGTTTATGTATATCACAGTTGTATGTATAATGCAAATATAAATAAGAACATGTGGTATGAGTCAAAGTACATCCTTCAACACGGAGCATTGTCTCACAACGAACAGTTATCTATACAGTTCTCCAAAATGACAACTGTAAAACTATTCTTATAATAGAAAAACCAACCGTTAACTCCTTTTGAAAAATGAAATACACCTCTGAACCACATCAACAAACGACAACCACTAAAACAACAGACTCCTGGCTATGGGCAAGTATATAAAGATACAGCGATTTTAAATGTTTGAAGAGACACCATTCATGACTATTGTTTGAAACATTGTGTAAAATTGCCACTTATAAAGACATACTGTTAAATAAACATTTGAATAGCTAAACGCATATAAAGATATAACAGTTACGATACTTTAGTATGTACTAATTTTTTTTCTTCAGACAATTGCGTGAAAACAAATTGACATTTGTCAGGGAAGACACTTTTGAAAATCTCACTAGTTTAAAATACCTGTAAGTACATATCTTATCAATGTTTTCATAATTTAGAGTTTCCTTCATATTTAACGTATTTCCTGATCGCAGCACCCCATTGCCTCACGGAAGAGGGCCAACTATTTACGTACTCGTATATGTACCGTATACTAGTATCCTAAATTGTGTCTTCTATATAATGAAATTTGTGTGTCTTTCTCTTATATAAATAAGTAATTGATATTGCTCGGAAAACTCAATGTTATTTGACCTACCGAATTAGACTTATCGTTGGATTTGAACATACATCACCAACACAACTTTGAGCTATAAAGAAACTTTTAGAAACAAACATTATCAGCAAGACAAGATCTATAATAAAGACAAATGGCAGAAATTGTCTGACTTCTAATTGGAGGTATTTTCCTTTAATTACTACCATTTTTGTTTGCGTTTTGCATTATATGGCACAGGCTTTTGATAGTCTCTAGTTGTTATCCTAGAAGGATATACTCAATGTGGTTGAATAGAATACTATGATTTTAGTGATTTCAAATACTAATCTTAACTGTATTCACAAAGTTTTACTTGTTTAATCCAAGGCAACTTACACAACTATTGACCTGGATTTTCATCAATAATGTCAAACCATGTGTTGACTGTTGTTGCCTCTATCTAATATATCATGACCAACTTGCGTCATGGTCACACCAATATTATTATGTTATACTTGTTTAATGTTCACATATCAATGAAAATAAACAATTTCCTTAGTGTAACATATATGAAACATCACCATAATTTTGTTTTAGGTATATGAACGACAATCAAATGACTGCAATACAGCTAGGGGCATTTCAAAACCTACGAACACTAACCAATCTGTATGTATACATTTTTACAATATTCGATAACATTTTTTTTTATATAAAACTGAATCTAAACTAAAGCAGTGTCAGACTAGATTTACTGTTATCCATGATTACGATATATAGTCTCTACCATTATTAATAGGTGACTCCGATCAAATAAGATAAAACAAATGGTTGCAGTATAATAATACTTTATTCCCGTAAGCAAATACAGCTTATTGGATTTACACAATATAAATATCCAAAAGATAATATACAGCATAATATAACACGTATACACAAATTATACAAATCAATGATAGAATTCAGCGGAGTATGACATTACGACATATTAAACTTAAATTAAACACTTGAATAACTATCAATTACGTGCTTTTTCTACAGAAAATAAATATTTTTTCAAGGATGTTTAGCTCTTTAACATTTCTTACAGATAACAGTTGTACTAATTAAAAGTAGATGGTTTCTCATAGTTATAACTCTTTATATATTTACATCTGATGTCGTTATATTTATCACATTCTAAAATAAAATGATACTCATCTTCAATAGCATTTTTATTACACAAACTACACAAACGTTCGTTTCTGGCTATACTATAGCATCAACCTGTTTCTATACATAGTGCATGAACATTAATTCTATATTTAGTAATATAAGATCTATACTGTTTAATGGGCGACTAAGCTTAAGTTGCCTAGCGTGGCCATCTTGTAAATACTGATACAAAGTACATTTCGGCGAATTTTCAAAATATGATAAACCTTCAGGTATTTAATTATCTATTACTCATTGTTTAAATTCACTCAAAATAATTGACTGTTTCTAACTCTCTGTGAAAACCAAACGTCACTAAAACCATATTTACATAATATATCTCGTACTTTACAAGTCCAATTTAGCTTGTCATTTGGCTTTACACAACTAGATTCGTAAATATTTTTATATACATGTTTTAAAATAAAGTTCTATGTGTCTAACAATCTCAACCTACGTTGCCAGTTTCAAATATCTATTTACATCCAAGGGCACTCTGCCTAACTCAAAACATACCATGTTCTTTACAGTTCCTTTTCTAACTTTTAAAATTCTTTTCATATAATACAAATGCAATTTTTCTATATATTCGGCTTTATGAAAACCCCAGACTTCACTGGCATATTTCTTATACTTGTATCATAAATATCAAATAAAGATAGTCAAGTTTCTATATGAAAAAAAGCATCATACGCTTTGCTGAGTAAGCTGAAAGTAGCTTTTTTACCCTGTTAGTCTAATGGCTTTTGTGTTACAGAAAATATACCTTATAATGCAAAGGTTTTTTTTTCTTTTTTCTTTTTTATACAGAGACCTGTCAAATAATAATTTAACCATGCTTGAAGAGAATATATTCCAAGATCTGACGGCGCTTCGATCCTTGTAAGTTAATGTTTATTCTAACATGACGTCCTTTAAACGCTTTGAGCACACACCCGTGGTAAAATATGAATATATTGTTAGAGCTGTTTCTATTGTACTCCCACTTCATATGTATTTTAATGAATGAGCTACCCAACGCCATAGAACAACGACGTCAGAATATAAGCATTTTACGGGAAAATACACGCTTGTGAAACAGAAAATCATCACAACAAGAAATGTAAACAAACGATGCTAAAATGTGAAATAAGGCAATTTATTTTTTAGACATATAAAACATATAAGTAAATTATCATTATAGTCATTCATACATTATTGTAAATAGTTAAAGCATGTCACTAATTCAGTTTGTTCCCTTCTTTTACGCCAATTGAATAGTGCGTTTATTTATGGCAATGGCAAATATCAGCCTCCACCTAGAGCGCTTCGATCCTAAATAATTGCCGTATTTATCCTATTAGAATCGAAATAATTCATGGGGGCTTAAATATATATCTAGATTTTACCACGAGTTGTCCCTTTATGTCGATATTTTACCCCTTGCTATCGCTCAGGGTAAAATATTTGTCATAAAGGGCCAACCCGTGATAAAATCTCGATATATTCGAGCCCCCATGAATTATTTCTTAATTATATTTTATTTCTCCGTTTATTTATAAATGATTTTTAATTACAGCAATTGTGCATAAAAAACTATTTCTTAAGTCTTTTCATTGTGGATTTTGAAAAGCGTTCCGTATTTTTTCTAGTTAGCATGCATTGTTTATTAATACATTGTTCATCATACATGCACAATTCTGACGATATAAATCATTAATAGATTTATTTAGTTCATTGTTTATGTTCAAGGTGGCTAGGTTGTCTTCCTCCATTTTGAATTTTGAAGTAGCAGATAACAATTGGTCTAGATCTTACATAAAATGTGCAAATTGTGCTTGTAGTATGTTATTCATGTGTAAGTCTGTTCATGGTAATAGAGAAAAGTTTGTGTTATCATATTTACTGCTGTATTTTCTATAAAAAAAATTAAAAAAATTGTAAGATTCATATTTATCAATTTTGCAACATAAGGGAAGATAACTCAGACACAGTTATTTCATAATATAACGGGTTGTAAACTTACCTATTTTGATATGTTGCGAGAAAACAAGTCCGGTTGCCCTGTGTAACTAAAGCGGTTTCTCAAACCGCGCCTCTTTTGGGGAGATTTATAATATTCATAAATGATTTGATTTGATGACATACTGGTTCCCAGATAATATCTCTATGTTCATCTCGAATCTACATATAAATTATATTAATCAATTATCTTTGTGTCAAATATGTGAAACATTACCATTATTTTGTCTCAGGTATTTGGACAGCAATCAAATAACTACAATACAGCAAGGGACATTTCAAAATCTACCAGAGCTAACCCGTCTGTATGTATATCTTGCTTTATTTCATTTAAATGGGCAGAGTTGAACCCGTTCACCTGTGACCTGTCAATCAGTAGGTGTTTTAAGATCAACTGATCAATGAAGTGTCGAGTTATGGCCAATAATTCGTGCAAAAAAACATAAACACTATATTAGTGTTTGCAAAATAAATAATGAGACACAACCGTTCATTTTCTTCTAAAGCAGTGTTACAAACATGTAAAATTTGTCACCTTTTGAAATTAGTGGATATGAAAGTAAAACAATGACAACATCAGTTGCAAAACATGCATATGTCGTTATGCTATAACGTTTTGAAATACCTGTTTTCTTCCTTATATTATACATTTGACTGAGGAGGGGCAAGAGTGTTAGCTGCAAGTAGAATTGATCATATTGAAGGAAGAAAAACGGGGACTCAATATTTAATTTTTAAAATGTTTGTTTTATAAAATGCACAATCATAGTAATTTCAAACAGAATAATGCAATAGCCGATACTTTTAATTATTTTACCTCCTATACATTCTATGAATATTTTCAGATAAAACATTGTTGACGAGATATTTTATTTTGTAATATAATTACAAATTCTGTAAAATTATTTCATTACTACACAAAAATAATTTCATGATATCATTCTGTTTACATTGATAATATCTATTAAAAAGGCAATGACGCCTTTAACTTAAATAGTAGCAAAGGTACAGCAACAATCGACAAGCATTACAGGCTGCTGACTTGCCACTGGGACGAAAGCAAAAAGAATGTGACGGTGTCAAAAAAGATAACTGTCCCTAGACCCTTCGCGTTACCTCGGACTAGGGTGTAGCGGAACAATATGAGAACAAACTTTAAAACCAGTTAAAACAGCTTTACAGCCGGACAGTAAATACCTTATTTGTCTGTTAAAACAACAGATTTTTAATCCGAGAATCCAATACAATATAAAATCACCAAATAGAAAACTGAATCTTAGCTAAAGCAGTGGTAGACTAGGTTTAATATTATCAACGATTACTATATATCAGGTTCTGTCGTCTTCAAACGTAACGGTTGTTACCCCCGAGAGTAAATTGTATATTTTCACATCGATTACGATTTTATAACTTTTCATTGTATGTTTAAACAGTACAATTTCTAAGCAAAATACCAAATATACATGCTTACAAGTATAATCTCCCGGTTGATTCGGTCAACAATTTAAAAACTGTTTATTTATTTAATTGTTTATTTTTGATAACACGGCACAGTATTTTAAAGGTTTATATGAGCGTTCGTGGTGATGCGCGTATACTATTTATTTCTTTTTCAACACTAGTTTTTTGTACCTATTAATTGGTTGACGTGTTGGTTTTTACACTGACATGATGTAATGACGGTGAAGTTTAAGCCAATTATTATCTGGTACAATAATGAAACAAAAGATAAATATTTGTTCGACATATAGGGAAAGTATAGTCACCATAGATTGTCGACATTCATCAAGTATTGTATATGGTATTCCTTGAAACAAGGTCATTTCAATAACAAACAAAAACAACTGATGTATCAATAATATAGCCTTAAATTTTTGTACTATTAAATGTCACCATTTAGTCAGAATACACAACATCCGAAATCTATTTAAGTTTTTATGCCATTATACTGTTTATGTATATCACAGTTTGATGTATAATGCAAATATAAATAAGAACATGTGATATGAGTCAAAGTACAGCCTTCAACACGGAGCATTGTCTCACAACGAACAGTTATCTATACAGTTCTCCAAAACTGTAAAACTATTCTTATAATAGAAAAATCAACCGTTAACTCCTTTTAAAAAATGAAATACACCTCCGAACCACATCAACAAACGACAACCACTAAAACAACAGACTCCTGACTATGGACAAGTATATAAAGATACAGCGATTTTAAATGTTTGAAGAGACACCATCCATGACTTTTGTTTGAAACATTGTGTAAAATTGCTACTTATAAAGACATACTATTAAATAAACATTTGAATGGCTAAACGCATATACAGATATAACAGTTACAATACTTTAGTATGTACTAATATTTTTTTCAGACAATTTCGTGAAAACAAATTGACATTTGTCAGGGAAGACACTTTTGAAAATCTCACTAGTTTAAAATACCTGTAAGTACATATTTTATCAATGTTTTCATAATTTAGAGTTTCCTTCATATTTAAAGTACTTCCTGATCGCAGTACCCCATTGCCTCACGGAAGAGGGCCAACTATTTACGTACTCGTATATGAACCGTATAATAGTATCCTAAATTGTGTCTTCTATATAATGAAATTTGTGTGTCTTTCTCTTTTAAATAATCAATTGATACTGCTCGGAAAACTCAATGTTATGTGACCTACCGAATTAGACGTATCGTTGGATTTGAACATACATGTACATCACCAACACAACTTTGAGCTATAAAGAAACTTTTAGAAACAAACATTATCAGCAAGACAAGATCTATAATAAAGACAAATGGCGGAAATTGTCTGACTTCTAGTTGGAGTTATTGTCCTTAATTACTACCATTTTTGTTTGCGTTTTGCATTATATGGCACAGGCTCTTGATAGTCTCTAGTTGTTATCCTTAAAGGATATACTCAATGTGCTTGTATACAATTACTATGATTTTAGTGATTTCAAATACTAATCTTAACTGTATTCACAAATTTTAATTGTTTAATCCAAGGCAACTTACACAAATATTTACCTGACTTTTCATTAATAATGTCAAACCATGTGTTAACTGTTGTTGCCTCTATCTAAAATTTTATGACCAACTTGCGTCATGTTCACACCAATATTATTATGTAAACTTATGTAATTAATGTTCACATATCAATGAAAATAAACAATTTCCGTAGTGTAAAATATATGAAACATCACCATAATTTTGTTTTAGGTATTTGAACAACAATCAAATAACTACAATACAGCTAGGGGCATTTCAAAACCTACGAACGTTAACCACTCTGTATGTATACATTTTTACCATATTCGATAAAAACATTTTTTTATAAAACTGAATCTAAACTAAAGCAGTGTCAGACTAGATTTACTGTTATCCATGATTACGATATATAGTCTCTACCATTATTAATAGGTGACTCCGATCAAATAAGATAAAACAAATGGTTGCAGTATAATAATACTTTATTCCCGTAAGCAAATACAGCTTATTGGATTTACACAATATAAATATCCAATAGATAATATAAAGCATAATATAACATGTATAAACAAATTATATAAATCAATGAAAGAATTAAGCGGAGTATGACATAACGACATATTAAACTAAAATTAAACACTTGAATAACTACAGAAAATAAATATTTTTCAAGGATGTTTAGCTCTTTAACATTTCTTACAGATAACAGTTGCACTAATTAAAAGTAGATGGTTTCACAAAGTTATAACTCTTCATATTTTTAAATTTGATGTCGTTATATTTATCACATTCTAAAATAAAATGATACTCATCTTCAATAGCATTTTTATTACACAAACTACACAAACGTTCTTTTCTGGCTATACCATAGCATCTACCTGTTTCTATTCATAGTGCATGAACATTAATTCTATATCTTGTAATATAAGATCTATACTGTTTAATGGGCGACTAAGCTATAGTTGCATAGTGTGGTCATCTTGTAAATACTGATACAAAGTACATTTCGGCGAATTTTCAAAATATGATAAACCTTCAGATTTATAATTATCTATTACTCTTTGTTTAAATTCACTCAAAATAATTGACTATTTCTAACTCTCTGTGAAAACCAAACGTCACTAAAACCATATTTACATAATATATCTTGTACTTTACAAGACAAATTTAGCTTGTCATTTGGCTTCACACAACAAGATTCGTACATATCTTTATATACATGTTTTGAAATAAAGTTCTCTGTGTCTAACAATCTCAACCAGTACGTTACCAGTTTCAAATATCTATTTACATCCAAGGGCACTCTGCCTTACTCAAAACATACCATGTTCTTTACAGTTCCTTTTCTAACTTTTAAAATTCTTTCCATATAATACAAATGCAATTTTTCTATATATTCGGCTTTATGAAAACCCCAGACTTCACTGGCATATTTCATTATACTTGTATCATAAATATCAAATAAAGATAGTAAAGTTTCTATATGAAAAAAGCATCATATGCTTTGCTAAGTAAGCTGAACGTAGCTTTTTTGCCCTGTTTATCTAATGTCTTTTGTGTTACAGAAAATATACCGTATAATGCAAAGGTTTGCGTTATTTCGCAAAGGTTTATGTTATAACGCAAATATTTACGTTATTTTTCAATACTTCGCTTTATGTTTGAGTGATTTCACAAATGTTTGTTAATTTTGTAAGTTTTGAAAGAAATATGAAAAAAGTGTGTGTGGCGCCAGTCCAAACGCCATCTGTTGGTTCTGAACAACTTATAATTCAAAACATTAACTAATAAATAGCATATTTGTACATCATTTAATCAAGTACTTTATTTGTTTTTACAATAAAAAGTTGTCTATTTACCACCTTATTGTAGATGACTGGCCTTAAATGACTATGTACTATCATCGTACTGGGTTGTAAATAAATACACATAGAATGATTGGCTATCACAATCAGTGTCAAACTGTTTGATGATTTTTGAATTTATATCGACAATACCCCCCTCACTTTAAAAAATAAAATACATGTTGAAGTGAAATTCAGACCAGCCTGAACCATTCTTGAACAAATAACCTCTTCTTTTCTTTAAACGATAGCTGTTCAAATGACGTTCTTTTAAACAAACATGACAACACTCACAATAAGATTTAACTTAATATATTTATATCTAAGTACGTCTGAGTCAGTGACAACCCTTCAACAGATGTACCCATTGGATCGCCATCAATGATTGTGATACATGGCTGTGTACATTATGTATATACAACTCGTCTAAACATCAACCCAACAATGTTAGATCTGTAAATTGGCTTTCGCAAATTTTTCGTTCTTCCCTCGCCGGGATTCAAGTCCATGCTACTGTGATATCATGACACCAAATCGCCTGCACTGCAACCGTCCCGATAGACCTCAGGACCACCTGGGCTCTACAAAAATAAAACTTTCAGTGACCTTGTGTTACCTTTCCTCGTCAGTTTTAATCTAGCGGCGTACTAGTTGTCACTGACTCAGACGTACGTATAAATAAAATTATTTTCTGTGACTGTATCTTACATTGATTTGTAGGATCCTTTATTATAGATAATTAAGCCGATCTGTAACAATATAAACATCTCCATGCCTTATATATCATGTAGAACGCCGCTTGATTAAAACTGACGCTCGTCAGTTTTAATCTAGCGTCGTACTACAGTACATGATATATAAGGCATGGAGATGTTATTGTTACAGATCAGCTCAATTATCTATAGTAAAGGATCCTACAAATTAATGTAAGATAGTCACAGAAAGTAATTATATTTATTAGTTCGTCTGAGTCAGTGACAACTCTACAACATATTTATCCATCGGATCGCAATCAATGATGGTGATACATGGCTGAGTACATTATTTATATACAACTCGTCTAAACATCAACCCAGCAATGTTATATCTGTAAATTTGCTTTCGCAAATTTTTGTTCCTCCCTCGCCGGAATTCGAACCCGTACTACTGTTATGTCGTGACACCAAATCGCCTGCACTGCAGCTGTCCCGCTAGACCACACGATAACCTGGTCTCTACAATGATAAGGCTTTCGCTGGCCGTGTGTTACCTTTCCTCGTCAGTTTTAATCTAGCGTCGTACTACAGTTCATGATATGTAAGGCATGGAGATGATATTGTTACAGATCAGCTCAAGTATCTATAGTAAAGGATCCTACAAATTAGAGTAAGATACAGTCACAGAAAATAATTATATTTATAAGTACGTCTGAGTCAGTGACAACTCTACAACAGATGTATCCATCGGATCGCCATCAATGATTGTGATACATGGCTGTGTACATTATGTATATACAACTCGTTTAAACATCAACCCAACAATGTTAGATCTGTAAATTTGCTTTCGCAAATTTTTGGTTCTTCCCCCGCCGGGATTCAAGTCCATGCTACTGTGATATCATGACACCAAATCGCCTGCACTGCAACCGTCCCGATAGATCACAGGACCACCTGGGCTCTACAAATATAAAACTTTCAGTGGCCGTGTATTACCTTTCCTCGTCATTTTTAATCTAGCGGCGTACTAGTTGTCACTGACTCAGACGTACTTATAAATATAATTATTTTCTGTGACTGTATCTTACATTTATTTGTAGGATCCTTTATTATAGATTATTGAGCCGATCTGTAACAATATAAACATCTCCATGCCTTATATATCATGTAAAACGCCGCTAGATTAAAACTGACGAGGAAAGGTAACACCTTTCCTCGTCAGTTTTAACTAGCGTCGTACTACAGTACATGATATATAAGGCATGGAGATGTTATTGTTACAGATCAGCTCAATTATCTATAGTAAAGGATCCTACAAATTAATGTAAGATAGTCACAGAAAGTAATTATATTTATTAGTTCGTCTGAGTCAGTGACAACTCTACAACATATTCATCCATCGGATCGCCATCAATGATGGTGATACATGGCTGAGTACATTATTTATATACAACTCGTCTAAACATCAACCCAACAATGTTATATCTGTAAATTTGCTTTCGCAAATTTTTGGTTCTTCCCCCGCCGGGATTCAAGTCCATGCTACTGTGATATCATGACACCAAATCGCCTGCACTGCAACCGTCCCGATAGACC
This sequence comes from Mytilus trossulus, assembly GCF_036588685.1. Taxonomy (NCBI): domain Eukaryota; kingdom Metazoa; phylum Mollusca; class Bivalvia; order Mytilida; family Mytilidae; genus Mytilus; species Mytilus trossulus. The sequence goes on along the minus strand of NC_086378.1, from coordinate 13,411,819 downwards.
ACAGGACCACCTGGGCTCTACAAAAATAAAACTTTCAGTGGCCGTGTATTACCTTTCCTCGTCATTTTTAATCTAGCGGCGTACTAGTTGTCACTGACTCAGACGTACTTATAAATACAATTATTTTCTGTTACTGTATCTTACATTTATTTGTAGAATCCGTTATTATAGATAATTGAGTCGATCTGTAACAATATTAACATCTCCATGCCTTATATATCATGTAGAACGCCGCTAGATTAAAACTGACGAGGAAAGGTAACACCTTTCCTCGTCAGTTTTAATCTAGCGTCGTACTACAGTACATGATATATAAGGCATGGATATGTTATTGTTACAGATCAGCTCAATTATCTATAGTAAAGGATCCTACAAATTAATGTAAGATAGTCACAGAAAGTAATTACTGTATATTTATTAGTTCGTCTGAGTCAGTGACAACTCTACAACATATTTATCCATCGGATCGCCATCAATGATGGTGATACATAGCTGAGTACATTATTTATATACAACTCGTCTCAACATCAACCCAACAATGTAAGATCTGTAAATTTGCTTTCGCAAATTTTTTGTTCCTCCCTCGCCGGGATTCAAACCCATACTACTGTGATGTCGTGACACCAAATCGCCTGCACTGCAGCCGTCCCGCTAGACCACACGACCACCTGGTCTCTACAATTATTAAGCTCTCGCTGGCCGTGTGTTACCTTTCCTCGTCAGTTTCAATCTAGCGTCGTACTACAGTTCATGATATGTAAGGCATGGAGATGTTATTGTTACAGATGAGCTCAATTATCTATAGTAAAGGATCCTACAAATTAGAGTAAGATACATTCACAGAAAATAATTATATTTATAAGTACGTCTAAGTCAGTGACAACTCTACAACAGATTTATCCATCGGATCGCCATCAATGATGGTGATACATGGCTGTGTACATTATGTATATACAAGTCGTCTAAACATCAACACAACAATGTTAGATCAGTCTGTAAATTTGCTTTCGCAATTTTTTTGTTCTTCTCTCGCCGGGATTCGAACCCATGCTACTGTGATATCGTGACACCCAATCGCCTGCACTGCAGCCGTCCCGGTAGACCACACGACCACCTGGGCTCTACAATAATAAAGCTTTCGCTGGCCGTGTGTTACCTTTCCTCGTCAGTTTTAATCAAGCGTCGTACTACAGTACATGATATATAAGGCATGGAGATGTTTTTGTTACAGATCAGCTCAATTATCTATAGTAAAAGATCCTACAAATTAATGTAAGATACAGTCAGTGACAATTCTACAACATATTTATCCATCGGATCGCCATCAATGAATCCATTGAAAATTACGTTCAAACCTATTAATGCATTGGAGATAAGCCGCAATTTTTATACGTGTGCATGTAAAACAAATTTGGTTGTAGAAGGGTTTAAAAAAACAGCACAAACAACATTTTCCAAAAGACCAAAAAAGTGAAAAAGTATATTGGAACAAAACGCATTTGACTAACAGGTCGAATATATAAATATATATATTTATAAAAGTCTTTAAAAAGGACCAACCAGCAAATTTACTATGTACCGAATCGTCTCGAATCAAATACACATGGTATTTGTCGCCAGTAAAGAACGTTCATATCACATGATATTTGTCACCAATTTAGTACATACATATACACATGATACTTGTCGCCAATTACTTACATATAATACACCTGATATTTGTCGCCAGTTACGTTCATACTTATACACATGATATTTTGAGTACACTGAACATGCTGAATATCGACACTATTGTATCATCCATTGTTGGTGTGTGGGTTTATTTCAGAATGCAATTAATTTATCTGTTTTCACTTATTTCAGTGCAGTGCAAGTTATTTGTCTGTTTTTACTTGTTGAAGTACATGAATAAACATCATTTCATCATTTAACTATAATTACACATATAAACTACTACTTTAAATTCCACTGCTGGTTGACGTTTCGTCCCCGAGGATATCACAAGTCAAGTAGTCAACACTTCGGTGTTGACAATATCATGAATATAAATATCAATATATAAGATCATTTTTATCCTGTTTACATAGTTATGAATTATTCTAAGGATTTTCTTATTCCAGAAATAAATTACCTTAGCCGTCTTTGGCAAAAATATTTGGAATTTTTGGTCCTCAATGCTCTTCAACCTTATAGTCGTTTTGCTTTATAACTATTATGATGTGAGCGTTACTAATGAGTCGTATGTAGACGAAACGCGAGTCTGGCGTATTAAACTATAAGTCTAATACTTTTGAGAACTATAAGTTCCATTGTCGAGTTATGTTAACTGGATGTGAACCGCATGAACTGGATAGTTTAAGAAGAATAAAACAAAAATGGATAAAACATACCGTTTTCCTTACATAAATTACAATTGTTAACTATAAGAAGAAAACAACGACACAAAAAGTGAACAAAAAACAAACGACAATTAAAAAAGAAATTGTGTATTTTTAAAACATTTGAAGCAGAACAGTATGTAAAAGTATATTATTTCTGTTGTTCCTCGAACTTCATGTACATATCACCCTTTGCCATTATGGGTTTTTAATGGTAAATTGATAATTGTATTCACAAATTAAGACGGAGGGACTATGTCCATGCTACATGAACACTGCGAAAAAAAAGATTTCAAAGTTTAAATGTATCGTTTCTTTTTTTAGGTATTTAAGTGACAATCCACTGACATGTTGTGAATTGTTACACCTAAAGTTATTTCTACAAAATCAGACTATTGGTGATGCAGGGGCAATGTGTCATGGATCAAGCATAATGCTGGTTGACTTTAATTTCACAAATTGCACAGGTACAAAATACTATCATTAGAAAAAAAACAAATAACAGTGTTTTATCTAAAAAAAATCTTTTCTAACCTCAGTATGTAAGTATGTCAGAATATGCCAGGCAAACATGTATGGAGAAGAAAAACCTTTGTAGTAAAAAGTTGAACAAATTTTATCAATGTTTGAAATAAGAATTAATATGATTAGAGAACATTACATGTTTATAGCGAAGTCATAATTAACTATAAATACCTCCATGTGTGATTTGGTTAGCGGTGGCGATGTAGCACACAGGCCATTAGTAATAAGTAAAAAAAACTTCAAAATGTAAATAAAAATTCAAGTGCAAAACCGAACAGTATTTAGCGTAAAAGTACAACATTTTAACAATTATATACTATTTGTATGGCCCCGCAACGCAGTTGTCGGTGTCATAAAGTTTTACCCTTGTCCGTCCTTCCGAAATTCTGTTATTCCATAATTACGTCATTCCGTCATCCCGCAACAAACAATTATACTGAGTTTTTTTCTAAACGCCTTCAAAATTTGGGCGAATTTTGGTATGTGAACTAAACAAGAAGAGTTACAGATCAAGTTTGAGTTTTGCCGAAATAACCTGCATATAAATAAACATCAATCAATTTAACATTTTTTTACAGCACAAGAAAGTGACGTCATAACAACAATGGAAACAACGACTGGCGCTCTAGCATCAACTCCGAATACTGTTGAAACTACAGAAATAACAACAAGTAAGTATGACGTTTGCAGAAAGTGAGAAAAAAAAATCTGAACTCTATAGAAAAATTCAAAACGTAAATTACTTCATCAAAAGCTTAAACATCAACGAATGAAAAACAACTGTCATATTACTGACTTGTCATAAATGTCATATGAGTATCAGTGTCCTTTTTCAGTGAAAACAAACATCAACAATACCACCAGTAAAATCTGTTAGATAGCAAACTTGTCCATAGGTCTTATCAGATCAAGCAGACCTGTCCACAGGTCGGATCTGGTCCGGTCAAGCATACATGTACACATATATCTGGTCTTGTCCGGTCAATCAGACCTGTTCGCAAGTCTGGTCTGGTCCAGTAGACCTGTCCACAGGTCTCGTCCGGTCAGGTCTGTTCTGGTCAAGCTGACATGTCCGCAGGTCTGATGTTTTCTAGCTGACCTTTCCTAGGAACAGGTCTGTTCTGTGAAACTTGTCCTCAGGACTGGTCTGCAGCATTCCGTAAAAAGCAGACATGAAGTCTGATGTGCTAGGTATTAAGTTAAATTACAGGTCTGCTAAACTGTTCCGAAGTTAACCTATAGAGCGGTCGTTAGCACTGCCTTAAATTACTTGTTATTAACAGATTAAGCCTGCGCACATCTGTATTCATTTCCTTAAAATTCAAACGGCGAAGTGGACTCTCTCGTCACTGAGCGATCGTCGTCCGTCGTCGTCTGTTGGCTTTTACAAAAATCTTTACATCTGAAACTTCTGAACGACATAATACAAAAATAAGACTAATTTGTCCTTATGATATATAGCTTTAAAATGTATCTGATGATCCCACTCATTTACCAAATTAGCCACAATGACTAAAAGTAGAACATCGGGGTAAAATGCAGGTTTTGGCTTATATCTCTGAATCAAAAGCATTTTGATAAAATTTGACATTGGGGTCAATCGGTCACTCTAGATCTATCTGCCGTTAAATTTTAAGACACATCAGACACCCTTTGTTGGTTTCCTGCCCCGGAATAAATAATTTTGAGTATATTTTGCAGTTGTTGGTTATTATTTGGAATATTATAACATATATATATTAATCATAAACAGCAACACTGTTTAGCAAAGTCAGCTCTATAAATAAATCGGCGTGATCAAAATTTTGAATTGGCCCCTTCCTGGGTGCTTGTCCTTATTTCACAACTTTTCGCATTTTTTTGGTAATTTTTTACAAAAATGTTGTCCTCATGAACTACATGTGTACAGAGCCAAGATCATTATAGATAGATATAACAGTAAACAACAAGGAGGTTGGGTATGGTGAAATTACAAACTAGTCACCGCTACTAAAACAGAATTTTGTAATAGTTTCTATTCTTGACTATAATATGTGTCCTTTCTTGATTGTGAATAATTGATGTGTGTGAAAGAAAGAGTGTAATGTTTATACGGAAATGTGTTTGATTGATTTGATTAAGAATAAACAGTGTATACCAAACTAAGAAAAGATGTTATTTAAGAATTGTAGGTATATGATATTCATTGTAAAATAAACCAGAACAACTTGATTACTTTTTGGCTGCTTAGTTTTCATGGCAAATAAATTTTCTTCAAACAAATAACACTAATTGTCAACAATTTACAGTAAGTTGAATATCAAACATTGACGGGTGTTCCAGTCGGTGTATACAAATTGTATCTGATGGGTTAACCAAATAGTGAATTTCGATAAATCCGCCATCTCAATAATCAATTAAGTCCAAACAAGTTCTACCATGACGATTGTTCAACGATCTTCTTATGTACATGGATAGAATGTCCAAAATATTTATGAAAACTGCAACCTGCAAAATTAATTCAGAAACAGCAGAAATATGTTTAAAGGAGGGAATTGGAGGGGTTTTCCGTCCGACTCTTGAATGATTTTTCAACAACATAGAATATGGTACATTGAAAATGTCTTTTTATGTCTATTTTGATTTAAAAGCAAAAAACTCGTGCTTACATTTAGCGCACAACATAACGGCTTTGAGTAAAATGTAGACATTGTTTGTATAATTTTTACCTGAACATTATTAATGATAACGATGTGTAAAAATTAACCTTGTTTGAATTTGACAAGTAATATAAATAAAAAAATTTAATAAATGGATGTTTAAATCATATTAATACACGCATAGACATAGGTGAGAGACACAGGTTATTCAGGGCCTCTTGGTTTTTGCCTTGGGGTTCAGTATATTTGTTTTATCTTTTTAATACCAATACCCATACATATTTTTAAGATTTCGATTTGTTAATGATGCGTCGTAATATATTTATAACCGGTAGTTACTAATTCGTATATTCTAGTGTTGGTGATAGCACGATGTCCAATACTTGATACAAGTAGCATATATTCAATGAAAGCATGGGAAAATCTACATTCTGGCTAAATTTGATCTATCTTAGTTATATACACTCATACAAAAACTTAGGTTTAGGTTCAATGAATGTTGCTTTTTTTTTTCGATTGTGTTCTGTTTCGTTGATAAATGTAAAAAAAATATCTATTGTGTGTTCATAATAAGTGTTGGTTATTAATACAAATATAAATTATTTTACAGCAGGAGATAATTCCCCTTTGAATACTACCAAAAGTTACGTCAGTCCCAGGTCTGGTGAGTAAATTTCTTTGATAAGAAACTTATTCTTTCAAGGCTGGCGGTTTAACATGGTCTGTTATAACATCACGGAATCAATCCTTCTTTTGTGTGCTGGATTAATGCTGCAGTAGCTTAATTTTTAATTAGAAGTTTTCACCGTGTTTATAATTTGCATTAAAAAAAGGAAACGTTTTCTTGACATGAATATTATTGCACTTAATTCAGTGGTTTGCTGTTTTTGCATTCAAAAAGAGGGACGAAAGATACCAGAGGGACAGACAAACCCATAGAATGATAATAAAATGACAACGCCATGGCTAAAACTAAAAGACAAACATACAAATAATAGTACAAAAGACAACCTAGAAAATTAAAGACTAAGCAACACGAACCCAACAAAAAAATGGGGGTGAACTCAGGTGCTCCGAAAAAGTAAGCAGATCATGAATTGCATGTGGCACCTGTCGTAATGTTTATGTTATTTCAAATATGGTAAATCGTCTATTTCGGTAGGTTAAATTAATGAAAAGGGAAGTGTATTGTAGTTTCCACATAAGGAACATATCCGGTATCATCTGTGAAACAGTTATTGTATAGCTTTTATATATACATTTTTATAATATGACTATAAATTTTCTGTGTTCTATTTGGCTTATATTATAAGTAATCCTCTTTTGATAAATCATTATATTCACCCCGGCTAAACCGAAAAGTGGTTTATATAAGATTTGGAAAAACGTCCTTGTACCTACATTTTTTTTATTTTTTTTGTTGTAAAAATAGATGTTCCAAGGCAACGTCAATGCCGTTTGTTTTTTACGTCATGTTATGTAAATTCTTGAGGGTTTTTATTCTTGTTTTCGGTGTAAATTTTACTCCTCTTTTTGTTTTTGTCGTATTTGGGTTTATTTCTTAATAAGTTTTATTAAATATTCAGCTTAATACAATTGGCGATGATATATTTTTTTAAAAGGCAAGGATTGGTTGTAAATGTAGTGAATATCCGAGCAAATACAAGAAAATTGTTTAAGAATAAGAAGACATATATTAAAGCAATTGTTAACTTTTGATTTCAATTGGTACTAAAATTTATCAACCTCATCAATAGTCAATAATTATATGATAATAAAAAAAGAGATCAATCTATTTTTCGAACAGCTTAAAAGGACAATATGATATAGACCAACCATTATATATTTTTAGTTGAAAGACTTTGCACAAACACGTGATATTTTAGCTTTTTGTGTTAAGATGTAAGTCTAAATGTAAAAAATATATCTGAAACAAAATGTTGCCTAGTATTGCAGTCAAAAAAATATCCTTATCTTTTTCAGAAGACGACTATTCAGGTATTATAGCTGGAACAGTAACTGGTGTTTTTGTAGTACTTTTTGTTATTGCATTCGTTGTAATACGAAAATATTGTTGTGCATCTGCTGAAACAAGATTAGTACACCCATCGATCTAGTTGATACATTGCGATCCAGTTAGCAAGTTAAACATCTAATGCAAATAGCTATTACAGAGAAGATTTTCAAGCGGTAATTGATTTTTAGAATACCCGTAACTGAACTTTCTTTGGTTAAATTACTTTAAAAAAATCTAAAAATACAAAAGATTTTTTACATTTTTATTAAGAAGGTTTAAATCATTATAATATTGTGTTTTTTATCATATACTTTTGTTTTATTAGTCATAGGACGAGTGTTTTTCATGCTAAATGAAATTAACATTTGACTTTGGTTGACTTTTGAAAGGAGTTTGAGCTCAGATAATGTATGATTTAAAAAGAAAGAGACGACGATAAAATATAATACATTATGCGGCGTCCTTGTTGCACAACACAAAATCTAAGGATCCAATAAATTCAAAGTAAAATTCGAAACAACAATTAGCTATAACAAAGTTATCTTTACGAAATATCCTATTCATTTTTAAATCTTGTTTGCATTTTGTGTTTTTGTCATGTATCATGCTTCATTTGTTTCGTAACTTTGAAATTATAACAACACTTATGGCAAAATTCCTGTGTATATGTATTCATTATCACATATCTGTTCGTGTTTATAATTGCTAAATACGTTAGACATTTTTGTGATATAATGAAGTTCTAGAAATGTTTTTCTTTATCATGTTTATTCCATATTCCATATACGACTTTTCAAACGAGCACTGCCGAATGATGCTGAAAAGGACAAATACCTCATTTCCTAGATACATATTTTACAAATATGTTTATATCTATTTAGATAATTCATGCATTCCTGGTTTAAGAATTTCTTATCACAATACATTAAAAAAAATGCGTCCGGTTCACAAACTTTGTATTTTGTAAAATTTGAAAAATCAAAATTGCCGTAATCAAATCAGTTTCTAGGAAATGATGTATTTGTCATTTTCAGCATCATCTGATTGTGTTCGTTTGAAAAGTCATATTTCAAAATGATGAATCAAACATTATTTTATACTACTCAGTTTGCTTCTATGAATCAAATATTATTTTATATTACTCCGTTTGATCATATGAATCAACCACTATTGTATACTACTCAGTTTGATCCTATGAATCCAACATTATTTCAGACTACTCTGTTTGATTATATGAATCAAACATTATTTTATACTACTCAGTTTGATCCTATGTTTAGCCATTTTTTTTTTATCAGATAATTTTAAGATATAATGATTTCATTATAATATATATTATGTTTTTTTTAAATATTTGTAAAATTTAAATTATGTTTTTGTTGTTTACTTTAACATAGATCATTTTTAGGTGTTTTTAGTCTTTTAATATTGTAAACTTATATTCATGTATTTGTTTATAATGACACATTTGTATTATCGAGTAGCGATCCGAGTTCTTAGCGAACCCATTTGACGTCGCTCTGTACTTGTACACCCGTCAATATTTTATTGTGCAATTGAAAAATTTTGCATTCTTATTTTTCGTTTTTGCTAATGAGCTTTTTAACTATATGCATTTTAGTTTTTTCTTATTTTTTTTTTTTTTTAAAGTTGCTAAGATATAATCACAATGCTCACTGCTGTATCCCTATTTTTGACATTTTTATCAATAATGTATTCTTGTTTTATTCTCACATGTGTCTCAATATAATGACATTTAATGCAATTGTCATGCAATACAGAGGTTAAGCTAGATATAAAACTAGTTGAATCCATATTTTTTATATTAATGTTTATACCAAAACAGGAATATAACAGTTGTTGGTCCGTTTCTGTGTGTGTTACATTTTAGTGTTAAGTCGTTGTTCTGCTCCTATAATTAATGCGATTCTCTCGGTTTTAGTTTGTTACTCCGATTTTTTTTTTTTCATAGATTTATGAGTTTTGAACAGCGGTATACTGCTGTTGCCTTTAGTTATCCATTTGTTTAATGTATATGAGATTTCGATTTTCTCATTGTATAAAGGACTTTCTGTGTAGAATTTTTCTCAGAGTTTATACCGTAATAATTTTTTTTTTATCTTGTATATATTTATTCAACTTCATCTCATCATCTCATTTTTACAATATTTACATATGTAATAGAAAACATCAAGTCCCTATACTCTTTGGCTTCCTCATTCTTACCCTATCATTCATTTTAAATTTTTTAAATTTTTTATCTCACACACGGTTAAAATATTATCTCAAAGTATTGTCAGACAATTGAATAGTTATTAAACATATTAAATCTAATATCTAAAGTCAATATTTTCCATAATAGTAAAAGTGTCTTTATCAAAAGTCAAAGATTCACATAACGCATATACGGCTGGTTGTATCCATTCCAGTAACGCAAAACAATGAACTCGATGTTATTTTGTAAATATGACACGATTTGTGGAAATACATTGTTTTGTCTATAAAAAAAATCAATTAAAGCATAACCATAAAAACACTATCATACAAGGTACACTCATCTCTATCTCACATTAGACTTATCAAATAAAAAATAAAAACATACATTATAAATTATGATTTTTTACATAGTTAATCATTTTTTCAATTCCGTAATTTGCCGTATCAAGTCAAAAAAATGGTTTCGGTCACATCCTCAAATTCTTTTAATACCAATTGTTCATAATGTTCATAGTTGTAATCATCTTCGTACATTGTTCTAATCTGCATTCTATCCGTTTCATACACAATTAATAATTTCCTATTTTGAACCTTTCCGATCAACAAATCTCGGCCAGCTCGACTTTTTTTAAAAACTATTTTCCCAAAACGTTCGTGTAATAGTTGTGGCGAAATAACAGTATCTAAATTACACTTTTCTTTATCAATAATCGTTCGATTGGGTTTTATTTTTGGAACTATTGTTTTCTCTACATCTATAATTGGATCTAACTGGTGTGTAGGTAAGTCGATAAACCGGTTAATCAAGTCACTATCTATATTTACAGACGATCGTTCTATATTGTCACCACACTGTGTTGATGTATTTTCAGAGGCACAAACGGGTTCATTTTCACATTCCATACTGGGTTCATCATTGTTAATATTCGTAATTTCATTTTCGTTTTCTATAGTAATATCGTCTAATGTATCTAAACGGGTAACTTCTACATTACTGTTGCTTTCATTGTATTCCCGTAAACGTTTATTGTCTCTTCTTTGTGCTGTCCCTGATTTACGCTTCACTTGTTTATTGTCAGATTTAGCAAACATAATAGATATTCTGGCTTGTTCATTGTCACCGTGTACACTATATGTAATTGAACCAAATTCTTCACACGCACTTCTTATGGCACTCAATAAAAATTTCGGTAACTTATCCATATTCATCTCAAACTAATTGTCAAAATTTTATTAATGATAAAATAACCTTATGGCGCCTCCAGCCAGATACATTTATTTATAACTCGACTTTACAAATGTTTATTTTCCTAAATAGTTCAAAATCACTTACTGTCAACAAGATTCGAAAATATATTCCATTTTTCCTGCTGGGATATCCAAGCAAAACCTTAATAACACAAGTTTTTTTCCGCTTCTCAGAAAGTACGTGTAACCACTTCAAAAAACCATTTATACCGTAATATTCATTGAAATTCTATATATTTTAAACTTCAGGTAGATACATGGTATTCCATCATCTTGGATTGCATAACCTCAGTTAAACATCGGTCTATTATTGCACAAATCTGTAAATGTTTAGAGATATTTGTAATTTAATAGTTAGACTTCTTTTTTATATGAATACAACTTAGTGATTTATTGTATTATGCAAAATATTTAAACGAATTTCATTTTCTTTTTATCTAGAATCATTTTTTTATCAAATTAGCTGTTTTAGGAGAGATTATTCTCTTAGTGAAAAACTTATACTAGACTAACAGAGATTTTTTTCTACTTTTACTTGGAGCAGGAAAACAAATTATGTGACAACATTTTGTCTTTTTCTTTTCTTAAAACATGTAATAAACCTTATATTCTCACAATTCATTTCAAAATTCTATCTCATGGCAAATTTTTATGCACACAAATGGTTTTTTTCAGGAACAATCTAGCAAATTTATGCACTTTTCAACAATTCATAGCTTGAGAAATAGCAAGGTGACCCATACTTCTGGTTGTATATTTGAAAAAAGGATAGTACAATCTTCATTTCGGCAAATTATAAGAAAATATTGTCTCAAAAAGTAATAATGAAAAAAAAACATATGGAATAATTGTTTCCTTTTTTGGACAGGTTTATAAAACAAATAATATGCCATCGTCAGATTTTCTTAAAATTACACATAGATTTAATATCATTAATGATGGTGTGAAAAATCTTGTTGATGGCAAATTTTGACTAAAAGATTTTTTAAAAGCATTTAAGAGTATTAATCTATGAAAAATTTTATTAGCAAATAATCATATTACACAGACAAAAATGCTATTTTTCGTAATATAGACTTAAAGAATTGTGAGATACACTAAAAAAACTTTTATGGACGAATTGTTTCCAAAGAAACAACATTTTCCAGAAAAAGATTTACCTACATGTTTCAATTTGAATTTAGATAAAGTTTATGCATTTGCTTTTTGTACAATACAATATTAATAAAAAAAAATCAGAAGCCTACTGCATCTATACTGTCGAACTAGAGATAAAGGATACTACAGATACAGATAAGTCGGCTTCAGATCTTGACTTACATCTAGAAATTGACAACGAGGGTCGGTTGAAAACAAAACTTTACGACAAAAGAGATGATTACAGTTTTCCAATTATAAACATTCCATTTCTAAGTAGCAACATTTCAGCAGCACCTGCATACGGGATATATATCTCCCAATTGATACGATATTCCCGTGCTTGCATTTCCTATCATGATTATCTTGATAGAGGTTTGCTGCTCACAAGGAAGCTATTAAACCAAGAGTTCCAAATAGTGAAGTTAAAATCATCCCGTCGTAAATTTTACGGATGCCATTACGAGTTGGTTGACCGTTATGAAATAACCGTTTTACAAATGATATCGGATATGTCCCTTACGTCGTAACTACAATCCCCTTCCCTTTTACGAATTTGACCTACCGAATCACCGGATTTTTTATCACATGAGCAACACGACGGGTGCCACATGTGGAGCAGGACCTGCTTACCCTTCCGAAGCACCTGGGATCACCCCTAGTTGTTGGTTGGGTTCGTGTTGTTTATTCGTAAGTTTTCTGTGTTATGTCATGCGTACTATTGTTTGTCTGTTTGTCTTTTTCATTTTTAGCCATGGCGTTGTCAGTTTGTTTTAGATTTACGAGTTTGCCTGTCCCTTTGGTATCGTTCGTCCCTTTTTCATACTCGATCTATGAATGATGAGCGAAATGAGTGGCAACTTTCAGTCTATTTATTTCAGCAGTGCGCAAATGAAACATCAAGTATCTTAACAAATAAAATATATACATGTACTATGGTTAATGCAAAAACATTGGTTTTATAATATTATTGTTTACACTTTCAAAAGAAGCAGGATAGATTTCAATTTAATCAATAAAATATTCGTAACACATCACTGTTGATATGAGTCATTTCTCTTTATTGTGGGTTAACGCCTTTTAAGGTGGCACGGTAGTATTTCCATCCCAAAAATTATGTTGCTTTTTTGTGTATCCTACTTAGGTCAATGTATCTAAACAGTGTACAGTGAAACCTGAGTGAACCGAATCCTGATAAAACCTTATTTCAGTTTAAACCGAACAATTTTCAAAGTCCCACAAAATTTCCCTATCAATTAACGTTAATATAACCTGAAAAACCGAACCCTGTCAACACCAAATTCCGAACAGTTTTTGAAGGCTCGATAGTAAATATGTATTTAAAAATTACCTGTCAAAATCGATCAATAGCAATCAAAACAAAAAAGTATTTATAATTATTTGCATGATTTAATTAAACAAACACAGGATGACAGAGTATCCCCGAGGGTATTTGATGTTAAATTAACTGGTGAGTTGTTATGACAAACTAATTAGTATGTTTGTGTCCATGTATTCATGTGTTCGTAGATAGTAGATGTTGTTGTGTCCTGTTAAATTGTTATACGATGATGACTGATGTTCCCATATTTTGACTATTTTATTGATTGTGACTGTTTATTTAACGCATCATGTAAATGTAACGGAATTTGATGAGACTGTTATTAAAGTGAGAGGGTTAGCGCTATAGAACCAGGTTTAATCCACCATTTTCTACATTTGAAAATGCCTGTACCAAGTCAGGAATATGACAGTTCTTGTCCATTCGTTTTTGATGCGTTTTGTTTTTTGATTTTGCCATGTGATTATGGACTTTCCAAATTGATTTTCCTCTGAGTTCAGTATTTTTGTGATTTTACTTTTTTCAGTGATCAAATGATTTAGGTTGTAAAGCAACGTTAAACTGGGCAACTGCCCCCATCGCCGTAAATGACAAGAACGGAACTTTCCCTTAGATTAATTAAATGCACGTTACTCAAATAATTATCATAACTGCCATTCTGTAGCTAAACTGTTTAATTAAGTCATAGTTTTAAAGTTTTAAAGCCTTTCACTGGATTCGGAAGTCTTGCAACACGACAAAGTCAATGGCTTTCGATTGCCGGGTTCCCTTTAGAGGCCCTATATATTTGACTCGTGTGTACAATGAAGATCTCGATTCAAATACGGAATCGTCATTTGACAGTGACTTGGAATATGAATTGGTCAGTGAAGTAATGGATGAGAAAATAAAAAGCGAAATTGCTCCAAGTCGGACATCATTGAACGATTTATGCAATGTAGTTTTACAACGACGAGCATGAATGACAGTATTGTTTGATTTATAAACAAAAATGTAGCAATTGGTCTATCTTTATCTACGTAGATAGATATAGGAAGATGTGATGTGAGTGCCAATGAGACAACTCTCCATCCAAACAATTTTTACGCTTACATCTATATCAACACGAAAATAAATAGTCGTCTGTTGTGTCACCTACTATCCCTTGTCAGTTAATGCCAAACATTTTTTGATGTCGACTTCCGTTTACCTCTACAATCCGAAAACTTGTGAAAACCGAACAAAAAGTCCCGTGGGTGTTCGGTTTTGACAGGTGTCACTGTAATTGGACAAAAAATATAGTATCATCTGAACATACTTTCTGCGTTGTTTACTCTTTTAGTTTTCTATGTTGTGTCATGTGTACTATTGTTTGTCTGTTTGTCTGTTTTATTTTTAGCCATGGCGTTGTCAGTTTATTTTAGATTTATGAGTTTGACTAACACTTTTGTATCTTTTGTCCCTCTGCTCAAACTGAGGAATGAATCAAGTGTAGAAAAATATGACATAATTTTACATACAGATGAAAATGATTTTTGTTTATTATTTTTTTTGAATTTGTATTCAGTGCACCATAAAAGACCTAAAACCTACTGGCCTTAGGTTTTTGAAAATAGTAAAAAAAGTAAACGGTCATGATACATTTTGAATAGTAAAATAAAAGTACTTCAGTTAACAGTGAATGTAGATTTTTTTTTTTTTTTTTGCAGTGTTAGAAAGTGGTGAAAATTCTAAAAGGCTATTAATATCTCTTATCGGCTAGGAACTACTAGCGTGCCACCTATAAATGAGTGAATTTAAGTAACCCGAATAATTTCAGTCGTTTTATTATAAAACTAATTTCCGATTGCTAAAGACCGTTAGTAGGTTCAAAATTATTCGAGTTGACATTTAGTAGCTTCTTTTGGGCCATTTGGATATCTTTGAAATCAATATTCTTGGTACCTCTTAGATCAAAGACTGGAAAAATTTGCTCGAAAAGCATGAAGAAGAAAATTTATAGATAGTTTTAGATATTTATCTTTAAAAGTCGGACACACGATTACTTGAAAGCAAAATTAATTGTATAAACTGTTTGCAAAGGTACATATTTTTCGAAATACTATGGATTTCTTATCCCAGTCATATATTACCTGGGTCGTATTTAGCACAATTTTTGGGAATGTTGGGTCCTCAATGCTCTTCAACTTTATACTTGTTTGGCTTTTTATTTATAATCAATAGTTATCAAAAGTACCAGAATTATAATTAAGTACGCCAGACGCGCGTTTCGTCTACATAAGACTCATCAGTGACGTTCAATCAAAATGTTTATAAAACCAAACAAGTACATAATTGAAGAGCACTTTGGGGATCCAAATTCCATAGCGTTGTGCCAATTACGGCTAATGTAATGTATGCCTGGGATATAACAATGAACTTTTTAAGTTTTTGACAGCCACTTTGAATCCCCACATTTTCTACCTTGGTTAATATAATATAAAAAAGAAGATGTGGTATGATTGCCAATGAGACAACTATCCACAAAAGACCAAAATGACACAAACATTAACAATAATAGGTCACCGTACGGCCTTCAACAATGAGCAAAGCCCATACCGCATATAGTCAGCTATAAAAGGCCCCGATAAGCATGACTTAATGTTTCATCCAGTTATTAACATCCATACATTATTACAAACACTAAACATTTAAAGTTAAGAAATAGTAGATCTTATTATTTCAAAATCTGTACAAAAGCTTTTAAGAGGAAGTCTTCCATATAATTCTGTCAATTATGTTGTTTGTCTTGACTAGCACCTGTCTTTTTAAATACTGAATATATATTGAGAATTGTCAGTTTTCCTATCGGAGGTCGTTGGTTTTCTTCGGGCGCTCTACTTTTAAAAACTGACCGCCATGAAATATCCAAAATATGCATTTGAATTGTTGTTAGAACGCCAATAATTAATCAATTGATCCTTAAATTCAGGTATCATTATAATCAAAGACAAAGTACTTAAAAAATAACTAATTAAGTAAAGTGTAATTATATTTTTCTTGGAGATGCGTCCTCATAAATTCCATTTGATACAATTGTACGGAAAGGTGTAAAGTACTATCAAAATGATGCATCAGTTATCTGAATGTTTACCTTTGACACAAGTGTCTTGAAATGAATTATAGACGTATGCTTTAGAAAAGGAAAGAAGAAGAAGCGAGTCGTTAACAATTAACATTCCGGTGTGTTTGAAATTCATTTTTTTATCATTATTGATAATATGATATCGCTTTAGATCCTCTAATTCTTTTTTCAAGCTTAATTTTGATTTGGTAACTTTTTAAAAAAGAGTATTGCGTGATAAATATATGGGTCAAGTGAAATCGGGAACGATCGGTGCATTTTATTACCGGTACCTTAATTAATCATTTCCTTTAAGGGTTGCTGTCAATAAAAAAATTTCCAATTTAATAAAACAAATATATATTAAGAACTCAAATATAGTAGCTTGAATAAGTTTTAAATGTCATCTTTTCCAACAGAGTATGTGTTTTCAGAGCCCCAAATTCAAGCAATTCGCTTCCATCATCTCACAAATACAATAGGGTGAAAATTGAAAACAACAAGTTAAATAGTCGCATGCCACCGTAGCGCGTTTCTATATCTACCTTCTTCAGGAACGATCAAAGCCAAACATTTAAAATCCGAGGATGTATAAGTACCAAAACCGTTGAAGAGCTATATATGTTATAACAAAAATACCTAAAATACCTAAAATAAATAGCCAAATTCATCTAAGGTCAACAAGAACAAAAACTACATGGCAAGTTTTAACTATAAAACTTATGTACATATAATCAAGAAAATTCTAAAACTTTTCCATATTTAGAAGCAGTTTACATTTTTAATTGCTTGCTTACATTTACTATTCGCCGAAATATTTTCCGTATGCAGCGTGACCTTTCTCGTAAAAATCCGGCATTCGCAATACGCTACGGAAGAATATCACATTTGTAAACTATACAATAATGTCTCCCTTAGTGAAAAATTGTCCCTAGTACTTGAACATAATTTCATGGATGTTTTATTAAATATGTCACAAAGGACCAATTTCATAGTGTAGCTATTTTTTTCTGTCCCTTAAGTAGGGAAATAATTTAGCAGTCATTGAAATGTTTTAATCAATTAGTTGAATCATAATTGATATTTAAATCAAGACAACACAGATATAAAAAGAAAAGAAAGTGGTGAATATAAACAGCTATATGACTTTTTGTGTTATGGTCAATACCCTCCAGAGTTTAATATTAATGAAAAAAGATCATTTAGGAGGAAGGCCAAGCAATTTGAAGTTAAAAACAATCAAATTTTGTATATACATGTAGACTAAAAAAACACAGGAGAAAATATTAAAACTTGTTATTCATAAGGACAAACTGGGTGTTTATGAATATTATTCATGACATAAATATTATTGAACTTGCTATAAATTGCAATCCAAAGATGTTAAAACAAATAATTTATTCCTACTGTATATTTAAAAACAAATGTTGATTAAGTCTTATACTTTTTGTAAATTAAATTATTTGTTATTATAAGAGACTTTTATGCAATTTGGACATGATTTCACTTTGACAAAATTTCCAACAAAGGTCTAAATAGAATAACTTTCCAAGGGACACTATGACACAGAAGTGGACAATATTTTATAATAAAATTCTGTCATGGGCAAAATTTCACATGTTATAACCATGAAATTTTTTTCATGGGACACCATTTCATGGGGGACACTATTTAATCCTATGTATGCATTGGTTCAAGAATTGAATTAGTATTATTTTTCAACTATCACTCGTATCATATGAATGTAAACGGAAGGCTCTTACCATACATAAAGCATTTTAAAGGACGAACGATGTATTTATAGCCAGTTGAATACGAAAGGGTTAAAATTGCATTCTATTTGCCATTTAAACATACAATATAATCAATTCATATACAAGCATAACCTAGTTCACAAACATAAATATACGACTGCGTAAGAACGTTTGAACCCTTGTCATTCTTTATCGAAAAAAGAAGATTGATTGATTGTTCATTTTCTTAAGTTTTCATGTTTTTGTGTTCCTTCCTTTTTTCTTAAAAAAGTATATTAATAAAAAAAAAAGGTTTAAACTACGTATAATACTGTTTTTTTTATATGTGATTTTCCTGTCATGACTGCATATTAGTATGCAAGTTCAATTGATATATTGGTCCACATTTGTAATGGAAACGGTTAAAAGCTTAAAAAAAACCCCTATTTTTATATAATTTCAAAGACATATAGACATAGCATATAGCTAGAAAATAAGTAACACATTTGTTGGAGTAACACTAAAAGGCATATAGACAATTATGAACTGATTAAATATTCTTGTATGCTATTGATTAATAGCCATGAAACTCAGACTGGGTTCGGAAAGTACAGGTTTATATGATACGATTGATTGGTGAAAAAAATATGTTTTGAACTCTTGAATGCATGTATATATCATAGTCTTCTGTGCATTTTTTTTTTACTTTGTCGGTTATGATTCAACACATATGGCAGCTCATTAAATGCTAAGCTTTGACTCCGAAGTTTACCGATTGTCACATTAAAGTATGCAATCAACAAAATGCATGGATATTTAGCTCGTGTTCAACATGTAAAATCAGATATTTGTTTATTTCATTGACAGATCTATGCGAATTGCGATAACTCAATGTTTACGAGAAGGTTCACGCTAAGATCACTTTGCGTACGGGAAATATGTCGGCGAATTGTTTTCTGGAAGCAAGCAATTAAAAAAAGTAAACTTCTTCTAAATGTGGACAAAAATTAAAGAATGTTCGTTGGAAAAGAGTAAATGCACATTAGTTTAATAATGGAAACTATCCACGTTGTAATCAAAAAAACTTATGCATCACGTTTTTAATTTGAAGTGTCATATGACTGTAAACCCGGATTCTCTGTTTGAAAAAATGTATTGCCAATCAAATTTGATTTATTCACAATTCATCCATTTAAAACTTATCGCATTTCTTCTAAAAAAAAAACATTGAAAAGAAAAAGAAAACCCAAACAATAGAGCCACCCCTTCCATAAACTAAAGTGGTACAATACATTACTTACTTCATGCATCGTTTTTGGGTGGTAACACTTCATTTGTGTTTTTTTCTAGCTGTTACATAAATATTTTTTGTGTGCCTGAAAATTATATCTAATGTTCATATTTGGATTGATTATTGAGTTTTATTTGTAATTCTACATGAGCTGTAGGGTGCATAAAAGGAATGTTCAATTTTTTTATCGGTATATTATAGTTATCAAAGGTACCAGAATTATAATTGAACACGCTAGACGCACGTTTCGTGTACATAAGACTCAGTGGTGACGCTCTTTTTAAAACAGTTAAAAAGCCAAACAAGTAAAAAGTATAAGTCAAATAATGCATATTTTATATTTTTTCTTGTCGTAAAAAGTAAAATCACAAAAATACTGAACTCAGAGGAAAATCAATTTGGAAAGTCCATAATCACATGGCAAAATCACACACAGATAGACCTCCCTACAACAAGTATTTCATTTTATCAAATCTAACACCCCTGGGTGTGTTCTACGACACATGCATTATGTATAACGAAGTCTTGGTTTAATCATATATATGTCTATGCTTTGTATTTTTTTTTTAACTCAGAAAATAAGTTGTCTGGTATGTAGCATAACTGGAGCATTAGTTTTTGTCCCCACTATGATCGGTACTGCATTTAAAGCAGCATTTGTCGTAAGTATTCACGTCTGTCGAGTAGACTACATAAATTGATTATTAAACGTTATCGCTTACAGCACATTTCAGTCAGTATGTAGCTAATGGTAATATCTTTGGTTAGCTTGCTTGTTAGCTGAACCGTGAAGTCATTGTTAGGTAAGGTAAACTTCCCCCTCCTTTAATAGTAGACTAGCCCAATAGATAAAAAATCTATCTCTCTGTAGGACTAAGCTACTTTAAAAGGAGGGAAGTTTACCTTACCTAACAATGACTTCACGGTTCAGCTAACAAGCAAGCTAACCAAAGATATTACCATTAGCTACATACTGACTGAAATGTGCTGTAAAGGAAGACTATGGTTTATCTTATTGTGAGATAATTTAATCGCTATACTATTTCAGTAATGACTATAATATTTTTTCTGTCTATGAAGAAATATCATCAAACATGTGGTGCACACTGAATAACCCGTGTAGCTTGTTATTTAAAGTGTGAACCAAATTTGTTATGCTATTTTGAATGGAGAGAAAAAATGTTGAAGTCATTTCCTATAATTTAATTCTTAATTCAATTTAAAACCGGCGTAAACGATGACAAACCGATGACAAAACGTTGATGACGCCATGGTTACATGACAAAATTATGTCTATGAGCTGATAAACATAACGAGATCAGCCAATTAGAAGACGTGTTATATCCAAAATTAAATTATTGTTGGTTAAACACCAACTTCAACAGCATTATGATTCAAAATAAAAATCGTTTTTTTAGATTGTGTTATATTCAACATCTATCTTCGAAAAAAACCTCTTTTGTGTATTGAAATTTGTTATGTAAACACCCGAAATAACAGAGCCAACTCCTTCGTTATCAAATAAATACTTTTATAGAGTATTCATGAATAAGAAATGTTAAGTCGTTTCATTCTAGCAGTGTTCATATTCAATGGATACTTTCAATAAAAGTCTGTTTTCTATGCTGAGTGTCTGTTAATTTGAGTACTCCTCATTCAATTGACATTTTGTATTTGACTTTGTTTCATTATTGAGTTTCACAATCATTAATTACAGCGATCAATTAATGAAAGTGACACAGTGGTTGCCTCGGCTTTGATGATTATTCTATCTTTGACAGAGTTTATTGTGGCAACTATTGCCGCTTCATTCTGCTGTTGCTGCTCTGCATGGGGAACATCAAATCAGCAGGTAAAAACATAAGTTCATGCTGGTGTATTAAGAAATATTTCTGATTACAATGCTACTTATTTAAAAGACTTTTCAAAATATAAAAATTAATAACCTAGACATGTACACATACATCAATATGGTTTAATTATTTTAAAAAGAGTTCAAGTACATGAACAATAGATAATATGTAAGGCTCTTCATTGTCCCATGTATGTACCCGTTGGTAAACAGTGCGTTAACAAATATTAGAGATGAAATCAACAGATTATAAATTTCATGTGGCCAACACGCTTCTCGATTGACCTTCACCAGGAACGCTCAAAGCGGAATATTTGAAATCAAATGATACATTAGAATCGAAAAAGGTAATATAATAATATACCACTAGTGTGACACATGGCTGCTGCCTTAACGATTCTGACTTAAAACTGATATATGAATTTTTAACTGTGTGAAACTTGTTCATTGTTATCTCAATCCCTCTTTTTGTTTAAATGTTCGACCAGAATATTAACAAAAAGTATTAAGGAGAAAATACAAAGTACCAATTGTAAGGAATGCACTTAACTTTAAAAATTGTCTACAACAGAAAAAATGGCAAAATGAATAATGAATGGTACAGTATTCTCAAAAATGATCTGCCTGGTATTTGATACAAATTATTAAAAACAAATATTAAGAAATGTGGGACTTTCTTTTGAATCATACATTTTGATGTAGTTCATGAATAAATGCTGAATTTTTTTTTATCACGTGCAACAAAAGTCAGAGTTTTGAAGTTAAAAGTGAAAAATCTATGCTATCGAAATGGGCGTATGAAGCAAATATCAATTTATCTGCAATTGTTTCCGTTAGTTATTGTGACTTCAGCAGTTTTCCAGAATATCATAATTGGTAGTGTAAAAGCATCGACAACTGGGATGAAACTTTCAAAAGTATTTATAAGGAAAATTACCATTCTTACGTTATAGTTCGTTCTGTGTGTGTAACATTTTAATGTTGAGTTTCTTTTGTGTTGAAGTTCTCTTATATTTGATACGTTTCCTTCAGTTTTAGTTTGTAACCCGGATTTCTGATTCTCTATCGATTTATGAATTTCGAACAGAGGTATACTACTGCTGCCTTAATTGATATTTTTTGTCAAAAGGTGAAGACATCATTTACTATTTGTGATGTTTTTTTTCTTCTAGGGTGTTATTTTGGTTAATGGCAACCAACCAATGATATTTAACCAACAACTGACACAGCTTGCAATGGCAACCGTTCAATCTGGCATGTTTAGTAATTGCCAAATATCTTATCCGACAGTTCAATATTCTAGATCGCATCAGTATCAAGTGATGAATACAAATAAACCCAATGTCAAAAACAATCAAACTGTTGGTGGATCAAATTTATCAATGACCAGTACACAGCCAGCATTTGCTACCAATCCACCTCCGTACACAGAGTAAAGGAAACAAATTTTGTAAAATAAAAACGTCGGCATACTTACATGTATTTCAGATTTTTAACTAAATTAATAACCACGCATTTTGGTTTTATTGATTAAAACAGTAGAGCATTTTTCAATTAAGTAATTCATAATAAACAAAACCTTTGATTTTAGAAAAAAAAAATGAAAATTATAAAGGATATTTGTACTGCATCTGAAAAACGTTTTCAAAATATAATCGTAAACGGCTTTTTTTATTTTTAATTAAACATTGTTTAAAATCTAAATTCCAAATATAATTCAAGTAAAGTTATAGCTATATAGCGTGTAGCTTGTATTTCCTATCATGCTGTTCTTGATAGCGGGTTTCTGGTCACAAGGAAGCTATTAAACCAAGAGTTTCAAATGGTGAAGTTAAAACCATCCCTTCATTAATTTTACGGACGCCATCACCTGTTGGTTGACCGTTATGGATTACCGAGTAACAAATGATACCTGATATGTCCCCTACTTCGTAACTACAATCCCCTTCACGTTAAAAAATGTGACCTACCGAATAAGACTATTTACCGGATTTGTTATAACACAAGCAACACAACGGGTGCCACATGTGGATCAGGATCTGCTTACCCTTCCGGAGCACCTGCGATCACCCCTAGTTTTTGGTGGGGTTTGTGTTGCTCATTCTTTAGTTTTCTATGTTGTGTCATGTTATCTATTGTTTGTCTGTTTGTCTTCCTTTATTTTTAGCCAGGCGTTGTCAGATTTTTTTCGATTTATGAGTTTGACTGTCCTTCAGTTATCTTTCGTCCCTCTTTTACAGTAGTTTTCTGATGATAATGATTATAGAATCATATTTCAGATTACCAACAAATGTAAAATAACAAAAATTCAGATCAGTGAGGAAAAGATCCTTAGAAAATGTCAATATCAAACGCGTAAACAATCAAACGAATGGCTGACAACTGTCATATTCCTCACTTTGTATATGTAGTTCCTAGTTCCTACTGTAGAAAATGGCTGATTAAGCCTGGTAATAAAACTGGCAAAACCCTTCACTTAATGACAAAAATGTCAATAGCTAAAAGCAAAATTGACACATAGAGAGAGCATATTAGCAAAATATTAAAAAAAGTACATTAATTTACTATAGCACAATAACACATTGATGAGATGTTTTAGTACAGAGCCACGCCAAAGGTTTATTACGAATAAAATTGAGAATGTAAATGGGGAATGTGTCAAAGAGACAACAACCCGACCAAATAAAAAACAACAACAGCAGAAGGTCACCAACAGGTCTTCAATGTAGCGAGAAATTCCCGCACCCGGAGGCGTCCTTCAGCTGGCCCCTAAACAAATATATTCTAGTTCAGTGATAATGAACGCCATACTAATTTCCAAATTGTACACAAGAACCTAAAATTAAAATAATACAAGACTAGCAAAGGCCAGAGGCTCCTGACTTGGGACAGGCGCAAAAATGCGGCGGGGTTAAACATGTTTGTGAGATCTCAACCTTCTCCCTTTACCTCTAACCATTGTAGAAAAGTAAACGCATAACAATACGCACATTAAAATTCCGTTCAAAAGAAGTCCAAGTCTGATGTCAGAAGATATAACCAAAGAAAATAAACAAAATGACAATAATACATAAATAACAACAGACTACTAGCAGTTAACTGACATGCCAGCTCCAGACTTCAATTAAACTGACTGAAAGATTATGATTTCATCATATGAACATCAGGCACAATCCTTCCCGTTAGGGGTTTAGTATTATACCATCATAACATATATGAGAAGAACATAACCCGTGTCATGCCAACAACTGTTTTTAGAATAAATGTGTTTAGTTCAGACGCAAAGCCCTTATCAGTGACTCAATATTAACGCCAAAATATGCAATCTTTAATGACTTGACAACAGTATCGTAATTATATCCCTTCTTAATAAGTCTATTCAAAGGTTTTGAAAGTTTAAGAACATTTTTTACAGTTAAAGTTACTATTTTCAAAGACACTAAACAGAATAATAAAATACGCGTTTAAACTAATAAACAACGTCAGTACCTATCGTGTATTATTTGTGAAGTTGATACGGATTATTTATCGACAAGGTTTTTTTTTTTTTTTTTTTTTATCTTTCGTTGATTTTAGTAAGAGAACGAGACGTTCTCTTACATATCACTGGTTCATCAATTTTTACCTCAGACACCGATGACGTTTTACAAAGTCTGAGTATCAGCTGCAAGCTCTTGATACCTGAATGAGTTATGTTAATGTAAATCCCATAGGCAGGTGATATATGCCAATTCAGTGACAAATGGATAATTTCAAAAATTTAAATCTTCACTTTTGGCATAGAGTCTGGTTCCGAGATGACATCTAATTTCAAATTCAAAATGTAAGTATGTTGTTTTGTTAATTTCTAGTTCAATGTTATATAAATGGTACCCAATTGAAAAAAATGATTAGATTATTAAGCACGGGTAGTACGGTCAATATATTGAAAAGCGTTTATGACAGTGATTTTGTCATAGTTGGGATAAGTTAGACATGGTTGCATTGTGTTATGTGTTTTCTTTTTATTGACAAACAATAATACAATATAAACATTTGGAGTAATGCTTAATGAACCTCTGAATATAAGTTCAAACTGGTAAGTATCGATGTTTGTTTCTAGTTTGTTATTACATTGAAGTTTTAATCATATATGTACAATATGTCATGGTTAAGTTCATGAGTGTCATGGTTAAATTCATGATCGACATGGTTCAGTTATGTGATTCATGTCGTGAATGATAGAAATGTAACGATCAAAATAAACAGACATTATGTACAACCATTCTCAAATCTTCGGCAGAGTCCATCACGGACATATGAAGAATAAAGTTTAGGTGAAACAGAATTTACGCTTTCTAATTTTGTATTTTTTTATATCGAAAACCAGTTCATAAAAGCAGAAGTTATATATATCATATATGTATGTTATAAACACATTATAAAGTACAAAGACAACATAACAGTAATTCCTCCAGGTTGCAATTATCTTTATCATCTAAGCTAAGTTACAACATTTGTATAAACTTCAAGATTATAAAAAAACGGTTTTTTTTCTAAAGAGAACATTGATTGGTTAAATATTTCTCAGTGTGTTTGAATTTGTTTGTTAGCCTTTTGGTCATGAATGTTTGTCTCTAAGATTTAATTAACTGTGCATTTGTATTCAGATATCGCAGATCAAATTTATTCGTTCATAGTTTAATCATACGTTTTTTTGATTGAGTTAAGTCTGCCAATTGATATTTTATCGTAGGTTTTTCTCTGTTGTGATGTTATGCTATTGTTTCAGAAAAAGGGAGAAGGTTTGGATCCATTAAAACGTGTAATCCCGCTGCAAATGTTTGCACCTGTCCTAAGTCAGGAATCTGATGTACAGTAGTTGTCGTTTGTTTATGTAAAATATACGTGTTTCTCGTTTTGTTTATATAGATTAGACCGTTGGTTTTCCCGTTTGAATGGTTTTACACTAGTAATTTTGGGGCCCTTTATAGCTTGTTGTTCGATGTGAGCCAAGGCTCCGTGTTGAAGGCCGTACTTTAACCTATAATGGTTTAATTTTTAAATTGTTATTTGGATGGAGAGTTGTCTCATTGGCACTCACACCACATCTTCATATATCTACATTATGTTTTCTCTCAGAATCGTCAACTGTTACTGATATGTATCCAAAAAAAAAGCATAGGGGCAATATATAAGTTAAATCTGGTATACAGATTATTATCAGACAGGGCGAAAATGTGCCGAATTTCGAGCAGTACCAATTGATTATTATCTTTTAAGATTACAGGTTTTATTACCATTATCGTAAAATACAAGCCGCGATCCACAATGTGAACATTTTTGATGAGTGAACGCAGTGAACGAGCTAAAAAGCTTCACATTGTGTTAATATGTATACACGAAAACTCGATTATCTGTAACTTGCCGTTTTCCCCTCTTTTCTGACAGTTTTTCTCTTGACGAAAACAAGCGTGATAACGTCTCCTCTTACATGGTGACGTCGTTGATAACTTAACCTCATACGTTGTGACGTCGCTGTTAATGCCTGATTTTGTCTCAACGCCGTATCAATACGAGAATTAAGTAGCGACTGAGCAAAGTACCAAAGCAAGTGAGATAGATATGTGTAGCACATTTAAATCTGCGCATCTTCGTTTATCAAAGGAATGGGGTTTTTTTTTCAAACCTTCAGGAAGAAATTAACTATCTTTTAACACTTCCTAAAAAAAAACTTTTGTATAGCTTCTACCAAAATGACCCTTTTGAAAACGTAGTCAAATAATTTTCGCGAGCGTTTTGATTTTGTAAATGTCACGAATAGAAAATATCGCAATAAATAAGTCGTTCTAAATTAAAACTTTACCCTTTTCTTTCCTTTACTACATCATTTATATCTGATAATCGCGAATTCAAATCGACTCAAAATTGGAAAGAAAGGGCTGAACAAAAAATAAAGTATCCGCAAAAATAAATTGGTTTACAGTATTAAGTAATGAGAATAGTTATTAACTGTTAACATTTCTGTATTGTTGTCTTAACACCTCAAATTATTATATTCCAGAATGTATGTAGCTTCTGTGAATAGTCCTGTATCAAATCATATGGTCGAACAAGAGTCTGGATCTTCGCCATTTCAAACAGGACAAATCAAATTATTATATTCCAGAAGGTATGTAGCAACTGTGAATTGTCCTGTATCAAATCATATGGTCCAACTACAGTCTGAATCGTCGCCAGTTCAAACAGGACAAATCAAATTATTATATTCCAGAATGTATGTAGCTTCTGTAAATAGTCCTGTATCAAATCATCTGGTCGAACTACAGTCTGGATCTTCGCCAGTTCAAACAGGACACATCAAATTATTATATTCCAGAATGTATGTAGCTACTGTAAATAGTCCTGTATCAAATCATATGGTCCAACAAGAGTCTGGATCTTCGCCAGTTCAAACAGAACAAATAAAACTATTATATTCCAGAATGTATGTAGCTACTGTGAATAGTCCTGTATCAAATCATCTGGTCCAACAAGAGTCTGGATCTTCGCCAGTTCAAACAGAACACATCAAACGGCAAGAATTCATTGTTTGGAAACATAAATTGTTTAGTGTCATACATATTGTTCTTGGTGTTGCTTTAGCAATTGTCAGTGTAATTGGATTACGCTGCGATATTATTGCCGAAGAAAAACATGAAGATTGCTTTAAATATGGGCGTGCTTTGTATAGCAGTGATCCATCGCTTATTGACTTTGACATACCATGTTTGATATGCTCTTTTTTTGTAAGTATCTTACTATGGTTAGATGAAAATGTATACTAATATACACAAAAGAGATCAGTAAAATAAATATATTATAGTGTGGTAAATCTACACATTGTTTAGAATCAAGGAATGTATGCATACGTCTTCTATGTACCTTGTAACATTAAATATTTGGTAGAACCATCATAAAGAGTATTTGAATTGAAAGTTGGTAATTGAAGTCTTTTTTCTGATTTTTTCCCCTTAAAATGATAACGGATAGATAAGAAAAAGGTTGTTTTACTTATTATTGTGTAAATGGATAACTAAAACAAAGTGAAATTTGAGAGTTTTCTGGTCATCGTAATATATCAGTCAATAAAGGAAACAGTAGCATACCATTGTGCAATATATTCGATTAAGAACAAACAAATCCGGGATACAAGCCAAATCCAAAACAAACGCATCAACTTTAAGATGAAAACAACTCAACAACAGCATCACTGAACTACAACAAAAGAAAACGCCACCCAACATAAGCATGGACTGTAGCTAACAACTGCAATATTCAATAATTGGTACATGATGTCTTCAGAAATCAATGGTTGATTGAATCTTATGTTCTGACTAGTCAAACCTCAAGCTCATATGGCAACATTAAACATGTCGACATTGTTAGACACGAATACAGAACAAATGATTACAAGAATGCACAGCATAGATACAGAGAAATACATGTCTTGAATAAATAATGTTATAGAACATAACAACATGTAGGCCGCAGATTGAATGGACATCGTAAGGAAGAATCTCATAGCAAGTCCTTACATTAGTTTTAAATGTGAAAAAAATATTAACCATGCCGGATCCAAAAATTAATGATGATGCTAAATGTTCATTATATACTGTCACAAATAATGAGATTTTACAAGGAGTGAAAAATCTAGACAAAACTAAATCAACTGGATATCATGGAGTTGCATTTTAAAAATGTTCATATTATATACTGAACGACTTTAGAAACGCAACACTCATGTTGTTTATATTTTTTACCAAATCCTTTATTTCTTTTACAACTACTTTTAATGCTTATCATGCTTCTTTCTCCTTACAAAAAATCTAAATCTGACTGTCCTGTGGTAATTGAACATACCGAATTTTTGAAGTCGCACGAATTTCTTAAATCGAAATTTTGGTCCCATGATAGATTGTTTTAAATGTTGCATCTTCATTTTGCCAAGTCTGATAAATAAAAAAAAAAAAGAACTGAATTAGACCTTAAGAGTACTGCAAACATGAAAACATATATGTGCTGCAACCATACCGTATGACTTAAGGTACTCGCCCTACTCTCCTTCCGACAACGATACAAGTAGACAAGATTTGTTGCTGGCCATCAATGAACAGTTCAACGTGTAGTGACAGTGAAACATCAACAGAATGTGATTATGTAACGTCATTTGCCAATCATGTTTCACGGCAAGAACATCAACTGCTAACCCAAATTACCGAGTGCCATTGAGTACAGATTCATGCCATACATGTTTCACATGAACTGCATTGCCAAAGAATTGACTGAAAGAAAACATGTAACGCCCTCAAGTTCAACCGCATAATTGCCGAAACCAATTAATGGGTTAAACAAATGCAAAATCAAAAGGTGTAAAACAGAACAAAAAAATTGTCAGACAGAATTTGTTGACCTTTCTGACAATAATTTTGGCGTTTTAACCGGCAGTTATCGCTTTTGACGTTGACACATTCATTCAAAAATAACACAAAATAATCTAGTGTTGCGTTTCTAAAGTCGGTCAGTATATGGTATATTGTAGCAAACACCTTGCTCGCATAATTATTAGTTTATGTGCAAAAATATTACTAATATATCAAAACTTGTTAGGCATGCTCTAATGTTTAACAGAAGGGAAAAAACAGTTCCAAACAATTTTCAACCCGTTTCAATTGTATTCACTGTGACCAAGTTATTTGTAAAAGAAACTTGTCTTTAATATAAATAATTGATCAAAGATTAGAAGAAGAAGCCATATAAAATTTTACAGCTATTCATTATATGTTAAGAAGGCATTTGATACAGTTCATCACAATATCTTTGTATCAAAACTAAAATTACACAAAGGAGTTATCCACTTTATAAATAAAGGAGACAGAAGTACACCGCTGTTCGAAATTCATAAATCGATTGAGAAAAAACTAATCCGGGTAACAAACTAAAAGTGGGGGAAATGCATCAAATATAAGAGGAGAAAAATATCACAACAGAAACACAACATTAATATGTTACACACAAAGAAACGAACTATAATATAACAAAGGCCATTTTCCTGACTTGGTACAGGACATGAAAAAAATAGTGGGTTAAACCTGGTTTTGAGGCATGCCAAACCTTAGAAAAAAACATTATAAAATTGTTATAAAAATGTTTTCATCATACCTCTCCCAGAGAATGCAAGAAGTTAATTAGTTAGGAAACACTAAATAGAAAATAATATTGTAATTTATGGAGTACCTCAAGGTTCTATACTTGTACCTTTATTGTGTCGTGCTTATATCGATAACTTGCCAATAAATTTAGAAAAAAACAAAGTCCTATCTATAAGCTGTTAATTCAAATAAACACTTGTCTTCTAAATCTGTCGATAATCTAAATGTATGTTTGAATTAAGTCTTAGAGTGTTATTAAGGTTCATCATAACAAACAGACTTACCTGTAAAGTTTGAAAAGTTTTAATGCCTAGAATCCACTAGATACAATAAAGTTAAATGCATTTTGTGTTTCAGAAAGATAACATCTCTTTTGGATTTTAATGAGCATTTTTTTCCTTCATGAAAAAGGTGTGAAAATTGACTAAGTTGTGGTACAACTATGAGATGCTCCCTCGGGTAAAAAAACCCGGTGTGTACTGTTTTCATTGTCCTTAATTAACATGGACACTATGTATCTTCACAACTATAGGTGAGTTAAAGAGTTTATCTGAGTCAGTAAGTGGACAGTATCAAAGTAATTCAGGTGTTTTTGCACCTTATGAAGAAAGGAAAAAAAATGCCCATCAAAAACTAGAAAGATACAAAACATAAAATGCATTTAACTTTTATATATCTAGTGGATGCTAGGCATTAAAACTTTCCAACAGCACAGGTAAGTCTGTACACAGAGTAGTTTTTGATGTGAAAATGCGGCCATATTTGTCCATTTATTATGATGAACCTTAAATGGCGTACACATTATGATAAAAAGCAAGAAATCAAAATGCATGCTTGTTGGATCAGAATGAAAACTGAAAAGCTGCAATTATATTTATGTGTTTTACTATTTATCGGTTTTGCAAATTTTGAAGTTGAAAATTATTGCAACTATATTGATTAAATTCTGCCATGGTCAAAACAAATTGATAAAACATTTGAAATTATTTCAACAAGGAAATACCTGAATCAAATGTATTGCTTCTTATTGTATTGTTTGTATAAGTGTTTATTCAATATTTATGCTGCTTTATATGACTGCATTATGTATATTATTTTGTGTGTGTTTTCCCTATTCTTATTTTTATAAAAATTATTTGAGATCAACTGAATCACACCTCCGCGTGATGTTTTTTTTTCAGTGTTGTACACACATTGGTAGCCTTCGACTGTTATCTGTTCTTTGTTCGGGTTGTTCTAAATTTTATTTATCTCATTTTCCATTCTCAATTTTTTCTCTGAATGCTTAAGGGAGGATTAACATTTTATTGTTAAATAAGTCATCATCATGTACAAAAAGAATTTTGTAATCATCATGTATTATTATGAAGCTGAACTATTCTTATAGGGATATTCGAAAAGACAAGAAAAAAGAAAAAAGAAAAAGAAAAATTTGCAACAATTAAAATATTTATAATATTTACAACTGAAAGTCTGAAGAGTCCTAGGTTTGAGAAAATAAACTCATCATAGAATTCAGGATTGAAATTTTGTATTTGCGCCAAAGGAACATTCCGTCTACAAAAGACTCATCAGTGACGCTTAGATAGAAAAAGTTTAAAAGGTCAATGCAAATAATGCACGATGTTGAAATGCATTGAGGACCAAAAGATCGTAAAAGTTTTGACAAAAACAGCTAGGGTAATCCATTTCTGAGGTAGAAAACCATTAGTATTTAAAAAATGCTACGTTTTGTAAACATTTATTTCATAATTATGGTCATAGCAATGATGTCAACGCATATAGGGTTTAGTATACATATTTAATTGTGGTTAAAATAAGTACATAGAAAAAGTGAAAAGGTAATTGAGCATCCGACTGCGTCTGCATTTATCAATTATTATTGGTGTTACATGTTACTTTACCTCTTTTTTTTTGTTTGATTTTTCTAACCAGCAATGTCTTTGAAAATATGACATGTTATTCTCTGTTGATATTTTTTTTCTTTTTATAATAACCTATGAATTTTGAAGGTTTTTGTTTTGTTATATTGATATTCAATGTTTACATGTGTCTCTTGTGATCAGGAGGAAATATTTTGTTTTTATAATGATAACAAACAAATGAAACAGACTTTTTGTTCGTTCCTTAGTTTAGATAGTTCATTGATTTCACAATTGATGTTCAAAGACTCTTCTGGAAATTCGTGAGCTTTATTTTTTGAAAAAAAACTTTTGTGTTGATAACTTTCATTATTTGCATTTCAGTTCATTGTAATCGGTTTGCTGTCATGTTTTATGACAGAAAATAGAAAATCTAACTGGAAATGCCTGGTAAGTATTTTCATAATTACAAGACATTTAGATTGTACTATTCGTAGCAACGAAATAAAATTTCAACACAATTATTGTGCCAGTTGCTATCTAACAAATAAACAAATACTTTATTTATATGAATTTGTTCTATTGTAAATGTTAAAGAATGATTATCAAATCTCATAATATTTTCAATTGTAGAGGTAAGAGGTAACCGACCATCAAACACGATTTTGTTTAAAAATGCAAATTGGGAATATGTCAAAATAGACAACAACCCGACCATAGCAACAGCAGAATCTCAACAATAGGTCTTCAATACAGCGTTACATTCGAACAAGAAACTAAACTT
The DNA here is from genome assembly GCF_036588685.1 of Mytilus trossulus. Lineage (NCBI taxonomy): Eukaryota > Metazoa > Mollusca > Bivalvia > Mytilida > Mytilidae > Mytilus > Mytilus trossulus. The sequence goes on along the minus strand of NC_086378.1, from coordinate 13,378,542 downwards.
AAAAACCGAACAAGACTCACAGAGGCTCCTGACTTAGGACAGGCACAAAACTGCGGCGGTGGTAAACATGATTTTTGATATCTCAACCCCCTTATTATTCTGGTCAATGTAGTTCATTCTAATGATAATTTATAGCTTTGTATTAGCAATGTTTTTTCAACTTCATTTTCCGCTATCAAGATGATGTCTTCTAAATGAATAATTCAAAGTTGGACACATTTTTTGAAAGCCTCCATTCCAGTGAACATAGATATAGAATACAACAGATACATTTACTGACATCATATCTTGAATTTCATCAAGAAATTGACAACGAGGGTCAACAAATTGGGATTTGTGTTTGCTCTGGTTTTAGTGTTTTATGTAAGGTTGGAATACCTTTTTTCGTCTTCTTGTCGTTTTGTTGTCCTGTACCAAGTCAGGCAGATAGCAATTGTTATATTATTGTTCGTTTCTGTGTGTGATACATTTTAACGTTGCGTCGTTTGATTTCTCTTATTTTTTTGAGATATTAAGATAAGACGTGGCACGGTACTTGTCTATCCCAAATTCATGTATTTGGTTTTGATGTTATATTTGTTATTCTCGTGGGATTTTGTCTGATGCTTGGTCCGTTTCTGTGTGTGTTACATTTTAGTGTTGTGTCGCTGTTCTCCTCTTATGTTTAATGCGTTTCCCTCGGTTTTAGTTCGTTACCCCGATTTTGTTTTTTGTCCATGGATTTATGAGTTTTGAACAGCGGTATACTAATGTTGCCTTTATTTGCCATGAAGCTGCTGTTCTCTTTCTTGCGAGCTAAGAAAACGAAAATGATTTAAGGGTAAAACCAAGGATTAAACCAAACATAACTGTTACAATAAATGTAAGTAATTCATATATAAGTGAAATTAAAGAATGAAACCATGCAAGATTTAGAAATTTTTATTGACATCCTTTGCGTTACTAAAGAAGTAGTATCATCATTCTAAGCTTAACATATACAAAATGTCGACATCTTCTGATTTGTTGATACCTAGTTCATTATTATATATATAGTTATGTTCTCTTATTTAGATACATGGCTTTCAATTGTGTAGCTTGATTGGATCATTAGTTATTGCTCCCATCATGGCATATTTAGGATATCTTGGAGTTAAAAAGGTAAGTGTTGTTTTATTGTTATTTGAATCTGCTCCCTAGAAAGCGAATTTAGAATTTTACTTACGTCTTTTATCTACAAAAGCTTAAGGACTAGTAAATAACTCGGGTTGTGTATTATAAAAATCTGTATACAATCCGAAATACAACTACGGATCTTGCATTGTTGTACGATTATTTAATTGTAACCAAGGTGTTTTTTTTATTTTTATGTACGTAATTAACATGATAAATGAATACGATATTCGCTATTCGACATTTCTTAATTGAAAGAAAAAAGTATCATTTTAATTGAACATTAAATGTAAATCAGCATAATCATGTATTGATTATTTGATTTTAAAATCCAATTAAAGCACTTTTGTGGTATTTCGTGGCCGTTTGTTTTGTAGGTGGTTGCGGTTAGGGGTTGGGAATGGTAGGATGGGAGGACGAAACAGTCGTGTCCATAGCAAATCACCGACTTTCGATAGGAAGGCTGAAAATCCTGGTCAATTAAGTTTGAGAATGAGAGTACTTAGCACGTACGGGATTCGAACTCACGACCTTATTAATGACAGGCAAATAATGCATTTATTTAACAACTTAGACTGCTTGGCCACAAAGGTTATCATAGATATACAGGTGATACTTAACCTCTGCTTTGTTTAATAAAATCACAAAGTTAAATATATAAATGATACTTTTATTGCACTTACATATTCCTGAGATTTAAAGCGATTTCGTAATATGTTGTGAATTTGCTCTACTGTATGTGAGTATGTGTATACACGGACAGAACAAGCATATGTGTATAAGTACTACAGAAATGCTAATAAAGACATTAGTATGTGCTTTTTATCTTTTACTTTCATTTTATAAAGATTCAATCGTAAAATAATTCCAGTTGCAGCTTATTTCTCAAAAAGTACCACTCACCATACTCTAATTTATCATTTAACCTTAATTCATTAATGTATACATTAATTATGTATTACAGCGACTAAATTATAATAAGAGCACTACAAATATCTCAGTGTGTATTGTTGGAATATTCGTTGCTGAATGGATATTTGGAATTGCAATAATTATTGCTTCAGTTTGCTCTTGGTTCTCGGAACGGGAATCATCAAACCAGCAGGTAATTACAGGAAATCATATTCATTTCTTAATCTATTTTTTTTTTTTTTTTTAAATTATTGACATCAAATTTCTAAATAAAATATGTAAAAATTTATGACTCATGTTATCATTTCCAAATACATACAACTATGTTATATATGAGAAAGATAATGTCCATTGCTTTTGGAATTATATGACAATTTTATTCTGTTCATCTAAAATTTCAAGCAGGACAAGAATTACAAATACACACGTAAATTACCATCTTCGCTAGCCAAGTGTTACGAGCCACTCCCGCTCTCTCCACCCTTGTCGGATTGAGTTAAAATTTCGGAGACACAAGGTAAGGATTTTTATTGGTTGCAGTCAAAACTCGCTGAATCCAAACAAAAAGCGCCTATAACATGATCACGTGTAAATGTATAAAGTGTTTGTAATCAATTACCGCGTGTTTATTGTGCAACACGTCTTTACATCCCTATACATACGACTATATTTAGTGCCAACTTGAAGGTTTCTATCAACCAATAGAAGTTTCTGTGTATGTTTCATGCACAAAAATGCATGCATTTTGACGTATATTTTCATTTCCGGTTTTACCAAGTGTGTAGAATATAGATGCTACCGTGTTTTTACCTCCAAATTGAGAGTTCAAGTGCTACCATTGGTCAGGAATAATTAATTTGAAATAGGCGTGATTTTTATCTTCCGATAGATGGCGCAACAATGTTATCACACATGTTGGCTCAATCCGCCAAGGGTGAAGAGAGCGGGAGTGGATCGTAACCCTTGGCTAGCGAGGATGAGAAATTACAAAACTTATATAATATCGGCAATACATTAATGAACCACGAACGTGTAAACAGTTGCTGTTCAGCTGAAGTGCTCTTCGTTTTACTTGTCACCACCGGAATCCAATGATAGATCTGATATTGTTATAAAATGAATTACCACAAAATCATATTATGCCATATCCAGTTGCATACAAAAAATTTCATTGAATAAAAAAAAATCCCAAAAAACCTTCGAGTAGTCAAAATATTTCTACATAATATGTTTCAAACCTTCAATTTTTTATTTGATGTTTCTTTTAAAAATATATTTGAAACTTGATGGGGAATTATTTAGTTATTATCTTATGGAATGTTGTTTAAAATGATGTATGTGGTACTTGACAGGTTAAAACTTATTTCTCGTGAAGTAATTCTTTATTAGAACAGGTGATACATTCTGCACATCTGTTTGAAGACGGATAATTAAACAAAGACATTTTGGGTAAAAAATAATGGTGGTATTGCACCTAGATAATTTTGTTTTGGAGATCACAATTAATAATACGATTTTGCGATAAGTCAGAGTAATATTTAGTGATCAATGATGTTCAAGGGTTATCAGATTTGGTGACCAATTTGAATGGTAATCAGTCAGAGTCAAATTTAGATTTTCTGAAGCCAATCAGTTAATTTGACAACCAACCATTAATGTTTATACAGATTCAGATTCAGATTCAATATTTTATTATAGTCTCACCACATACAAACATAAAATGAGATTCACATACATAGATTTAAAACATTAAAACATTTGCATTGCATGCACCAATCTTAAAAAGATTTATGAGAGACTTTTAAGATATACTATATACATATAAACATATAATTACACATTTAGAATTAAAAATTCTGACACAATATACATTTTTACTAAATGATATTAAAACATTTGTTTCTTTAAAAAACTAGTGAAATAGAATACAATTTCTTCTTAATAAAATGCTGTTGCAGGTTTTGGCAACTATAGCAGCAACATTGTCATTACTAAATAAAAATATAAATTTTTCATTATCTGATAAAAGGTTAAAATGTTCATTAAAATGTAAAGCTTCATGTATCATGATTTGTCTTAGATCCACATATAATGGGCATTTTAAAATGACATGCATTTCATCTTCAACAATAGAGCTACAGTTAAAACATGTCCTCCCGTGGACTTCTTTCTTTTCATATCTTCCAGTTTCTAGTTTTAGTGGAGCTACCCCACATCTAAATTTAGCAAATGCACTTCTGTTCTTTAAAGATATAATATTTTGCAAATAATTTTCAGTACAATAGTTATTTTTAAACAATTTGTAAGTTCTTAATTTACTTCCCTCTGCATATGCAGCAACTCTTGTACACCAGTTTGATTTAAAATTATCAAATACATCCTCCTCAATTTGTTTAATACAATTTTTGTTTAATACATTTGATTCAAAATTACAATATTGGTCATAATTATACAATTTTAACATTTCTATAACTCTAAAACTCCAGTGTTTAATTCTGGTATTACACTTTTGTATAGACCACTTAAAAATTTTAAAATTTATCCTGTGTGGGTCCATTATGGAACACCTAGCCCAATGTCTCAAGACACTTGACCATTGTTTAACGCATGGAGGTTTCCAGCCCATATCACCAGCTATGGCATCATTTGGTGTGTATTTGCCAACACCCATGAAAAATCTCATGGCCCTGTTTTGGACTGCATTTATGCAGGAAAAGTCTCTTGTTCCCCAAATACCTGCGCCATAACTAATAACTGACCATACCATTGTATCATACAGTTTAGAAAAAAATTTATGCTGGAAACCACCATGCATTTTACTCTTTACAATTAATAATCCTAATGCTCTACTGGCTGACCTCGCTACTGCCTTAGCCATTAACTGATAATCTAAATATTCATTAAGTAATAAGCCTAAATATTGATAACATTTTACACATTCTATACTATTACCACCAATAGAAAAAATACATTTAGTTTGTAGAACAGCTGGATTTCCTTAATGCATGATCTTAGATTTATTTATATTAACTGTCAGCTCATTATTGAGACACCATGTATTAAGCACATTCAACATTTTTTGTAAATCTTCTTCATTCTCTGCCATTAAAATAACATCATCAGCATATAACAATATAGCTAATTTTTCATCATATATGTTAATACCAATATTCAAAGCATTAATGTCATCAACCAAATTATTTATATATATATTAAACATTATAGATGATAAAACACAACCTTGTTTCCATCCAGATTCAACATTAAACCAGTCAGTCATATTACCATTAATACGTACACTACATTCTACATTAGAGTATAAAGCTTTTAAAGAATACATAAACTTTGAACTTATACCTAGATTTTCTAGTTTGTTGAACAAAAAAAACTCTATTAATTGAGTCATATGCTTTCTTAAAGTCTATAAAGCTACATATGTTGATAATTTACACTTTTTCCTGGTTTCTATTATTGATGTTATAGTGCTTATATGATCAATTGTACTTTTGCCTTTCATAAAACCGTTTTGCTCGTCGTTAATTATCTCCCTTTCATCTAACCATTTGACTAATCTTTCATTTAAAATACTACAATACATCTTGTATGTGAATGGAGCTAGAGTTATGCCCCTATAAGATAAGGGGTCTCTAGGATCTGATGTAGAACATTTTGGTATTGGGGTTATAATTCCCTTATTCCATATATTTGGTACATTACCAGAACTGAAACATAAGTTAAATAAATTTATGTAAAATAGAAATAATAGAGATATTTTTACAAAACTCGCTTGAATAAGGTCAATTCCTGCACTTTTACAATTTTTTGCATCCATTACAACTTTATGAACCTCATCAATAGTAATTTCCTTATCTAAATCAATACAAATAATATTTTCTTTAAGAATACAATTATCAACCTTATTATACTCTGCATTTACATTTGGGTTTAATAAACTGTGAGAACTGTTTTTCCATTTACTTAAAACAGTTTCTAAATTGTTAGATATAGTTCCATCATCCAAAGTAACTTCATTCGGAATACGCATCTGTCTCTCGTTACCAATACCAATTTGACCAATTCTACGCCAAAACTGATTCGTATCATTGTCACTAAAATTAACCAGCTCTTCCTGACAGCGGTACCAATACTGATGCTTATATTTTTGTGTAAGCTTGTCAAAGTCTTTGCGTTTATCAACAAAGTCTTTTCGTAATTGTTGTTTTAAGCTACCCTGTTTACAAGTTACATAGTCCCTTTCAGCCGTGCAAACAATGTTCCATTTATTTGTTAGCTTGTCATTCCACCATGGTTTCTTTATTCGTCTTTTTCGATTGTTTGTACTGTTCAGAACTTTGACCTTAGTTTCTAATTTATCATTCATTTCAGAGTGAAGAATTTCAACAAAGTTATTATATAATTTATCAACCTCAAATTGCCTCCCTTTACAACATTGTATACTATCTATACACATATTAATTTTATCCAATATATCATTATTTGTCATCCAATCACTTGGTATGTTTTTCACATCATATGAAACATATGTATTATTTTGTTGTTTCAAGCTATTTTGAGCACTATGCGATAAATCAATAGAACAAATTTCATTTATGTTATCAAAATTGGTTTCAAATTCCCAACATAATACAGAATGATCAGGTATATGATTTGCTCTAAATGAACCTGGTTGAGCACTTTTATTACATAGAACACTGGCTCTAATAACTTTAAAATTTTTATAATGACACAAACTTTCATATGGAACAACACAGTAATCGACAACCGATAATCCTTTAGTAGAGACATATGTATAATCATCATGGATAGGATATCTCCCATTTAAAACACAACAATTCACTGTTGACAAGAATTCACTAAATATTTCACCATAACTATTGGTTGTAAAATCGGTGATATTACGTTCAGATAATTGGTCTATTCCCTGAATGAAATCGGTATAATTACCTAATCGACTATTAAAGTCTCCACATAAATAGAACGAATTTCCTTTAGGAATTGAATAAATTTGCTCCATTAGAACATCAAAGAAGTTGTTCGCATTTACAGACCTTGCTGAGAATTCTGGGGGGTAGATAGACAACACATACATAAAACGTATTTGAAGAATTTTCCTTATCTGTAAATTTGACCCATAAAATTCCATCTTCCGAATCATTTTCTATTGTTACCTTAAGCATGTTTAGTATTTTCTTTTTGATTAGTATGCCTACTCCTCCTGAGCCGGTTTTTGCACGTACATGTATCTGTTTGCGGTTGTTTCCAAGCCATATATAATTGTTCATACATATATCATTATCATTTATCAAGTGTGTTTCAGCTATGCCGATTATATGTAGATCAAGTTTATTGATACATTCTTCAATTAAAATATTCTTTTCATTGTTAACATTGCGAGTCCATCCATTGATGTTCCAAAACCCACATCTGTACTAATACGGTCGTTTATTGCTATGGAAACCACCTCGTCCCCGTACATGTCCTCTTCCATGCCCATTATTCATACCTCTTTTGTTGGTATTTCCATTAAAAGATCCACCATTTCCTTTAAAATTATCATTTTGCTGTGTTCCCATTGTGTCGTCCCTATATATTTTGATGGAGTTTGGTTTTGTAGACGAGTAATTTTTCCACCGACTGTTCTATATTCTTTGTCCTTACCCATTGCACGAAGAATGGTTCTGTTATTAAATTCTAACATTATTTTTTTACGGGGTATATTGTTTTCTACATATACATCTCTGTATTTATTAGAGCTTCTCAGTGTAGCTTTTGCTTTTTAAGAATCGCCCGTTTATTGTCCAGATTGTCAACTTGTACAAAAATTATATCTGGTTTTCTGTCATTTTTCACATCCCTATGTTGGCTCACCTTACGAACTGCCTTATTTACCTTTACATTTGTCAATTTAAGCCCATCCTTGATTAATGTTTCTACTTTCGCTTTTAACACTGCACCGGTGTTGCATGAATTTTCTCTGGGATCAACTACTAGATTTTTAATAACTATATTATGAGTCTGTGAGCTCTGCTCTCTTTCTTTAGTATTACCATTATTTGCTACAATTTCTGCATATGATTTATCAAGTTTATTAAAGTTGTCCTTTAATGAATCTATTTCTGACCGTATCTCGTCCCTGACTTTGCTTACCTCCCCTTTCACTCTGTCTGTTATCACCGTGTTGAATTTTGCGGTTAATTTTCTTTCTACGTTACTTTCAATGTCAGTAATTCTTTTCTCTAATCTGAAAGCAACGTTTTCTAAATTGTCTGATAGTTTGCTTATCATGCTGATTAGAATATTGTCTTTGTGTGTTTCAAGAGGGGGGTCATTTTCACCTCGGCTTTTTTTACGTAGTGTGTCACTCTCATCATCATATTCAGATAATTGTCTTTTACGGGGAGTATTTTCAATGATTTTATTGTGCACTATTGCTTTTGTAGCAGTGACGGGTAAAAAATGTTCTTCGTGTTCAATTTTATCATATACGGGTATAAGGGGGGTGTTTGCCGCCATTACCTCTTTTACGTATTCTGTTGCGAAGTTTGTACCGAGTGGGTCAGCCACCTCTATTAAATCAGGATTTGTGAACCCAAGTCTACTCCAATGCATTCTATATATATATAATTCGTGTTGCCTTCAATGTATAGTCAATGTATATATTGTAAACTCAATAAACTTTTGTAAACAACAGGAGCACAAAATTTTCCAGCTACCATATACATGTGTCAGTCAAACTATGAAGCAAGCATATGTTAATATGGATTAAAACGTTATTGTTAAATTGGCTTATTAGTTATAAGTAAACATACGAAATTCTTTTGTAAATATTCAGAAAAAAAAATACTAATTTTCTTTATGTGTCTCATTAGGATACTATTGTTGTGAACCGCACACCATTTCAAGTGATTTCTACACCAAATAGTGAACCAGCTATAATGACTATTGAAGAAACATCCTTCCAGATAGTTCAGCATCATACAGCAATATCAGGTGATTAAGTGAAATGAACCGGAAGTGTATTAAATTCAGGAATAAGCAGTTCTCAACAAGTTTGTGATAACAATGCACAATTTAAAAACAGAAAGAATGCTAAAAATACAGATTTGTAAATACTTATATACATTCATGTCATTATAATTACAATGCATGGATAATACTTTGTAAAACAAAGTAAATCATTTACAAATGAGCAGTAAATCTTGTCGAAAACTTGAATATAATACAGGTGCTTTTGTTTTATATTTTATAAAATTATCTAATTATGTATTCTTAAAGTCATAAGAAACCTCAAGTAAAAAAAAATAATGCATATGTTTTTTATAACTCAATGGATAGTTTTCATTATAAAACTTATGTACATATACTTATTTCTGAAGAAAATTCTTTAAATTATTTATATTTAGAAAAAGTTTACTTTATTTGAATTGCTTCCTTCCAGCAAGCTATTCCCCCGACATATTTTCCGTATGCAAGGTGACCTCAGTGTGACCCATCTCGTAAAAATCCGGTGACCACAATACGCATGGATGTCCTTAAAATAAACTTTTATCTGTATTTACATGTTAAACACGTGCTCAATTTCCATGCTTTTTGGTTTGTTTTTCGTCAATTGTTGACAAACAGGTGACAATCGTTAAACTTCGGCTCCAAAACACGAACTTTAATTACCTGCCATATTTTCACAACAATACTGACCGATTGAAAAAAAAATGACGATTATACGAAATTTACACGAAAAAAATGATAAATTCGAGTACAGAAAACTAAGTTTATGATGTTTGTATGCGTTGGTTCAAGAATTGGAAGAACATTATTTTTCACCGGTCACTCGTTTCTTATGATAGTAAAACAATAGTAAAGATGTAAAGGCAGGAGAAATAAAAGCAAGAATAAGTACTCAAACGTACATATTCCAAGCCAAAAGAGCTAAGTTCGATCCAAAAGTTAACCCTATGTGTACAATTTGCGAACAGGAAAATGAAGATCTAGAACATTTTATTCTACACTGCAAAGAACTAGAGCAAATAAGATCTAAATACTGCTCAAAAATCGAACAGACAATGGATGACATTGATACGTCAACATACAAGAAGATCAAACAACAAGGGAATTTACTGCAGCTCATTATAGACTGTACTAGCAAGGACATAAACTGTTACCCAACTGTGTATGAAAACATTGAAACTCTGGCTAGAAATATGTGTTATGAGATGCACTTGCTGCGCACAAAAAGGATAAAAAAACCTGATCACAAGTACAGTATAAGTAAACTTCCTAAAATTGTTACTTACAAATAGTATACCATCCAACTATTTTACGGCTTATTAGTTTTGAAAATAAATCCTCACTTTAAAATTGTAAGATATCAGTTATAATTTAAAAAGAGTAATGACAAGATCTCCATATAGAAATTAAACTGTAAAAAATTTTTTTGTATATATTATACCTTAAATTTTGTCCAAACCCCAACCACTTTACATAAGTCTTACAGAAAATTTTCATCATTATTCCTGATATATGTATAGCACTCTCAGCTATGATTATAAGTAATTTTAAACTTTTGACCATTTTAATTCTTGTAAATACATGTATATGCAGTTGTTTTTTTAACACTTTCCTACACCCTAGCACATATAAACTATTATATATTTTTAAAAACTTTATGATGACAATCCTATGAATTAATTATGATATCTATTATTTAGTGATCATTATAACCAAATTCAGTCATCTGTATATAATTTAATTAATTGTTTCCCTATGTTTTAAGGTGTAAATAGTTGCTCAAACTATACCCTTTGGGTAGTGCTCCACATTTAATGGAGGAATATACAAGAAACTGAACTGAACTGAACTGAACTATGAATTTTTAAAAGAGGTACACACTGAAATGTGTTGTCTCATATTAACTTTAGTTGTGTATTTTGTTTTAGGAAGAATAATTAAGTAATCATTAAAAGTCTTTTTTTGATCTTTTACTACTGAAATATTTGTACTGCTGCATATAATAAAACATATACAGGCATTGTTTGTTTACAATTTATCCTTAGGTTAATACCATCGTAAGATAACTTACAACAATTAAATATGTGTTCAAAACCCTAACGACATGATGATAACCCAACTTAAGACACGATGTGATATGATCTGATCTTATAACATGCCATAGTCCTTGAAGCATTTTAATAAAAAAAAATCCACTAGAGTGTGTTCTCTCTGATTTATGAAGAATTTGCTATGAGATTCATTATTAATTTGCATTATCAAATTTTTCGACAATTGAGATCTTTTGTGCCATTCAAATCTCATTGTTGTTGAACCAAAGAGTATAACCTCTAGCGGGTTTTTTTCTATCGCTTTTTGTTTAGACAATTTAGTAAGCTAGATATACACTGGGTTCTTTTATGACATATTATTAGGATTATAATTTTTTTTATATGATTGTTAGCTTCATTAATGACTTTCCGAAGTCCTCTTATAATTAGCATACAAAAAACACATGTGGTGGTATCCTTAATATTCCAAATAATGCTTGCTCTGGTTTTAAAAACTAGAATAGTTCTTTTGTACTGAAAGTTGGATTTAATTTTCACATGCATATAAGATAGAATTGGTGCAACGAAGTTTTCTAATTAACCAAATGACCGTACTAAGGTCTTGCGTACGTGAGGGGTTACGAAATTTCAAGAATGGAATAATGTGTTCGGTCATTTCACGATGTCTAACAAAATAACCATACTGATTCAACATACAATTCAGGATTGGTGAGTTCAACTGATGTTTTCGGTTTATCGAAAGTTGTTTGTTTGTTTCATGAAAAAGGACATCTTAAAGTTAAAATATTACTGATACTCTGCCCTAACAGTTGACGAAGTGTTTGTATTTGATATGCATGAAGGTAGTGATTATTTTACCATGCAGTTTTATAATCTGTATATTTTCATAAGCATAATCTATATCTGAAATGTAAACTACAGTTTGTAATAAACAAGATGTTTTATGTTTTGAATGTCTGCTATCTTGAATATACCTACTTATTTTCGCGAGTAGAAAATTTACGCGAATATAAATCGTCGCGAATATGTAAAACTTAGATCTTTCCCTATTAAACTATATCCAGAAATAACAAAATCGCGAACTTAAATAGCCGCGAAATAGTTTACAAAGAGTAAAACGCGAAATAAAGTATCCGCGAAAAAAAGTTGGTTTACAGTAGTCATCACAATCAGAAATTGTGATTGTTTTCCTTTGACAGTGGGGGCAGTGAGCGAACTCTATGATATTATGTAATTCCGTGTTGTGGAAAATCGAAGTTGTCTCCCTTTGCAAATTTGGCTAACACGATAAATGTCCGATTGGAGATAACTAGTATATCTATTTAACTGATTTTTAGAAGAGAGGAGATAAGTGTTTTTTATAAATACAATTGAAAACCTGATATGATACGACATGCTTAAAAGTAAGAAACACAAATATAGAATTGTTTCAAAAAAATAAAATTGATTTAAATAGTCGTAACTGTGCTAAATGAATTGACCTATAATGGTTTACTTATTTTTAAATTGTTATTTGGGTGGAGAGTTGTCTCATTGGCACTCACACCACATCTTCCTATGTCTATAAACAGTTAGTTGATAGCAAATTTTGACACAAGATCTGTAAAATGAAACAAAAACAGACAATATGGTATGATTGCGAATGAGAAACCTCTCCACAAGAGACCAAATAACACAGAAGTTGACTTGACATTTGGAAATACATAATGTAACGGGGTTAAACAAATTGGAGGGATCCAAGCCCTCTCTTAACCTGGGATAGTGGTATGCATGAAAACATATGAACGAACTTTATAAACCAGTTAAGTAGGCTTTTATATGATATGGGATTTTCGCATGGTTCAAGGCGTTACGATTGGCAATGATTGCTTACATCCACTTCATTTGAACTCTGGTGGATAGTTGTCTAACTGTGAATCTAACATCATCAAATTCTCGTGATTCTTATATTAACTCATCAGATGAATACTAATAGAAATTTACCTAAAAAAAACCACAGAATAAACAAAGACGTGACAGGGTACATATACATCAGCACTACATTTGATATCATAATCAAACTGATTTTTTTGGTTTTGGAAATATCAAATTATCTAGAGACGTAAATTTCCTATTATATTTTGAGCAATCATGTTTAACGTAACAATAATGACTGTGTATATAGTAAACGGATGCCCCACTCGTATTGCCTTTTTAATGTTCTGTGGAACGTATGATTGGGGTCAACATTCTAATTTGACATTGAAATAACAAAGATCATATCACAAAGAACATTTACTAAGTTTCAAATTGATTTGATCAAACGTTTAACCTGATGTTTTATTTGTTTACTAATGTTTATGGCACTAACATAAATCATGGAAAGTGCGTTTAGTAATTTGAAATAAAAAAGAAAAAAAAAGTTCGGTGTTTGTGAATTTTACTTCTCACAGTGAGACTATCGGAATACCATAAACTGGCACCATTTACGTACGAAACTAGATGAAATGTCGGCAATAAGTCAGAAAAAAGAATGGGATCATGTTTGCACAATTGTTATGCAACTGTCAAATATTAGATAAGACCTTTCCAATAGATAAAATGTTCTACTACAACCGCAACAATCATCCTTCTTAAATGTATAAAAATAATCAAAATACTGCACTTATCGTAACATTACCTCCTTCTGTAATTGCAAGGTGCATTATCAGTTATAATATCATATGCATTAGTGGAGTGCGGCATTTCAAATATGTTATTTTATTCTATAGCCATACTAGTATTTAGTTTATAAATCTGGGTCTATATTTAGATATATATCAATCTTATCGTTCATGGTCTTAATTATAAATGTTTTGCTGGACGGTATTCGATTTAAATTTTGTTCTTTGGGAAAATACAGAAATTAATACTGATACAAAGTAACAAAATAAAGCAACTTGTGAAGTATTATGAAATGGTCTGCATTGATATTGCGGTGCTTATCTTATAAAGAATAAAGATATGTGGCATGATTGCAAATGAGACAATTTTCAATCAGAGTTGGTAATAAGTCATTTTATGCAAGATTTACACCTCCGAAAAAAAAACCAAAACAGAAATGATTTGCCAATTTACATTTTTTAGTTTAGTAATATGAATAATAAAAATTAAAAAAGAGTAGTGTGTATATAATAGTTAAAAATTAGTGCACATTTGAATCTAACTGTATATAATGTATATACAAAGATAAATTACATAATCATGACGTCATGATCCGAACCTAGATCACGAAAATGAAAGCAAACAATGGTGTAATGCATTTAACTATCGATTACTGTATAAAAACCCAAATAATTGTGATATAAACTTTAAAAAAAAATCACAATCTCACAAAATATAAAACAGGTTCTTTGGATAGGACCTCCTTTTTAAAAAAAAATATACTAAAGTATACTCAAAATGTGAATAGTCAATGCTTTTATCAGAGTTAGTAAAAGCATATTTAAGAATGTTTAAAATCTGGACCAATTTGCTTCTTTTCCATTACAATATAGAAAAAAGTTATAAAGTGTTTATAAATCTGCCTGATCAAACGTTATAAGGGTCTGCACTTTAAAAAGAATCAATATCGTTAGGATAGTTGCACGACCGACGAAGACAGTTTGTCTATGATAAATAATGCCTCTTGTTATCACATTGTGAATACTGATCATATTTAGATACTAAATAATGCTTTGAATTACATTGGTTATATTATAAAAATGCATATATACGCAAGTTGTTTATAAAGTTTTCTTCTTTAAAATTTGTAAGTTATTGGAGTAGTATCAACCCCTTGCTGCTGTGTACTATCAATTGTCCTATCAATTGATGATACTGTTTCTTCAACAGCTTGAATCTGTTGTTCTTTCTCCTCGTTTGTCGTGTTTTCTTGATATTGATAAGCTCGGGGATAGCTCACCATCGGGATATCTACATGTCCAGTATTTTCCATTTCCGGTTGAACATTTGCAATAGGAACACTTGTCTGTTGTAGGTCAAGAAACAGTCCAGGTTGTGTTTCGGTCACAAGAATGACACCCTTTAAAAAGAAGTACAACAATAATATACGTAGGAAACGTTGTCTATTTTTACATTTTAATAATTCACTGGTATTAAAGAGATAATAGTAACTGCAATTACGATTATCCCAATATGGCGACGGCAGATATAGGTAAAATCTTTACAGTCATTTAACTCAAATGTAGCATGTTTTTGTCACTTGTTACTCAGCTGCAAGGTTTTTCTATACCATTACATCATATTTGAATCGTAACGGTGCACTGGAATTGTCTAAGCGCTTTGAAAATTGCCGTTGAAAAATTCGGAGTGATAATCGTAACTCTATGGAATTTTTCTTGTTTGATAATCGTAATTTATTTATCGGATAATAGTAACTGAAAAATTAAATGTGTCTTTCAGCATTTTAATGGTATTTTGTTTATTAAAATGCAAATGTACAGTTAATGAATAACATTAACGGAAAATGAAAAAAATTAAGAAACTTACAGGTTAATATTTAAGGCAAATTTACTTTTATATCTCTCGATTTATTGGCGGTTTTTTTTTTACAAAACCGTGATTTCTTGTCCCAGCCACTTTAAAAAAATGTGTTTGATCTTTACAAGTATTTTTTGTGCAGTCATTACATGGAATCAGATTAATGTTTTTGATCTTTACAAGTAATTTTTTGTGCAGTCATTACATGGAATTAGATTTAACATTTTTTAAGCAAAGAAACATAATATTTTTAGAGGGACTAATAAGCTTTGGATTCCTGGCATTTCCCTAGACGCCCTATTCAACATTCATGCTCAATGTATGTGCAGCGATGTCATTGCACCAGCTTTGACATATATATTTAATCTAAGCATCAAATGTGGTAAATTTCCAAATATTTTTAAAACTGCAAGAGTATGCCCAATTTTTAAAAATGGCGATGCCTGTAATCCTGATAATTATAGACCAATAGCAGCTTTGCCTTGTCTCTCTAAAATCATAGAACGACATATAGCTAATAGTTTGTATATATTGTTAAATAAACAATGACCTTCTTATTCTACACAGTCAGGTTTCAGACCTAAACATTCGTGTACTACTCCACTTACTAAATTAGCAGATGAATGGTTAGCAAATATAGATAATGGAGAGATAAACGGAGCTATATTTTTAGATTTAAAGATAGCTTTTGATCTGATTAATCATATAATTTTATTGAAAAAACTTGAATATTATAATGTTTCAAATAGTACACTAGACTGGTTAAAGTCATACTTGTTTGAACGAAGCCAACAAGTTAAGGTCAATAACGTCATGTCTAATACTAAATGCATAAAAACTGGTGTACCACAAGGTTCTATCCTGGGCCCTTTGTTATTTATTTTATATATCAATGAGTTACCACTCAATATAGAACATTCATCAATAGATTTATATGCAGATGATTCTACATTACATTGTAGAGGTAATGATGCAATTCAGTTAGCTTCTATAACCTTCAAAATGATATTCATGTTATTGAAAACTGGTGTTTGCAAAATTGTATGAAATTAAATGCAAAAAAATGTAAATCAATGATTATTGGTTCAAAACAAAGGCTTTGTTTAACTGGAAACAGTTTAGATATCAAACATCATCGAGATTATTGTTTAATAGTTTACACTGGTTAGATGTGGAAAAACAAATTCAATACCAAAAGGCAATACTTATATTTAAATCAATTAATGGCATGGTTCCTAACTATTTAGAAGAAAATTTTCATTTTACTGATAATCAAAACTATAACTTACGTTCAGTTGATGAAAAACTATTAAATCTTCCAAAACCAAAACCATTTTTTTTTAAAGAAAACATTCATTATGGCATAACGGGTATCGACTAGAATTGAACCAGCAGTCGCTTCCCGGGGGAAGAAATATCACACATAGCCACCTGCATTAAATGTTTTAAAACAATTATTATTATATTTACTATGTTTTTATTCAGGATAAATCAATGTTCTTTAACAGTCTTAGGGCCAGCTGAAGGACGCCTCCGGGTGTGGGAATTTCTCGCGATATTGAAGACTTATTGGTGACCTTCTGTTGTTGTTTTTGTATGGTCAGGTTGTGTTCTCTGTGATACATTCCCCATTTCCATTCTCAATCTTATTAATCACAAATGTGATGTAGGGTGACACATGCGTTTCCCCTGATAATTATTGCCATATATCATAACTTCCTATAAAATTGCCTCATCGCTCATTCCCATATTTTGTGACATTCCTGGTTCTTGGGAGTTTTCTGTATTTTAACATAGTTCGTGTTTTTCCATATCCAAATTTCTTAAAACGTGTTTACCCTTCCAATTTTATGATATAATAGTATGTAGCTGTTTTCATTAGAACCATTAATAATATATCCACAAAAAGATATGTCATATAAAACGTGATTAATTCATCACCATAATTTCATCATGTGCTATCAGATATACGTTTTTAGTGCCAATATCAATAAAACACTATCCAGTTACGATTATCTTCGCATTTTTTAATACCATAATCACGATTACCTTTTTATCCGAGTTACGATTATCATCCCAAATTTTTCAACGGCAATTTTCAAAGTGCTTAGACAATTCCAGTGCACCGTTACGATTCAAATATGATGTAATGGTATAGAAAAACATTGCAGCTGAGTAACTAGTGACAAAAACTTGCTACATTTGAGTTAAATGACTGTAAAGATTTTACCTATATCTGCCGTCGCCATATTGGGATAATCGTAATTGCAGTTACTATTATCTCTTTAATACCAGTGATAATTAGAAGTTATTAATAAGGTAAAGAAATAAAGTATGTTAATTTTGCAAGAATCAGCTCGCATCTTATCCATGAAAAACCTCTTATATATAAGTCTTTCATTATACGCCTTATTTGAATAGAACATTTCCAAAGAATGATTAAATCACAGTTTTTCAAGGGGAGGTTCTCATTGTTTCTGATCACTTCATATCCAACAAATAAGATTTAGGCTTGGGGAATAAGTGCAATATGAAAGTAAAAGATATATGAAATGATTTGAAAAGAGAATCATACGAACACGAATTAACTCATTCATGGGTCCATCAACAATGAGCTAAAAGCAATACAAGATAGCAATAGGATATGTAAAAAGTTTACACGATGAGAGTAGCTGCCTAATTTATATCATGAATATTATTTAAAACAACTGAAACAATGAGGCAGTCACGACAACAGAGGTTTGACCCACAATTGTTTACATGGAAACTGGTTATGTCAAGTCAGGAGTGTGACAGTAGTTTTCCATTCGGTAAGTGTGTTTAAGCTTTTGATTTTCGGTTTGAGAATGTTACTCGGAGATCGGTATTTTTGTTATTCATTTTTTTTTAAATAGGGATTCTTATTTTTGCTAACATCAAATTATCATGTTTTAACACAAAAACGTGCTATAACTTGAGCAGGAAATTCTACCACTTTCAAAGCGACACTTGTTATGATTGGTATTTTTGCATCAACGCTAAAAATAGGTTATGTACGAATTTATCAAAAGAACACATTAAAATTGTATTTAAAAAAAAAGTTGCTATACAAAAGGTAGGGTAATTGAACATTTGATTAACTATGGATCTTCTTTTACGAACTGGTTGTGAATTTTTAAAGGACCTAATAGTAACTATTCATGGTGTTTTAATAAGTTCAAATTTTTGTTCTTGAAAAAAATATATTTGTGCTTTCTATGTTGTTTCCACATTGTTTCGTAGAAAGCTCGTTAACTTGATTCATTTGATGCTTACCTTCTGGTCTGCTGTTCTATAACAACAGCAAGAAAGGCAATATGAAACCGCCATGATTGCCACTACCCATTCCGCAAAGGATAACAGACTCATAAAAGACAACAGAAGCACAATTCTCATTTCATAGTTGTTTCTCTGCAATTAAAAACGTAGATACTCATTATTTCAGGCTAAGGGAAATACAAAACGTCAAAAATCTACTTTTTTTTTTGTTTAGTTATCCACAAAATCAGGTTTAACCCACCATTTGGTTTTCTTAAAATGTCCTTTACCAAGTCAGAAATATGGCAGATGCTATCTTATAGTTCATTTCTATGTTTGTTGCATTTTTGCTTTTTTTGTTGTACAATGCTCTTCAATTTTGTACTTCATTTATCCCTATAAACATATTTTGATTCGAGCGTCACTGATGAGTCTTTTGGAGACAAAACACGCGTCAGCCGTTTATATAAAATTTTAATCCTTGTATATATGATGAGTTTATTTGTTCTGTTGTTTGGTTGTTTTCCTCATAGAGTTGATGTGTTTCGACCGGGTTTAGTTTGTAACCCGCATTTGTTTTCTCGAAATCAATTTAGGTATTTTAAACAGCTATATACCACGGATGCCTTTATTTATTCTAACTGTTATATGAAGAATTATGAATTTAACATCAAATCATTGTCAATTAGTTATTGACATGAATTTCGGTACGCATCTTCGTTCTAGATAAACAGATACTTCAGTCTGCAAATCAAATTCACAATATCAATTTTTTTGGGTGCTCTGTCATAGCTCATAAGTTTAAATAGTAGCCCTTCTCTAGGTATAGTAGTAGGTGCAATTGATTCGGATATATCATTCGTCGTTTTCCATCTGGTTTTTCATGAGGGATTAACATATGTTGGTTATTGTTTTTCGTAATTATAAGTTAGACATCTTACAATATATTTTGAGGAAACCCACACGTACGTAGCCTCTGGCTGTTTGCAATCCTCTTTAAATAAATAAAGAATTAAATTAAATATTTTGCGCACCTCTGAAAGGTTTGAGGTATTTTAAAGGATTAAATATAGGTTTTGAAGACAATTGAAAAGTCTCAAATTCAGAAAATACATACATTAACAAGCCAGATAATGGATTGCCATTATTTTTTGAAAAAAAATACATCAATATTGATACCTGTTGTCGTGCCCATGCTATTTTTATTGACAGGAATACACAGGAATTGTCGCCGAAGCAGTATTGATCGTTATATGAACAAAAGATAATATTTAAATTCTTGGAATATTTTTCATCTGTGTTGTAGGTTCTTACTTCTTAAGAAATTTATGTAATGATAACTCAATGCACTTGAACTTTATACTTGTTTGGCGTTATAACTATTTTGATCCGAACGTAAATGATGAGTCTTATGTAGACGAAAAGCGTGTCTGGTGCATTTAATTTAACATGTTATATTCCTGTTATCTTTAATAAATAATAACAGCCATGCCACATTCTTCAAGTACGATCACCCTAACCTATTTAAACTAAAACCAAAATGTGTGCTAGGCTTTATGTTCAATGCATCTAATTCAGAATTAATTTAGTCCGAACATTTGGAGTGTATTTAGAATAAAAAAATCCGAAAATGTTCTTTTTTCTTAGAAATCTTATATGCTTCTACACTTTCTTTTTTATAACGATAAGTTTGTAAAAGCAATTTAGACGTAAATTTGAAGGATATCATAATATATATTGCAAAACATAATTTTGATATATTTGAATGCTTTGGTTACCATGGAAACGGCATGCAAATTTTCCATACTCCACATTTTTTATGAAAATTTAGCAAAATGCACAAAGGCGTATTATGATGCTTTCTTTACAAAAAAAATCTTCATTTCTAAAATCGTATTGTAGATAGAAATAGGTTTTCTGTCCCATCAAACTAATTTCGATCCAGATAACCTATTTTTGAACACAAAAAATTAATTTGTCAAAATCAGGAGAATTAATTCTTTTATCCATTTAGATTTTTTTTATAAAGCTACATCTTTCAAAAGAAAAAACGTTGGGGTGTATGCTTAATTAGAAACATTAAGCTATAAAACTTCCCCTCTGTTCCTCATTTTAATTTTAATAACTATTTACACCACTGGGTCGATGCCACTGCTGGTGGACGTTTCGACTCCGATGGTATCGCCAGCCCAGTAGTCAACACTTCGGTGTTGACATGAATATCAATTATGTGGTCGTATTTATAAATTTCCTGTTTACAAAAATTTGAATTTTTTGAAAACTAGGTATTTTCTTATCCCAGGCATAGATAACTTTAGCCGTATTTGGCACAACTTTTTTTGGATTCTCACGTCTCTTCAACTTTGTACTTATTTGGCTTTATAAATATTTTGATATGAGCGTCACTGATGAGTCTTATCAAGACGAAAAGCGCGTCTGGCGTACTTAATTATAATCCTGGTACCTTTGATAACTATTTAAACAAGAATTATCTCCCCTTGCAGAACTACTCTTCAGTGTAAAAATAATAAGGAGTGTGTGTGTGTGGCAAACACAATCTGAACAATTTTTTTTCTAAGGCAACATTTTTAATGCTTTATGTCTCTGAATATTTCATAGATTTCAAAAGCGATAGTTAAAAGCCATATGAGAAGCTGTTAACACAAAAGAAGACATATTTATTTGTAAATTTAGACCATGACTGGTATGAGTTGATAGTTCAAAACAGGTAAATATTCAAGTGCAGGGTGTTATTCCACTTTTATCTCTAAAATCGGATGTTACAGAACTTACTTTATATGAAATTGGTCTTCTTATAAACTATAAAACAGAGGAGTATACCATTTGTGAACATCATTTGAACTATGCAAAAGAAGAAAACGTCTAACTTGGGTCAAAAGAAAGTGTGGCATACAACCATGCATATGAAAATAAAAAGAATATTACGTGTAAAAATCTTAGTAAAACCGGCCTTGAAGTGTCTATTGGTGCACGTAATAAGTTTGATAACCCTTACTTCATTTTAAGAACATTAATCGTAAATATATTTAAAAATAAACAAATATATATATATTTTTTTTTTACACCTTTATTGGCTGTAATAATTTCACATGACTGTCAGTGATAGCTTATGAATATGAGACATGATAAGTTCTTGAAAGGACCTCAGAGCTATACCAATTTATCTCACGCTTGCACATTATATTTTTGTCTAATTACGTAATACACAATGTATTCACAAGTATATACATAATCATGTTAACTGTAATTTTTACATCAATTTGCACAAACTACAGAAAGGAGTTATCAGTGCTACTAAAGGTTAAACCAGTAGAGACTATTTGTCATGAATCTATTTTATTAAGTTGTTTACTTAATGCACTGTTTACAAAAATAAACGAGGGGCGTAAGGGGCGTATTTGCACGGAAGAAATGGAAATAAAATTGCTATATCACAATGAACGAACAATTAAAAATCTCATACACTTTGATCTTTTTATCGCTTTCACGAAACACGGGAAATAACGAACCTTTTTCACGACTGCACATGAAATATAAATGACAAAACACGTTGCACGAAAATAATCAGGTACCACCCTCATATCCTAGTTACAAAATTTACTGATTGGTGTCTCATATTTGTTGTGCATAAATTAATTTGTTATAAATTAATAATTCATAAAACGTAGTACGGTTAGCTACATGTATAGTACATCCATTTCATTTGAAATCTAGTTGTTATTTTATTTAGATGATTCATTGACAGTCATTACACATTTGTTTTATACAAAAATAGAAAAATAGAAACATAGTTTAAATTAAGACAGATGTTTATAATGTTTATACAATAGCATACAGGTACATGTTTTATCAATTGTACATGTTCATCAAAGACGCAACTGTTTCACGTGACATTATCAAACTTATACAATAAAATGCATAATGTGAAATAACAAAACTGGTCAATCTTTTTTTTTGTTGAAAAACGTACATAGCGGTATTTAAGCCTTTTATTTATAACTATGTAATAATTTGTGTATGAAGGTGCAACAGCATGCAGAGGAATTGCTAGGGGGAAATGAGAACGACACTATCATTGAAATCAATATAAATTTAGCTACAAATGAGAAATTGAATCACATTATTAACAGTTAATAAAGGCAACAGTAGAAAACAGCTGTTCGAAATGCATCAATCGATTAAGAAAAAAACATATCTAAAACCGAGGGAAACACATCAAATATAAGAGGAAAGCAATAACAAAACAGAAACACTAAATTGCAACACTAAAACAACTGAACTATAGGATAACAACAGCCATTTTTCTGACTTGGTTGAGCCTGGTTTTTGGCCAGCCAAACCTCCCGCTTTAATAGCAATGTTACACATAACACGAACATGACAACATTACAAGACTACAATACAAACAAATGGAAGAAACATACAGGACAGAGAAATGCACAAATAAACAATGCAACTAAACTCATTATAGATACCAGGACTACATTTTGTATATACGCCAGACGCGCGTTTCGTCTACAAAGACTCACCAGTGACGCTCGAATGTAAAAAAGTTAAAAAGAACAAATAAAGTACGAAATTGAAGAGCATTGAGGACCAAAATTCCTAAAAGTTTGGTCAAATACAGCAAAGGTAATCTATGCCTGAGGTATTGAACATTATGACAAGCTTAAACATGTATTAAAGGTACCAGGCTGATTTTTTCTCTCAATCGATGCATGAAATCAATGTCTTTCAATTTGTTTAATTGAAGTCTGAAGCTGGCATGTTAGTAAGCTGCTAGTAGATTGTTGCTATTTATGTTTTATTGTCATTTTATTTATTTTCTTTTGTTACATCTTCTGACAACAGACTTGTACTTCTGTTGAACTGCATTTAAAATTTGCGTATTGGTATGATTTTACTTTTCTACATTGGCTAGAGGTAGAGGGAGAGGGTTGATATCTCATAAACATGTTTAACCCGACAGCATTTTTGCGCCTGTCCAAAGTCAGGAGCCTCTGGCCTTTGTTAGTCTTGTATTATTTTAATTTTAGTTCTTGTGTTCAATTTGGAAATTAGTATGGCGTTCATTATCACTGAACTAGTATAAAAAGTTTTTAAGGCCAGCTGAAGGACGCCTCCGGGTGCGGGTATTTCTCGCTACATTGAAGACCTGTTGTTTTTTCTAGGATCGGGTTGTTGTCTCTTTGACACATTCCCAAATTCTATTCTCAGTTTTATTTCTAAAAAAAAATAGGATTGAGTTTTTCAAGAGTATCGTTGGGACCTACTAACATGTACAATTAAAAAATACGTGGTATGATTTGATTGCCAATGAGACACAGGAGACCAAATGACACAGAAATTTCCAAAATATGTCATTGTACGGCTTTCAGAGATGGGGAAAACCAATATCGCACATTCATGTTTGTAGAAATATCCTGTCTTATATTTATATTTTTTTGCCTATAAGAAAATAGAAGTGACTTTTATTTTATGCCTCACAGACTGTGATGATTGTGATGATTAACTTTTTTTCATTATCTAAGTGTTACTTTCTATTTATATCTTGAATACAATAAGATTTATTTTGCATACAGTTTTGTCTTGAATCTACTACATAATCCAGTCTAAAGTAGGCTCCTCTACAGTCAATGTTTACAAAACAAAATTTGAAATCAATGATGTCTTTATATTGTAGATTTTTTCACCAAAAATTCCATTCATATATACACATGCTTTTGAAGACTGTTCTCCAATATTGCACTAAGTTTCCATTTGTTTGTTGGTATATTTTACAAAAAGGAGCATAAAACCAAAATAATGGTTAATAATAAATTAACTTAAATATTATTGAGCTTTTTTTTAATTAAACCTGATTGATTAAGACACTCATGTTTTTCATATAGACATGATAGACAAGTTGACAAGTTTTCTTTCACTTTTACAGGAAAATTGTTTCTCTGATGCTGGTAGTCAAAACCAGCCAATATTCAGCCAAAACCCTGAAGCTTCTGTCTGTCGAGATGGAACACGTGAGAAGCTTAATGCTCATCTCTTAAGCCATTTCTAAGCATGACCTATGTGAAATATGATGCAAGGTGACTAACATATACATCATTTTAAAGGATATAAGAATATATAAAATAGAACCATTATCAGACTACTATATTGTAAACCAACTTATTCTCGTTGATACTTTATTTCGCGTTAATATCCTACTAGATCATTTAGTTGCGATTTATTATCGTGGTTTTCAAAGTAAATATCAAAGTAGTACGTATTCGAGACAATTAATATTTGCGTTATATTTTCTAGTGTTACTTTTCTTGAATGTCGCGAAATAAATTTCTCGCAAAAGCTAGTTGGTTTACATTATTTGAAATATCAGTGTTGTACCTTTATTACATTTGATCGTTTTCATTAATATCCTTTCATTTTATGATTAATTAAGTATGTTTGATCGAGTTATGCAACCATCACTATAATAAATAACTATAATTGTTTATCAATTCGAATAATCCACAAAAAAAAGACAACTGTCTCATGTTTCATCGTACGATATCCAACAAAAATACCATAAAACATTGATACTATTTCACTTATTTATTATCAATGATATCGATACTTACTATTATTGATCCAATTAAACCAAGACTGTAAATACCAGGTATAACAACTGATGCTGCAATTATGCTACATATCATAATTCCGGTTTTCTGAGAAGGAAAAAACATTGAAATGACATGAAATAAATTTTAAGGGCATCAGGGTTGACGTTGTCTTCCATAACAATGGTTAATGCACCGGTATACTTCTGTTGCCTTTATTTGATAACATTTGTTATACGAGGTGTTTCACAGCGGAATTGTAATGTCATGTTAAAGACAGGCGCCAATAGTGAAGAAGGATATACTTAGCCTAAAGAAGTATATCTAGATTTGTGTTTTGATTTGTCGTCATGCATGTTTTTCTCTGTAGTAGAATGTAGGTTATTTTTACGTAGATTTTACCTTTGCGTTATAGTTTTTTCGGGGTTTTTTTTACACGTTATAGATAATGCATATTTTAAGGTTTTTCTTGTCGTAGAACACCCCGAGGTGTGTTCTACGACAAGAAAAACCTTAAAATATGCATTATCTGACTTATATACCGTCAAAAAATATTAATTTTATAAAGATTTGTAAAATTTAGTATCCTATTTTACCGACAACACTGAAGTGGGATATTCCTTTCTAATGCGTTCAGGTTTTAAAACGTCCTGCGGCTCATTAAGATGTGAAATAAAACTCATTAAATAATTTAGATATAAACCTTTTAAAAATTGTTATACATACATGTACACAATAAAAATATTACTGTAACTGCATGAAGTAAGACAATAATGTCTTGTTACAATCCGATAACGGTGTATGACAAATACAAGACACATTGTAAGTTATTTATTGTACCACCTAGCTTATGGAAAAGGGGGAGGGGGTATGTTTTTTTTTCTATTTGTTATGTTATTTCTATCGCGGAAAAATGGTTATTTATTTAACCATTTTACTTGAATCGAATGAAATATTCAGAAAGATTGTCTTTCGAATAGCAATACATTTTATTAAAAGATAATCAGGATAAAATTATATACCCTCTGCACCCGACCATTTCGTGAGTTACGTTAATGTTATTCAATAGAATATAAGATTATTTTATTAGTTGATCATTTGATAGAGTAAAAGGTATACATAAATTTTAAAAAGTTAAAAGCTCCGTGTTGAAGGCCGTACTTTAACCTATAATGGTTTAATTTTTAAATTGTTATTTGGATGGAGAGTTATCTCATTGGCACTCACACCACATCTTCCTATATCTATCTAAGAACTGACACGAGGACGAATATAAATACATGTAGGTCACAGTATGATTACCTATTCAGTGTGTATCGTTCTGAACATGCATGAAATATTTGCCACTGGACGTTAAGCAAGCAACCAAAAATAAATCAAACTATTCAGTTTGACTCAATAAGATTTTCAAAATCTTACACACGAATATGTTAAATCTGGATTTATTTTTATGAAAGTCTACATCAAAATTCATCTGATCTGTATGATAATGTTTCTTTATTATAGCGATAAATCAACAAAACTTCAAGTTAAATTTGTTTCTAAAATTAAATTGCGGATCTACAATGACGGTTTCTTTTACATCTATCATCGGTGGAACTTTAGAAAATAAATTTCCAAATCGGCAACAAATAACTATTAGACGAATAAAATTTTGAAGTAAAGCATAGATAGCATGTTTATCAAGGAAAATAATGACCTTACACAGGTCATTATTTTATGCCTTGAAGCATATACCATTGAAACATGGTATCGTCCGGGTTGATTCTGAAAAAGAATGACCTGACGTTCTGAAAGAAAATAACTCCATATAGGTATATAATTATGGTTTATGACGTTATCTATGCTTTTGAGCTAATTTACTTGATTTTGCCATGTGATTATGGACATTCCGAATTGATTTTCTACTAAGTTCAGTATTTTTTTTATTTTACTCTTTAAATATTGAACTAGAAACAAAATAAAATGAATTTATTGTTAGTTTATTATGAGTTCAAACTTCTGTAATTTTTTGTTTGATATAATTTTTTATGATTACTAGAATTCACTTGCCAAACATTTAAATCGTTAAATTGTATGTTTTGTCGTAACTTATTTTGTTGTAAAAGATTTAATGACTTGCGAATTTTAGGAATGGTATCAAAAGTCATAGGTACTTGGGAGAATAACAATTTATTAAGCCCAACCCCTTTTTTCAACATCCGTTATATATTCCGTTCGAGTGAACTAGACCGGGCACATAAACGGGTGGGTGCTCGGTATGTATATCTTCCAGGCAACATGTCACGTTAGGCGACAATAAATGATATAGAATATAAAACTGTCCCGACTTTCATGACTTTATAACAGCAGTATACCAGGGTACTAAAAGAATAAACTACAAAACTTAGATGGACTCATGTTATTGATAGAGATCACAGAAAACAACTTATGAACAACACCTATCTGACATTACTAGCAGTTTCTTAAAAGCTAGTCAACCATGATGTGCTGAATTAAAAACAAATCACTACACATAAAATGAAATTAGTTTATCATTTCATAAATAAGATAAAGATTAACTGCGAAGCTTTGAAAATTAGGAAAATTGTTAGTAGCATTCAAAACATCAGAACGAACTAAAAACGACAAAGATGAGAATAACGATAAACAGTTTATGTTAGTATAAACAAGATGATACACAAATTACTGATTTCATCATACCTCCAGGTTTTGTCTTATCAAACAATTTTTGTTTTAAACATTTTTTATTTTAAAAAAAAGTTTACCCACCAGGCATTTCCAGTTCTGTTTTCTCCGATTTTTCATACAGAAGGGAAGAATACCAGTTAAAATGCACTGCAATAGTATAATTGGAAATGTTTAATAATATTATATTTCAGAAACATGATGATGGACACTTAAAAAAAACATCTTAGTTCATCTATTTCAATTCTGCAAAGTTGTATCTGTAACATAACGAGGTGAGTTGTGTAAGCTGGCAGTATTTTATTCGCCGTGATGAGTTAACTAAAATTTGTATAGTTATTTTTTGTAAACAAATCTGATAAAATGAATTAATAGTAGTTTTTTTTTTAACTCCGGAATGTTTTACGCAAGATTTTAAATCTAGAGCGATTTTGTACAAGAAATAATTGCACTAGTGTTTAGATTCTAACATTCATGAAATACTTAAGTATTACATTTTTTTAATTCTGAACACATGATAACACAATAATGCCATGTTTTCCTGTTTACAAAACCTTGAATTTTTCGAAATCTCAGAATTATTTTATCCCAGGAACATTTTACCTTAACCGTATTTGGCACAACTGTTTGGAATTTAGGGTCCTCAATACTCTTTAAATTTGTAATTGTTTGGGTCGATAGCTTTTTTGATCTGAGCGTCAGTAATGAGTCTTACGTAGACGAAACGCGCGTCTGGAGTGTCAAATTTTTCGAAATCTCAGAATTTCGTTATCCCAGGAATATATTACCCTAGCGGTATTTGGCACAACTATTTGGAATATCGGGTCCTCAATACTCTTTAATTTTGTAATTGTTTGGGTCGATAACTGTTTTGATCTTAGCGTCACTAATGAGTCTTATGTAGACGACACGAGCGTCTGGAGTTTCAAATTATAATTCAGGTAATTTTGATAACTTTTTAACAAATCAAATTAAAAAAGCAACTCCTTGAAATCAAAATTTCAATAACAAATTGGCAATTTGTTTTGGAATCAAGATAGATCATAAGTATAACTTTTTGGAAGATTGATTTTTTTTATACTTTACCAAAACGAAGATAGTTTAATTTTTTTTCAAACATATAACAAAAAGTATAGTTTACCATGCTATACTTTTTGTTATAAGTGAAATTTTATACCCGGACTGATGTTTTTTTTCATGTACACTCTAATTAAATTAAGGCAGTTTTCAATAACTGCAAGCTTGGAAAATATATTAGATTAGAGTGTACACGAAAAAACACATCAGTCCGGGTATAAAATTTCACTTTGAGACATATCTCGCCTAAAATTTTCATAAAATGTATCTAGAACACAAAAATGATATTTATTTCAATATTTTGTATAAATCACAAAGGTTTGATTATATAACTAAATACACTAACCATTAATTTGCAAAACTTGTCTCCGAACTAGCAGATTTAAGCAAATAATAAGCCCGATTTCGTTCTGGGATTGAACAATCCCAAATTGCAGAATATCATGAATCTACCTTAACACACAATAAATAAATGCATTTAATTTTGCAAAAGACATGCTCGAATAACATACTGAGTTACTATCAAGTGCAAGTAACACAACATATGAAACAAAGAGTCTTTTGTGAATTATTCTTATTATTTATTTGTATTTACATACATGTACCTACCCATCCAGAGCATATCAACGTTGTGATGTCAAAGACAAATTGCAGACGGCTACTGTAATAGCGATTGCATAACACGTAGTGTGGTAAATATGGGTGGTATGAATTGTCATCATGGTCGAAATAATAGTAATATTCATTGTTATAACAATCGTTATAATTCTGCATTGAAATATAATTCAAAACAAATCCAATTGAACTGGTAATCACTAGCAAAACGCCGAGGATAATCTGTAACCGACCAAACATCTTTAATTGCCGAACTAACAATTCTTCTTGTGGGATTCCATTTGTTGGAACTTGTTGAGTCTCGAACCCCTGTGTCATCATAGTTGGAGATTCAGGGTTGTTTACAGGAGCTGCCGACACACTAGAATGAAATAAAAACAAAAAAATTCATGCAAACTTTTTTCAAAGCAGGGATGGTAGATACAAAATACTTAGTAAATATTAAAGGACATATGTATCAGTTGTAGAGTACATTATTATTATTATTCTAAACAATATATGTATGTTTTCATATATAGTTGTAATATTGATTGTTCACTTTAACGTCGTATTAATTTGGTTTAAAAATTTCTCAATTGAAAAACTTCACGACATGTTTCGTTTGTTTGTGTAATTATGTCATATATTATCATCTCGACTTAAAGTGACACAAAGTCGTGCCATCAGTTGAAAGTATAAAAGACCCTTCGGTCGATCAGCTGCGTTAAGATTAAAATACTTATATCACGAGTCTTCGTTTACCTATTTAAAATGTCTAGAGACGGGTAGAAAAAGAGTGAAATTTTGCTTAAATAAGTTAAATAAATCAGTTCTTATTCAAAAGACCACTTTTATACATGTTGACGTTAGTTGTTTTTGTATCAGTTAAATGTTTATGATGCTTCCCTGTAGTGGTTGTTGTGATCACTGTTGTTTTGATTCGTGAACCGGATTTGTTTTTGCTTAATTGGTTTATTTCTATTCAAATGCGACACACCACTGTTGCCGTTGCCGTTATACCGTTACCGTTACCGTTATTTACTCATGTGTCTGAGACGCTATAGAGTTAGGAATGGGTCACACAAGAAGATCAAACTGGATATGTAAAGAATAGATTTATTGGTTTTAATCTTTGACAGATACAAGATATCATTGATTTCACTGATTTATATAAAATTAAGGGGGCTATAGTCTTCGTTGATTTTCCTAAATCGTTTGCCTGTCTAAAACGAAATTTTATGTTTTCAGTTTTAAAACATTTTGGATTTAATTATTCTTTTATAAGATGGGTTAAGACTATATATATGGATATTCAAACATGTGTTATGAATAACAACTGGATATCTGATGTCTTTAAAAACACCAGAGGTATTCGCCAAGGATGTCCTTTTTCTGCTTTATTATTTGTTTTATCTGTTGAAATTATGGCTTCAAGGTTAAGAAGCAATACTGATCTTTTAGGTATAAGAATCCAAATAGATTGCAAAAGTCATAGTATAAAAATTTCGCAACTATCAGTTGATACTTCTTTATTTTGTTGATCTAAATATGACGTTCAAGTAGCTATGAACGAAATTGAAATATTTGGTTCTTATTCAGGATTGAAACTAAATAGAAAGAAAACAGAGGGGTTATGGTAAGAAAGCTTAAATCATGTTAAGACAAACGTGAGGGAATCAACTGGAGTAATGGATCAGTTAAAACTCTTGGCATAAACTTTGGGCAGTGTAGGGAGGAATGTGAAAAATTAAATTGGGAAAATAAAATTGAAAAGATAAATAAATTATTTTGTTCTTGGCAAAAAAAAATCCTTCTATTTTGGGAAAAATTTTGATAATCAAAACATTAATGGTGTCCATTTTTTCTTGTGTGGGATCTGACTGCATAGTTCAAGAGAAATATTTAAAACAAAATAGTAAAAAGTTGTTTTAAATTTGTTTGGGATAATAAACAAAATAAAGTAAAAAGAAATTCAATTATTGGTCCGTATGAAAAGGGGGGATCGGATATGATAGATATAAGGAGTTACTTCACTGCTTTAAAAGATATTTGGGTAAAAAGATTAGTTACTGATTGTGAAGGAGGTTGGAAAAATATACCTGAGCACTATTCTTATAATTTTGGGTCAAATTGGTTAGTGTTTCAAACAAACAGTGGGGATACGCTAGACGAAAGCACTGAACACATCCCAGACTTTTATAAAGATATTCTTAAATGTTGGAAATTAACTGGTGGAGGTCTAAAAGAACAGACAAAATTACAGATATGGTTAAACAAATATTACGAAACAATAAATTTATTAAATTGGTAAATAAAGCTTTATTTTCTAAAATTTATATTATAAGCGATCTTATTTATGTAAATGATATCATAGTCGAAATAGTTAAATAAATTAAAAAAAAAAAATCAAACTGGATAGCTGAAATTAATTTAGTAAAAAATCAATACCAAAAGATTGGGCAGCAATTTTAAAATCGGAAAACTCTGTAAAAAGTATTGTTAATATACAAAGAAACAAATTTATATTGGAAGGTTTACCTATAAAATTAGAATCACTATAAAAAAAACTTGTATATATATAAAAAATGAACCAGCTATTGGACGTAAAAAATGGCTGCGTATATTTAATATAGATGGTGTGTAATATCAAAATCATTCAGATATTTAAAAGAAAATAAACTTAAATTTTTAAGATGGAAATAACTATCACATATTCTTCCTACAAAGAAACTTTTATGCAGGTGGAAAACTGTGAACGATAGTTCTTGTAATTTTTGTACACAAGAAGAAGATTATGATCACTTCTAATTATGCTGTGTCCGTATTTAAAACTTTCTTGAAATAAAACAGATGAAGTTTTAAAGAACAGTAAAATAACGTTTAAGATAAAACTAATACACTTGGTATTTGGATATAAAACTTCTGACGAAGAATATTTTGACTTTAATTATTTTTAAAAATTTATTGGTTTTTCAATTTTCAAAGCCTATTTCTTATCTGATCAAAAGACGAAAAAAAAAAATAGCAACTATTAGAAATCATATGAATAGTCGAATTAAGTAATGTTTTTTAATTTATATTTGCTATACAAATGTAATATGTGTTTTACAATTATTCACTACCCTGAGTGAATAATGGATTGTAACAGGGAACACCAGGAGGAGCTTGGAATCCTGAAGAATAGTGTAACAAGACAATATTTGAAATGAATATATAATAATGTTGTTAAAAAAATGGGTCACACGTAATATCGATAGCAAATGTAAGATGCAAGTTCTGTGAGTCAAACTTTTTACCTTTATATACAATGATATATGTATAACTGAGGTAAATTTCATAATATAGTGTTGAAGTTAGCTTCACAATCCACGATGTCATAAGATTGTATCAATACGCGCAGTAATTGATGCATGATTTCAGGTTGATAGAATCAGAAATAAGTCCTACTCCTGCTGGACGATAAACCATCTTATTCTAACTGTTTTACCAGGTGCTTTTTTTTTTATAAATAAACATTTGCATGTTGAAACTAATTAACAAAACATTCAAGTACATTAATTGGGCAGTAATTGATACATATTTACTGTATGTATCGAAACTCTTAAAAGTATTCGGTTAACTTTGGAGAATTCCTTCTGTGCCTCTCCGATAATATTTAATTCAATAGAACAGGGATTTATGTGAAAGCTTAAACTCGTAATGGATAACTGTTATGTATGTTGATTTGATGTTAGTCAATTGTGCGTTGTCAATAAAATCGTAAAAAAAGGTAATTACTTATTTCTATGTAAACAAACTTTTATTTCAAGAATTGAGAGAGACCAGATGTCTGCACCCAAAGAACTTTATTGCGGCACATGTTAACAGTTACAGTCTCAGATAACAATTTGATGAGGTAACAGAACTACTCACAGATAATATAGTTGACTTAGTGATTATTGCCGACTCAAAATTTGACAGTACCTTTCAAGAAAACCTATTTTAAGTTAAAGGTTATAAATTACAAAAGCGTGACAGAAATCAGTACGGAGGTGGCTTACTTATCGTGATTAAATCAGACTTTCAATCTAGTAGAAACAATAATTTGAATCTAATATACTTGAAAATATTTGCTATGAAATTTTATAAATGATGCCATACGGCTTATTATGGGAGCATACAAGCCTCCATCCATGAAAAATGATGACTTTATTAAAAATTTTACAAATTACTAGATAAATATTTTGTGTCATATGACATTATTTTTTTTGGTTACCTAAATTTTTATATGTTGTCTGCTGAAAAATCTCAGACCCTGCATGATTTATGTGATATTTTAAACTTGTCCAAACTGGTTAAAGTCCAACATGTTTTAAAAAGGGTTGTAACCCATCCCTTGTAAATGTTATTATTACAAATAAAAGAATATGTGTTTTAAAACAGAAAATAGTCGAAATAGTGTAAGTGACTGTCACAATACTATTTCAACAGCTGTGAAAGGGAATTTACCTGCACAAAAACGCAGGAATGTAACATATAAAAGTTATAAAAAAATGATTTACAGAAAATAAAGATTTCAGAAAATTGTACTGAGAAAGATTTAAATAGAATATATGATGATTAGACATTTGCGGAAACTGTCAAAGACCTACAATTAGGATTACGCCCCAGTCTCACTAGACCACAATCGCACTAGGCTCACCACGATCTAATCAGATCGTGGTGAGGTCGCGGTATGAGCGGCATAAAAATGTACATTGTCGTTGCTTTCACGATCCTACTACGTCCTAATTACGCTTCTACAACGATCCCGCTACGATTATACCACGTTCTCACCACGCTTATTCTGCGACCTCACTACGCTTATTAAGACCTTTCTACGCTCTTCACGTTCTCACTACGACCATACCACGATTTGTGCGATTGCAACACGATCTTACCACGCTTCTACTGCGATTATAGCACGCTCGTCCCACGACCTTCCTACGACCATGCCACGCTCATTCCGCGATCTTACTACGCTCTCAACAATAATGTCTACACCGAACTCCATATAAATACTGTTTCATTCCTTCTATTTCTCATCTATAAGAATATTTTACGAAAACAACACAGACACCTCATCTTTATATTCGTCAACTATTGCTAGGTAAACCTCGGGTAAAAATGAACTTATAGAATTCCGAGCAACTCTGAAGTCACACTGCAAGGTCGAATACTTGTCAACAGTAGCTAAATGTCTTAACGTGATGGCAAGTTTAAGACCAGCCGATAGGGCTCTTCTAAATAGCGTATCCGTCTTCTTAATTCTTGGACCAACGCGGTTAAGAAGTTCATCGAGCATCACTGGAGACATTCTTAAAAAATTGAAGAAGAAAGGTTCGTAGTTGGGTCGCGGTGAGAACGTGATGATCGTAGAGAGGTCGTGATAACGTCGCTGTGAGATCGATGCGTAATCTCCCCGAATAAAATCACGCTCTCGCTACGATGGTACAGCGACCTTTGCGATCTTACCACGACCTTACTGCAGTCTCACTACGCTTTTACTACGACCTTTTACTAAAAACACCCACCGTCGATACAATAAAGTGTAACGATAGTGATGTGTTTCTGTAATTGAACAACGATTTGTTTAAATATATTTACAATATCAATCATTAACAGTTAACATTTATTATTGTATACGATGTTATCAAGGTTAAAAATGCTGTATGAAGTTTGATAGAATAAACTAGCATTATTTAAAAAAAAATAATTATTTTGATTTTGATTTATGGACGTTTTTCTACCCCACGATAGTAGAGGGGTATTATGTTTTTTGGTCTGTGTCTCTGTTCGTCCGTTCTTTCGTTCGTTCAGGTAAAATAAAATGTAAGCAAATCCTGACAAATTTCAAGGTTTGGCTGTTGGCAAACAGACCTTTGAAAAGAACTCATCTATACATATTCAAAATTCGAACCTTGTGAAAAACAGTAAAATTATTAGGCATTGAAATAGACTATCAGCTAAATTTTGATGTTCATATAACCTCTATCTGTAGGAAGGTATTACAACAAATAAATGTTTTAAAACGTTCAGGCTCAGTCTTGAATAGACTTAGTAACCTTACTATATTTTATTCTTAGTTATTTTAATTTTTGCCCTTTGGTATGGCATTTTCGCACTAAGAAAAATTTTTAAAAATCTAGAAAAGATGCAGGAAAGAGCATTTCGTTTAGTATATGAGGATTTTACCAGCTCCTACCAGGACCTCTTATTTAAAGCTAAAGTACCCCTTGAAGATCAAAAGGGTGAAATAAATAGCTCTAGATTTTTTTTTAAATTATAAGCAATATAGCTCTTGCGTGCTTAAAAAATTAGGTGAATATAAAAAAATCTAAATATTCTTTCAGGTATGCAAATATTCTTTAAATTCCCCACATCAAGTCAACCCGTTACGGTAAAAAAAAAACTAGAGGCTCTAAAGAGCCTGTGTCGCTCACCTTGGTCTATGTGCATATTAAACAAAGGACACAAATGGATTCATGACAAAATTGTATTTTGGTGATGGTGATGTGTTTGAAGTTCTTACTTTACTGAACGTTCTTGCTTCTTACAATTATATCTATAATGAACCTTGTTACCCATTAGTAACAGAGAATTTACCGAATTAATGAAAATTGTTAAAAATTGACTATAAAGGGTAATAACTCCTTAAGGGGCCAATTGACCATTTAGGTCATGTTGACTTATTTGTAGATCTTACTTTGCTGGACATTATTGCTGTTTACAGTTTATCTCTATCTATAATAGTATTCAAGATAATAACCAAAAACGGCAAAATTTCTTTAAAAATTACCAATTGGAGGGCAGCAACCAACAACCGATTGTCCAAGTCATCTGAAAATTTCAGGGCAGATAGATATTGACTTGATTAACATTTTAACTTCTTGTCATATTTGCTCTAAATGCTTTGGTTTCAGAGTTATAAGCCAAAATCTACATTTTACCCCTGTTCTATTTTTAGCCGTGGCGGCCATCTTGGTTGAATGGCCAGGTCATCGGACACATTTTTCAAACTAAATACCCCAAAGATGATTGTGGCCAAGTTTGGATTAATTTTGCCCAGTAGTTTCAGAGGAGAAGATTTTTGTAAAAGATTACTTAAGATTTATGAAAAATGGTTAAAAGTTGACTATAAAGGGCAATAACTCCTAAAGGGGTCAACTGACCATTTCGGTGATGTTGACTTATTTGTAAATCTAACTTTGCTGAACATTATTGATGTTTACAGTTTATCTCTATCTATAATAATATTCAAGATAATAACAAAAAACAGCAAAATTTCCTCAAAATTACCAATTCAGGGGCAGCAACCCAACAACAGGTTGACCGATTCATCTGAAAATTTCAGGGCAGATAGATCTTGACCTGATAAACATTTTTATCCCATTTCAGATTTCCTCAAAATGCTTTGATTTTTGAGTTATAAGCCAAAAACTGCATTTTACCCCTATGTTCTATTTTTAGCCGTTGCGGCCATCTTGGTTGGTTGACCGGGTCACGCCACACATTTTTTAAACTAAATACCCCAAAGATGATTGTGGCCAGGTTTGGATTAATTTGGCTCAGTAGTTTCAGAGGAGAAGATTTTTGTAAAAGATTACTTAGATTTATGAAAAATGTTTAAAAATTGACTACAAAGGGCAACAACTCCTAAAGTAGTCAACTGACCATTTCGGTCATGTTGACTTATTTGTAAATCTAACTTTGCTGAACTTTATTGCTGTTTACAGTTTATCTCTATCTATAATAATATTCAAGATAATAACCAAAAACAGCAAAATTTCCTCAAAACTACCAATTCAGGGGCAGCAACCCAACAACAGGTTGACCGATTCATCTGAAAGTTTTAGGGCAGATAGATTTTGACCTGATAAACATTTTTACCTCGTCAGATTTCCTCTAAGTGCTTTGGTTTTTGAGTTATAAGCTAAGAACTGCATTTTACCCCTATGTTCTATTTTTAGCCGTGGCGGCCATCTTGGTTGGTTGACCGGGTCACGCCACACATATTTTAAACTAGATACCCCAATGATGATTGTAGCCAAGTTTGGTTTGATTTGGCCTCAGAGGAGGAGATTTTTGTAAAAGCTAACGCCGGACGACGACGGACGACGGACGACGGACGACGGACGCCAAGTGATGAGAAAAGCTCACTTGGCCCTTTGGGCCAGGTGAGCTAAAAATAGTTTAAATTTGCTGCTCCTACTTTATAGAACAGCCTTCCAAACCATTTTCAGGACTGAAAATAGTTTTTTACATTTCAAAAATCTTGATCATTCCTGGAACTGTTTTGCTGGTGGACGTTTCGTCCCCGAGGGTATCACCAGCCCAGTAGTCAGCACTTCGGTGTTGACATGAATATCAATTATATGGTCATTTTTATAAATTTTCTGTTTATAAAACTTTGAATTTTTCGAAAAACTAAGGATTTTCTTACCCCAGGAGTAGATTACCTTAGCCGTATTTGGCACAACTTTTTGGAATTTTGGGTCCTCAATGCTCTTCAACCTTGTATTTATTTGGCTTTTTTAACTAATTTGATCTGAGCGTCACTGATGAGTCTTATGTAGACGAAACGCGCGTCTGGCGTATAAAATTATAATCCTGGTACTTTTAATAACTATTTACACCACTGGGTCGATGCCACTGCTGGTGGACGTTTCGTCCCCGAGGGTATCACCAGCCCAGTAGTCAGCACTTCGGTGTTGACATGAATATCAATTATATGGTCATTTTTATAAATTTTCTGTTTATAAAACTTTGAATTTTTCGAAAAACTAAGGATTTTCTTACCCCAGGAGTAGATTACCTTAGCCGTATTTGGCACAACTGTTTGGAATTTTGGGTCCTCAATGCTCTTCAACCCTGTATTTATTTGGCTTTTTTAACTAATTTGACCTGAGCGTCACTGATGAGTCTTATGTAGACGAAACGCGCGTCTGGCGTATAAAATTATAATCCTGGTACTTTTGATAACTATTGAATGTCGCTGTTCTGCTTGCAGATAATGTTTGAGCTGCTAATTATTTATGTTGCTTTTGGTTGCTCTGGTCTAGCATATTTTGACTTCATTCAAAAATTTGTTGCTTATTTTTATTGCATGCTATGTATGTGAGATTTCAACTTTCTATTACAGGTTGTTTTATATGTCAAAATGCACCGTTTTTATGTTATTTATATGGTTTTATATTCGGTCAAAAGCTCCATAGAGCTTGTGTTGCTTATTTGTACTAATGCCAAATCAAAATAAAGTGTTCTTATCTTATTTTGTTTTATCTAATCTTATCGTTT
The DNA here is from genome assembly GCF_036588685.1 of Mytilus trossulus. NCBI lineage: Eukaryota > Metazoa > Mollusca > Bivalvia > Mytilida > Mytilidae > Mytilus > Mytilus trossulus. Next base: position 13,339,337 of record NC_086378.1, on the reverse strand, counting down.
CAAATAATTATTTCAACATGAAAAAAACATATGAAATATTGATTAATTTGGTAAAATTATAGATACTGAATCATGAAATCAAAGACGTAACAGTAAATGTCAAAACAAAAAAAAATAGATCTATTTACAGAGTTGAAATGTAACTTTAAGCTATATTTCAATAAAAGCGTGCAAATATAAGGTCATTTAAGAAATTTCTACAATGGACATTAAGACTAGCGTACGATTATCATACACGAGTTTATATATTACCTAAAGATCTGTGAACGCAGTGAAAGTAATTGTAAAATATGGAAAACAACACGTTATTAATTTCTTGCGTCCGAAGCGCTTTTCTGGATTGAAACCGTTACTATCTTTCAATAACTTTCTTATATATATAATATACAGGAGTGTGATCGTGGTACTATATAGATGTTTCAAAGACGTCATAAAATGCATCAATTCACAGAATATGAAATAGCCTCCATCCAAACTTATGTACTTAATCTGGATTCACATGGATGCGTTATGTAGGCATACCTTGACAATTGTATCTTCTTGGCGCACTCTGTTTCGTTTTGGTCATTATCGAATCTAAAAATGAAAAAAATGACATTCAATAATGACCCTGTTTTGTATGTTATTTGATGTATGCAGTATTACGCTAAGGACATTCCCAAAAAAACAATATGAAGAATAGAAAGGATACCAGGTTGATAGTTGTAAATGATAATTCCAATCAAACAGTCAACATAATTTCAAAAAAATAATACGACTAAAGGGAAAATAACAATAAAAAAAACTTCACATGGAAGAAGAGAGACTAAGCAAATATTAACCATATAACTGCAAAAGGGATCTAATGTGATTTTCAAAAAAAAAGGAAATGTTTCTTATGTGTTAAGTAGAACCACTTTACTTTTCTTTAGTAAAGCAAGTGAGTACTCTTTATAAGTATCAATAATGGGGAAAGAATGTACCACCACTTAAAACATAACTCTAGATTTAACAGTCTCGAAAAAAAAACAATGTTGACCATTGTTGACGTTTAAAGTCATTCGATTAAATAAAATATTAAATTAAAGGTCTAAATTGCTATACATGGGACATTGTGGGACTCTTTTTAATTTAATCAGTGAGGCAAACATTTCAATACAAGTCAGTATTATGCACTATTTATGTTAGTTTATAGTTTAAAAATATATAACAGACAATATCGAAAATACGTAACAAGATGTTTAGTTAAAATAATATGCGTCAACCTAATTATTGTCATTAAATTAACTGAATGATATAAACAGAAATAGTGTTTAATGAAGAAACGACTTTGTTAATTTAGATATTGACAGTAAAGCGTATTTATGCAAAAATAATAAGTTTTACACCATAAAAAAAATTGCTCTACAAACCTCTTTTCATCTTCCATTGCACTCATATAATAAAAATCCTTGACAATTTGGCAAACGTATGTTTAAAGAGCTTCCTGTTTACCTTTTACAAATATATACCTGGGCTATTCATCTTGGATATTTAATATGTTTTATGTAAATGAATAGGTTTATATTGTGCAGTTTGTAAACACAGACAGATTGCGACGTTAACGTAGATAATTCGTACATTTGTATTTGTCTCACATAATTCACCTTTTAGAACATAAAATTTCAGCATGTGTAGATACATAATTATGTATGATGGATTCATTCAACAGCTCAGTTAATAAATAACTATAAGGACAATGCAGATTGCACAATATACATGTAGCATAATTAGCAGTACAGAAATGAAATTTTAACATTAAGGCAGCGACAGCGTCGTTAAGGGTTAATAAGCACTTTTTAGTTGGTTGAATACAAGTGTGTAGGCATTCTGTTCACCAGAATATAAAAAAGATAATTATTCAGACATTAAAAAAGCTTGAATGGTTGTGTTACGAGTATTTTGATTTGATTTCAGGTGTTTTAAAGTCACTTTTGATCACCGCATTTAGATTTTATAATTTTACAACAATTAATATATCACCTATAACACTGACTACTGAAAGAAAATTTTAGCCAAACGTACATTGTATATTAGGGTTGTCCCTAAAACAACTGGGAGATAACTCTGTAAAATCAGCTTAACGTTTTAATTATGTTTGTTTTAGTTAAGGAAATATTAAGCTTCTCAATGATCAAAATTAGTGTTTTTCAAACTGCTATATATCTTACCAAAGTTTTTTGATAAAGTGATTGGTTCAAGTTTTTTGAAATTATATTCTTTTGTCAAAGGGTCAAAGTAAATATCTTGTCAAATTTTATGAAAAATTAAACAAGCCAAATTACAAGGTGTAAGGTACCACCTGGACTGACAAGAAAACATGTAGTTGTACTTATTTAAAGAAATAATCCCTGAAAAATTTACAAATATGCAATTATTGTTAGTTGTAAATTTGGAGCCATCAAATTTCTCGTAATGAGACGATATGTGCTTTGTTAGTGCTAATTATTTTGTAATGTTCTGCTGAAGAGAAAATGCGCAAATTGTATATTCAACACAGTAAAAAAGGCTTATTGATCCTTAGTTATAAACTGCTTCCTTAATATTGTATTATTTTGAATTGTATTTATACCATATTGTGGTAACCACATTGTGGTGGTGCTATTTTAAACGAACCTGTCGGATGAAATCACCATTATATACATATATCTACTTAAAAATTTCGGTCTAAACGGTGAATTTTGTTAGAAAATACGAACTATTCAAATTAATGTCGCAAACGGCCTGTTTTTACACAATAAATAATGTAAAAATATCCATTTACACAATAAATATTAAATATCCAAGATGAATTGCGCAGGTATATATATTTGTAGATTGGTTAGAGTCAAACAGGAAGTTTTTTAAACATACTGTTGCAAATTTTGTTCAGAATTGTAATTATATGAAGATATGGAAGACGAAAATAGGTTTGTTTTATTTATAATATTGTTTAACTCAGCAGTTTGTGAAAAATATGCCTTACTTTCAATCTAAACTAAAAAATATACTTTGTGTTTCTATATTGCATTGGATTGTGGTAAAGGGAGAGGCGTCAGATTTAAAAATAATTTCAACCACATCTTTGTGCTGGCCCGAAATCGGGAGCCTCTGGTCTTTGTTAGTCTTGTATGATTTTCAATTTTAGTTTAATTATATACGTCATTGTTTAGTATGACGAACATAATCAACGAACAAGTACTCTTTTTTGTTTAGGAGGCAGCTAAATCACAGTTCCGGATTTTCTCACAATATTTTCAGATGTTTTCTGCCCACTGTCGGGCTGTTTTGTCTTTGACACCTTTCACATTTCCTTTCTCAATTTATTTTTTAATACATTCATTTAATTCATTATGTGGTGAAAATAATTGGCTTGAATCATAATATTCTATTCATTTATCTTATTACTAACTAGACTTTGTCTGATATTTATTTTAAAATTATTGTTTCTTTACGAAATATTTCATTTTACCAACTTTTATTAAAATCTTTGAATCCCTGTTAAGGTTTAAAGAAAGTCCAATTCATAGCAATTAAGACCTGTCCTTACGAATTTAAATATTTCGATGAAATTTAACGTCAACAACGGTCAACATTTTGTTCTTGGCTGCTTATGCTTAAGTTATGTTTTGCGAAGTTCAATCAATCATTTCTACATTTAAAAATGCATGTACAAAGTCAGGAATATGATAATTTTAACGTTGTGTCGTTTGTTTTCTCTTATTTATTAGTGTAAATTCACACGATAAAACGTGTCGGGGTTCTTGTCTATCCCAAATTCATGTATTTGGTTTTGATGTTATATTTGTTATTCTCGTGGGATTTTGTCTGATGCTCGGTCCGTTTCTGTGTGTGTTACATTTTAGTGTTATGTCGTTTTTCTCCTCTTATACTTAATGCGTTTCCCTCGGTTAGAGTTTGTTACCCCGATTTTGTTTTTTGTCCATGGATTTATGAGTTTTGAACAGCGGAATACTACTGTTGTCTTTATTTTTGATGTGTTTTTTTCATTTGAGTTGGCCTTTGAGTTTGATTAGGAACTTTCTGTTTTCAATTTTCCTAGGAGTTCAGTATTTTTGTGGTTTTACCTTTGTCAAACTCTCTCCACATAGATAATTTCAAAGAGTACGTACTTCGCTTACTAAAGAAACGAACACTGGATACTACAGCTGATTACCACAAATGAAGCGTTAATTAATATTATCTCCAAAGCACATTTATTTACTCTCCAGTTTTAGTTTGGTTAAGAGTTGCTTAGTCTTTAGTTTTCAATGTAAAGATTTTTTATAGTTGTTTTTCATGCATACGTATTTGTTTTGTCTGTTTCATTACCCTTGTGGTTTACAAATGTCCAGTTGGTATTTATTGATTTCTTATGTTGTTTTTTTTCGTAATATTTTTATCCTAATATTTCATGCATCAAATAGCATACCGAGTGGTAGCACACAGGGTCGTTTCTTATTAACATTCATTGTTTTTTAACATTTTACATTCGATGAGACCGGGTGCAATGTCAATGGTAAATCTATATAAATTACTCAATGCTTTTCAACTTCGTATTTTATTTGGCTTTTTTACTTTTTTGGATTCGAGCATCACTGATGAGTCTTATGTAGACGAAACGCGCGTCTGGCGTATTTACTAAATTTAGCCCTGGTATCTATGATGAGTTTATTTACCTCCATGTTTTAACGTTTTTAATTAAGCATGGAAATACAGCTGCACGAAATATTTCTGATATATAAAAAGATTTGATGATACATACGGTAAACTTGTTTCTAAAACAGCAAAGTTGTAATTAAATGTAATTTGGTTTATCACATGCAAATATTTGTTCATATATAATTGAAACCGGTAAAACATTTGGCATGAAACAGTTTTTCGTAAAGACAGGTGTAGGACATATTATATGATAATGTCATCTGACATCATGCATCAAGTACTGTCCGCATTGATAAGACACTATCTAAGATGCGGGATTTTTCCAATGAATTTATGGATTGTAAAATTAACTTGAACAAGACATTTTGAAGTTTCGCAAAGTCATTAGTATAACACGTGACCGTATTCACTTTGACACACAGAAGATGCATCTAACAAGCGTTTTCATGATATTTTTATGTGTTTACATTCTTAATTGCAAGCGCTTCAAACGCAAGAGTAAATAAATTAAAGATAAAAGTAGTTTATACCGCTGTTCCATAGTTATAAACTGATTAGGCTAAAACAAAACTGGGTCACAAACCAAAACCTAGGGAAGCACATCAGCTATTTGTATTGTAGGAAAAGAACAGAGCATCATCAACACTGAACTGCTATAATAAAAAACAAACGTCAACATTAATAGAAATGCACTACTATTAGTTGAATAGAAATGTATTACTCCAGACTAGGTACATGACATTTCAAGAAAACATTTTTTTTTCTAAATAGAGGAATTAAGTCAATTCGCTTAAGTATATTATTTTTTCCACCTATCCCTAGACCCCTTTAAAAGGTAAACGAAGACTCGTGATATAAATTTGATTCTTTTCCAACAGTGTTTTTTTTTCTTCAAAAAAGCTTATCAACCGAATGGTCTTTCAAAAATTCATCTGAGACTCTGTGTCAATTGAAGACACAATGATAATATATGATGTATGTTCACAATGCGAGTCAAGTTTTGAAATTTGTCAGTAACGGAATCTTAAATGCAGAAAAAAAAATACGACTTGCAGGTGGAAAACTATGTTCCATCTATCATTGTCTATAGTGTTTTCAATATAAAAAAAAAATGCTCTGAAACTGACACAGATGACCATCAGATGTAATTTTGTTTTTACAACTATGCTTTAAGGATGTATTCTTCTGACGTTTCAGTTTTGTTGAAATCTTTTTTCAAAACATTTGATACCACACTCACTGAAGAAAATTTCAATGAATTCTTTAAATATATAACCAAATTTAAGACTGTAAAAAAATGAGTATGTTCAATGTGTAGTTTTTGAGTAATCAATTTTCAAATTTTATTACCTATCAAGTCAGTCCTTTTAGCCATAGTTTTGAGAAAATGGGTGAGGAGTACAAGACATATTTTTTTTTAGAATCATTTACATTCCATATATATTTGTTTTCTTTCAAATGTCTAAAATACGTATGCTTTCAATCATTTATAACAAAAAAAGTTGAAATAATATGCATTTTGTTTATGAAAAATCACCAATTCACAAAATTGGGTACAATGTAATTTGACAAAAAAAAAAGCATCAATATATGATAAAACTTTCTTTTTCACGATAAATGCCCAAAAATAGGTAAAAATGGATAAAAAATTGGAAAGTCATCAAAATAAGGTACTTTCAAAGGTTCGTAGCAAAAAAACAAGTGCACCACCATATGATTTTTACTTCACTAATTACTTTTGAGAGTCATATTAATCCAAAAAATCAGGTTAAACAAAAAGTTTAATATTTTTGGCACCTCAGAGGTGTTCATCATTCAACAGCTATATACCCATTTGCCATATTAACAAAGCTTACAGGAATGCTTTTATTGCTTTCTAGTGTGTCGGCAGCTCCTGTGAACAACCCTGAATTTCCTACTATGATTAAACAGAGGTTTGAGACTCAACAAGGTCAAACAAATAGAATACAGGAAGAAGAACTGTCAGTTCGAAAGTTAAAGGTGTTTGGCCGTTCACAGATTTTTCTTGGCTTTCTTCTAGTAAAACTGAGTTCAATTGGATATATTTTGGACACTATTTCCATGGAAAAATATGAGGATTGTTTGAATAAAGATTATAACAATGTGTCAGCCTATTCTGAAAATCGAGACCACCCATATTACTATTTATGCAATCGATATTACAATACCAAGCGGCAATATGTCTTTGACATCATTAGTTTGATCTGCTCTGGATGGGTAAGTTCACCACTAAACTAGTACCAATTTTTTGTGTAGGGGTTGTTAGCTTAAGCACGCCTCCGGGTGCAGGATTTTCGCGCTGCATTGAAGACCCATTGAAGGCCTTCAGATGTCATAAGCTCTTTGGTTGGGGTGTTGCCTCTGGGACACATTCCCCATTTCCATTCTCAATTTAATGTAAATGAAAATCGATAATAGTGATGACTCCAAAGATAATCTTTGATTGATATGTCGTGTTATTAACATGTGTTACTAACTAAGTATGTTTTTCGAGTTTGATTTCAAAAAAGGAAAATACCTTTATTTTTTATGTTTGAACTCCAATACCATTTGCCTACTTATTTCTTTGAAGAATACTTATAATAGATTTGAATAAAACAAATGTCACACGATTATAGTTTAATGTTTTTGTGAGTTATAAATTAATAAATGATATAGATGACCGCAGCAGTTCTTGGAATTGTCCATATATAGATATAGGAAGATGTGGTGTGAGTGCAAATGAGACAACTCTCCATCCAAATAACCATTTGAAAAGTAAACCATTATAGGTTAAAGTACGGCCTTCAACACGGAGTCTTGGCTCACACCGAACAACAAGCTATAAAGGGCCCCAAAATTACTAGTGTAAAACCATTCAAACGGGAAAACCAACGGTCTAATCTATATAAACAAAATATTTGAAATATGTTATTATTGTTTATGCCTAGTTATACTATTGCAGTGCATGCTAACCGGTATTATTCCCTTCTGTATGATCCTTCGGACAAAATCGTACTGGAAATGCCTGGTAGGTAAATTTTTATTTAAGATTGAATATATATTCTAGTTTAAAACAAATATCGGTTGATAAGACAAAATGAGGAGGTATCATAAGAGCAATAATTGTTGTTTAATCTTATGTTTTATGCGTATATTAAAATGTAAGATGTGGTATGTTTGCCAATGAGAAAACTCCTCCACAAGAGACAAAATGACACAGAAATTGATAGCTTTATGTTCGTACGACCTTCTACAATAAGAAAAGCTCATACCGCGTAGTCAGCTATACAAAGCCTCGAAATGATGATATAAAATAATCAAAGCGAGAAAACGAACGACTGTTTAGACAGCTAGTTCAACATCACCAACAAATCATAAACAAAACAAATGTGTACATAAGACTAAATTATCAATCAATACACATCCACCATCGAATAGATTTAGTTTGAAGACGTAAAATACAGTTCGAATAAACATGACATTGTGCAGTGTAAAGATGCAGAAGTCAAGATATTGTATATTCATGAATTTGTATATGTCTGTTAAAATTATACTTAGTTAGCATTTAATTTACTGGCAACAAAATCAATAATAATACCAATAAAACAGTATTCAATATACCATAATGTTATTTTATTTATTCTATTGTAATTTTGCAGTCCGTTTTGATGTTAGAATGTTATAAGTGTTCTTTTTGTAAATGTTTATGGGCACTGGGACCAAGTTGTCGGGGCAATATCGTTTTACCTTTGTTCTCATTTGAAGTTTTTTCTTGATAGAATTGGTATTGCTTAACTTCACGATATACATGTTTCTTAGTTTTTTTCTAGTTCAAGTTTATCAATATATGACGTATACCCTGCTTCTGACATAATGAAATAAATGTCAATTGATTTGAAATTCTCTGTAGCAGTATTGATTTATTAGTTGCAAAGATTTGAACTATTTAACTACGAGTATTGATAGACCGGTGCTTGCTATACGTTGTTTTTGTTACCTGTTTCAATCATACGTGTTCAACTTGTTTTTATCGCTTTTGATTGTTTGGAGTCCTGATGTACTGCTATCCAATTTAAGGGTGAAGGTTGCACACCAGCAATCACATATCACTCCGTCACATCTGTATGTGTCTGCATGAGCCCTGTATTTTAGTTGGTCTCATTGGTTGCTATCTACCCTGTATTGTTTTTTTTTTATATATCTGGACATTTTTATTTCTAGTTTAAATTTACTAAAGAAGATGTGGTATGATTGCAAATGAGATTAAAATCGTTTAACATCTTATTTATCTATCCCACTGAACTAGAGATTAAGGATACACACTATACTTTTAAGTCTGCCACATATCTTGACTTACATTAAGAAATTGACAATGGAGGTCGGTTGACAAAAACTTACGGACAACAGAGATGATTTCAGCTTCCCATTTGTTATAGCAACATCCCAGAAGTGCCTTCACCTGGAGTATATATCTTCCAGTTGATACGATATTCCCGGGCTTGTATATTTGAATCTCCTATTATCACTTCCTTGATAGAAGTGTTTAGATTGAAATCATCCATTTGTAAATTTAACGGACGCATTTTGACAGTTATGGAATATCCGTTTCACAGATGATATCGGACCACCCCCAGTTATTGGAGGGTTTTGTGTTGCTAAGTCTTTCGTTTTCTATGCTGTGTCGTTTGTACTACTATGTGTCTGTTTGTCTTTTTCTATTTCAACCAAGGCGTTGTCACTTTATTTATTATCTAGGAATTTGACTGATCCTTTGGTATCTATCTTGGGCGACAGGACTTTTTTTCCGTTTTTTTCTGTTTACTATGAACATATATATGCGAAGGCAAATTGACAGATCTAACATTGTTCATGATGTTGGGTTGATGTTAAAACGAGTTGTATGTATATAATACTAACATTTAAGTGTACATTGCATTTGCTATCTACTATATCCATTCTAATATATATAAGAAGATGTGATGTGAGTGCCATTAAAACAACTCTCCGTCCAAACAACATTCTAAAAAAGTAAACCATTATAGGTCAATGTAAGGCCTTCAACACGGAGCCTTGGCTCTCACCGAACAACAAGCTATAAAGGGCCCAAAAAATTACTAGTGTAATTCCATTCAAACGGGAAAATCAACGGTCAAATCTATATAAAAAAATGAGAAAGTTTACTATCAACGGCGGTTATATATTCTATATAGAGTATAGTATATGTCTATATCTGTTGTCATTATACAGAAACACGCGAAAATAATTGAAATAAATATAAAACAAAAGAAGGGGAGGGCTAAAATAAATTGTCATGCACCCAAGTTCCTATGACTTTTGATAACTTTCCTGAAATTCTCAAGCCATAAAATCCGTAACAACAATTCGTCCTACAATAGTTTACATACTTTCAGCCACGCTCTGTATTCCCCAGATTTCACAGGTGTGTTATAATAATTAAATAAAGTTTTAAAGAAAACAAACATGAAAAGAAGTTTGAAACCTGTTCATTTATTGCTCTAACAATTATTACATTTCAATATGTTAAAAACCTGTTCATATGTTGCACTAAGAATTATTATTTTTCATTCTGTATGAAGTGCAATATATGAATAAGCTTTACAAAGAAAGGGACAGATTTCATTAACAGAACAGTAAAAATCATAAGTGAAAAACACAACCATACTTTTTGATCAAGCTTAAAACTACGTAATGACCAATATTCCACCACAAAAGTAACATAAACCTCAACAAAAATCAAAAAGATATTTTGCATATGTTCCTTTAGTGTCAGCACACGTCATGTTAAACATGGCATTACAATCCCACATCGAAACATCTCGCTCATGGAATGTTTTCAAAAGAAGGCAACAGTAGTATACCGGGTTTCAAAACTTATAAATCTATTAAGAATAAACAAAACCAGTCTACAAACTAAACATGTTGAAATAAAGGCAACAGTCGTATACCGCTGTTCAAAACTCGAAAATCCATGGACAAAAAACAAAATCGGGGTAACAAACTAAAACCGAGCAAAACGCATTAAATATAAGAGAACAACGACACAACACCGAAACGCAACACACACAGAAACGGACCAGGCATCAGACAACATCACACGAGAACAACAAACATAACATCTAAACCAAATACATGAATTTGGGATAAACAAGTACCGTGCCACGTCTTATCTTAATATCGCATAAATAAGAGAAAACAAACGACACAACATTAAAATGCAGCACTCACAGAAACGAACAATAATATAACAATAATGATAAACAGAGAAATGAATAGGAGCAACGGGAACACAGAAGTACAATAAAAACTGATGAATTAACTACATTGTGTTTATGTTCTTTCGATGTTTCTTTTGTCAGAAAATTGCATTTATGGTGTGTAACATAATTGCAGCATCAGTTTTAGTACCCGTCATTTACAGTTTTAGAGTTATTGAAGCAGTTATAGTAAGTATTGATATTATTCAAAAATAACTAAGTGAAATATCATCGATGTGTTTACTGTTTGTTTGTTGGGTATCGATAAAACATTAGAGAGTTTTGTTTTCTTTGTGGATTTTTTTGTCGAATTTTTGAATAATGATCATTATTGATTTTAGTGATAGTTGCCACTATAAAACCAGGTTTAATCCACCATTTTCTACTTTTGAAAATGCTTGTACCAAGTCAGGATTATGACAGTTATTGTAATCATATAAAAATTATCATAATATAGTGTTCTTCTATTGAGCATTACTATACAAACAATAATTATCGATCGAAATAATGACTACAGTACAAACCGTTTTAAAATTTCAAACATGCAGAACCTACAACGAAAATATACAAAGAAAGCAACACTGTTTTTGTGACATTGTGTTCCTTGTCATTAAAAAAATAAATATACCATAAGTACCATTTTTTTTAAATAATTGCATCCAATAATCTAGACAAATTAATGTTGTAGGTATTTCCTAAATTTTGAGTCTTTTGCAATGTTGTTAAAACCTACATTACATCTGAATTCCTCAAAACTTTAACAAGTGCGCAAAATATAATGTAAGATGCCTACTTAAAATTACGATGACCAAAAATCAAGCCCCTTCATAAAAACAAGTAACGGGAAATATTCGAAATTCATTACATTCACAATGTAGTTACTAATAAAATAGAAAATGGAAATAGGGAATGTGACAAAGAGACAACCCGAACATAGTGCAGACAACAGCCGAAGGCCACTAATGGATCGTCAATGCAGCCAGAAACTCCCGCATCCGGAGGCGTCCTTCAGCTAGTCCCAAAACAAATATACATACTAGTTCAGTGATATGGACGCCGTACTAAACTAAGCCTATTTTGAAAGTGACCATACAAGTTTATATTAAAAGATGTGGTTTGAGCTCCAATGAGACAACTCTCCATCCAAGCCAAAATTTGTAAAAGAAAAAACATTATAGGTCAAAGTACGAGCATTTGTTCACTCCGGACAGCAAGCTATAAAGGGCTCAAACATGACTAGTGTTAGTCCATTCATACGGTAAACCGAACTATGTAATATATACCAAGCATGAACATTTACAAAATCAATAAAATGAGGGATGAATAATGAAAGCAAAAGTAGTATAACGCTGTGAACTATACTTTTGAACAATAAACCTTGTCGCAAAATAGAAGAATGTACACACGTTAACTAATGAGCTACGAGAGAGCACTTATAAAATAAAATTGAAAATTTGTTTCGCAGACTCTTAAACGCAAAGTTGTTAAGATTTTGTTTTTATAGAAAACACATGCGTATGATACCAAACTGAATCTAAAAACAAACCGACAATGCAGCGACGTTTAATTGAAAATGAGTCATACATAAATATAAACAGTTAATACAAGATTTAATTCGCTACGTTTTGCATTTTACCTGGTAAAAAATTATGAATATCTTTTTTTACTTATCTATTACAGAGAGACACCTACGAAACTTACGTTTTGATTCTGTTGTCGTTTATGACTGTGATATCCTTTGCAGAAGTGGTAGTGGCAATCATGGCCGCTTTATACTGCATCGGGAACAACAGATCAGCAAGTAAGCAAACTGGTATCAATTTAACGAAATTTTTTATGTAATAATGTGAATACAACATAGAATGTAGAAATCGAATTCTTTCAACAGCAACAAAAAGAGAACTGACTTAAACGCAATGATTGGTTACTATTAAGTTTTAAAAAATTACTTAAACAGCTTAACTTAATAAATGAACTCATTATAGAAACCCATGTTTAAATTTTGTATATACGCCAGACGCGCGTTTCGTCTACAAAAGACTCATTAGTGACGCTCGAATAAATAAAAAAAAAGTAAAAAAAAAAAGCCAAATAAAGTACGAAGATGAAATGCAGTGAGGACCAAAATTCTTAAAGTTTTGCCAAAATCAGCTAAGGTAATCTATGCCTGAGGTAGAAAATCCTTAGTATTTCAAAAATTTTAAATCTGGTAAACAGTTAATTTATAAATATAACCATATCAATGATAATTCTTGTCAGCACAAAAAGTGCTGACTACTGGGCTGGTGATACTCTCGGGGAAATAAATCTCAACCAGCGGTGGCATCGACCCAGTGGTTGTAAAAACATTTCTTTAAAAACAAATCTTTTGATGTTTTCGTCCACAACCTAAATTAAGCGTTGATGCACAAAAAAAACAGTTTTGCTTCGGTTCGTTACGAATTTCCTGCTCAATTTACAGCACATTTTGTGTTGATCATGATAAGTTAATGAAAGTATCATATAATATATCCCTATTTGGAACTAAAATATTTGTTTTTTTATTTTTGTTTATGCTTCAATTGCTATATTTTTATGATATAAATAAGGCAGTTACTGCAATCATATGAGCAGTTTGACGTTTCTTTTTATTATTTCCTTTTTGCATTGATTTTGTCTATTGTTGAATAAGTCCCGTTATTACTTTCGTCGCGTATTGCGGAATATCTTTACGAATTATTTCCAATTTCTGTACGTTTATATTGCACTTGTTCATAAAGCTTACTTCTAATTGCATTAAATCTATAATTAATTATATTTGTGATATAAGTGTTGACCAGAAACAATCAGAACCCACGGTAGATAAAATTATGATTTGATAAATCATAAGAAACCAAATATTAAATTGGGATTATATAGAAAGGCTAAATATAAAAGAGGCATTTTCCTGTGGAAGTTGCAAACTGATATTTGCAATATTTTTTATATTTTTTAAAACTTTTATTTATATTAATCAATTGTCTTCCAAAAAGTGTAAATGCAATTTTTAATAACAGATTGAATAAAGTTATAGCTGGGCAACTCAGTGAAAATCAGTTTGGTGTTCAAGAAAATCATCGGACTTCTGACAGCATATTTGTATTAACATCTTTAACTAATAAATACATTCATAAAAAGAAAAAAAAGGTTATATGTTTGTTGACCTCTGTGAGGCATTTATTTCTGTGCGGAGAATAGGTCTTTTGTATAAATTTGTGAAAACAGGTGTTTGAAAACAATTTTTCAATAATATCAAATAGTAATATAATAAAACAGAATCTTCAATTAAATATATTAGTCAATTGTCTAAATATTTAACATTTCAAGAGGGATAAAACAAGGGGATTCATTGAGTCCATCATTATTTAATCTTTTTTTATACTGATGTAATCAATGAGTTAGATGAAAGGAATTCAGATCCGTTTCATTAGCTTCTTCTAGTATTGACTCTCTTTTATTTGCAGATGATCTTCTTTTAATATCTAAAACTAAAGAGGAAGTACAAAATAGTTTTAACAATTTAAGTGAATCCTGTGATAATTGGAAATTTAGTGTAAATGTGAATAAAACTAAAACTATGATTTTAAAGCAAAACTGTTCCAAAACAGCTAACTCTTGTGCGACATACAAAGATTTTCCAATATTAGACACACATGAGTATAATTTTTTAGGAATGTTGATTGAAAATAATGGAAATCGTTCGCACAGTACTATAGATCTAATAAAAAAGCTAAAACGTTCTCTTTGCGATGAAGTCATATACTAGTTCATTGAATTATATACAAGTTACAGTTGCAAATAAACTCTTTGATTCACTAGTTGAACCTGTAGCTTTATTTAATTCAGAAGTTACATATTTAGACTCCTATATAACATATTTTAGAGCCAACAATGAGCAAATAACCCTTTTATTTCATTGACAATACTTTAAGAAAAATTGCACCTACAGTTTTGTAAATATACACTTAGTATAAGAAAAACCTCATCAATTTTTTTTTTCAAGAGTTGATTTGGGGAGACTTCCTCTGGAACTTGATATTAAATTTCCATCTTAATTGTATCTTATAAGATTATATTGTGATGAATTTAGCCCTCCCTTAAAATAATCCTTTAATTTGTCTCAAAACTTAGACTCGACAGGAATTTATTTTTGGTTCAAATATGTAAAACATATAGTAGGAAAAACTGGTATGGATTTAGACACTTTGAAAACATATTATTCACAAAAGATAACTAAAAATATAAGAGAACAAACAAAATTTAAATTGAAGCATTTGTATGAAAATCTAGTAAATGATAAACTATCAGATATAAAGGATAACAGCAAACTCACTATTTATAAACATGTATGTAAAAATAAATAATACAGAAGAAAATATTTAATTTGCCTGAAACTTGAATTCAGAAAACTGATAATAAGATTTAGATACAGTGACCATAATTTAATAATAGAAAAGGGAAGATACCTTAAAGCTACTAAAAGAAGAAAGATTATGCAAAATATTTCAATAAATTGAAGATAAATTTAATTTCTTTTTATATTGTAATAGAAACCATAATAATAAAAAAGTTTATTGTGTTTTTTTTTTATAAATGAGAATATCCACTTCATACATTTAAATGACATAGATGAAATAACATATATACTCAAATCAACTTCACATATTCAGGTGAATAAGCTATGATTCTTTTTAAAACAGTCTATTGAACAGAGGACAGGGGACTCTTAAAATATTTAATTTTATTGTGTATATTAATGATCTTGTTTTTTTGTTTGTTTTTGTTTTTCATTTTTGTTATGTTTTGTCACATACTATAAATACATTTGTTTATGGCAATATAAAGATTTGAATTGAATTGAAGTATTGGAAATGTAAACCTATACAACGTATACTCTCTTTAGTGCTGTTTTATTTCTTTAAAAGGGTATCACTTTTGTAAACTGTACACATCCTGAATTGTTTATTGGCTTACAAACTAACATACCTACTGGAAATGTTCAACCAACTATGGAAAATACTGAACATATAGCTATCCCGGCAGTGAGCTATCCCGGGTCTAATCAGTATCAAGAAAACACTACAAAAGAACAGAAAGAACAACAGATTCAAACTGTTGAAGGATCACTGACAAGAATTGACAGTACACAGCAGCAAGTGCTGGATACTAATCCATTGCCTTATGTAGTATGAAGGAGAAAATATTATAAACTACATGCATCATGTACATATATCTGCATTATTATTATATATATATACCATGTAAATGTGTTACATTAGTTTCTTTATGTTATGAATATTCACAATGTAATGAAAAATATATCATTATTTCTCTTAGCCAAATCTTTTCAGACAAGATCAAATGCAAATGAAGTACTCTTTTGATTGTGCAGATCACTATGCAGTTTTATCAAAACGATATAATTGTACTTTTGAAAATTTGTGTTTGATAAATGTACACTGTTTTGTACCTTTAAATATATTGCAAAGCAGACAAAAAATGCCCATATTCTTCAAAACTTCACGATCTTAAGTTTGCTTTTAAGCAACACAGGTTAAACATTTAAGAAAATAAGTTTACATTTAAAGTATACATTGTACTTTAGTACACATCTAAAAAAAGAACGTTTGTGCACTCTCAAGAAACAGTTGTACATTTCATAATAATTCACAAGTCTTTTTGTTTCGTTACCAGTGTATAGCAACTTTATTTCACAAATATTTTCCAGCAATTTATTAGATCATACAAGTTAAGATACATTGATATCTAAAAAACGGACACACATTAATTAACCGAAAGATATTAAAAGTAGCAAACTCCGCTAATTCATATGATAATAAAACTAATAGTACATCATATCAATATTTGAGGAGTACATCATTAAGATTAATCATTTTGTAACGCTTACTTCTACAAAATCAACATAAATTGATTAACGAAAGCGAATAGTTAATTAATATTTCGTTCGAGTAAATGTCTCAAACAGAAAACATTCTTTTTCTATTTCAATTGACAGAATCGTAAATAATGCCCCTTTAGCAAATTGTTTAACTTTTTTCTCAGATAATTCTGTCCATGCAATATTTTTTTGTCAAATAACAAATGTTATAAATTTATAATTTCGACTTCAAATTATATTTTCACACTTAGAATAGCAAACACTGTTTCGATTATACTTCAATTCAATAAACTAGTAAAACAAATACAGTTTATAATGAATCAAAATAGATGCAACTGAAGGTCAACTAACGGTTTTATAGTACGCATTTTGAAATGCGCAAGAGGAAAGGAATTCTCAGTTGGTTCTATTTTTATATGGGGAAGAAGTCCCCCATTACGATAGAAAAATCATCGGAAACGTTACGGTATTTCCGTTTCTTCAACATGATTGAATTAGAAAAAATAATACAGACTTCGTCCCCTTTTTACAGGTAATGCCTGGCTCATATTCGATTTAATGGTTTATAGGGATCATTTTAATATTTTAAAGAATTACTAGTGATATTAAGTTGAACAAAGTCTTAGCAGATGATTTATGTTAAGTTACGGACCAAAGTAAATCTAACGGACGGCCTTATGTCACGAGCTGGCGTAGTGCCATTTTAATTCTACTAGGTACTAGACGATCGGTATGCATCTGTACTCGTGAAATAACCCTTTATTAGATAGCAAAACATTCAAATGATAATTTAGTTTTGTGGCTGGTGTCATGACCTCAAATAATTTTACCCTTATGTAAATATCAATTAAAATTACACATCAATTTAATGTACATTCAAGTTTTAAAAACCTCATAGATCAGAAATTGAAAACATTCTTGTCAATGTTTTATGTGAACATTATCATATTAACAAAAACGAGAAACTAACGTGCATATTAAAGTCGACAGTGAAAAAGCATATGGAACATATTCTAGGGGAAATAGCTATATAGACTATTACATTTAATACGTATGCCACTGGTTATTTTCTAAACTTAGTTAGTATAAATACATTGTACATGACGCATTACAATTGTGTCATTCATCTTTTCAACATACGTGCGATTTTAAAACAGTAGCAACAGCTGGAATGAGACAGGTAAGGTGCCTTTTCTGAGCATTCCTTCCGGGCACGTTGCAAACAATACTTTTTTGGTTTAAAAATGGTTTACCAAGTATCATTACTTATACAACAAAAACACATCTAAAACAGAAGATTAAAGATTAAGTTGTCAAAACTTGAAGTGTTGTTTTCAGAAAAAAATTATTTTAGAATCATGTGTAGATAGTTATACTGAATTTAATATTACAATTTAATATGTGTTTATTTTTTCTCTCAAGAATATAATGCTAGCCCCCCTCCCCCCCCCCCCCCCCCCCCCAATTTTTTTTCGGAAGAATTTATGGAAAGCAATTTTTTCATTGAATTCTAAACAAATGTATTGTTTAATATTTCCTCAATAAGAAAAAAAAAGTGTTCCCAACATAACCCATATAAAATTAACTATTTCAATATGTTTAAATGAGAAAAAACAAGGTCAGTGACTCCCATTTTAAATTTAAAACTACACTGACACAGTATTTTTTTTTTCAGAAGTGTGAGGATTAATCGTCTTATATTAAGACACCCTTTCAACCATAAAACAAGAATACTCTGTAAAATAAATGTTGATATAAGATGCATTTATTTGTGAATATTACAAATGTCCTATTCATAAGCTTTATTTTCAATATTATATATTGACCACCTTTGTTGTTGTTGTCTTGTCTATTTTAAACACATAATTTCTTGAAAAAAAGTGTACGGGGTTTAATTATATTCCTTGATCACCTGTGAAAGCAGGATAAGAGGTATCAAGGATATATAATACTATGTTTCCTCCTAAATTTGCTGTATATTAACGAATTGATTCTTTAAATTTCAAATCAATGCAATCAATAATGAAAATTTTGTCAATGATTGGAATGAGACAAAATAAATTTGACCTATTAACAATTTTCAAAACTAAATAAAAGCAAACATACTTCACAGGAAGTAGAATTATAATTGTATATGTTCGTATAATTCTTATCCCCTCTTCCTGTTGTAAAAACAAGATAAACAGCTTATACACCACCACTGTGAGGACTAGGTCTAGATTAGTTCTCCCAGAAAAACAAAGTCTTGAAAAGGAACTACCCCTAACTTTTTCTATGAGATTAGGAAGCCTAGGGACAGAAAACAATTGATGACCTAATCTTTCTAAACCCTCAAGTTGATTTGGCACAATTTTTCGAGAAGGAAATAGCCCAGGTGGGAATGCATCTGAACTGACCGGGAATATAGGTTAGCTATAGCAACCTGCAAGTTTTGGGAAAATCCAAAGAGGCTGTTAACAGGCCAAATTGTAGAGCCTTGGAACGAATAATTTGTTGCTTCAAACAAAGCGAATGTATTTCCTGTAAGTATGGGAAATGTGAATAAGCATCTGACAGATACAGAGAAGTAGTCCACATTTCTGGAGGGATTGAAGCCCTGTTTGATCTGTTGGTTTTTATTTTGAAATGGAGAACAATAAGAAAGTTGTACAGAATAGATAGGTCTCTAACCGGCCTTATTTTGCCCGTTTTCATTGGAACCAGAAAAAGACACGAATTAAATACCGGAGACAGAGTTAAGAGCGAGACCTCCTCTATTGCAGATTTTTGTAACATTATGTACAATTCTACTGATAAAAGTTGATACTTGAATGGGTTTGAGTATGAGACAAACTTATCGGAACCGCAGACAGAGGAGGTGGGTTCTTGCACTGATGTGTTAATCCCCATCAAATTATTGACAGCACATGACAAGGTCATTTCCTTCCACTGATTTAGGAAAAAACCTAACCCCTCCCTACTGGTATTGATATTTGTAAAACTTGTTGTAAATTTTCCCCTGGGGAAACTCGACCCAGATTTCGTGGGATTCTTAAACCCACAAGAAGGCTTACTTGAGCTTTTACCGGATGTATGAGATTTGTTCTGCGGTTTGCCGTAGTTATTTTTTCTTTTCTTATAAGAAGAAGGACGACAAGCTGAAGCAGAAGTTCTAGTAGAAATAGATGTAACATAAACAGACCTCTGGCAATTGTTAATTTGTACACAAGGAGGGTTTTTGCTGAGTTTCTCTTGAACCCGTTGTACAAGTAAACTAAACATCTTGTCAGTAAGTGGAGATTTCAGTAACGAATCTAGCACAGGCTTAGCAACAGGAATGTTTTCACTGAGATAAACCTAGAGCTTTATCCCGTTGAAGTACAAAAGATCGTACTTTTGCTGGAACAACCGAATCTTCGCTGTTAAGCAAATGTCCATTTGCAGCTCGAAAAAGTTCGGCTGCGCCAAAAACTTGAGAAGCATTATGAAGGAGATTCTTAGTCTTTGCCCAAACAGATTGAGTGAGACGATCATTACTGGCATTATTTCCAATAAAGATGAAAGAGATTTGTCACAATTCGGAACAAGACTACCGAATGAAGAATCAAAGATATCAAAATCATTGAACTTAACCTTATCAGAAAAGGATGACATTCCTTATCCAGAGATATCGTTAAAAGCCACCTTTACATTTGCAGAATACCTTAATTCATAAAGTGTAAAGCAAATTTCATATGGCCAGATTCAGAAAGAGAATTGTGAGAAGTCACAGTATATTTAGAAGAAGGAGAAGGAGAACTTTCAACATCCTCATCAGTAAGAAAGACCTTTAATAACTCAAAGGGGAAAGAGAAAGGTCTTCATCCTATCTCTCATCATATTCTATAGTGTTACATGTAGCTAGTGAAGGTTGATGAGAAGTAAAGACATACGACTGGATAGAGGACTGAATTCAGCCTTGAAGGACTCACCAAAGTCAAAAGTATCTTCTGAAACCATCCAAGGGTGATTCATAATAAGAACCCTTAGTACCATGAGAAGAGCTAGAAAACTGAGCTAGAGAGTCAAGTACTGTGGTACAAGTAGATACTGAAGGAGTCAGATATACTGCTACGGGTGGAGCAGGAGCTAAAGGTGAAGAAGTAGCTAGCCAAGAAAGAGGACCATGGATATTGTCCCTATCAGGTAAAAAAACATTTATAATAATTTCTAATATTTTGTAACAGCAAATTTTAATAACACAAACAAAATCCGTATTTTATGCCAGTACCTGGCAAGTTCAACCCTATAGATGTACCTGGAACAGAACCAATAGTACCCAACGAATTAACAGGCCTTGATAAAATATGAGTCACCGAAGTTGACGTAGAGATCCCACCCCAAAATGAATGGCCGAACCTTGTGAAAGGGTTGGATAGGTAACGTTATAAGACACCGGTGTCAAAACTCCGTCCAATGTACTGGTAGTTTTGGGGAGACTTAAAGGTAGTGACCCATACAGGATATATTCGGAACCAGGAATATTTACGTAAGGACTGTTCAAATTAAAGTCCATAATAAAATTTACTTTAGTAAAAATAACACAAACAATTTGTTTAGAAATTAAAAGTGAACAAGGGAATACATTTCCAATAAAATACACAATATTTAAAAAGCAATTGATATATTTCAAAACATTTACAAACAACTAAACACTTTGTTGAGTTTGTATATAATTTGCACGTGTGACCGATGTGGCAGATGGAAATTGAATGGGAGAATGTTGGTAAACAGGGGTATTTGTCCGGACCAGTGAGAGTACGTTTATTTGTAGTTCGGGGATATTCCATCTGACATATGACGCAATTGGGGTTTACATTCAGAATTTATGATGGGAACGTATTTATAGCTATAAAACCCAGTTTAAACTACATGTAAATATTGATTGTTATCAATTTTAACGCAATACAGTTTAGTGTAAGTGTTGAGAACACTTACACCAACCACACCAAGTCTAGCTCAATGTGATCACGGCCTAACTCTTAAGTTTTCTCTTCACCAACAGTTGCAGACCTAATGAGATGTCACATTGCCATTAACCAATTAAACAGATTTCTCCAGAAAAGAAAAAAAATATTTGCCAGAAATTTGTTAACTCCTATAAAAATTATTTATAGATGATAAACAAAAGTATGCCATATTATTGCTTTTATATTTTTTTTTAGAAATCCATAGCTTATCTTTGAGAAATTCATTTCTGAGTTGCAGAAAAAAATCATGCAATTTTTCCATGAACGTTTTGGAAGCATTCACCATGCGATTTTTCAATGTTCGTAGTAGCATTCACAAAAACAACCTGAAAATCTTACAACTTAGTAATACTTATAGATTATTATATAATTACGTAAGCAATTTTCATATTGGCCCTGGTATATACCCGAGATTCTCACATCAAGCCAGAGAGCTGATATGGTTCTATTTCTGATACCAAGGCAAATATGGAAAATACTACCGTGGGGTGTTTAACGACCTTGCATGTGACTACCCATGTATAAATAGTTACATAGTGTGCTAGTGTAACCGGGAAGACAAGGGGGACTTGTAGGGTGTGAAACAAGAGCCTGGCTAAATGGTCTCTTGTTACTGAAACTGTGTGATACACCTGATCACACAACGTACGATTGCTCTGAATAGCAATGCGAACCTTGAATACTGGTGAGACCTAACTTTGAGAGTCTGAAAATAGCGATGAATAAAGTCAATAAACCAATAATTCAGCATGGAATATTAATACTTTTATTACAGATGGACTGTGTTCAGTGTAAAGTCCTGAGTCCAAATTTTGCTTATAAAAATAATAAGCAAGTGTTTATACAAAATTGAATTGACAAGTGTAGACATAACAAATTACAATTAATTTGAGTAATATTGTTCACTGACAAAGATTACACATTTTTTAGAACTAAAGAATAAATATTAAATGATAATCCTATTATGATAATTAAGAACATACATTATGAATTAGGTATAATATCAGTAATTAGCTAACAGAGTATTACATGTCACTTAATGTCCAAACTGAAAATTAAATACAAATCAAAGCAGTCTAAAATATCACAATTAGAATTTTATATCAAAGTCTAAAATAACAACTTAAGCTGCTTTTTCCTTGGTCACATATGCCTCTCCTCCAAATTAAGTACGTCCCCGGACTTAACACTATCTATATCGGCCGCCTCTGCGGATGTTTTAGTGTCTGTTGTTATATATGGGTCGCTGTTGGTTTTGGCTGGAAGACAACATGTAATTGTCATGACAAAGTTTGTGAAGTTCTTTTTTTTAAATTTTTTATTGATCTTTTTGGTGTTCAAACTACAGTGCATACATACATACATACATACATTTTTACAATACATAAGTGATTGACCTATGGCATAGTCATACTATTGATATTTTTCAAATAACACATAGTAAAAAACAAATACAAGTAAATGATGTAAATAATTGGTATATGATACAAGAAAAAGATACTTTGGAATACATTAAATATACATGATAATATCGAGATTAAATTTAATTAATAACTTCCATAAACTCCCCCCATCTGTCGACAAATGACTCGTGCTTGTCTTTAGAAAAATATAAATATTCTAATATCTCCAGACGTCTTTTCAAAAATTTGAGAAAAGCTTGCACAGATATAAACAATCTGTCTAATCTGTTTGTGAAGTTCTTCTGTCAGCTGTTTAATAGAATTTTCATGAATTTGTAGCTTTGAATTAAGGTCTGAGTTTTCATTTTTCAACGTTTGTATTTCGTCAGAAAACTCGGTTGAACGTAAATAGTATAGATCATGTACCATTTTAACAGTCTTGTCTTTTTCAATTACTTTCTCCTTTGAATCTTGAACTTGATTCACATATTCTTGTACATGTATACGCGAAGCACTTTCTTCTTTCTGTTTACGAATGTTTTCAAGTTGTTGCTTGAACTGATATCTCTCGGACTCTATAATCTGTTGTTTTTTAGTTGAAATTTTAAGTCTTTGATGAACATTTTTTGCACGTTGCTTTAGATTTATGTTCTTTTCCTTGAAAATTTTCTGTTTTACACTCTTTAGTTCTGATTTGAGCACATTTGCAATGTCCAAATATTACACGAACGCTGAACTTCTCATACCTGAGAACGGTAAAGCTCGGATGATGTTTTGCGCTCAATATAGCTGTGTATTCTACCTATATCACGTTCTTTTTGTTTTCTAGATTTCACGTGAACCGGTGTACTTTGTCTGTCTTTTGCTGCTTTTGAAACACTTTGATAATGTTCGAATTTTCCACACGAATAGCATCTTTGATTGATTGAATTGCATAAATATAATTTGTGAAATTTGCCACATCTTCCACATGCTTGACTGCATCATGACTGGATGTTCCATGGTCTCCTTTGTGGTCTTAAATTTTGCTCCATCGCTGAATATTGTCTACGCTTCTTGTCTGGGGAACTCGCTTGGCTGCTTGAGTTGTGTTGAGCATAAAAGTAAGCACGCCATCGTCGTCCACCAGTCTGTCACCGGGGAAACTGTGTGACTTATGGGGTTGTGAAACGAAATTATAGTAATCCCCATATGGAATTTACTGACCCCATATATACCGTATCACGTCACTAGCACACTTTGTAACGAATTTATCTTACCGAATATCTTAACGTGTGAAATTTAGACTAATGAACTATCAAAATGAGCAAGTCTTAAATACTGGTAGCATTAAGAAATTAATTCCATTGATCCTTCAAAAACAGATGCCAACAATAAAAACTTGTTAAGTTTAAATGAGTTTGATGGGTTTATTTTAATCTTAACTATCAATTTCTTCGTCTGTTGAAATCTTAAAGATTTTTTCTCAGTACCGTTTTGTTTTAATAAAGAGACGTAACAGCACTTCCAACCGTGTATGAAATAAGCCCCGCTTCCCTTCCAAACTAAATGGAAATAAAGGGACGAAACACCACTACTAACCGTGTATGAAATAAGCCCCGCGGACGCTTTTAACCAATCATATTTCTAGAAATATTTAGGAGGTAAGATAAATGGAAAATACCTTGTAACACATATATGGTCAAACCATTCAGTTTATAGTTTTAATTGACATGTTTACCGGAAGTTAAATTCGGGGCTCGATATGAGTATTTGGGTGAAAATATCGATGATTGCTCCAATAACCGAGTCCGACTCTAGGCTATTATTGGACATTGAAAACGTGCATATAGGTACACAATATTTGGTAAACATGCATATTCTCGACGACTCATATGCATGACAAGACCATATAAGAATGTTAAAGCACGGTAAAAAGCTAAGACCTCAAAATGTATTAAACATAACTTCATCAAACAATGTTGGGAGCATAAACGTCTTCAAAATTGAAAGTGTTGAAAATAGTGGGAGCTATTTATTAAGAAACATGATATTGAGCGTTACATGAGCAATGTATTACTCATCTGAAGGAAGGGCACACATTTATAATGTACAGTTATTGTGTTTAAGTCATACTTTTAAAGGAAGAGATATCAGCGTTTAGTCCCGGAAAAATTGTACGCACTTAAAACTTATTTTGTCTGGTAATTTGTAAGTAGCATACATTTAATCTTTATACAATCATTACAGGAAAAGACCCTTTTAAAACGGATAAATAACAAAAAACGTACGACACGTGCTCATATGATTCTGTTTTTTTTCCAAACAGCATCTATAAAGTAAATTTGTAAGTATTTAGTTTTAACTTTTTCTGCTTTCGGCATGATTTGTTTTGTCCTTATGATGAATAACTCAATTGGTAGCGATTATTTTTATTAATTTTTCATTTTCCAGTGTCCGATATCAATGGCATATATGTATTTGATACATAATATGTAACTTTCCGTTCCTCTGGTAATTTATTATTTACGCGACAATTATTTAATATAAAAGTATACATACAGTATATCACTCAATAAAGGATCTAAAACAAATTCTAGTAGTTCCTGAAATCCCTTATCTTGTTTTGTTTCTCATAACTGGGCATTTTCTGAAATAACTCTTTATTTAATAATTTTAAAAAAGTACAGAAATCCATTAGCTTTTTTGAACCCCTAACTTGCCATGTTGTCTGAGAGACAAACATACTGGGAATTTGAATTTAATGATTGCCAGGTATTTGATATACTAGGGTTATATTCGTGCTGTTTCTTTACATGCGTAGATTTGGTATTGTTAGGTGTTTTTTTCCTGAGAACTGAAGTACCAAAAGGTCAATATGGCTAAATGAGAATATATATTTAGGACAATAACAAAATAACCAATTATTTTTCATGTACATGTATGTTTCAGATAGCTACATAGTTTGATTGTAAAAAGTAAAATCACAAAAATAATGAACGTAGAGGAAAATCAATTCGGAAAGATCATAATCACATGGCAAAATCAAATAACATAATGCATCAAAAACGAATAGACAAGAACTTTCATATTCTTGACTTGGTACAGACACTTGCAATTGTAGAAAATAAGTGTATTTAACCTGGTTCTATAGCGCTAACCCTCTAATTTTTATGACAGTCTCATCAAGTTCCGTTATTTTTACATTGATGCATTAAATAATCAGACACAATAAATAAAATAATCAAAGTATGGGTACATCAGACATAATCGTATAACAATTTCAAAAGGGACAATTTATCAGAACACAAAAACATCTACTTACTACGAATACATTCATTGATTTAATGTGTCTGACGTCAAATAATGTTATACGTCACATAAACGTCGTTCAATGTGCATACAAACAATTTTAAAATTTACATAGGCAATATTAGCATACAGGGTTAAAAAATCAAAAGTATGTACGAATAAATTATTCCACTACGCGATTGAATGATTTTGACGTTTGCGGTTCAAAGTTTATTGTAATTCATAAGAAATATAAGATGCTGACATATAATAGAACGTTACAAGAACAAAGTAAATACAAAAAGTCGCTTATACGAAACAAACCACCAAAAAATGAGTTTTCTAGTTAAAAGCTCTGAAGATATTTGGAGCAATACAGATGATATTAGGTGGAATAATTACAATCATTGGAATCATTAGTTTAAGTCTGGATCAGGAGGAAAAGAATTGTGAATCTGACATTGAACTCGATTTTTTTACTGTAGACCGTTATGGTGTTAAGTGAGAAGAGCGATCGAAAAAGTTATTGGAATGGACGGTGCATGGATAGGACTATCTCCAGGGGTAATAAAACATGATAGAATAGCATATTTAACTCCTTACTCCAAAATTATAAAGTTGAATCCATTATACAAATGTATAGTCAATTTAGAAATAGGCATATTAACAAACAATTTTTCATGAAAATGCTTTATTATACAAAATAGAGTTTTGTATCTTACAATTGTATGGGTTTAAAATCAAAATTAAGCTTAATGTTAGGTAAGGAACAACCCTTCAACTTCAAAAGGGGGAGTATTTTTTTGGGGGGACATTTTTTTTTTCGATGCTTTCCATCGAAGGATTTTTTCTCTCAAAATTTAACATTATACGGTATGGGGGAAATCTACAATCAGAATATCTTTTTTTATCATGTGCTTGACCAGCATATTTATTTTTATCAAATTGTGGATATGTTTATGAATGAAAAAAACATAAACCCAACCTTTAAAGTTAAATGGTTGTTCACTAAAATTACCATTCCCGTCTCACATATTCGAATTGTTTCTTTAAAACAAAACTGATTCATTTTATAAAATATAACATAACTTTTGTTTGATACAGAACAGGCACAAATTGAGATGAGGAATATACGTCAACATCATGGCATACTACAACACAAATATGCAAATTATTTTGTTTAATAACTTCAAGCCAACTGTTCCCTTACAAAGAATTGGAAGAAATGATTTGTTTTTCCTTTTGTACATATTAGTTTGTATTCATATTTACACAATTCAATCAATTTTTTTTCAATAATATATTGATTGAGTTTTAAGTTATTAAACAAAATATTTTGCATTTTTGTGTTATAGTATCCCTCATCTCAATTTGTGTCTTTTCTGTAACCATACCGTCACCTGATTTAGATGATTTTTAATTAACACTGTGTATCATCACCACCGAATAAAGATACATATACCCTTGACCTGAGTTACTGTTCGTTGTCTAAGAAAAACTACATTACTGTACATACACGGCTACCAAATATAAATGACCAGATTCACGCTGTTTTTCTCTTACACAACGAACAAAAACCAGACAAAGAGTTATATCTATATCCGGAGGTGTTGCTTAAACTTTCTAAGAAAAAAGTAAATACAAATGGTATTAGGCAGATTTTTTTTTATTGAATTGACGTTTTATCTAGGAAAGGGGGTATAAATTTGGGAGCTGTGCTCGCTGTTTATTTTGATAAATTGGAAAATGTATCAGGTAAATTGTTTTTTTAGGGTCTAACATATGTTTTTTTTACATGCATTTGTAAATATTATGTGTTGATTATTTTTTAGGTTGTTATCAATGGTGTCATACCTTTGTTCATTACAAAGAGGAATGAATCTCAGTGGAGAAGTCTGGTAAGGCTATTACAACCGATTTCCTATAAGAGTAGAAAAGTACAGCAGATAGCCAACATACCTGTTTGTTAGACTGTGCTACGTCGAAAGCAGGGAAGTATACCTGACCTAATGATAACCTCACGGTTCAGCTAACAAGCAAGCTAACCAAAGATATTATCATGGCCACAAACTTAATGAAATCGGCTGTCAAGAAGTTTATCTTTTTAAATAAAGTTAGTGGACACTTAACAAAACGTAGATAATTGTTAATGTAAGTATGGTGACGTCAGTCAAATTGGTTTAGGTCAAATGATACAGCTTCCATCTAATGATGATTATTTTACAAAAATTTGCATAAAAGCTAATTGTCACCGCCGCAGTTCAAATATGTAATGAAAAATATACCTTTATGTGCTATTTATAACGATAAACGGGTCGACATTTTAGACATTTAACAAACATATTTGTCATATTTCTATCCAGTTAATAGACACAATTTTATTTTTTTATTTTAATCAACTCTTTGGAAATGATAATTGTTTTACAATGTTTGAGGATTTTTAGAAAAAAAACGGCATTTTTTGCAGTATTTTAGTCATGTTAATCAAATTTGGAAAAAAAAATCATTGCTGACTTTTTCATCAAAATTGGTATAAATAATCTTCTTACGTAATCTAACAGTTTGCCATTTTGAAAAAGTGGGGCCCATGTACAGTTTTCAAATTAAATCAGTCTATTACGGTTAATTTTAATCTTCAGTTTTTTGGTAAAACCGACTCCAGCTCTATTATACATCGTTATCTGGGAGACATATGCAAGCACTGATGAAATATTGATTAAAGGTATCGTATTACATGTTACAATAGGACAGCTCTGTATATGTAGCTGAACCATACATATATGTTATATTATTAATATTAATTTCAAAGGGAGCTAACTCATTGGTGTATATCATACCAACATTTGTTGTCGTAATCATCCGTAGCAATCCTACCGAAGTATGTCAATTGTAAACATTTTGCCAACCGCTGATGAATTGACATTGAATGCGTCACGTCTCCTTATATATCAAGGGGTACAATCAAAATCACGTGGTGGATATACACACACCGGAAGTAACAGTCGAGCAGACCGCTTGAAAAGTAAGTAGTCGTATTTACTTGTTTATATCAAATAAATTTAATAAATAAGGTAGTGCACCGAATGTCGGATACCATCTAGTTTTGAAAAACACATTTATCCTTGCTGGAAAGCGTGCAGTTAATGCTAACACTTCGACACAGTTATCCGTCGAAAATTTGGAACTGTGTCGAAGTGTTTGCAATAACCGCACGCTTTCTAGCAAAAACAATTGTGTATTTTAAAACTACATACTATCCGACATTCGGTGTGCCAACTAATTAATCAAAATTTAATTGTTATAAACAAGAAAATGCAACTACAAACTTTTTAAGCGGCGAGTTCGACTGTAACTTCCGGTGTGTGAATATCCATCACGTAATTTTGATTGTACCCCTTGTATATGTCGGTTTCCGATTGGCCAATGTTATGAGAAAGTCAAAATGATTTTCGGAGTTATCTGATCTTGTTTCATTTTCATACGTAGGGTCAAGAGAGAGTCTGAATGACATTCACGTCATGGGAACATTTGTATATAAAAAGGGAAACTCATAACTTATTAGACATACCACAAATAACACTTGTGAGGTTTATCAAGGTATCTTATACAATTTTAACCTTGATTTGCTATTTTGTCATACATAATATATATTTATTTATGTGATGTTATATCATGTTAATGTTGGGGAAGACATCATTATACTTATTATTGATTTTCCTGATTTAATAAAAACTTAAAATTTGAATAACTGGGGGATTTGTTCTATTCAGAAAACAAATTCAGTTTTTATAATTAATCCTTTACTGTGAGACGTTATTTCCAAATTTTCAGCGTTTGGCAAAATTATTACGGTTTACATACTTGGGTAGGATTGCTGCAGATGATTCCGACAACAAATTTAGGCGTGTTATATAACGGAATTTCGTCTCCGCCTTTCATTTTTCTGAGACAAGTGCATGTGTTGCAAGCTTGGGTATCTGTGATGAACAAGATTACACAACTATAGTTTTTTTAGTGAAATGATACACAATTACAAGATTTTATTTCAAGGGGAAATTCATAAACTTAAAGACATTGTGTTTCTTCTTCATTCAGAAACTTGCCTTTGTAATATGTAGTGTTATTGGGGCTGCAGCGGTTGTCCCAACAATCGGCATATTAGGATTAGTCAGTTTGATAATTATAAGTATTTACTATTTGTTAGAAATCAAATAAATCTCATAAATGTACTGTGAAAGATTAGGCTGGTTCTCTCTATTGTCACTTACAGATGCCAGAGTCATATATATATAAAGGACAGATAACCAGTCTTCACGAAACTTGTTATAATTTTTGATTTTTCTGTCATATTTCTTTTTCCTTCGTCACAACTCGGCCGATTCCGTACCTTCATCTCACTGATAGAAGGAGAGTAGCGGAGTCACCCGAGGATTGCCGATTGATTTCTTTCTCATTCGTCACAACTCGGCCGATTCCGTACCTTCATCTCACGGATAGAAGGAGAGTAGCGGAGTCACCCGAGGATTGCCGATTGATTTCTTTCTCATTCGTCACAACTCGGCCGATTCCGTACCTTCATCTCACGGATAGAAGGAGGAGAGAAGCGGAGTCACCCGAGGATTGCCGATTGATTTCTTTCTCATTCGTCACTACTCGGCCGATTCCGTACCTTCATCTCACTGATAGAAGGAGAGTAGCGGAGTCACCCGAGGATTGCCGATTGATTTCTTTCTCATTCGTCACAACTCGGCCGATTCCGTACCTTCATCTCACGGATAGAAGGAGAGTAGCGGAGTCACCCGAGGATTGCCGATTGATTTCTTTCTCATTCGTCACAACTCGGCCGATTCCGTACCTTCATCTCACGGATAGAAGGAGAGTAGCGGAGTCACCCGAGGATTGCCGATTGATTTCTTTCTCATTCGTCACAACTCGGCCGATTCCGTACCTTCATCTCACGGATAGAAGGAGAGTAGCGGATACACCCGAGTATTGTCGATTGATTTCTGTCTTATCAACTTTGACCAGATTGCATCTCTACATATATACTATTAGTGTATATGTGTTTGGTTCGTATTCTCCGAAGTTCGAAACTCATAAATCGATAGAAAAAAAAACAAATTCGGGTAACAAACTTAAACTGTAACACTTTCGTAGGAATTATAAAAAGTTCTTTTACTTGGCTATTTTTATTCATAGAAATACAAGAACGTCATCAATTATAGAACAGATGATTATTTTATTTTAACCCTCTTTAAACTTTCCTCAAAGAAATGATTGAATGTGTCATGGTCTAATGTTAGAAGGAAAAAAATGCTATCAAATTTGAAGACCATTTATTTTTACCCGGTTTGTCTACTAGCCGACGATCGTCTGAAGAATTGTTCACATCCCTTTTAAAAAATCTCACTAATTGATACTACTTGCATCACTTTATCGAACTCGCATTAACACCACTTAAAAAAATGTATTACATTTAAACTCGTACCACGGAAGAAATGTTTTCAATCATCAGCGAGTTCTAGATTGTCTTCTCTTACTTATTGCCACCATTCTAGGATCATCCGTACAAAAGATGTATCACACAGAGACAGAACCTGGCTCGACCCTTTCGGAAAAAGAAATATTACTTAATAGTACCACTGAGAAATGATGTGTATTCATCAGTGTTCTAGGTCGTCTTCATCTTCTCTGAGTTATTTCACCCTTTCTAGGACCTGTGTAACACCAAGACAGAGGATACTAACTTGACATTACAATTCTGATAGAAGTGGAACTGACAAACTAACCAATTGTGAAGCTTTCAACACAATGCATCAGTGCATACAAACAGTTTGCGAAACACGCACCAAAACTATGTATCAACATATTATTTAAAGATGTCTTCAAGCCGAGCTCACGTGGGGTTTTGAAGTTTTTATGAAAGTTTGAGGTGTCAAAATATTTGACATACACGTATTCACAAGGCTGTGTACTTCGACGAATTGGCGAAAATAGTCAATATAAAAACAAAAAAAATAACCGTTATAAAAATTGATGAATTTAAATAGTTGCAGACCTTTTTTAAAAGGGTACAATGAAACATAATTATGTAACTTTCACAAACAGTTAAAAACTTTGTTTCGGAATCTTTATATAAGTTTGCGGTTTATAAACCAATGATTTACGACTTTTTTTCTTTTACCTAGCGGCGTTTGACGTTCTGTGCATACGATACAGAGGTAGAGGAATAGCAATAATGATTGCAGCCTTTTTAACGTTTGTGATGACCATCACCACCTGCTCGTACGCCATGTGTTGCGGGAAGGAGAACGAACAAAGACAGGTCAGTGAAGACAATTATTTAAACTATCAAAAGGAGAAGAGTCATGAGGGATATTTGCTCCTCTTGTTTGTGAATTTTTGCAAGATATTCGGAATCCTCTGGTGTTATCTATGAGTTACCATTATTTTTTTCCCCGCAAACCCCAACTTTAATCTTTTTCATTTTTAATTCCCTATAGTATACATAAAGGAACTCCATGAACACAATGGGCGATTTGATGTTCTCTCGAAGAGTTAGTAGAAATAGCTGCGCATTTGGTTGTAAAATTGTGTGTTATATGAAAATAAACAGACCGTTAACTTTGACATTGTTTTTTGCGGTGGTAGAAAATATGTTTCAGATCTAATGTGTTCTTTTAAAGATGTGTTTTATGGTTTTATTTAGTGTTGAAGGATTGCTGCTACATTGCAATATTAGTCCGTTGGCTACAAGCATATTTCAGACAAATTGTGCACATCCTGTTACAAACATGAAATTTGGCATAGACCTTCCTCAACTATTACTCTTTTATTTCAGATAGGGAGGCATTTGAAAAAAATGTCTCACTTCCGGTAAAATCCAAAATGGCGGACGTCATACTTAAATCAGCCTAATATCGAAGGCTAGCGTGTAAACATGTGTTATTATCATGCTACTATCATAATATTTGGTACAGACCTTTGTTTTTTACTACTTTTGGATAAGTTAAATATATTAGATGTCTTCAGAAACCCCACTTCCGGTTAAAATCCAATATGGCTGACATTGTACTTGAATAAGCTTATTTTTTAGGG
Organism: Mytilus trossulus; assembly: GCF_036588685.1. Lineage (NCBI taxonomy): Eukaryota > Metazoa > Mollusca > Bivalvia > Mytilida > Mytilidae > Mytilus > Mytilus trossulus. The sequence goes on along the minus strand of NC_086378.1, from coordinate 13,305,724 downwards.
AGGGTAACTGAAATGTGTTTTAACGTATTGCTTCTATCGTTACATTGTGTATAAACCTTTCTTTGGTGTTTCTGATGGATACAATGCATAATACATATGTCTTAAAAACCCTTTTTTCCGGTAATATCCAAAATGGCGGACAGAGAAATATCAATTTTTTATTTCAATTTTCATTTTTTTTCAAAATGTAAAGATGTGATTTTATTTTGAGCTGGTCATTAAACTTTTGGCTTACAGTTATCCTCAAAACCACTTATTCTAGCATGTTGTAAATATTTAGATATAAAGTTGACACTTCCGGTTAAAATATGACGTAAATTTCAAAGATGAGTCCTCAATCTATTTCTTCGATGTAGAGTTTTGGATAGATTGATTAAAACAAAATAAAATCACTATAGTACTAAAAATTATTTAAAATTATTACTATTTGGCCAAGAATACCTATTTATTCACAGTCACCATTACATGCACACATCGCAGTGCACGGGAAACCCGATTTTCCACATTAAAAATGACCGCGGTATCCTTTCTTACATCCACAATGTATAAGCTTTTGACAAAATGATGAGGCCTCAAAAAGAGTTTTTCAAAAGTTATCCTCTTTGTCCCCGCCTGGAGTGGGTAGCATAAGAGCCAATCCCAAGCTCGTCTCCCTAAACACCTACATAAGTATATTGCATGATTTACATGCTAGAAAAGACTACACCAAGTTGAGGGAATAGCCTTAAAAAGCCCTGTTGCGCAAATAGTTATTTTCTTGCTTCGTTAACCATGTTATACCCATCTGTTAAGTTTTTGCGATCTAACAGTAAAACCCCGATGATTTAGTCTGATTAATCATCATTCTTTTTGTTAAAGTAACATCTTCAAATGCAATCAATGTCATCCACATAGTCTTTTTCCCCCTTTCAAGCAAATAGAGAACCATATCACAACAGGTAAAGACATGGATAACAATCAGTGTTTCAGATCACTCAGATCACTCATTGCCTAGTGCATTTGAAAGGTCATTGATAGATATCAATCCAAAGTATGTTGCCCTCCCAAACACAATCCATAGTTTGTCTACCCCTATGTCACGGAATAGCGAAACAGTAGTGACAGCATCATCATTAACGACTGTTCGAATCATGACTCGTTTAAGTGCGTGTTTCACTGCATCAGACACATGCACTATCATTTTAGTGTCTGCCTCTAAATGTGAACTTGGTGCTGAACTTGAAATACATTACGTGGTGGATAAGATAGAATATCCTGAACATTTGTTGCTATAACTACCATACGCATCCAAGACTTCATCCACTCGTATTTCAGTTTCAAGGTATTTTATTTAGGTAAGGACATAATATCCAATCAGCATACTCAGTAGGCCGCAATTCACAATCGGAAAGCTGATTTCCAACATTTACAAAGACTGTGGTATTGTTTCTCACATCCATAAATTCTGCAAAAACACATATTTTCTTGCCTTGTTAACCTAATCTGTTTCTTTTTTTTTCGATCTTCCAACAACACCACGTATCGTTTTCATAAAACATCAAATCCATATGGTGATGTTGGCTGGTCAATCATCATTCTAAATGCTATAGTCACATCTTCAAACTCCATTAATGTCACCAACGCAGTTCCTTCTCCAGCAAACGTGTTATCTTTTAATGCTTAGTGCATTTGAAAGGTCATTGGTTGATATATATCTTATACTTTTCCCTTTCCAAATGCAAACCGAAGTTTGTCTGCCCCTATGTCACGGAATAGCGAAACAGCAATGACATCTGAGTATCGACTGTTTGAGTCATGACTCAGTTAAGTCTATGTTTCATTGAATCAGACACATCTATCTTGATTCTAGTGTCAGTCTCTTCGTGTAAACATGGGGCTAAACTTGAAACATCATCAAGTGGTAGATAACACTGAACATCCTGAGCATTTGTTGCTTCAACTACCTTGTACTCAAATTGTATTGAGCAAGCTCCTGTGAATTAAAACTTAAAAGTTCTTTCTTACTGTCGTCATCTCTCAGGAAACTTTCCCAATTTTGAGGATGTTCTAATCCTGGGTTCGTCTGTGTATTCCCTTTCTCCTAGATGTTGCCCTTGTTTCTTTTAGCAGCTTTCAAACTACCAGTATTGTCTATGTTCACATCAAACACTACATCCACTGTTGTTACAGTTTCATGGTGTTTCCTAACGAGTATGCTAATTGGGTATTATGTCCTTACCTTAATAAAATACCTTGAGACTGTAACAAGAGTGGATGAAGTCTTTGATGAGTATGGTAGTTGTAGCAACAAATGCTCAGGATATTCTATCTTATTCACGACGTGATGTATTTTAAGTGTAGCACCATGTTCACAGAAAGAGACTGACACTTAAATCATGGTGCATGTGTCTGATGCAGTGAAACAGGCACTTAAACGAGTCATAATTAACAGTCACTGATGAGGCTGTCAATACTATTACGCTATTCCGTGACAAAGGGGCAGACGAACTATGGATTGTATTTGGGGAGGCAAAAATCATTGGATTAATATCTATCAATGGCCTTTCAAATGCACTAGGCAATGAGTGATCACACACTTTTATTTCTGACCCATACCTTATGACGGGTTGTGATACTGTTCTCTCTTTGCTTAAAAAAGGAAAAAAAGACTAAGTTGGAGACATTGATGGTATTTGAAGATGTGATTTTAACATAAAGAGTGATGATTGGTTAGCCTAAATCACCGGGGTTGTACTGTAAGATCGCACAAACTTATCAGATCTAACATGATTAACGAAGCAAGAAAGTCAATTTTTGCACAAAAGGGAAAACTCATTTTAAGTGAGGCTTTTCCCACGACTTGTTGTAGTCTTTTCAAGCATGTAAAACGTGTAATATACTAATGCAGGTGTTTAGTGAGACGAGCTTTGGATTGACTCTTATGCTATCTAGTCTTGTCACTAATTGATTGCGAAGGGACAAAGAGGGTTCCTTTAAAAAAAAAATCTTTCTGAGACCTCATCATTTTTTCAGAAGCTTGTACATTATGGATGTAAGAAAGGATACCGCGGTTATTTTTATGTGTAAAATCGGGTCTCCCGTGCACTGCCTTGTGTGCATGTGGTGGTAACTGTGAATAATCATGTATTCTTGGCCAAATAGTAGTGATTTTAAATATCTTTTAGTACTATAGTGATTTTAAATATCTTTTAGTACTATAGTGATTTTATTTTGTTTAAATCAATCTATCCAAAACGCTACATCGAAGAAATAGATTGAGGACTCATCTTTAAAATTTACGTCATATTTTTACCGGAAGTGTCAACTTTATATCTTAGCATTTACAACATGCTAGAATAAGTGGTTTTGGGGATAACTTCAAGCCAAAAGTCAAATGACCAGCACAAAATAAATTCATTTTCTTTACATTTTGGAAAAAGTTGAAAATTTGTATAAAAAGTTGAAAATTTTAATAAACAATTGATATTTCTATATCCGCTATTTTGGATACTTCCGGAAGTAAGAGTTTTTAAGACATATGTCTTATACTTGTCTCCATCAGAAGCACCAAAGAAAGGTTCATACGCAATGTAATTATAGTAGCAATACGTTGAAACACATTTCAATTACCTTCCCTAAAAAATAAGCTTATTTAAGTACAATGTCCGCCATGTTGGATTTTAACCGGAAGTTGGATTTCTGAAGACATCTAATTTATTTAATTTATCCAAAAGTAGTAAAACACAAAGGTCTGTACCAAATATTATGATAGTAGCATGATAATAGGACATTTTTACATGCTAGCCTTCGATATTTGGCTGATTTAAGTATGACGTCCCTATCTGAAATAAAAGAATAATAGTTGAGGAAGGTCTATGCCAAAGTTCATGCTTGTAACAGGATGTGCACAATTGGTCACAAAGCTGCCGGACTATATACCCCATATTTTTATATGATGATATTTTACCGGCTTTAACATGCATGCAATAACGACAATGCAATAAAAGAAAAAGAAAAGTCGCCTTTTTATACTATAACAAACATATTAATTTAAGACAAAATAGTGTAATAAACAAAGTATAACAAGTCTAAAACGTTGAAAAAATCAAATTGTTGTTTACAAAAGGTTACAGAAAAACTTCAATGAAATAAGTTAACATAATCATCCCAACACCAAACTTATAAATCAATTATCTTAATATGTATAAGTATATCTAAAATTTAAATCATTTTATTCTCATGATGTGATTTTATTTTTTCATTTTTAAGGCAGAAGATGTTAACATTACAAACATTGTACCAGGTCAGATTCCTGGTTATCAGGTTCCTTATGGTTACCAACCAAATCCATACCTACAAGGTCAAATGCCACCCCATTTCATCACAGGATCGGGTCAAATTCCTGGCAACATGATAGCTGTATCAGGATATCCATAATACCCGGCTGTTCAGTATGGAATGATCCCTAATCAACGCACAGCTATCATGGAAAGCTCAAATAGACTTAAAATACAAGATTGTTAAATTTTCTACATCGTGCATAGCGTTAAATAACGTTATTTTGTATGTGGATATGTGGATATGTTGGTGTGTGGGTGTGAAGGTGTGTGAGTGTTATTGTTTTTAAATCGTTATTACAGTGCATACTTATATAAAAGCATGTGAAAAATAAAACCAAGATTATTTAGATGAATATTTTGTATTCCTTAGCTAGAAGTGGTTGAATAAATTCATCAAGGATACTAGGCCTTAATTTATACCTTCTCCTTACAAGCTGAGACATCGCTGATGATTTCAGTGGTTGTTGTTTGTTTATGTGTTACATATTTGTTTTTCATTCATTCATTTTTTTTATACAAATAAGGCCATTAGTTTTCTCGTTTTAAATGATTTACATTGTCTTATCGGAGCCTTTTATAGACTATGCGGTATTGGCTTTTTGCTCATTGTTGAAGGCCGTACGGTGACCTATAGTTGTCAATCTCTGTTTCATTTTGGTCTCTTGTGGACAGTTGTCTCATTGGCAATCATACCACATCGGCTTTTTAAATATATATATATCCATAGAGATTGCGACGTTGCTGATAACACGTGTGCTATCGTTTTAGAGATGTACATAGGTCAAGTTTTTAAATTTTATCTCATAAAAGGTCACGAAAATTTTCGAGTTTCTAGATTTCTTTTCTTCTAATTTGCGACCTAAATAATACAAACGCAAATATAATGTAAAAGTTCGATTTAGTCTTTTCTCGTCATTTAAAGAGAATTACATATCTTATAAATGAGCGTCATAACCTATCAATAGTTTTAACTTATTGAGTTCCTTGGACAAATGAATGCTCTTCTGACTTACATGTATACTATCAATTTTAAATTGTAGATTTTATTAATTTCACTAAATAAGTACATTTTTACAGCCATGGCGGGAGAATTGCGAAGCGACTGGGGAGTAAAAAATAGGCGAAGAAAACGACAACGTTAAATATTGGCATTTCCGATGAAGACAAAATAAAATGTTCAAGATGAATGAAACAAATTAACAAATAGTGTGATCGTTGTATTATCAACAATTCACACGAATTTCTATGAAAGTTGAGCTTCAAGCGCTTTTGACTCAATCGAAAAATAAAACGGCATTTTGTAAAATTTATCCAAAACTAAGAATATTTCTATAGTTCGGATTTTAAGGTTTTATAAACATTTTGAGGTTTCGAATGAAGGTTTATACATTGTTGATAAACATTCATTTTGTATTGACACAATGCAACGGATTATGATATCGCCGTAGTAGGCAGAGTGATAATAACCAGACTTGGTGAAACGTCATATATAACAGTTGAGTAAATAATAAATTAAATATATGAAATGAAAATATTAACACATTTAAGGAAATAATGCATCTCCATACACACACAAAAAATAGATAACTTTTGACTGCCCACTGCTATAAGATGAACGCATATAGATTAACTAAGGTGCATTGATTTTCATAATGATGAACTTAAATGATCTTAAGGTTGTTCATGTGGTGTTATAATCACAATAATAATATACATAGCAGAAACAAAACAAAAAACTCGCAGCAAAAAGACCGTCCCTACACACAATTTATTTAGGGTCATACAGCAAAGGTAACAAAAAGTCTCACATCTATACAAGTGTTTAATAATAAGCATTCTTTATCATATATTTAGTAGTAACTAAAATTTTGAAGCACACACTTTATCACACCCCTATTCACTTTTAGCTCACCTGGCCCGAAGGTCCAAGTGAGCTTTTCTCATCACGTCGCGTCCGTCATCGTTGTCGTCCGTCGTCGTTAACTTTTTACAAAAGTCTTCTCCTCTTAAACTACTAGGCCAAATTTAACCAAACTTGGCCACAACCATCATTGAGTATCTAGTTTATGATATGTGTGGCGCGACCATGCCAACCAACCAAGACGGCAGCAATGGCTAAAAAAGAAAATAGGGGTTAAATTATTGTTTTGGCTTATAACGCTGAAACCAAAGCATTAAGAGCAAATCTGACAAGGTAAAATTGTCTATAAGTTCATGATCTACCTGCCCTTAAATATTTAGACAAATCAGACAACCCCTGTTTGAGTTGCTGCCACCAAATTAGTAATTTTAAGGAAAATTTTGCAGTTTTTTGTTATTATCTTGAATATAATTATTGATGGAGATAAACTGTATATAGCAATTATGTTCAGCAAAGTAAGATCTACAAATAAATCAACATGATCAAAGTTGTCAGTTGACCCCTTATAGAGTTATTGTCCTTTATAGTCATTTTTTAATCATTTTTCAAAAAATTTAGTATTCAATTTAAAAAATCTTCTTCTTTGAAACTACTTGGTCAAACTTGGCCACAATCATCATTGGGGTATCATTTGGGTATCTAGTTTACAAAAAGTTTCGCGTGACCTGGCCAACCAATCAAGATGCCCCATAGATAAAAATAGTACATAGAGGTGACATGTAGATTTTGGCTTATATCTCTGGAACCGAAACATTTAGTGCAATCAAACAAGGAATTTAATTGTTTATCAGATCAAGATCGATCTGCTCTAAAATTTTCAGCCAAATGAGACAACCCTTTTGTTGTGTTTCTGCCCCCAAATTAGTAATTTTAAATGAAATTTTGCAGTTTTTGGTTATTATCTTGAATATTATTATAGATAGAGATAAACTGTAAACAGCAATAATGTTCAGCCAAAAAGGATCTACGTTCAAGTAAAACATGACCAATTTTTTTTCAAAATGACCCCTTAAGGAGTAATTGCACTTTATAGTCATTTTTTAACTAATATTTTTTGTAAATTTTTGTATATTTTTAGAAAATATTTTCCACTTTTATAACTGGGCCAAGTTCATTATTAATAGAGATAATTGTAGCAAAAAGAATATTCAGTAAAGTAAGATCTAAGAACACATCACAATCACCAAAACACAATTTGTTATGAATGTATCTGTGTCCATTATTTAATATGCACATAGAACAAGGTGAGCGACACAGGCTCTTCATTTTTACATAAACTCCGTTTTAATTTATAGAAGCTTCTTAAGATTTTTTCATTTTTTTTTCTATAAAGGGATCCTAAATAAACGGTCATTCGGGTGTGACGCCGTTTTTTGAATGACGTCATTGATTAGAATGTGACTTCATAAACGTCGAGTTTTCATATTTCTTACACAAGAAACTATAAAATGAAATCAATGAAATACCATACAAAACACACACAAAAAACAATGAACAAACTATTATTTAAACAACAGCACGCAAATTGTAAGGTAACCCATGTGCTTCGGATGGGTAATTGGGCAGTTCTTTTAAAGCTTTAAAAACAAATAAAAAGAAGAATTAAAGGTAACCCTAGTGCTAGGGATAAAAACAACAGTTCATATATACTCTCCTGTTAAAATATATGATAAAGCGTATAATATAACACATGACAAAATCCGTATCACATGCCGTATTCCCCTCGATCAATATCATCCCTCGGGCCTAAAGACCATCTGGCTGATTTTTTTATCTCGGGTTATACGGCACGTGATACGTAATTTGCCATGTATTATTCTCTATTTATTCTAACATCTGCTACTGTAATGAATACCATTACCAAGGAACTTGTGATTAAGGATACAACCGAAATAAGAAGGTACATGTATTTTCCATATTTGATGTTATACTGGTTTCTTCCTTCACATTAAAAAAAAGGATTTATGACAAAAATTACAAGTTTAGCTTCACCACTGTCAATTTCTCTGCATTAATAATACCTCTTTCCAATCGCATGGAGTAAATATATCTGAATTTGTATATTACTTATGCGAATAGTCATATTATACTGACCCCAATAACAAGTCTTAGAATGTGCTCAGCATACACATTATAACAGTCATCCAGCAGAATAATGCAAAATAATGACTGGACACTGTATTCAACTCGCAAGCTATATGTTTTCGTTAACTTTTATCCTAATAATATGTTAAGTTGTCTGACATTTTATATTGAACGATAGTGTCGGATATGTGTTTCAATAATGTTCCGTTTATCAAACATTTTATGTTATTTGTATTTTCAGTGTTATATGTTTCACCTTCATATCATATTCATATTTTATATTTATGTTCATTGACGATTGACGTCAAATAGTTTTGCGCTGTATATTTTGAAACAAACTATAGCTTTGTAAGCTTTGTTTGGCTTATATACTGAATATTATTTTGCATTAGTACGATCGAAAGTTAAAGTGATTCCATATTATATCTAAATCATATATATGTATATTGAAATGGCATGAGTTGTAATGAGCTGAAAGTTCAGCAATACTAACAATATAATTTTATATATATAATAAAACATATATACTTATATAAGCACTTTTCGAGATAGATACTGGTCAATATAATATCAGGAAGGGCGGAAGATGAGAATCGTCGCTACCCGGACTTGTAAATGACGCAACGTTAGATAATGCTACTACCACGATTTTTTTTTATAGAAATGCTGAAATTAATATATCAAATTATACATATAAATAAACATTGATTCTTAAATTTTCACATTATGATTGAGAAAGAATAAAAATACAATATGTATAGGCTTAGGAAGACACAGATTATCAGGAAAACGTTTACTTAGCGTTGTCCAATGTAACAAACTCGAATCATAAAACTCGAAATATTCGAGAAATGTTCACGCAACTCTTCGAAATTTTGCATGAACATTATATAACGTGATCTATTTCATTATTCATTTGGTTAACATGGCGGTCTCCATTTAAAATGTGCACACTTATTTTCAAAAGAATATGATGTACGGAAATGTCCCATCGGAAATTTAAATTGAAAACTTGAAACATTTCAGTTCAAAAATAAAATTTTGACAGATAATTCATTAAACTGTAAGCACGATCGTTTTGTACTAAGTGTAAGCTCCCAAAATTCGAATAGAAAAAAAAAATGAGCTACACATTCATTTCAAAACAATAGATTTGCAATGTCTTGCGGAAATGTCCGAGTTAAATTGTAATGCCTTCACAACACTTTTACAGACAAAAAAACAGAGATTTGATTTCATGAAGATTATTTTTCGGCTTTGATAACTTTACCAATTAAAAGTACTTTTAAAGTTGAAGTTGTTACACCAAATAGCATTAAGATTACAGGGTTATCTATGAAAAATACGGATTAATGAAAATGTCTTGCAAGTTTGTCCGTTACCATAATTTGACGTCGCCATAATCGTAATATGCTAGGGACATCATGAAATGCATTTGCGTGTTCCTTCCTCCACTCAATATAAATGTCCCGCGTTCAACAAAACGAAATGATGCACACATTACAAAAGTACACATCTATGATTAGACGATCAAAAAGTCAAAATCACTGATTGAATAAAATCATACTCGGGTTGGACATATAATGCAGCAATGTTCCTTCAAAAACACATAATTACAAGCAGTAAATTTGAATATCCTATGTTAATAATGAAATCATATGGGATTGTATTTTCAAGGCATTTGCACTTATGTGTTATACTTTGCATTTACCCAAAAAGGAAAGCAGGAAGAACAAGATAAAGTGCGTTTTAAATTTAACGTCATTTTGCGGTTACACTAAATGGTAGCAATATCTGACGTTGCGTCAACTGTATAAATATAGATTCTACCACTGCATCGAGTGTTATACGATATTTATTCACTCGAGACAGTTAGATTTTCAAATTTAAAGTCCGAGCCTCCTGGGCGAGGACTTTAAAATTGATAATTTAACTGTCGAGAGTGGATAAATATCGTATTACACGAGATTTGGTGGTGGAATCTGTTTCTCTAATGATTTTCTAACATATTATGCAGGCAAACTTATTCCTTCTTTTTGAATGATCTACAAAAAGATGTGTTCTTTCTATGTGACGTCGTCAGGTATGGTCGCCTTTTTTTCATGCCGTCACAATAGGAAATTCAGAGGAAAGCAAGAAAATTCGACGTCACAATCGGATTTTAACCAATGAAGTACTGAGATCAAACGAACCCCACGTTGATTATTTTTTTTATACAATGGGTGCAGAAAGGGATAAATTGACGAAGAATTTTATTTAGCCATGTTCAAATATTTCAATTAAAGTAAAGTTATTTTAATATTTCAAATATATAGAATTGAGTTTGGCTTAAAAGCCGCATTTTGATATATTAGTAAATGCCAAAATAAAGCTCCGTTGAATGCGTATATTTCAGTTATACATATTGTTCATATTTATTGGAACACATTATAAACTTGGTTTACAACGAAATCTATAAATTTAGTTGACTGGTTTTGAATTAAACGAATTCCTTATTCGTATTGCGATATCTAAACTGAGTGTGATTTTGAGTAGCAGTTGATGTATAAAAAAATCTTTTGCCGGACCTTTTACCCGGACAAAAAAAAATTATCATCTTGATTTTCAACAACAGTTGTTTCTGTGGTAAAATTCTTCGTGCCGTGTTCATTTACATTTGCTAAAGGGCTTTCAACAATTCAGCCATATTTATACTTTACTACCAATCTCAAGGAAAAAATACAAAAGTGCAAAACTTACGGTATTGAATCAAAAACCAACGTGTTGTTTTTTTCATCAATATGCATTACGTATAACGCTTTGAAAGAAATAACCAAATCGTTGAAAGTGAACACCAACTCGCTAAAAGTAAAAACCACTGTATTAAAATTTAATACCAAGGCGTTGAAAGTAAAAACCAACGCGTTGAAAGTAAAACCAACGCATTGAAAACTTCATACGGTATGTTCTTACCGCCAATGATACAAACGCCCACTCATAGTTTTACACTTTTGTCAACCAATTACAAATTTTCTTACAAAGTAGCATCTAAATATGAGATACAGTAATGACTGGATCGAGGAGACGATGCTAATAACTTTTTTTTCTCAGAAGAAATATCACAAATTTGAAATACAGTTGTGTAATACGATTTCATCATATATTACTTAAACGGCCACTCATGTATGTCTGCGTATTATGTCAATGCATTCGATCATGGTTCGTTATTAGTTCATGCAATTCCTTAATTTGTTTATATTTGTATAAATTCACGAGATTTCAACATAATCAAACTAATGATGCCTTAATTATATCTCTTTTTTATTTTCATTCTGAAAACTCGATTTCGCATTGAACTAACCCTGGGTTTATTCATATGTAAAACGTAGAAGATGCAGTATAATTCATGTAATTGCTAATACGACCACTCTTTAGAAGAGAACAAATGACACAAAAATATCAACTTATATGTTTCTTGTGTGTATAATTCTGAGTTTAGTATGACGTCCATTATCACTGAACTAGTATCCATTCTCAATTATTCAATTTGATATATCTTAGTAAAATCTGGATGTCTAAAACATATGACATATCGGTTCAGTTTTGTAGTTTATGTATCCGGGGTTTGGACTTTCTCACTGTGAAGCCCAAACGGTAGCATAAGTCTGTTTTAGCTCTTTGGTCGCGATGTTGTCCCTTTGACATATTTCCCATTTATATTCTCAATTTCAGATACAAGGTTAAATAAACAAGCAAAATGGATTATATTGGGGGCAATAATAACATAAAAAAAAATATCTGAAGTTTACATTCTATTGGGTTTTTTTTAATTACTTTGTTATAATCACTTGATCTTGTAACTAGGAAAATCATTATAATTAAATAGCATTTTGTGTTCTGACCCTATTGGCTATTCAATTAGTGTAATTGCAATTTCCCATTAATTTTAATATGATAACATGAATAAATTGAATCAGCCAAGTTCTAATTTATCTTTTAGTTATAATCAATTTACGTATTTCAATAAGTCTAAAGATACGAAGGTTATATAGTCGAAAGTCAAAAGTCGAAACTTACAACGCTAGGTGTTATTGATGAATATCAAAAACTTGTTTTTTAAACGTTTTATTTTGGTGTGTTTGTTTTGTTCATGTTTATATTTATCACCAAATAAATATAAATACATCAATATTAACAAAGAGTAAAGAATAAAGAATACTCACATCATATGGTTGTTTTTTGGACCTTAAAATATAACGTGATCTTTTTGAAGTGACCAACGAGATATATTTATGTGCTCTGTACGCGTAGTTTTGTTTATACGCGAAGTACCTATTGTAGGAACCGGGCAGTATATAAGAAACGGATCACGTGTTTTTCAGTTATCGAGATAAGGCGGTGACCACGTTGATTACTACTCAGTACAGTGTAGACATGTCCGATAACGAAAAGAATTCTAATAAAGATATTGATGAAGACACGGTTGAAGATACGATGAGAGAAGATGTGTCTAGTGCTGATCTTTTGTCACTAATGAAGACATACATGAACAACAAAATCGCCGGGCTCGAGAAGAATTTAAACGAATCGACCCATAGTTTGGCAAAAAAGGTAAAGAAGTTAGAAACCAACATTAAATTCAAAGGTAACAAGGTCCAGTTTCAGCATACGTAGATGTGTTGGACAATTTAAATTCCGCTATATCTTGTATTGAGGAGAACCATTCGAATAAAGCCATTTCTTACTTAGAAGATTCTAAAGAGCTACTAAACAAACGGAATAAGCAAATAAGGACCGCGGATAAGTCCAAAGGGTGTTGGCAGACGGTCAGTGAATACTTATCTGATGAGCTAGGTAGTGATTTGGAAGATGAGAAACGCATTTAGGGTCGCGGATACCAGGGCAGTAAAGAAAATCCGGGCAGCTAAGATTAGACCGTTGGTTTTCCCGTTTGAATGGTTTTACACTTGTAATGTTGGGGCCCTTTATAGCTTGTTGTTCGGTGTGAGCCAAGGCTCCGTGTTGAAGGCCGTACTTTAAACTATAATGGTTTACTTTCTAAATTGTTATTTGGATGGAGAGTTGTCTCAATGGCACTCACACCACATCTTCCTATATCTATTATAAACAGCAGTGGTAATGGTTTTCAACTCCAGATCTTTCGTGCAGGGGCATCTTTTTTATTGTAAATTGTATTTCTATAAATGTGAAATGGATTACACGACAAGAAAACGAGCAAGCAGATTATTTAAGTCGATTCGTTGATGTCGACGATTGAGGGACTTCAGATGATTTTTTTGAGTTTGAAGATAATTGACGGGGTCCTCAGGAAAATAGAAAACTGCTTAGATCTTATTCTTTATATTTAAATCTGGGTTCAGAAAGTATAGAAAGTATAGAAACAGTTTGACCATCCCTTTGGTATCTTTCGTCCCTCTTTTCTTTTACATATAATTACATTAGATGTATGTTTCATTATAATACGTTATTCTGATTGGCTAACTGCACATCACCTGTTATTCCGTAAGCAATTGCATTACAAAGTAAAACTTATCATTCATGATGACACGCGGTGCCACAATAAAGTGCACAGGTGAATGAAATAAAAACTTGATAAAAATCGTGTGTACATGATCATAGCTAAAAAATGTAATTATAAGTATCGAATGCTTCTTTTTGTAACTTTATAGGGTTGTAAAAGCGTTGACCGTGCGCACATTTTTAGTATGAAGCTTTTACACCCCAATAAATTTACAAAAAGAAGCATTCAATTCTTAAGTGACCAGCCTGAGGAAAATAACTTGTTAGTACCACCAGTAACACTGGCACCTAAAGTCATTAATCATTTAGTCAAATGTAGAGCTGTTGGAACTCTAATAGTTTCAAAGAGGTCCTCATCGCCGTTTTGACCGCTACTGTTTGAGGAAGGTTTACATTATAAACCATATGTTGAAGATGTTTTTGAGTTTTTTTAGGCAAATATAAAATTTGTCGCTTGACGGACTGTACATTCTATTTTTAATTTGCTAACGGTGATTTTAAAGGAACTGTTTTAGCAGTGAGATTAAATGCCTTAGATATATAATATTATATAGATATTTTACAGATTATTCATGTTTGTCACTGGTTTTTGTATTTGGTAATGATGATCACTGGACTGGAAATGATTTGGCATAGGAGTGTCACTGAACTTGCACTTGTTTATTGTGTTATGTTTTTCACTGGACATATAATTTGTTATGGTCACTGAACCAGCAGTATTTTAGTATTACTGTTTAATGACTATTTTCGTAACTTTCTTTATTACAGAAAATATTTACAACTGGTTTTGGAAAACAGTCACATTATTTCTTACCCACATTTGAAAATGCTTTTTCAAACACTTTCGTCAACAGTACTATATTCAAGGTCTAAAACTACAGTATCAAAATACGTTGGGTATTTCAAAAGATTTGTACTACGAACACGAACATATTCAGAGATAACTTCGATACTTCCGTGTAATGAAGTACATGTCAGTTTATATTTGCAACATGTAATAGATACGAGGCAACAAGAAGTTAGTTTCACAGGCAACATTTAGAATTTTGATAAAAGTAGAACACAGCCGCGATATCGTGGGTCCGTGACTGAATTAAAGTATAGAACTATGTGTAGGCCTGTATTTTAAGTATTAATTTTGTCATCTGATAAATTCATGCTGATGATTATATGCACAGTTCTCTCTTCTTTCAAAAACTTTCTGTTTGAACCCGTCGACTTAAACCAATCAGTTATTGGTAATATTAATTATTTGGAAAACAAAAGGGCATAATGGAGTTATTTTCAATCAAAACCATTGTCCTATATTAGTTATCAAAGGTACCAGGATTATAATTTAGTACGCCAGACGCGTGTTTCGTCCACATAAGACTCAGTGACGCTCATATCAAATATTTGTAAAGCCAAACGAGTAGAAACACGAGTTGTCTTCAGATGTCATATTTGAAAATAGATTTGAAAAAACAGAACTGATTACCACTCTATAATATAAATTACAATTTGGTTCTACATGAGCACAAGTTAATACACACACAAACGATTTTACCGTTTTCACTCCTATCATGTATGTAAAAGAGGGACGAAAGATACCAAAGGGACAGTCAAACTCATAAATCTAAAACAAACTGACAACGCCATGGCTAAAAATGAAAAAGACAAACAGAAAAACAATAGTACACATGACACAACATAGAAAACTAAAGAATAAACAACACGAACCCCACCAAAAACTAGGGGTGATCTCAGGTGCTCCGGAAGGGTAGGCAGATCCTGCTCCACATGCGGCACCCGTCGTGTTGCTTATGTGATTACAAATCCGGTAAATAGTCTAATTCGGTAGGTCAAATTCATGAAAGGGAAGGGGATTGTAGTTACGACGTAAGGAACATAAACTGTTCAAACTATCCGGAATATCTTTAAAAGTTGGATTACGTGTTCCACAGAAATAGATATGTACTAATTGTTTTGTAAATTTTTCGATTAAAAATCAATCAATTGCCCATTCGCATTATTGAAAGAACATAAAATGTAAGCTCGGGAGCACATGCTGATTTGTTTTGTATATCTGAAGATGCGGATGCGTCAACGTATATGATACGGTAAATACGTCTTTAAATGACCGACCTGTATAGATACTAAGTCTTGTTAGAGAAGATTGGCGTTTTGTACAGCATTTGACAAATAAAGGCAACAGTAGTATACCGCTGTTCAAAACTCATAAATCCATAGACAAAAAACAAAATCGGGGCAACAAACCAAAACCGAGGGAAACGCATTAAATATAAGAGGAGAACAACGACACAACACCGAAACGCAACAGCACACAGAAACGGACCAAGCAACAGACAATACACCACGATTAAAAATTGCAATCGCTGTTTATTTAAGGACAATTTAAATATATAGAAGATTGAACATACAACTGATCATTTATGATTGAAATTGTAACGCAAATTTGAAGAGGCATATAATTGTATGTCAAGTTCTCATTTGTTAAAGCGTCGAAGTAATTTAAGTTTCAAAGTGAATCACAAGTTAAGGAAAACCCATGGCATACTCTCATATTGGAAAATTCCGTAATGTAAACTTGAGAATGGATATGGAGAATATGTCAAAGAGACAACAACCCGACCAAACAACAGAAACCGTTTGGTAAAGAAATACGGTATCATTCATAAAACGGACTGAAACAACTGTAAGCTTAGAAGTTATTCCATCTCTTATGTATTTAGAAACGTTTAAGCAGTTTATATGACACGTTTGATTAAGTTTTTGTCGTTTTCATCAAGTACAACCTTATATTTTCTGGAGAAGGACACTTTATTCTTGTATGTCCCTCTTGCTTACGCTAACGCTCGGGTTAAGGGCACATTTTACGTCCCAGACTATGTCTTATTGTCCAACAAATCTATGGCTTTCATGAATTCTTGATTTTATACAAAAATATGATAAATGGATTGTATCTTAATTAACGGACTTTATACTTTACAGTATAGTACAAATATTAGGATTGGAATCTCATTTTGAATAACATTGTATAGCCACAGACAAACTTAAAAAGATCATGTGTGTGTGTCTATGAAAGATTTTAATGAAATTCTAAAGTAATTTAGGGTAACAAATCTGATTTAATAGTTTACTTATAAAAAGAGGCGTTCATTGAAATATAAAACAACACTTCACTACTGGCATAACGAGCGAGCTGATTCATTTTCGCACATTAAGAATGCCAAGAATCATCGTTGAAAAAGAACACTGTCAATAGGGAATGCCATATTGTCTCTTTTTCTTAAACTACTGCACGTATCTGTGTTTTAATAAATTAATGATACACTTGCTTTTTTGTTTTTTATAGATTTAAGTTTTGATATAAAATTATAAGTTATTTATTCTGAAAAGTTAATACTGTGTACAATTGTGAAATAATAAAGTCAAGAAGCAAATCAAATTTGTGACAGTCAGAACAATCTTTTTTGTTTTGTTTTGGTACATGCGTACTTGTTCAGGGCACATTCGGTCAATTTCTCCTAGCTAGTACTTAAAAAGTTAAGAAGATTTATACTAAATACAGAACAATTATATACAATGTTGGCTGGCACTCTCAATCTTCTGTCCTGCTAAAAAAAAAAGTTTTTTGTCAAATCATTATACTTCTTCCAGACAAGCCAGTTATGATGATTGATTTTCGTTGTTTTTATAGTCTTAGTAATTATTCTTCCAATGTTAACGTCATTACAATAAATTCCTTTTGTATTTTATCCTGAGCGTAGCATCGCTCGATACCTGATCGTC
The DNA here is from genome assembly GCF_036588685.1 of Mytilus trossulus. Classification (NCBI taxonomy): domain Eukaryota; kingdom Metazoa; phylum Mollusca; class Bivalvia; order Mytilida; family Mytilidae; genus Mytilus; species Mytilus trossulus. The sequence continues at coordinate 13,288,087 of NC_086378.1, read as the reverse complement.
AGCAACACGTGGTAAGCCTTGATGGCATCGCTTCGTCTAATTTAGTTAGGATTTCTATTGATTTACATATATAGTTGTGATTTTAGTCAAAGAAATGGATTGCATTTTGATTTACCTATAATTGAAAATAAGTTTTGCAAAAGTTGTTTTATAAAAGAGAGTAAAATGGCGGAACCAGTAAAAGATAAAATTGAAATGAATAGTCTGTTAGTGTCACCTGATGATTCGTCGCCTATTAATGATCCTAAAACTTCTCTCCATCTTCCGAGCCCGGGAACTTCGTATGGCAGTACACTAAGTGTCGGACCAGAGGCTTCTACTGCAAATTTATTGAAAATAGATTTAGAAAAGAAAATAAACCGTCATACTGGAGAAGAAAGAGAAACATGGGGAAACCGGGCAGAGTTTTTACTTTCTTTAATTGGATATGCTGTTGGCCTAGGAAATGTATGGCGTTTTCCCTACCTTACTCAGAAAAATGGCGGTGGTAAGTACCTTTATATCAAAATTAAATTTAAATACATTTTTGCAAATATAATGGACAATTAAATCTTTCACGATAATGATAATTATTCGTGTCTGCCATTCATATCGGAGCACTCTCAGTTTTGTGTGCACCAATTTATGTGGGGGTCCTTGTACCTAAGTTTAGTGTTCTGGTTGGTTTTTTTTTAACACTTTGTTTGTTTTCTGGCTATTTTCACTTTTTTTGAAATGACACTTGTTTTTAGTTAGTTTTCAACCTATACGATTGAATGTTCCTTTTGTGTCGTTCATCTCTGTCTTTCATTTGTGTTGTGTCTATAGTGTTGCAGAAGTTTCTTCGTCTTATAGTTCATTGTTGCCAATTTGGTGTCCTGTCCCAAAAGGATGAACCATGCCGATTGTTGATTTTGAGTTAAAAACAAAATATTAAAGAATTTTCTCAAACTACAAGCAAGACAGATTTTTAATTTTATTGACAAATTAACAATAATTTCATTGCAAATACATGTAGCTGGAAAATGATTTTTTTTTATAATGAAACAGGATATTATGATATTGTATTATTGTTAAGTTATGCAGGATATTCATAAATTAGAAATTTTTTCCTTTGATTAGTACAAAAACGTTAAGCATGAACACTTCAATTTATCAAACAATCTAGAATAAATATCAATGACGTTCAATAAATGACGTGTAAAACTATTATAAGATGCAGTGATTAATTTGTATTTAAACAGACATACTTGGGAGCAACCAAAGCTTGTTTTTTATTTCATACGAATTAAATATATTATGATAATTGAGTACCAGTATAATTTCATTTGCCAGGGGTGAATAAGCATTGACCGAAACACATATGGTATCCGCGCGTCATATTAAAAATATGCACACGATCAACGCTTTACAACATTATAAAAAGAAGTACACACATAGAGACGCTATGTATTTTACATCGATATGAAACCAACCAAACGACAAAACACATCGAATCCTGAATAAACCGAAAACCTGTACACGTATAAACCAAACATGTTCTTAAGGTGGTACCTTACACTACAAGGAGATAACTCTGTAAAGTCAGCTAAACATTTTAGTTACGTTGTGTTGTAAAAAGAATATTAAGCTTCTCAATTATTAAAATTGGTGTTTGTCAAACTGCTATATAACCAGTGTAAGTTTTCTGCCAAAACAGTTGGTTCAAAAATTTTTTTTTTTAATGTTTTTGTTAAAGGGTCAAAGTAAATACTTCGACAAAATTTTATGAAAATTAAACGAGTCAAATTAATTTAAGTGAAAGAGTCGGGTAAGCACCGTCATATCATACGTTGTATGCTTTGTGAACCTGATAAAACCGAGTATCGCTATTTTGTGTATTTTTCCTTTGTTTTTTTTTTTGGTGCTAAATTTTAATATCATGCTACGCGCTTGAGATGGGAAATTATTACTAGAAACTAAGCAGGCACGTGGCGTTGCTAACGAAATTGACATGAAATTGACAACGTCGTCATAGGTAAAATAGCGATAAACAGATTATCATTGGTCATTTTAACTCGATTGTTCTAGCTTCTCGTCCCGACTCTAGCGAGAAAATCAATCTCGTTGAGATGATCAACGATAAATTATAAAAATCGACCAAAATCGAATAAAATTATAAGTCCCGAAGAGGTTCTGTTTAAACAGGTTTCACTGTATACCCATAAGATATCGAGAGAGCTATATATTGTCTTCAGTAACGGACAGCTCCTGTCATCGTCAACAAAAGAAGGGCGAAAGATACTATATTGACAGTCGAACTCATAAAACGAAAACAAACTGACAAAGCCATGGCTAATTATGAAAAAGATAAACCGAAACATAATAGTTCACATGACACAACATAGAGGATCATAGAAAAGTAAAGATAAAGCAACACGAACCCCACCAAAAAACTGATGGGGATCTCATTTGCTCCTCAAGTGTAAGCTGATCAATAGTTCTCCTTTCTAGACAGTTACTGTTTACACTGATACAAATTAATGTCTTGATAGGAGATTTGTCGTATGATAACAGGTAACGTAGAATCTATATTTGTATACTTCCTTTTCAATTCATACTTTCCTTTAACTTATACATATATGTATATAATGTTTTGTTCTTTTTTTTTCTTTTCTGTATGATGTATTGTAAAATTATTATATTGATTTATGTATACCTTCAACCCATATGGGTACAATTGTGCATTTATATTCTATAAAGTTCAACTATATGATTTGTTTAGTAATTAATGTTGGGATAACTCTCAAAAATGAACATTAGTTAGGTCATCAAAATGTCTGGTTTAAATTCCCTCTCATTTCGCTATAATTGTAGCGTCTCGAAAAATAGTGACCATCCCTGATGACGTTCCAAATAGTTAATGAAATCTGTTTATTGATAAACGAAGAGAAAGATAGAGTGTTTCTACCATACAGGTTTCTGGTTCTATTTTTTACTTTTTCACCCTGTTAATAAACTTCATATCATATTCTTCTAATATCAAATCGGCCTCATAACACTTAATGCCTATTATCGTAATTATATCATACATTCCTCATATTATCACTTTATTACTTTGTGTATGATGTAATGTGTATTTACTAATGTTTTATAGTAATCATTGTATTATGATGTTTATGTATCTTGGGCCCTTGATTGGTATAATATACATTTATTTCCCGTGCCTGAGGGAAATATGAAAATGTGTTCACCGAAGAAATATCATATTTCACAAGGGTATCGCCCGTGGGAAATATGACTTTTCGAGTAAACCACTGCTTTTACCTTTTTTTTTACTTCTGAATATACAATTTACATAATTGTTTTTATGTATACACAATGATAATCAGTATCGATTTTTTAAGTAAATTAATTCTTTATTTTTTCTATTTGTTTTTTTAGATTTTAAATAATTTTAATTATAAAAAAATGTCTAATGTCTCTTGTCTAATGTCATCGTCATAAATCAATCAGAAAAAGATATATCACCGTCGTACCTCACCCATTGCGATATTTCCAATCATCCTTTAAATCTTGTGTATCTGTTCCGGACCATATGAGTATTTGGACCATACGCGTATGGTCATGACCATATGCGTATACTCATATGGTCCGACCATACGCGTATGGTCCGACCGTACGCGTATGTTCGGACCATATGAGTATAATACTCGTTTGGTTATTAACGGGCCGGACCATATGAGTATTTGGACCATATAGGTATATATATTTTTTCAAATTACATTATAAACGTTTCAATAATACAAAAACTTTTTCTAAAAAACAGTGATGGTTTAAAACATGACATTTTTTTTAATTTTATATTCCAAAAAACTACGTAAAAAAATAATATTGATGCCATAGTTAGTTTTCATCGCTAGTTACATTCGTGCATATAGGTTTGGATGAAACTCACTAGCTCCCACACGGTATCATAGCTTTTTTGCACGATCTTTTTCATTTACACATTTTGTTTGCGAGTGAAAAACAAGCCTTTTTTGCAGCTGCGTACAGTGATACCGAGGTCTTTGGCAATTCTGATGTCTACGGTGTTTTTAAGAAGCTCTAGATCTCAAATATCGTAAAATGACTGCAATTATTATACACCATCTTCACAACACAACTTAAATAAACTAATAGTATACTACTTTCCAGTGACTTCTTATGTAACAGTTCATTAAGAAATTTTTGGAATTTGATTTTTTAGTCGACATATTGCCATTTTCTCGAAATAAAAAATCGGTAATGACCATCGGTATAAAATGTGTTTACTTTAAATTTGACAATTAAGTAAATTTAACTATGTTAAACTTCTTATTTTTATTTAGCTTATCTTTTTATTATAATATAATGATAAAATTACCTATATGATAGCGTATTTTGAATGAACGGTCATACCATATGAAGTGTTTAGAAGTATTAAAAGTTAACTATAACAGAGTGTTAATTACCCCGACCATACGCGTATGGTCCGACCATACGCGTATGGTCGGACCATATGAGTATATACCCATATGGTCATGACCATACGCGTATGGTCCAAATACTCATATGGTCCGGAACATATCTAAATATCTTTTCAGCAAACCTTACATTTCCAATATTAAAATTGAAGTGCCACAAGAGAAAACATGTTATGTCAGACTCGGTGTTATGATATAATCTTTGTTACTCGGATTTACTTATGGATTACATTTTTGGGAAAATCCGAATCATATACATTATATATCTCAATGCAAAACCTTCATATTGCTTCAATCATATTATATATACAGTCGGTGACTATCAACAGATTATTTCGCATGTGTTACCTAATGTGTCAGGCATCTTATCTGAAGATGAAAATGTATACTAAAATATATGTACGATCCATGACTGACATATAAACCTTGATGGAATAGCACCTTATCGATATACTTCACATGTGAAAAGTGACCTATATTAGCCGTACGTCTGAGTAAAGACTATTATATAATTCGTGCTCATTCCTGTAAATTACCAATGTCACAAAATTTCTGTTAATATGTGTCAGTCAGAACCGATTGTTCGATGACGTCGTTTACGCCAATGCAATTGAGCGTGTGTAACTCATCCATAGATAACAACTCAATATTGATATATACCATCAGGTAGATAGAGACAAATTCATACCTGATCCCCCTTAGTATCGCCTAGTCCTACCATCTCAGTTATTCACGAAATAAATACTGTTCAAGATGTTCTTTATTAGATTAATATTAGACAGATGTATGATGTTTTAGAGATACATGTATGTATGTCAATAATGTGAACGTTTTAAAGGATAAATAATTAAAATGTTATAATCAGATGGATTATATTTCATTTAAACAAATTGAACAGTGTTGGAAGCTATGACGAAGTACATATGGGCGTTTTAATGTTGTTCGTTGACAATTACATCCGGGGGTTTCTATTATGAAAATTTATTGCATGTCACGAGTTTTCAATTCAAATCTGTGTAAATTGAAATGAATTTCCACGTGGTGCCGGAATCATTCATATTGTTTCCTTATCGCAAAATTAACCTTTTTAAAATCTTGTTACGATTTTAAAAGAAAGATAAATGCCGTTTAAAATAGGAATTTTATTAGCAACTTCTAACATTGAGTGACGTAAAACGCAATTATCATGGTTTAAAATGTTATTTTCTGTGATTTACCGGTTAAATTATTTTGAAATGACGTTGCGAATCGTAAATTAATTAAATGCTTTATTTAGGCAAATCAGTGATTTTCCAGATTATTAAAAAAAATAAAAACACAAAGTTGGTTAGAGATATAATATAAGTATCATTGTGGATTAAAGTACATATTTCTATTCACGTATTTAAGAATATTATAGTATCAGTAAAACAGATCTGTTTTTATCAGTCTTTATTTTTTCTGATTGTAGGTGGATTTTTTCGTACTAAAAGGCCAACGAAATCCTTGGCCCCACCCTACGTTTAACAAAGGCAACAGACGTTTACAATTGTTCAATTGTCATAAGTTGATAAAGCAAAAGCAAATCTGTAGTAAAAATAAAACCAAACACATCACCATAAGAAGAAAATGGTCCGTAACTTATAGGTGTCAATGTTTATAACGAATCTCTAGACTCGGGAACTTTCTTCAGACTCAGGAATGAGGTTAAAGGTTTTCTATGCTAAAATGAGTTATAAATTATGAAAAATTGGACCAAAATTGACTCTTCTATGCAAAGGGATCATAAACTTCTTAGTAATTTATATTGGCAACTATCAAAAAAATTATATTGAAATGAATGTGAAATTAATATTCCTAACCTCAATCGCACATTTTAGCTTCGTAATAGTGAATCATCCATTCATTATTGATTGAATGCTTCGATTAACTGTTAGTTGCACATACCGCATGCCTCATATATTAAATTGCATGTCGGAATTGACAACGATTGAAAAAAACACTTTAAATTAAAAGCTTTTATGTCACCTTTCCAATTGTGAACTTTCTATTTCTATGTAGCATCATTCCAACAGCGCCAGTAAACGGAGTATTCATGAGTATATTTTCCAGTTAATACAATATACAATAGCTTGCGTTTCCTATTTCCTATCATCGAATTAGAGTTTCTTTGACAGAGGGTTACTGCAAACCAGCAAGGTATTACACCAAGAGTTCTGAATAGTGAAGTTGATATCATCCCTTCGTTACTATATAACGGACGGTTTCATAAATATGTTTCCCATAATTGAATTTCTATTTCACAGATGATAGCTGATATCCTCCGAATGTCGTAACTACAATTCTGTCCCAATTTCCGAAAGAAACATATCGAGTTTGACTTAAACTATCACTGGTTTTGTACTAACATGAGCAACACAAGAGTAGTGACACCTATGGAGCAGAATTTGCCGTCCGGAGCACCCGGTGTGTTTCATGTTGCTCAGTCTTTAGCTTGTTATTTTGTGTTTTATGTACTATTGTTTGTCTGTTTCACCTTTTCTTTTCTTAGCCACGACGTTGGGAGTTGATTTTTTTTAATGATGAGTGTAAAAAATTTCTCTGATATGTTAAAATTAGTCAATCTCTTTTTTATTTTTTGTTGTTTTGGGGAATTTTTATTAATTTCATTATAATTTTTATCATAAATGCAAGATTAAAGAATTACAGAGATCACGTGTGTTATGAATAAAATTAACGGTACCAATTTTCTTGCACCGATGAAGTGAGCACACAATGACAGCATTGCATTTTAGTCAAACATATTATCATTAAAGCAATCTTTTTTAAAAATAATAGCTAGCAAACCTATTATGTAATACTGACAGCAGCACTAAACAAACATTCTGTAATAATTTCATTCACAAAGCACTAATATGCAAATTATTGATGTGGAAAAAGTGTAAAAGAAACAAGAGTGAACAATTTAAATTAATTTCATAAAAATAGACACAAACATATCACTATACGGCATTCAACAATAAACAACCACTATCACCGTGACAAATAATAAATCATCTACACAAGTTGTGAATGAATTTCAATGAGGAAATTTCAATGACAAACCAACATTAAATGATATTTAGGACAGACAGCTAGATACCATAAACATACTACGTATACACAAGCCAGAGTATGAGCTTGATTTGCTATATGATATAAAAACTAAACTGACGAAAAAAGGTCATTTATTCAAAATCATAAAATGCAAAAAATACATTTTGCAAATAAAACATTTGACATAAAAGTTCATATTTAATATGAAATAATAATACATAATTACTACGAAATTACATCAACTAATATCATGTCAATTGAATAAATGACAAAGAATAGCAAAGGTGGGGAGAAAAACCTGCCCCATAAATAAACCTATATATACATATCTACTTCAAAAGATAATATAAAGGGCGGTATGTGGATGGGAACTTTGAACAAATTATTTATAAGAATCACAAGTTAACACATCAAATGCTGATTATAAAAGAAAGTGACCACAATGCACTTACACGTGAACTCGTGCTGACCCGCAATGCCATTGACCAATAAGAAAGATGATATCCGGTCATGCATTGATCATAAAACAAATTTCTCTGCACGTGAAAACAAGTTATCTAATTTCAACAATTTATCGTTTAATTAAGTAGGACACTCTGACCCTTTGACCAGACTAGAGACATTATACATTTACAGTAATAATAGCTCACTCTTTTATTTCAGTCGGTTAGTAATAACCAATTAAACAAAATTATCTTCTCTGCTGTCTTAAACTATTCTATTCCGCTTAATTTTCAATTAGCAAATAAAACTGGTTTTAGACAAATCCCTACAAAAGGACATACATATGCGTATGCCGCTGAATAACATTAGTTTTTCTTTATTAATCAGTCTTCAACTATAGTAATCATTCTTAAACTATGATTGATGCAGGAACACATAATACAATTTAAATCATCATGTGTATGTCCATTTTGCAAAGAACCTCGTCATAGCAATAGGTATTCTTCGCACTTATTAGGTCTTTCCACTTTTCTGTGGAAAGACCTATTGTTTTTCTTCTGATTTTTTTTTCTTCCGCCTAATTTTGTTCTTGCGATAAACATTTGTTTCGCAATATGTCGCTTTGATATTTGGTATATGATATCCAACAGTTTATGCGCTTTTGAAATTTACCCTGTGTTACCGAATACTTTTCTTTGTAGGAGTTATCTCCCGAACACTGTTTTCCTTGTGTTCACAACTCCTTCGCAACCATAAAAGATATCGACAAATTTATTTTACAAAATTGCTCATTATATCCTTTGCATAATTTGTCCTATTTTGACGGAAGCAATATGACCGCTCCATATGAGAGTTATTTCCCCTTATGCATCTGATATAAGTGATATGCATTTCTATCTTATAAACCATGAGTGATAGAGACCTAGGACCTTTTGATTTGAGGTCCTTGGTCCAAAAGAATGAAAATTAGGTCAAGGTCAAAATTTTTTACTTATATCCAGAGACGGTATAAGATATCAACTAATTATTTTTACTAAATTGTTAGTTGCGACATGTAGTAACACCTTAATTTTTATTGCAAGTGTACGTTGAAGGTAAAAGGGAGTTTTCTCCCCTCTTGTGTTAAAAAATACGCGTTTGGTGATATAACTCATTAACCAAATATAATTAAGACCTATGGTCTTTTGATTTGAGGTCCTTAGTTCATGACCTTGAAATTGATCTCAAGGTCATAACTTAATTTGACGTTCTAGATTTTGACCTTTGCTTTTATTTTATATGATTACATGATAAATCCATGAAACTTTTGGAAAAAGGTATCAAACTATTTAACCTTGAAAAAAAAACCGGAAGTGACCTTGTGTAAACCGGAAGTAGCTATATAAAAGTATATAGAACCTGATATTTTTGGAATCAGTGTCAAGTAAATATTCAAATATAATCGTAAGTAACATTTGTCAAACCGGAAGTAACAAATTATTTCCCTTGGAAACCATATATTTTTGGAATCGGAGTACTAGAAGCTATCATTTGACGATTGAAATGACATTTTAAACTTAGTTTCACAATGTTCATATCAAAATACATTGTTTTGTTGGAAAGACCTTCAATTGTTCTCTGAACAATTGGTTTTTAATTCAACTAATTATTGTCCATTTTTAAAATGGGCATATTTGATAACTCATCAGATAGTTTTTTTCGTAAGACACTATAAAAACATCGCCGAAATGGAACCTGCCATGAAAAACACGAAGTGTACCGCACGTCAAAAATTATCTGTTTTTACTACCGTAGCACGTGACATCACACAACGTATTTGGTATCACAGACTTTTCATCGTTTATTTGTCTTTTTTGCCATTGTATTATAGTTTAATTTTTTGACGCAATGCCATTATTTTTTTTTTGTGTGCCTTTGAAATCTCTTATGTTTATGTACATATACATGTAGTACACAACAGAACTGTCATACGTTGTATACAGGAAACCTATTTTATGAGTCTAATGTAGACGAAACGCGCGTCTGGCGTACTAAATTATAATCCTGGTACCTTTGAATACTATTTACACCACTGGGTAGATGCTTCTCCTGGTGGACGTTTCGTCCCCGAGGTTATCACTAGCCCAGTAGTCAACACTTCGGTGTTGACATGAAAATCAATAATGTGGTCGTCATTTTGTTTTTAAATTTCCTGTTAAAAAAAGTTGAAATTTTTCGAACAACTAAGGATTTTCTTATTCCCGGCATAGATTTTCTTAGCCGTATTTGGCACAACTTTTTGGAAATTTGGATCCTCAATGCTCTTCAACTTTGTAATTGTTTGGCTTTATAATTTTTTATAAATATTGAGCGTCACTGACGAGTCTTATGTAGACGAAACGCGCGTCTGGCGTACCAAATTATAATCCCGGTACATTTGATAACTATTATGATGTATGAGCTGTTAATTCGACGGGATGTCAATGCTTCCTTATCCAATTACCCAACTATATTGTTTGAATTCATTCATTGTGTGCCATTGTCTTCGCAATCTGCAAAATAAACTTCATTACCGGCATGTTTACATTAATGATGAGGTCAATTCAAAGCCTTGATTGTAAAACGTTTTCTAGTATTTTCTATAACAACTAGATTTTTTTTAATAGTTTTGCTATTAGAATTTTAGCTCTTAAATTAAATTATGAAGCTCTTTATACCTTTTATATGGCTGCATTGAGTATTTTCTCTCATATTTACACGTTTGAACATTTCTCGTATATGTTTATTTTCCACAAACGTTTCCTATTTTCATATTATCAAAGGCGTTTTGATTAAGTTATAGTCAGGATTGTTCTTTACACAGCCTTGGCATCAGGTGTGCGATAAATACTGCTTTATATCATGTTATAAAAACAAACCTCATTAGATTTTCTATGATACGTTATATAGACAGATTATTTTCAAAGACTGTTCCGTCGTTTATAAAAAAAAAACTATATATAGATCTTTTATTTCAAACACGATACATTATACATGCTGTAAACATCGTGTTTCCTGAGCTTTCCGTTTGATTCAGTGTCAAGAAATTTCTTTTTGTTGCGAAGACGTTTCATTTCACTGTGATTCATTTGATATTTTTTAAACAAAAATTACGTTGTGTATGTTTGCGAAATTCTTCATTTCTGACAGTGAAAATGAATGTTTTATTTGATTACTACCTTAAATTATACGACAAAGAACCATATACCTGAAATGAACCAAATATCAATACAGTTGAAACATCTCTGTCAACACGTTTATTACAAATCAATGTACCTCTAACAAACGAAAGAAGATATTTGTGACTTTAGAATTATTCCTAACTATTTTTCATGACACCAATCATTCAATCAGATACTAGTTTAATTTTTATCTAATTGACCCTGGGTTTTTTACATGTGCATATTAAGTTAACAGTATGATTGCATGCGCATGCAATATGTAATATTTGTTTTTAATTAAACATTAATATCTATTTCAATGGTCAAACTTTTGCTACGAGATATATCGCAACTTTGATAATTCTTGATTGAATTCTTTTATTAGGCGATGTGAGAGAGAAAGAAAAACACGGCATGCTTGGTTTACTTAAATTAATATCTAAATAACAAAATAACAAAATGATTGACAATGGTACAACAATCCACGAAACAAAGTGTTTGTAAGCAATTATGAGTTACCTAACTGCCTTCATCAATTCATAAAACCCTAAACCAGTACTGAGAGTCAACTATAAACAAGAAAAAAAAATATAAAGACAATCTACATGTAAGACACACTTGAAATATTTATCTCACCACGTTAAGATGCTTGGTGTGATGAATTAAAAGCATAATGAGAACAGATCTATCTGTGAAATTCACAAACATGTTGTTCTGATATTATCATGGCTTGTGTTTACTATAAAGCTATATATCCCGAATTTATCTTAAATATTATTTTAAACATGCACGTTATCCATCAAAATCGCTATTCTCCAAAGCATATTTGACATTTTAATCATTGAATCCTGTATTCTGGTGTACATAATTATTCCCATGTGTATGTTCAATTTCTATCTTAAAATCAATTTGAATTGAATGCTACGTTTACAAAATAAATATCATTTTATCTCAAACCGAATTCCTTCACAACTAATGTTTGGTGAAAGATTTTCGTAGTTTGGATGTAAAGATAGAATTCAATTAATGTGTATATTTCTATATTTATTTCAAGCCAAAATAATTTACGCTGTAGAATTCCGCCATGATAGTTTATAAGTACATGTAAACTTTTAAATTCGTTTGCAGCACATATAGACATTGTACAGACACACGAATAAAAATCTCCTAACCAACATTCTTTCTTACTCCAACCCTGAGCAATCTTTCATCTATTTCTTCCTTTCTATGTCATAGGATAAACAATGAAGTAGCAATAAAACAAGCTTTAATAGGTTATTGAAGATGATACCAGGCTTACAATTTTTAAAATAACTCTTATTTGATAGATCCTGACTGGACCGTCAAATTCAAAGTTACATTAAGCTAGAGTTTTGCTTTTCAATTTTGTTTCACCATCGTATTGAATGTTTCTGAAATAAAAACCAAAATCTTATTGAAAGTAATTTTTTTGATAAGCAAAGAATAAAGCGTGATTCGCAAAGTTATTTACTCTATGGTAAATATTCGTATATACATCATTCATTTTCAATATGTATAAAAATCTGTAATTCTTTTTTACATATGCAAATACAGACAAGTAATGAAGAAGCAGGAAAAATAAACCACTCTTTTATTTAACATATATCTTCGTTGTCATGAACAAAAAGTTGTTAGGTAGTACAATGTACGTATCAACCTATACAGAAATATCTAAAACAAAATGTTACATAACTTTGTATGCAGCAATAAAGTTCCACACAAACATCTCCAGTTATCGCATGTTACATGTACACGAATTATAATTCTATCCCTTTTGAAAGACCATTCTGTTTATATGGGTCTCTAAAACAAGATTTTACAAGTAGGTTGAAATATTTTAATATTTGGCCATGGTTTTCTTTTTCTCTCGATATGACTCTCTCTGCCAAACATTGCTGAATCCATAAATATTATAAGAACACATAAAAGTTCAATATGAATAGGATATTGTTGTTTAGTTGTCATTAAGAATCTAAAAGCTTTTAAGTGAATATCAATGTTGTACCTTGGGAACACTTATACCATTGACAGGTCTATCAGAATCAATAGAGTTCTTACTTTTTCTAGTCTATATCAAATCCCATTTGTCCTAATGAGTAAAATGATATTACTTTGTGTTGATTAATTACTACAACAAAGTGCTGTCAAGTACAATGAAAAAGAGTATGTTTTGTCATATTGGAGGTGTAAGAAATACATTGCCTTGTCGGCAAAAAGTAGTTCGTGTGTAACCAAAAAAGGGAAAATTATCATTCTGTCTCATAAAAAGTTTAAGTTTCTCATTTCATATTCATTAGTTTTCTGTTTTCTATTTTAAGTTAAAACGTTTGTTGTAACATTTCTTGTGAGAAAGAATGATGAATTTACAGATTAACCATATGAATTATGTAATATATTGCTTAGGTCACTGGTGTGCCTTATTTTGATGAAACGCGTGTCTTGCGTACTAAATTATAATCCTGATACCTTTGATAACTATTAGGAGAATCAGAATATTTGTTATCATATTCACTTTTCAGAAACTCTTTGTTTAAATAGAATATTTCCGGTCGAATTTGACATCCCAAATACATTTCTTCACTTTAATAGCAAAACGTTTTCAATCAAATCGATCAAATCATGTATCTGTACTTGTCATATCTTCTAGTAAGTTTGACAAGCCTCTTCGAAGTGGCATTAGCTACACGATATAATTTTTCTTTTGTTCTGTTCTGTCATTTACGAAACATGCGAAAGTGAAATAGTAAGATAAAGGCAACAGAAGCATACCGCTGTTCGAAGATCATAAATAGATTGAGACAACAAAAAGTGCGGATTATAAATGATAATTCGCTTTTCACATCAAGATTGTTTCAATTTTGAACTATGCGCTTCTAAATGAACATTTCGACCTCATTAAATTCTTTGATTGACGGCGTCGATCCACAAATAAAGTCATTCCCATACAGATCTGAACGATGTTTGATATATAATTCTAAACTATGGTATGAAATCAAACAGACATAAGAAATCCAACTGCATTTCTATTTATTTTATCTAAATCTGTATTCATCCTATGGCATCTTTCGCCTCTTTGTGTTAACAGTGGGTTATATGACCGTCAGCTGTCTTGAAATTCATTCCGATGGTTAACTAAATGGCGTCTATACTAAAACACACAATAATACTGGTACATGTCACCGGGCCCAACCATTGATAATTGTTTGTTTTACACTTTTGATGAGGGATTATATGTGTTTGTATGTTATACATCAAATATAAGGACCTGGGCTTTTATTTTATGTCATGATATGCATAAAATTACTGCAGTTAAGATTAATTCCGAACGGCCGGTTTAACCTTTATGTCCTAACAAAAACTAATAATGTGAATATATAAATATTAAAAGTTTTATGCACTTTTGCAGTTTTATGCATTTCAGTCCAGATTATTGATAACTATTTGATCAGATATGCATTGAAGTGTAACATATATCTAATTATCCACACAATCAGGAAATTTAATTCTTGGAATATTCGAATTCACTTTGTATCAAACGTTTATACGATTTTTTAATTGCTGTCATGCCACAGTGTACTGCTGTTGTTATGATTGAGTAATGTTTCGAAATAGAGTTTAACTACAAAAAGGTAAAACGTTCTCGTTGCTAACAGATTTGCATTCCAAAAGGGAGACTGTAGTTGAGGTCAACGTTAGATTTATATCTTGTTCTGTATATCATTTTTTCAATTTTGTTTTTATCCAAGACTGTATTGCATTTGGTCTCGATCATACATATACATTTTTTCAATTTTTCATTTTTGTTTTTCAATTTTGTTTTTATCCAAGACTGTATTGCATTTGGTCTCGATCATACATATACATTTTTTCAAAAGAACGTGCCATGTGCACTTGTTGATATCGTGCAGGAAATGCTCAGTTCATGCTCACAAAAAGGTTTAATTTTTGTTCTATTTTCATTGAATATCATGCAAAATTTCAAATGAATACAAATGGTAAACACAGCAACCTACATTCACTTTTGAAAGATTATGTAGTATGTACATTTTCGACTTATACAAAATATTCAAAGAAGAGAGACTTTATTTGTTGATAAGCTTTTGTTTTATTTTGTAGACAATTACCTCACATAATTTCATGTTTGGAATTAAATGTAGGAAAATAATTAAATAATGTTTAAGTAAAATTGACGAGTGCAGTTTAAATTGTACCATATCTGCGAACTAAAAACAGTGTGATCGTTTGATTATAATAGCTGTAGTTTCGCACAATGTATATCAAGACTAATAAATTATCTATTTTAAACAATACTTTGTTTCCGAACAAGCATTTGTACAAGCTTTTAAACAGCGGTTTTCTTCTGTTTCACTTATTTAGACAGTCATCTATAAAGTTGTAAGATTTGCATTCAATCCTTTGTTATTCAACTTGTTTGTTGATATTTAAGTTCAAGCTATTTGTATAAAAGCAAAATTATTGATCGCCCTTGACTATATTTTTGCTGAATGGGGATCTCCTAAAAACAGATAGAACCTTTTTTATTTCATGAACTTGTCAACTACGTAAATTTATTATTAATTGTAAACCATTTTCAATACCAGTGAAACTTTGATGTACACCAACCATACTTCATATCAATTAAGGATACCTGTAGTTGTTATCTATGATTAAACCAAGGTTATACCATGATCGACTAGTGTTAAATAGAACCACGAAGAATATTAAAGAATTTCAATGAACATCAATAATTTACTTTAAGAGTGAGAATCTTCTAAGAACATTGCATGTTTATAAGAATCGATCATATTCACCTTTGTAAAATCTCTATCTTTTAATTTTGAGTTAATGTTACAGAAGGTGAAAAATTATGTTCGGTTTGATGTTTTTATTATTACTGCTTTTGTAATATTTACATTTCCACCTCTGGTCGATGGCACTGCTGGTGGACGTTTCGTCCCCGGGGGTAAATCTCCCTCTTGTATCGTCAGCCTCTCACATAGTATGATGTTGAATATTGTCTTCATTACAGCACATTTCAGTCAGTATGTAGCTAATGGTAATATCTATGGTTAGCTTGCTTGATAGCTGAACCGTGAAGTCATTGTTAGGTAAGGTAAACTTCCCTCCTGTAATAGAAGACAAGCCCAACAGATAAAAAAATCTATCTCCCTGTAGGACTAAGCTACTTTAAAAGGAGGGTAGTATACCTTACCTAACAATGACTGCACGGTTCAGCTAACAAGCAAGCTAACCAAATATATTAGATATTACCATTAGCTACATACTGACTGAAATGTGATATGATATTAATTTTGTTTTGAATACACCGAAACAAATCCAATATGTAGAGCTCTACAGCTATGAATTATTTTTGTCGATCCTTATCTTTTGACTTTACACAATTCTATGCAACACTATTTATCACTTGTTTGCACTTCATTCATTGGATGCATATAAGAATATATATACGAGTCTAAATTGAAAACTACGTTCAAACCTATGATTGCGTTGGATAAAAACCGCAATTTTTATACGTGTGCATTGTTAAAAGGATCAGTTTAAAGAACATGATTTGATCCTTAAATTTACCGACTGTGTCCAGTTTACGATTGAGACATTTTGACTAATTGTCACATGGCTGGCGATGTTGTTTAAAAGGAAAATTTAACCTTTCGACGGACCAAATCACTTTACGTTTGGTCTTCGTGCAAGTTCTTCCGTATTGTTCTTTTGTTTCTTGATTTTATCTTGTTTATTTTTTACTGGATTTATGAGATTTGATCATCGATATATAAAGTCAACAGTAGTTTTCCGCTGGTCAATAGTCATATATCGATTGACGAATCAGGGTCACAAACTACAATCGAGAGAAACACATCAACTACAAAACTTAGTGTAAAACAACGGAATAACATAAACACTGATCTGCTAGAAAAAAAAATCGCGACTATTCGATTGCAACTGCCATATTCCTGATCAGGTACTGGACATTTTATGAACAATTGGGGTTCCTTACCAGATTCAATTTATAAGCAGATACATTGCCATATCATTTTATCATTACCTGAATCGGAGAGAAGCTAACAGGTTGTTCGTCTGATTGAGGATTCGTACGCTTCATGAACCCAAGCCTCATCAAGTATTATTTTTCAACAAACTCTATCCTTGATTGATGCTGTTTGTACTCCTCAATCTTGTCCTATGACATAGTGTTTAGATTTTAATGCAATGTTCACCGTTCGTCCTGATACGAAATACTTTGTCATACAGTACGAGGTGTCTGTTATTTTTTCTTTTACATGATCCACAGTAGGACGTATATTATTCAGCTAACCAGTGACATTTAACAGTGTAGTTGTACATTTAGCAGTGAAGTTTTTACATGCATTTGGTTAAATACCAAAAGAAAGGATATATTATATATGGAATACTGGTCTCATGTCTGTGTGTAAAGGTAGAATATTTTTTTAAGTCGATGTCTTACAAAAACAGATGTATGAATTTAGTCACACACTCAACTGTCGTGTCCATACTGATCAATTTAAGCGTAATACAGATATTCTGTGCATTCTCATGATTACTTTTTTAAGCAAGAACAATAGGAAAGCTGAGTCAGTTGGAATTGATGGTTATTGATTGCATTGATTTCCTATAAAACTATATTAATACACGGTTTTAATGACGCAGCAAATATTTACTTTTACCTGCAGAATTTCACTTTTCCTGTTTATAGTATTCCGTGATTTACGTCTTTTAACGTCTACCTTGATATCATTTTCCGAACTCTAATTAGAGTTTTTTTTAGCAATATTCAGCTCATAGGTCAACAACATAATGGACTTTATTAATCAAATCATCATTCACTTTTTTCTTTAATAAATTACACACAGATAGAAAGACAAAAAGCATGCCCTAGAATATAGAAAAAGAGTTGATTATGATTAAGGCAGTGTAATTGTTATCAATAGATATAGCAAACATAGAATCTCTCACAAATCTTCTTCCACCCAATTTCCTGTAAAATAAGCTGTGTTACAGAAATTAAAACAATCTTAAAGACTTTCATTACTACGTATTACCACAACCAGAAGACGGGAGCTAGTAACAGTTATTTAGGCATATGAATTGCATTAAAAGAACATTTCTATCATTTTCATAGGGTTATTTTATTCATAAATGAATATGGTTTGGTTGTTTTAGTGCACACTTGTTATATTTGATAGCACTCTGACGTCATCAACATATCAATGGTATTTACTGGGTTTTTTTATTATAAAAAAATTACCATAGTTAATGCATTTGCATGTCGTTTATGTATTTGTTTCATTGTTATTAATTTACTGGTCCATTCAATATCATTCACCAATCTCGAGTTGCTTATTTGAATGTGTAACACCGGGTACTCGTTGTCATTAGGTGTGAACAACGCCTTCGAACAGTTTGTTCACAGGGAAGTTGCTTAGGTCCCTGGCTTTATTTAGTCTACGCCGGAACTCTATTCGACATTATTCCACCATCTAGTACTGTGTACGGATTTGCCGACGACCATACTGCTAATAAACGTTTCGTGCCAACATTAACGAATGAGATGGATGTAATTCGTGACTTACAGGACTGCGCTGTTCATATAAACACCTGGATGAACAGTAACAAACAAAAAATGAACAATGCGAAAACAGAGTTTATTCTCTTTGGCAGTAGACACCAACTGTATAAATGTCAGACAAAAGAAATAATCATTTGTGGAGATGTTATAAAATCAAAAACAGGTATACGGTACTTAGAAGCTTTTCTGGATGAGACTCTAAACTTCAAAGACCATATTACTAAAAAATGTAAGACAGCAATGATGAACTACTACAAAATAAAGTGCATAAAATCCTATCTATCGAAAGAAGCAACTGAAACTTTGGTTATATCACATTTAGATTATTGCAATGTTATACTTTTTGGAATTTCACAAACTGATTTATATAAATTGCAACGTATACAGAATATGTGTGCCAAACTTGTGTTAAACCGTTCTAAGTATGATAGTGTCAAGCAGGCATTGTTTGACTTACACTGGCTTCCGATCAAAGCCAGAATTACATTCTAAATCTTAACATATATGTACAACTGTCACGTAGGTAATGCACCGTCATAATTGATCAATTTGTTAAATCCTCAAGTGTCGAAACGTTCATTAAGGTCGCCAGAGTCATCTATTGGTTGTTATGCAGTCCCATATAACAAAAAGATAACTTTTTTCAGATAGAAGCTTTAGTACTATTGGGCCAAAATTTTGGAATGAACTAGGTACAAATGTAAGAAACTCTGAATTTTTGGATACTTTTAAATGTCGGTTGAAAACTTTGTATTTCGAAAATTATTTTGAACTTTTCTGACTTTTTTCTTGTATATCACAGTATACATTTTCAATTTTTGGTATATTACATACATATTGTATTTTTGTATTTTATATGTCATTTATGTACAACGCCATTGAATACATATTGTATATGTAGAAATAGGCGTTTAATTAAGTTTTCATGTTTCATGTTTCAGGTTCTAACTTTGACGTAATAACATAGCAATAAAATCGGAAAGTACACTAAGTCGAGCTTATCCTATTGTCACTAGATCACACTAATGATAAGACGAATACATATGATTACTGACTTTGCTAGATTATCAACCACATGTACTTTTGGAATTGGACACTTTGTCGTGATATACTCTAACAGTGGATAAGGGCGTTATCAATAAGTTGAGATAAATTAATAGTCAGTTGAAAACACTTAACGTTTTAAGATAATTAATTATTATAAAAAAGAGCAGTAAAAGTTATACCCAGAATGCATCAACCTGAAGAGTTTGATGGATTGATTGATTGGTGTATGTTTAATGCCATTTTCAGCAATATTTTGCCATTTGCTGACGGTTCTAAAAAGTAAGAAACTCAGTGTTAATTTGCTTTCTGGTCCTTTTCAAAGTTATTGCATTGTGGTAATATCAAACATAATAACATTGGTTTGTGATTGGTTGAATTACAATAAACTAACAAATCAAAATGAAGATAGCGCATACTATACCAGAATAGTCCTTTTGGTTTTTAATCTGTACTGATTCTGAACAAAACACTTAAGGATAGTTTGAATTATCTACTATTGATCGAACTTATATAGTTAATCAATCTGTATTTTGAAGAAAGAGTGTTTTAAAGGATTTGAACCCCATGTAACATATATGAAGTTTTCTTACTTAGATCCTAATTTTGAATTTCCGTACTAGGATTTTTTTATTTTTTGGCTTTATATTCTCATCCTAGCCATATTAATTCATCTTTAAAATCTCTGCATTGACATACGTTTCAGGCGTAAATTTCCATGCGCTTTTGGAAAAAAAAAATGAAAATGTCATTCGAAGACCCTCTTTTAATAAAATTAAAACTACAGAAATTTAATATTTTCGTGTTTTTAAAATGAATGTCCAAATTCATGGACGGTGATCCTGATCGGCCCATGGACACCTCTTTTTTAATCTATTAAACATTCGGCTCATAAAGTTAGACGAACAATTTTCCACTGTATATATTCTGTCTAAGGAGCATGACAAAATGTATTATATCCTACAAGGTTGGTTAACGGATTGTGATATGAAGTAATCATTGAGATGATGTTATTTCAAAAAATAATTCAATTAGTACCGTATCTGATCACGAGTATCTATTGTTTATTTAATTTGTATAATTTGTCATTTATATTTTACAATGGTAAAGCTTTCAGATATCTGTTTTATTTGATTAGGAATATATTATTGACAAACGTTCAGGTTAAATTTCATTTATTTCCTATTGTGATTTCAATATTTTTAAAAGGCGATTTTACTGTTTGTTTCATAATAACATTCTATGCTTTTCTATTTTTTCTCTCTCCAATATTGACCCTTTCATATTTCTAGTCTATATGACACGAATATGTCCAAATTGCAAACAGTTTTAATATATTGGTTACAACGGTGAATCGTATGTTATGTTGATTGATAACGTTTGATTTTGTAAGTTTTTTATGGAATTCCCACTTTTTGATTAAGAATCTAATGCACCCTGGGTAATATTTTCAAAAGCGTACACCAAAGCGTTTTGGTTGGTTTAAAACGTTATAAACAATGGAAATTCAACCAATGACGTAACGTTATTTTCACTTTGGGGTACGAACAATGAAATTACCATGATGCTTTAGATTCTGAAACGGCCAATTAGTGCGGTTTTTTTTGTGTACATTTTTACAAATGGTATTTATGTACTAAAAAAATGTCTTCAAATCGTTTCTTATCTATTTGTCTGAATTACACAACAAAATACATGACACTAAAACCCGAAGCTTGGAACCCTTGAAAAATACTATGGCATTTATTGGTTTCGTATAAATGTATGGATACTTTAAAGGTTAATAGAGTTATGGGTCAAATTAAGACATGCAATTTCCGGAGAGTTCTTAGACGTTTTGTTATTAGCTGTAAATGAAACAAATATTCACAGCCTCGTTCTGTTTTAACACGCTATCAATATTGAACTTGCAATAATTTTGTACTGTAATGCGACTCTCTTGAAGTAGTGTCTCTATAGGGACTTAGTATTTTTGTATCTATGTAAGAGGATATTCAGACTCAACTTCAAATTTGACATATTTGTTTTAAGATAAAGGGCTATAACCTACTAGTGTAATACAAAAACAATGGAACTATACTTATCTGCGACGACTGTCTATGGCTGACCACATTGATTGATCTTTAGTATTTAATTAAAAGTTTATCACCTACTTATTGTGCTGAGAACGTGCTATAACATATCTCTTTTCCTTAGTCAAACTGTTTGTGCATTGTTTGCAAACAGGGTTGAGCTTACACTTCATACCCTTTCTATCCAATCACTTGAAGATTTCTTTCGGTGGCCATTTCAATAACAAAAACGTCAATGTATAAAAGGAATAATAAGCATATATTATATCAACCCCTGTAGTTGACACGTTTTGTTTAAGGCTGTCCAGGTTTCCATTGCTAGATATAGGAAGATGTGGTGTGAGTGCCAATGATACAACACACCATTCAAGTCACAATTTAAAAAGTAAATCATTATAGGTTAAAGTACGGCCTTCAACAAGGAGCCTTGGCTCACACCGAACAACAAGCTATAAAGGGCCCCAAAATTACTAGTGTAAAACCATTCAAACGGGAAAACCAACGGTCTAATCTATATAAACAAAACGAGAAACGAGAATCACGTATATATTACATAGTTTGATTAACGCTTATTAATGAATGTTTCCAAGCTTCTGGTACGTACAAAGTTAATAAGTCAGGAACCTATATATGGCCACAATCTGTTATGATTCACTAATAATACATCGATTCTGGTGTAGTTTTTAAATGTTAACAAGATACACTATCAACAGCACAAGAATGGCAAATATGAAGATTTGTAAAGACCGGTACAAGTTGACTATAGAAGCACCACTAAGCTATAACTTTTAAGTAGTAATGTGAGTTTATACAGTATTCCAATCTGAGGGATAATAGCAATAGTCAATCAGTTTGTGACCTACTGATGTATTATTTTACACGTTATGTATTGTTTGATCTATGATGACACAACTTATAGATAACATTTCAATGGGTATACTAATTCTTGCTGAGTTGCTCATTTATTAAAGTTAAGCAAAGTGTTACGAAGACTTATTACAGGTTGGTGTTCCTGTTTTAAAAACGATATATTTGCTTTACAGATGACGAGTGTTGTATTTGAAGGTTTATTTACACCACTGGGTCAATGCCACTGCGTGTGGACGTTTTGTTTCCGAGGGTATCACAAGCCCAGTAGTCAGCACTTCGGTATTGACATGAAAATCAATCATATGGTCATTTTTTGTTGATTAACAAAGACAAATTAGTCAAGTGATTCTGATTTTGGACAGGTGCAACAATCTGACGTGTAAAATGTTTTGTGAGATATCAACCATTTCCTTATAAGTCTAATTGCATGTTTTATTTCCTATTCTGGATTCATCAAGTTTGTTATTGCAGCCATCAATATCAAATTCGTTATTTATTTAATAGAATTTGTAGATAAAAAGGATACTGTTATTGATTCTTTGTGTCATTAGCAGTGTTTGGTTAATATCAAGTACTTTTTGGATGATTGATCAGAGCAATACACGAGAATATTGTGTTATGGTTTATTATCTTGATAAATGTTGCATACAATGATACAGTTTGGCTTAGTAGCATACAATTGACAGCTATTACACAATTATTGAAATTGTGTTTGTCTACCGTCCAAATATAGCTGAACGATATTTTACGACTTTGATATGTAAAGGAAGTAAACAGAAACCGCCAGAGTGTTAGGCGTAATAGTCAGAACAAGCATAAAAAAAACAATTACGACACAGAAAAATAACGTTCAATATTTGACCTCTTATCCAAGGAGGATGTTCACGAAGGGCTAGAATTAGACCTAAGATTTGTACACATTTCACATCGAAATGCATGTAATTACACCTTGGCCGCTATCAACGATCTGAAAATATTTGATATTGATGAATTCAATTAAAATTGAAATCATTTGGTGACATCATATTTTGAACCGGAGATGGCAGGAAAGATTATCCTCAAGCTTTTAAATTTGAAAATTCATCGTATTTGGATAAAATGTGTTTACGTACTTTGGAGAATAAAATGTACTTTTATGAAAAGAACTGATTTGTTTAGACTTGAGAACTTCATGTTTATTTTTTTCTTTTAATGCAAAATTTAATCTGCAAAGAGATGCACACAAGTGTCTGAAGATATGCCAAAGTTTTGCTGAAAAAAAACATTCATTTTGTTCCAATATTACTAAATCTGTTTCATATATCACTATAAACTTTTTTTTCTGTTATTCAAATCTAGAAGCAACAGGGGCACTTTCCATCGCTGTCTTTTAATTGAAGGAGCTTCGTGCATTGAGTCTCCTAAACAATTCTAATTATGACAATGGTGAAAGACAAATATCGTATTCTGCTTTTCATTTTTATTTGATTTGTGTTACGTTTTTATGTCATCGTGGTCATTGTGGCTTTTTTTATCTTTACTATTGTCACCGTATGTCCTTTTAATCATATCAATAAACGTTTATTTTCATTTCAGGGGCTTTTCTTATTCCCTATGCTGTTATGTTGGCGATTGAAGGAATACCTCTTTTCTATCTAGAGTTAGCGATTGGACAACGATTGCGCAAAGGTGCCGTTGGCGCCTGGAATCAAGTCTCGCCGTATCTTCAAGGAGTTGGTATCGCTTCAGCAGCTGTATCATTTAACCTTGCATTGTATTATAACACTATAATGGCATGGTGTGTTTTATATCTCGTCCAAAGTTTTCAAAGTCCACTCCCATGGTCCACATGTCCGACACATATCGAGGGTAACGTTACTATTGTAAATAAAGAATGTCAGGTAAGTTAGGGACGACAAAAAAAAGCAATGCAGGATAAAAAATAAACTTAAATCAAATGGTTTGAGGTATAGGATAGGGTTTTAAATTGCTGCAAAGTTTGATTATACGAAATCGATTTTACATACTAGTATATCCATATTGGTCAATCATTTTTTCCCAAATTAAGTTAAGAAGGGGATAGGGTGTCAGTGAAAAAACTATGTGAATTAAGATTTTTTATTCTACATTGAACTTTTGATGTCGTTCCTTATGTAAAGAACAGAAAATATGAATTTATGAAATACAAAAATATGTATTTAGCCAGACATAGAAAATATTATGACGGGTTACAAATAGTATTATGCATATAAGATCGAAGAACAATCAACAGAAAATAGTCCGCATAACACCAATGAAAAAAATATAGAAAGAAAACACGATCTTCCAGAAATGAATAAACTACAATGTAAATACTACAGACTCTCGTTGAGACCAAGGACGTCCTTTTAAACAAATAACTCGCGAAGTGTTCCTTTTTAAATCTGGTGATAATTTTTTTAACTTAAAAATTAGTTTAAAATTGTTATTAAAATAATTGAAGTCGTTGTGTTGGAATCGAATTGGGAACTCCGATTTGCTGTTTTTATTGATGTATAAATTACTGAAATATCTCGAAACACCTATCAAAACTACATTTACATTTTTTTTGTAACTATACCAGATTTACTAAAACAAAATTGTATACGTTTTATTTTTCTTTGTGATTTAAATGTTCACTGAATGGTTTATTTTACTGCAAACATAAAAATATAAGATCTTATGGGTTGAGTAACACTGCCTTTTCATAAACATCTCCCGTCACCAAATTTTTGTTTTTGTTGTTTAGGCGAGGCATATTAGAGTCTTCGTTTCTTTTTATTTAACATGACATAATAGTCATTTGTTATCTCGTGAATAGGTACAATGTATCAACTTCATATTTTCAACAAATTCCCAGGCTTGCTGAATAATACTGTAATAAATCTACCCAATAATCCACGTCGACAATACTTTTAACATTTAACATTAGATTTGATCTCACTAGCATGCATTTTGTAGTCTTTCGAGACTCTTTTTAGATCTTGACAATAAAATCAGACAGTTATGTATTTCTGTTTGCGATAATGATGCTTTAATGACATTTTTGCATGTTGAAAAATAGTTTGTTTATTCACACAAATTACATAAAATCCATAATGATATTGGGAAACAAAAATAGATTTTAAATGTACCTGAATTAAATTGTAAATTTGCATGGTTAACTTGCATTCTTGGTTATATTTGTTCTAATTTTAGAAATTCCTCAAATGCAAGATTTGAACCAGTATTAGGCATAATTATACATTTAACTTGTTGACTTTGCCTGTAATACTGTCATCAACGTAGTAAATGAAAATGGTTAACACCAAGTACATTTCATTTTGCTAATAAAAAAAGAGCCTAAACATTTAATTAATAGCTAAAGCCCGTCTTTATGTGCGGGATTTCTCCCTGTGATGGAAACTCATTGGCGACTATCGGCTGTTTTCTGCTCTTGGATTGGGTTTTTGTCTCTCTGACAATTTCTCCTTTTAATTATCAATTTTGCTTGTCTTCTAGATTAGCGGTCCAACGACATATTTTTGGTACAGAGAAACATTAAATGTAGCACCATCAATTAATTCAAAAAGTGTTATTAACTGGAAGTTAGTGTTAGCTCTGTTGGCAGCTTGGGTTGTTGTCTTCCTTTGTATGGTAAAAGGCATCAAGTCATCTGGAAAAGTAAGTCAATCATTGTGTGTATGTATGTGCGGGGAATTATTTATAGACTTGTGACATAATGTTTTTTTTAGATATGTTTATGCGTGTATTCTGTTAAAAATAATGTAGCTGTTTAACTTTAAAAACTATTTTAACATAATGAGCGTCTCCCAAGTCTTAATTCTTTAAGAATAAAGGAATTCCCTATAGTATAGCATTTTCCTTTAGCTAAGTTGTCTTTAAATTAGTTTAGTCTTACTTAATGATAAAATTTAATAATTATACAGCCTTTGTTTTTCAAATGCAAGTTTCGAGCTGAACGTTTTATTTATAAACGCTGAATACACAAACACCAGCGAAAATAGCAGACACAAAGGCACAACATTTACATGTATATGCCTTTTTTGTCATTAAAGCTTTGTTTTAATAAAGATCATATTAGTTACATAGTGTGTTAGTGACCTAATACGATATATACGAGGTCAGTAAATATGGGAGCAGCTTGAACCACATATTGAATTAACTGACCCTGTACAAATTATATTAGAACACTAACACACTATAATCTTACCGACTATCTTTATTTATTAAAGGAGTAGCTTCAGTAAGACCCCTTTTTGGCACCAAAATATAGCAGTTTTACAAACTTTTGAAAATGTAATCTTTAAGCTATTTATTAGAAAGAAGAATGCTTCCGCTAAAAAAATATGGGATGTTTTTTACAATACAATGCACATATATCGGGTACTAGCATCATTCAGTTAAGCTAAATTACTGAAATTTTCAAAAGTTTAGATTTATATTTAAATTTTAGAGGATTTCCGTCTTAAATGAAAGTGGACGCATTCGTGTTCATTCATTATCTTGAAATGTAAGTTGTATTAATTATATTTGATGATAATACATAATATAAAAAAAGATTGAGGATGAACACGGATACGGCCACTTTCATTTTTGACAAAAACCATCGGAAAAGTGACGTTGTTTTGTATATTTGATAGATATTTCATATTCAAGCTTGAATCGGAGCGTTTTTGATGACTAAGTCAGTCAAAATCTTTCACATAAACAAATCGAATCAATTGAAATAGACACTTTAAAACATTTTTGAAAGATGAACTTAAAATTTGAGGTCAAAATCGGCCCTTACCAGACCTACTCCTTTAGACTATACTTGTCATATTTGCAATTTTGCCACATTTTCTTATTTTTATACTAAAGTGTTCAACTGTAAGAACCTACTTTCATTGGTCTGCATTAAAAAAAACTATAGTCAACAATAACAATTTTATATCAACAACGTTGATATAACAATATTTAAAGATGTTCAATACATTTAAGTGAATCAAAAAGTGCCAGAGTCGTAACTCGACTACTAACTGTGTATTGAAATAAGCCCCGCCTCCCTACTAACCATTTATCGCATATGCACGTTCTCCACGCGGACTATTTTAACCAAGCATATTCCTAGAAATGTATAAAAACTAGCTAAGATAATATTGTACACACGTTTCATACAGACTTCGTCGTTTTGTTCGAAACCGACAAATGTTCAATCTTAACTGCACATTGTTTGCAAAGGAATACTTTTAAATATAAAACAAACTAAAAGCTTGATTGAACTTTCAATTACAAGGTTTCAACATTGAGTGTAATTATAAGAATACGAGTTTTCTATTTATTCTATTTTAGAACGGACAGTTTTGTCAACACGTTTACCACCAATCAATCTACAGAAAAAAGAAGAATGCTTTTCGACAAAAATAGATTTGCACACAAAGATTAACTTACGGATTCGAAATAGTACAAACAAATACGCCTAAGCTCCGTGTTGAAGGCCGTACCTTGACCTATAATGGTTTGCTTTTATAAATTGTTACTTGGAAGGAGATTTGTCTCATTGACATTCATATCCCATCTTCCCACTAACTGATCAACGTATCAGAATTAAAAAAAAAACCAAGACGTTAATACCCAGGGCAAAAGAATAGCCATTTCCTAACTACACACAGTTCTTTTCTTAATACATGTATCGCATTGAACCGATTTAACAAACCCGACTGCTTATATATATGTATGATTGCATGGTAACGATGAAAAATGAGTGAACAAAACCAGGTTCAACCAACCATTTTTATCTTTACAAATGTCCTGTACCAAGTCAGGAAAATAGCCATTGTTATATCATAGTTCGTGTCTGTGTGTGTAACATTTTAACATTGTGTTTCCGTTGTGTCGTTTGTTTACTCTAATATTGAGTGTGAATTCACATTATTTTAAGACGTTTCACGGTACTATTCTATCCCAAATTCATGTGTTTGGTTTTGAAGTTATATTTGTTATTCTCATGGGATTTTGTCTAGATTAAATGCTTAGTCCGTTTCTGTGTGTGTTACGTTTTAATGTTGTGTCGTTGTTCTCCTCTTATATTTAATGCGTTTTCCTCACTTTTAGTTTGTTACCCCAATTTTGTTTTTTTTTCCATAGATTTACGAGTTTTGAACAGCGGTATACTACTGTTGCCTTTATTTATCTCCGTTATCCTTAGCTGTATGTTTTTAGACTTCCAATTATGAAGACTGTCTGGTAATATTACGGATATGTAATGAGATACACGAACTTTAAGCATTTTCATAGTGGTTTGTCACAAAATATGTTCAATGAATGCATTGATTTATACCATTTATATCTTATTGTGGGAGGAATAGTTGTTGTTTTCATTAACTATTTGACTTTTGACATTTATTTGAAAGCTATTTCGAACGTCTGTAATATAAGCATAGTCATGAAGGCAATTAACGAGTTGGAGACCATGTTAATATCATGATGGTGATAATAGCGGTTTTATAAGACGGCCTTCATTAATCTAAGATGAAGAGATAAAACGTCATAATAAATTGAATGCATACAGAATACTATCTTACGTTTTATTTGTTACATTTCAAAATTAATAATAAAACATACAATTTTCTTTATTTACAGGTTGTATATTTCACTGCAACTTTTCCATACGTAGTTCTTGTAATATTTTTCTTTCGTGGTATAACTCTTCATGGGTATCAAAGTGGATTGGAACATTTGTTTATACCTGAGGTAAAGAAAAAAAATATTAAATTGTACATGCAAACTAACAACTTACATGTATACGTGACATCTTTAGAGCATCAAGTATCAATTTTTTGTAAGTGACCGTTGTTCAACAGCAGTGCATGATTCATTCCGGAAAAGTCTATTAGTAAACATAAAACAATCTTGTTTTTTAATCTATTTTGCTCTACGAAGAAATACGACAATAAATCCAATTGTACATCGTCTACTTAACATAATGGCAACCAATATCATATCACTAGTCTAAATTTTACACGTTAGGATAGTCGGTAAGATAAATTCATTACATAGTGTGCTAGTGATTTAATACGGTATATATGGGGTCAGTAAATTAATATGGAAATATGGAATTTACTGACCTCATATATACCGTATTACGTCACTAGCACACTATATTACCGACGTACTAAACGTGTAAAATTTAGACTAGTGGCCTATCAAAGTGAGCAAGTTTTCAATACAGTTAGCATTATCATGATTAAGAAACTACTTCCTTTAATCCTACAATGACAACTTGTTAGATTTAAATGTGTTTTATGAATTTAATTCACTTTATCATCACTTTCCTCGTCTGTTGAAACCTTTAAGGTTTTTTCTCAGTACTGTTTTATTTTACTAAAGGGACGTTACTCCACTACTAACCATGTATGAAATAAGCCCCGCCTTCCAACTAACCTAATATTAAATAAACACGGTTTCCACGAGGACGCTTTTAACCAATCATATTCCTAGAAATGTATAAGAGGTTAGATAAATAGTTTTGTCTTGTTGGTTCACAACTTGAAATAAATTAAAAGCTGAAGTTGCATTGGCTGATGTTATAAGTACCAGAAATTTTAGTAATGAAGTGTTGTCTGATCCTCGTAAACGAAGCTCGTTCAAATGATAGGTTTCTCAATTAGATTATTGTGAATAAATCTATTTCAAAAGTTTAAACAGTTCACTTTAAAGATTGATTTTGTCCTTTGGGTTGGTATACAGTTTCAATTGCATTTACATCTCCTTAACTTTCTTTTTAATTTTGTTCTCCACGTTTCTTATGACATATAAAAAAGATGGTTTGGTATGATTGCCAATTAAACAACTCTCCATTAGAGACCAACATGACACAGCAATTAACAACTATAGTTCACCGTAAGCCGATTTCACATAGTCAGCTATGAAATGCCCCGAAATGACAGTGTAAAACAATTCAAACGAGAAAACTAACGGCATTATGTATGTACAAAAAATTAACGAAAACAAATATGTAACACCTTAACAAACGACAACCACTGAATTACAGGCTCATGACTTTGGACAGGCAGGGTTAAACATGTTAGCGGGATCCCAACCCTCCCCCATAACTTGGGACAGTGGTAAAACAGTATAACATAAGAACAAACTATGAAAATCAGTTGAAAAAGGCTTAACTCATCAGATGGACAAAAATACAAGTGGACGTAGTCGAGTACTTGTTCATCCCACCAAAAAGCGACACTCGGTACAGATCTGAGAGTACTAGCAGTTAATTGGCATCTATTTCAGAGCCAATCACAACTACATGTTATAAAAAAAATCTTGCATCTCAGACTAAATTATCAATCCTTTCACATCCAATTGATTTAGTGTAAAGACGTTATATACATGTATGCTAGATATATATGCATACAATACAGACACACCAGCTTCATTTAGATAAGGCTTGAATTTGAAAGATATGTAAAATTTACACTTTTAAAGATAGTCACAATTTAAAAACATTGTGACTATATTCCCTTCTTACAACAGGCATTTTGTATATCAAGTACAAAGTTTTCTTTCATTAATGATATTTGAATAGGCTTGTTTTCCATGCCCGGGAAGATTAAATTAAAAACAGAATCTGTCCTTAGTCTAAACTTTACCTTTCGTTTTTCTATTTCAGTGGAAAAAGTTAGCCGATCCACAAGTATGGTTAGATGCAGCAACACAGATATTCTATTCTTTTGGTTTGGCTTTTGGTTGTCTGATAGCGCTTGCATCGTATAACCCAGTGCGGAGTAATTTTGTTACAGAAGCTTTTTTTGTTACCATTGCTGATTTCTTTACATCTATATTCACAGCCACAGTTGTATTTTGTGTGTTAGGTATGGTTGATTAATATCAGTCTGAGTAATTCGCATAGGGTGACTAATCGGATACATCTTAACTGACATTTCGTTTGAATAATTTCAAGTTATTTATTACGGGAAAGTTGCCATGCATGTAGTAATTTGACATTAATGAATTTCTATTTATTACATAATATTATTTCATCACTGTTTTCACATTGATGTAGCGTTAACTAACTGCAATATATTGCTATCGATTGTGCAACTTAATTACTGTCAGATTAAAACCTGGCAGATTTCACAAGGATTAAAGGAAATTCAAACATACTTTTAACAGCATTACAAAAATAGATATTAAACGAATTGCTTTGTATCTTGTATCATTGGCATATACATGAAAGACTACAAAAAAATAACTGAAAATATGAGATAACAAGAGGCTTGTCAAAAGTCATAGGTTATCGATAATAATAGAACAAAATAATAAAAACATGCAAAAGAAAAAAGGAGAAAGATACAAAATTGAACTTAAAGAACTGTTATTAACTCCATATGAAATGCTTTTGACATAAACTCACCATAAATACCAGGATAAAAATTGTGTACGCAACACCCGCATTTCGACTACAAAAGACTCACCAGTGACGCTCGAACCAAACAAAAAGATTTAAAAACCTCAACTTTAGTACGAAGTTAAAGTTGCATAAAAAAAAGATGTAATTATATAAAATGAGAAGATTTGGTATGGTTGCCAATCAGACAAGAGACCAAATGACAAAGAAATTATAAGCTATAGGTTATCGTACGGCCTTCAACAATGAGCAAAACTCATGCCTTTATTTTTTTTGCAGGATTTAAGGCTACTGCCACATATGAAGAGTGTTTGCGAGATAATAATATGACGATGTCCACATTACATGGAAACGGAACAGTAGCTAAGTGTGATTTCAAAACTATAATTTCCGAGGTTAGTTAAATTAAATTTATCAAATGTGAATATTCATAGACGAATTAAATATAATACTGAGCATCAAATATTGGATAACGTTCACGATTAAAATCATCCAATGTTAGAAACTTAGTTCGTAGGTTCAAATGTTCCAACAATTCCAAAATTGAATTTGAAATTAATAATTCCATCTTGAACATGTTCAGCTTAAAATTTTAAATACCTTTTTTTCAGATATTTAAAAACGCCATCCTCATCGAAATTAAGCGCAGACGTCTGTTATCATCTTCCACAAAATCAATTATATCCCTATGTGCAAATACAGGGTATTTTCTCACTTCCAAAATTTGGTCCCAATTTGGCCTTGGTATCAACCCTCGACCCACATCGGCCCTTGACTGAAGCCTCGAAGCCGATCTGGGAGTCTCGGGATGATACCAGGGCCAATATGGAAAAGGGCATGTTATAATCTATAGATATACTGATTATGACGTTGGTGTATGGAATATGCTTCAAAGTAAAGCCGCCGATATTACAGTAAGAGCAGCATGATAATGTATTGTATGTTTTTTAAACCAGTCTCTGTAATTGCGAGCATTCTTGATTAGGTTTTGTTAATTGATTTTTGTTCTTTAATAATTGTGTTTATTACCTGCATCATAAAATTAAAACTTTTATTGTTCTAAATTTTCCTTGTTATAAAATTGTGTGTAGGTATATAAAAAAAAAGATGTGGTATAATTGCCAACAAGATAACTCTCAACAAGAGACCAAATGACAAGGAAATAAACAAATTTAGGTCACCGTATGACCTTCAACAATGTGCAAAGCCCACACCTTATATAGTTATCTACAAATATTGAAAACTGCGTATTTATCTTTAAGCTTCCAATTATTATATCTTTGGGATGCTGTATTATTTCATGTGTATTAATGTATTTATGTTCCAGAATCATTTATTTTCACAAAAGTGTGTCTAAAAAAGAACAAAGTAAAATTAAAGTTAATAAAATTTATTTTTCGTAAGCCTGCAGCACAAAATGCCATACCTTTCTCATTTCAGTCAGCTTCAGGGACAGGCCTAGCATTTATAGCGTTTACAGAAGCCATTAATCAATTTCCTGTTCCTCAATTATGGTCCGTTTTGTTTTTCCTGATGTTGTTTACCCTAGGTCTTGATAGTATGTTTGGCACTCTAGAGGGAGCACTGACTTCTATTAATGATATGATGCTATTTCCTACGGCAAGGAAG
The DNA here is from genome assembly GCF_036588685.1 of Mytilus trossulus. Lineage (NCBI taxonomy): Eukaryota > Metazoa > Mollusca > Bivalvia > Mytilida > Mytilidae > Mytilus > Mytilus trossulus. The sequence continues at coordinate 13,254,293 of NC_086378.1, read as the reverse complement.
GAAGTTGTATGCGGTAAGTTTACCTTTTCTTTGATCCCGTATTTTGATCATATTAATCATCTTCAATAACGCGATTGCTAACTAATATCTTAAGCTTTTGATTTATGTTATCATTCAGCAAATAGTTATATAAAGTAAATATTGACATATTGTACATTATGACAGACATTTCAAGCTTTTACAGCCGGTTCATTGAGTGTGAAACCAAAGGTAATATATTTTCTTAGCTTGCTTGTGAACTGAACCGTGAAGTTATTGTTAGGTCAGATTAATTATCCCCCTTTAAGCGTAGACTAGTCCAGCAGATAACCAGTCTATCTGTTTGTTGGACTGGGATACTTCAAAAGGAGGGTAGTATACCTGACATGATAATAACTTCACGGTTCGGCAAACAAGCAAGCTAACCAAAAATATTACATTCGACTACACACTCAATGAAATCGGCTGTACAATGTGGGTATAACATGCACTATCTATTGTATAAGTAGCATTCAATAATAGTAAAGAGCCAATTAAGAGTTTTATAATTAAGATATTTTGTTTGCGCAGATGTAATGTCACATTTAACAGCAGATATCAAGCTTAGATATAGAAATATTTGGAGTGCTTGCAAATGAGACAACTCTCCATCCAAATAACAATTTAAAAAGTAAACCTGTATAGGCCAATGTACGGCCTTCAACACGCAGCCTTGGCTGCTACAGAACAACACGCTTATGATTATAAAGTGACGTCTTGTTTTGAAATAGAAAAAAATATACTAGAGCTGTTAAAAGTTACCTTAAGTATGTTGGATTGTAGTCCTAATAAGGAATAGAACTCTTAGTATGAAGCTAACTTAAAAGAACATTATGTCCATACAGCAAATATTATTACATCTGAATAGTCACTATATACGGTGTATGTGACATAAGAATCGAAGTAAAAAAAAACAGCTAGATATGGATCCTCCATTCGATAAAATGCCTAAATAAGATCAAAACCAAAAATGCTTGTTACCCAGATATATGGACACAACTTCTTTCATTGTCTAATTAAGAAATAATTCATGGGGGCTTGAATATATCGTAATTTTACCACGGGCTGGCCCTTTATGACAAATATTTTACCCTGAGCGATAGCGAGGGGTAAAATATCGGCATAAAGGGACAACCCGTGGTAAAATCTAGATATATTCAAGCCCCCATGAATTATTTCGATTCTAATAGGACAAATACGGCATTTTTTTTTTGATCGAAGCGCTCTAGATGGAGGCCATTATTTGCCGTTCCCATGAATTAACGCACTTTTAGATTGGCGTAAAAGAACGGAATAAGTGACATGCTCAAACTATTCACAAAACATATTTAGATAGATTTGGATGAATTTTAATGATATTCTTACTTATATGTTTTCTATGTATATGAAAAAAATGGGCTTATACCACAATTTAGCATCGTTTGTTTACGTTTCCTTGTGGTGATGATTTTCGGTATCATAAGCGTGTATTTTTCCCGTAAAATGCTTAAATTATAACGTCATCATTCTATGACGTCGGGTACTTCATTCATAAAAAAAACATATGACGTGGGAGTACGATCGGAACAGCCAATCCAATATATTCATATTTTACCACGGGTGTGTACTCAAAGCGTTTGAAGGACGTCATGTTAGAATTCCTAATATTTGTCATTTCTATATGTTAGAAGTTTGAGTAATGGCGAAATTTTTGTCGAAAGAATACAAATAAAAGTATTATCATTCTGTCACTGCTAAGTAACGTAAATGGTCAACTGTGAAATTGATATAGGATTTATACATCCTTACTTCATTAATATTTCCCTCTGGTGTGTTTGTCTTTGTTATCCTTCATCATCTTTTTATACATGTAGTCCGTAAAGTAAGTAATGTTCAATAATTGTCATTGGCCTAATAATATCAAACTGTTAAATTTACTACAAGCTTCTAGTAAGTCTCTCAAGATCAAATTATGTAATTATGTAAAAGTTGCATGGAATATTCGGTCTTATATGGTCTCATAACTTAATTTATATGTCATTGCATCATACTGTTGTTCTCTGTAGTCTATTCATGTTTTATATCATGTAATATATGTTGTTAATTTTGCAATAGCATGTCTATGTTTTGCAAGAAAGATTCATTCATCCATCCAATACCAATAGCGTTTTGCCTATACAATAGCCTAGCTTAAAGAACTGTTTGGTGTGTGCAAAAACTGCGTTTTGAAGACCGTACTTTTACCTATAATAGTTTATGTTTATAAGTTGTGACTTGGATGGAGAGATATTATTCAATTGATACTGTGACCGAATCACAATAAGTAGGTAGATAGACCGGTGGTGACAATAATTTTCTTAGTGATTTTTTTACCTCAATGTGTTGTGATTCTTTTCATGAATAAAAAATAATCAATTTAAAAATTTTACATTTCAGGAATTGTATGTGGTACGATGTTTGTTATATCATTGTGTTTTGCTACAACCACTGGGTCATACGTGTTCGCCATGTTCGACTCATTTTCAGCCAACATTCCACTGTTAATCATTGCTTTTATTGAATGTGTTGCAATGTCCTATGTATACGGTCTTAAGAGGCAAGTGCTAGTAACATATTTATTTAATATATATTGAAAATTGAGAATGGAAATGAGAAAGATGCCAAAGAGATAACAAACCGACCAAAGAGCATATTTTTTTTTATAATTTCCATTCAGCAACTATTGTACAAATAACAGGTAATTTAAATAATTATTTATTATTGGAGTCAAGTGTTGCGCCCATTTTTCTGATCTAGTATACACAATGTGCCTTAGTTTATCGATGCATTGAAGACCTATTGGTGGCCTTGTCTCTTTGATACATTCCACGTTTTAATCCTTGATTCTGAATGTAGTCTGCTGTTACCCTTCATCTATTTTGAGTGCACAGTGATAATAAAGTCATGGCTCACATCAAATACTTCTCTTTAAGTATCTTAAATTGAACAATGATAATTCATTATCTAGTTGGCAAGTCCTCGCTCTAACTTCACTGTGTGGCCTGGATTATACAAATACAGAAAACAACTATTTGATAATATAAGACTTTCATCGAATCAAATCTATGAGGTCCGTCATTCAAGGTAAACATTCACTTAACAGAATTTGTAAATTGCTTCCGGACGATATGTGATAACTATGCTTCGAGATCAGCAGGTTCCTAAACCAATAAAAACAATCCTGCCATGATACAACCAGTTGTGCTTAAAGTTGCGTTAGAATACCAACAATCAATCAAAAACTGATCACATATGGAAAGATATATTAGTTGCATACAAAAGCAAATTATTTTCTCGATTCTTAAATATCATTGGTATGAATCTTAACAGTTGAAATTATACATCTGTAGCATATATTTTATGTCATTACGTTGATTGTTTTAACATTCATTTAGATTAAGTTTGGATGTAGAAATGATGGTTGGTACCCGTCCAAGTTACTTTTTCATGTTTTGCTGGCGTTTTGTCGGACCTGTTGCAATGGTTGTGATTTTTACTGCGAGTATAGTAGAGAAAATATCCAATGGAACCTGGTATGAAGTTTGGGATTCTTCAAAAGTAAGTTTTATTAACTATAATCACATAATTACATGTACTGTAAATACGTTCTTGTATCTAAATTGCATCAAATTGTTTGACTAGCGCATACATATTGCTGCCAAATATTGACAGTTAATTACAATACTTAATACGTATAGACCATTTAACTAGGTTACAATTGGCTAGTTACGTATCAATCATAGAAACATATTATTTTTGGTGTATATTTTAATCATATATCTCAAACTAGTAGAAGTAAAGAGAGAAAAATACAAACAGGGTACACACAATTTATTCAAGCCTTTTACCTGAAATGCTAAATTAAATATCAAACAGATAAGTATTTTAATCTCATTTCTTACGTAATTTTATTATTCATGGATTTCACTCGTAAAAGAAAGATTAAAAACCAAAAATGCGTTTTTTGTTGTTGTTTTTTTCATTTTTTTTAATATTAATGTTAATAGGGGAAGGAGAAACCATCATTACTTATGAAACCATAATATAAAGTTTCAAGAAGCACTAATTGTAGATAGATAGTTAATATTAGATAGATAGATAAACTAATTAATTAAAACGTAAGTTAACTATTTCTAACTGTTTTTCAGGGTTTCGCAGTTACGTCCCCTTGGCCTGGATGGTGTCAGGTCGTAGCAGCATTAATGATTTTATCATCAATCTTATGGATACCAGGTGTTGCAATTGCTAAATACTTTAGACTTATTTCATGGAAAGAAGAAGTGGCATCATATTTCCCCGATGAGGAATTAATAGAAGAAAGAGGTATTGAACCACACGAAGATACTGTTATAGAAAAATATTTGCTAGGATTTAAATAATACAAACGTTTATATGCAGCTAATTACTTGAACCAATAGTTGTCAGGATTTAAATAATATATGGTAACGTTAGTTTGCAGCTTATTACATGTACTTGATCCAATAGATAGAAATTGCATACATAAGATGAAAAAATTACCGGTCAAAATAGTTGCAACGATTTAAATAATAGCAAACGTTGATATGCAGCTTATTACTTGAACCAATGGTTATAACTTCTCTACGTTAGATGAAGATACTACTGGAAAAAAATAGTTGCCCGGAATTTATATAAAAAAACATGATAGAAACGTTAAATTTATTTTTTACTTGAACCAATGGTTAAAATTTTTATACGTTAGATGAAGATATTTATGATTAAAACATATCTGCAATGTTTTATTACTACTAACGTTAATACGCATTTTATTACTTGAACCAATTGTGAGAACTTTTCTTCGTTCGATGAAGACACTAAAGACAACAAAATGTTTGCTAGGATTTACATGATAGTAACTTGAATATGCAGCTTGCATTGTATTTCTTTAACCAATGGTTAGAACTTTTTTTTACGTTAAATGGGAATAAAACTGAAACGAATATTAGCCAGAATTTGATAATATGCAGCTAATTACTTGGACCAATGGTTAAAACTTTTCTACGTTAGATTAAGATACTACTTGAAAAAAAAATTATCCGGAACAGTAAAAAATAAAGTTACCAAATCAAAAAGAAATAATTGTTCGCGTGATAATCCATAGTTTTTATCTTTAGAAAAGTTGTTCGTACTTTTGAAGCACAAACTATATGGCCGAATTTGGTTTTGTAATGGCACAATGACAAATCACAAGTGACATGCATTTACCAATGTTAAATATTCTGCATCAATTTGAATATGTAGTATTCTATACTGAAAAGAAGGACCTGTGAAATATATTAAAAAACAACACTGATGCTTTCATGTTTCTATTTTTTTGTCATCATCATTTCAAATTATTTTTAGTGTATATCTATTAAAGAAAGGCGAATGATACCAAATGGATATTTAAACTCGTTAGTCGAATATGCATAGAAAATCCCATAGCAAAATAAATGTCAGCAATACAAATAAAAATTCACAACAGTTTAACAGATCATGTTTTTATTGTTTATCGTATATTGTTAGTTGAAGCGAGGTTCCCTCTTTTAAAATAACAACGTATACAAAGGGTAAACTATGGGAACCACAATCTGTAATGTTTTAAGAATATTAAAAACAAGCACGACTTTATTTTCATAAACAATACAATAGCTTTAACCTATGATGGTTTACTTTTTAAATTGTTATTTGGATGGAGAGTTGTCTCATTGGCACTCACACCACATCTTCCTATATCTAAATACCAATATTAACGTCACACATACTAAAATACCATTTTAACTAAATGCATCGATACCAGTTTTAACTTCATACATAAGAAAATTTCATAACAAAAAAAATAAAGAAATGTCATATAATTTTATAGCAGTTATTACATGTAGGAACATTTTTTTTATATCAAGCTGTTTAAGGTGTTGTTTGTTTCCTTAAAGGTATTAAAAAAGAATAAATGTAGTGTCTTTATAGATTTAGATTGGATGTTGTAGAATAAGAATTGTTTCTCATGTGTATAATTTGAGTAATCTTACTTCGTGAAGCATGTTAGAAACCTCACTGATTTTAAAAACAAATACACGGAGGGTTATATCCTCAAAATGCAGGACTTTTTGATAATCACCATAATAATGTTGACTTTGGTTGACTTATCTCACAACAGACAGTTGGTACATACTGTACAATCTAATTGACTCATATGAATCAGAATTCATACAATTCTTTAAAAACAAAAAAATAAACAAACGAAATAATAATCTAGAATAGTTTTGTTTAAGTTCCCTTTCACGTATAATGAAGATGATAATACTATGTTGCTCAAAAAGTAACCTTTCAGTTCATGTGAGCATCTCAAATATCCCAGTGAAATGAAGTTAAGGATTCTACCGAAGCAAGAAGGTCTACTACATATCATGATACTTTTTTTCTATATTGATATACATGTAGATGTTTGACTTGATGCATGCTTCTGTAATACACGTCAAGGTTTCAACCTTCATATTGTCAACTTTACTTGTCAACACAAAGTTGATCACCGTACCTGTAACAGAGGGACGAATGATACAAGGGGGTTAGTCAAACTCATAAAACGAAAATAAACTGGCTAAAAATGAAAAGGACAAACAGACAAACAATAGTACACATGACACAACAAAGAAAACAAAAGATTTAGCAACACGAACCCCACCAAAAACTAGGAGTGATCTTAGGATGTCCGGTAGGGTACGAATATCCTGTTCCACATGTGGCACCCGTTGTGTTACTCATGTTATAACAAATCATGTAAAATGTCTTAAAAGGTAGGTCACGTTCATGAAAGAGAAGGGTATTGTAGTTACGACGTATACGATATCATTTCTGAAACGGCTATTCCATAACGGTCAACTAACTGGTGCAACATGAAATCTGCTCCATTGAACGACATTAACACTTTAGATACATTACGTTTGTGTATTTTTACACTTTACAGATTTTAATAACAGAGGTGTGTACCATTTACAAAAACTGCTTCGACATAGTAGTAGTAACTATATCTAATTATCGTTAAAGAACTAACCGAAGATTCAAATAATTTGTATCATCGAAATTAATGTTTCAAAACATTATCACTAAAAGATTTATGCACAACGAAATAAAACACCAAATCAACTCCAGACACAGAAAAAGCATTATTTACAAAACATCCACAACGAAATAAGGGACAAACAACATATTCGCCCAAAGAAGGAAAGTCAGAAAAAAGAACAAAAAAGGTGGTCATTCGAATAAAGTCAAATGAATTTCAAATATAAAAAAAAAAGATGTGGTATGATTGCCAATGAGACAACTGTCCATACAGCATAGTCAGTTATGAAAGGCCCCGATAGGACAAAGTAAAAAAATTCAAACGAGAAAACTTACGGCCTTCTTTATATAAAAAAAATCAATGAAAAACAAATATGTAACACATAAACAAACGACAACCACTGAATTACAGGCTCCTAATTTGGGACACACATAAACAATGAGGCGGGGTTAAACGTGTTAGCGGGATCCCAACCCTTCCCTAATCTGTGACAGTGGTATAACAGTACAACATAAGAACGAACTATAAAAATCATTTGGAAAAGGCTCAACTCATCAGATGGACAAAAATACAAGTGGAGGTGGCCGGGTTCTTCAAAGCAGGTATTCAAAAAACGATTCTATTATTTAGATAAACTACACACACACATTTTCAAGGTAGCATATAACCATTTAAGATTAAAGGTGTGAAGAAGGGGTTGGGGGTTGGTAGCGTACTTATTCTTCAATGCCTTGATACTTTCAAATATCGCTCATCACTGATCCTTAATTTAGTTGGGAAATGTTTCATGTAAATACATAAACGTATTGATCAGACAAATCATAAACAATATAATTCTCAGTAATATGATAATTGCTTTATGTTTTGTATATAAAATATGGAGATATATTAATAACTTAAACAATATTCTAAATTTCAATATGAAATTTTATCAGACAAAACACAAATATTGATAAAAGAATGCATGTTATATAATTCAAGCAAAATAATAGTTTACCCTCTCTAGCTTTAACAACTACGTAGTGAAGTTTTTTAGAAACAATATGATTGACAAGTTTGAGAAATTGAGACATAAATAACTAAACTATTTAACCTGTTGGTAGAATTTTACTTCCGACGATGTTAAACAGTTGTTTCCTCGACTTAACTGAAGGTGTTGTGTTATTAAGACAGAGTAAAATTATAATAAATAACGACGAAGTAGATATTTGCAAAACATTTTGTGCTCGATTACTTATCCAATTAAAACCTTATGATTAAACAAGAAACACACTTAAGAGAAATGATTTTGATATTTTTCTTTTAGTGTGAATGCTAATGCGTGGCAAAATTAGACAAAGAAGCAGTTGTTGTTGACACATTACAAATTTGCCTGAATTGGCATACGAAAAATTCGTTATAATTATATAATCAATTATGTCACGATATTTTAGAGACACATGAAAATATATAACTATATATTACAATAACTTAACATAAATAATATGTTACTCTTTCATACAATTGTTACAAAAACCAAGAACATCCAATAAAAGCGCTAGCAATATCGAATTAAAACGCTAGCAATATACAATCGCTTCAAATGTTGTAGATCATTTTTGAGTTCATAAGGATTCCTCAGTTTAAAAGATGATATATGATATGATTGCAAATGACACTATTTACCATAACAATATTACATTAAAGCAGACAACATATCAGAAAAATGCTCCACATGGAACTACTTGATACAACCGCATTAATCAAATCTTGCATATTAAATGAATGAACCCTAATAGTTCAATGTTTGATGAACTCAAACGAAGTTTAATTTTGAACACACAGTTTACACCTTGTCAGTAAAGAAAGAAGGGAATAGATCTGTGATATTATTTATTTCAGTTTCAATACTTGTAATTCAATCAAAAAACTATAGGCATTGGGATGATCTTGCTATGACCATTACATAAATCAATCAGCATATTTGTATTTTACAACAATGCGTATGAACGGTTGTTTAAAAAAAACACCTCTTTCGTCCCTCTTTTAGAAAATTTAAAAATAAAATAAAGGGGCAAAGTAAATGAATTTTCCTGGTTTTCCTTACAATAACTTGAGTATACGTCTAAGGATATCGATGCAATTGTACATATCCATGTCTCCATATCAAAACGGAAGGTTGAGAATGATTCATTTAGTTCTAGCCCTAACCGTTTAGAATTACAATCCTATTCTAATACTTTTTTGTATATGGCTTGCTTCTCAACCACTTGTAATGTGTTTTATTTTATGATCTTAAACTCTTATGGTTCTTTACTTTAATATACTGAATCTAATCATGTATTCAGATTGTAGATTTCGAGCCTGGTTTTGAATTGAGGTCCAAAAGATTCCAAATTATTCTGTGTTTGATTTCATATGAAACTTTGCAGTATTTGGAGTCTTTGGTATGTCGAATTTAACCATGTATTCTTTAATTTAAAGCCGGGTTTTCATAATTGTCGACATAAATGTACAAAAGGTTTAACCGTTAACGTAGTTATATTTTATTTTTAATGAATACGTTGTGATCTTTGGTATGTTGAATGAGGAGAAGTATGAAGATTTGTGGTTTGGTCAAATTTATATCTGTTCAATTTCAACAAAAAATAGATATATAGAATTTTTCGATAATCTTGATCTAATGTGTAGGGATCGTTATCACATTGGCCCATATTGAGGTCCAAATTTAATGCAACAAATGGGAGTATTTTAATTTACCTACTGCAGTAAACGTAACATACATCAAAGCTGATACGATATTTTTTACGAATATTTTAAGAATTTAATGATTATCAAGTTGATCGTTTTAGATATATCTGAGAAGATTTATAGGGATGTTTAGTTTGTGATGTTATCATGATCTGGTATCTTTTAGAAATTTTGATGTTTATGCTATAAACTGAGAAAATGTTTTAAATATTATTCATATTCCTTGTACGGTGGTGGATTAATATAAGATTTATGGTTCAGAGGATTTTCAGTTGCAAGATTCGTTCCACATACTACCTCATACTGCGGACTTTTGGGATATAATGTCGGTTGGCAGTTTGTTCCTTCTGTCGTGATCATGACTGATTGTTTGTTTGCCTCGGCGATTGGGTAACATATTGGGATTGCACTATTTGCAGGCTGGGATGGATTTACATATACAACTGCTTGCTAAAAATTAAAAAAAAGACATATTCGTGAAATTAACATTTCTGTTTACTGAGATATGCAATAAACATGATAAAGCTTAATACAAGAAAAAACCAAAACAACATATGATTTAAAACGAAAAAGTTTTGAAAAGAAATCGCAGGTTCAAAGAAACAAAAAAAAAGAGTTGGAAAGCAAGTCTATAGACTATACAGATACATTTACATTACATGAAGTATCTGAAAATTTATAAACGTGTTTTTTATCTGTTTCATGCCTCATGAATTACGTATTACTTAATCGTTTTATTTTTCTGGTCCTTAGATGAAGAACATTTACAGTTTCATTTGTACGGATGAAACATGAAGGTAACTTTATCTTCTTACACACATAAACATTATGCTAAGTAAATACAATAGATGTTACAACATTATGACATTATATTAACAATTGTAAGACTGTTTGGAATTGTCCATACATGATTAAAATGGCTAACAATGTGGTATTAGCTTGTTATACATTGTAATGGTCTGTTACACGTTCTTTAGCAATCAAATAGAAAATTGTGTCTGATCTTTTTTGACATAGCACGTGTTTTTGGTGTAATTTGTGATAAATTTTTTTTTGCATACCACAATTAAAGCATCGTTCTGGACACATATATGTATCATTCTTTAAAAGCACAAGCAAGTCGCTATTCAACTCAAAACCTTATTACAAAATATATAAAACGACTTTAACCTTGTCATTACAGTTTGTATTATTAAGAAATGGTATGGTTAGTACTGGTGTTACGTCCTTTTAAAAAAATACACACATGGCGTGCAGAAAAACAAAAAATATTTTGCTCGGACGTCAGATAAAGAAACGGATGAAGATTGATTGGAATGAATACAGAAAGTTGTTGTTGTTGATACTTTCTTTTGTTTAGACCAATGAAAGTAGGTTCTTTATCTTGAAGATCGCATTGATCACTAGTATAAATGCCTCGTGTTAAGATAGTTTGTTAGATAAATTCGCACCACAGTGTCTTTGGTACCTAACACAATACCGTATAGCGGGTTATTTTCGCGGAATGTTACTTTGCAATGATTTTCGCAGATAGAACAAAATCGCCAAAATAAATAATAACCGCCAAAATATTTCGTTTACCTTATTTAAAGAAAATCGCGAAAGTTTACACTCGCTTAGATAACCCGCTATACGGTGTATATGGGGTCAGTAAATTAAATATGGGGTTCACTGATATATATTGAATAAGGTCACTAGCACACAATGTAACTACTACTATTATCGCTTTAGACACAAAAGGGGCACGTTAATTAAACATACCTGCTGGTTTCGTATGTCAAAAGGTGAACAACAGCAACAGTAGGATGCTGATATGATCGTGACTACGAATACAGCTAAAGATAATACGACGATTGGAATATATATTTCATAATAAATATTACCGCCATGGCCGTCAATTCCACTCTGAAACATGAAATATTGTACATGTTGACTTATTTCTATATGCTGAATAACAACCAAAGAAAATCTTACTGACGAAGATATACGGAAAAATGTATCCAGTTAATAGTCAAGTACACTTAGGAAGCAATAAACAGTTAGAAAAAAATATTAAAATTTGCCTTTATAAATGTTACCATCACCTTAACTTTGCTTTTTTGCATTATCAAGCTACTGTTTGTGTCATATATGGGCATATATATGTGATTTGAATCTTCCATAGATTTTATATCCAGTATATAAAATGATAAAATATAATTTATTAAAATATACTTAGACTAAATAACATATGATTTTTACTGTATGATAATAGCATTAAATTAACGTGAATTCCATATTTTTGGAATTGGTGCTTAGCGGGCTGATATGAAAAGTTTATCACATGCTTCAAGTGTTATCACATGCCTTTCCGTAACGTTATCGCATGGCATTCCGGTAAAACTCGGCAAATTCCGGAAAATACAACTCAATGCTACGTTTTCACTGCAAAAGATTTCAAAGTAGTGTACAAAACAACTATTTGCATACTGAAAAGTATATTTTGTAAAATAATTAAAAAAAACAAAACCAAAAAAAAAAGCAAATTATAAAAAAAAATGCATTTTTTAAAAGTTTCAAACATAATTTCGAAAGTTACTTTACAAAAAAGTTTTCTTTTCAAAACAGTGTTTATTATGTATATTTTTGATTTTTTTTTTGTCGTTTCGTCAAAATTTTAATGTTTTTCTTCTCTGTTGAGGCATATGATAAAAAGATAACATATTGAATGTTCTAAATTTCGGGTCCGACGTCCGTGAACTTTTCACTCTTTGAACATCTATTTGGGAACCACGTAAAAGGATCAATATATGAATCTGTGATTTTGCTCCATCGTTGAAGCATATGATAAAAAGATCATAACATGTCATTTTTCATATCGCATGTATTATCAGCCCTCGGTCAATATCAGCCCTCGAGCCATGCGGCTCTTGAGCTGATATTGAACCTCGGGCTGATAATACATGCGATATGAAAAATGACATGTAATAATCTGATAGTATTGGATTTGCTGAATGATATATGTACACAGTTTTAGAAAAAGTATCACTTCAAGCGATTGAAATTCTACTTTTAGCCAAATTTTGGGGAAATATGTGACTTCTTTTCACCTCTTTTTTTGCAATATTTTATAACTAATAAATGCAGATTGTTGCCATGGACATACTCAAAAGAAATTATATTTTACCATTTTATATACTGGATATAAAATCTATGGAAGATTTTGATTACTTACATATGCACATATATGACACAAAAAGTAAGCTTGATATTGCTTGAAAGCAATTAAAAGGAGATGGTAAAATCTTTAAGGGCATATTTTTATATTTTTTCCTAACTGTTTATTGCGACCTAATATGAGTTACAAAATATTGCACGGAACGGATATGATCCCTGCGCAGGAGATTGATCAATGAAATACTTGGTTTTGTTTTAAGTTGAATACGTCAAATGTCATGTAAAGTAAAACATAAACAAATTGCCTAACCTTTAGAATAAAAAAACAATCATAGACACATTCAGGTAACTATTGTGTCTTCAACATTTTGTAATGATACCAAAGAAAGATACAACGGTTAAAAATTAAAAAAAAAATAACATAAACAAAAAAATAAGTAAAGATAATCTCCACTTCAAACCGAATCAATATTCTTTTCTTATGTAGAAAAGACTAACTACAATACAAATTATAAAGTCAAGCATAATAAAAGTAGATAATGTTGATATTTTAGATATATTTAGATAACAATGTATAATAAAATGTTTACATAACCTTGCAGAATGTTTTTTTAAGTAACCGATGCAAAATTTAAATGATAGGCTAGATAAGATGTCGTCCGCCATCGTGTACATTTTTTTTACTAGAAAACAAGCGGTTATCAACTTTTATGAAGTATGCAAATTTTGACTTTGAAAAGTGTTATATATTTGTAGGACTCAAATCTATGGCGGGTTCCAAATATATGGCAGATTCCTAATCTATGGTAAATGTGACGTCACAAACGCTTAACAACTTCAAGCTATGGCAAATGTTTGTTTTCTCCAAATCTATGACAGATCTTTTACAAAACGTCACAATTGAATCCGTCGCCGCCGATTATTATCGCAGAACTCATAGATGAGGGTTATAAAGGGTTATTTTCGTGCAACGTGTTTTCATATTTTCGCGAGCAGCCCTGAAAAAGGTTCGTTATTCACCGTGTTTTGTGAAATCGGTAAAAAGATCAACGTGCAAGAAATGTTTTTAACGTTCGTTCATCGTTAAATAGCAATTTTAATTCGCGTCCTTTTATGTACATGTAGATACCCCCTAGTTCATGCCCGCAGAGATTTGAACACTATTCAATATAAAGGTATTTCCCTAGACAACAAATTTCGGATGGTTTAAAGCAAGATGTGACGTTTTATGCAAAAGCAGAAAAAAATGTGCTGTACCAGCCGAAGACCGCAATGAATAAGGACACCGCTGTTTTTGGTACCAGGAATGTTTTAGAAATAGATTCATAATAAGTATTGTATGGCTGTATAAGTTTAAAATGAAAGTTTAACTTACCAGATACCAATATGATTTAAATTGTCATCAACTAAAAAATGTATTAACGATAAAAAAAAAAAAAAACATTATGTAAATATTTTCTTTTTAAAAAAAACCTCTCTTCTTGTTTGCTAAGGGACTTACTTGTTGGTTGGATTATAATAAGGGCTCAACAGGTACCACGCACAGATAAACAAAAATGTTTATTTTTACGGAGCGTCTCATATCAATCTTTAAGTCTGTATACAAATTCATTATTTGAAAAAGTTTTGGTTGAACATTATGAAATGTTTATTCACAAATGTTTATAGGCATGCTCCCGTTGTCGTATATTTCCACTTGTTTAAGACAATTCCGTGATTTTTCGTATGTTATGCATACGGTTTTCCATTTGCACATAATTTGCCACATATTTTGAATCAACAAAATCAGTCATAGATTAACAATTTACAATACTTGCCATATATTAAAATTGTCAAATACCTGCCATAGATTTTTGATGACATGACGTTACATGTGCCATAGATTATGAATCTGCCAAAGATTAGGAACACACCATAGATTTGATTCCTACATATTTGTTAAGCTTTTTATTTTCAAACATAACATTATTCTGTGCTTAAGTCGCCCTTTAAAAAACTCTACCAATTAAGGACCAGTAACTAACATAACTAAGAGTTGTAAAGGCTCGTTTACGACAATTAACGTATAACCTGTTTTGTGCCAAGACAACATGTTTCTCGACCCACTTTTTTTTTTAAGTTTTCTTCAGATACGAGTTTAAATCGATGGTGCGTTTCATTTCATATTCATCTTCATGTAAAATGTGAGCTAAAAGCAAAATCCAAACTTTATTAAGTTAGAATGAAGATAGGATGATCCTAAGACACCCAATTAGGTGTCCGAAAGTTAAGATGAAAAAAGCGATACATCAAAAGTGAAGAGAGATTCGAGAACACGACTTATGACAAAGACGTGTAAAGATGGACTTAGGACATGTCTTAATCCTAAGATAGCTTCGAAAACATTTCACAACCCCTGGTTTTCTAATACATTTAGCCAATTATTTGTTACATACATGTTCATATGCGGACATTCACACAGAAAAAACAATCCATAATACATACATTACCATTAGTGAGGATCCTATAAACCCACTAGGAATCTTCAGCTATCCAAAAATGAACTTTATTGCACACTAGATCTCATATTTGAAAAATCAAGAGGGGCCAAAATGAGAAACTGCACACCTAACTGTGGTGTGCTACCTTAAACTATTATTTTTCTGTTAAAGTTGACGTTGAAACTGAATGAATAACTTACAAGCCTATGATACATCAGCGATGTTTAAAAAAATTAAAACAACCTTGACTCATTGTTAAAAGCAGTACGGTGACTCATAGTTGTTACTTTCTGTATCGTTTGGTCTATTGCAGACAATAGTCACATTGGCAATCACACCACCTCTTCCTTTTTATTTTCTTATCGTGAATAATCATTTTAGTATCGTCTTTGATTAACTTTGGAATGATAACACTCATTTATTTATTAGTAGATGTGTGTTACAATCGTTACATGTGTACAACAAAAGAATTATTACTCACAAATAGCATTATTATACACGAAACGAGTATTATAACTGGAGAAAAAATTGCTGCTCCTAGAATACTGCAAACCATAAAACTGATTTTCTGAAATAAATATAACACATCTAATATATAATGAAAACCCACAGTGATTATAAAGCACATGACTAATACATGCCAGGCCTATGCTAATTTTCGTAATTGTTTGTGCATTGTTCAATAGAACACATAACACATGGGTAAAGAAAAATTATACATCGATGAATTTAATTGCCCGATTTCGATAGTATCCGATTACATACACTTAATTATTGCTAATATGTTATTGTATGACTGTCATAGGACTATCATAGAATGCAAAATGTGCGTACTATACTGTTAATTTAAACCGTCTTACGATAGTTCTAATCATGATGGTCTTTTGACGTTTTGAATCTGATGTTACATTTCCCTATTATATGAAAAAATCAGTCTTTCGTCTACTATATCTAAACAATATGTATAATTTAATTAAAAAGAAAAACAACCCACTATGGTTAGTATACTATCATTAGGACTTGTAATTCTTTATTTGATGATTCAAACGATAATACCATTATAATAATAATAAGAGGGAAAATGAAGTTCTAAACCATAATTTTTGTTTAAATTTGCATAATCGTTACTACAATTTAACATAAAATGATTGATATTCAAATCCCTATTTAAGGGTGACTGGTGAAAAGAATAATAATTATTCATTGTCTAAAAGTTCAAACTTTAAACAGATGTGAGGCTCTCAGAGTGTTGAAATAAGGGTACATATTTTGCTCGTGGCACTAAAAGGCCCGTTTCGCATCATACGCAATTATTCCATATGCTATAAAAATGAGCAAACTACTGAATCCTTGCACCGTTAGATGAATTCATATACGCATTACTCAATTTTCAAGGTAGTACATTTAACGGATAATGTATATTTCATAAAGTGTTACTTTTTAGAATTTTGGATCATCAACATGCTCAATGCTCTTTAACTTTGTGCTTGTTTGGCTTTATACATATTTTGATATGAGCGTCACTGATGAGTCTTAGCACTGGCAAACTGATTTATAATACTGGTACCTTTGGTAACTATTTGAAAGTATTTAGTTTCTTTTCATTGTATATCTATCTCTGATATAATGTATAATGAAATGGCAAATTTAAAACAATTAAAATGCTGACAAATACAGGTTTTATCGGTTCAACTGTAAAGCTAGCATTTCTAAGACAATCTTCGGACATGTATTATGATATCATATCTTTGCGATTAGTTTTAGGATGTGTCCTTTACTTAAAAACGTCCAAATACATCACAAGGGACTAAAATATGTATTAGATCATCAGCGATCATCCAAGTCCTTACATACTTAAATGTTCAAGTCTATTTTGCCAACCTTTAACTCCATCGTAATAATATTGTTCGTTTCTGTGTGTGTGTTGCATTTTAACGTTGAGTCGTTTCTGTTTTCTCTTATTTTTGAGATAAGACGTGGCACGGTACTTGTCTATCCCATATTCATGTCTTTGGTTTTGATGTTATATTTGTTATTCTCGTGGTGTATTGTCTGTTGCTTGGTCCGTTTCTGTGTGCTGTTGCGTTTCGGTGTTGTGTCGTTGTTCTCCTCTTATATTTAATGCGTTTCCCTCGGTTTTGGTTTGTTGCCCCGATTTTCTTTTTTGTCCATGGATTTATGAGTTTTGAACAGCGGTATACTACTGTTGCCTTTATTTATATATGGGGGATAATCAGCAATTTTTTCTAGGTATGTAACAATTTTACAAAACAAATCAATGACCGTATCAATGCAGAAGCGTTTTGGAACATGATTGAAAATAGTCTCGTATGACTATGCTGACACATCTCTTAGTAATTTAAACAAATCTTTTTCAAGATGCTTTTCTTACTGATGAAAGGGCTAAATTGCAAATAACTTTGAAATTGTTATGTTGTGGCCAAACCGGTTCTTGTGGTGAACACTAAATTTTCAAAATAATCTGGAGGCCGGCGAGACGACTTTATTTGCTTAAAATTGGTATGGACGAATACTGCTACATGTAATGCAGGGCAAGCTCATGTTGATTTGTCACAAACATATGTTTTAATGGCATATTTGTCCAATTTCTGTATTGTATCTTCGATATTCGTTCACTTAGATAAATGATATTAACTGAAACTCGAAAATCAATACATTTTATAAAAAATCAACATGCGCTTGCCCTGCATTACATGTAACAGTATTCGTCCATACCAATTTTAAGCAAATAACGTCGTCTTGCAGGCCTCCAGATTTTTTTGAAAATTTAGTGTTCCCCCTAAAAACCGGTTTGGCCATAACATAACAATTTCCAGTTTATTTACAATTTACACAGTGTGTATATGTAAAAGTATGTTTAAATGAACATATGTCCTCATAGTTTATGACTTTAGTCATTAAAGATTGAAAAATACAGGCAAAGTGTAGATGTTCATGAAGTGTCCTATATTTTGATTTTAGTGGAACCTTAACTAATGTTTCACAGAAGGCGATGAATATGTCTGTTTGGATCACGCATCGATGTAAATATAACGGAATTTGATGAACTGTCGTACAAGTGAGAGGCTTAGAGCTTTAATAATAAACTGTAAATAATTATAGGAACAGATGTGATTGATCAAGAGTTTAACTTTCTGTTATAGAAAGTATCAGTTCTTCAACACCAACCTTGCATTTGAAGTTCGAATCTAGTTTATTTTTTATAAACAATGGCAAGGATCCAGTGATGACATACTGCAAGTAAATAAATTCTAATTTAAAAACCTAAAGAGTTAAAGGAAATACAACACTGAAATTATTTTTTTCAAATAGTGCAGCAGCTACAAGCATATTTTAGAGGAATTGTGCACATCCTGCTACAAGCATGAAATTTGGCTTTGACTTAGCTTAATTATTTCTCTTCTATGTCAGATAGGGAGGCATTTGAAAAACAATTCTCACTTCCGGTAACAACCAAAATGGCGGAATTGATACTTAAATCAGCCCAATATCGAAGGCTAGTATGTAAAAAGGTGTTATTAACATGCTACTATCATAATATTTGGTACATACCTTTGTTATGTCCTACCTTTGGATAACATGTATAGATTAGATGTCTTCAAAACCCCTACTTCCGCTAAAAATTCCACTTGGAGGACATTGTCTTACAATAAGCTGTTTTAGGGAGAGTAATTAAAATGTGTTTTAAAGTATTGCTTCTATCATTATATAGTACAGGAACCTTTCTTTGTTGCTTCTCGTGGATACAATGTTTCAGATATATGTCTTTGAACCCTTACTTCCAGTAATGCGCAAACTGGCGGACACAGAAATACCATATTTTTCTTATATTCAACTTTTTTCAAAATGTAAAGAACATGAGGTTTTTTTTGAGCTGGTCTTTAAAATTTGACTTTAATTTATCATTAAAACCACTTATTCTATTCTGAAAATGTTTAAATACAAACCTAACACTTCCGGTTAAAATATCACAATATGGCGTTACTTTAAAAGATGACTCCTTAATACATATTTTTGATTTAGAGTTCTGGATAGATTGATTAAAACAAAATAAAATCACTTAAGTACTAAAAAAAATTAAGATTACTACTATTTTGCCAAAAATACAAGTTGATTCACAATGTACACGCTTCTGACAAAATGACGAGGCCTAAAAAGAGTTGTTTAAAAGTCATCCTCTTGTCCCTTCGCAATCCATTCGCACCTAGACTTGGTAACATAAGAGCCAATTCCGAGCTCTTCTCCCTAAACACTTACCTACGTATGTTGCACGTTTACATACTGGAGAAAACTAGGCCAATTTGAGGTAATAGCCTTAATTAGCCTTCCCTTTTGCGCAAATATTTATTTTATTGCTTCGTTAACAAAAGTAACCCCGTCTGAAAAGTTAGTGCGGTTTTTTTTTTTAGAAAAACCCTGGTGATTTAGGCTGATTCAATTGTCATGCTTTATGTTCAAGTCAAATCTGCAAATGCCATCATTCCACGCAGTTTTTTCCCTTTCAAGCAAACAAAAAACCGTTTCACAACCGGTAAAGACATGGATCACAATAATTGTGTGTGATAACTTATTGCCTAGTGCATTTGAAAGATCATTGATAGATATTTATCCAAAGATTTTCCCCTAACAAACACAATCCATTGTTCGTCTACCCCTATGTCACGGAATAGCGAAACAGTTATGACAACATTATCAGTTACGACTTTTCAAATTATGACTTGTTTACTTTCGTTGACACATGCACCATGATTCTAGTGTAAGCATCTTAATGTGAACATGGTGCTAAACTTGAAATACATCACGTGGTGCATAAGATATAATAACCTGACCATTTTTTGCTGCAACTACTTTACGCATCCATGACTGCATCCACTCTTGTAACAGTTTCAAGGTAACAACAGTGGTTGTAGTCTCATATGCGTAAATAGACAATAATTGTAGTTTGAAAACTGATGCAAGAAGCAAGATCTACATTTAGGGGAAAGGATATACACAGACGAATCCAAATTCAAACCAAATTCCTCAAAATTGGCAAAGTTTACTGAGAAATGAATACAATAAGAAAGAACTTTTTAGTTTTTATTCACAGCAGCTTAAGCTTGCTCAATAGAGTTTAAGGAGAAGGTAGTTGTAGCAACAATTGCTTAGAATTTTCTGTGTTATCCACCATATGATGATTGTTTCTAGTTTAGCACCATGTTTACATTAAGAGGCTGTCACTAGAATCAAGATGCAATGAAACTCAGAATTAATTGAATCATGACTCGAACAGTCGATACGGATGTTGCTGTCATTGCTGTTTCGCTAAGCCGTGACATAGGGGCAGACGAACCTTGGCTAGCGTTTGGAAATTTGAAAAAAAAATGTATATATATTATATATCCATGACCTTTTAAATGTACTAGGAATTAAGAGATTACAGGTTTGCTGGATAAATAACTGCATTGGTGACATGGATGGCGTTTTTAGGAAGAGGAAAGATTTCTTGAGTCTTTTCCCACGACTCGGTTTAGTCTTTTCCAGCATGTAAAACGTATGGTATATCATGGCGGCTGTGAATGAGTAACAAGCTTGGAATTGGTTCCTATGCTTACTAATCCAGACGCATATGAATAGCAAAGGGGAACATATGATCCATGGGAACCCTTTTGCACAAGTGAGGCCTCTTCGTCTTACATGTATCAGCAACTTGTACATTACCGATGTAAGAACCAATACCTCGGTCTTTGTAAATGTGGTGTTGACTGTGAATAGACATGTATTTGCAGTCATAAATTAGTAATTATAAAGATGTTTTGTACTTTAGTGATTTTATTTTATTTTGTTTTTATCAATCTATCCAGAACTTATCTCTAAAATATATGCCATATTTTTTACCAAAAATTTCAAACATTTTTTTAACGGAAGTTTTCATTTTTTATTTAAACATTTACAGCTGGATAGAATAAGTGGTTTTGATAATAACTTAAAGTCAAAAATTTAATGACCAGCACTAAAAAATACTTTTTCTTTTCATTTTGAAAAAAAACTTAATATCAAAATATTTAAATGATCAATATATCTATGTCCGTCGTATTGGATATCAACGGAAGTGGGGGTTTCAAAGACATAGTTCCTATAAATTGTATTCATGAGAAGCACCAAAGAAAGGTTCCTGGACAATATGATGATAGAAGCAATACTTTAAAACACATTTTAATTACCTTCCTTAAAATATAAAAGCGTTACATATATTTAAGCAATTTCACTCAAAAAGACATTATGAAAACAATAAGTGCACTAGTTTCTTTATTCACCGTACAATTATTTTCATTCGGCCTTTTAAAAAACGGAAATAGATATAAAATAGATATATACAAAAGTAGATCGGCACTTGAAGACTATTGTTTCGATTTCTCTAAAATTGATCTCAAACTAACCAAATAACGTCCTAGTCAATATAAATTTTATTTTGGTGTTGAAAATGTTCTGTGTTGCAATGTCTTATTTATAAATTGACTTTTCACAAAGTTTTGAATTTTTGAAATACTAAGGCTTTTCTACATCAGGTATAGATTACTTAGCTGTATTTGGCTAAACTTCGGACAATTTAGTCCTCAATGGTCTTCAACTTGGTACTTTTTTTGGCCTTTTAAACTTTTTTCGATTGAAAAGTCACTAATAAATCTTTTGTAGTCGAAACGCGCGTCTGACCTATATACAACTTTTATCCTGTTATCTATGGGGAGTTTCTTTACATGCATGTCTGAACTATTCATTTTTCCTTTTTGGTAAGTATTTCCTCTTGGTATTTTCTTTATCTTGTAATTTCCTGTTTATTTTGTGTTTTGTGTTCTGTGGGTTTTTTCTTTTTATCGTTCTTAGCCATTTATTCTCATTTAGTTTCGAATATCATTATGTTGACTTTAGCATCTCATCGTCTTTTTTCTTATTGCTGTTACATAATGTCTCTAGAAAATCATTTCGAGATAAGCAGCTTAATATGTAATTGTTGTGCCTGTCCCCAGTCAGGGCTCTCTTACTTGTGTTTGACTAGTATGTTTGTATGTTGGTTGATCTATATGTTTCTGAGTTCAGTTTGACGTCCTAATTCGCTGAATATTGTACATTATTTCTAAGGGATTAGCTCAAGTACGCTACCGCGTTTAGCATCGTTTCGCTGTGTTGAAAATTCATTGGTGGCATTTGGCTGTTTTCTGGTCTATTTTCGGGTTGTTGTCTCTGTGATACATTCCCTATTTCCATTCTTAGCTTTTTTTAAATGAATTATTAGTTTGAAATAGTATGTGTGTTGTTTATGCCATTTATCATTAGCATGCTGCAGTATTTTGCTCTTCTGTTGTATCTAACTTGTTCACAAATGTTTCATTTACCCAAAAGCAGCACCCACATACTGGCATGGTTTTTAAAGATGGCCGATAGACGATACTTAATATTGCCAACACTAATCCTAATCCTATTTGTACAGCACCTAAAACCTTCAGCGTTCTGATTGTTTGGCGATATTGTTGGTTTTGTTGTTGCTGACCAATCAAAGAGGAATCGTGAGGGTTGTAAGTCAATATTTCCATTCTTCAAAAAACAAAATAATAAACATACCAATAAAAGATTATTCTATTCTATTTCATTAAGCAAATTACACAATTTTTATCACCAAATTACCAAGCCCATGCACAGAATTAAAAAGATTACAATTTATTCTTTGTATGATTATATTTCTTATATTAATTACCCTTTTTTCGTCTATCATATTTCATATCCAGTGTCTAATGTTGCAAGTGTTAGCCTTGGAGGGAAGAAGTCGGAGTAACAGAGTTATCTTTATCTCGACATTTTGTAATCAAGAATAACAATATCAATTTCTATGAAAAACTTAAAACAAATTTAAAATCTAAAACGATGATCATTGTCCATTGTATTACTATGTATTTTTTTCTGTTTTCCCACTTATGCTAATTTTTTCAATCTAATTTTTAAAGATTATGTCAACTTTTCCATGTAATTTATTTTCAGTTTATATTTGTTGGAAGTAAAACACCTGTTACTAGAAAGTTGGTTTATCCTATTCTTCCACATGAATGGGACGATCATACGAATGAAATGATGGTAAAGTGTGTTCATTGAAGGAGATGCAAATCATATATACTATACATTTGAAACTGTCATGAAGAAGTAATTCCTTTTTTCAGTTGTTTTCTAATTTTGAACCCAAAAGTGTGTGCAATGTGTAGAAAAGAGGGACGAAAGAAACCAAAGGGACAGTCAAACTCATAAATCTAAAACAAACTGACAACGCCATGGCTAAAATGAAAATGACAAACAGACAAACAATAGTACACATGACACAACATAGAAAACTAAAGAATAAACAACACGAACCCCACCAAAAACTAGGGATGATCTCAGGTGCATCGGAAGGGTAAGCAGATCCTGCTCCACATGTGGCACCCGTCGTGTTGCTTATGTGATATCAAATCCGGTAAAAAGTCTACTTCGGTATGTCACATTCATAAAATGGAAGGAGATTGTAATTACGACGTTTGGAAAATATCCGATATCATTTGTGAAACGGGTATTCCATAACGGTCAACCAACTCGTGACAGAAACGTTTATCAAATTTGATAAGGATATGAAGACAAATTCGTTGTTCTATCATGGTATTTTTTAGCTAAACTGTAATGACAATACGTATTATAGATATAATGAATACAAATTGATTCTTGAAAAAGAAACCATGAGCTGACGGAATCGACGTTTATTTGATGAATCTATTATTCAAACTTTTTAGTTTGAATATATAAAACAGGAAGATGTGGTATGATTGCCATTGAGACAACTCTACACAAGAGACCAAAAATGATGCAGAAATTAACAACTATAGGTCACTGTACGACCTTCAACAATGAACATATCCTATTCCGCATAGTCAGCTATTAATGGCACTGAAATGACAATGCAAAACAATTCAAACGAGAAAAGTAACGGTATAATTTATGTATAAAAAATGAACGAAAAAACAAATATGTAACACATAAACAAACGACAACCGCTATAGTCTTTAGAAAATCATAGCATTTACTATGAATACTTATACGTGAACAAATTATTGGTTAAAGAAATATAGATACTACATCTACATCAAGAGAGGTACTATATGTATCCAACCAAGACTGTTCAAAATTAAAATGTTAATTGCGATGCTGACCGCAAGTGGTACTATGTTTATCCACTCCAGATTGTTTAATTTTTAATCGCGAGGCTGGCCGAGATTTTTTGATATTTCAAATTTAACTGCTAGGAGTGGATAAATATGACGCATACTTAACAAACCATTGTAGCTCTATCCTAAAAGATATAATTGTACTATTAATTGTCTGTGGTGTGTCTTTTTAGCCAGTTTATCAGTTGTCAGTTTTCGTTGTCAGTGTATTTGCAATCTATAAGTTTGACAGTCCTCTTGTTTCTTTTGGTTTTCTTCTCCAACCATTGAAGTGATGCCCGTCCAATTGACATATCGACGGACAGGTTACTACTAGTTCCCGAGGGTATCACCAGCCCAGTAGCCAGTACTTCAGTTCTGGCATGAAAATACGGATTTTTTTTGTGTTATTGAAATTTGCTATTACAAAATATTAGAAATTATTATAAATTCAGGAATGTATCTCCCTCATGACAAGCTCTGATTTCTTTCACGGATTTGCCTATACTTTTTGAACCTTTTGAATTATAGCTCTTCATCTTTTATATAAGCTTTTGATTTCAAATATTTTGGCCACGAGCATCACTGAAAAGACATGTATTGTTGAAATTCGCATCTGGTGCAAGACAATTGGTACCGTTAATTTTATTGAGTATGACACCCCAAGAAATATCCGTTGAAATGGATATATAAGTATTTGCGACAATTTGGATAATAATTGTTTTCTTGATTTCTCCAACAAATCTAGTTATGTGGTTCAAACACATTATTACTTATACTTCGCAGTATGTAAATGAGGAAATCCGAAACATTTACATTCTTCATATATTTCAAATATGAATCATTGAAATCATCGTTAATTCTACTGAGTTTATTGTCTCCCGGTTTTCTCATAACGATCTCCTATTTACTACAATAAAACTGAAATATTTGAAATAGCGAAATTATCTTAACCTCAACTACCTATGCTGATTGCAATTTGGCTAATGTTATTTTGCATTAATTAGAGGCTTGTTAGCTATAGTCATAAGTTGTTTAATAATCTTATTATTTTAAGTACAAATATTATACTTACATTCAATTGATAATATCGTAAATTTGTACTTGTCAAGTAACAAAGTTATATGTTAATAACGTGTTCCGGATACAAACAAGAATTTTGAGATGATCATTTTCTATTTATAAGCTGTTTACCGATAACAAGATGAAGCGTAATAAGACTGCGTAATAATGCACTTAGGTCTGACTAATAACCTATGTGCAAAATATTTTATTAGTACACGTCCCTTATCCGGTATATCGAGACAAGTTTTAGTTAAACAACAATTATAAACGTAGGTGAAAGATACGTGTTTTGTATCGAATGGTTTGCGAATGTTAATTATTTTTTATATTGTTAATCCAATCCATACACATTTAAGAATACATATATAAATTGGATATTTTTTTATGACAAAAGATCATATGCTGTCTTGTTATAATCGTAAAATGTTTGTGAAAGAGCAATACCGCTTACCTGTATTTAAGTTTTTAAAATCATTTTGCAATGATATAGTTATTTCTTATGGTAATGTGTATAAAGTATGTCCGTTTTTTATATGTTACGCTTGTTCAATTCCAGCGGAAATAGTAAGAAATTAAACAAGACCGACTGTATCGAAAACGGGAATTTTCATGTGTCTTTATCTATTTTTCATTAGCAAATCACGTCTTTTTTTAATATATATATATAATATTCATAGTTAAATAATTCTGTTTACGCACTGGTTTTATCTTGTAAAGACATTACTTGGGAATGTTACCAGTAAATGTGCATATGCATTTTGGTCAAATTGAAATGTGTGAGAACCTTAAAGTCAAGGTAGGGGTAGTAAAGAATTTTAGTGTAAGTTTAAAATCACAATCCTATATCTTGACCTTTGAAAAAATTAGTAGTTCATATGTACTTCCCATTTTAGGAAATATTTTTTTTCCAAACATTCACAGTAAAAGGGGTACGGTATTAGCCATAAAAGGAATTCAGAACAGAACAGAACAGAACAGAAAAGCAGCTTACAAGCTGCAATTTAATGGGAAACAGAAACAAAATGAAAGATCGGACTTGCCAAGATGGTTCTTATAAAAAAAAACTACATGAAATCGAAACGATAAAATTAATTTATTGAAAATATGTAATTGTGTGTAGATTTTTGTACAAGTCAATTGAAAGCAATGTTGGAACATTTTAATAGAAAAGTGTTCATACAATGTTACTATTTGAATACACATTTTAAGGTTTGATTTTTTAAATTATCACTTAGGGGAATAGTTCATTTTTCATACTCCTATTGCAAATCCCATGTTCTGTAAACTGGATGTCTAAAGCAAATTGTAGGAACAAATATAGATTCAAGTTCGCAGCTTTAATCTGTAGACATCTATCATCTATTCTTACTTTGTTTCCTGGATGCTTTAAATGATTCTTACACTCGTTATCAATGCTGTCTGCATTCATGGTTTATATTGAATAGATCAATTTAAAGTCAAATTTCAACAGGTGAAGTCATGCTTTACGGCATGCAAATCAAAAGTTTCGCGTGTATTTTTCGAAAGTAACACATCAGCTTCATTGGGTTCTCGTATAAACTAACACTCATTTATGTGTCATGAAACATCTCATATGTTTTTAAAATGATTTCATGATTCTACTTTTAATTAATCAATCGAAATACTCTACAGGGAAAACAAATTCGAACGTTTTATCAAATGAAAATACTCTCAAATGAAACAATTTTTATAAAACGATACCAGGGTAAACATATGTTGTACGACATATGATAGTTCAGTCTATGAATGAATCAGTGACGCTCCAATAGAAAATATTTAAAATGCAATCAAATGACAAATTTGAAAGGATTTGATGATCCAAAATGTCGATACAAAAATTTATATTCTCTAAACAATTCTATTCCTGTAGTAGAAAATCCACAGCATTTAGATATTATCAAAGTTTATAACAGGCCAGTCTCTCAAAAGAGGCAAAAAGAAAAGAGAAACAGTTAGAGGTCAGAATACCTTAAAACATGATGACCAGGTTTGAAATGCACAGGCTCTGCCTATGGCTTTTTGCTGAATGTATTTACGACAAACGAAGTCTACATTCGCGAGTAAAATTAATAGTTATGCAAGCATGTGTTTTTTCGCATTAAATAGTAGATAGCTATACGCACTGATACTTCAGATAAAAATAGGTATTGGATCATTACATACATGAGTCTTGTCTAAAATATAATATTTGATAATTGATTTGGATTTCAAACTACCTATAAGAGGTCAAACTACAAATATATTAAAAAGAAAGAAAATAATTTTAATTCAATTATGAACATACATACCTTTGCCAAACATTTATATTATGATATGACCAATAAGCACAAACGTCAATTATTTACCTATCAATATCTTATTTATCAAAGGATTTTTCTCTTAAACTCTGACTTTCCACTATAAGAATATATTTATACATATATACAGCTCGTTTAAATATCAACCCAACAATTTTAGATCTATAATTTTGCTTTTGCAATTTTTTGTTCTTCCCTCGCAGGGATTCGAACCTATGCTACTAAGATATCTTAACATCAAATCGCCTGCACTGTAATCGGCGCGCTAGACCACACAACCACCTAGCCTTCAAAAAATGAAGCTCTCGGTGGCCGGATGTTACCTTTCCTCGTCAGTTTTAAATCTAGCGTCGTACTGCTATACATGATATATAAGGCATGCAGATGTTATTTTTACAGATCAGCTAAATTATCTATAGTAAATGATACTACAAATTAATTTAAGATACAGTCAAAGAAATAATAATATTTATAAGAACGTCTGAACCAGTGACGACGCTACAACAGATTTATCCATCGGATATAAAGAGAATATCATATGGCGTTTTCAATATCGCATCCGTATCAACTCAAGACACCAATATAATTCCAAATATCTGCTCGAGGGATTATATTGATTGAGGGTTGATACGGTGTGTGATATTGAAAAAGCCATATCATATACACCTTATTATAAACATATACCTCAAGTAGATGTTTTTATATGACATGACGTCAAACAGATAAGGAGGTTATAAATGACGTCATACAGATTATAGGTTTGACATGACGTCATACAGATTAGGGTTTTGATAAAGCCTTTGCAACAGTGACTGCAATCGATGACGTGACGTCATACAGATTAAAGATGTGATAAAGCCTTTTGCAACCGTGCTGATATCGAAATCATCACGGGTGGCTGATACGGCACGCTTGCTATTGCTTGTATTGCACATACAATTCATCTGTATTTACTACTAAGTATATAATAAATATATATATATACTAAAATTCATACAACATCAACACCAAAATTAAAAAATGCTTTAAAAATATATGTTTAAAAGAAAAGTTATATAAGCTGCAAACATTTCTTATCATCATACTTTTACAATAGATTGCTGAAAGCGTCTAATAAAAGTAGTATGTCTAGCGAAATATTTGGTGAATCTATAAAATATAACATTTTTTGGGGTTTTTTTCTCCAAAATATCATTAGCATATTAAAGTAACATTTTTATGCGGTTATATATACTGGTTGATAAGGGTATTACACGTTTGGATTATGTGTATAACCAACCGCTTGGTCAGTTACGGGGACAATGAAATACAGTTTTGCTCTAGGATGCAGTACTGCCCTTCCTGCTTTATCCATTAATGGTAGCATATTTGGTGCCTGCATTTGATTTCCAGATGAATTTGAATTTATTTCAGGCTGTGAGTGGCTCATGACACCATCCATCTGTTGAACATTAATTTATTCAAGATAATATAATTTAGTTATATATTAAAAAAAATGGTACAGAGAGAAATTACGAATTTTGTTGATTTTTTCGAGCTCTTGTGCATTACTTCTTTTTATTATATAAATGTTTTTTTGTCTTTTTTTAATTGCACTTTTTTAAACAAAAAATCGGCAAAGGGTCTGCAAATAGGTTCCAATACATGTAGATTTACGTGGGAAGTATATTGTAACAGACATTATTATGTATATCCCTGAGTCTGCGCTTAGTATATTTTTATCGATCTCCGGAAGGGTAAGAAGATCCTGCTCCACATGTGGCATCCGTCGTTATGCTAATGTGATAACAAATCCGGTAAAAAGTCTAATTCAGTAGGTCACATTCGTGAAAGGAATGGGGATTGTAGTTACGACGTAAGGTAAATATCCGATATCATTTGTGAATTGTTAACGGTCAACCAACTAGTGATTGCGTTCGTAAAATTTAGATTTTAGATTAGACCGTTGGTTTTCCCGTTTGAAAGGTTTTACACTTGTTATTTTATAACCCTTTATAGCTTGTTGTTCGGTATGAGCCAAGGCATCGTGTTGAATTATAGCCGTACCTTGACCTATGATGGTTGGATTACCTTTATTAATTGTTATTTGAATGGAGAGTTGTCTAGTTGGCAATCATACCACATCTTCCTATACTTACAAAAAAGTCTTTCTTAGGAGAGAGTTATGAAGAACAATACTCATTTCCACTGTTCACAATAAATTACTTATACACACACCTTAAACGTGGTAAAATAAACAACACAAATATTACAAAAAAGAACAGGAAATACAATTTTCAACATCGAATAGCCGCATCACGAAAGAAATTTCGGGGTTTACTAATTAACGGAAAAAGTCATCTTACTTCGTATCCCGAAAATTTAACCACATATGAGAAAATGTCACAGCTTTTTTTGATATCTCAACCTTCCTCCTATACATGTACCTCTAGCAAAGGTAGAAAAGTAAACGCATAACAAAACGTTCGCTAAAATTCGGTTCAAGAGAAGCCCGAGTCCGATGTCAGAAAAGGTAACAACAGAAAACCAACAAAATGACAATTATACATAAATAAGACCAGACTACTAGCATTTACTGACTTTCCAGCTGCAGACCTCAATTAAAATGATTGAAAGATTATGTCTTCATATGAATATCAGGCCTTATCCTTCCCGTTAGGGTTTAGTATTATACCATCACAAAATATATAGGTAGAACATAACCCATGTCATGTCAACAACTGATTTAGAATAAATGTGTTTAATACCGATGCAGAGACCCTATAAGTGAATCAATATCAATGCAAAATATGCATTCTTTAATGACCTGACAACAGTATCTTAACTATAATAATTTTGTGTACAGGTTTTGTAGCTTCTGGTGTGAATGCATGGTGTAAAATAAACAAATTTAATTCTGAATGTCT
Source organism: Mytilus trossulus (assembly GCF_036588685.1). Lineage (NCBI taxonomy): Eukaryota > Metazoa > Mollusca > Bivalvia > Mytilida > Mytilidae > Mytilus > Mytilus trossulus. The sequence continues at coordinate 13,223,324 of NC_086378.1, read as the reverse complement.
GTTAAATTAAACATATAAAATTAGAAAGCAAAGCCACTATTTGTTTTAAAGACCGAGACTACATGTATATTGTTACCAAACAATTTAAGCAGACGAAACAATGAATGGGGTCCTCTGCGAAATTTATAAAGCTACTTTGAGTCAATGAATCTTTGACTTGCAAAGACCAATACTTAACAGTAAATATCCAGTCTATGACAGAACAAACATGGCCAATGAATTCGAAATGGCACATTTATGTTACTCTAAATATCCTAGATATGATTAAAGTTATTTCAGTTGTCTTTGTTTATATAAAGCAAATTTAAATTATATGAGCAAATAAGCCCTAATGCGGATAAATCAGCATTTGGAACACTAAAAACGTTTTACAGACCATATAAATCAGGAGTTTAAAGTGCTTTTCGAACAGGGCCAAAACGGAAAAATCAAAGCAAATACGGGTGAAAAGCCGTATTGGTCCATGGGCTAATGCAGGACGTTTTTAATAGAGTAAAAATGAAATGGTAATAAGCTATAAGAGGCCACTAATATGAAAGAAAAACAATTTTAGTGCAGCTAATGGGTATTAAACACGTTAACCAGCACAGTAACACAGAAATAAACCATCTATACAATATCTATTTGTAAATCAGAAAATAGCATTTATGTTCTTACCTATGAAGCTTACAAGCCGTAATATATGGGGTAATATTACAATTTAACAGCAGACTTAACAAGTTGGTTTATATATAACAACAGAAGCAAGACGTGAACCCGAGAACATTTACTGGTCACTTAAACAATGATGATGATTTGTGTTTGCTTTTAATTTGAAATACATTGTCTCTATTACAAAAAGATAGTTATAATGTTAAAATATCTTTCTTGAAGATATGTAACATTTTGTAGCTGTTGTAGGATAGTTTTTAGAAGAAAGATGTATATCTACTGCTATATTTCAAATTTACATCTTAAGTCTTAACTTGGGAATGTGATTCATGTTTTAACTAACCAATTGTAAATCCCATTTTTTGTAAACCGGATGTCCAATGCAAGTTGCACAAACCAATCTCAATATAACTTTAAGCACTCAGTTTGCTTTTTAATATGTAGGCTTTTGTTTTATCTACCATATATATTGATACTTTATTTCCTGAATGCCTTCATTTATTCCTATACACGGTATTAATGTTGTCTGTATTCATGGTTGATGTTGATAAGATAAATTTAAAGTACAATTTCCATATAATTGCAGTGATGCCCTATGGTATGCAAATTATATGAATATATCGCATATTTTCCTAGAGATAACCACACCAACTTCAGTGATACCTCTTTTAAATCAACAATCATTTACATCTCATAAAACATCTCAAATTTTACAAACTTATTGAAGTTACGTAAAACAATCACAATACTTTACATTGATAAGGAAATGTGGGGCAAATCTCAATGAAACAGTTGAACCAGGACATGATAAACATCCAAACATGAAATATTCCATGGCGTACGAAATTGTATAATACAAACCTTTCATGAGTTGTGAAACGGTATACATACAAATCTTCCTCGATGAGGAACGAAATGGTAAAAACGAAATGGTAAACATGCAAATCTGCTGAGAGGTATAAAATGACATATACATTTCCCATAAGTGCATCTTAAAATCTTCCATGAGGTACGAAATGGTTTGCATGTTGATATTCCATGAGGTACGAAAAGGACAAGGTACAAAATTTTCAGAGTACGAAATGGTTTTTGCACAGATACGAAATTGGGATGATTACGAATTGAGTAGGGAATGCAATTACTATAGTTCTGCACGAACAATCTTTTGTAAAGTTTTATTAATACATGTTTTTTACATGTAACATAATCTCAGAGGATGGAAAAAACCGTGTACACTAGACTATGAAAACATATCTGTAAATCTCGAATAAAAAGTTTAAAAGGCCAAATGAGGAACGAAGTGGAAAGGAATTGAGAACTCAATATTCGAAACAAAGGTCTTGCCGAAATAAACTCTATTCCTGTGGTAGAAAATCCTTAGCATTTACAAAATGTCAAGTTTATAATAGGACACCCACTCAAATCAAGACGTGTAGGTAAGCTTTCAACACAATGAATTCTTTTTTTTTAAATCTTACCATATTGCAATTTATGTAGATGTTATGAGGTTAAACTATTTAGAAAAAAAAGAAGATGAAATTTAATAATGACCATGCATGTACATTCCTGTAGAACGGGAGAACCAACGGTCTAATCTATATAAACAAAACGAGAAACGAGAAACACGTAAAGACATGATTACGAATGTAGGCAGTTTTAATGTCGCCAATTGGTCATTACGTTTACAATACATGTGATGCTTGTGCGTACCATTTTGCAATAATTATTTTCATGTGAATCTGAATATATACACTGATATACATGACGGCCACCTATGAAAGGTAAAACTGATACAGCAAGATTGTTAAAAAAAATCTTCGAATCTTGATATTTTCGGTATAATAATTAACCAATAATTGAAATCCATAGAATAGAAGATGTACAGAAATATGGCAATCTGAAATTTTTCATGTCGGGCTGTTGTTAAATTGGGAAGGGAGCGTAAAATAATATATGAAGTATGTATTTCAGCTACGCTATGTCTGGTCCTAATGGTTACGTTTGTGAACAGGTTCCATGTGTCGTGTCTAGACTTTATCACTTACATCTGCAAGTTCTGAATTTATTCAGATAGTCTTAAAAGAGCACGTATGTGACTCTAATAAAAAACATATGCTTTTAGACTTATTTCTTTTTTGTGTAGTAGAAGAGTGTATATTTACTCTTATTCCAAAGATCAGTCAACATAGAAATCCTACCTAACATGTTACGTTCTCTCTTGAAGTTGTTGCTACTTGATATTTAATGCTACTATTTGTGTTTTTCTTCTTTAAATGATTCTTTACTTCAGGTGAAAAGCAATATAATAAGGTGGAATTTTGTAGATGCTAATGTTAGTGAAACTTTCATGTATTTCAAAATTGTCATCTTAGATGGATATTTCATGGCATTGATACCAGATTTGCTTAAAGTTCGGTTGTAGATTTCAGAAGCAATACAGAAATCTTGTAACCCTACCTGTCGACTTGGTGTTTTATAACGTGAACAGCAGCAACAGTAGGAAGCTGAAATTAGTGCAACTAGTCATAGGACACAGGACAATAATGTTATGCCAAATGATAGAATATTCCAGTTACTTGACTTATCAAGACCTTGCTGAAAGATAATGTTTAAAACGTGTAAGCAAAATGACAATAATGTTCATGCTTAACTAAGTCAAATTACTTTTTTTCAGTCTTTGTCACGGGTGTGCATGCTTTTTTTCTAATTCACAAATCAATATATCACTATTCATGTGTATGTGAAATTTTATCTTCAAATGCAAAACTTTCAAGATGAAAAATCGAAAAGAGGAAGCATTTATGATTTAAGATACATTATTATGTGGTTATTACGAGTTATTTTCTTCTGTTTTTTTTCAGGCAATACCATTATTTCGTTTCAGCAAACAAAACAAAGACAATCATTATTTTTAGGCATATGACATATGGTATAACAATAATCTCATTTTTTTCACAGAGATATTCTGGTTTAAATATATAAATTGTGTTTTACTTTAAAATATCAAATGATAAAAGTGTATTTTTTACGAAAAAGATCAAAATTAGTTTGTTATATACATTGAGATTGATTTTACTACAACACAAAAAGTCCAATTATTCGTTTATTTACCATGTGTATTTCCATAAGACGCTCGTGTATCTGTCTAGAGAACATTTCGTTAGCCTTTTTAATGTAATATACTTTTAATTAACAATTTTTGTGTTTCCTTAGATAGGAGTTTTTAGTAGTGAAATTATAATAAAGAATTCGACTAAATAGTATTAATACTTACCAAAATTCCCATTCCAATTGATATAAAAAATGTAATCGGGGAACTAATGAATGCTCCCATTATACTACACACCATGAAGCCAGTTTTCTGAAGTAAGAAAGGAATAACATTAATTTATTTTGTATTTTTCTAACTAGATTTTAATGGGATATGCATGTCTTTTTTCATTTTCGATGCTATTTTAAAAATTTGCTGTTACAAAATATTAGAAATTATTTTAAATTAAGGAATGTATCTCCCTCATGCAAAGCTCTGATTCCTTTCACTGATTTGGCTATACTTTTTGGACCTTTTGGATTATAGCTATTCATCTTTTATATAAGCTTTGGATTTCAAATATTTTGGCCACGAGCATCACTGAAAAGACATGTATTGTCGAAATGCGCATCTGGTGCAAGAAAATTGGTACCGTTAATTTCATTTATTGATTCTAGATTATCGTTTATTTAACAGCGTTCTTTGTTTTATATAATTTTGAAGATTATGTGATTTATAATTTACTTGTTTTTCATCTTCTATACATGTTTTCTACCTTACATGTAATTCCATTAAATAAAGGCAACAGTAGTATACCGCTGTTCAAACTCGTAAATCCATGGACAAAAAACAAAATCGGGGTAACAAACTAAAACCGAGCGAAACGCATAAATATAAGAGGAGAATAACGACACAACACCGAAACGCAACACACAGAAACGGACCAAGCATCAGACAAAATCTCACGATAGCAAACATAACATCTTAACCAAATACATGAATTTGGGATAAACAAGATTAAAATATTAATAATTAATTACAATTATACCGACTTCTAAATTCAAAACCGGATGCCTCCTCATTCAAGAATTAGCATGAAACATGTTTGCATATGGAAATATTTTTACAAAGCACAAAGGTGTCAGTATTCACCTCAGAAACTAACAAAACCTTTAAATAGACTTATTAAGAAGGGATATAATTACGATACTGTTGTCAATTCATTAAAGATTGCATATTTTGGCGTTAATATTGAGTCACTGATAAGGTCTTTGCATCAGAACTAAACACATTTATTCTAAAAACAGTTGTTGGCATGACACGGGTTTTGTTCTTCTCGTATATGTTATGATGGTATGATTCTAAACCCCTAACGGGAAGGACTGTGCCTGATGTTCATATGAAGAAATGATAATCTTTCAGTCAGTTTAATTGAAGTCTGGAGCTGGCATGTCAGTTAACTGATAGTAGTCTGTTGTTATTTATGTATTATTGTCATTTTGTCTAGTTTCTTTAGTTACATCTTCTGACATCAGACTCGGACTTCTCTTGAACTGATTTTTAATGTGCGTATTGTTATGCGTTTACTTTCTACATTGGTTAGATTTAAAGGCGGGGTTGAGATCTCACAAACATGTTTAACCCCGCCGCATTTTTGCGCCTGTCCCAAGTCAGGAGCCTCTGGTCTTTGTTAGTCTTGTATTATTTTAATTTAAGTTTCTTGTGTACAATTTGGAAATTAGTATGGCGTTCATTATGACTGAACTAGTATATATTTGTTTAGGGGCCAGCTGAAGCATGCCCCCAGGTGCAGGAATTTTTTGCTACATTGAAGACCTGTTGGTGACCTTCTGCTGTTGTTTTTTATTTGGTCGGGTTGTCTCTTTGACACATTCCCCATTTTCATTCTCAATTTTATTTGAAAAGTTGAATTTTACTTGATATCTTTCGAAGAATTAGGTGCAAATGTGCTAGTCTATTATAACAACCTAATTTTTAATAATGTCCAGAATAAATGACATTTACATTAACTAGCTTATATAGTTATCAAAGGTACCATATAGCAGGTTTATAATTTGATAAGCCAGACGCGCGTTTTGTCGACATACGACTCATTAGTGACGCTCAGATCAAAAATAGATATAAAGCCAAACAAGTATACAATTGAAGAGCATTAAGTATGAAAAAGTCCAAAACGTTGTGTCAAATACGGTTAAGTTTATATATTGAAACATCATACATTATACTAACAGGTATTATTAATCAAATTTCTTTTCAAAGAATGTATGTTTACAGAGGTGTATATTCTGTTAGAGCAGGAGTTGCTTGAATTAAAATAAGAACTGAAAGATATGATGGTATAGATGTGAATGAAAGGTTTTGTCAGAATTGTATAAAAAAAAAATTTTTGTGTAATTGAAAATGAAAAACAAGGGTCCAACGAATAAAGAAAATATGCAGATTTGCAAACGATATTTTTTAACAATACAATTCAATACAATATACTTTATCTAGTCTCGGAGCGATTTATTGATTGATGTTTTTACCACTTGTTCCATATTTTTAATTGTAAAATGTATCTATGGTATTTGAACTGTTGATTTGCTTGCTGCCTCATTGACAAATATATCAAAACAAATTTCCTCAAATATCTATTTTTACGTTAAAACATTCTTTTCCATCTGTATATATGTTTTCTATGGACTAAGGATTCAAATTTTACGGCCGCTTGTATTTCGGTATTTGTAAACAATGTGACTGTATCATTCTAATACAAAACACCTTTAAAATCTCGAATTTTATCAGTTCCATCTTGAAATTTCACAAAGTCGACCATTCTCAGTTTAAGTTTCCATATTAAGTACCAATTTCACATTTTAATTTCCAACTGTAGGACAAAATGTAACTTTTAACTGAGAGATGTCAAATTTTGAGTGAGAAATTTTAACAAAAATAACTCTCTTTCTTCGAAGATACTGATCATAAATATGTTGCATTCTATTTTTGTCAACTACATAACAGATGTGTTATCTTTATATCTAGTAACTCGGACAGCGTTGTTGATATTTCGAGCGGGAACCATTTTGCATCGGCTTTTATTAGTTTATCCAGCTATGTTTACCTTGCATTTTAAGCTCGACAGGGTATTCGTTGGCATGCATTGTGGTATGAATCCAGTAAAGACAAACTATAATCATATAAACAATAAAAATTTCATTGTTAAAAAGATATAATTTGAGAATGATAAACACAAAACAGCGAATTGTTAATCGAATATTGTTTCTGATTGAGAAAACACCTAAACAGGTATATACTGTTGTGGTCATGTATACATGTTTCATTCAGTAATAACCGACAATTTGGCATGCATGTAGACATGGTCAACCCGGCCGTAATTTTGCGTCTGACCAATGTCAGGCGCTTTTAGTCTATGGTTGTCTTGTATGTTTTGAAATTCTAGTTTATTTAGATGTTTTGGTGTGACGTACATGTTCTATGAATAAGTACACTCTTTATTGAACGATAAAATATTCTTGGTTTTTGAAATCAATATATCTTAGAATTTTGAGTACGATATTCCTCTTCTGAAATGGATGTATCTATAAGCGGTATAGACCCAGGTAATGTGTGATCTCATCACACGGTGTTGTCGCCGATATTTGGTATGAACTAAACAACTATCTATATTTTGTATAGACACCAAAATGCTGAATTCACTGCATATTGGTTATTGTCAGTCATTTTTCTTTTATTAACAAATGCATAAGTATTTAGTTTTGTTTTTTTAATTTCTACTAAAAGGTTGGTTTTTCTTAGTATGAAAACATCGTATTTGTAGGGCTGATTTGTTGGGAAAAAACTGATAAAACTTTTTGCAGAACATATTACTTCATTCTACCTTTCTATTCTAGATTCTATTTAATTTCGTTATTCTTTTTTCACTGTTTGATTTTCCATTTCGCTTTTTCACAGAAAAATAGGTATGAAACTTTTGCCCTACACCAGCATGTTCAAATCTTTTGATCTCTCTGAACATTGCACTTTTTAATAACTGAAAGAACTATCTAACAAATTCTTAAATGGAAAATGGATAATCAAGGTTTATAGATAAAAAAGTTCCTAAACCAATCCATGAAACATCATTTTACTTCTCGGAATGACTAACAGAAGATCATACATGTACAATAAGACAATACCATAAGGTTAATACACCAAATGCGCATTTTAAACCTGTTTTTTAAATAAATGTAACCACAGGAAAGCATAATAGAACATTCGAATGAATTACAAATTGAATAATTAAATCTTAATAGAATTGAGTAAATCAACAATAGGCTATGCTTATAGTTGAAGGCCGTGCGATGACCTATAGTTGTTAATTTTGCTTCATTTTGGACTCTTATGGAGATTTGTCTCAATGGTAATCATTCCACCTTGTTTGTTTATAACGAGGTCAAAACAGTTCTTGTTGTATCACCAGTCCAGTAGTCAGCACTTCGGTGTTGACATGAATGGCAATTATATGATCATTTTAATAAATTTCCTGTTTTCAAAACTTTGTTTTCTTCGAAAAACTAAGGACTTTCTTATCCTTTGAATATATTACCTTAGTCGTATTTGGCACTACTTTTTGGATTTTGGGTGCTCAATGATCTTTAACTTTTCATTTTTTTGGCTAAACAACTATATTGATCTAAGCGTCATTAATGAGTCGTATGTAGATGACATACGCATGTGGCGTGCAAATCATAATCATGGTACCTTTGATATTTATCATAGCTTATTGATAAAGACACAGAGAAAATAAATTTGAAGTTGATATTTATAAAATTCGAGAGAAAAAAAACAACCACAAAACAGTTTTTGTATTTGAGAGGACATACAGAAGATAGTATACAATTTTTCGATAGAGTACATTTTTAGTAAAAATGTAAATAAACGTTTTAGAGGAAACAAAATGAAATATGCACTGTTAATAATTTTCTGAAAATCAATATTCTCAAATATTTAATTGAACACTTACCCATCCACAGCATGCACATAACGATAATGTAGCCTCGATTATGTAAGCCGTCCCTAATAGTTGAAATAAACTCAAAAGTACAGAAATTACGCCGAACACAATCTGCAGACAACCCAATATCTGGAAATTTTTCACATGAGATATTTGTTGAGGTGCTAGATTATCTATTGGTTGTATTATGACAGCAGATGGCTCAGTGTTGTTAGTTGTGGTTTGCATTTTGTACTAGAAATATAAAAAAAAACAGCATTTCCCATTTTAGATGATACAAGACAACCTGACTGAGATTAATTTGGTTTGTTCAATTTTTATAAAACGTGGACAAAATAGTTTCTTTGACATTTTAATAAAATAATAATTTCGAAAAAATAATTTGCACATTAATATTGTTCTGTTGATTGTTGCATTAAGGGATTTCATATGTTTTGGATGTTTCTGTGATTATTTGCATGTACAACATGGACAAGTATTCATCGGTAAAAGGCATTGCTCAATATGCCTCTCTTTAAAATTTGATATTTTGAGTTTCTATTTTTCATTTTAAAATTGAATTTCTTTGTTTTTCGATACAATTCCGTTTGTGATAAATGAGGATCTGAACGGGTATCCTTTATTTCTGTATTCTTTATTTATTTTTTTTGCTATTTTAAGAGAATTGTCATAAACATAAGAATCATCGGTAGTACATGTGAATATTTCATTTTTTTTCAAATCGTTAATTTCTCTAATCAATATTGTAGTGTATTTTCTATTCTTTCAAATTCTACAATGACTCTTAATATTTATTTATCCCGTTATTATCTTCTTCATACATTTTAGTCCTTTTTACCGACTCATGTTTATTTATCCGAATTTTATCTATACTGGTAACCATATCAGACTCACTTATAAACCGGTATAACAGCATGAACTAAAATTGACATCACCATACAATACTGTCTCTTTTGTCCCAACTAGTTAGATTTTATTAAAATTTGAGGAAAACAATGTGTACTTACTGAATAAAGTTTTCTATATCATTAATCGTTACGATCTCCAGACTTGTTTATAACAGAATTACCCTTGAATTATAAACATTAAAACCCTGTTTGGTATGAATAATGGCATATAACCTGAATTTATTACACGGTGACAATTATATAGTATTGAGACAAAGTTATCAATGTTAGTTTGTCAAATTCAAACCAGATAAATTTATTGTCTCATAAAACTTTCTTAATACTTAGTGACATGCCTATGTTTACCTTATATTTCTTAATATTGCGAAGCATGTAAACCTGACCAATGTGGACCAGTTACCTACGTGATTTGACTTTCAGTTTGTATCATTCTCAATTGTAAGGTATAACTAAAAGTTGATTCGCATGGCAGGAGAAGCATATATATAGAATACCCTTACTCTGTTGAAGCATCTAGTTTTTCTCCGTATGACTTTTGTGTAATTTCCTCATTATAAGCCATTTGGGCTTTTCTCTTCACTTTGCGCCCGTCGTTCGTCGTCCGTAAACTTTTACAAAAATCTACTGGGCCATATTTTACCAAACTTGGTCACATTCATTATTGGGATATCTAGTTTTAACTATGTGTCCGGTGATCCGGCCAACAAACCTAGATGTTCCCCATGGCTAAAATAGAACATATGGGTAAACTGTAGATGTTAGCTTATATCTCTGAAACCAAAGCATAAAAAGCAAATCTGAAATGGAGTAAAATTGATTATCAGGTCAAGATCTATCTGCTCTGAAATTTTCAGATGAATCGGACAACCAGTTTTTGGGTTGCTGCTCCTGAATTGGTAATTTTAAGGAAATTTTGCCGTTTTTGGTTATCATCTTGAATATAAATATAGATAAAGATAAACTATAAACAGTAATAATGTTCAGCAAAGTATTATCTACAAATAAGCCAAGCTGACCAAAATGGTTGGACCCCTTAACGAATTGTTGATCTTTATAGTAATTTTTTTACAAATTTTCTTAAATTTTTGTAATCTTTTACAAAAATTTTCTCCTCTGAAACTACTGGGCAAGATTAAGCATAACTTGGCCCAATCATAATTAGGGTATCTTGTTTAAAATATGTGTGCGTTAACTCATTCAACCAACTAAGATGGCCACTATGGCCAAAAATAGCATTTAGGGGGGAAATATAGATTTTGGCTTATATCTCTGAAACCAAAGCATTTAAAGCAAATCTGAAAAGTATTTTTTTTTGGTTCAAGTCGATATCCAACTGTCCTGAAATTTGCCCCTAAACTGGTATTTTTTTCATATAAATTTGGCCGTTTTTGGTTATTATCTTGAATACTATTCTAGAGAGAGATAAACTGTAAACAGCAATAATGTACAGCAAAGTAGGAACTTATAATAAGTAGACATAACCAAATTTTTTACAATTTTCGTTATTTTGGTAAATTTGTAAATTTTTCCAAATAATTTCCTCTGTATCGAAAGGGCGAATTTTAGTATAGATAGAGAAAATTGTCAGCAGCAAGAACGTTCAGTAAAGGAAGACCTACAAACCCATCACCAAAACACAAGTTTAAATGCACAAAGACCAAGGTGATCGTCACCTGCTCTTTAGAGCCTCTAGTGTTGTTACGTTTGTACCTTGACTTGTCTGCATATTCTAGTTATGATATTCGAATATCAATCAAGGACTTTTGTGTATATTCATCCTTGACTCTAACAAAACATGTGCAAAATAATGATGTTTTATTCTTACCGCTACGTTAAAAAACTGCAAACTTTCTAGTAGTTGACTTGAAATATAATTGTTAGAATGTCCTGTATATATTTACAACTGGCTAATTCAGTCATCTATCGTGTATGGATTTTAAATTAAAAGGTTAAATTATATTATGCCTTTGTCAATGAACATATGCATAAATATATGAGCCAAAATTTTTATGATTTAAACATTTGTTATTTATCATAATCAGTATCAGGATAGACTTTGGTTGATAGTTGTCTCGTTAGCTATCATACCACATCTTATTATATTCATTCTTATTCTCAGTCACATTTGCAGTGTTTTCCCTATTGTTTTTATTTAGTGAAAATATTTTAAAAAACACGTGATTTCATGCAGTCGATGCTGTTATGACTTCATCCGGAACGCTCAAAGCCAAATGTTTGAAATCCATGTATGTGAAATAATAGAATAAGTTAAAGGGCTATATAACCAAAGAGATCAACTTTTCTGAGGGAGTTTTTTTTTAAACATATTTTATTCATTAAGATATGAAAAGGATTGAGCAACAGGCACAGCCTATAAAAGCTCTCTCCATATTACATGTTCAAGGTATAATTCAATTATAACAACTGTATTTAAAATAATGCAAAATAGTGGAACATGCATGCTACTTATGAGCACACACAAGAAAATATATGTTTACAGTGTTACTTACTAAATGAAAATTATATTTAAGTATATATAGGTAATTAATTGAGGGAGTTGAAACCTCAGTTTCTATTTGTTACCTGAATTTTAAACGAATAATGTTAGAAACCTTTGTTTTTAATCATTCCAGTATTGAAATTTAGGTTGCTGATATTGTAATACCCTCGGGAACTGATTATTCACCATCTGAGGTATAAACACACTGCTGTTAAAAATTTACAGCTGTTAATTTGAATATCAAAATATACATGCGTGAATTCACCTTCCACAAAATTTATCTTTAAAATGCTACTTAATAGTTGCTTTGCATGCTCATGTAAAATTTATGAGAAAAGCAAGACATGTAAACACCAAAAGTTTTGGAAGAGGGTTTGTTTCTGCTACAATGTAACTGATAAATAGAAAGTTGAAAATTGGGCAGTTGAATTCATCCTGCTCGTCGTGGAGTTCAGTGTGAAGTTGTCCATCTGTGTCTGTATAAGTCCTTTTAGCATCAGTAGTATCCTTTATTTCAAATCTCAGGGAGATATGAGAATAAATACAATAACATCAATACAAAACAACGAAGAAAACTACAAACTGAAAAATCCAAATTGAATGGTAAAAATCAAAAGGTCGAACTAATGAAACGAACGGATCACACTGAGATAAGAGATGCAAAAACTGACTGAAATATGGGTTATGCAGTGATAGGACATCTATCTGAAAGTAAAAGTTTAACCAAGCTTTCTGCCTTTCTGATTGACTCATGGTTCATAAGAGTACAAATACAAATGACATATTAGAATACCGACTGTTTGTTGAAATATCAATCCTCACAACTGAACAAATATACTGTCAAACAAAATCTTCAGTCTATCTTTTATGAACGAATTACATAATTCTGTTCAATTTATTTTTAACGATTAGCACGTGGCAAAAGATCCCTCGATAATAATTTGAAAGTAATATAACTTAACATAGCAAAAGAACGGAGTGAAGTGCTATCAAATTGAAACCACTTTCTAACACAAACGATGCAAACGTCTAGGCGCGCACATGTTTTGATCATTTGTTGCTAGCATACGTTTATAAAGTTTACTGAAACCTTGACAAACTTTGCACTCGCTAAAAATGAGTTGAATGAAACGCATTTAATTTTAATCGAGTAATAAAACTGTTTAGTAACAATCAACATGTGCATGGATAATTGAAAGTTCAAACAGGGTCACACACTAATTAAACGATTTATTTGTTTTCACTTTACACCACTGGGTCGATGTCACTGCTGGTGGACGTTTCGTCCCCGAGGGTATCACCAGCCCAGTAGTCAGCACTTCGGTATTGACAGGAAGATCAATTATGAGGTCATTTTTATAAATTTCCTAAATATAAAACTGATGTTATATGTGGTATTCTCGTGGTGTTTTGTCTGTTGCTTGGTCCGTTTCGGTGTTGTGTCGTTGTTCTCCTCTTATATTTAATGCGTTTCCCTCGGTTTTAGTTTTTACCCCGATTTTGTTTTTTGTCCATGGATTTATGAGTTTTGAACAGCGGTATACTACTGTTGCCTTTATTTAGAATTTTCGAATAGTCAGGATTTACCTATCCCAAGAATAGATTACCTCAGCCGTATTTGGCACATTTTTTTGGAATTGTGGATCCTCAATGCTCTTCAACTTCGTACTTGTTTGGCTTAATAAATATTTTGATATGAGCGTCACTGATGAGTCTTATGTAGACGAAACGCGCATCTGGCGTACTAAATTATAATCCTGGTACCTTTGATAACTATTTACACCACTGGGTCGATGCCACAACTGGTGGACGTTTCGTCCTCGAGGGTATCACCAGCTCAGTAGTCAGCACTTCGGTATTGACAGGAATATCAATTATGAGGTCATTTTTATAAATTTCCTAAATATAAAACTTAGAATTTTCGAAAAACAAAGGATTTTCTTATCCCAGGAATAGATTACCTTAGCCGTATTTGGCACAACTGTTTGGAATTTTGGACCCTCAATGCTCTTCAACTTCGTACTTGTTTGGCTTTATAAATATTTTGATATGAGCGTCATTGATGAGTCTTATGTAGACGAAACGCGCGTCTGACGTACTAAATTATAATCCTGGTACCTTTGATAACTACTTACACCACTGGGTCAATGTCACTGCTGGTGGACGTTTCGTCCCCCAGTAGTCAGCACTTCGGTACTGACAGGAATATCAAATATGAGGTTATTTTTTTAATAAATTTCCTAAATATAAAACTTTGAATTTTTGAAAAATTAAGGATATTCTTATCCCAGGAAAAGATAACCTTAGACGTACTTGGCACAACTTTTTTGAATTTTGGATCCTTAATGCTCTTCAACTTCGTACTTATTTGTCTTCATAAATATTTTGATATGAGCGTCACTGATGAGTCTTATGTAGACGAACGCGCGTCTGGCGTACTAAATTATTATCCTGGTACCTTTGATAACTAGTGTAGCGTATAGCAAACGATAACAAACGCTACACTACGTTTACAAAATTTAGGCTACAAAGAAATGCACCCTAATAAATACAGGTACCGCTTGTGAAAAAATATATATAGATAGAATCGATTGAATACTTTATTCTCAAATGATTATTTATGGTGTGATATATAAATATATAAGTAGATGATAATTACATACTTATTTGTACATAGTTAGATAATAATTATAAAAATAGATGTTTATCATTTTTCATGAGAGTTTGTTTTCCCTCATTTGCTTTTTCCTTTGACAAATGAGACTGTAAAATTTCAGGCCCCTAACTTGCTTCCCAGTGTAACTAATGTTTAATATGACAGGTGATACTTAAAAAATATGTTTTGAATTTTAAAAAAGAAAACAAAAAGAAAAAAATAAATTAAGGATTTTCATGACATCATCATTAGTGTATGTTCCGATAAATTTAGTGTGTTCTTTACAACGTAAGAAATATTGTAACCCAAAATAAGAACTTCTATGATTCTTATTTTAAAAGAAAAAGCTCTGTTACATGAGATTGTGATGCTGATCTTTAAAAACATTCAACTATTGTATGATACAAATTCTACATATAATAAAGTTAAAGAAAAACAATCTACCTGTTGAGGCCATACGTTATACCTTTGATGTTACTCTTTTCAACTCAATTTATTCACCATTGGTAGAATAAAACCAACCGTTATTATAGAAGATTCGAAAAACATTAATGGTCTCTGGTGTGTCCAAAAATTAAAAATATTCCTTCGTTTATTTTCAAATGAAGTATTAAACCGTCCTCTCTGTAACTTGTTTTAAGTACAATAAATGATATGAGAGTGGTGCACATTCGATTAATCACTAATTGTTAAACTCATCATATATACCAGGACTAAATTTTGTATATACGCCAGACGCGCGTTTCGTCTACAAAAGACTCATCAGTGACGCTCGAATCCAAGAAATTAAAAAGGCCAAATAATCTACGAAATTGAAGAGCATTGAGGACCAAAATACCTAAACGTTTTGGTAAACACAGCTAAGGCAATATATGCCTGAGGTAGACAAGCCTTAGTATTTCAAAGATTCAAAATTTAGTAAACATTTAGTTTATAAATATGACCATATCAATAACTATTCATGTCAGCACAAATTATGCCGACTAATGAGCTGGTGATACCCTCGGGGAAATCAATCCCCACCAGCAGTGACATCGACCCAGTGTTAGTAAATAAACTCATCATAGTTACCAGGACTAAATTTAGCATATTCGCCAGACGCGCGTTAAAGTTTAAAATTAAGTACGAAGTTAAAGAGCATTGAGAATCAAAATTCCTAAAAGTGTTGCCAAATACAGATAAGGCATTAATGATCAAGAATAGAAACGTTATTTAGATAGCATTATCTAATCAAAAACGATCAAAGTGATTAACAAGACATTCTGAAGAAATATATAATCAGTTTAGACATGTTTAAGAAGTAGACTGCATTTAAAATGTTAACAAACGATTTTCCTGAAGAGAAAGTTTAAAATTAATAAACCATCAGCAATAAATAATTGTTTAGACCAGTTTTCTGTAACCACCAAAATCTCATATATACAGCCTGGCAGACATGGTACTGAAACAACATGAAACTGTTAATACCTTATGTAAATATCATGCATACTCAACAAAAATCCAAATTTTGATCATCAAAATGGTTGCCATTGCAACCTCGTAGTCCCCTTTGAGGAGATATTTTTCGCTGAAAATATTGAATGTTTGGAGGTTTTATGATGTTGACAGAATCTTTTATAGCTTTACAGGCAATACAATGACCACAAACTACTGAAGGAATTATATTTATTGAACAAAATTGTATGTTACCTAAATCAGGTCTAGTTGTAAAGATTGTTTTTTCAACTACACAAAAAACATGTACATTTGTACTTGTGGATATTTGATACCCATTTTTAAGCATTTTGTTCAAGCCTGATATACGAAAAGCAGAGGCCTTGTGTCAAAAATACTATTTATGATATCCAAAAATGCAAAAGAGTCAACGGGGTCTGACTAAACAAAGTTTTCAGACATTCTCAAAAATTGTCTACTTCAAAGGAAGATAATTACAGAAACCCATAATAAATTGATTTTTTTAGAGATTAAAAATCTTTTTTTATATACATATCTAACATTTTGATACATTGCTGTATATGTTTGTTTGTTCGTTAGTTTGTTTGTTTGTCTATTTTTTTAATATTACACAATTTTCTTTTCTATATCCAATTAACTGTTGTGTACATTACGTTTTTCACTGAAATTTACCATTGATGTGTATTTTCTGGAATTTGCCGACTATCACCGGAATGCCATGCGATAACGTTACGGAAAGGCATGTGATAATTTTTGAAGCATGTCATAAATATTTCATACCATATTTTATGCTATGTCATACGGTAAAATCATATGTTATTTATACTAAGTATATGATAAGAGTCTATAGCAGACGAAACAATAATCAGTTAAACGTATTTATATTAAACACCTCTTAAACAAACTTTGCATGAAAAGAATTAATGATGATCAAACTAATGTTAAAAACGAAAACATTTTAAGGATATTTCTAGAAAAATATGGGATATATGTTCAGTTGATACATTTGTACATATGCGATTCGGATTATTTATAAATAATTATTTACCGTCAATTCAACTAATATGTATATGAACTATAGAAACCTCGCAGATAGACAAATATGAAATACAAACCTAATTATTTTAAACACACAGTCAAAGAATTATGATACAGTGAATTTTCCTTTTTGGACATTTAACATAGCATCTGATATCTATTTTTCGAATTGTCTTAAAATACTTCAAAGTTAAACATGCTTTATGAATCAAATACAATTCTTATCGTAATAGGCTTTTCAGTAAACCCACTCACATTTTGAATATATAACCAAGTGAAAGCATACGGCTGTAGAATGCTTCAAAACATTAACGTTTACTTTATGACGGGAGAACAGCCGCCCTGCGGGTAACAATTTAAATGATTGTAAATTGTAGTTCACAAAAAGAAGAATTACCTGTTTTAAGGATTGCTTGGACGATTCATGACAAACAAATTTAAGATTATTGACCTCATTTGGTACATTGATACAAATCTACAAATTTGTTTCTTGCTTATGTTTTATAGATACATGTATTAATATGAGTGAATAACCAAAAAGCTATACTCTTAACATTATTCTAGAAGCACTCCTGAAAGTTAGCTACTAGACTTGCTGAATCAAATGTTCTCCCAAAACCAAACCTCAACCATAAGGGTGCAATCTAATAAAACAACTTAAGTCAAAAAGACATTCAAACCAAACAATTCCAGAAGTGTTAGGTAAAACTCAAGATATATATTGAAATATCCTAATAGAATAGAAAGATACGACAATCCACACAAATATAATTCCGATATTTGTCGCCGTTTATTCTGATCATATATATTTGGACCTCTATCTACAAGCACTGGTGTCTCATTGAAAATCCCATTTCTTCAAAGGGGATTTTCCATTACTTGATGTAATGGCTTATCAAAAAAAACTCAAAGACAAACTTATTTCTTCTAAAGATAATAAAAGAGAATTATAGAATAGAGTTTAAAAATAATGTGGAGAAACACTTGTAAATTCAGTACATTAATAAACGGATAAAACATATAACAAACATATATAATCATTAAACAGAATAGTATTCATGTCTTACTTGTTGAACTTGCAAGCAGAAATATGCTGATAAAACGGACACAAAAGTAGTCACCAGTCTAACGATTTGCCGGTCATTTTACATCAAAGGAAGAATATTACCAGTCACGAGACATCTTTAAGAAGAGGACATTATTTTTTCAATATCACATTTTGAAGAAAATAGATTGACCTTTATATAGAAAACACAATAAAGAGAGAAAAAACAGATATGTTGAATGAACCAGCTATGCACACTTTTTAAAATCCATGTAGTGAATGATAGACATGCCATATCGTTTCATCAAAAACCTTATGAATAATCTCTAATTTCATACAATTTATCAGCAAATCTACACTGTGCAGTAATGTATCCATATACGAAGTATACGATGATATGCACACATGTCTTATCATCATCAACTTTGATATAACTATCTAGCAAAACATTGCGTGAATATATCAGATAAAACAACTGTTTTATAAACTGACAAGTGTGCTAAATCTACGTTCTTAGCCATTTACATATATAATTGTGAATACGAGTTTGAAATATTTTGATTTTGTGGATAACTAAGCCCTTGATCAGTGCCGCCAACAAAGTTGTACTGGTGAGCTTTATAATGCAGTCTGGTCGTATCCATCACAGGCAGTATATAAGTTGATTGAACTTGATTTCCAGGTCCATTAACATTCATTTCAAGTTGTAAGGGGCTCATAACAACAACAAACTGTTGAACATAAATGAAAAATTGTTAGATTTTCAATTTATAAAAGATAAAGGGAAAGAGATATTTTTTAAAAATTCGATAACACGCGATTTACGTTTGAGTGTTTTTGCTTTAAAATATTTGTGAGTGTTTTGCTTTGTGAATTATTTTGTGCATTAAAAATTTGTTTTGTAAACTTGAATATAGATATGAGTATAAACGACCAATAAAAAAAATGATACATCCAGAAATAATTAATCTGGTAGAGCATTTTTGTAAACGAAAAGAAGGTACAGAAATATGTTCTTCTGAACACTTCTAAGTAAACTGTAAAAGGGAGGCGTCATTAAATCTTATGTGGTGTGTATTCAGTGAAAAGTTTGGACAGCTATAAAACTATATTCAATCCACCGTTTTCTACATTGAAAAATGCATGTACTAAGTCAGGAATATGATAGTTGTGATTCATTTGTTTGATGTGTTTGAGCTTTTAATTTTGCCATTTATTAAGGACTTTCCGATTGAATTTTCCTCGGAGTTCAGTTTTGTTTTGTGATGTTATTTTACTTTACTTTGTCCGTTATGAAATAACTGTTTCACAAATGATTTCGGATATGTTCCTAACGTAGTAACTACAATCCCCTTACCTTTCATGAATATGACCTACCGAATTAGACTATTCACCGAATTGTTATCAAATAAGCAACACGACGGGTGCCACATGTGGATCAGGATCTGCTTACCATTCTGGAGCACCTGAGATCACCACTAGTATTTTGTGGGTTTCATGTTGCTTATTCTATGTTGTATCATGTGTACTATTGTTTTTCTGCTTGTCTTTTTTTTCATTTTTAGCCATGGCGTTGTCAGTTTATTTTCGATTCATGAGTTTGACTGTCTGGTATCGTTCGTCCCCCTTTTACTAGATGCAGCTGTATCTGATCGTAAAAATATCCGTGTGTTAGGTGATTAGTACTTTCAAAAGATCTGTAAAGGGTAGTTAGATGTCCTACTGAAAAAAATATGTATGCACCTAACCAGACACTCTCTGTATTTATTCCAGTTAAATAGAGTATATTAGTTTAACATATTGCATTTACTCAAATAAAATGAATTAGACACAAGTAAACCATACTTATGGAATCCGTTTCCAATAACAATAAATTACACTACAACTTTTTGATTAGCATGTACTTATTCAGAACATACAATACTTTAAGAGTCCATCAATTGAAAAAATATGACACATAAACAATGTAACAATTGATAATGAAGATGATGACGACGTGTATCTCTCAGTAATTATACCAATTTACTCTTCAAGATCAGTCAACATTTTAAATTCTATATGACGGTTATGTATGCTCTTGTACATTTACTTGTTGCTACTTGGAGTTTAAAAGCCAACACTAACAGTTGTATTCTTTCATTTCACATGTATTAACCAGATCTTGATTAGACACCTCAAGCTATGCATGGGTCTTTCATTACTTTTGGTGAAGATCATATAATAAGAAACAATTCTATAGAATGTTATGTTTAGAAGCTTTTGAATATTTAAAACCTTCCATCAAGAGGGGAAGAGTTGTCTTATAGCATGATTTTTTATCGCCTTTTTTTAATTTCTCTTCCTATTTCATATAAACATTTTCATATATTAGCCGCGTAAATATAAACTATACAATACAATACAATACAGATATCCTCTTATACTTTGACTACATGCTTATATACCTGCTGACTTTCTGATCCCCAAGGCGAAAAACAACAACAATAGGACGCTGATATAACTGCAACTATTGCTACACAAGCAGATAAAGAGGTTATGGAATATGTTAAAATATGCCATGTTCTATACTCTTGAGGAGTTTGCTGAAATATATAGTGAAAACGTGTGTAAAGTTTAATAATACTTAAACACTTTTTATATAACATATTGGTAAAAAAGGTATATTTTTTTAAATCGTTAAAAAGGGATTTCATACTTATTTTACTAAAAGCATAAATCAATATCTGACTTAATTTTAATTTTCACTTTTGTCTATAATTGTAACACATCCTAATTCAATAAAAGACCGTAGGAATTCGAAAGCATTTAAGATTGACATTAGATGTATAATGTGGTAATTATCAGTCCTTGTTTTAGTATTTCTTCGAGCGATATTTTTCATTCAGTTCAACACATAAATTAAACAGACATTGTTCGGTGTGAGCCAAGGCTCCGTGTTGAAGGCCGTACTTTAACCTATTATGGTTTACTTTTTAAATTGTTATTTGGATGGAGAGTTTTC
Organism: Mytilus trossulus; assembly: GCF_036588685.1. NCBI lineage: Eukaryota > Metazoa > Mollusca > Bivalvia > Mytilida > Mytilidae > Mytilus > Mytilus trossulus. Next base: position 13,202,025 of record NC_086378.1, on the reverse strand, counting down.
TCATTGGCACTCACACCACAGCTTCCTATATCTATTCAACAAAAAAACGACATCTTGTTTCTGCATTGTATGTTTGAGCTGATTGAGGTCACTATTTTCTTGTTGTATTAATTGGTATATTCTTACATGCTTGAACGTTATTTAGCATTATGTCACTGATAAAAATAGTAAAGCGAATAAAAATATATGTCATATCCCTTAGTTGGTTCCAGTATTTCCTAATGTAGAAAACGTTTAAATTAACCTGTTTTTTTGGAAAGCTTAGACCTCTAATCTTTATAACAGTCGCATATAACTCCATTTTATTGATAAAAAAGCGTGACAAGCATTTTTGTTAAAAATTTGTGCATAGAAATTCATGAAACAGTCTATTTTGTATTATATTCTCAACTCACAATTCAACAAAATCAATAAAGACTAACACATATTAAATACATAAAAACACTCTAAAATAACCGAAAGAAACGTTAGAAATTATGAAAGATCAAACTTTAAAAAAAAGACATCTTGGGTCTGCATTGTATGTTTGAAGCTGATTCAGGTCACTATTGTTGTATTAATTGGTATATTCTTGCATGCTTTCCAAGTGGAAACAAGCACGTCATATGAAAGCTTAACTACTTGAACGTAATTTAGCATTATGTCATTGATAAAAATGGTAAAAAGTTAATTAACTAAAATACTGCGCTCTTAGGAAAATTCTAAAAAAACAGTTCCTTATCAAATTGTAAAATCCAAAGCTTAAACACACCAAAACGAATCAAAATTTATGTCAAATCCCTTAGTTGGTTCCAGTATTTCCTCATGTAGTAAACGTTGAATAAACCTGGTTTTTCGGGTAGCTAAGACCTCTAATCTTTATGACAGTCGCATAGAACTCCATTTTATTGATAAGAAAGCGTGACATACATTATTGTAAAAAAAATGTAAACAGAAACACATGAAACAGTCTATTTTTTTGTCATACTCTCAACTAACGAGATAAAAAAATCAAGAAAGACTTACAAATATTAAAAACATATATACACCTTAATAAAAAAAAAAAAACGTAAGAAAATATGAAAAAAAAAACTTAAAAAAAGTGGCAATAGTGAAATAACGGAATGATTTATGAATACCGAGCAACACCAAAAGGATACTAACGCAGTTAAAGTAAACCGTAAATTTAAATTTAAATAACAATTCAACACGTAATTTCGTATGCTTATAATGTGCTCAGTAAAAAATATATCGATATTCGATATAAGACTATTATCGACCAGAAAATATACAACCTTTCTGTTCGGGATAGACTTCATGTTCAAGACCGTACTATGACCTATAAGGTTTAGCTAGGTCAAAGGCACTAACAAATAACGCACCCATGACCACAATATCAATCAAGTCATACCATATATCTTGCAAGTATTTGTCTAAATAACATTTCAGACATTCAATTTTCCATTGCTTTATTTGAATAACGCTATGATCAGGTAATAACTGTGAATGTCTTAAAAAGGTTTAAGATAAAGTGTTTTGAGTGTACTCCTATTTATTTGTATTGTAGTCCTGTATTATTATGTTGTCATCTCAATGTTATATTTAACTTTGCCATTAAAGTGCGAGGTTTGGCAACCCACCACTTTTATTCCCCTTTAAAAGTGTCCTGTACCAAGTCAGGAAGATGGCCATTGTTATATTATTGTTCGTTTATGTGTGTGTTGCATTTTAACGTTGAGTCGTTTGTGTTTTCTCTTATTTTTGAGATATTGAGATCAGACGTGGCACGGTACTTGTCTATCCCAAATTCATGTATTTGGTTTTCATGTTATATTTGTTATTCTCGTGGTGTTTTGTCTGATGCTTGGTCCGTTTCTGTGTGTGTTACGTTTCGGTGTTATGTCGTTGTTATCCTCTTATATTTAGTGCGTTTCCCTCGGTTTTAGTTTGATACCCCGATTTAGTTTTTTGTCCATGGATTTATGAGTTTTTAACAGCGGTATACTACTGCCTTTATTTGAGTAATGACATTGCAATATAGAATTCGATCAAACTACTACTTACAGCTTCCCCAGCAGTGAGTGTGAAACTAAATATAATCGGGGAAAACAGTGCTGCTCCAATTATACTGCACACCATAAAACCAATTTTCTGGAGTGAAAAAAAAAATCTATAAGAAATGTATATCAAGTATTCATTCTATATTTTTTTACACCAGTTTTGTTGGTTTTGTGTTTTTCTAGCGTCGTATACCGTTGGCCATGATTTTGATAGTCATTCGATTGAATGTTTTTGATTGTTTATTTGAGTTTATTTTCTGTACAAATGTATTCTCCTTTATAGTAGTATACATCTATTTAAATACAATTAACGATTAAAATGTGCGACACGCATCAACATATACATGTACAAAAAACGAAATACCGCATTTATCTTTTTTTTCAACCAGGATGTCACGCCATACACTGTACATCAAGATTAATGAAACTGTGACAAATATTTATAACTGGTTACGATCTTAATCAATCTTCAAAATCCACTGGATCACTAAACTATACTTTGAGTATTCAAAAGTCTGTTTTTATCTTCATTGTTGTGTCACTGGGACTGCCTTGTTGTGAGTTTTTAATGAAAAACATTCTTATGTTGATACAACATTTCATTATCTTTACCTTGCATTTAAAACCTGGTTCTGTATTCTTTGACATGCTCAGAGGTAGGCATCCAGTTATGACAAACTATAATAATTAGTAAATTGAAAAAAATCAGTTATGACATATGTCACTGTGTTATAACTTAAATATAACATGTTGGTCATACACTGCTTTTAAACGATGATGTGATCTTTTTCTATACAATGCTATACTTAAGTAAAAACGACACGTTATTGGGATGGGTTGTATATATGTTGGTATATTCATTTTAAAAATATCTTATTTATTAATATCAAACAAAAAGTGAAAAAAGTATATAGTTTAATTTTTTTTATGAATTTCGTTTATCTGTTTGTCTGCTTTTCTGCTTTCCATAAAAAGCAATATGTATGGCAGTTTGCCATACAACATTGAATATCACCACTTGTAGATTTCAAAAATGAACAGTCTATTCCCGCTAGAAGGCCGCAAAGTGGTCAGGCATTAATATATGTTGCAATAACTCGTTTCCCAATCCAATATAAAACTATATGTTTCAACTAAAATATCCATAAACCACATGAAGATCAGGAATGTATTCAGAAATTTAAAACTTACAACATGTGTTTGCCAGATTTTTACCAGGATCATTAAACAAGTACAAATACAACTGCAGTCTTCCATTGAACTAATGGTAGTAATACAAAATTAAATTATAGTCCAAAATATAGTTAATTCATAAAATGCGTATTTTTTTCTAGAGTAAATCCGCAAAGGGAGAGTTTAGTACAATTAATAAAATCAAAAATTATACTTTATCAAACAACGGAAGTAATGGAAAATAGCTGTCATAAACCTGAGTTAGAAAAAACGTTGTTATCGAAGTAAATAGTGCTTTAAACTTGGTTGTATATCCATCCAAACCTCCTCCTCCTTGATTGACAGTTGTAAATCGTTCCAATATATTGACAAAATAAGGTTGTCAAATATACAGACAAACATGTCAATAATTGTTACGTTACAGACAAAGATGGCATCGTAAAAGGAGGTGTAGTAAGACGACAACAACACACAATTTTTGTACCCATATTGTGACTTTTGTTTTATTGTGTCTGTTTATTTAACGCATCAATGTCAATATATCGGAATTTGATGAGACTGTCATTAAAGTGAGAGGGTTAGCGCTGTAGAACCAGGTTTAATCCACCATTTTCTATATTTTCTCTTAGTTCTTAATTTTTGTGATTTTACTTTTTATTGTAATTAAGAGTTTAAACAGTATAGAGCATACTTACACTTTCTCTATCAAGCATAAGTTTAGCAAAGAGTGATTTCAACGGTAACAAATGAAAACAATTATTATACTATTTTTACTGTTTTCACTCTTTTCATTCTCTTACAAAATAAAGCATACTTACCCATCCAGAGCATATAATTATTGGTAAGGTAACTACGATGTCAAAAGCCATCCCTATCAATTCAACTATGCTCATGATTACTAATATTGCGCCGAAACCAATTTGTATACAACCCAATATTTTAAATGTCTTCACATTAACTATTTGTTGAGGTGCTAGATTCTCTGTTGTTTGCATAATCACAGCAGTTTTCTCAGGATTGTTAGTTGTTGTTTGCATTTCTCTAAATATATGAATAAAAAAAACATTGTACTATCGAGAGTTATCAGATTACATGTCAAAGTCAGGTGTATTGAGATTTCAATCACATTGAATAAAGTAATTACAATAAAGACTAGGTAGCCTTTTCAACACTTAAATACAAATGTATTGTATAACAGTTGTTTGATAAAGGCAACAGTAGTATACCGCTGTTCAAAACTCGTAAATCGATGGACAAAAAACAAAATCGGGGTAACAAACTACATTTTAAAACTGAGGGAAAGGCATTAAATATAAGAAGAGAACAACGTCACAACATTAACATGTAACACACACAGAAACGGACCAAACATTAGACAAAATCCGATGAGACAAATTCATGAATTTGGGATAGAAAAGTAACGTGACACGTCTAATAGTAATGTGAATTCACACTTGAATATAAGAAAAAACAAACGACACAACAGAAACACAACGTTAAAATGTAACACACACAGAAACGAACTATAATATTACAATGGCCATACCGCTACAATACAACTTTTACTTTTAAGTAACTTATCAAACTGCGAGATCTAAATAATCTATTAGATGAAGGCATTCTTATATTTGACTCTTTAAAAAATCAAGCGTTTTAGTCAAATTCAAATACACATATTTTCACTTTATTTGTTGGTTACTATATGGTTCATCCATTCTCTATATTATTTATTTTTCTAATCAGCCCACAGTTATTCTTTCGACTTTTCCAACCCGTCATTCTCTACACATTAGTTTTTGTTTCTAGTTTTTCTCTACGCTTTATATTTTGAACAATTATTCTCTATTCTGTACACCCCATCCAGTCTTTCATATAAAAAAAAGGTTATCAGGAACCGCCAACAGTTTGAAACATTTAATTTTTTTTTCATACAAAATTATTGGTTTCTTACAAATTATGTTTATTATATACTTGTATGTAGTAATTAATTTAATATCTGTATGTGGAAACGATAGGTGTACTTACAGTATAAGATCTTCTATATCACGAACAGTGACGATATATAAGCGTTGTTATCTACGGAATGACATAACAAAAAGAATTACAACCCGTAAAGTATAATTCTTTGATAAGATTGAATATATATGTACTGAATTAATTACACAATGACAAATATATAACATTAAGACAAGGAAAATAGCGGTACCTTATCAAGTGTAAACCAATAAGATTTGTTAAGTATTGAAATTTTGAAAATTTATTGTCTATTGATTTTTTTATCTCAATTTATTGAACTACGTTTAAACGTTAACTTATTGTTGTAGTTTTACCTGCATTTTATTTTTCTTTAAATGAAGTACGATACTGGTTCGTTTAGATTAGTTGCTGTATTGATTTAACCTTCACCGTGCCCTGTGCCAAATTATGACATTTTGACAAAGTGTGTATATGCATGACAGAAGAGGGGTTAATAGAAGGGGTGACCTACGCTGTCGATGGACTTAGTTTTGCTCCCATTGCAAATTGTTTTATTGCCCCAGGCCTTGTTTGTTACATTAATTGTTTGATTTATCTTTTCATAAACAATTAACATCATTAAATCCTAAAATCGCAAAAATACTGAACTATGAGGAGGAAAATTTGATTTTTTTACTAACAGCAAACTTCCTAATAACTAACATATACTATAAAGATATGCAAGCTTAGCTATAACTTTTTCAATGTGTACACAATCGAAATGCCAGACTTCCCTTATCGATTTACACTAACCTAGTTTTGGGGGTATCAATGATGTTACATTAATATGTGTTAGCAGGTTTCATAACTAGACTTTACACTAACAGCACAACTTTAACTTAATATTAACTCTAGATGGGGGAAAAAGACAACAAAAGGCAATATGTAAAGAAACAGTTCGTGACGAACCATTTTGAGACACCGTCCATTAAGAATGAGTCTCCTTTTACAAAATATGTTTGTATTTTATCATGAGAGAAATACATAAATCCTAATGTATCCGGTGATATCTTATTACGTAAAAGATGACATTTGTAAAACAAAATATGTTTTCCTATATACCTTTGACTATGTTGTTACGAGTCAACGCTTCAAAGAGCTTTTTGTTATGATATCTGTTGCATTAAATACAAAACTTTTTCGAAATCTATCGAAAGATCGTATTTCTTTCTATATACTATCAACACAAGTGCTGATTTGCGTTGATTTGATGTTCAATAACTATAATCGTAAAAATAAACGTATCTTGCTATCAAGATTTAATTTAACATGAATGAAAGGATTGAAATCCAACGGGGTCAAAATTCAAAAATATCACTGCGATTTTACTAGAAACCATCATTTTGCCTACAATATTCCAGAATACTATTGATTTTTGCAGAAAGATTTGTATGTTTATAATATGTACTTGTTAAGATTCGATCGGCTATTAAGATACGGCCGCATATTTTATTTGACCCTTTTTGTCACACTAAAAACGAGTCACTCTTGTAATACTGTGATGCTATTAATCGAACATTTTCTCTTTTCATTCATTCATTTAAGCCAAGACAGTACGTGGCTACATAACGTCCTGCAATATCGAACGTTTCAACGACTTATGTTTGCATTGTTTTGCATTGTTTAACCACTTTTGGTCAACAATGAAAACATTATATATTTATCATTGATTGTTTTAGTTCCCTTTTGAAATAATCATAATTCAATTTTATAATTTTAATTCGTGTTATTGCAAGAACATCAAACAGTCCTGAGCTAATTTTTCTATGACTTTGATAAGTGGTATTATATACAATAGTCTAGTATTCAACCACATTTGTTTGGGCAATTTCAGACAAGGTTGCATTAGTTTGTTTTTGCAGAGTGAACTCATTTGTACCTAATAAATGTTTACTAAGCTTGGTTTACTGGTTAAAACGAAAGGTTAAATTGTAGAAAAATAATCACTATTACTTGCCCTACTCACAATTTCTATTATCCTATGTGTTAACGACCAATAGTATTTTAAATAGTTATTAAAGGTACCAGGATTATAAGTTGAACGCCAGATGCGCGTTCCGTCTACGTAAGACTCAACAGTGACGCTCGTATCAAAATACGTATACAGCCAAATCATTCAGAAAGCTTTATAAACTACCTGTCTTTAAATGAAAATGATCTTTTTATGTTTTTAAAATATTGCAGGTATTCATTTACTGACTTGCATAACATTATATATATAAAAGCTAAATAAGAGTTTTTAGTATTTTTAACCCTATTCACTAATGCATAAGTAGTCCTTTTGAAAGGAACCATCTACACACTCTTTACCTGCCACTCCGACAGGTCGCATATATCGATAATGACGCATGTTTTTATGTGTTTGCCCTGGAGAGTTCTTGGTATTTAGACCATACCACTGGTTATCTGCCTGATGTCGCCTCTGGTCAATAACAGATACAATGCAAACCAAAATAACGAAACTAAATCAACATGAGTCCTTGTGTTGACTGCAGTCGTCACCGGAGGGACTCCATAATAAACCCATTATCGTGTTTTCATTCACTGGTATTGCATTTTAAATTGAGTTCAAAAATACATATAATTCAGGAATATAAATCTAATGCAAGCGATAGCTATGGTCTAGTCAGTTATTCACAAGTATTCGTAAGAAAAATCAAAACCATCAAACTATAAGTATTTCATCCCCGTCAGCTTTTAAATATGTTCAAGTTCTAACATATGTCGTCATTGATCTTTTGAACTCAGTTTGGAATTAAAATACTTACTGCTATAATTTTTGTGTTTTAGTTAATAATTTTTTTATACACTTTTATCCAATCATTTATTGACTAAAGTAAAACCAACATTAGTATACCGGTGTTCCTAACTTGGTACAGGACATTTTAACAAAAAAAAATGTTGAGTGAACCTGGTTGAATCGCTATCCAGACTTCTCTCTGATATGACAATATTATCCATACTGCTTAGGGTGCTATAAACAGTTTCGTATAAAAACTAGGGGTTATTCCCGACTAAAAATAGACTTGATGGGAAGTCCCTTTTTATCAACATAATTGGTAAAAAAAGTATCATGTTATTTATATTTGATTGTAAAAATAAGTTAATTAGCTTCAATTAAAACAGGTTGAATGATTAAAATAATTTTTAAAAATTAGATTAAATACACATGTTTTAAGGGGAGACAAACTGTAAACATCCTGTTTTTTTGGCAGTGAAAAGTGCAAAACTTATTTGCACCCACTGTAGCTCTTTTCGGAGCAGGCGAACGTAGCCTGAAGCATAAATCTTTAGAAAGACCAGGTAAAGACCTATGAAATTCATACAGTTTTGAATATAAAAAATGTGCATGTATCATGTTTGCATGGGTGTGCACATGGCCTGATTTCATTTTTTTATGCATAGATTAGGCAATGTTTTCCTCATTTTCTCTGGATAAAACTTTTTGATACTATTAAAAGTACAATTTATTTTTATTTCATAATAAACTAGAGAAAATTCTGATTCTAATGATATCTAGTTTTATACAAGTATCTTCATTAACATTAACACCACTAAGGGTCAATTATAGATGGTCCCTCAAAATATGACGTCATAGAAAAAAACTGTTGATTGCACCCTTATGTAACACCTTCAACTGAAAGAAATACTATAAAAATAAACACTTACAGTACAAAAAAATATCTACATTAATGACATAACAGTACATAACAGCATGTAAACCAAAGTATAACAACGGATACTTCTAATGAATTTACGACAGTACATCAGAACACCACAAACGAATTATAAACTGTGCGTCTCAGCTACACGTATGCATCAAGGTAAAAAAAAGTATTCGTTTATATTATAACAGATACGTTTCTAAAACATAAAAATACATGTTTTATTTTGGACGCGTACAAGAACTTATAAAAATATATTGTGTAATGATTTAATTCAATGATTATGATTATAAAAAGCAAAAATTGTCAGATGGAAACTAAATTCGGTTGAATGATCACAGGTTTTTAAAAAAAAATACAGAAAATTTGATAGGAATTAACACCTTTTTTACAAAATACTAAACAAAATTTAAAAAGCTGTTTATAATGTGCATTATGCTAATCAAGTTATGTTCATGATGTAAAACATGGGTTGCTGTTATTGTTTTTTTGTTGTTTTTTTAAATCTAAAAAAAAAAACATTTAAACATTTTGTTGACGTCTCAAATCAATGCCTTAGATGAAAAAACCACAGAGTAAATTGCGAACCTTTCAGTTTTCAGTTTACTGTATTGTATTTGAATTTCACTTTACTGTATGAGGCAAATGAAAGGATAATGTATACATTCTACCGATTTCTTATGGGGCCGAACCGAAGAAACTACCTGTATGATTTTTAAAAACAAATTGATGGCTAACATTGTCTTTACCTTTAAATGAGAGGTTTGAAATCTGTTTTTTGAAATTGTCGTTTTTTGTAAATTTTGTAAAAGAAAAATTCGCCCAATGACGACATTGGAGCAAAAATATTTTTTTGGTAAACGGATTTAAAAGTAAGAGTTCTTTCGATATTACCATCTTCAATATTGGTCGTATATATTGAAAACTGCATGTTGAACTCGTAAAACAAGTCGTGTATCGTTTCTGTTGACTAGTATATATGTTCGCGGCAATAAGTGGCATTAAGCTTAAATCCTAGGCAATAAGCTAACGCCTAGGCATTAAGTCTAATGCCTAAATGATGTAACGCATTAGTCTTAAATCCTAGGATTTAAGCTTAAATCCTGAAAAATATATCCAATAAAATGGTATGAGCAAAAAATCATATCTTAATTTTGACTTTTTAACCAGCTTGACCAGTGAAGTGTAAATATTTTCAAATAATTATTTTAAGGATGATATAGAATCTCCGCTTTTTTATGGGATACAATCACTTTTTCAAATCTTTCTTTATTTTTTGTACTTCCTCAAAGAAGTACGAGTTAATTCTGTTTAAATAAGAAAAGTACTAAAATTTGAAGATTTGTCAGATAAACGTATATTAATATTAGGAATATAATTAAGAAAATACTTTATTTCAAGAAAAATCACTAAAAACACCTAAATTCTAAAATTTTACTTATTGCCTAAAATCATGTTCGGCAACAGGATGAATAATTATCACCAAATTTCAGGTAATAATCTTAATGCCTGGAAATTTCAGGCAATAACTTAATGCCAAGGCGTTATCATATTGCCTAGGATTTAAGCTTAATGCCTAATTTCACTTATTGCTGCTAACATATATACATGAACAGAGGCAATATTAAATGACTTCTTACCATAAAAGGAAAATGATATCATTATAATGCTCCTGCACACACAATATTGCATGTCGAAATACTATAAATAGGGATATTCTATTGGTGGCTTTTATATGTTGTGGTTTGGTTTTTGTTGTTGAATTTCTGTCTTTGCATACATCTGCTTCTCCTTTTCATTTTTTCACACTTATTTTTCTTTTATTTTAATTTTGTATGTCAATTTTTGTTTTACCACATTCTATCATTTGTTTTTTAAACGGATCCTTTCAGATTTAACAATTTTAATACTACAACTAGTCTGGTTGACATGTTTTTATTATTTTTATAATCAACCAACTACTGGACTATTATCTGAAAAAGAAATTTTAAAACAAATAAAAAATTAGTGCAGAAAAAAATACAAAATTCACTTTCTTTTTTTTAACAAGTTAAGTTATCGAACTGTAAAATGTAATGAAGAAAATTGAAATTATTTGTATTTAATATTTTTTTATGGAATACCAATTTTTTATGTGTGATATATTTGCTTGCCGTATCATCATTTGCATTTCAAATACTTGAAAAAGCTCAGCCATTGAAGGTATTAAAAATGCCTGCCCCTCTCATTATGTTTGTTGTAAAACATGAAAAACAGCTACCTCTGAATGTTATCATAATTGTTTTTAATCAGTTGTAAATAAAAATGCATGAAGTCTTTCTACAAGTTCAACATGTCCAACAGCTTATTGCTAAAGTTCCAAGTTAAGCTGAAGTCAATTAAAACGGATATTCTGCTGTGGGGTTAGGTTCCTTTTTATAACGCAATTGTGTGTTTCGAAGACTTTTGTTTAACCCGGTGTTAGGTGATGTCTTAAACTCTCAGTTATAAGTAAGTCTTGTGCAGTGTCTATTATAAAAAAGAAGAAAAAGGTATGATTACCAATTAGACAACTATCCACAAAAGGCCAAAATGACATACATTAACAACTACAAGTCACCGTACAGCCTTCAACAATGAGCAAGGCCCATACCGCATAGTCAGATATAAAAGGCCCCGATAAGACAGAAAAAAAACAATTAAAACGAGAAAATTAACGGCCTTATTTATGTAAAAAAAATGAATAAAAAACAAATATGTAACGTATAAACAAACGACAACCACTGAATTTACAGGCTCCTGACTTGGGACAGGCACACACATAAATAATGTGGCGGGGTTAAACATGTTAGCGGAATCTCGACCCTTCCCCTAACATGTGACAGTGGTATAACAGTACTAAATAAGAACAAACTATAAAAATCAGTTGCAAAAGGCTTAACTCATCAGATGTTAATGCATTTATTTGACAATGAGGTGAATAGCAATAGTTTCAAAACTGTTTCGGTGCTTTGGTGTGCAATGATTGTAAGATATTCGTGGTATTGGCCCCTTCTTTACCACATTCATGAGTTATAAGTTCGTTTTCAGTAAATGAAATTTTACTTAATATTTAAAAGGGATCATGATCGATGAGTTCGATTCTTTTGGTTGTTAATAGTTTTTGCGCTTAAATGTATTTGACAATAATCATTAACTTTCCTTGGATTTTTACTTACATGTAGGTCAAAATATTAATAAAAACAAGGAAGGCAAAAGACATGTGCATTGCTATAGCGTATTGTCATTTGTAATCATTATTATTAAAGGAGATCTGGTGTGTTCATTGTTTAGACACTAACCATAACAACACAATATTTAAAACATGTGACAAGAATTATTTAAACTTCTTCGTTTTATTTGATCGTTTAATTTTTCTTTAATTTTAAATTTGAAAGTATCAATGAAATCAATGAATAAAAGATTTGATAACTTGAGAAATAAATCCTGTTTTAGTGTCAGTCATGCATAGTACGGAATTCGTACGCTCAGTCCAGAAAGTACAAGCACATTGGAAACCTTACATCTCAAATAGACAATCAAAACATATCCGAGAGACTTCCAATAAAAATAATCAATAGTTCTATAAAAGATATTGCATTTTCACTAGAATATTAAGAAACTTAATAAAAGATTCCGCACAATACCAATTAAAAAAAAACACATTATTTTGAAGAATTTATATTGAATAAAAGAACCTTTAAGAATCCCGCAAGTTTGTACCGGATACTGTTAATATTCTTACACAAGACCTGTTTATTGTCTCTTGCTTATGACCTAAGATATATTATTAATGCTGTATATTTATGCTTATGACCTTAGATATATTATTGCTGTATGTTTATGCTTATGAAATTAGATATATTATTGCTGCATGTTTATACTTTTGACCTTAGTAGATATAGGAAGATGTGGTGTGAGTGCCAATGAGACAACTCTCCATCCAAATAACAATTTAAAAATTAAACCATTATAGGTTAAAGTACGGCCTTCAACACGGAGCCTTGGCTCACACCGAACAACAAGCTATAAAGGGCCCCAAAATTACTAGTGTAAAACCATTCAAACGGGAAAACCAACGGTCTAATCTATATAAACAAAACGAGAAACGAGAAACACGTATATATTACATAAACAAACGACAACTACTGTACATCAGATTAGATACATTATTGCTGTATGTTGATTGTCACTTGCTTATGACCTTAGATATATTATTGCTGCATGTTAATGCTTATGACCTTAGATACATTATTGCTGTATGTTGGTTGTCACTTGCTTATGACCTTAGATATATTATTGCTGCATGTTTATGCTCATGGCCTTAGATATACTATTGTTGTATGTTGATTGTCTTTTGCTTATAACCTTAGATATATTATTGCTGTATGTTTATTGTCACTTGCTTATGACCTTAGATATATTATTGTTGTATGTTTATTGTCACTTGCTTATGACCTTAGATATATTATTCATGTTATTTGTGCCGGTTTATTGACACTTGCTTAAGGTATTTTATTGCTGTTTGTTTAATTTTCTGTTTTTGTTTCATACATTTTACTTGATGGTGTTATCTCAGTGAAAGATGAAATATTGAAACACAAGTGCCTTATTTGTTATACCAATTGTAATGTTTTGTCTTTTTGAAAATGATATTCTCAAATGTACATAATTTAAATTAAGAAGTGTTGAAATTAAGTAAGGACATGGTATGTGATTGCCAATGAGACAACTTAAAACCAGAGATAAAGGTATTTTCAGTCAGTGACTAAACAGCCGTTAACAATGAGCAAGACCTATCAACATTTAAATGTCTGCATGAAAAAAACACAAAAACATTCCAATGGATAAACATAAGACACTGTGTGAAAGCTATATATGCAAAACTATATACTGAAAATTCAGAAATTATTAATTGTAAGTGCGATTTTTCTCAATTTCATAATTTTTTTGTGTGCAAAATTTAGAATAATCCTGTTTAGTTCATAAAAAATTTCAATATCCAAGTGTATATTATTATGATTATAACCCTGTCACTATTTTCACAATAATTTCTGAATTTATAGTAGTTAAATTTTTGAAACTCGATTTGCACTATGACACATAGTGATTTACTTTCAATTTAGCATGCCAAGACAAAAATCGTAGAACACACAATTATATATTTCTACAATTAAGATACAAAGAAATATTTGTACCCATAATAATTTAGTCCGTTTTGTGAAATTGCTTCACTCATGCAATGAGAGGATTTTTTTATGTTTTCTTTTTAGTTATATCACTTTCCATGTGAATAATTATTGTTCCCATGAGAAAACATATTGTTCCCAAGGGAAAAACTGTTGTTCCCATGGGAAAAAATATTGTTCCCATGGGAATAATAATTGTTCCCATGGGGAAAATTATTGTTCCCATGGGAAAAAATATTGTTCCCATGGGAAAAGTTTGGGTAGAAAAGGAGTTCCCTGGGAAGAAAAATTCCCTTGGGAAATTTGAAGTTTCCCTTGGGAAATTTAGAACTTCTCATGTGAACAAACAATTCACTTATGTTTCCAATGGGAACTTTGAAAGTTCCCATGGGAAAAATTACTTTTCCCATGGGAAGTTTAGAGTTCCCATTGGAAATTCTAATATTCCCATGGGAAATTCTAATATTCCCATGGGAATTATCAGAATTCCCATGGGAAATGTACTTTTAATCAGCTGCAGTGACAAGAGTGACAACAGTGACAAGTTGGGACATATGGCATTTTTTTAATTTTTCGAATAACCTATCACTGGGCAATTTTTTTTTATATCCCGTTTACATACCCCAAGTCCCCACATTGTCTTTGTAGAGGTAAATTAACTGTTAGAAAAAAAATGTATACGAAAATAAATTGAATCATAATTTCCTGTCGATATGCACATCTACATAGTATGTTCTAATTATCTACAAAGTTTCATGGAATTCTGTGTTTTGGTTTCAGAGGGGTTGCGATGACAAACTGTTGCAGTAGTATATTGAAGCAAATAAGTTTAAGAGGACGTAACTCCTAGAAAAAAAGTTGACTTGTAATTTCCTGTTGATATGCACATCTATATAGCATGTCCTTATTGTCTACAATGGTTTCACGAAATTCTGTTTTGTGGTTTGAGAAAAGTTGCGATGACAAACTATTGCAGTAGTATATGGAAACAAATAAGTTCAATGGGGCGTAGCTTCGAAAAAGATATTAATTTCCTGTCGATTTGACATCTACATAGTATGGCTTTATTATCCAAAAAGGTTTCATGAAATTCTGTTGTGTGGTTTGAGAGAAGTTGTGATGACATGAAATAGGATTGACGGAATGATGGACTGACGGTTGCGTGGGGTATAATGAATATGGCTGATTGACGACAGGTTGGAGTACAATCGCCAATAGTACAGTATAGGATGATATGATTTTGTATCAGAATTTCAAAAAGACTTCCTTCAGTAATGGCGTGCATCTAAAGAAAGGTATTTCATGTTATTACATACCATAAATTATCGGTTTTCTCATTTGATAAAAAGCATAGGAAATCCTTTTTGATGAAACATTATATTCACCACGTCAAAAATCACGAGAGGTTGATATAAGATTTTAACAGCGTCCGTGTATCTGAATATAGATTTTCCAAGGTAACGTCAATGGCGTAGGTTTATACTATTTTCGATATACTTTTTCCCTTCTTCTTGTTTTTGATGTGTTTATTTTTAGACAGCTTTATTGAAAATTTCGACTTATGATAATTAGCAACTGCAAAAGCGCATATTATATTTAGTACATATACAGAGAACAGTTTAACAGTATCGTGTAACAGTTGATACAATGATTCATCAAACCAAAAGATATGACATTAACAGTCGATCGTCGGCCTCGGTGAATATCATATTTCTTGGGATGATAAAAATATGTATGAATCTCATAAAAAGTCAAAAATGGTATATTATTAGTATTACTTTGGATCGAATCTTTTATTTATTATTATATAGATATAGGAAGATGTGATGTGAGTGCCAATGAGACAACTCTCCATCCAAATCACAATTTAAAAAGTAAACCATTATAGGTCAAAATACGGCCTTCAACACGGAGCCTTGGCTCACACCGAACAACAAGCTATAAAGGACCATATCGCTATATCGCTGTTATTACTCAATTCATTTCACTTGACTGGGCTGAGGTTAACAGTTTCGTTCATAATAAACCAGTCCATCTACATATAGGTATTTAAGGTTAAACTCATTAATGAAGTGTCCAGTCATTCTTTTGTAATTTTCTTTGATAACCCTGATAGGTGATTAGAAATTACTGAAAATATAACGAGAGTCATCCTGATCACACACAACTTCAAATAGACTGTCCGAATGCAAAATAAAACGTGAGTTCCGCCCGATCAGTTGAAATAATATTGGTAATACAGACTGGTTTTACCTATGTCTGTATTAATTTCACTATACGGGTACGTTTTTTTGGCGATTGGTATTTCCACTTTAGATTAAAAATCAAGGGATAACACTGAAAAAACTGTGCATAACTTTCCCCTATTCTTATGTCTTACCAATAACCTACTACATTAGTAGCTATATACAAACTAGTACTACATATTGGGTACACTTTTCCCAACTTATTCGTTATTTTAGAGCTTGTAGCTCTTACTCAGACTTTGTAAAAGGTCATCTGTATCCGGGCAGAAAGTTGCTGAAGCAAGGCCACATCATCAAAAGTCTCGTCCATATTCTAACAAAGTTAATAGGAAAGAACTAAGGTTTTGTTGATAAATATTCCCTATCAACTTCACATATACTAAACCATGGTCGTAAAGTATAGATTAATGGTACTGACATTGTTTTCCACTTAATACTTGGTAATGTGATATGTATTCTTTTATTTGTCTTTATAAATTTACCATTTGTCGTGACTCTGTACTGAACTTCAACATCCCGTCATTGTGTTATTGTTCTATGCTAATTTTAATATTCTTGTTTTTCAAATCTTCTTTTTGGTTTGTATATATGTCTTTTTATGTGTTTTTTGATACATATGTCATGACTCTGTACGTATACATTCCGTCATTGTGTAATTGTGCTATGGTAAAGTTTTGTATTGTTATCTTCAATTTTTAATTAGGCGTTTTGCTATATGACTTTTTGTGCTTCATTGTTTTATATTTGTTTATTTTTAAAGTGATTAATGTTATAACAAAATGTTGACTGTTGCGCCCCTATGTTTGTCATTTTAACCTGTAATGTCTGTATGTTTCGTTCACACATCGTTGTCAATGTTATGGAATTTTATGTACTGTCATACAATTCAGAGGTTCAGTTTACTTTCTCGTTGTATTTTTCTTTTTTAATCAATAGTACTACTACCAGCTAGAAGTATATACAGTATCCTCTTGTATTCATCTTCACTATATCTCAGACTAAGTTTTGATAATAGCACTATCTATGCACTGTTTTCTAAATTCTCATGAATCAAACCCCTATTTTGTCCATTTTTCAACGATTGCAATAATACTTGCCCTTAGAAAATTTGAATGCACTTTATTGTTAATTATCAAATAATCATATTGAATTACATTTATATGATGCTGCCTACATAAAGTGTATGTCTATATACCTTTTCTGTTTTAACATTATCAAAACAAAGTTGATATCAACCAAAATTTAATATTGATTTAAATGACACGAACAAGTGATGATAGTTCAACCAATTGCAGGGCCATTTCCTGGAAAACAAATCGAAAAGAAGTAAAAACATTTGTAACAAAACAATCATAATCAGGTCTTATACATCTTATTCTAAGTTTTTCACGTTTAAGGTTGAAATAAACAGGAACTCTGATGAAAAAATGTTGTAGCTTTAACCGATAAGGGAAAAGGTATGGTAATTTTGTTCCCAGAAAATAAGGTGACTTATTTACAACTACTATATATATATATATATATATAAACTGTCCAATTACGAGACACCTCTTAAGAACAGGACATACTTTTGAAAATATCACCTTTCAAATAATTGAGGTAAACCAAAATTGGGACTCAGAAATGAGAAAAAAGAGAGAAAGGTTCTGGATGCATCAGCTACGTACTCTTGAACCTGATGGACTTAATGAGAGGGATGAAAAACAGTTCTACCCGAAAGCAAAGGAATAACTCATCAATTTTACTTCTATTTAACTAAAACAACTATTTGTTTTAATTTTTGAAAAAATTGTGTATGTACAATAAACGGCAAAAAATTGTTTTATACAGATCATTAATCAATATGTTAAACTTTTGTGTAGCTCAAGCTACAAAGATATTTTTTGTCATGCATCCGATTTCACCTTGATAGATGCACACGCCCGATGAAGCTAATTTGTTTAGCGAAATATTGCGTGAATAATATATAAAATATAACACCTAATTTTATAACACTCATTAGTGTGTTAAAGTTACATTCTTAGACACTTATATAATTCAATTTAGTAACTGCATCAGTTTATTTACAAACTGATCCACACCTATATAGATTGAATGTTGATTGTTGCTATTTTTAGACACTATATATATATAAACTATATATATATATATATATAAACTGACTGAATAAATAGTCAAGGATAAATCTTACAGGGCGACTGATCTGTACACTACAAAATATAATATATAACAAGTCAAAAAGGGTACAACATCACAAATACAATTTAGGTAATCTGTGTCAGGGATAAGAAAATCCTTAGTTTTTCGAAAAATTTTAACTTTTGTAAACAGGAAATTTATAAAAATGACCATACAATGATAACCATGATGTATACACCGAAGTGATGACTACTGGGCTGGTGATATCATCGCGGACGAACCGTCCACCAGCAGTGGCAACCACAATGTGGTGTAAATATTAATCAAAGGTAATCAAACAACTATATTTACATTTTTAAGCTATTTCAAAATTTCTGGGCTTTGATATCAATTAACAATTTTATTGGGTGTTTGTTTGAACAGTTAAGAAACAAATTGGTTTCGGTTATGTCGAATTATAATCAAAATAAATAGCAGATACGACCAAAGGCAATTCATTCCACAATTCATTAGATACTGTAGCTAAAATAAAATACGCCAAACAAAGACAAATGCTTTCATTTGTTAACGAAACCCTGCATATAAAACTGGTATAAAAGCATGCTGTTCGGCACTACATGTATGCTTATGATGAATGTACACCAGACCAGCGTAAATGTTACACTGCAATGGCACGACGCGATAATGATGTGTTCAAAGCAGGGGTAAATATTTTTTTAAGTTTCAATGACGAAATTATGAATAAGCGCATGCCATGTTTTTAAATTCATTATTCATTTAAGGTCTAGGAACAGTAATTACATTAAATTCATTGGATGTTTTATTGGATGCATACTGCTTGATAATTTAGTCATGGATGTATGATTTTTTACTGGTTGTTAGTGGACATGCACTAACTGTAAGTTACTGTGAGTTCTTTTAGGTCAATAGTTAGTGTCTATTTGTTGTTAATGTATACAAGTATCCGTTCATGATCGCTCTGTTTTTGTTTTTTATTTATTTGATGAGTTAAGCCTTTCTAACTGTCTACTATTACACCACTGTCCTAGGTTACAGGAGAGTTGGAATCCCGCTAACATTTTAACCCTGCCACATTCAGTATGTATGTGCATGTAAAAAGTAAAGAGCCTGTATTTCAGTGGTTGTCATGTGTTGATGTGTTACATGTTTTTTTGTTATTTTTTGTACATAAATTAGGCCTTACTTTTCTCGTTTGAATTGTTTTAACTATGTCATTTCGATGCCTTTTATAGCTGACTATGCGGTATGGGCTATGCTCATTGTTGAACGCCGTACGTTGTACAATAGTTAAATTCTGTGTCAATTGGTCTCTTGTGGAGGGATGTCTCAGTTAAAAAGTTAAAATTCTACTCCATAAAATACCAAAACAAATATGCTGTTGAAAGACAATGTATCGTTTTAATGATGTAAATTATTCATGGGGTCACCGACTTTATTTCTAATGGTATTTACCAATCCGTCATGATGATTGCTGTTCCCATATGTTGACTATAAACTTATCATAGATACCAGGACTACATTTTGTATATACGCCAGACGCGCGTTTCGTCTACAAACGACTCATCAGTGACGCACGATTCCAAACAAGTTAAAAAGACAAATTAAAGTAAGAAGTTGAAGAACATTAAAGACCAAAGTTCCTAAAAAGTATAGTATACAGCTAAGGTAATCTATGTCTGAGGTAGAAAAGACTAAGTATTTCGAAAATTCTGTAAACAGTTAATTTATAAATATTACCAAATCAATGATAATTCAAATCAACAGAAAAAGTGCTGACTATTGTATTTCTTATGTCTGTTTAGTTCACGCATTATTGTAAATATAATAAAATTTAATGAGACTGTCGTACAATGCTTTAAAACCAGGCTTAATCCACTATTTTCAACATTTTAAAATGCCTGTAATAAGTCAGGAAGATGACAGTTGTTGGTCATTCGTTTTTTATGTGTTTTGTTATTTGATTTTGACATGTGATTAGGGACTTTCCGATTTGTTTTTCCTCTGAGTTCAGTTTTTTTATGATTTTAATTTTTATCTAGTTGGTGGCGACAACGTAAAAAAACGACGTTATGCGGCGTATAACACGACGACATTACGCTAAGTTCAATTTTTAAGTGGAAATTTTCCACTAGAACCATACGTAGACCGTAGAAACGGAGTATGTGATCCCATGATTATTTTATAATATTGAAACTGATATACATGTTCAAATAACAAAATTGCTTTTTAAACAAATTAAGATTTTTATAATTTGAAGACAAATTCAACAACTTTTTTTGTTTATTAAATGAACTCTCCATACAAAATTTCACTTATTTAAAAAAAATTCTAACAGTAATCAATAAAGACAAATGCATTCCTTTTCGATTTCAAGTTAAAGCTCAACAAGCTTAAGCTGTATGCAAAATTAAGCCAAAATCTTCTTACCTAAACAGGCAACTCCGGCATCCTGAGAATGATAACAGTTAGTTTTGTACCACCCATCTGAGTTGCAGTTTTCAATATTCGTCTCATTACCAGTGCAATGTAAATAATCTATCATAACAGAACCATTAGCCTTTCCGAAATGAGCACCTCTAAATGCCTGCACTGCCCTTTTAGATAATAAAATATGGAAAATAAATGTAATTTATTTTACACGGAAAAACATGACCGACGGAAAGTATTAATGCATACACGTGAGAGAGAAAGACATTTTATGTAATTTGAAGCATCAGTTAACTTATACGTATGTTACAAATTCTTCTTTCTTGTTCCAAAAACTTGAAAATTTGTTAAATTTACAGATAAAATAGAAAATGCCTACGTTTTAACCTACTCGTATGTCATAGTGCTTTTAGAGCACTTCATACTACTTGCAGAATTTGTGGTATATTATGAAATGATAACAAAAGAAAATCAATCAATTTTTGTTTACTGATAATAAAAGAATTAAAAACACGAACCCTTTAAACTTCTAATCTGGTGGGTATTTTTTGAAATATAGAAAAGCAATTCCTCCCAATATTCATTTTAATACAAAATAAAATTGAAAATGGAAATTGGGAATGTGTCAAAATAAGTAAAATAAGAAAAAAATACCGAACTCTCATCAAATTTCTTAACGAAAAGTCCAATAGCAATTGGCAAAGTCAAAATCCAAAACACATCAACGGAATAGATATTAACTGCCATATTCCTCTCAAAGAAACAAATTAACCTCCTCGATTGTTTTATTTTCTAAATTAATTTACTTCTAATAATATACCAAAAAATATCTTTTAGGATCAAAAACGTCCAATATCTAGAAGGTATCTAGCAAATGCACAGGTTAATAGTGGAATAAAATCGTTTAATACAATGCATCAATTAATACATGTATGTCCACAGAGATCGATTCTTTTTTAAACTATGGTAATATTTAAGTATATAAATATTTTACCTCGGGTATCCTACCATTTTACATATCACGTGAGCATCATTGATATCAAAACTGTTACCACAAATTGATCCCCACACTCCATTTATATTTAACTGAACTGTCCCTTCAAAAGGTCCCATACCACCAGCCAACCTTATTCCTGTAAAGAAATCAAATTTGTATGTTATATTGGCTTAGCGAATAGCATGTTAACATTACCTTTTTTAAACATAGCATTTCGACTATATCTTCTTGAAAGGGTGAGATAAATCTGAAGTAGCAAAACAGTACACCACGACAACGTAACGGTTGATAAAATATTGCTAAGGGTATTGCTAAGATTTTGCCTTTTTTTTATTTAAAACTTTTGGTTTCTAATTGTTTATGGGTGTTCTGTTTAGAATTTGTCTCCGAAAGTAAATTAATGAAAATCAAATAGCTTTATAATTAGAAAAAAAATTTAAAAAACAATTAAAGAAGCTATTAATAAATAAGATCAATCAAACTATTACAAAGTAAGAAGAAAAGATTGATGGAAAAACTTATTTAATATAAAGAAGAAGAGGATACATGTATTAACTAATATAAACAGAAAAACTATTCGAAAAATTCCGATATAGAAAAAAAAATTCAACGCATGACCGAACAACGCATTTACTCACGAATACACTAGCTTAGCACACGAGCTAATTGTAATTCTAATGCAACAACGTTTGTAACGTTCATTTTGATTGGATAACGTCACTTTCTTACATGGCATCAATTGACAATTGATGTTATGGGACGTACACGCAAGCGCAGACTGCATTAGACAGATTTTAAATACATGTTTTAACATTGTTTTCTGTCAGTTTCATTAGAATGGAGATAACAATATTGCATTTGAAGCTCCGACGGCATCAATTTTGGATTTGATGGTCGCAAATACCCGTTTACTGTCTCCGCTAACGCGTCGCCAGTAAACTTAATTTGCGACCATCAAATCCCCAATTGATGCCGTCGGAGCTTAAAATACAATACAGTTATCTCCTAAGTGTAGTTTGGTTACAAATTGAACATTTTTGATATTGGAATCCTTTATTTAACATTGCAATCAGCTTATCAGTGGATTTTAAGTAGTAATTGTATGAAACTTTATCTCTGTCTTCCCATCACTATTTGTTTTGAGGCTACGTAATCGACAAGGTTTTGACAATACCTTCCATTTATGGCTTTTTTACGAATTTTTCCTTTGATATGGCTGACTGACAATTTCCTTTCTAAGCGGAGTCAAATGATATGAAAACGGAGTCGAGTGACATGAAAATTGTCGCTAGAAACTAAGGGAATTAAGAAAATTGACAACGTCTTCATAGGTAAAATAGTGATAAACAGATTATCATTGGTCATCACAACTCGATTGCTTTTCTCACTTTTGCCGTACCAGCTCAAGCGAGAAAATCAACCTTGTTAAGATAATCAACGATAATAAATAAGTATCATGTGTATATTGTTGTAAGGCGTTAGAGGAGTGAATTAACAGCATTCATTTCACTTGTGAAATTTTTAGTTTTTATTTCACTGATTAATATATAACGATAATTCGTCGCAATCCATGTTGTTCAAAAAACTGCTCACAAGGAAGCTATTAAACCAAGAGTTCCAAATGGTGAAGTTGAAATCATCCCTTCGTAAATTTTACGGACGCCATCATGAGTTGGTTGACCGTTATGGAATAACCGTTTCACAAATGATATCGGATATGTTCCTTACGTCGTAACTACAATCCCCTTCCCTTTCATGAATTTGACCTACCGATTTATACTTTTTACCGGATTTGTAATCACATAAGCAACACGACGGATGCCGCATGTGAAGCAGGATCTGCTTACCCTTCCGGAGCACCTGAGATCACCCCTAGTTTTAGGTGGGGTTCGTGTTGTTTATTCTTTAGTTTTCTATGTTGTGTCATGTGTACTATAGTTTTTCTGTTTGTCTTTTTCATTTTTAGCCATGGCGTTGTCAGTTTGTTTTAGATTTACGAGTTTGACTGTCCCTTTGGTATTTTTGGTTATTCTCTTACTATACAATACAAATCTTTGTCTAGGGTGAAATTGTCTTGAGCTGAAGCGTAACCATCAATAGACTATACTTTTAAGATTTCTATAGAATTTCTCATACTGTGAACATATCTGATCTGATTTGATCTCATATATTTTCTTTTGAAATACTAGTCTTAACATCAGATTATTAACAAGTATTAATTTCCTCTACATGCTAATACACGTATAATCAAAGGCATTATTTTCTGGCAACACTTACTCATAATATCAAAATCGGAAATGGGACACATTATCGATAAAATTATATAGTAGACAACTCGTCTGGTATCAAATGATTATACTTCCGACAATAGTTTTATGTAAGGCAAAAAAAAACGAATGCAACAACTAAACAGTCAAAAACTTTATAAAGAAGTTAAGTTATGAATCAAATATACTATAATTGTCCAACAACAGAATCACTTTCTCCATATACGTATGGTAACATTTCCTATAGAGGCATTTTGAAACAATGAAAATTTGGAAGAGTTTTATGATCATTATTACTCCAGGTTTGTTGTACTATAATATGATTCATAATTACCAATGGCATTTTTTAGTAAGTACTTAACTATCCCCACAAAAGTTCACGTAAATTTTGACGTCGTCATGAAAAATATCTGACGTCATAATGGAAAAGTAAATAACTGATACCGGAAACACCGGAAGTAACTTGCACGAGAAGCACTGTTATGCGTTTTTGCACGAGACGCCCCTGATATAGGTTATCAGACCGGGCTGATATGGGTTATCAGCCTGGGTGTGAAATTATGGCTTGTGTACTTCCGTTCGTTACACATATGCAAAAGCTATCATATTTATAATGCTAAGTATATGATAATATGAGATATCCTATAATGGTATTTAAACACTGACAAAATTAAGCACAATGGTGCTTGACTAATAGTGTCATCTTAACGAAAACAGAATAAATTCATTTATCTTTTTATAAACATTCTAGTTACACATAAATAAAGGCAACAGTCGTATACTGCTGTTCAAAACTCATAAATCCATGCACAATGAACTAAATTGGGCTAACAAACTTAAACCAAGAGAAACGCATTAAATATAATAGGAGAACAACGACATAACACTAAAATGTAACACACACAGAAACGGGCCGAGCATCAGACAGAATACAACGAGAATAACAAGTATAACATCAAAACCAAATACATGAATTTAGGCAGACAAGTATTGTGACACGTCTTTAATCGCAATGTGAATTAACAATAGAAAAAAAGTAAAAAATCGACGCAACTTTAAAATGTAACACATACAGAAACGACATAATAACAATGGCCATATTCATGACTTGATACAGGACATTTTAAAGGAAAAAATGGTGGGTTGCACCTGGTTTTGCAGCATGCCAAACCTTGCACTTTAATGGCAATGTTAAATATAACATTGAAATGATATATAATATTACTGGACCACAATACAAATAAATAGGAGAACGTATTAGACAAAGAAACACATGATTAGGTCCGAGTACACAGTCATCGTCCTTTGATTTTCGTTGTCCACGAATATAGTCCTTAGTGTGGACAGTGTGTTACTTGACAATTTTTGTTATACCCCTTCCAAATTTATATCTCCATGTTTTATGCCTCATATAGCAAGTTGGGGGGTGAAATGACACTGTAAAAAAATTTGGGTCATTAATATTAATGTAAAGTAGTGATCAGGTCCAGCTGAAAAAGGTCAAAAATTAGCACTTCGGAAGCTGTCAAAAGATTTCAAGACCCCCTTAACATAAAATTGTCAATATTTGGAGTTAGAGCTGATGAAGTTTTCTATAATTTTGATATAATTTGTCCCAAAAGTAGTACAACACACTGTAAAAATATTATTGAGAAAGCGCAGGTGGTATTTTTTTAATTTTCATTTATTGTCTAAAAGAAATGCACTACGAAATAACTGTGTACTCGGACCATTAATAGATAACAAAAGACATCAGGTTTAAAATTCAATATGCCAAAAACGCGCCTCCTCTACACAAGACTCACCAGTGACGACCAGATTTAAAAGATCGATAGTGAAAAAAAAAGTTGTACATCACTGAAGATCAAAAGTTGAAAAAGGTTGTTTCAAATACGGCTAAGTTTTTATGCTTGGGATAAGAACATCCTTATTATTCAGAATAATTTAATATGCTATTGCTAACAGTAAATTTTATTAAACGAATATAAAAGATATACATAATGAAATGAAGTATTAACTAATTACAGAAAACAACACCCGAATACATAATGCAAAGAACAACACAGAAAATTAGACACACCCGACTTAGTCCAGGCCTCAACGATATATATCAGACCATTTTGTTACAATAAAAAGTACATACACATTTTCTTTGTTTTTTATGAAATTAGGACACTATCAAAATTGACTCTTGAATTGTCGCCAGCAAAACACACAATAATGAATGAAGCAGACACTGCTTACCTTACCGGAGCACATGTTTGATATGGATCGTTTTGCAATTATAAAGTAAATAAGTAAACAAACATCAAACAAGCTAAATACTACCATTAACGTGTAAATATATTTACAAGTTCATTGAAAGTGAGAACAGGTTGGAAAACAAATATCAAACTAATACACCTACCTTCCACTGTATGACTCCTTTTACTACCTGTAAAATACGACGCACTTTTAACGATGGCTCAACTAAAGCACTTTAAAGAGGAATTCAATGAACATCAGCAACAACATGATATTAGTGTTATGAAGTACGTTTCATGAAATTCGCAATGGAATGTATTATAGAATTACGTATGTTTTTTACAGACAAATTATAGACAAATCCCATCCATTTTCTAAACGATTGACTTTTCGTTTACTTTCTATAATTTCGATTAATTCTTTGTAGGAAGACTTTTGAATTTCCAGTGGGAAGAAAGTGATATACGACTGGTGTTTAAAACTTGATTTATGTCGCTTTAAAGACAAAATGTTATACTCTCTTACAATGTTTTTAAAATGCAACCAGTTTTGAGCTTAATCCCTACTGTTCCGTAAAAAAGGAAGCATTTATAATATTTTTCAAATGCTTGAAAATATCATATTAGCAAAACACAAACAGTATCATCAGTTAGAAAATGGCTGACGCAATGATTAATAAAGAAATATATGAAGAACTCATTTATGACTAATCTAAAAACGAAAAACAGATATAACAGGTAGCAATCAACAAAAACCGCTGACATATAGGTGGTCATATCCACGGATGTCATTTGGTTTATCGAGAGAAATGATCGTAAAAGAATATCTAACGGCGGTGGAGTATTGAGAGACGATCGTAAAAGTTCTGGTAACGGATCGTGAAAGACATTTAATCAAGAAGACATATGAAAGGTCACTAAATATACTAATTTATTTAATTACACAGACACATTTACGACAAAATAAAACTGTATATCAAAATGGTTCAACATTATGATCAGTATGTCAGAAGATCCACTTTCAAAAGAACATAGTTATTACAAAACGACAAAAGGCAGATTGCCTCTCGACATTTCAATGACTTACTAAACTAGAGGCTCTAAAGAGCCTGTGTCGCTCACCTTGGTCTATGTGCATATTAAACAAAGGACACAAATGGATTCATGACAAAATTGTATTTTGGTGATGGTGATGTGTTTGAAGTTCTTACTTTACTGAACGATTTTGCTTCTTACAATTATATCTATCATGAACTTTGCCCATTAGTAACAGAGAACTATATTTGGTAAAAATTTACATAAATTTACCAAATTAATGAAAATTGTTAAAAATTGACTATAAAGGGCAATAACTCCTTAAGGGGTCAATTGACCATTTAGGTCATGTTGACTTATTTGTAGATCTTACTTTGCTGAACATTATTGCTGTTTACAGTTTATCGCTATCTATAATAGTATTCAAGATAACCAAAAACGGCAAAATTTCTTTAAAAATTACCAATTGGAGGGCAGCAACCCAACAACCAGTTGTCCAATTCATCTGAAAAATTCAGGGCAGATAGATATTGACTTGATTAACAATTTAACTTCTTGTCAGATTTGCTCTAGATGCTTTGGTTTCATAATTATAAGCAAAAAACTGCATTTTACCCCTATGTTCTATTTTTAGCCGTGGCGGCCATCTTGGTTGAATGGCCAGGTCATCGGACACATTTTTCAAACTAGATATCCCAAAGATGATTGTGGCCTAGTAGTTTCAGTGGAGATTTTGTAAAAGATTACTTAGATTTATGAAAAATGGTTAAAGATTGACTATAAAGGGCAATAACTCCTAAAGGGGTCAACTGACCATTTTGGTCATGTGACTTATTTGTAGATCTTACTTTGCTGAACATTATTGCTGTTTACAATTTATCTCTATCTATAATAATATTCAAGATAATAACCAAAAACAGCAAAATTTCCTCAAAATTACCAATTCAGGGGCAGCAACCCAACAACCGATTGACCGATTCATCTGAAAATTTCAGGACAGATAGTTCTTGACCTGATAAACATTTTTATCCCATGTCAGATTTCCTCAAAATGCTTTGGTTTTTGAGTTATAAGCCAAAAACTGCATTTTACCCCTATGTTCTATTTTTAGCGGTGGCAGCCATCTTGGTTGATTGACCAGGTCACGCCACACATTTTTTAAACTAGATACCCCAAAGATGATTGTGGCCAAGTTTGGATTAATTTGGCCAAGTAGTTTCAGAGGAGAAGATTTTTGTAAAAGATTACTTTAATTAACGAAAAATGGTTAAAAATTGACTATAAAGGGCAATAACTCCTAAACGGGTCAACTGACCATTTTGGTCATGTTGACTTATTTGTAGATCTTACTTTGCTGAACATTATTGCTGTTTACAGTTTATCTCTAACTATAATAATATTCAAGATAATAACCAAAAACAGCAAAATTTCTTCAAAATTACCAATTCAGGGGCAGCAACCCAACAACCGATTGACCGATTCATCTGAAAATTTCAGGGCAGATAGATCTTGACCTGATAAACATTTTTACCCCATGTCAGATTTGCTCTAAATGCTTTGGTTTTTGAGTTATAAGCCAAAAACTGCATTTTACCCCTATGTTCTATTTTTAGCCGTGGCGGCCATCTTGGTTGGTTGACCGGGTCACGCCACACATTTTTTAAACTAGATACCCCAATGATGGTTGTGGCCAAGTTTGGTTTGATTTGGCCCAGTAGTTTCAGAGGAGAAGATTTTTGTAAAAGTTAACGACGACGGACGACGACGGACGACGACGACGGACGACGACGGACGACGACGGACGCCGGACGCCAAGTGATGAGAAAAGCTCACTTGGCCCTTCGGGCCAGGTGAGCTAAAAATGTAAACAAACTCGATGTTTTCACAAATTCGACTAGATTAACTATGTTTATCAGAATAAGGGCATTGAATTTGAATTAAATAAACGATTCTCATAGTTATTTTGTATAAATACAATCTAAAACTTTGTAAATAAAGAACTATTTACACAAAATTGATTTTTTTGGATCGTGAAAGATCACGTACCGCATTTATGAAGACCTTGAAAAGGATCGTGAAAGATCTGAAGCTACGTAGACGTTCAAATTGTTCTTCCATTTTGTGATAATTGATATTTGTCAGTGGTATTGAGAAAGGCTAAATAGGTCAACATCATCAATAGGTTTAAGCCAACAAGCAAACTGTTGAAAAGTATGGAGGGAGGATCCAAAATTCCAAAAAGTACCAAGAACGACTATGGTAATCCTTAGTTTTTCGAAAAGTTAAAAGTTTTGTAAAATCAAATGACCACATTATTGATATTCATGTCAACTCCGAAGTGTTGAATACTGGGCTGGTATACGAAACGTCCACCAGCAATGGAATCAACCCAGTGGTGTAAATAGTTATCAAATGCATTAGGATTATAATTCAGTACGCCGGACGCGCAAATACATTAAAATTATTATTTGGGCATTTGTGAACATGTTGTTTGTAAAATAGTTGGAAGATTGTAGGATGAAGTTTTTTTTATTGTCACGTGAAGTACTCACTTATCATGAGCTATGGGATACTCATATTTTGTATATTGAATCCTATAAACTAAATTTCCGTCAGACAGGATTCAGTTGACTCTGAATTTGCCTCATTTCATGGACGAAGGTTCATTTAAGTGGTCAAGTCCGTATCGAGGATTCGTTAAGCTTTAGGATAACTGTCTGTTGTTATGATTGTAAGGTGTATAGTTTTGACTTGTGCAAGGTTTCAACTAACATTGAACCCGTTATCATGCATTATTTTGAATATATACCTGTATGCTATAGCGACCAGGTGTTACGTGTATGGTGTACATGTCTGTCTGCATGTTTCTTATATGACCATGATGACTTCAATATGTTTGATTTATTAAATGATAGCAAGATGTCTATGTCTGGCTATCTGTTAGGGGTCATATACTTTTGGCCTTATATTCCGAATCATTTAGCCAAGCATAACTTTTACATATGTCAGTTTCTAAGGCACTGTAAGGATCGGAAGGCATTTATTTGGTGTACGGGATATTTGTAGAGATCTGTATGGCATTGTTCATCTGATCTTGACCTTTTTTATTAAACATTGACAATCTTAAGAGCAATTGACACTTCTAGTAAAACCCTTGATATTATAGACGTTCAACAAATATACTATCATAAGTAATGCAAATTAGACATTACAGCATTTGCGCTTTGGTATTCTATAGTATGTACTATATAATAGTTAAATCAATCCTTATGTTGTTTATAAAGAATTTAAAAAGTTCTGTTGCATAAAATGTTGGTTATCGTTCAATCCAAAACTATTTTTGCTATGATTTTTTGTTTGATGGATAACATTTCGGTTTAAACGTTGCATATCCATATTATTGGCTAACTAGTGTCGGTCTGCCTGAAGTGCAGAAGACCGATTCACAGAGCTGAATCTTTCACGCTTATTTAGACACGTCATTAGTTGGGTTTTTTTTAACTTTCGAGGTAAAGTGTTGAACAGAAAAAAAGATGAAAGCTTTAATGTGCATCCTTATCAAAATAGTTTCAGGCATCAAACACTTTCAGATTTATCAAATGGTAAAAGAAATACTGATTTCTGATTACAAGTACTAAGTATGGTCACGCATTTTCTTTCACGATCGAAATAATACGTCGCCTGATCTTTCACGATCAATTTTGATGGAAAATCAACAAATTCAAGGTTTTCATAAACAAATTAATGCTTTTAATGGAAGAACATACTTTAATTTTCCTGTACTATCAGATACACCAAAGATTAAATTTCAGATATATCATAATATTCTGAAATATGACCATTATAGGTATAAAAAGCATCTTATTTGTAATTATTTTCATAGACACGCATTGCGCCTTTTATCTTTTTTTCAAAAAGCGCTTCATATTTTCTTTATCTTCTTTCACAGTTATATTGAGGAAGATGAACCATTTAGACAGACATACTTTCTTGTTCGGATTTGTTCCGTGTTTTGAAAATTAAGCGATTTTTTCATAGATTCTGAACTAGAATGTACATTAAATGTCTTTCACGATCCGTTTCCAGAACTTTCACGATCGTCTCTCAATACTTGACCGCCGTTAGATATTCTTTCACGATCATTTCTCTCGATAAACCGAATGACACCCGTGATATTGAACGAGTTGGAATAAATACTGCGTAAGATGGATACAAAAAGTACACAAATGTTTAAATTGAAATCAAAACGTGTATTTAGTTTCATTTGTGATTCTAATATAACTAACTCTAGAAAGCGCATTCCCCCTTGAAAATATTAAGGTAGTTTAGGGGTATTGAAAAAAAATTGGGTCACCGCGCTATTTTTCAAGATACGGGTTGTTCAAAATTGCAAAACAATGCTTAAATTGTTCATGAAAAAAAAACACATGTGTGTGCATAGAAAGAAATCTATGAGAGAGAATTTTGAAGAAACAAATTATGAGAAGATAGGTTTTATTATAAATAAAAATCCAAAAATGGTGTCATAGAAC
Source organism: Mytilus trossulus (assembly GCF_036588685.1). Classification (NCBI taxonomy): domain Eukaryota; kingdom Metazoa; phylum Mollusca; class Bivalvia; order Mytilida; family Mytilidae; genus Mytilus; species Mytilus trossulus. Next base: position 13,170,018 of record NC_086378.1, on the reverse strand, counting down.
TTGTTATCTTTGCTACAAGTAACAAATGAAAATTTCTCTATAATATCATGTCCAATATAACTTTTGTACTTTAAGAGTTACCTCTCTTTACATGACTAATTTGAAAAATTAGTTTTAAAAGCACAAATATTTGGTATCTGTTTAAACATTTTTGATAATGCAATGAAAAACTAAGTTTTCTTTATATAAATGATAAGTGTAACCAATAAATTGCAAATATGTCTCCAAATATGCAGATTTGGGCAAAGAACTAGACCGATAATTTCCTGTAATTGTGCAACTCAAGATGACGAGATACCCATGGACTACTTAAAGTTAGTATAAAACAAACAAAAAAGATAAAATAAAATAAAAAATCTATAACATCTATTGATCGTTTATCACGAAAATCAAAAGTTATGGCAGATGTTGTTGAATATTTGAATAAAATAATAGAAATATCTGATTTGCTCTTTATAAAGTATCTATTGTTGTATAACCACAAACGTAATTTAAAGATTATGACTACGCATATTTTTTTTCGAATGTGGTCATAGAAATAACAATAGTCCATCCAAGCGACTAAGTAGTAGTAAATGATACAAACAATTCCCCCTTCGACTGGACTGTAGGTCGCACCCTTTATTTAAATAGACATGAAATCCTTGTTTTTTTTTCATCGTTTTTGAACGACAAAAGGTGTCAATGTTAAATATATTAAAACTCTAGAGAGAATAATTTCCCGCCTATTTTTAATGGTATATCTCGAAAACTAGCACACGGACCCCTAATTTGTTTTTTCTCTTTTTATTTCATAATTTATATACTATCAATATATAATAGTCATTATAAAAGCTTTAACAGAGTAGAGAACATCCTTAATACTACAAGACTGGTATGACAAACATTAAAGAAATAATTCAATATTGTTGGAAATTTAGACATGGCCTGGGCCGTTATATTTGAATTTTATCCTGAACGTTAGCGAAGGATAAAGTTAGCGAATATCAAAGCCCAGGTCATTTGTAAATTTCCAACAATCTATGGCTTCCATGAATTATATCGATTCTAATAGGACAAAAACGGTCATTAAACTAGAGGCTCTAAAGAGCCTGTGTCGCTCACCTTGGTAAAGATGTGTATTAAACAAAGGAAGCAGACAGTTCATGACAAAATTGTGTTTAGGTGATTGTGATGTGTTTGTACATCTTACTTTACTGAAAAGTCTTGCTGCTTACAATTATCTTTATCTATAATGAACTTGTCCGTGTAGTTTTAGTGGAAAATGTTAGTAAAAATTTACAAATTTTAGGAAAATTGTTCATTTTTACTTATTTTTGAGTCTTAAATTGCTGTACATTATTGCTGTTTACAGTTTATCTCTATCTATAATAATATTCAAGATAATAACCCAAAACAGCAAAATTTCCTTAAAATTACCAATATAGGGGCAGCACTCTAACAACGAGTTGTCCCATTCATCTTAAAATTTCAGGGCAGATAGATCTTGACCAGATAAACAATTTTACCACTTGTCAGCTTTGCTCTAAATGCTTTGGTTTTTGAGTAATAATCAAAAACTGCATTTAACCTCCATGTTCTATTTTTAGCCGTGACGGCCATCTTGGTTGGTTGGCCGGGTAAAAAAACACAAACTTTAAATTAAATACATCAATGATGATTGTGGCCAAGTTTGAATAAATTTGGCCCGGTAGTTTCAGAGGAGAAGATTTTTGTAAAAGATCATGGATATTTACGAAAAATGGTTAAAAATTGACTATAAAGGGCATTAACTCCTAAAGGGGTTAACTGACCATTTTGGTCATGTTGACTTATTTGTAAATCTTACTTTGTTGAACATTATTGCTGTTTACAGTTTATCTCCATCTATAATAATATTCAAGATAATAACCAAAAACAGTAAAATTTCCTTAAAATTAACAATTTAGGGGCAGCAACCCAACAATGAGTTGTCTGATTCATCTGAAAATTTCAGGGCAGATAGATCTTGACCTGATAAACAATTTTATCCAGTCAGATTTGCTCTAAATGCTTTGGTTTTTGAGTTGTAAGCCAAAAACTGCATTTTACCCCTATGTTCTATTTTTAGCCATAGCGGCCATCTTGGATGGTTGGCCGGGTCAAAAAACACAAACTTTAAACTAGATACATCAATGATGATTGTGGCCAAGTTTGGATTAATTTGGCCCAGTAGTTTCAGAGGAGAAGATTTTTGTAGAAGAACATGGATATTTACAAAAATGGTTAAAAATTGACTATAAAGGGCAATAACTCCTAAAGGGGTCAACTGACCATCTTGGTCATGTTGACTTATTTGTAAATCTTAATTTGCTGAACATTATTGCAGTTTACAGTTTATCTACATCTATAACAATATTCAAGATAATAACCAAAAACAGTAAAATTTCCTTAAAATTACAAATTTAGGGGCAGCAACCCAACAATGGGTTGTCTGATTTATCTGAAAATTTCAGGGCAGATAGATTTTGACCTGATAAACAATTTTACCCCATGTCAGATTTGCTCTAAATGCTTTGAGTTATAAGCCAAAAACTGCATTTTACCCCTATGTTCTACTTTTAGCCATGGCGGCCATCTTGGATGGTTGGCCGGGTCAAAAAACACAAACTTTAAACTAGATACATCAATGATGATTGTGGCTAAGTTTAGATTAATTGGGCCCAGTAGTTTCAGAGGAGAAGATTTTTGTAAAAGTTAACACCGGACGACGACGGACGACGACAGACGACGACGGACGACGACGGACGAAGGACGCCAAGTGATGAGAAAAGCTCACTTGGCCCTTCGGGCCCGGTGAGCTAAAAACTGAAGCGAGGGTGGGTATGCTGTGTGTGTGGCTGTTCTTTTTTACTCCCTGTTAAAGATAAAACTCAAATATCTTAATAAATATGTAGCTTGCGTTGGTTATTTCGTGAATAACTGCTAGCAAAAAACTTTTGAATTCTTTAAATTCTCAAACCCAACATTTGCCATGTTTTTCTCGTAAGCTTCCGTCACAAATCAAAAGTTGATATTTGTAACTAAGGAGCCGCCATGTTGACTTGATGAAATTAGTAAAGATGCGAATAATGCAATAGAATATATAATAAAAAAAAACCTACCCAAAAAATCAGTTTTAATACAATATCATACGAATTCCGATGGTTCATGTAACAGAAAACTTTCAACTTTAGCGGTTTCATTTGTATGACGTCATGTTTTTGAAATGTCTTAAATTCGCCAAAAAGATTAATAGACTTTCGCGGAATTTTTTTTTTTTATTTTGTTGATTTTCCCGAGCTCTTGTACATTACTTCTTTTAATTTTGCATACGAATAATAATAAAAGTTATTTTGTCTTATTTAAATTGCACTTTTTAAAACAATAAAATCGGCAAATGGTCTGCAAATAGGCTCCAAAACATGTAGATTTACGTGGGAAGTATATTGTAACAGCCACTATTATGTATATCTCTGAGTCTACGCTAAGTTTATTGTATCGATAATGTTATCACAGTGTTGTTTGCAAAGTTTAAGAAGCACGTCATATTAGAATTGTTGGTCGATTCGTAGTCTTTTGCTTGCATAAATAAAAGTGAAAATGATTCGTCCATTCAATAATTTACATCGCTTTAATTTAAGAATTCCGTTACCGACACAAAAAAAGAATCGATATACATGTATGCCACCTTGCTATAATCTTCCGGAATAACTTGCATGGAGTGGAGTTTTCGGGTTTTATTTTATCTATAAACTTTTCTTTCCATTTTTAACAAGGATATGTGTAGTAAAAGCTTACTATACTCATACATTTTTAGTTAATTGAAATTAATTAAGTATGCGTTTTGATGGTATGATTAAATGATTCTCTATTTCTGAACAAATATTTTTACTACTACTTAAAATTGGTGTTAGTATTCTCAGTTATGAGATGATATATGCTTACTTAGGCAGGCAACTCCGGCATCCTGAGAATGATAACAATTTGTTCTGTACCACCCATCTGAGTTGCAGTTGTCAATATTCGTCTCATTACCGGTGCAATGTAGGTAATCTAACAAAACAGAACCATCTGCCTTTCCGAAATGAGCACCTATAAATGCCTGCACTGCCCTAGAAATAATAGGATTATGAATAAATAATCTTGATAAATTTACTAGGTGTATTCAGACATAAAATCACTTTTCTATCTGTCTAAAAAGAAATCAATATATAAAGGATGGACTAAATAAATGTGTTAGAGGACATTCTTTATACTGTTCCTCTTTTGTACCATATACTTGAATGATTATTTGAATACAAATAAAATGGTCAAATGTCACGTTTAATTTTGAAAAAAAAATTATGCCCCACCTACGATAGTAGAGGGGCATTATGTTTTCTGGTCTGTGCCTCCGTTCGTCCGTTCGTCCGTTCGTCCGTTCGTTCGTCCCGCTTCAGGTTAAAGTTTTTGGTTGAGGTAGTTTTTGATGAAGTTGAAGTCCAATCAATTTGAAAATTAGTACACATGTTCCCTATGATATGATCTTTCTAATTTTAATGTCAAATTAAAGTATTGACCCCAATTTCATGGTCCACTGAACAAAGAAAAAGATAGTGTGAAGCTCAGGTTAAAGTTTTTGGTCAAGGTAGTTTTTGATGAAGTTGAAGTCCAATCAACTTGAAACTTAGTACACATGTTACCTCTGATATGGTCTTTCTAATTTTAATGCCAAATTAAAGTATTGACCCCAATTTTACGGTCCAGTGAACATGTAAAATGATAGTGCAAGTTGGGCATCCGTGTACTATGGACACATTCTTGTTATAGGTGTGCATGTAACACAAATTCAAGATAGACTCTTGAATTTAAAAAGTCGATATAGGATGAACGGATCATATAAACCGGGGGGGGGGGGAAATATGACACAAGCCCAAACAAAAAATAAAACAAGTCTAAATTGAAAACTACGTTTAAACTTATTATTGCTTTGGAGAAAAAACATTAGGGATCGAAACGGTATTTGGAAGGCCATATAAAAAGTACCCTCATTTTTAGATAGACTCTTAAATTTAAGAGTCAATATAGGATGAACGGATCATATAAACCGGAGGGAAAATATGATACAAGCTCAAACGAAAAAATATAAACGAGTCTAAATTGAAAACTACGTTCAAACCTATGATTGCGTTGGAGAAAAACAACAATTTTTATGCGTGTGCATGTAAAGCAAATTTCGTCGCAGAAGGGTCTAAATACAGCACAAACAACATTTTCTATAAGACCAAATAAGTAAAAAAGTATATTTAAACAAAACGCATTTGACTAACAGTTCGAACAACTGATGTTCTGAAACCCTTCTGATTGCAATTGGCGATTGCCAAATGAAATTGATCACGAGATGTAACAAAATGGATCTTAATACAAATTAAATACTAAACAGAAAACGATAAATGTGTGGCCAAGATGGTATGCCACAAACACAAGGTATCAATATTTCTTTTGTACACCAGATCTACATTTTGATATGTCTTTTCAGTGATGTTAGGGATCAAAACGGTATTTGGATGCCATATAATTATATATATATAGAAAGAGAGATATAGAACAAACAACATTAAAATAGACTAAAAAGTAAAAAAGTATATTTTAATAAAACGTATCGGACTAACAGGTCGAATAACTGATGTTCTTAAAACCTGCTGACTGCCATTGGCGTTTGCCAAAAAATTAAGCATAAGATGTCACAGAGCGGATTTTTATAATATAAAAATTCCAAACCAAACAGATAGCAATAAACTTGCGGCAAGAATATTATACCACAAACATGAGGTGCAAAAAATTGTACACCAGATCCGGATTTAGACAAATAAAGTCTCTTCAGTTATGTTAGGGATCGAAATGGGAATTTGGAATGTCATATAATTTACCTCAATTTAGAATACACTCATGAATTTTGAAGAGTCGAAATAGGATGAACGGATTTAAATTTAAAACAACGCTCAAACCTATGAATGCGTTGGATAAAGACCGTTATTTTACAAATTTCGTTGTAAAGGGTTTAAATTCAGCACAAACAACATTTTCAAAAGACCAAAAAATGAAAAAAAGCATATCTTATCAAAGCGCATTTTACTAACATGTAGGACAACTGCTATTCTTAAATATAGAAAAAAAAGAGACGTGGTATGAATGCCAATGAGACAACTGTCAAAAAGGACCAAAATGACACAAACAATGCAACTAAAAGTCACCGTACGGCCTTCAAAAAATGAGCAAAACTTATACTGTATCATCAGATATAAAAGGCTCCGAAATGACAATGTAAAACAATTCAAACGAAAAAACTAACGGCCTTATTTATGTACAACAAAATGCTGACTGCCATTGGCGATTGCCAAATAAATTGACTTCGAGATGTAACAAAAGGGATTTTTATATATAAATGTAATTTCAAACAGAAAACAATAAACTTGCGGCAAAGATATGTTTTAAACTAGCAAATCATCTGTGTTTGAATTAAATATTTTTTGTTATTTTATACGAATACTCTATATCCGAAAGAAAAATGGAAAAAATGCATGCGTGAAAAAACATCCTGCAGCCAAATAAATCCACAAATAGGAAAAAAATCTTGCATTTTTTTCTTTTCTAAATCTTAGCAAAGTTATCAAGTTTGTTCCAAAAGCATGTTGTTGACTTTTTTATGTAAACACTTTTTCTGAATTTAAAGTCTTCACTTCTACCTATTAATATTCCTATTATATTTTTAAATATAATAATGTTACAGTAAACACATAATTCATTAGTATACCTTGGGTATCCTGCCATTCTACATATAACGTTTGCATCCCTTAAATCAAAAGCGTTACTACAAATTGTTCCCCACACTCCATTAATATTTAACTCCACAGTCCCTTCGTATGGTCCTGTACCACCAACCAACCTTACTCCTTTAAAATGTCAAACATGTAGAATACATAAAAAAATGGTGATTTGAAATATGCATAAACATATGTGGATCATATCACTGTGACACTTAGATAAATTTCAATCAGTGAAAAATCAAAGTACTATTTAGTCTGTGGATAGCCTTTAAGATGACGTCTTGCCATATAACGTATTATTTATAAAACTTAACAGATAGAATTATCTTTTTAACAGACAAATCGAATAATAATACATTCCATGAGATGATTAGAAGAAAAACATCATTTCAAGTAGGCCTATCGTGCATATAGTCCTTGTTTTTGAATTCCCCTTTTTCGAATAGTTTTCAATGTTTCATTTATATTGATTACAGACTAATGAAAGGTGAGATGATAATATCACTGTTCCACTAGAATCATTGTATACTGATAATGCAATGGATGTACTATTAAAAATATCATGGTACATACCTTTTGAAACACGTATATATCAGGAGTACAATGTAGGTAACACAGTTTAAAGGGGAAAAACCTAGCAAACTACAGTTCTTAAAATAAATCTGCAGGTTTTCCAAGCGAACAACGGATCGTTGTTGTTGGCAATTGATACGATTTATTATTTTCTTAATTGAGATATACGTGCTCGTTTCTAAGGGATAACTATAACCAGGATCCTATTAGACGGCGATTTTGTAATATTTGATAATCAATGTAATTCTCAATAATACCACATGGTGTGGATTTTAAAATTTACAAAGTTACAAAAACAAACATTCTCTTCAAAGTATAAGAAATTCACAGATGTCTATATAAACCACGATTTATTGCCGTGTAAACCAAATAGTCCACAAAACCCTTTTTCAAATTATTTAAATATAATCTACCAGCAATAAAAATTAACTAAACGTATTGTATTTTTTTTTAATTACGTTGACGCCTGGACTGATTCGGTTGTGTCTATTCTGTGTTAAACTTTAAAAGCATTATGTATTCGGGTTCAGTTTTCTGTAATTAGTTAATACTTCAGTTTCATTATGTATATCTCTTTCATATTCATTTGTTAAAATTTACTGTTTGCAATAGCATGAATTGTTCTATATAATAAGATTGTTCTTATCCCGGGCATAAAAACAATGCCGTATTTGGCAAAACCTTTTCAACTTTTGATCTTCAGTGCTGTACAACTTTGTACCTTTTTCACTTTCGATCTTTTATATCTGGGCGTCACTGTTGATTTTTGTGTGGATTAGGCGCGTTTTTGGCGTATTGAATTTTTAACCTGATGCTTTTTGTTATCTATTAATCATGTTTTTCTTTGTCTAATATGTTCTCCTATTTATTTGTATTGTAGTCCTGTAATATTATGTTGTCATCTCAATGTTATATTTAACTTTGCCATTAAAGTGCGAGGTTTGGCATGCCACAAAACCAGGTTCAACCCACGACTTTTATTCCCCTTTAAAAGTGTCCTGTACCAAGTCAGGAAGATGGCCATTGTTATATTATTGTTCGTTTATGTGTGTGTTGCATTTTAACGTTGAGTCGTTTGTGTTTTCTCTTATTTTTGAGATATTGAGATAAGACGTGGCACGGTACTTGTCTATCCCAAATTCATGTATTTGGTTTTCATGTTATATTTGTTATTCTCGTGGTGTTTTGTCTAATGCTTGGTCCGTTTCGGTGTTATGTCGTTGTTCTCCTCTTATATTTAATGCGTGTCCTCGGTTTTGTTTTTTTGTCCATGGATTTATTAGTTTTGAACAGCGGTATACTACTGCTGCCTTTATGAAACTATCAACTGCGTCTGTATGTTAGAGAAAACTAGATAGGAACTAACCACCTTAATAATGCTAGTTTGCTGTTTTAACGACAGGCTTTCTGCTATGGTAACTTCACGATTTTAAATACCCCCTTCCATACATCGAATTTAATTGGTATCAAAGTTTTTAAATCTTTTACGAATGACGGGTGTTTATTAAATCTATCACATAGCTGAGCAGGTGACGATTTTTTTAATGTCCTCCTCTCGTAAAGACCAATCAAAAATCGATTATTTAAAAGACAAGGAATTGAATTCACATATGGTAGTACTGACCAGGATAAATTTTACTGGTGCAATGAAATATTCACAGTGAATTTAGTCTTAAAATACATTTCATGAGAGAATTATCTTAAAATAGGACTATGATAATTAGTAGACAGGGAAAGCGTCACTCGTGTTTTGTGGTTCTTTTTCTGACTTTTTCTCCTAATTTCTTACATTCTGCTTTTCTAAAAAAAATTTCCTAAGTTATAATGTAATGAATATACAATATGAGTAAATGAAATTAATTCTTAACCAATGAAATCAAAATATTCACAGAAAGGGAAACTTGTCATGTCCCTCCCTTGAACACGGCGTAAATTTAAGTTTTCAGTTAGGACTTATTGAAATCTTCTTGGAGTGTATTTCATGTGTACTTCATTCAGCTTGAATGCTTCAATTACTCATTATTATAACAGTTCTATCATAAATGAGTGACATTTACAACCATTGTTTTATTCATTGTCTTGAAATATTTAGTTTTAAAATGAGAGTTATAAACTGACCAAAAAATACTTTATAGATAAAACAAAAAGATCTTAAGAGCTATTTCAAAGGAACCATATCATAAGAATAAGAAGATGTTATAATAGTTATAGGTACCAGCATTATAATTAAGTATGCCATACGCGCGTTTCGTCTACATAAGACTCATCAGTGACGCTCAAAATAGTTATAAACCAAACAAATACAAAGTTGAAGAGCATTGAGGATCGAAAATTCCCAAAAAGTTGTGCCAAATACGGCTAAGATAATCTATGCCTGGGATTTACCTTCCACTGGTTCTAATCCATGTCCTGTAAAACGTGAAATACAAGAATACATATTTTTTGGTTATTCTGCCTAAGAATAAGATATTACAACCAAAACAAAGATCTATGCTCTTTTTTTTTTTGTTCTCGTAAATCGATCATATGAACATTGTAGACTAATTCGTTTCAATAAATGTGCACTTGGTCATTACAGTTTATTTATGGGACCTTGAACAACTTTTAAAAAAACCCACAGCAACAACCTTAATTGCATTAGCTTTAAAGGTGTCTTTTATGTTTTATTTCAGTGCATAATAGTTATATTGTCAATCTGTACAGTGTTTTATTTAACATATTTAACCATCTTTTGATCATCATACTTACTGACACAGCTAAGACCAACATCACTGTGATAGTCACAGTTTGTTTTAAACCATTCGCTTGAAGGACAGGTACCAATATCATTCTCATTGCCAGTGCATCTTATATTATTCAACATTATGCGTCCACTATTGCCGCTTGAAAGGCGTTTTCGGTTAAATAGAGCTATTACTCTGAAAGAAAATATCTTAAATCTCTAAGACTACGGAGTCAAATTTTAAGAGACTGTTGGGTTAAGTAAGAATCAGAAGATACACAACACACACTTCATCTCGTAACTCAGTATTATAGATGTCAGAAGGTTCATAAAGGGGTGGAATTAAAAAGTTCTAAACCTTATTGGTTTGGATGCAAAAACACCAATTCTACTTATATTATATGATATTATATTGTGATTCATTGTAAAGATGTCATAGATATATGCAAAAAATAAAACAAATGAATAAACAAATCCACCAACAAATTATTCTTAAAATAAGATCATGTAAGACTACCGTTGACATTCACGAATTACACTATTTCTGAACTGATTTAAATGGTTTGGAAATCATTACAAAAAACTAATAAAATTTCTATCTTAATAAATGTAAGTGTTAAGTGTACAATATGTAATGGAATTTGACCATTATAAGAGGATGTTGATATGTTATCTTGTACAAGCAAAAAAATATCTAGATGACTCTCAAATTAGTCTGGTGTACTAATGAGACAGTTCTCCGTGTTAGGATAAGGTATGATGTCCTTGCGGTTAAACATCAACCTGTTGACTTTAAACAAATCCTTGTAGCACTCAAGTTGGGCGAGTATCAAACTATAATAAATGAAACTTGTACAAAAGTCTGGACAATTTATAGTTTGTATAATAATGTACAAAACATGCGCTTCTGTTAATTCAATATATATAGAATGTATAGATGTAGCTGTCTTGTATATTTTTCAAGAGTACCTATGACGGCATTCAATAGTTTCTTTATAGTTCAGTTTTTTTGTGTTTTTTTCTTTTTACTTGATTTTCTGTGTAATCAATGTATGTTTCTCCTTTGAATAGGAACTCGAAGGAGGCCAAACACAATTCATGCATACAAGATTGTAAACTTTCTCTGACTGATTTTGTTAGCTTTTTCAAGAAAGCATTCGTGAGAAAATTTGTTATAGTACCTTTATATGAGTGGTTCAAAGTTTAAAAAAAAAAGAAAAAAACACATTTACAGGATAGAAAACGTATTTGAGACTGACACAATAAACACATATTTTTGTCGCATATTTTGTCTTTCCTTAAATTGGTTACTTTTCAGATTGAATTCTCAAAATAATCGCCTTTTTCAAATATCTGTAAATTAAAATTTCTATATTTTACCGAAGAATATGTTCTCCTGTGATATTTTACGGATCTTTTGCTCAACAATGAGTCATATTTAGCACATTCACCGAATCATTTTAATTCAAAGAGGTAACTTCTATTGTCCGTGATTATTTTTACATTGGGAATGTTATGCCTTTCTTTTTATAAAGAATATCAGTGTTGTACTGCTCTTGTTAAATATTTGTGTCATTTCGTAAAAACAAATCTTTTCTTTTCATTATCAAATCATTTTACGTCCTATACTACGGAAAACATATTAGATATTTCAAATACCTCTGATATCCTAACATATGACAAACAACTTTAGCGTCATTTAATCTAAATTCACGATAACATACTGTTTCCCAACTACCATTGTGGTTTATTTCAAGTCTTCCTTCCCAAGGACCACGGCCTCCAGATAGCCTAACATCTGTAAATATTTGAAAACGATGGGATATAATAAGATCAGGTCTTGTGTTCTATTGTCAATTGTATTGATAAAATTTGATAAAAGAGAAGATGTGGTATGATTGCTTCTGATACAACCGTCTACAAGAGACTTGAATGAAACAAAAATTAACATTTATAGTTCACCGTACGACATTTAACAATGAGCAAACTCCATACCGCATAGTTAGCTGTAAAAGGCCCCGAAACGATAATGTAAAACAACTCAAAGAAAAATAACGGTCTACTTTATGTACAAAAAAACAGATAATAATTCATCAACAAAGTATGTTGTAGTTATATTCTAAATTCTTAAGTTTAGAATAAAACAGTTATAGTTGTTTTGTGTTGGTTAGTTATGACTCTAGTCATCATGATGGTATTTCAGTAATACATTTGGGATTGTATCATGTAACATCTAGTCTATGGTCCATTTATCTTTTGTCTTTTTTAATGGTACTAATTGTATTTTGTCGAAATCTTATTCTTATTCTTATTCTTATTCCCTCTCCTTTCACGTAGAAGACATTTATTTTTCAATAATCAAGTTCTTTTTTATCATTATGACTTGAACTACACAAATTTAGTATGTTTTAACTAACTGTGAATTGTTTTCTGTTTATGCATTGGTTAATTTATTTACATAAATGAATAGTTATATCTAAATTGTAAGGAGTAGCTAAATTTGATCCTGTGTATATTTGCTTAGTATAAAACATTTGCAACAAAACTAAGAGAAAAAATCAGCAGCATAAACAATTCATAAAATTAGGAAAACTTACTAGTAGCATCTCCTTGTGTAAATAACCACAGAACCATTAATATCAGTACCATTGTTTCTCTGCATGAATATAGATAAGAGCAAGCATATAACAGATCTACATGAAGTACGTTAATTAACATTTTAAATTTCGTTAACTTGCTAAAGTTTTCAATCATCGATACTAAGAGGCATTCCTGAGCTTTTTCGCTCTAAATGAAAACATATCACATTAAGCCGAAATGGGCATTTAAGTGAAAGAAACACTGCAACTATTCCGGTACTGGCATGAGCATACGGATTTTTTTCTGTTTTTAAATTTGCTGCTACAAAATATTAAAAATTATTATAAATTACGGAATGTATCTCCCTCATGCAAAGATCTTATTCCTTTCATGGATTTGGCTATACTTTTTGGAACTTTTGGATTATAGCTCTTCATCTTTTATATAAGCTTTGGATTTTACATATTTTGGCCACGAGCATCACTGAAGAGACATGTATTGCCAAAATGCGCATGTGGTGCAGGAAAGTTGGTACCGTTAATGTTATTACATAAGAAAACAATGATATGAAACTAATTAACAATTTCACATAAAGTATTAAAAATACGAGATCTATAAATAGCCTGTCACGTCTGGTCTGTGTATCGATCTATTATATTAAGTCCTTTTGAAATTATTTTTATATTTGTTCTAATGTTGTACTGTTATACCACAGTCATACATCATTGTACATGTTGTAGATAAGGGGGGAAGCAAGCCTGCTGACTAATTTTACCCAAACCTCATTATGTATGTGACTGTACCAAGATTTTATTATGCTTCAGTCGGCTGCGAACGTAGCATATACACTACTTTAGAAGGTTAGACAGCTAATTGATATCAGCTGTGATGTACATCTGGCATACTTGTTTGAGCTGCATATTAAAGTGGAATAACACATATATCCTTTTTAAGGATAATAACCATGATAAAGAGTAATTCACGTGTAAACAAATGTATGAAGAAAAAATAAAATCTTCAAATATTCAGATTTGGACTTCCTTAACAAACAAAAAAAGCATTACCATAAACAACGCAAGTTGAATTTTTTTAGATACTAAGGATTTTCTACCTCAGGCATAGATTAATTACCTTAGCTTTTTTTGGCAAAACTTTTAGGAATTTTGGTCCTCGATGCTCTTCAACTTCGAACCTTATTTGGTCTTTTTAACTTTTTTGAATACGAGCGTCACTGATGAGTCTTTTGTAGACTAAACGCGCGTCTGGCGTATATATACTAAATTAAGTATTGGTATCTATGCTGAGTTTATATATACATTATTCAAGTATTGTAGGAAAATGTCTCCTTAGCTGTATTTGGCAGAAACTTTTGGTATTATAATTTTCAATGCTCTTACGTTTCTTAATTTTCTTTGGTCTTAAACGCGTCTCTGTTGAGTCGTTTGTAGACAAAACACGTGTTTGGGCAGATGATCTTTATCCTTGTATGAGTATAATAAGTTCAATCCTTTTTAAGTGAAAAAATTAAGGCAACATTTAACATTCAAATATGTCGTTCTCCAAAGTATATATCACCATTAGCGAAGGATTTCTCATTTTTCGGTACAATTTACCTCAATTATTAACATTTGTTTTATTAATTGGCGTTTTATATTTATTTTCATACCAAAATTAATGATTTCACAATAAAAGATTACTTACATATAATTACGTTAGTCTTTCAAAATACGTTACTCTTTCACAATTGATACTACATATCAATTACAATCTCACTGTTGAAACCTTCAACCTTTATTCTGCTTTATCTGTTCCCACTAAAGATATGAATCATAAAGCCGTGTCTAAACATTTTTGTTTTCAAAATAATGAAACGAAAATTATTAATGGGCTTATCTGATTTTGCAAATTTTGTGGTCAAGTAATATAATAAATAACAGGTTCAGATTCAGATTCAATAGCTTATTAAAGCCTCATAACACACAACATGATTAAAATAAGATACAATTATAAAATTAATTATACAGTAAACATAGTTAAAACAATTAAATATATGTATGTGTTATTCTTAAAAGAATTATGAGAGACTATTTAATTAAATGTAATACTTATTCATTTTATAAAATACTACAAATACAGTAGTTAATGATATAAGATACTGTTTTTCCTTGTTAAAATAGTATTGCAAGTTTTGGCAACAATGTTAGAAATATTGGTATTTTTAAACATAAATATATTTTTTTCTTCATCAAACAAGTTTGAAAACATATCATTATGACACAATATATCAATAAAATGAGCATGTCTTAGATTTTCATACAACGGTCAATTTAACAGAGCATGTTTTTCATCCTCTAAAATATTGCAGTTAAAACAGACTCTTTCGTCTAGACTTTTTTTCCATATCGACCAATTTCAATTTTTAATGGTGCTACATCACATCTAAACTTTGTAAAGCACTACGATGGCGCTGTGGCATTTTCTATAGCAAATATTGCTTAGTGTTTGAAGTATGTTTAAAAAAATTATATGTTCTCAATTTACAACCAGTAAAATAAATTCATCAAACATTTTCTCTTCTACAGTCCTTGGATGGTATAAACTTCCCGCTAACACAATACACCATTACACTATAAACCTTACACATTACACCATACACCATTCCCCATTCTATCTACACGTTCCGATATTCCTCATAGTGCAATTACATTTCAAATATTAAGAATATTAGTATTGTTTGTGTTTACAATCCGAAAAAATGAATTAGATAAAGGCAACAGTAGTATACCGCTGTTCAAAACTAATAAATCCATTGACAAAAAACAAAATCGGGGTAACAAACTAAAACCGAGGGAAACGCATTAAATATAAGAGGAGAACAACGACACAACACAGAAACGCAACACACACAGAAACGGAACAAGAATCAGACAAAACATCACGAGAATAACAAATATAACATCAAAAGCAAATACATGAATTTGGGATAGACAAGTACCGTGCCACGTCTTATCTCAATATCTCAAAAATAAGAGAAAACACAAACGACTCAACGTTAAAATGCAACACACACAGAAACGAACAATAATATAACAATGGCCATCTTCCTGACTTGGTACAGGACACTTTTAAAGGGGAATAAAAGTGGTGGGTTGAACCTGGTTTTATTGCATGCAAAACCTCGCACTTAAATGGCAAAGTTAAATATAACATTGAAATGACAAACTAATATTACAGGACTACAATATAAATAAATAGGAGAACATATTAGACAAAGAAAAACATGATTAGTAGATAACAAAAAGCATCAGGTTTAAAATTCAATACGCCAAAAACGCGCCTTGTCCACACAAGAACGATTCATGCTATTGCAAACAGTAAATTTTAACAAATGAATATGAAAGATATATACATAATGAAACTGACGTATTAACTTATTACAGAAAACTAAATCCAAATACATGATGCTAAGTTCAATACAGCATAGACACACCCGAATCAGTCCAGGCGTCAACGCAATTAAAAAAAAATGACGTCACATACGATGGCGAAAAGGCACAAACGTTATGCCACGTTTGAATTTATGAAATTTAGAAACAGCATGACGTCACATATGAAAAACTATAATTCAATAGTCAGATAGAATAAGGATTGATTTAAGATTATATTAGAACTAAATACTGATAATTCATTAAAACAAAATGCATATTGCAATACTTATTAATAGCAATTAACTGCACTAGTAGCACAATTTCAGTCTGAAACGGTCATTTTGGTCTGATCACATCTTGATTGACTGAATTTACTGCTAGAAAAATTCGTTAAGATATTTAAGATCGTTTAGTCGCCGTTCAGATCGATAGCCTCATCAGGTAAATCAGTTCGTTAAGACATGTCAAGACGGAAAAGACTGAATCGTCTAGCGGGTTGGTTGGACCCGTTAAGACCGTGTCAGACCAAAACAGACCATGGATATAAAATTACGTTCAAAATGTTCAGACCCTGTTTAGATCCGTTCAGTATACCGGTTTGATAACACGAGTTGCGCCCCTTCTACTCGATAATGCATTTTAGATTAATATGTATATATGTTTTTTAATATTAGGATTTGTTTGAAGTATATTTTGATAAATTAAAAAAAAAAATCTTCTGTTGATTCTTTATTTCTTTTCTTGTTTTGTCGAGGAACTAATAAATTATTCGTCTATATATGTTGTTTATTTTTTTAATAAATGTTAGTTTATATAAATATATATTGGTAATTAAATGCAAGGACGTATGTTAATTATATACACACCAGAATGTATGCCATGTTGTGAAGACCGGTGAAAATATTTTTCGTATTTGAAGATTAGTAACGGAAAATCCTTAAGGTTCATCATAACAAATGGACAAAATGGCCGTATTTTTACCTCAAAAACTACTCTGTGTACAGACTTACCTGTGCTGTTTGAAAAGTTTTAATGCCTAGCATCCACTAGATATATAAAAGTTAAATGCATTTTGTGTTTAAGGAAGATAAAATCTTTCTTGGTTTTTGCTGGGCATTTTTTTTCCTTTCTTCAGAAGGTGCAAAAATAAACAAACACCTGCATTACTTTGATACTGTCCACTCACTGACTCAGATAAACTCTTTTACTCACCTATAGTTGTGAAGATACCTGGTGTCCATGTCAATTAAGGACAATGAAAACAATACAAACCGGTTTTTTACCTGAGGGAGCATCTCATAGTTGTTCCACAACTTAGTCAATTTTTACACCTTTTGCATGAAGGAAAAAAAATGCCCATCAAAATCCAAAAGAGATTTTATCTTTCTGAAACACAAAATGGATTTAACTTTTTTATATCTAGTGGATGCTAGGCATTAAATCTTTTCCAACTTTACAGGTAAGTCTGTTCTCAGAGTAATTTTTGGCATGTAAATACAGCCATATTTGTCCGTTTGTTATGATGAACCTTAACGTAACCTAAAAATGTTAAGGATGCATGTTTAATTTTTTTTTAGTGCGATTTACTCTAATTAAGTTGGAAAAAAATATTCCCGACATCCGGAAATTCGAAAAAAGACTTCTCGGATCCCGAAACCTGATCATCATTCTGCATTCATTCAGTCTCTGTCGGGACGGTGTTAAAGTATCACCGTATAGAAATTTTCATTCAAACAATGTATCCTTATAATATTTATTTTCTAATCCATATGATAGGTATATTGTACTTAGTATATATATACACATGGCGTTAATTCAAACAAATTCTGTTTTAGTTAAATTGGTCGGGTTCGATGGCACGTGCTAGTAATCAACCGGGTCAACAGTTAACAAAATCAATGATCCGTAACGTAAGAAAGTACATGCCTATTATATATATTACAATTACTCCCATCATCATTCATAATAGAAAGGTGCCGTAGGGCTAAATGTTTATAAAGAATTAATGAATTTGTGTATACACGTATTAGTGATGTCTGGTCGTCAGTTTTTAATATACATGCTTATGTTTTCAAGTTTTTAAATTGAACAAAAAACATGAACTGTTCGGAAGCCGTTTGTCAGTGTATGTAAAGTGCGGATCCTAAAATATCATTTTTACTGTATATGCCATAAATGTCTAATGTAGAATGATAAATAAACAGACGAACTTTTTTTAATTTTTGAAGAAAATGAAAAAAATTAGTTAAAATGTATATGTTCAGAAAAACATAATACTAATAAAACAAAGTTAGAGATGCGAGCGGGGTTTTATCGCTCCTAAAGCCATCCAGCTGTGAAATATATACCAAAATAGGTGAATATTCATGACATTTCACGAACAGATCGTGCAGGTGCTTTATAACTAACAGGTGAGATGTTGTTGCAGTAAAAAATATTCATTTTAATACAATTATTAAAGTTGTATAACGTAGAATATTATTTGTCTTTCAGTTTCTTCATATTTAACTAAATTCCACTATGATGATTTCGTAATGCTAGTCATGTTTACTGTCGAATAATGATACTATTCTTTCATTTTCACTGTGGAGCGAATCATTAGTATTGTATATGCGGTGCATTTTCACTCTATAATTAATTTTTTTTTCTATTACAGCTCATTTCTTTAAGCATGTAGAGCAAGACTTTAGTTGATTTGCTGGCTTTTTTTTTTAGTGGATAATCATTATGATAACACCCAATTTAATTCAAATATTAAAAATACAGATTAAACTGCCTATTCATATTGTTTAAAAATGTCAATCTTATTTACAAAGTTTATATAAACAATTATACAAACAAAGCAAGCAAGCCAACCAAAGTTTTGCTTTACATGCATTAGGAAATTAGCTGTAAAGCCTAAATTTAGCCGACTTGCTCAAACAATAGATAAAGTAAGAGAAAGGTTTGATAAAATTTAACTTACGGGGGAAAGTTTGGTTTTAAAACACTCTCATAAAAGAAAGAAAGAAGAAAAGGGAGAAAGAAAAAAAAAAAAAAAAAAAAGAAGAATAGAGAAAAGAAGAAAGAAAAAGAGAATATTCTATAAGCTGTATTGCTTTCGAATAAAGATTATTATTATTATTATAAATTCAATAGAAATAACATTTATTTCAAATGTATTCCATTTAGTTTCTTATAAAGCGTATAGGGATCTTTATCCTTATTTTTTTTATCCATTTCCATGACACTTCACCACTAATTACGTACATCTTGATATAGTTTGAACCTTTGTTTTCCGGTTTAAATGGTTTTACACTGGAGCCGTTTATAACTTGCTGTTCGGTGTGAGCCAAGACTCCATGTTGAAGACCATATTTTGACGTATAATGGTCTACTTTTATAAATTGTGACTCGGATGGAGAGTTGTCTCATTGTCACATACGACATCTATATATGGCTCAAAAACGAAACGAGACGGGATAAAAAGGGATAAAAAATAATCTACGCTACTTTTTTAATATATTTATTATGGGCTTAATATGAGTCAAAATAGAGTAAAATAGTGGGTCGCATTTGGGTATAAGCGTCACGCCGAACTGCCGATTTTTTGCAAGCGTGACAGGTGAAAGTCAAATGAATGTGTAGTGAAAAACGGGAAATGAAGTCTAGCGGTACTCGGATAATTACAAAATATTAGAACTGCATAGTATAAGCGGGACACGGGAATATATATACTATAAGTTGTAGTGTGATTGATTGTTGGTTGTTTAAAGTCCAGTGGCAAATATTTCATGCATTTTCAGGACCAGCTGTAAGTTAAAGACATATATGGAACTCACCGGTGTATTTTTCACGTGTTAAAATAGATAAAAGAATAATTAATTTCTAAAAGATCGAAACATAAAGGAGGCAAGGCGCATGGCTTACCCGCACTTATCAGTTCTTTTCTCTGTTTTGTCTTTAAAAAATAATGCAAATTTTTGTTATATGTTTATATAATTTACGATAACTGCGGTGTATACGTGCTGTCAGACGAAAGATAAATGTGTGCCCTTTGATATTCGTCACCAATTTGTCAATTTTTACATAGATGACAAACACGGTTTTCTCTCAGTACATTTTGCCATCTTCTTGTTTCAATAGGCAATTTGTTATTGATCGTTCGAAATCGGCAAAGAACAACGGCGTCTTTAAAGTTCAAAATGTTAAAATATTCCTCAACTTCCAAGTTTTTCTTAAAAATTTTGTAGTTAATATCTTTTGGCGAATTTGAATTAATGAATTTCAATTCTGAAGAAACTGGTCTAACAGTCTTTGCTTTATTACAGTTTTTAACAAAAAAAAAAATTTGTAGAGAATGAAGGATGCAAGTCCAAGCTTTGAATTAAAATGGTCATTAAATAGACACACAAATAAAAGAACAAGTGTAAGTGTTGGAATGACATATACAATATATCACAATGTGCATTGTCGAAGAAGTTAAATTTGATTTTACTTTGGTAACTGGACAAAATTGAAGAGAGGTAGCCCTATCTTTTCTCCTTTTTATTACGAGTACAAATAAACTGTTCTTAGTTATTTCGTAAAGCTTTTCCTTAAAATAATAAAATCGCGCGTGATCTAACAAATACTCACATTGCAGTGTACTATACTGCTTTCGATACAAATTATATCAAATTATAGAGCAGTCTAACGGCTCCAACTCGAAATTTGAACCCTTCTATGTTCGGGGTTGGGTCTACCATTTAGTTTGAAAGGTCCAATCATACAAGCTGTTTCACTCTTTTCATTGTGATGATTGGGAATTTGCATTAAGCCGTTGGTCACGTGCCGAGTGGCACACGCTGATTTAAAAGTCATTTAATTTCACAATTACTATAGCTATTGATACCATATATTTGAATTTTATACTAATATTCTCTTATATCCACGATCATGGAATGGGGACATATAGTTGGAACCATCCCTTTTGTCCTGGGTTAGGAACCCACCTTTTTTAAATGGCTGGATTCACCCCTGATACCATATCTCCTTAGGCAAAAATAAAAATTATGTTTGTTTCCAACAAGTACAATGTAGCTTACAGCTTCTTAGAAACAATTCAAACATTGATGACCTTCTGCTGTTGTCTGCTCTGTAGTCGGGTTGTTGTCTTGTTGGCACATTCCCAATTTCCAGTCTCTAATTTTATTACGAAGTATCTGAGAAACAAACCTAACCATGTTAACATTGTATTAAACTGAAATAACCAGGCAGGTACAGGATTGGGGAAAAGTTCGGTAACGTTCGCCGAAGTTCGCCGAGTTCGGTAACATTTCTGATCCCTACCCCTGTTCGGCAGGTTCGGTAACTTCGCTATCATTTCTGATCCCTACCCCTGTTCGGCAGGTTCGGTAACTTCGGTAACATTTCTGATCCCTACCCCTGTTCGGCAGGTTCGGTAACTTCGGTAACATTTCTGATCCCTACCCCTGTTCGGCAGGTTCGGTAACATTTCTGATCCCTACCCCTGTTCGGCAGGTTCGGTAACTTCGGTAACATTACTGATCCCAACCCCTGTTCGGCAGGTTCAGTAACTTCAGTAACATTTCTGATCCCTACCCCTGTTCGGCAGGTTCGGTAACTTCGGTAACATTTCTAATCCCAACCCTTGTTCGGCTGGTTCGGTAACTTCGGTAACATTTCTGATCCCTACCCCTGTTCGGCAGGTTCGGTAACTTCGGTAACATTTCTTATCAGTACTCCTGTCTGCATGTTTCATTACATTTCTGATTTCTGATCACTACCCCAGTTCGGCAGGTTCGGTAACTTCGGTAACATTTCATACCAGTACTCTTGTTATGCAAACATTTCTGATTTCTGAAC
Source organism: Mytilus trossulus (assembly GCF_036588685.1). Classification (NCBI taxonomy): domain Eukaryota; kingdom Metazoa; phylum Mollusca; class Bivalvia; order Mytilida; family Mytilidae; genus Mytilus; species Mytilus trossulus. The sequence goes on along the minus strand of NC_086378.1, from coordinate 13,148,062 downwards.
TATATCCCAGTTCGGCAGGTTCGGTAACTTCGGTAACATTTCTTATCAGTACTCCTGTCTGCATGTTTCATTACATTTCTGATTTCTAATCACTACCCCAGTTCGGCAGGTTCGGTAACTTCGGTATCATTTCTTATCAGTACTCTTGTTATGCAAGCATTTCTGATTTCTGAATTATACCCCAGTTCGGCAGGTTCGGTAACTTCGGTAACATTCCTTATCAGTACTCCTGTCTGCATGTTTCATTGCATTTCTGATTTCTGATCACTACCCCAGTTCGGCAGGTTCGGTAACTTCGGTAACATTCCTTATCAGTACTCCTGTCTGCATGTTTCATTACATTTCTGATTTCTGATCACTACCCCAGTTCGGCAGGTTCGGTAACTTCGGTAACATTTCATATCAGTACTCTTGTTATGCAAACATTTCTGATTTCTGAACTATACCCAAGTTCGGCAGGTTCGGTAACTTCGGTAACATTCCTTATCAGTACTCCTGTCTGCATGTTTCATTACATTTCTGATTTCTGATCACTACCCCTGTTCGGCAGGTTCGGTAACTTCGGTAACATTTCATATTACTCTTGTTATGCAAACATTTCTGATTTCTGAACTCTACCCAAGTTCGGCAGGTTCGGTAACTTCTGTAACATTTCTTATCAGTACCCTTGATTTGCATTTTTGATAACATTGCTGATCCTGATCTATACCCCAGTTCGGCAGGTTCGGTAACTTCGGTAACATTTCCTATCAGTACTCTTGTTTTACATATATTTCTGATATCTGAACTATACCCCAGTTCGGCAGGTTCGGTAACTTCGGTAACATTTAAAATCAGTTCTATTGTTTTGCATGTTTGATAACATTGCTGATCCTGATCTATACCCCAGTTCGGTAGGTTCAGTAACATTCGGTAACATTTCATATCAGTACTCTTATTATGCAAACATTTCTGATTTCTGATCTATACCCCAGTTTGGCAAGTTCGGTAACTTTGGTTTCATTTCTTATCAGTACCCTGGTTTTGCAAACTTAACTGGTGTTTTATTAATAAAACACATAAAACAATATTAAAACAATCACATCAATAAATATTTTACCTTCTTCATTGAAAAATATCAAGTTGATAAAATGCAACCTATTCAAAAACTAAATAGTGCTATAGTATAAAACACTCAATAGCCCATAAATAGTTTTCAAAAAGGAAAACAAAAATCTTAAATATGTTAAAAAATAAGTGAAATAATTATACAGGGTTTGTCGTACAGGGTTGTTTTTTAGAACATAATTAAAAATTTATTTTTGGGGTTATTACTCAGGGACCTGTTACAGTTTTCCGGGTAAACTAACCATGTAAACCAATAAATAAGTTAAGTAAACAAGCCACTTTGGTTATTTATAAAATGTAAACTTATAAATTAGTTTGTTTACATATTAATATTATGAAATTTGTTTATTTTTTTAATCTGGCATCTTTTTTAAAAATATTATACTTAAGTGTGCAGTACCTATTTGCATGTAAACTCTTCATTAAATTTCTAGCTACCAAGTCAAAGAAAACTTCATTAATCATCATTTTCAACTAGTTTCTGCAGATTGACTTCAATCAGCGTCCATAAAACAGCTGTATCTCGTGTTCAGTATCGCCTCATAAACATTCGTCATGTCAAAGTATATTTGTTCCACCTTACAGAAGTTCCAATGGAAACTTTGTTATAAACATTGTCATAATACCTCTTCCTGTTGGAACAAATATTCTATACCATTTATTCCGTTAGGAACATATACTGTAATATTTATTCCAGTGGAAGTAATATTCCAGAATATTGTTTCCATTTGGAACACATATTATAAAGGAACTTCTATTCCGTGACAGTCACTTATGTTTTAATAATAATAATTAGAGACTTATAAAAGGTATTTGCTACTTCACCAAACACTAAGCACACAGCATTTATGATACAATTATTAAGAATGAGCAAAGAATTGTTGGACATAAATAGAAAAAAAAAACTTTTTTAGATTTAATCTGGAGGAAGGTTATAATAACATTTTAAATAGGGGCGAAATGTCCAAATTTGTAACCGGAAGATGAGTCATAATAAAAAAAATCAACAACATGTTACATGGTAGTGTTAAATTTCTAAATTTAAATCTAACTTTCTGATATTTTTTTGAATATGCACGAAGTGCAAATAAGTCATTAATAAATAGCACTAGTGTATATTTAAAAAAGGATTCAGATATATAACAGCATGGCAGTAATAAAAGAGGTAAATATAACGTAATCACTGGAATTTATTTGGTAAGTCTTATTTTAATGTATTTATAATTACTATAAAATTCTTTTCATAAAATTAATAATCTTTGTTTACTTCAAAAATTAATTTAAATTTTAAAAAATAACTGAGGAAAGATTCCATATCAAAAACACTTTAATTCAGCAATTAATGTTTAGCAACTTTAGGTGCTTATACACTTTATCAAATGTACAAATATAAAATTTATTAGGTGTTGGCTTCATTTTTATTTAATTTACAATACAAATTTATACTTGGAGACCTAAAATTGTTAACATAAAATACTAAAAATACCAAATTCTGTAAACTAGTCTGTGTTTACATATTTAATCAAGTTAAAATGTACTGAACTCGGCGAACAAAGTAGTGTTTATATAAAATACCAAATTAAGTAATACCAAAAATGTTTACATAGTTTACCAAAGTTACAGAACTCGGCGAACAAGGTAGTGTTCAAATGAAATACTATTATACCAAATTAAGCAATCTCAGAAGTGTTTGGATAGGTTACCGAAGTTACCGAACTCGGCGAACAAGGTAGTGTTCGGATAAATTACTTTTACACCAAATTAAACAAACTCAGAAGTGTTTGGATAGGTTACCGAAGTTACAGAACTTGGTGAACAAGGTAGTATTCGGATGAAATACTATTATACCAAATAAAGCAAACTGAGAAGTGTTTGGATAGGTTACCGAACTCGGCTAACAAGGTAGTGTTCAGATGAAATACTATTATACCAAATTAAGCAATCTCATAAGTATTTGGATATGTTACCCAAGTAACCGAACTCGGCGAACAAGGTAGTGTTCGGATGAAATACTATTATACCAAATAAAGCAAACTGAGAAGTGTTTGGATAGGTTACCGAAGTTACCGAACTCGGCGAACAAGGTAGTGTTCAGATGAAATACTATTATACCAAATTCAGCAATCTCATAAGTATTTGGATATGTTACCGAAGTTACCGAACTCGGCGAACAAGGTAGTGTTCAAATGAAATACTATTATACCAAATTAAGCAATCTCAGAAGTGTTTGGATAGGTTACCGAAGTTACCGAACTCGGCGAACAAGGTAGTGTTCGGATAAATTACTTTTACACCAAATTAAACAAACTCAGAAGTGTTTGGATAGGTTACCGAAGTTACAGAACTTGGTGAACAAGGTAGTATTCGGATGAAATACTATTATACCAAATAAAGCAAACTGAGAAGTGTTTGGATAGGTTACCGAACTCGGCTAACAAGGTAGTGTTCAGATGAAATACTATTATACCAAATTAAGCAATCTCATAAGTATTTGGATATGTTACCCAAGTAACCGAACTCGGCGAACAAGGTAGTGTTCGGATGAAATACTATTATACCAAATAAAGCAATCTCATAAGTATTTGGATATGTTACCGAAGTTACCGAACTCGGCGAACAAGGTAGTGTTCAAATGAAATACTATTATACCAAATTAAGCAATCTCAGAAGTGTTTGGATTGGTTACCGAAGTTACCGAACTCGGCGAACAAGGTAGTGTTCGGATGAAATACTATTATACCAATTTCAGCAATCTCATAAGTATTTGGATATGTTACCGAAGTTACCGAACTCGGCGAACAAGGTAGTGTTCGGATGAAATACTATTATACCAAATTAAGCAATCTCAGAAGTGTTTGGATAGGTTACCGAAGTTACCGAACTCGGCGAACAAGGTAGTGTTCGGATGAATTACTTTTACACCAAATTAAACAAACTGAGAAGTGTTTGGATAGGCTACCGAAGTTTACCGAACTCGGGGAACAAGGTACATGTAGTGTTCGGATGAAATACTATTTACACCAAATAAAGCAAACTGAGAAGTGTTTGGATAGGTTACCGAAGTTACCGAACTCGGCGAACAAGGTAGTGTTCGGATGAAATACTATTATACCAAATTAAGCAATCTCATAAGTATTTGGATATGTTACCGAAGTTACCGAACTCGGCGAACAAGGTAGTGTTCGGATGAAATACTATTATACAATATAAAGCATGCTAATAAATGTTTGAATAGGTTACCGAAGTTAGCGAACTCGGCGAACAAAGTATTGTTCGGATAGGTTACCGAAGTTACCGAAAAGTCTAAATTCATTAGTGTTCGGATAGGTTACCGAAGTTACTGAACTCGGTGAACAAAGTAGTGTTCAGATAAAATATTATAATACTAAATTATGCAATTAATAGTGTTTGTACATGTTACCGAACTCGGCGAACAGACTGAATTCAGTAGTTTTCAGATATGTTACCGAACTCGCCGAACGTTACCGAACGTTACCGAACATTTCCCCAATCCTGTACCAGCATGGAAATAACCTAAATCACTTAAATTATCCTGGGATGAAATAAAATTAGGTCAGGTCAACCTAACCTGATAGACAAGTAGACCTTGCAAGGTACTCATATACAATACAATGTATCCAATTTCATGTAATAAAATGTAACGGTATATTTTACACTCAGTCACTGAACCACACATCCAGCTCTTTTAGCTTTTGTAAATGTAAAGCTCTATTAAAAATAGCTTACATCATCACCCCAAGACTGTAATACACATTTCTTGCATATATACAACAAACTTTCATAACTTTCATGTAAGGCGAGACAAAATAAAATGATACTTTGAAGTACATGTATTGTTTAATATGTTCGACTACTACATGTACAAGTATAAAATCCCAGTTTCAGAATGAACAGTAATTTAGAAGATTGTCAAAATACGTGTAGACCGGTATTTGAACTACAAATGTATACAGCAAGCTGTCATTTGACTCTAAGTCCAACCAACAACTGTGCCAGGGCTGTAAAGCTTGTCTAGGTTGGTGAAACTTCCATCATCATGCATATATGACACTAACCAATAGTGACGGACCGTGCCAGACCCTCATGAAAGGTCAAAAAGGTTTAACACTCCCTGGTGGTACATGAAGCCAACAGTAGCAACGCCGGCATAGAAATTCTTATAATATCCAAATTCTTATTTTAAATGAATAATTATCCAAGGTGAATTCAGATATATATGATCATGATGATGCACTTGTAGTATTGACAATGATCATGATGATTGTAAGGTAATCACTGAAACTATGAATTTTCATTATTCCAATTTCCTACTTTTTTTCCTATGAATTGTAAGTTTGCTTTTTGTCCAATCAGAACATCCCATCAACATCATGGCATAATGCTGTTAACTTTATCAACATATTTCCAATTAGAATAAGTAACTCAAAATTATGAATGAATCCACCGTTTCACAATTTACAGCTACAGGTACAAATTGAGGTACCGGGAGAAGACTTTATAAGTTTGATTAACTTGTGTCTCATCCCTTTTGCACATTTACGCAAATAAAATATGTTTAAACTAATTGAGGTACCGTATGAGAGTAATTTGGTGACACTATATATTTCCTATGTATATATGATATATATGCCCCTTCATAATCTTGGTGGGAATCATGCTCAAACCAATGTGATATCTTATATACAAAAATATATGTTCATTAAGAATTAAGTATCTATAACATGTATAACATGCGACTTCTATAACATGTATAAAATTAAATAAGTCAATAGCATTAATACTATTTTCTAATTCAGAAATTAATGTGAGGTTTTTATTATTGCGAAAAATGCGACTGAGTTGTAAACGCAATAGTTTAAACGCGCATTTTGTGATACTTTATATGAATTTAACAGGATTTTTCACAAAATCGTAAAAAATTAAAATCGCATTTAAGTCTAAAATGACAAATTCGCAATAATAAATGCAAGCAATAATTTCTGAATTTACAGTAACTACATGTATTTGATTTGTCATATGTGTAGTATAATAATTCAACAAATTCTTTTAATAATACTTTTTTATTTCAAAATAGAATTTGTAGAATAATACTACATACATGACAAAGCAATGGTATGTATAGATTATAACATGTTATAATATATGTATATATTTAAGTTCTACAAAATTTAGAGCAAAACATTTAAATTATTGATAACAATTTAGGAGCGGGTCCAGCCATTTTGAAAACCAGGACAAAGGGGGGTTCCAATTACATGCATGTAATATACATTATATATGTCCAGTTTGGTATGAATCCAACTTCAAACGTAATTAAACGTACAAAACTAAATATAATTAATAAAGGCGGTGATTTAAGTTCTACAAAATTTAGAGCAAAACATTTAAATTATTGATAACAATTTAGGAGCGGGTCCAGCCATTTTGAAAACCAGGACAAAGGGGGGTTCCAATTACATGCATGTAATATACATTATATATGTCCAGTTTGGTATGAATCCAACTTCAAACGTAATTAAACGTACAAAACTAAATATAATTAATAAAGGCGGTGATTAATTTTTCTATCCGTAACACCTAAATATAATAAAAAGACGTCAACATGTTTACATGTTTAATGTTATATTTGTAATTCTCATCAGATTTTGTCAAATGTGCTGACGTCTTCTTATTATATATTTAGGTGTGACGGATAGAAAAATTAATCACCTCCTCTTTATTAATTATATTAAATTTTGTACGATTGTTTACGTTTGAAGTTGGATTCATAACAAACTGGACATATATATACCTTTTTCACGTTCGATCTTTTATATCTAGGCGTTATGTATTCAGGTTTAGTTTTCTGTAATTAGTTAATACTTTTTTTCAGTGTCTTTGTGTATATCTCTTTCATATTCATTTGATAAAATTAACTGTTTGCAATAGCATGAATTGTTCTATATAATAAGAATGTTCTTATCCCGGGCATAAAAACAATGCCGTATTTGGCGAGACCTTTTCAACTTTTGATCTTCAGTGCTGTACAACTTTGTACTTTTTTCACTTTCGATCTTTTATATCTGGGCGTCACTGGTGAGTCTTGTGTGGACAAAGCGCGTTTTTGGCGTATTGAATTTTAAACCTAAGGCTTTTTGTTATCTATTAATCATGTTTTTCTTTGTCTAATATGTTCTCCTATTTATTTGTATTGTAGTCCTGTAATATTAGTTTGTCATTTCAATGTTATATTTAACTTTGCCATTAAAGTGCGAGGTTTTGCATGCCATAAAACCAGGTTCAACCCACCACATTTATTCCCCTTTAAAAGTGTCCTGTACCAAGTCAGGAAGATGGCCATTGTTATATTATTGTTCGTTTCTGTGTGTGTTGCATTTTAACGTTGAGTCGTTTGTGTTTTCTCTTATTTTTGAGATATTGAGATAAGACGTGGCACGGTACTTGTCTATCCCAAATTCATGTATTTGGTTTTCAAGTTATATTTGTTATTCTCGTGGTGTTTTGTCTGATGCTTGGTCCGTTTCTGTGTGTGTTGCGTTTCGGTGTTGTGTCGTTGTTCTCTTCTTATATTTAATGCGTTTCTTTCGGTTTTGGTTTGTTACCCCGATTTCGTTTTTTGTCCATAGATTTATGAGTTTTGAACAGCGGTATACTACTGTTGCCTTTATTGTTCAATTATAAAGTATAATCAATATCTCAAAAATAAGAGAAAACACAAACGACTCAACGTTAAAATGCAACACACAGAGAAACGAACAATAATATAACTATAACCATCTTCCTGACTTGGTACAGGTGCTTTTTCTGTTTGTCTTTTAGAAGGTTCTGAATAAATTCTGCTTCATACGAATTAAAAAATACTTTCCTTTTCAACCACTAAAATGTCTTACATCATTCCCAGTCGCACGTTACACAATAACACCATTCCTCATACACCATTCCCTTTGCACCATACACCATATCACAATACACCTTACACCATTGCACCATATGCCATACACCATTACAACATAAACATTTTTTTGGGAAGTTTACACCATCCAAGAGATGTAACTGAGATACACTTTAACTATCGAGAACATTTTCATTTATTTTACAATATCTTTCAAAATCAAAGAATTTGAAAATCTCCATAACATTTAAGCATCATTTTTTTAGCAGTGACTTATTTGTAGATCTTAATCGACAGGTGCCAATTGACGAGACACACTTTTTTGTGCTACAGACCATGACGACTACTTAAAAAAATCGATTTCTTCAATTTTTTTTAAATTTAATACTCTTTGAAATACTGAATGGATTAGTGATAAATAGTGTTTTTTAAAGTTCATTTTGCAATAGAGTATTTCACGATAATAGGGTTGAATTCGTATATAGTTCACTTTTGACGTTCCTATAAAAACAAGTGACTTTTTTATTGCTCTCTCTCACCTAGTTAATTATCATCTACTTTGTTTGGCTGTGTTTTACAAGCGTTGAACACGGTGACGATGTAGTAATTAAGTAGTTTATATCTCTGGGTAAATGGTGTAATTCCAAGGAGAGAAAAGTAAGCTTTGATTTGCAAACATAATAGTAATAAATACAGTTTTGTTTCCTTCAATCTCTGTTATTCTTGGAGAATACAATCCAAACTAATTATCTAAATGTCTAAAAAAGTAACAGAAAATTTCTTATCATATGGTTTTAGTTGACCACATTGATTCCCCCGATTTCATTTGTGATTTCCCCATAAGAAATGCATTTAAAAATATCTGCGGTCTAAAAGTTCCCTACCGCAGATTATTATCAATCACTGGTTTGAAAATTGCAGTTCCCACAGAAGTTTCTTCAAATATAACAATCTGCGGTATATCCTGCTAAACATCCTTATCCGAATCTGACTCGCTATCGGCTCTGTTTCTGTTTTTTGTTTGTTTTACTGTTATCGTGGTTTCGTCTTGGTGTTGTCATGATTGTTTTGGTAATTCTCTCTTACATTTTCAAATTTTGAACTGTAACGTTCTTTTTCTTAAAGTATAACTTAACACGAGGTTTATTTTCTTATCTTAAATTTTCAAGATATTTATATATTTTCATACAAAAGGTATTTTTCACTGATGTTTACATATAAGTGTTCATCAGTCACATAAACATGTGCATCAATATGAGTCATGTTATACGAAAGCTTTTAAAGTAAAATATGCAGAAGGTTCGAATCTTACCAAACCGTTTTTGCATATAGTTTTGTATGTACCTGAATATATACCTGTTTAATTGATTTTAAATGGTAAACGAACTTCAAACGAGCAGCACAACAATTATCAAAAAGATATTAAAACACGAGTCAAAACCAACAAAGCCATGGAAAAAACGACGAAAGCATTACAAAAAAATACAACAGAGGGATTTAGAAACTTAGCAATTCAAAATCACAAAAAATGTGTTATGCCACATGGTAGATAACTTAAAATGATCACCATAACTGCAACCTTAGTAAGTGAATCATTTTTATTTCAGAAACAAAAAAAAGTGATTACTTGTTCGCTGTCCGTGAGGTATGATGGTGTTTGATTCTATTCTCTACAATCATGTCTATAAGCACAGACTACAATTGCAACAATGAGGGTGGCAAAACTGATTGTTAACATAATTCAAAATCGAATAAAATATGTAAAAAGTAACAACAATGTGAGCAAAATAGCATATTTTAAAAGTACATATTAATTTTTACCTTTAAATATACAGGAATTCGGTTTTGCGTTCATGCAGTATACTCTTTATCCATTATATTATGGATTGATAATGATGATTGATAATGTTGTTTTTGTCCGTTTTTTGGGAAAAGCATGTAGAATAAATACAATAGCGTAACAATTTATTTTGACATTTTAAAAGAAATAAAATAGATATTTCTATTTCTTATTTTATAAAAGAGGGACGAAAGATACCAAAGGGACAGTCAAACTCATAAATCTAAAACAAACTGACAAGCCATGGCTAAAAATGAAAAAGACAAACAGAAAACAATAGTACACAATGACACATTATAGAAAACTAAAGAATAAACAACACGAACCCCACCAAAAACTAGGGATGATCTCAGGTGCTCCGGAAGGGTAAGCAGATCCTGCTCCACATGTGGCACCCGTCGTGTTGCTTATGTGATTATCAAAATACCATTTGTCTTGTATTTTTTGTATAACCAACATAGTGTAAGTACTTTTGAATGGCAGTACATATCTACCAATATTGCATAGTATATTTATATTTTTTTTAATATGGCCGTTTGCTTTCTCTTTTGAATTATTTCAGATTTGTAAGCAGTTAATCCAGATTTCTCAATTCGATCTATCTCATTGAATCCAGCTCAATATACAATTTTAACAGAAATGATATATTAATTTGTATCTGTTTTATAAAAGGGAAGCCCTGAAGTGATATGCAAAAATAAAAACTCAACTTGTGTATGTTAAGCGCAGAAGATACATACATTGACTTGATTGCACACGATCTATAAACTTTGCACATAAGTAAGTAACTCGTACGATCAAGCGGTTATTGTTTTTGGCATTAGCGCAGAAGAAACATGTAGTAAACTTGAGTGCACACGATATGGAACCTTTAGACATAAGTAAGTAACTCGTGCGCACAAGTTGTACTGTTATTTTTTCATGGCACTCCAGGGCTTCCGTAGCTACTACATAATCATCTGATCACTATGGTCATATATTATTAGTGTAATTCATATAACTAGGCTAGTACAAAGTGGTTGATTCTTATCCGAGGTCATTTCCTTGAACTTTTATCAGTATTTAAGAGAAAAATTTCGTGCAAACATAATATGATAAGACCAGCTTTATGGCAGGTAATGTAACACGTTTTGTCTTGCACAACGTTAACCTTATCAGGGGCATATGATATCACCCCAGGTTTTGATGTGGTTCGCCTGGCTTAGTCTTTATTTATTTTTAATGTTGGTTTTTGTGTACTTTTGTTCGCCTGTTTGTCGTTTTTCGTTTTTAGACATGGTCTTGTCAGTTTATTTGATATTTATTAAACAGATATATCATGTTAAGGAGGGGTATTTGTGAGAAATACCAGTCGAGAGAATGTTAAATGTCACGAGCCGTAAGGCAAGGGAAATTCATTCTCAGTAACATGCTATATCTGTTTAATTACACCGAATGTTTATGTTCGAAAACGCATTGATGATCGGGACGTTACAAGCGTTCAGTCGGAGTATTTTTTGGCACATACCACGGCAGAGAGGGTAAAAAAGGCATAGCCTTTTGGCAAATACCACGGCGGTGTTCAAGAATGAACGATATCCATTTGAAAACAGTAGATTGGTGAAAAATACACTTAATATCAACCAATCAAAATTCAGGATTCTTAAATAAGGTGTAATTAGAGTTCAAATTTCCATCTGGTATCTTCCGCCCCCACTAGTCCGGATATTTGTTTTGCATGTACCTTATGTATCACTGATCTACTGTAAATGATTGAAATTTCAGTTTTATTACAAATCTGTTGGAACTGAAGATTAAAGAAGTCTGCAGTACACAAAAAAAATTGTTTGTTCTGTATAGAATCGGTAAACACAATTCATATTGTATTACAGTAGTTATATGCGGTACTAGAGTGTGCCTTGCATAATTATAACTGTATTGTTTATTTGATTTGATTTATGTTTGGTTTGGCATTTAGTTTTACCTGTTATCTTTTAATAACATTTCCGAAGGTCATTCTTATCTTGAAGTTAAGAGAACTTTCAAACGTTTTGGAAATTGTGTAAAATTATTTCTTTCAATTGATGCATCGATTTAACAAATATAAAGATAAGGTAACTTGTACGCAAATGCATCTCACATTGTAATATTGAATATTTTTCACACAACATTGGTATTATTTATATATTGTAGATGGTTAATACGTAAATCATCACATATCTTGGATGTATGTCATAATGAGACTTGCTGATGTGTGGGATTTTATTATATTGTTTATAAATCATTTATCTCAAGACAGTAAGATTATACAGCGCGTCAAAACAAGCATTTGAAAAGTTTTAATAGAAATTTATTACAAAATTAAATTTTAAATCGTAAATACGGCATTATTTCACAGAAGTGTTTAAATGCATTAATATAAGAATATACTATTCAGTTCAAATGGATAACGCTATGTTTAGAAAAAATATCTCAATTTCAACGTGCAATTTATCGGTTTGTTTTACGTTACATTCTAGCGTTGACTACCGATAACGACGTCAAATGCGATAAGGGTGGTTTTTGCTTGACGGGCGTCATATATATGACAAAAAAAGAAATGCAACCATTTTAAAAGCGGAAATTCAATATATGACTTATTGCGTTACTTACAATGTATATATACACACAGAATTGTATTACAATACAAAAATATAAATATTGAGCAGTACGACCACGTAAATACTAGAAATGATTGCTGGTGATTAAGACATTACACGATTCACAGCGTAAAACGTTACACTATTATGTGTTTCATCTATTCGAAAATGTTGTTATGTCTGCTCATTATGCCTTCGGATTGATACATTTGTACTGGCTCTTGCCAAATAACAAGATCATCATATAAACAAACATTTGGCAAAGATAAATTCTCTAACATAAAAGCCTGATCAATTGTAAAAAATACTACATGTTGATTGAAACTTGTTTTTACAGGACAGAGGGTAAACAAATTTTGAACGATAGAAACACAGCATACATTGAATTTTCTATAAGGTTAACAATTGCCAGATGAAACATTTATTCTCTCCGACTTTTAAAATATAAATGACATAAAGAACAATTACTAGCATGACAAAGGGATGTGGATGCAATCCATAGATGAGTCAAATTGAATTGTCACATTATACATGAGAGAGAGCGCATGCGCAAAGTAGTAGCAGGATTTTTTCAAACCGCGACGAAGAAAGAAGAAAAATAGAGATATTATCAGGAATATACATTGCATTTGAACATTTTTCATACCAAAACACTTCAAAACATTGATACTCACCATCGATACAAATTTAAAAGTGTACATTTAATTTAATTGTCATATTACCTGAACTTGAACTGTGAGCGAACTTTTCATCCGCCATCTTTGTTTACAAACAAATTTTTTATTTATCACGGAACCATAAAAAAGTGATAATGGTGCATTAAATTAATTAGCTGGTAAACCTTCCCCAATATATCGCTTTGTACAGAAACTAACAAAAGAAACAACTGTCAACTAGCAAATGTCAAACTCTAAACAGGTAAAATTCCTGAACAACACCAAGGAACAGCCAACTACCCAAAAGAAATATACACCTGTAGTATTTTCGGACAGTAAAGGAAATTGGCTCAAAAACCACGTAAATAGATCACACTCAGTAGAAAAAGAAATTATCTGGTGGTGTAAGAGTGGCGCCAAAATAGCTGACAGACTTAAATGGCTACAAACAACCCTAAATATTAAAACTAGAGAATTAGGAGCTATATGGATATATGTCTGGCTAGGCACTTGCGACCTAACATCTTATAACAAGAAATATATTTCAATCAACACCTACACTGATGAAACTATAGATCATCTGATAGATCACTACAATAAAATTATTGAATTAGTCCAACAATACGATAGCTGCAAAATAACAATACTTGAAACACCAGTATACTCAATCTACCGCTGGAACTGCCATCGTAAACACAAAACACCTGAAGAATTTAAAGAACAGGACAATATACTTACAGATCAAGTCATCAGATTAAACTTCAAAATCAAAGAACTAAATACCAACATAAATAGCCACTCTCCAAAATTTTCAAACGATTTACAGACAAAATCTAAATTTAAAAAAGGAGACCACAGAACATCAACAACCAGGACACAATACAACTATAACCTATACGCTGACGGAATCCACCCAGACAACCTTTTAGCGAAAACCTGGTTAAAGAAGATCGCTGAGCAAGCACAAATTAACTGTTGGTAATTGCTGTTGTTGTTTCAGTCAGCACGGGCTCTTCCGAGCTAAACTGAAGACCTCAACAGTAACCCAACATTTACAAAAGCTTGATACTCATAGAAAAATCTACAAGATGAAAATATTTACTTTGATAATAGCAGTGACCCTGATATATAACATTGGGCAATCCATCTTCAATGAAAAATCATGGGACCATCGTCACTTACTTACAAATCTATTAAACAACAAATGGTCATCAGCAGGCCGTAAACCAATGACATTACCTGTTAAGCCAAATAAGAACTATTCAATGGCAATACTAATTCTCCTCCTTGCAGGGGACATAGAGCAAAACCCGGGACCAAGAACAAAACAACAAAGTATCTACCCATGTGGACTTTGTGAACACCCAGTCACATGGAACTGCGAAGGAGTATGCTGTGATGACTGTAACATCTGGCATCACAAAACATGTATAGAACTATGTTCTGCAGACTACGACCTACTGCAAAGATCTAATGTACAATGGCTATGCTGTAAATGTGAAAGCATCAACGTTTCTACTTTCACTTTCCACAGTTACGAATTGAACACTTCAAACTATTATGATCCTTTAACCCACAACAGCACATTCGAATCAATTACGTCAAATGCATTCAGTCCACTTAAAACCAGCAGTCCAAAAGGAAATAATTCAATCAATAACAACACATCAAAGAGAAATAAGAGCAAAAACAGAACAAACAGCAGCAACGTATTCAACATACCAAAGAAACAAAACCTAAGAATCCTTACACTGAACTGTAGAAGCATCAAGGACAAGACATCTGAATTTTCAGCTGCAGTCAACTACATCAAACCTGACATCATCTGCGGCACAGAGTCTTGGCTGAAAGGTGAACATCCTGGAAAAAACCCAACTAAAGATGCAATTAAATCTAGCGAAGTTTTTCCAGAAAACTACACAGCCTACAGAAATGATCGAGGTACACTGGGAGGAGGTGTTTTCATCCTTGTACAAAACGACATTATTGCAATTGAAAAACCAGAGTTTGTAACAAAATGTGAGATAGAATGGGTAAAGATACAAATGAAAGACAAAAAAGATCTCACAATAGGCTCATTCTATATGCCACACAGAAACATGGAACACATAAAGGAATTAGACAAATCATTAGACCATATTTCAAACAAAAATCAAACCATCATGCTAACTGGAGATTTCAACTGCCCAGACATAAACTGGAACACCATGTCAGTAAACCAAAATGCACAAGACAAGGAAATCCAAATAGCTCTAATGGAAGTTATCATATCACACTCACTAACACAGATACATGAAACACCAACAAGAGGCAATAACTTACTGGACATAGTGCTGACTTCAAACCCGTCACTCATCAAAACATCCTCTAATGCTCCAGGAATATCTGACCACGATATGATTGTAACAGACTGCGACACAAAACCACATTATCAGAGTAAGAAGCCACGCAAATGCTACATATACTCCAAAGCAAAATGGGAAGATCTACACAAAGACCTGACTATCCTTTCAACCAACATCATTGAAATGTATCATTCAGGTGCCACAGTACAGGAATTATGGGACAAGTTCAAGACAGACCTTTATTCTAACCTTGACAACCATATACCATCAAAACTCATCCGATCTAAAACCAGTCTACCCTGGATCAATCATAAAATCAGGAAAATGTTTAAAAAGAAAACAAGGCTATACCAACAGGCAAAGAAAACCAACAACTGGACCAACTACAGGCACTTCCAAAAAGAATGTAAGCGGCAAATCAGGAAAGCTGAGTATAACTACATTAATACCACAATCCTAGAAGGGCTAGAAAACAACAACTCAAAACCATTTTGGAAATATGTAAAATCAAGGAAACAGGACAACATAGGAATAGCACCCCTTAAAAGCAACGGCCACCTAATCAATGACAGCAAAGGGAAAGCAGAATTACTGATCAAACAATTCAGCTCAGTATTTACAAGAAATAAAGACAAAACTCTGCCAACAACATCAAAGCACATAAAAAGCACAATACCTCCTTTATACATAAATACAGATGGAGTCGAAAAGCTGCTGAAAAAACTGAATACATCCAAGGCATCAGGACCAGACGGCATACCAAACCGTATATTGAAAGAATGCTCAAAACAACTAGCACCTGGACTTACAATGATATTCCAAAAATCCATCAACACTGGTACATTACCAAGAGACTGGCTAAATGCAAACATATCAAGTGTCTTCAAAAAGGGAGACAAACACGCACCAGAAAACTACAGACCAGTATCCTTAACATCTGTACCATGCAAGCTACTGGAACATATAATCTGTAGGCATATACTTAAACATCTAGAGAAGCACAGAGTACTTACATCACTAAACCATGGCTTCAGGTCAGGCTATTCCTGTGAAACCCAACTGCTAGTCACACTACACGACTTCATGAAAGCCTTTGACGCAGGAAAACAAATTGATGTAGCTATACTGGACTTCTCCAAAGCATTTGACACTGTGCCGCACAACAAACTACTGCACAAAATGAACGAATACGGTATAAGAGGACCACTAAACAAATGGTTGGAGATGTTCCTAACCCAAAGGAAAATGAAAGCTGTCGTAGATGGGGAGGAATAAGAAGAAGCTTCAGTTGACTCCGGTGTACCACAAGGTACAGTACTAGGACCCCTTCTCTTCCTCTGCCACATTAACGACCTTCCAGATTCAGTTCAATCATCTGTCAGACTTTTCGCAGATGACTGCCTCCTGTACAGGAACATAAATAGTCAACATGACCACACACTCCTACAACGAGACCTCCAAAACCTAGAAGTATGGGCCACAAACTGGGGCATGCGCTTCAATGCAAAGAAGTGCTATATACTTAGCATTAAGAATAAAAGCCAGAAGATGTACAGCCTAGACGGACATGTACTACAACAAGTCCAACACAACCCATATCTAGGCTTACAAATATCAGAAGACCTAAAATGGACCACGCACATCTCAAATGTTGCCAAGAAAGCCAATTCGACACTCGGCTTTCTAAGAAGAAATCTACGCTTCTGCCCAAAAGATTGCAAAAAAAACGCATATATATCATTAGTACGATCAACTATGGAATATGGTGCCATAATATGGGACCCATATACACAACATGATATAAATCAATTGGAAAGAATACAACGCAGAGCAGCTAGATTCATCACAGGCGACTATAGGTCTAGAGAAGAGGGGTCGGTCACCAAAATGCTAGCCGAGTTAGAACTAGACAACCTACAAACAAGAAGAACAAGTCAACGGCTAGTATTTCTGTACAAAGTGGTTGAGGGGTTGGTCCCAGCTATTAATCCCGACGATTTTCTTGTTAAAAGTAAACCTAAGAGGAAAATCAAACCTAAAACATTTGACAATTTTGTATGTGCCAATATAGTGACAAATTCAGTGAAGAACAATTCTAAGGCACTAGATACTATTCCAAGCAACACCGATCCATATAAGAACTCTTTCTTCGTCAAGAGTGTACTACATTGGAACCAACTAGAGGATCGTATTGTATGCGCAGATACAGTTGAGAGCTTCAAGGCTGCTCTCCAACACCGCCAATAGGTGTCTCTCTCTCCCGTTGAGTAAAAGCCAGAATTGGTATCTTCAACGTATACATACAGATACAGATACAGATGTTATATTCTTTAATAACAAAAGTTCATATTCTAGGTTAATATCACAATCCCCCAACAACATTCAGGTTAATAATTTTCTTGGGTCATTCTAAATATCATTTTTTTTAAAGTATATGTTGGTATTGTATCTTCACATTATAGAACAAGAAGATTTTGCTGGTATGCTGTTCTGTATATGTTTTGTCACACTGGTGTCAAATTGCGCTGCAAGCAAGTGAGTAGCTGTATTATCATCTAAGTCTTCTAAAAGTAACAACAAGACATAAAACACCGTTAAGAAAGGATACTTATAACAAAATATTAACCAGATTTGATATTTTATAATGAAGGAAAAATCCATTCTGTCAAAAAATGGAATACTATATAATAGGTAGGAATTGTGATCACAAATGACTGTAACTAATCATTTATTAAGACTTAACACCTGAAAAAATGTATCATAATTGTCTTTTTACATTTAAATGGGTATATTTACTGCCGTTCGATGACCTACTAGAGAAAAAAAAAGTAAAATCACAAAAATACTAATCTACGAGGAAATTTTATAACATAAAGTCCTTTATCAAATTGCAAAATTAAAAACTCGAACACATCAAACGAATGAAATATCTCTCTTGAATACATTTATCTAATGTCTATCGGAACACAGCTTTGGTTTATGATATGTCTGACGTTGAGAAATACTTTTTGGTTACATTGTAAGCTAGTGATCTATAACGCGATGTATATTCGGTCAGTAAATTTCATATCGGGTTCGAGCAAGCCTCATTCAAAGTTTACTGACCCCATATATAGCATATAAGGTCAATATTCCAATGTGTAACGAATTGATTATACTGACCATCTAAACATGTGGCATTTATACTAATGTGTGACCTATCAAAGTGATCAAGTCTTCAATATAAAGAATCTACTTTCATTTGTGCATCATTTGGTGCCGTTTGGTGAGATAAACATCTATACATGTACATACATTTTATATAATTATTCTATTCTTAATACCATCAGTTGCATTCGTTTAAAGGAAATAATGCTCATTTGATTTTTAATTATGGCATTATAAAAGGTGTTTATGTCTGGGTTTTTTTTTATATGGTATTAGGTAAAAAAAGAAAATCCAACAAAATATGAACATTCAAACATTTTTATTTCTGTAAATAGTCTTATTGTCCTTTGTTAACAGCAGCGTATGATAGGATGAACTGATAACAAAATATTAAGATATATTACGGATTACAAATGTGTCGAGGTTTGTGATTGGATAACAACACGGATATGTCAGTATATATTCAGGAAACTGCCGGGGTATATACGACGTTTTTATCACCGATTGGAACCTTAAAGACGTCATCATAACACCAGTTACTATGTGACGTAGTCACAAGCTATCAGACTGTCAAATGCTCAGAGGGAAATAATGACGTGCTTTAGTCAAAAATACATTTTTGATACAAAATCACGCAATTAACACTTTTAATACAATGTTAAAAGTGTAATTATAAATTATTACATACACGATAAAATTATGTTCAGAGCAAATTCACGTATGCCGAACAAATCAGGTTAGGGTTTTCAACTTATATATGTGTTGTCAACAAATATCTGCACTTGAAAATAACATTAAGTCAGGGGTAATCCGTAATATATGTGTAATTCAGGTCTTAGAAAGGGTATATACTGTGACATTCCCGGCTTAGGGTTTATTTAGGGTTTATACCCTGTCTGAGACCTGAATAACATATAATATAAAAAAAATTCTCGAAAACACTGTCAAAAAAATAATCTTTTCACTTTATGAAAATAAGAAGAAAAGGTATGATTGCCATTCTGTATGATAGTTTGTTGTTGTTCCCATTTCATGTAAACATTGCAGTTCTAAATAAATCTTGAAGAAGTGTTTGTCGTTTTGGGGTTTGTTTATCATATAAATTAGACCGTTGGTTTTTTCCGTTTAAATGTTTTTAACACTTGTCATTTCTGGGGCCTTTTAAAGCTTGCTAGTCAAGGCTCCGTGCTGTAGACCTAAAACTGTTTTTATTTTACGAATTTTGACTGGGATTGAGAGTTGTCTCATTGGCTTACACACCATTTCTTTTTTTTTATATCTACTTAATTAATTGTGGGTATCACTTTGCGTTGGTCATTCAATATATTTACTAAATACCATATCCTACAATATTCAGTGAAACATATTTTTATCAACAGCTCATATCTAATTTTTACACCAAAGACATTGCATCCTGGGATTAATCTTGACATTAACATACACATCTTGCATGCAAACAGTGATGTTACCGTAAAAGCTGAATTGGTTAGAACACCTTCTAGTACTTCTGTTGGATCCATTCTTGGAGTTTTCAAACCAGGTTTGCATTTATTTTTGACAGTGATGGTATATAATATTTGAAACATAAAATATTGCTTTCTGCTTGTCAATGTTACAAAAGTATAATTTCCTTCTGTAACTCGTAGTATTTTTATTTGTAATAAGGAACACACAAACCAAAAAAAGTGATGGGGCTTTCATTTATTAATAAATAAAATTGAAAATTAAAAAAAAAATCGTGCAGCAGTATTTAGATGCCCTTCAATTTTCAGTGACGTCTTCCCTTTCATATCGTTACAACGATGAACCTATTTTTTTGAGAGACGGATTTGTTGTATACTTTTTTTTCGTAATTATATCTGTTTTAGAAGTTCAATTTAGTATTGCGAATAGAAACGTTTAAGTGAATATGACGACTGGGCTCTGATTGGTCACTGTTTTGTGTTGATTTGTGTATGTATAGCAATATATATCTATAGGAACTTAAACCGATCGAAAATCGTTAAAATTTACCAATATAAAAAAGAAGATGTGGTATGATTGCCAATGAGACAACTATCCACAAAAGACCAAAATGACACAAACATTAACAAGTATAGGTCACCGTACGGCTTTCAGCAATGAGCAAAGCCATTACCGCATATAGTCAGCTGTAAAAGGCCCCGATAAGACATTGTAAAACAATTCAAACGAGAAATGTATAAATTTCAACCTGATAATAACTAGCTGTCTTAAAGTCCTGTACGTCTTAATTGAAGGAAATCAATAACGATAATACTTTTAAAATAAAAAAAAGAACACGTATG
Organism: Mytilus trossulus; assembly: GCF_036588685.1. Lineage (NCBI taxonomy): Eukaryota > Metazoa > Mollusca > Bivalvia > Mytilida > Mytilidae > Mytilus > Mytilus trossulus. The sequence goes on along the minus strand of NC_086378.1, from coordinate 13,127,130 downwards.
GTTTATAAACCGCTTCATGAGTATTTTCATTGAAAGATGCTTTTTGCACATTTTGTTATTATATCGAAACTATAATAGAAAGATACAAACTTTAATGAGCAAACATGTTTTGCAATAATATCTTCAAAATCAAATGTTCTAAATTTCAATTGACTCTGTATAAGTTTATTGCCTCTAAATAACAATATTTACCAATGTCTGGCAGTTAACATGGTTAATGCAGAATTTAAAATAGACAGAGAGCAACATCAAATAGACCAAAGAGGAGTGGTGTACAAAACAACTGTTTTTACGAACTGCAAGCTATAAATTGGGTAAGGTGATGTTAACAACAATAATGTAATGAACGAATTTGTCCAACATAAATTCTTCTTTTTTATTGTTATTTCAGAATCTACAAATCTGTTAAAACTACATGTAAGTTTATAACACCATATATGATTTATGTACTTTTTAAGACGTACATGTAAGTTATCACCGTTTAGTGTGTTTATCGTTCGCTAATTGCACTTTGCCGACATTAGAAATATAATTTGACTAAAAAATTTGTCGAATCTTTTATTATCTACGCAGACGCTCTGAATAAATACCTCTTCTTCAATTGAATTTTATAATTTTTTTCTTATGTAATGCTGTTACTCCACCGTCCCAAGTTAAGGGAGAATTGAGCGTTCTCAAAATTAAAAATAAAGAATAAAGAAAGGAAGTTAGCAATATCCTTTTCTCTACCTTCCGCTATATAGATGACGTTCTATCACTAAATAATTCAAAATTTGGTGACTATGTTGAACGCATCTACCCCGTCGAAATGGAGATAAAGGATACAACAAATACAGTTCAGTTGGCCTTATATCTTTACTTACATTTAGAAATTGAGGGTCGGTTCAAAACAAATCTTTTCGACAAAAGAGATAATTTCAGCCTTCTGATTCTGAACTTTCCATTTCTATATAGCAACATTCCAGCAGCACCTGCATAAGGGGTATATATCTCCCAATTGATACGATATTACCGTGCTTGCATTTCCTTTCATGATTATGATGATTGCTGCTCACAAGGAAGCTATTAAATCAAGAGTTTAAAATGATGCAGTTGAAATTATCCCTTCGTAAATTTTACAGACGCCATCAGTAGTTGGTTGACCGTTATTGAATAACCGTTTCACAATGATATTGGATATGTTCCTAACGTCGTAACTACAATCTCCTTTCTTTTCATGATTGTGACCTACCGAGTTAGACTATTAACCGGTTTTGCTATAACATAAGCAACCCGACGATGTGGATCAGGATCTGCTTACCCTTTCAGAGCACCTGAGATCACCCCCAGTTTTGGTGGGGGTTTTGTTGCTTATTCTTTAGTATTCTATGTTGTGTTATGTGTTCAATTGTTTGTCTGTTTCTTTTCCTTCATTTTTAGCCAGGCTTTGTCATTTTTATTTTCGATTTATGACTTGACTGTTCCTCTGGTACCTTTCGTCCTTCTTTTCTAAGTAATTCCACTCTTATAATTTGATACGCCAGACGCGCGTATCGTAAACATTAGACTCATCAGTGACGCTCATATCAAAATAGTCAAAAAGCCAAAACAAGTAAAAGGTTGGAGAGCATTTAGGACCCACAAATAAAAAAGACTGTGCTATATACGGCTAAGGTTAGTTATGCCTAGGATATTCGTTGAATTTCGAATAACTCATATTTCTGCAAGCAGTAAGTTTATAAAAATGACCATAAAATTGATATACATTTCAACACCGAAATGTAATAAAAACTAATACATAATCAACAGCACTTCTTTTTTTTGTATGTGCCTGTCCGGTGTCAGGACCATGTATTTTAGTGGTACGAGTTGTTATATGTCTGTCATATTTGTATACATATACATTATATGCGTTTGCAATGGCTGCTTGTTTTCTGAATTGAGTTTTTAAATTTCAAATCTTACATGTCACAATTTATAGCTAAATATACGGTATGGGTTTTATACGGTGTTTATGGTCGAGGGGTTGCCTAAATTTGTTTACATCCGCTTTATTTCAAATTTAGAGGACAGTTGTCTCATTGGCAATCATACTAAAATCCTCTCTTTATTTTTTTCATAATTTGATAGAACATTTAAAAATATGTTGTAGGACCACCTCTTATAACATTAGCTGTTTGTGTAAAAAAAAAAAACGTTTAAAGTTTTTTGAAATGGGATTTGTTATTACAAACAATTTGTATAATTCTGGAAATTTGTTTTCTAATTCAATTTTTCCATGTATGTGATAATAGCTCCCCGAACTATTATATGGGACCTTAAAAAGACTATTAAATAGAAAATGTACTTAGATATTATAAAATCAATACATTTTGGTAATCACTAATTATAAGGAAGGTTAAGGTACTAGTTAATAATAATAAAAGGATATATACAGATGTTTACCAACATCAATGTTTCATTTGGTAAACATCGTGTGTAAGCTCGCTCATACAGGCAAACTGTCTTGCTTTTATGGTAGTATCATGCACTTAAGGGAGTTCGCTTCTCAGTTTCAAAGTAATAAACTTTTCAAAAGACTAGTTTATATTGATAGGGGATTAATAAAGGAATCCATAGAGCTAAAAAATATATAGGTCGCCGTGCTCGTTTTTGATATATTAGCCATTGAAACTTTGGCGGGGAAATATTCTCTCGTGACTTTCCATAGCTTTATCATTGACAAGTTTAAGTCCTCAAAAACTATTAAAAAGTAATTAAGATTTTAAAAGACTTCAACAGACAGCTTAAAACTATACATGTAAAAGAATTATAAAAAGAAAAATGGGGGTCACCGGGCAAAATTTGTTAATTCATTCCAATGGAAAAAAACAGAGGATTCTGAAAATCTGACCAAAATTCCAAAATATGACAAGCCAGCTTCCTTAATAGGTTCGACAAGTCAGTTTAAGGTAAAGTCTATTCTGGTTAACGTACTATTGTTTTTCATTCTTTATTATTGAAGGCATTTAAAACCCTTACATGATTGCAAAGCAAGTTTATTTAATAAAAAAAATGGCAGTAGTAGTTTCGTTTTTGAAGGAATCGCAGCAGTAGTCATGTGTGGTTTTCTATCTGTTTATTGATAGCAAGCACACCTTAATGTACATACGCATACTTCATAAGGAATATCATTTTTTGTTTAAATTTGTTTATTATTTAGTTCGAGTAATAAAGCAGTATATTAATCAGTTTGAATCCGTCTTTATATTGGCAGTTATATATTTAGTCGTTTACATAAACAACGGGGAAAAAACGATTGATAAACCACATCAACAAACGACAATTACGGAACAACAGTACCTGACTTAAGTCAGGTGCAAACAAATGCATCAGGTTTAAACGTGAAAAAAGGCATCAACCTTCACCCTTACCTGAAATAGTAGTATAAAGTTACACCTTAGAAAGATACACGATAACTGTCATTTGAAATTGCCTATCTCAATCAAAAAGAATGCCCTGATATATTTCTAGTTTTCCTGTTTACATTGCAAAAACATTGGTAGTAAATAGTTATCAAAAGTACCAGGATTATAATTTTATACGCCAGACGCGCGTTTCGTCTACATAAGACTCATCAGTGACGCTCAGATCAAATTATTTAAAAAGCCAAACAAATACAAAGTTGAAGAGCATTGAGGACCCAAAATTCCAAAAAGTTGTGCCAAATACGGCTAAGGTTATCTACTCCTGGGGTAAAAAAATCCTTAGTTTTTTGAAAAATTTAAAGTTTTGTATACAGAAAATTTATAACAATTACCATATAAATGATAATAATTGATGGTAGGTCTGGCTAGCCATCAAACAAGGGTAAACCCACCATTCCGAAGATGTCCTATATCAATTCAGGAAGATGGCAGTTGTTATCAAACACTCCGATTATTTGTATGTTCACGGTGTATGTTGGCGTTTGTTGTTGTTGCATTAGAATACTACTGTTTCCTTTATTAACCTAATCAAAAGTGTGTGTATCAAAGCAACATTTGAATTATGAATCTGTGTTGCGACGCTTCTATAATATGTTCATGAAATATAATGTTGTTTTGTAGGTTCCAGATGATCTTACAAAAGGATATTATCGAATACAATTTACTGGAACAATATTTGATAAAACATGTATGTGTAAGTATAAGTTCTTAACAATTTTGTGAGTGCCAATGAGACAACTCTCCACCTAAGTCACAATAAGTAGTTATGCCTTACACACGAAGCCTTTACTCACACCAAATAGCAAGCTACAAAGGACCACGAAAATTAAAAGCCTAGATCCTTACAAACAAAAAAACCAACGGTTTCATCTATATAAAAAGAGAAACGAACAACATTTGATAACCACATCGACAAACGACAACAACTTAACAATAGGTTCAAGACTAAGGATAGGCGCAAAGAAACGCAGATGGTTTTTAAACATTTCAACAGGTGTTAACCGTCATCATAACCTGACGAAAAAGTGTAACATAACAATAAAGAAACAAAATCTTTGAACGGAGCTTGTTTGTGGTATCCATGCCCACTTTCCTTTCACCTGGAATAAATGAAAACTTGGAAGCATTTTCGAATAATTCTGAAAAAAATATGTCAATGTCTTTCAAAATGTTTGCAAAAGGGATTTTTACAAGGAATGCTTGTTAAAGGGCCACTAGCTGTCAAATTCATAGTCACCGATTTGACTCAAATTCTCATATTTGATCCATAACAATGTAAAACATTTATTCAAACTACCAAAAGTCTAAAATTAACCGTTGACAGAGCATGGGGTAGATAATATGTAGGTTCGTTTCGTGTGTTTTTTATTCCAGACGCCATCTAATTAACTATCGATTTGAACTCAGATGACCATATAAGCAATGTTAACATAAATAAAGATATGGAGAGATTAAACCAATACGTGCAATTGGATTTTTATAACTCTGTTTGACTTTATTTTATTGATTAAAAAACTACATTTCTCATTGTTTTAACCATATAAGAATGATTTTATATGGTTCGAATCAGTAATCAAATCATTTTCCGTAGTTTTACTTTCATTGTTGACATTCTTTTTCTTTAAATGACCAGTACACGTACACTGCATGCGTTGTCAATCTCTATCCATGGGTTAAATTGAAATTCACACGAATACGGCTTTAATGAGGTCGACTTATTCACTTGCAGGTGAATAAGTAATTATCAATGTTTCTTTGCTTAATTTGACAAAATTGAACCATTTTGGCTGCTAAAACCGAATTTGTATCTCACTATATCACTTTCATTATTGATTGAACAAAAATATCTTACTTTAGATTTTTTTTTTATATATCTCGTAGCTTGTGCCCCTTTAAGGGAGCTGTCACAAATAAAACTAAAATTCTAATTCCCATTATTTAATAGATATTTTTTTCCAGCGAAGTAGTGTCGACATAAAGATTCATCGATAAATATATGAATACATTTCTACCGAAATATCAACTGTTAAATATATATTTATAAAAAAAATTGTGCACATTTTCATAGTATATATTTTATATGTTTATAAATATATAATTAATATTTCAGTTAACTTTAGGGTGTTTGCTTTGTACCCAAACCTTACTGTATATCACAGTTTGCTGGACATAGAAATTCAAGTAAGCTTATGAATTGTAAAAAAAAAATTAAAACAAAATCTTGGAGTTACTTATCTGCATAATACTTATCTGCAGATACTGTATGCCCATGTGATACGAAAACACTTTGTCGTTGCTTATAGAAGTTTGGTAATGATGTCAAAACACAAGTTACCGTCTGAAAACAAGAGTTTGTTTGGTAATATCTAAAACTTATCTGGTATTAAAAAGCAACAAACAATTATGAACTGCTCTGTTAGACAGAATAGCGTTCAACTGGGTCTTGTCCAAAAAATACATTTCAGGCTTGATGTCTTTGCTCTACCTATAACGCTATGCCTGTGATCTGTCAATATTCATTTGACTTTGATCTGTCATTGATTTTATGCCTTTGATTTGACAATAACGTTAATTTTTTTTTTTTTTTAATAAAATTATGCCTGTGTCTGTCAATGAAACGAAGCCTTTGATTGACAATAACATAATACATTTTTTTGTCAATAAGTTATTCCTTTAAACTACCAATAACGATATGCCTTTGATCTTTCAAAAACTGTATGCCTTTTAATCTGACAACGACATTATGCCTTTGAAATGGCAATACAATTATGTATTTGATCTGACAACCATTTTATACTATTAACAAACAAATAACGTTATAACTTTGATCTGACAATAATCTCATGTCTAAAATCTGCCAAATCAGGTATGTTTCTTTATATTTCAATAACAATCTTTCAATAATGTTATGTCTTTCATCTGTCAATTACGTTATGCCTTTAGTCCGTCTATGCAGTGTTGTACACTGTCGAAAACGTTATGTATTTGATCGCTCAGAAAAGATTGCCTTTCATCTAACAATAACGTTATACTTTTGATTAGAGAATTACCTTACGCCTTTGATTTGTCAATAACGTTATGCATTTGATCTGTCAAAAAAATAAGCCTTAGATCCGACACTAACGTTATGCAATTGAACTACCAATAAGACTATGCCTTAATATGCCAATTACGTTATGTCTTTGGTCTTCTAATACAGTTACGCTCTTTGATATATCAATAATATTATACCTTGAGCTTTCAATAACGCTATGTCTTTGGTCTGTCAAAACATTATCCCATGATCTTTAAATAACGTTATTAAAGTGGTCTGTCATTAACAATTCTCCTTTGATATACCAATAAGGTAATTCATTTGATCTGCCAATAACGTTATGCATTGATTATTTCATTAGTTATGTCTGTGGTATGCCAATAGCGTTATGCCTTTGATTTCAAATAATAACGTTATTTTGTTCTGTCAAAAACGGTATCATTTTAATTTGTCAGTTACTTTATACCTGTGATCTATCATTAACGTCACGCATTTAAACCAACAAAAAGTTATTTCTTTGATCTGATAAATGTTATTTCTTAAATCTTACAATAATGTTTTGCATGTGATATGTTAAAAACAGTATACCTTTGATCTGACAATAAAGGTATGTCTTTGGTCTGCCAATGCTGTTCCGTCTTTAGTCTGACAATAATGTTTTGCCAGTGATTTGACAATACCATTATGCCTTTGATCTGACAATAACATCGTTTTTGATATGTTAGTTACATTATACCTTAAGCTTTGATGTGTCAATAATATTATGCCTTTGATCTTTCAATAACATTATGCCTTTGGTCTACCAATAACATGAATTAATTCTTTGATATGTCAATAATATGATGCCTTTGGAGTGTCAATAACGTTATTCTTTTGCTTTTACTTATCTTGGTTTGTCAATATCATTATACCATGGTATGTTAACTTTAATATTTCCTTTGATATTTCAAAAAAGGAATGATTGTGACCCTTTGATAAAGTTGTTACTGATTCCTTTATTTTTCAAGGTACAAATATACTCAGGTTTTGAGTAGGGAATATACTTGTGTGGATATTGTTAGGTTATCTAACTCAGGCAATTAAAATTTTATTTTCAAAGCTGCAAAAGTTTGTAAAATCATACTTGCTTCAGTCAAATGATTAAGTTACTGTTTATGTTTATATTATATGTCCGTCTTCCGTATATTTGGAAATGTATATCCGGTATGTGTTACAGGTATTTTCTAAATTTAGGCATTTTGGTAAATGACTGATTTTTCAGGCAACTTATAAAATGCCTAACCTTGAAAGTCATTACAAAATGACTAAAAATACCTAGTCATTTTGTTAAATGACTGAAATTTTGAAACAAAATTTCCCAATGTCCCTGATCGATATCAGGATATTTGTAGAATAATGAAATTGAGTTGTTAATGCTAAACATGGAAAACACAAAATATCTTGCAAACAAAATAAATAATGAATCGGTAAAATTTATGTTTTCCCCTCCAAAAAACAGCTGGTATAGTTTGTATGTAATAATACATGTAATATTAGTTCAATTAAGTGAAACTACGTTAAGTATGTACTCACTCTGTATTTCAGATAGTAAAGTAATGATTATTTTGTCAAAATGATAGGATGGCAAATTGTTTCTTCAATAAAACAAACTTTTAAACATTCTTTTAAAGAGTCCATATTCAAAATGGAGAACAAAAGGTTTGCTCATAATCGACTAATCGTTTGCTTTCAGTAGCAAATATTTCATGCATTTTTAAGATGAGAATGATTTTTAGTATTTTCTGCAGTGAATAAATCCGGATAAGGACAGGAATTACGACTGCCGCTTGCCCATCTATAGCAAAGCGGTTTATAAATGTGCTGTCAAAATATGGGTACAATGTATATCTTTATATTGACTCCCCCAACTCCAGTTATAAATGCATCACCCGTTATGGGCAGATCTGATTCACTCAGTTCAGTTTGTTAAAAGCTATTAGCCAAAAGATGTAAGTCAAACTAATCATGACAATACAATTTGAATCTTATGGCAACATATGAAAAAGAATATGTGCATGTGTGACGTGTATGCTCATTGCAAAACCAATGTTGTGGAATGTTTAGTGTTTTATCAGAAATGGTGATGGAAGTGCTTAATTAGTGATAACCCAGGTTCTCCAAATGTGATCCAAGTGCTAAAACTAGATTTTTGCGTCAATAAATATATTTGCAAATATCAGGACAACTATTGTGATCAGTTCTGTCATCCAAAGATTTTGAGAAATTATAAATAATTGTCAAGTTCTGTGATTGTGACTATTCTCTTAAATTTCAGTATTTATCATAAATTAAAATGTTCTGGTGTTGAACGCTTTCATTTTGTTTTCCTTTTTATTACATTTTAATTTGTAATTTGATTTAAGGCATTTTGTAAATTGCCTTTCAATTTTTTCAGGCATTTTTTTTCTAGACAAATTAGTCATGACGTTTAATCACTAAATCTTGCAGGCATTTTAGAAAATGACCAAAGTTTGCAGGCATTTTACAAAATGCCTAAATTAAGAAAATGCCTGTAAAAAGTAAAATCACAAAAATACTGAACTCAGAGGAAAATCAATTTGGAAAGTCCATAATCACATGGCCAAATCAAATAGCAAAACGCATCAAAATCGAATGGACAAGAACTGTCATATTCCTAACTTGGTACAGGCATTTTCAAATGTAGAAAATGGTGGATTAAACCTGGTTCTATAGCACTAACCCTCTCACTTTAATAACAGTCTCATCAAATTCCGCTACATTTACATGATGCGTTAAATAAACAGTCTCAATTAATAAAATAGTCAAAATATGGGTACATCAGTCATCATTGTATAACAATTTTAAAAGGAACAATTTAAGAGGACACAAAAACATCTACTATAAATTTGTCGTTCAATGTGCATACAAACAATTTTAAAATTTACATAGGCAATGTACGCATACAGGGTTAAAAATTCAAAAGTATGTAAGAATAAATTACAGAAATAGACCGAGATTCAAACTAGTCCAAAAGTTATACATAGAATTTATGAGAATCCAAAAATATAACATATATTTGTTAACTTGTCCATTGAATCAACCTATTTTGTTGTATTTTATTAGTTTGTATTCAATTGCATTTCTCACATACCCTGGTTAAGGGTCTTGTGTAATACTTGAAACTTGAATCTTGGATCAAATGAATATTTGAACCATACGCGTACTGTCATGACCATATGGGAATATACTATATTGTCAGGGTAATCAACACGTTTATTTTAGATACTAAACTCTTCATTAGTTAATATCATCATGGTTGTCTCGTCATTTAAAAGATGCTATCAAACAATAGTTTAGTATACTTTAATAATAACAAGATCAGCTAAAAGAAAATATTAAACAGTTTCATAAAATTAAATTGACTCATTAGTCAAAACTATAGTATGGTCAATACCAAATTGTTTTTACGATTGAATATCAATATGTTGACTTCGGACAATAACTTCCAAAAGTACCTTAATCAACTGTTAAAAACTGGTTAACTGACAGACAAAAAGTCGACAAGATACAGAGTTTAATAGATGACACTAGAAAAGGACAGATATTTCATTATCAAATTTAACCATTGCATGTACCCATCTGTTGTAAATGTGTGTTTTGGTCATTTCCAAGTAAAAGAATATTGTTATCTATTATAATAAGAGAGTTTACATAAGTTGACAGAAGTTATTTCTAGTGTTTAGTATATCGAATGAGTAATTAACGTACGTTTTACTTTATGTTATTAGTTATATCGATAACGTCGTATATGGCGCAACTTTGTCATGTATTGTTCAGAACGTTACCGTTGGGTCAATATTTTAAGCGTGAACCCAAAAGTGTTCATTTGCGAGCTCTTAACTGGAAGAATTAATATGTCTAGATTTGATTATTCATAAGATTGTATTATTATAAGCATTTTGAGTCGAGGACTCCTATATTTTATGTAAGCGTTTTACGTTATGTTTTTCTTCCTGCTTAGAAGATTTACTTCCGGTATTTTGAAATAAATACCAGTGCAACGTCACGTTAGTTAGTCTTTGCTGTGTTTACGTTTGGCTTGCAGCAAGGCTCATCCCGGGGGGTCCTAGAGGTAAGAAGCAGCGCATTAGCTGTATGCCTTGCATTTATTTACCGTATTTATCATTGTAATATTAACATGATAAAAGATAATCCCAGTTGACCCGTAAGAAAATACATGAGAAAGATTATTATTTTAGTAGCTTAGCCCCGTATGTTTATTATATATTATTGTTGGAATATTGTACTTGTATGGAAACATTTCGGCTGTTTAATAAAAGTATCATTTTTACTATTGATCATTTATTCACGCTACCAATGACGAGAGAGAACAGACAACAGATTTGACGTCCGTATTTATTTATTACCCCGTATATTTAATAGTTTTATGAGTATTCGTATTTGCTGGCTTTATAACTATATCAAAACATAGCAAGAAGCAGAAATTACAACAATGGTGGCAGCGGTTTTGTTCTCACGTTTTCAAGGAATTTGGCACGTCTATTTTTAGAAATATTAATTTGTATGGAACACACTAAGTGACATATATTGTGTATGGAGTGCATTTAGCTCTATACATTATATTGTGATAAGTGGCTTATTTTGGAAAACACAGAAGCGCATTTAGCTTCTGAATTTAAAAAAAAAAAAATATATTAAGAAGGTGCATTTAGCTTCCTATAAAGAAAAAAATATATATATTAAGGAGGTGCATTTAGCTTCCTATAAAGAAAAAAAAACAAAACAATATATTAAGGAGGTGCATTTAGCTTCCTATAAAGAAAAAAAAAACAATATATTAAGGAGGTGCTTTTAGCTTCCTACAAAGAAAAAAATATATATATTAAGGAGGTGCATTTAGCTTCCTATAAAGAAAAAAATATATATTAAGGAGGTGCATTTAGCTTCCTATAAAGAAAAAAATATATATATTAAGGAGGTGCATTTAGCTTCCTATAAAGAAAAAAAAAACAATATATTAAGGAAGTGCATTTAGCTTCCTATAAAGAAAAAAATATATATATATTAAGGAGGTGCATTTAGCTTCCTAGCAATTATTTAAGAGAGAAATAGAGGTGCATTTAGCTTCTACTATCTTTAAATAAGGGAATAAGTATTTCCATTACCATATATTTGGAAATAACTAGGAGGGTACCATGGATCTTAGAAATAGAAAAATTCCAGCTCCTAATTTTGAAAAGGGGGGAAGGAATATAATTATTACACAGAAGGAAAATATAGAATCAGGTAATTTGATAGACCTAGGTACGGAAGACATTGGCAATATGTCATTCTCAAGTCCATCCAGTCCAATGGTAAGTCCTATACACACACCCCTTCATCATAACAATACCAGTGTGTATCAGTAACATATTGAACCAAGTACTAGCTTGTCCGGCATTGATGTTGCGGCGATTCTAATGGACATACAAAGACAATTGAAAAATCAAAATGATAATTCAATGGACATTCAAAGACAATTAAAAGATCAAAATGATAGATTTTCTGAGCTCAATACAAAAATTTCTGAGATAAGAACGCAAGTTAAGCTAAATCAGGAAAATATAGCTCAGTTAGTAATTATAAGGGATATCCAGGTTGCTAAAAATAACACCTTTACGCAGAATTTCAGTCAAAATAGCATGACCACAACTGAACAAAATAACCAGGTATCAGTGACCCAACAGTTAGAAGCTGGTCCAAGTACTGAAAACACTTATATACCACGTCCAGTTAGTACACATCATTTAAGAGAAAGTAGTCATATTCAGCAACTACAAAGGGAAGAACCAAAGCCTAGAAGCCCAATATTTAATGGTAAGGGAGATTGCAAGGCCTTCTGGACACAGTTTAGTTTATTGAGTAGTAGGTTCAATTGGTCCAGTGACAGACAAGTAGAGGAGCTAATTTTAAATTGTCTTAGAGATGAAGCCTTGGTATACGTAAACGAACTTCCTGTTTCTTTGCACAGAGACATAGAATATATACACGAGGCTATGTCACAGAGATTTGGGGATCATATTTTACCAGAGACTTATAGGACCAACTTGCAGTTTATTAAACAGGACCATAAAGAAAGCATACAAGAATATGCATCTCGTGTGGAGAGACTTGTAGGTAAAGCTTACCCTGCAGTAAATGACTCAAGTTTGCTGGACTATTTTAAAACAGAACACTTTATTAAGGGTCTGCCAGACCAGTCACTATCATATGAAGTCCTCAAACAGAAACCAGTAACATTGCAGGATGCAATAAATATAGTAACATGGCACGCAAGTTGTAGACAATATGTAGGCAAAAATTGTAATGTCAGACAGGTAAATACCTATGAAAATTTCACAGGACAAGGGAAAACGGAAGACTTCGATGTATGTAGCACAGAGAGTCCAACCCAATATGTCGCTAATACAGAATTTAAAACGGGCATAGACGAGTTGATGGATTTTGAAGACATTAAGAAAGACCAATTACATGCAAACAGCAGTTACCAAGTAAATACATGTTACTCATGCCACCAGGAGGGGCATTACAGCAGAGATTGTCCTTTCTCAAGAGGAAAAAGAGGAAAACCAGAAAATATGAATACTTTTGGAGGTAACCCTCAGTTTGGATTTATAAGCCAGGGTTATCAGAAATAGTTAGGACTATATAGCAGATAAGCCTACTGGACAAATATGAGAATATGTTTTTGTGTAGATTCGGATTTTTTATAATGTAGATATGAAACTAGTGTGATTTTTTGTAATTGATGAAATGAAAAAAGAGATTTATTGTTTATTAAAAAGACTTGTAATATTAGTTTATACACTGAGTACATTAAGCACAAATATGTAGAGTATACAGTATTATAGATTTTTGAAAGTATATTGTGGTATTGAAATTGTTTTTGAGATTTTCAGTAAACAGGTGATTTTTTATCAGAATCTGGAATTTGATGGTCCTATTGAATTGTTGCTGTTGTGCAGTTAAGTATTAACAGGCGCATTAGTTTGTTATCGCAGATATTGTTTTTGTTAGGACATTAACAGGCGCAGTAGTTTGTTGATTTTTGTTTAAGTTTAAAGATAGCTTAAATATTTGTTTGTTTTTAACAAATTGGAGATAAGTAAAAATTGTTTTATTTGTATGATAGAGTAATATGTACATAGAAATATTGTGAAAAGAATTTTTAGACGTATTGTCAGAATTGCCAAGCCCATATTTCGAGGACGAAATGTATTCTGGGGGAGGGGCAGTGTTGTAAATGTGTGTTTTGGTCATTTCCAAGTAAAAGAATATTGTTATCTATTATAATAAGAGAGTTTACATAAGTTGACAGAAGTTATTTCTAGTGTTTAGTATATCGAATGAGTAATTAACGTACGTTTTACTTTATGTTATTAGTTATATCGATAACGTCGTATATGGCGCAACTTTGTCATGTATTGTTCAGAACGTTACCGTTGGGTCAATATTTTAAGCGTGAACCCAAAAGTGTTCATTTGCGAGCTCTTAACTGGAAGAATTAATATGTCTAGATTTGATTATTCATAAGATTGTATTATTATAAGCATTTTGAGTCGAGGACTCCTATATTTTATGTAAGCGTTTTACGTTATGTTTTTCTTCCTGCTTAGAAGATTTACTTCCGGTATTTTGAAATAAATACCAGTGCAACGTCACGTTAGTTAGTCTTTGCTGTGTTTACGTTTGGCTTGCAGCAAGGCTCATCCCGGGGGGTCCTAGAGGTAAGAAGCAGCGCATTAGCTGTATGCCTTGCATTTATTTACCGTATTTATCATTGTAATATTAACATGATAAAAGATAATCCCAGTTGACCCGTAAGAAAATACATGAGAAAGATTATTATTTTAGTAGCTTAGCCCCGTATGTTTATTATATATTATTGTTGGAATATTGTACTTGTATGGAAACATTTCGGCTGTTTAATAAAAGTATCATTTTTACTATTGATCATTTATTCACGCTACCAATGACGAGAGAGAACAGACAACAGATTTGACGTCCGTATTTATTTATTACCCCGTATATTTAATAGTTTTATGAGTATTCGTATTTGCTGGCTTTATAACTATATCAAAACATAGCAAGAAGCAGAAATTACAACACCATCATTGTTTTCGTATAGATTAAGTGTATTGAATTGTTGAAACATTTCATCGAAAAAATATCTATATCGTCTAGGTACTCAAGTCCGTCCCGTCAGTAAACAAACGTCTTACCATATGGCTATACGCATATGCTCGTGACCATTCGCGTATGGTCACAATTCTCATAGCAGATATCCGGTTTTGCTGAGTCTGCAAACAACTTTGTTCAAACATGTTGCAACTTTTAATCCGTCTAACATTGATGTTCGAAGACTACATGTACCTTAATCGACAAAGTACACAAACAATTTTTATTGAGGAATATTAATTAATCCATATAATTTTGCGTTCGAGTGAAGCAGAAAACCCTCAGTCAAAATTTGTTCTAGATAGTTATCAAAAGTACCAGGATTATAATTTTATACGCCAGACGCGCGTTTCGTCTACATAAGACTCATCAGTGACGCTCAGATCGAAATATTTAAAAAGCCAAATAAATACAAAGTTGAAGAGCATTGCGGATCCAAAATTCCAAAAAAGTTGTGCCAAATAGAATCTGATCATAAATAAATTATGAAATAGTGTTATCATTTACATTTACAGAAAAACTGATTGCCATCGTCAGATTTGAAAAATGATGTCAAAAATTATAAATCATCGTAGGTAAACATAACTAAGTTATACATGTCCCTCGATTTATACCTGCACTCGGAACAAAGTGTTCTGATAGATATCAAAATGTTAAGATAACTATACATAGCTATTAATGATTGATTGTTGGTGTGAAAGACCCTATTGATTAATCGTATGGGTAAGATGTTATTTATTGAGGAAGCCGGAGTGCCGAAGTGAACCAACTACCTATTGAATCATCAACGAAAAATGCACTTGCTACGTGCGGTAAATAAGTAAAACATTTCAGATTATGTGATACAAAACATTAACGTCTTTGCAGCACGTAGACTATAAGGCCAACACTGTACGTATATTATTATGGAATTAGCATGCATTAATCTATAATTTTAGTTTAAAATTACTTTACTTTCTTCTTTTACCAAGGATCCAAATGATAATCTCATAAAGCAATGGCGTGGTGTCAGTGATATCAGTGGTGTTTACACCGATAAAATGATAATGGATACTCACCCTGTTCTTGGAACCTGGAAAATAAATGTTAAAATAAAAGTATGTATTTTTCAATTTAAGTACATGTTAGTCATATTGAAATTTTCGAAACTATATTAAGTATTACACAAAGCTATGAAGGTCCTAGAGGGTGAACAGTTTACTTATTGATGTTTCTCGACATCACAATACATATTAAATACTATGAATATAGCCAATAATTTTGGTTGACCCCATATTTTATAAATATAAAATAATATAATTGATAATCACAATTGCAACATACAAAAAAAAAAAATTCAATGCACAATATATTAACGTTCGTTGGAGAATTCAATAGAAGAATATGTTAATTGTATTCAAAAATATTTTACTCTGTTATCAACGATTCCGCCGGCCAGGAAATCCCGACAATACGAGTTAATTCGATCAAACTCCAGTTACAAAAGAAGTCAGAAGTCTTCGCTTTGAATAAAGTAGAAAATGTCGGAAACATGTGTCTTAACCCAGTAAATGAAGTTACCCATAGAAACTCCGTAAATTCCTAAAACTGTACTACCTTCACTTTAAAGTTTCGTAAACAAATATCATAGAACGGAAAGCTCATATGCACTATATTTTTTTTCAAAGACAATAACACAATAAAAACCAAGGAGTAAACAAATACCAGATATAGGGCTATGCGTCATATTTTCAACATGTGTATATCCGAACTCAGAAGAGTTCAAACTTAAACTCTGTAATATACCCCCTTCCACCTTAATTCATTCTTAATTACCAATGCTATTTAAACTGATCGGGCGGAGCTTACGTTTTAATTTGCAATAGGACAATCTATTTGGAGATGTGTGTGGTAAAGATGATTGCCATTATAATTATAACTGATTTCTAATATCCTATCATTTTCATCAAAGGAATTTACTAAAGAATGACTGGACACATCATTGATGAGTTTATTCTAAAACACCTATCTATAGATAGCCTGGTTTATTATGAGCGAACCGGTTAAACTCCGCCGAGTCATGTGAAATAAATTGAGAAATAACTGGTAATATTTCTAAATTATATCTCTACGTGATGAAACAGAGAGATCATATCTTGGAAGCAGAAGTTGAGCAAACAAAATATTAATAAATAAATATTGTACATCATTCCAAAAGATTTTTTGTTGGTGAAACAGGTGTACTTACAAAGTGCAAGCTATAACTTCTTGCCCAAAAAATCAGGATGAAATAAGAAAAATGGAATGCTACATTATGAATGAAGGTAATCAATACATTACTGGTACATTATTGAGTCAGGGATGTCGTTACCATGGATACCATTATATTGCTACTAAAAAGCTCATCATATATATTAGGATTAAAATTGTATATATATCATAATGTTATAAATCTGTACAGATTGGCTTATGTATACAAAATGTATCTTTTATAAATGTATTGTGTAATTTTATACATAAGGTGAGACGTAAATAAAATATTGAATTGAATTGAATTGAATTGAATTGAATATATACGCCAGACGCGCATTTCGTCTTCTAAATACTCATCGGTGACAATCGAATCAAAAAAAGTTTCAAAGGCCAAATAAAGTACGAAGTTGAAGAGCATTGAGGACCAAAAAATCCTAAAAGTTTTGTAAAATACAGCTAAATTCCTTTATATATACAAATGTTTAACACATTCCCCATTTCCATTTCCATTTTCAATTTTATTTGATTAGTAAATTCGGCTGTAACCTTAGACATCTTGTTACGTTTATATATTGTGTACTAAAAGCGCCGAAATCACCCAATGATGAATCGAACCTTTAAACACAATTATTAGTAAAGGTTATTTATCATTGTTGTAATTATAAATTTGAATATAGTTTAAGATTACATTGGCACAAATATCGATTTTGTCATTAGCAAATAAAACATAACTATAATTTGGTATTCCTTTTAAGTTTTTCGTGTTTTTTTTTTATGCCTGAAAACACGTCTCCGGTCATTTTCTATATAGAGATTACTTTATCTATACACACACATATATATATATATAAAGTGCCTAGAAAATCGACCTAACGATATTAGAGTAGATTTGATTCGTAACTTACTCCCCGGCGCCGGGGCTGGAACCTGTACTTTTTTTCTAACTTCTATGACAACACCGCCTAGCATTGTACAGAGACCTTATCCCCTCCTCTTACTCTAGCTTATAAAATATATATGTATTAAAAGGTTTACCACTAACTTACCTACTGCCTGTGGATACTTTGATTTAGGCATTGCATAAGTCATGTCTTCTTTGACTGTCCATGAAGTTAAAACACTAAATCCCAAGGATGAAATTTAATGAATCTTAATCACTAAGCAACGCTTTTTATCATTAATTGTTTATTTTTTTTACACTTAATTTCAGTATCTCCGAGTGTTCAAAAATCTTACTGTCGGGTTAATTTTACCTGTTGATACAATTTGTAATGCATTTTTGTTATGTAATGTTTACATACTCATATATCTCGTCTCACTATTTTTAATATTTTCATATAAGTGTTTGTTATGACGATACATTTTCCGCTCTGTTCTCGCACTATGAACAGCAACATTATTTTATTGGTAAAAACTATTTCCATACTACATGTACATGTACACGATGTACACATCACAGTAACAATGATTTTATTTACCTTTTAACGTTATTTTCTTTGGCAGCATTTTTTCAAAGGTTATAGTTGTTTTCTGATATTGTTTTTCCTCTACCCCCTTTGTTTTATTAACATTGTGTCATAAATTATATGTATTCATGTAGAATATGTTCACATGATTTTGTTAATATGTCTTTTGATTGAGTTTAGCTATTTCAGTTGATATTTTAAAGTGTGTCTTTCTATGTTCTGATCTAACACTACTTGTTCAGATTGGGTGAATATTGGCGCTTTCAAAGCGTTAAAGCAGCTGTATATATTTGTATCTGTCCGAATTCAGGAACCAGGAGTCATTTCCACCAAAAAAAACTTAAGACTAAGATTTTTCGTAAGTCATCAATAATTCAGTATACTTTACGATCAATCTTAGTAGTAAGTTCTTTTGTGAAATCGACTCCTGAGTGCAGCGGTTTTCGTTCGTTGATGTTGTACTTAAGTGTTTCGTTTTTTTATTAAGATTTCACTATTAGTTTTCCTGTTTGAATGGTTAATCAATATTTTTTTAGGCCCTTTATAGCTTGCGGTTCGGTGTGAGCCAATGTTCCATGTTGACCCCCATACTTTGATTTATAATGGTTTACGTTAAAAATTGTGACTTGGATAGGGGGTTTCTCATTAGTATTCAGACCACATTGTACTACATCTTCTAATATATAAAAACGGACCTTTTAAGTACTACGAACAGTTAGGTTGGGAAGAGTTTTTATGCTTCTTGATTTTTTTGTATTCATTTAAGTTTATTCATTGTATTTATGTTTTTCATTTTTTTTAATGCAGGGAAAAACAACAACGACAACTGTTGAAGTAAGCCAATATGGTAAGACTGTCTTTTACAACAACATCATCATATTGTTTTGCATAAACTTAATATGTAAAAAACATTGAAAACAATTTAATTTTCACCCTATTTCAACATGACCGTCTAATTTAAAATATATGAGACACTCTTTGATATTACCAAGAAGAACGAATTCGATAGGCAGGCATGTTCCTTTATGAAGAAACCGTTCAATTTTCATGTCCAGTCGCCTCTATCGCCGTTGGAAATAATATATGTTTACTCTTTCATTGTTTAAAGGAAGAAACATTCGATGCATTACCTTCAGACGGCATGATACTAGTGTACTTATCCTGTAAGCGAAGCATAAAATTAACCAGAATTTTCTTAATGTTTTGGTGTGTAGAGGTATTCGATAACAAACCAGTAAAATGCTATCTACCACCATCTTGAATTGTACAATCACAATAAATATTTGGTCTAGTTACCGTATAGCGGGTTATTTTCGCGGGGTGTAAATTTTCGCTTATTTTCGCGGATAGAACAAAATCGCCAAAATAAATTCCTCCAAATTAAAAGTGTACATACAAAGGTATTGATAAAAGTTTTGAATCCGCCAAAATAATAACCGCCAAATTATTTCGTATACCTTATTCAATGAAAATCGCGAAATTTTACACCCGCGAAAATAACCCGCTATACGGTATTTGCCTAAATCTGCAAATTGGAGACATAAAGGGAAATTTTCATTTTTTACTTGTAACAAGTCCATTAGTTCGGTGGCACCAATTTTTATCTTTATTTTCTTACAATATATTATAAAACCCATCAACTCATATTTTATTTCCAAATTCTGTCTCATAAATTTCTCTTTATGCACATCAATGTGTTTTTTCATGAACAATTTAAGCATATTTTAGCTATTTTGATCGACTCGTACCTTGAAAAATAGCACAAAGCCTTATAATTATTTTTTTTAAAGCAGAATTGTTTTTATATATACCCCTGAACTAACTTAATGCATCCCTTACATATGTTTTTTTTTTCATGTAAGAGCTGCCTTTACTAGAGGTCTACCATATGATTTGATGCAAAATCCATTGACGATGCTAACATGTTGCTTGATAAGGCAACACGTTCATCTAAATTACTATATACTGCAATCATCATATCTTTATTTTTAGCTCACCTGGCTCGAAGGGCCTAGTGAGCTTTTCTCATCACTTTGCATGCGTCGTCCGTCGTCTTCGTCCGGCGTCGTCTGTTAATATTTTACAAAAATCTTCTCCTTTAAAACTACTTAGCCAAATTTTACCAAACTTAGCACAATCATCATTGGAGTATCTTGTTTAAACAATGTGTCCGGTGACCCGGCAAACCAACCACGATGGCCATGGATACAAATAGTACATAGGGGTAAAATGTAGATTTTGGCTTACAACTCTGAAACCAAAACATTTAGAGCAAATCTGACATTAGATAAATAAAATTGTTCATCAGGTCAAGATTTATCTGCCCTGAAACTTTCAGATGAATCGGACAATGGGTTGTTGGGTTGCTGTCCGACAATTTGTAATTTTCAAAGAAATTTTGCTGTTTTTTGGTTATTATCTTGAATAATATTATAGATAGAGATAAACTGTAAACAGTAATAATGTTCAGCAAAGTTAGATCTTCAAATAAGTCAAAAGATTAAAATGGTCAGTTGACCCTTAAGGGGTTATTGCCCTTGATAGTCATTTTTTACCAATTTTTCGTAAATTTTACAAAAATCTTCTCCTCTGAAACTACTAGACCAAATTTATCAATTTTTGCCACAATCATCATTGAAGTATCTAGTATGGCAAAAAATAGAACATAGTGGTAAAATGTAGATTTTGGCCTTTAACTCTGAAACCAAAGCATTAAGAGCAAATCTGAAAAGAGGTTAAATTGTTTATCTAGTCAAGTTTTATCTGCTCTGAAATTTTCGTGGTTTGAGTAAAAGTTGCATGTTCGTGGGTTTTTTCAATTTCGTGAATTTTAGTTTTCTTGAAAGAACAAAAAAAAATGTGAAGAATTAAAGCCATTAAAAACGAAGATTATTATAACTTGTCCAGATAAAAGAAATTGCAAAGCAACCATTTGAATTATTGTACTCGTGTAAATCGTATTGATGAAACAAATTAACCCGAGATGGAGAGATAAACGGATTAAAGACCATAAAAGGTGTTACTTCGGCCTAACACAGGTCACTCAGGGATTGTTTTTTATAAACAGATGCTATAAATGTACATTGAATGGTAAAATTGATTCTTTTTAAAAGCAAGACAAGCATGAAATTGTTATTCCCCTTGCGAGAATTATACGATATAAGATAAACACTTTATCATATCATATCGGAACCAAACATCTGAAACCCGTCCATCAAAGGAATGAGAATTAAAAGATCAAAAGATGTACAGTTAGATATTTAAGAAAAGAATAGGTATAAACCTGCCTTCAGTTGTACTTCATCGTGCATTTGCCCTGAAACCACTATTATTGTATTTTCACATTTGGCGATCTTACATGTATTCTCTAGATCTTATCGATCAAATCTATATGGGGATTTTTAAATTTTATGTCTTGATTTGGACAAAAGATCTCATATTTCGTTGGTCCCTTAAACTCGTGGATAAAGTCATTCATGGAAACCACGAAAATTGGTTACCTACGAATAAAAGTACTTTGACAGAAGTATTTTTTTTTCTTAAGCAATTAATTATAACGCATATCTTTAAAAGATTTCTTCCGAGTTATATTCTTATGTCAAATATACTATTTTATTCAAAACCTTTGTTTTTATTTACAAAAGTTACACACTATTTATAGTTCTGATTATTTCTGTACCAGATGCGCAAGTGGATTGTTCGTTCAATGAGTAGTCATACCAGATTATTTGAATGTTTAAAACCTAGTAATATAATTTTAGAAGGTCTGATTAAACCTTATGGGACATGTATGTAGTTTTTATTTTAACCTGTTTCAATAAGGATGTTCTTTAACCAAGCAGAAAACCCTTGCCGTATTTGGGCACAACTTTAATGAACATTTAGTCCTCAGTGGCTTAAACACTTTTTGGTTTCTGGGCGTAACTAGATAGTTTTGTGTGGACGAAACGCACTTCTGGCGTATTACATTTTAAACCTGGTGCCTTTTGTTAGCTATTATACGTTTGTTTCTGTGTTCAATATGTTTTCTTCCTATTTATTTGTATAGTAATCCTGAAGTGTTATGTTGTCATTTTAAGGTTATATTTAACATTGCAACTAAAGCAGGAGGTTTGACATGCCACAAAACCGGGTTCAATCCAATATTTTTTTTCTTTAAAAAATGTCCTGTACAAAATAAGGAATATGGCCATTGATATATTATAATTCAATTCTATGTATGTTACATTCTTATGTTGTGTTTCTGTTAAGTCGTTTGTTTCCTCTTATATTTGAGTGTGATTTCACATTACTTTTAGACGTGTCACGGTAATTTCCTATCCCAAATTTATGTATATGGTTTTTATGTTATATTTGTTATTCTCATCGGATTTTGTCTAATGCTCAGTTTATTTCTGTATGTGTTACATTTTAATGTTGTGTCTTTGTTCTCCTTTTATATTAAATGTGTCTCCCTCAGTTTTAGTTTGTCAAACGGATTTGGGTTTTTTTCTATCGATTTATGAGTTTAGAACAGTAGTATACTATTGTTGCCTATATTTCCACGTTATGATGGTTAACATTTAACTAATTTTCTAAACGTTAATTGCTTGATATATAATGAACAACTTTCAAGGCAAAATTATGTATTCACATCTTTTCTATATATGAAGTTAGATGTTAGCAGGTCAGGAATTTGAATACAAGATTGAATATAGATTGTACTGTGGTAGGAATCGGAAAAGGGTATTGAAATTCAAAAGAAAAAAGAAACACCAGCATGTTTTGTGTCAAATTTTTCTTTTAATTTTGTATAGCTGTATGGTATTGCCGTTTTATCGTCTGTGCTACTCATTTTTTCAATATTGCTCTTTTTTTTCTGTTCAATTTCAGTTCTTCCAACGTTTGAAGTGTCGATTGAACTTCCTTCGTATGTGTTAATCGGAGAATCAGAAGTGCATGGTACTGTTGAAGCTATGTTAGTACATTATGTTATGATATATGTCAGATTTGTTTATCTCGATTGGGTTACTTGTTATGAATTACCAATCGGAACAATATTACGTAGAAACGTCATGTTTATAATATTTCTACAGTATGGGTCGTATCAATTTATATAAAGTATCACATAAGTCTAAGAACTGAGAATGTACAAAAAAACTATATTAGTTATTAAAAACTACAAAACTAAATGGTGACGTGCATCCTTTTAGTGATTTGAACAGTTAACTATACTGTTTGATAGTGAAAATGGTATTTGTAATACATAATACGACCATTACTTGCTTCAATGTGTTGATTTCATGGTAGCAATAAGTATACCTTATAATATATTTAATACATGCTTATTGTATGGATTGTCCAGCCTTTTTGGCATAATTCTTTAGAATGTTTGGGTTTCAAATGATCTTTAACTTCGTATTTGATTTGGCCTTCCATCTGTATTTTTTCGAATGTCACAACGCATGTTGTGTTAATTAAATTACAGGCCTAGAATCTTTCGTAAGTTTCATATAATATCATATAGATAAACTCATCATATATACCAGGACTGAATTTTATATATACACCAGACGCGCGTTTCGTCTACAAAAGACTCATTTGTGACGCTCAAATCCAAAAAAGATTAAAAAAAAAAAGGCCAAATAAAGTACGAAGTTAAAGAGCATTAAGGACCAAAATTCCTAAAAATTTTGCCAAATACAGCTAAGTTAAGCTATGCCTACGTGAAATATCCAATGGCGTATATGAAATGTCTGCAATCGTTAATCATATAAATAAGGCGAGATTGTTAGATCTAGAAATTTTAAAATAGGAGAATGTATCATAAGGAATGCAATTCATTTTGAATACATTACATTTTATTGTATAAAATGGTAAGATGTTATCTATTTATTACGATTTTTTATGCACAAACAAATTTGAGATTGATAGTGGGATATGATAGTTTATATATTAATCTTCCTTTAAAGATTTTCTTTATGGTGACGAATATTTTCGTTTGATCTTCGGAAGGAAAAACTAATAATTAAAAGCTATCTTTTGATATTTATTTCAAAATTCTGGTATTTGATTATTTCTCTTGTTCATATAGTTATGCTGTGCTTTTCTCTAATATTTGTTCTTTCAAAATAAAAAGTTCTGTGATTCTAAAATATTTTTGATTTATTTTTCTTGGCGAAGAATTCACAAGCTATACTTCTTTTTTTAACATATACAAAGGCAAGTTTAAAATAATCCGACATAGAGTATGTGAAATACACCAACAAAAAATATGTAGATCGCCAGTTGACTATGGGAAATATCATAAAACATATCTTGAATTGGTTATATATAACAAACAAACAGATAAATTGTTTATTTATATATAGGTACACTTATGGAAAACCAGTCACTGGGGTTGTAGATATAGAAGCGCGACTTGCTTATAAATATGTTCCATGGGCATATGCAGGATTGAAGACATTGGTACAGATACATAATATTTCGATGGGCGTAAGTTTGTTTTTTTCTTAAATAGAAAATACGATAACGTTTTATACAAACTGACTGTTAGACTTTCTTTTTGAAACTTAAGAGTTTGAACGTTACTTTTGGTAAATTTTGCCGTTCTTACCCTAATTCGAGAAAATAAGCCGGACTTTACACGTGTTGGTTGACAAGGTTATAATAACAAGGAAGACATTTAGCCCATGTAAAGAGATTGTAACATCTCTTGCACGAAAAAAACAGCCTTGTAGATTTTATAAAATAGGTAAATGCCGCTACAATACAACACTCGCACCCACAAAGTGAACTTAATTGATATAATTTGAAAGAACTTATTTCCTAAGCCAATTTCATGACTGTAGATAAATATTTTAAAATGAATTGTAATCCTACCGGAAACACTATTCTGACTACTATCCAACCAGTCAGTTTACTGACTCCTAAATATTTGTTGCTCAGTGGTAAATCATCAAATACCAGACTTAGAGTTTTTAAATTCAAGAGTTCCTCACACAAATGCAACTTCCCACATTGGGGAACAAGCCTACTACGAAACGAACAAGGCGGTACATAAATAGAAAGAAGGATTTACATGATACGAACTCAATCCCATAGAATATACGAAATGGAATCGCGCTTTGATTGTCATTATCTGTTTCTATAGCATCTCGTGCTATCATTTCGCTGAGTTATAGTCATTTTGAATCTTCTGTTTTATACTCTGTAAAATCAATGTTTTACCTCATACTGTAAGGGCTGAAACATTGTCGTAATGAAATGACGACTACAAGCAGCCTTGGGTCTACTGTTTACATTACTGTTACTACTTCAAACTTCAAAAACAATTTGATAAATGGGTTCCTTTTTAAATGGTTCTACTATAACAGATGCAATTAATTCTATTTGTTCTTGTTTCTGATGCAGTCTGATGGAAAAGCCAAGTTCATAATACCTCTTGGAAGTGATAAAGATCGTATCAGTAGGACACATAAGCTAGATGTTGTAGGAAATGTCACTGAAAGTTTGACTCGTATTACATTATCGAATTCGGCAGAAACTAATTTTACCAAAAAAGATGAGAAACTAGAATTCCTGTTGAACACAAAAAAATCATTTAAACCAGGTTTACCGTATACTATAAAGGTAAGCAGCAAAAATGTGTTAATTTTGAATGGAACTGTAAAAACAAAACTGAAAAAGAAATGAGATACATTGTAAAACGGTCTTGAACATATACAATGAAACGGCAACATGGGAAAAAGACAGATACAGTAGGGAAAATCTCTAACCTTTAAGCAGCATGTTTAAATCATTTACTATTCTAAAGCTCAAAGGGGATCTTAAATTTTCCGAACGGAGTAGCTGACCAATGAAGATGAATAATTAAGGTTTGAGTGTTATAAGACATTTTCCAATGAAATGTACATGTATTAACTAAATATAATATCAGACCTTAACAAAACCTTAACAAAACTTAAAAAACTAACTTACGACTAAAGTAACTTGTCACTTTCAAACATCTAGTGAAACCAGCAAGATCAGTACAAACTACTCATAGTCTGAAAGACCATATTTTGTGCTCGACCAATAAATGAAGCTCAACATAATATCGACAGTATTTAATCATGTAAACTGTACTCGACTTCGGTCGCCAATTAACTCAAGAAAGCTCATTCAGTACTCGATAATCTTAACGGTTTTGACTCATTTTCGACCTGTCTGGAACAGTTTTGACCATTTAGACCTGTCTCTACCTATGTGGAATTTATTCAATAGGATAAAAATGCTAGAATCAGTTGGGTTTTTTTTTTTTTTTATTAAATTCAGATTGTTACTTTTAGTAATTTCTATTCCTTTTTTAAAAAACTTGAATTTACATTATACTGTTTTATCAGTTATATATCATCGGGAATTAAAACGTCCCGAGCAAGAACACCCTTAGTTTCTAAAATAGTTTTATCCGAATTGATCAAAGAATAATTTAAGAAGGTTTAATACAAATCATTGCAATACTGAACTGGACTACTGAGCTTCTGATACTCTTGGGGATTATTTTACTCAGAGCATTGGTATAGACCAAATGCTTATACTATAAAATAAAGATGACACTTCATCAATTGTATGCGTCCAAAGTCAGAGCTCTTCTAGATTCACCTTCATCAGGGACACTAAAGGTTAAAATCGTAAACCGGATGGAGAACAAGCAATCCAAACTAATAAATATATGAGCTCTATTAACAAAGCAACTAAAAGTAATAGCTAAATCACTCTAAGAATAAATTTGCGTGGTATAAGGTTTCATATTCAAGTAAACCCTTTGAAAACAAGTGCCTTATAGTATAGTATGTTGTTGTCTTATTTCAATTTCTTGACACACTATTAATAGCTTGATTTTGATTGTAAGTGATCATTTACTTCACTTCACTCACTACGTTTAAACAACCATGCACTGATGCAATGAGCTAAACTGTTTTACAATCTTAATGTTTTGATTATTTTATCTTATCAACCAGTTTTGTTACAGGCCTCTCTAACGAGACAGGATAACACGCCTATCAAAGCAGCGAATCCCATTGTTACTTTGGAAACCACTTTCTTCTATAAAGATGCAGTTCCATCAAGTATTCCAATATACTATTATGGGCCAGCGACATTGAGCACCAACCTTGACGACAAACATATACAGGTCTCACAGACAGGAATGATAGTAACGGAAGTTGTCATACCAAACAATACTATTTCTGCTTCTTTTAAGGTAATGAATTGCAGTACACGATGTGATTGAGAAATAAGAACATATCCTGGAAATTAATCCATCATGCATACCCATTTTGTCAAATTATCTATCAAAGTTCATAATGCCTTTCGGTTATAACGAGGTTTGATCAATTTGATATATACATATATAAATACGGTTGAAGTGGATAAGATAACAGTTCCTCATCCGAACCATCAGAAACTGATGTATTGCAGGTTCATCTGGAATCTTATTTTGATGGAATATTTTTTTTACATTCAATATAAATATTCTTAGATCTAAAAACATGGGAATGTACACACTGTTTATTTAAAAATCTTGATTGTATTTGTATGGAAGATCATGAAATAGATAAAGGAAGATGCGGTATGAGTACCAACTAGACAACTCTCTCATCCAAGTCACAAATTATAAAAAGTAAAGCATTATATGTAAATCCACTTTGAAGGATCTTGTATAAGAATTATTTGTTTCTCATAGGGTTAAGCTTCTTTTTTTTTATTTCAGAGTATAGTTTCTTTTCTTTTAATCAAAGTATGTTATTGTAGGTTTTATATTTAAAAGTAGAAAAATAGAAAAAAAAGTGTGCATCCATATTCATGATACTTCATAATACTGGAATTATTTTGAAATATAATTTTATCTTACATATTCATTACTAACGTTATATTTAAACAATACTATTTGATATGCGATAGTTTGAGTTTTCGATGATCCTTTTGAACCTGTTGTTTCAATGCATCTTAAAATTTCAAAAGACTAAATAGTTCTGATCTGTTTTAAGGAAGGTACCATCATATCATCGAACTCTTGAATCAACTGCAATGATTGTAGACATCAACAATTTTCCATTTTAATTATCAACTCGTTTAAGAGCATGGATTGTTTTCAGTCTAATGATCGAAAGGACACTGTTTAGAATATTTAAAAAAAAAACGAATCATTTTTTAGAAAATTTTGAGATGTGTTTTGTAATTGTCAATATGAAAAAAAAATACCAGAGACTTAATAGCGTAGAAGTTAACAGTTATAAATCACCGTACGGACTATATAATAAGCAATATTCATACTGTATAGTATCATATAAAAGACTCCGAATTAAAAAAAAATGCAAGACAATTAAAATCAGAAAACAAGCGGCCTAATTTATGTACTAAACAAAAGAACATGACATAAAAACGACAAAAAGCGGTAATAACTGATATTCATATTGTTAGTTTGAACAGGCACACACATACTTTTGCGGAATAAACATGTTTGCTTTTACCCAACCCTCCCTCTATAGTGTGTGACAGTGGTGTAACAGTACAACATAAGAACAAACTATAAAAAACAGCTAAAAAAGGCATAGCCCATCAGATCAAGATAAATAAAAACAAAAAAGACAAAAATACAAATCTGAGATAGATCGCATTTATTGAAAGCATGTTAAAAGCGAATAACAACTAATAAACCACTTGGGTGCCTTCGACTAATTTATTCATCAGCACACATCAAACTTCCAAATGAATGTCTTTATTGTAGGACCGAATTCGTACATACATCTATGATGATACTATTAAGTTTGGTAACAAAATCAATATTCATAAAAATAAGATGTTACAATCAAAATTTATATAGATAAAATCAATATTTATACAGATAATATAAATATTCATATACATGAAATCAATATTCATATACATGAAATCAATATTCATATACATGAAATCAATATTCATATACATGAAATCAAAATTCATATACATGAAATCAATATTCATATACATGAAATCAATATTCATATACATGAAATCAATATTCATCTAGATTAAATCAATATTCATATAGATAAAATTAATATTTATACAGATAATATAAATATTCATATAACTGAAATCAATATTCATATAGATAAGATCAATATTCATATAGATATATTCAGTATTCATATAGATAAAATCAATATTTATATAGATAAAATCAATATTTATATAGATAAAATCAATATTTATATAGATAAAATCAATACTTGTTTGTATCAATTCACTTTTCAAATATTTAGTTACAGAGTTACAGAGTAAATAGGTAACATTTTAACAATAAAATTATTGCACAGATCGCCTTACCAATACAGATCATATCTATAAGATCTTATCTATAAGTTCATTGGAAGGTACCAAGACCTTGTTGATAAATATTCCGTATTAACTTCACAAATAATACATAATGGTCTTGATGTATAGATTCAGCGTTCTGATTTTGTTTATCATCTTTAAAAATTGTTTTATTGTTTTTTCATTTGTCCTTTTTCTATTATATGTATTACTGTTACTGTTTGATTGTTTTATGTGATATCCGTTTAACGTGGCTCGGTACTCATACATCCCGTCAATGTGTTTGTATTGTCTTTCATTTTTGGGTAGTGTGTTTTGTATATGCGACTTTTTGTATTTCTTTGGTTCTACTAACATGACTCTGTACTTAACAAGATCCCGTCAGTATGATATTGTTCTATTTTATGTCGTTATGATATATTTCTATTATGAATTTCAAAATACGTTGAACCACAAACGTCAAAATTATTCAATCACGTAGTGAAATTAACTATTTGTGGATTCTTATAAATTCTATATAACTTTTGGACTATTTTAAATCTCGGCCTATATCGAAATGTATTCTAACATACTTTTGATTTTTGAACCCTGTATGCTAACATTGCCTATGTGAAATTTTGAAATTGTTTGTATGTACATTAAACGACAAATATATTTGACGTATACAATTTTCTGACGTCAGACACGCAAATCAATGAATGTGTTTGTAGATAGATGTTTTTGTGTTCTGTTAAATTGTTCCTTCTAAAATTGTTACACAATGATGACTGCTGTACTCATATTTTGACTATTTTATTTTATTCTATTGTGTCTGTTTGGTTAACGCATCATTGTAAATATAACGGAATTTGATGAGACTGTCACCAAAGTGAGAGGGTTAGCGCTATAATACAAGGTTGAATCCACCATTTTCTGTTTAGTGCAAATATCTAAATACGTTATTTCTAAATTTCAAAACTTAGCAATGATCGTGTAAGTAGGAAATAATCTTAAACTCTAACCACAGAATGTTCATTTTCAGATTATTTTCGGCAATCTAGAGGACTTCAAAAGTGTATATAAATATCAATCACCAAGCAATACATTCATTCAACTAAGTAGTCTTTCAAAGACTCCAACGGTATGTAGAGTGTTAATTAATATGACAAATTGAACCTTCAACTCCACCCAAAGCACAATCAAAATACAACATTACTGCAGTTATTAAAAGTATTTTAATGCTAATAACAATTCAAGTTCAAACTTCATGTATCTCAAACTTAAACTGTGATCACACTATAAATACTGCTCCGGGTCGAACACCGAGTAGTTAGCTTGAATCAATTACACCAGTCCGCACCTATATTATAAGAAACAAACCTAATTTGAAATTTGACCTTGCGTGGACAAAAGACGTGCGTCAAAATTGTGAGCTGCATATTTTCACTGTAATAATCTACATTCTGTATCAATTCAATGTTTGTTCAAACCATTTTTTCCATGAATCAGTATAAGTTAAACGTAAGTGTGTAAAACTTTGTAATAATTAGGCCCGGACTACATCAACAAATGAAACACGGGAAGGAAACTGTTGTTTGTTTCTTCAATTAACGGAGTGAAAATCTTTAAAATCTTTTTTTTAAAAGATGCAATTTCAAATAATTTGACTATCATTTAAATGAAAAAAAATATCAGTTGTAACGTGGTGAAAAGAAAACACTTTTTCAAAAATAAGAAAAAAGTCAAATTTCTGTTTTTGAATGGCATAAGCAAACGTCATGTGTCACACTGCCAACAATATCACATTAACTCAACTTAACGTTCGCATAAAGAAGGTGATATCATAAGCCCGGGTTCACCTCACATTTAAAGAGATTTAAATATAATCCAGATTCGCTCCGAGATAATATGTTCACACTACCTAAATTTTAACTTGTATTATCTTATTGGAGTTGAATCTGGATGACAACAGAATAGTAATTAACGGGGGGACCAGAAAGTGTATGGTAGAAATAAAAGACTTCTTGGCTATTTAATAAGCGTATATAAAAAAAAGCCATAGTAATACGTCAAGGTGACGTGACGTGAAGTTACATAAAGCGTGGTATATAGTAAACGTCAAGTGTGCGGTATTAACGACATACTGAGGGCCACACAAACGTGAAATTGTCAAGAAATTCCTAAAATACATTGAATTGAACTATCAAGAATATTAATTAACTGAAAATATTTTTCTCCACAGCAACCATCTTAGCTCTGCGAAACATTTTAATTGCACATTTTGAATTGTTATCATCACTATGCAAACTAACCTCCATTTTTTAAGTTTTGTGATCATCGGACGCGATGTTAGTTCATTTTTGCTAGTCCGTCTCTACTTTCATTGATTTTTTTTAGACCATGGCTAGTGTCCATTTGATTCTCTTCAAATATTTGTAGCACGTCTCCAATGCTGATCAGCTGTTTATTGTTCCCTATATTGCGATGATATTCGAAGAAATATTAAATATTTCTTTTCAATTTACATCAAAAACTTAGAAAATTTTGTTATTCAATTTTACAGTTAACTTATAGATTTACGTGTCATATCATTTAGTGAATATTCCAATTCCTGATTCGTAGGGTAAGGTAGTAAAATAATTTTAATTTACAGAAGGGTGTGTTTATGTTTGTTGACAATAACACATATAATTTAAGTAACAATTGGAGAACTTATATAAATATATATAAATCGTTACCAAATAATCTAATGATTATAAGAGTTTAATTGAAACAGTTAAAAAGTCAATTAATAATGAAAATAATAAAACAATCAAAATGTTCACTATTAAATTCATTTATTGATTCAAGACGTATTAATTTAGAAAGCAATCGTCAGGTAATTAGATCTTTCCACTTTTCTGTTGAAAGACCTATTGTTTTTCTAATGATAATTTTTTTTCCGCCTTTTGTTCTTGCGATAAATATTATTTTCACAATATATCGCTTAGATATTTTGGATATGATATCTAATAGTTTATGCGCTTTTGAAATATACCCTGCGTAACCGAATACTTTTCTTTGTAGGAGTTATCTCCCCAAACACTCTTTTCCTTGTGTCCACTACTCCTTCTCAACTGTAAAAGATTACGACAAATTTATTTTACAAAATTGATCGTAACATCCTTTGCATGATTTGTCCTATGAACGCTCCATATGAGAGTTATTTCCCCTTATGCATTTAAGATAAGTGATATGCATTTCTATCTTGTAAACCATAAGTGATAGAGACCTAGGATCTTTTGATTAGAAGTCCCTGATCATGTCAAAGGTCAAGGTTATATTCTAAATTTTGATTTTGGCTGATTTTTGCATTTTCTCAAACACTTTTAAAGATGTTTTTAAAAGAACAAGTGGAAAATGTTTTCTTTATTGTAATGAAGATAATTTACATTTGGTCTGAAACAATCCAATGGCATCTCAGATGAGTTACTGTCCCTGAAATGTTTGATTGTAAGGTTAATTGATTATTTCTTCATTTTGGTTCATAATAAGGCCATATGACCTATAAAAAAGGTTGGACGACATATGACCTTGAAAAATGTCAACCGGAAGTGACCTTCAAAGAACAGGAAGGAGCTATGTTTGCTCTTTTTTCATGAAACAGTTCTCAAGATTCATACATTTTGTTATTTACAATCATAAACTTATCACTCAAGACTCGAAATGACTTTTGATCAAGCGGAAGTGCCTAATTATCTTTTGATTTTGAGGCAAAATGATAAAGAAACTATATATTTTTTGAATCAATGTGCAAGAAGCTATCATATGAGCCTGGAAGAAATTTACTTCACAATAAGTAGCAAATTATTTTCCTTATTTCACCAAAAGCAGATCGAAACTGCTTATGTATTGCATCAGTATAAAGTAACTAACTTCTTTTCAAAAATCCTTTGATGTGGAAAGATCTTTTAGTTTTTAATTTATACCAGTTTTGCATATTAAAACTCGTTGTAAAAACATATTAATGATTAGTACGTTGGACACATTTCCTCCACAAAATATATTCTGGTGACGCTCGAAAAATGTTATTTACAGTCAAGATATCAATTTATAAAGTACAACCATTTTAACTGTTTTGGGATAATAACGTTTTCATATTGTATCGTATAGATTATGCGCTTTCACATTTCACCCTGCTAAGCCCAACCATTTTCTTTGTAAGAGTTATCTCCCTATTCACTGTTTATTAAATGTGTGCATCTCCTTCGTAACAAGAAATGATAACTAAATTTCTTTCACAAATTGTTTGTTACATCCTCATAAATTTTTGACTAATTTTGATCGAAGCGATTCCATGAAATTTTATAGGAGTAATCTACCTTTACGAAAAAAAATTGCGGTTTGTGTTATTAACTTATTAACCATTAACCGTATAACCTTTTAATGTTAATATTTGAAATCCCTGAGGTCCTAACTTTAAAAAATGAGGTCAAGGTCAAAGGTCCTGGTCAAGTTCTAAATTTTGACTTTTCCATGTTTTGGCATTTTCTCCAACACTTTAAAATATATGTATAAAAGAACAAGTACAAAATGATTGCTAGATAGTAGTAAAAATATGTTACATTTGGTTCGATAACATCTAATAACATCTTATAGGAGTAAATGCCCCTGAAATGTCTGATTATAAGGTTATTTGAATACAACTTCAACTAAAATGACAACCAAAAGTGACCTTGAGAAAACCGAAAGTACATATTTTTGCACTTTTTTAATGTAAAAATACTCGGAATCCACATGTTTTGTAATATAGATTCATAAACTTATCATACAAGACAAGAAATAGCTTTCGATACACCGGAAGTTGCCAATTATCTCCTGTTGTACACATAAAAGTATTATAAACAATATATTTTTTTGAATAAGAGTAAAATAAGCTATCATTTGAGACCGGAAGTAACATTATCTTAACTGGAAGTAGCACATTATCTCCTTTAGTCCACTTTAAAGTATATCAAAATCATTTATTTATAGCATTAGTTTGAGTAACAAGATTCTATCTTTGATTTGGAAAGACCTTCAATTGTTCTCTGAACAATTGGTTTTTAATTGTAAATTGTAATGGTTCCAGGAATAATTACATGTGTTTTATTTTATTTATAGGTGGGAAGTCCGATGTTTTTCAACATTCAGTCAACAAAACCGCTTGCAAAGTTTGTAGTGCAGGTACTGCTCTATCAGTTAAGGCAATAGTAGATTACCGATTCTCAACAACGTAGATGCATAAGTACAAAATGTTCACTATAGTTTACTAGTTTCTATTTATCACTTAATTATGTTATACATTTACAATTGAAAAAAAAAAAACACAAAAAAATCAATGAAACAGATTCATTTGATACTCGAAATCAGAAAAAAACAAAATATTATTAGATGTTGGGTCTATGAGTTATTCAACATAAAGTAGCATTATTTACCAAAAAAAAAGATGCTATTTGTTGTTTCCATTATGAATGTTAGAAGAAATTACATGAAATCCTTTCAATTTTGAGCATCAACATCAATAGAATACACAATATATTCCTATTTTACAAGAACAGATTAAAGCGCAGGAGGTAATAAGGATTGATATAAGTTGTAAAACTTGTTTCCCAATCCACTATACGTAAATATGTTTAAACGTTTTAAAAAGTAGCGCAATTTACTTATTTAAGGTTTTTATGTCCTAAACTTAAAATGTTTGACAGATTTCTGCCTATAATTTTCAAAAGATCTACAAAATTTTAAAACAAAATAACATTCCGGCATTATGCATTTACGATCTTTTAAAATGATATATGATCTACTTAATTGATTGTCACTATGACTGAAACAATTTTATGTATATGATTAGTTACATGGTGTGTTAGTGACGTAATACAATATATATGGGGTGAGAGCGCAGCTCGAGTCCCTATATGGAATTTACTGACTCTATATTTATCGTATTAGATCATTTGCAAACCGTGTAACGATTTTATCTAACCTACTATCTTTCCATGTAGTATTTTGACTAGCAGACTATGAAAGATTTCAAGTCTCCAATGTTTAGTACTTCCATTTGTCTATATATACAGAAAACAAATGCTAACAGTAACATCTTTTAAGATTTAAATGTGTTTTATGAATTTATTTCTTCAATCTTTCATTATGTGTTTCAATTTCTTCGTGTGTTGAATCCTTCATATTTCTTTTTTGGTTTGAAAGGGTAGTAACTCTGGTATGTCAACAATAACAAATTGTTAGCTTCAATTATGTTTTATGAACTTATTTTACTCTCGTATCATCAACTTCTTCGTCTGTTGCATCCTTTACGAATTTTCAGCAACACCGTGTTGTTTTTATAAAGGGTTGTGGCATCTTTTTTGTTTGCTAACCCTAAATGGTAACTAACCATGTAGTTTTTAGGCTTTAAGCTGTTAAGCATCAATTTTTCATTTGAGACATATAATAAATCATTACATTAAAAATGTCTCTTCAGGTTTTATCCCGGGACACACTAGTGTCGTCTACAATACTTGATGGTTTACAACAAAACGATTACAACTTCAGTATACCTGTACCGAGGAATATGGCATCAGAGGCTCAAATAATATCATACTTTGTTCAATTAGATGGAGAAATCGTTTTAGATTATGAATACATTACTGTTTATGGCCTTTTGGAAAACACGGTAAGTGCACAAATATTTTCTTACAAAAACGTCGGTTCCATTGTCCTAGTTTCAAAAGCGTGTAAACTGTTGGTTATCAAATATATAGAATAACAAATGCTAAAATCCCACAATAAAAACAAACTTTGTAAAATTAAAATAGCAAGAGACAATTTAAACCAAAGGAACGAATTGTTAAATTTCATACAGCATACAGCATCATACACAGAGCCAAATTCTTAACTATTCTTCTTCTTTTCACTTCTTCTCAATCTTTTCTTTGTTTTTTGTTCTACTTTCAGGTGACTGTTCGTTTTGATAGGGCGACAGCTAAACCAGGTGATAACATCACAACAACTATCAAAGCGGATCCAAATTCTTACGTTTGCATGATTGGAAGAGATAAAAGTGTTTCATTACTGAGTCAAGCCAATGACATCACGGAAAACACAGTAAGTAAAATCATTCATTAATTATTCATCGTACTTTTATTGATATTATATTGGCAATTATTTGCATGAACATACTTATATATTTGACATGTTTGAGTGACACTTCCATTCTAGTCCTTAGTGACATAGTATAAGTCCTTAGCGGTGTTAAGACGTACAGGCAGAAAACAGTCGAAGGCCACTTATGGGTTCTTCAACACAATGAGAAAATCACGCACCGAAGTCGTTTTTAAGCTGGCCCCTAAACAAAAAATAATTTTTGTTCAATGATATAAGACATCATACTTAAATTCAAAACATACAAATATTCCTAATTTTTTGAACGTAAACAATTGATAATTAATAAGTTAAGGTTTCAAATTTAAGCAGATAAAAAGTAGGGGGTGGGGTAATGGTGTTAAATTTTTTTAATCAATGCATTAGAATGAGGACATATGGTTGACACCCCCCTCCTTTTTTTGTGGGTTGAGAACCCTCTTTTTAGAAATGGCCACTCTTGAAAATGTAGCTTATTTTTTAACATTAAACAAACTGTGTCTATTTGTTTTGTTCACTAATAATCGTCAATTTAATTGAATTTGATGCGGCTTTTATACAAGTGGGAGGTTTAGCCAGCTATGAAACCAGGTTTAATCCATCATTTTCTACATGCCTGTACCAAGCATATGACAGATGTTATCCATTCGTTTGATGTGCCTAATCTTTTGGTTTACAAATTTCCTTTTTTAATTTTTCTTTGAAGTTCAGGTGGTTTTTTTAAGATTTTACGTTTCACCTGACTGTAATGTTTCATAGAATAACAAAGTACCCGTTACAAATCATATTTAAAATTTAGTTAGAGTTCATGTAGTTCATAAAATAGAAAATATGTATAAAACATAATCAAATATGCCACAAATAATGTCCTACAGAGAATACAAGAAACCGGCATTATGTCAGATAGTTTAATTGTAAAGTCCTTCCAATATTAAGAAAAAGTTTGTTTACAAGTTTAAATCAACTTGTATGAATCGCTGAAGAAAATATAGCTGTGACTTTGCTGTTGCCTTCTTTTTCTGTGTGATTGATAGTATTGGGGTTTTTTTTCTCTAAAATTTGTTCTCCATTAAATAATAATATTCATTTCACAAATACCAGCCAGACACGTGTATGGAAATTAATCTGTCAATGTTTTGTTTATTTTGTAATCAATATCATCAATTAAAATATTTGTAAACAAAATATTCGATGTTAGACCATATAATTCTTTAATAGGGTTGGTATCAGGTATCTGTAAGTTT
Organism: Mytilus trossulus; assembly: GCF_036588685.1. Lineage (NCBI taxonomy): Eukaryota > Metazoa > Mollusca > Bivalvia > Mytilida > Mytilidae > Mytilus > Mytilus trossulus. The sequence continues at coordinate 13,089,011 of NC_086378.1, read as the reverse complement.
ATCAATATTGTTCCTTTTTTAAAGAATATAAAACACATTTTGTCTTAAATTTACATGTAGAATCATCAGCTACATATTAACAACGTAAATATACGATTAAAATTTATTCCTAGGTTCTTAGTGGTCTTCCAATGACAACCAGTAACCTTTTTCCAGATGCAACAGATTTAAACATGTTTGTTTCAGTACGTATCTTTCGTAGTATTTCAATCTTATCTGCTGTAAACAATTACACAACATGTATATCTTTTTAAATATTTTAATTGTAAAAGTATCTTTTTGTTTTTATCAATGAAGAAACATAATAGCGTATTTGCTAAACGACAGTATCGAAAACATAAGCATTTTCAAGTTCATTATGATATGAAATACAGGGTACATTTGGGAAAGATCTGCTGCATTAGGCAATCTAAATCCTATTGTACCTAGCGACAAAGTATGAATTAAAACAAAATAAAAACCAATGATTGCGTTGGGTAAAAAACTGCAATATTCATACATGTTCATGTAACAAATTGCGTTGTAAAAGGGTATAAATACACCACACACAAAATTTGCCAAACGAGTGAAAAACATATATTAACAACTGATGTTCGTAAACCCTGCTAACTGCCATTAACAATTGCCAAATAAAAAGGTCACAACGTGATACCAAATGAATCTCTATATTCATGTTATACCAAGCAGAAAACAATAAACTTGCGTTAAAGATGGAACACTACGTCATGAGGTGCTACATTTTTAAACACCATATCCGGATTTTAACAACTAATGTCCCTTCAGTGATGTTATGAATCGAAAAGTATTTGAAAAGCTATTTAATTTACCTCAATTTATGATAGACTCTTGAATTTTAAAGAGTGAAAACAGAATGAACGGATATTTTAATCCGGAGGGAAAATATAATACAAGCCAAAAAGAAAATAATTGTAAACGAGTACTCTCAAATCGTATTTTCTTGTTAATTCGACCTATTGATATTGTTTATAATAAGTTTTGGTTATTTTATAAGTATATAGATATGGATCTTGTCTATATACCAGCTTTGATTATGGGGAATATCTACTAATTTTCACTTACTACGTTATACATTTGTACGAACTGTAAGATTATTCTCCTTAAATATGTACAGGGAAATTTTAGCTAGCTCTAATTGTATAGTTTTATTGTTGATATTCACCCCAATCTGTATCTTGTGTTAAATTATGTATTTATATGGCAGAACTTTCTTGGTTTTTTTTCTAATAATTGGAAGAATTTTATACACAAAAGTAGTAGACCTTAAACGACAAAAGTATTTTTCATTTACTTGTATATATAATAAACCGGTTTTTTTTTCAAAAGCGATTATTTCCGAAGGGTTAAATATTTTGCGATGGTGTCTTTCCAAGCTTTGTTTGGACTTGTTTGTTTGCTTTTTGACCTTGAATATTTGTTCCTGATATTTTATTAACTATGCATTTGCATTCAGATATCGCAGATCAAATTTATTCGTTCGTAGTGTGTTAATTTAGGTTTTTTTGATTGAATTAAGCCTTCCAATTGATATTTTATCTTGTGTTTGTCTATGTTATGATGTTATTCTATTGTTTCAGAAAAAGGGAGAAGGTTTTGTACCATTAAAACGTTGAATTCCGCTGCAAATTATTGCACCTGTCCTAAGTCAGGAATCTGATGCACAGTAGTTTATGACATTTATACGTGTTTCTCGTTTCTCGCTTTTTATATATATTAGACTGTTGGTTTTATCGTTTAAATGGTTTTACACTAGTAATTTTGGGGCCCTTTATAGCTTGATGTTCGGTGTGAGGCAATGCTCCGTGTTGAAGGTCGTACATCGACCAATAATGGTTTACTTTTATAAATTTTTACTTGAATGGAGAGTTGTCTCATTGGCATTCGCACCACATCTTCTTGTATCTATTAAATTGAAAACAACGTTAAAACCTATATTTATAAATAAATATAGTATATAATGTCTAAACATAGCAACAATCGACATCCAATCTATTTAGGCGTTGATCAGTCAAAATATGACATATCATTTAATATTTCAAATCTGAGGTAATTCCTTTGAAAAATAAAAAAATTAGCATTTGTATTTGGTCCTGTCATTCTCGATGTTGGTCCTGTCATTATCAGAGTTGGTCATGTCACGTTTTCTAAAGTTTCTTACATTTTTTTATTTTTTTCGTAAATCTATTTATCAAATGATGAAATCTTATTATATTTCAAATTTGAGATCAATCCCTTGAGAAATGAAAAAGTTATTAGCATTTTTCATTCGGTCCTGTCATTCGGTCCAGTCATTAGTGTAACCCTATAAATATCAAGAAAACTCAATGTTGTTGTAGATAAGATGGTGATATGGATAACAATTTAAAGCAGTGTATACTTGACAGCAGAAAGATGTGTCTATTACCATGTGTGTTCTTCGCTTCACCTTAAATTATGCAGATATAGAAAAATGTATATATAGTTTAATAAAATAATGCAGCTTTCAAAATATGAATACCTAAACCAAGTATCTAGTGGATGAAGGGGAAATACACCCTACGCTGCACACGACTGTCTTGTTTGGATGGTTTGCATGTTACTAAATTGTAACTAAAAAAAGATATCATACGAAAATATGTAAGGTTTTATGAATTGATATATACGTATTCGCAATAATTTGAAACGTTTCAAAACAAACTCATCAATTTAATTAAGATATAAATGTCTTTAATAAACGAATAATTTATATTGATTTTTTTTTTTAATCTTAAATTTATAGTGATTTAAAATCAAATAATATACTATTCGTAAGTATACAATTATGAACCTATCCAATGGAGACATTTCACGCATATATTCAGTATACATTTTAGAATCGGAACAAAGTATAAAAAATCTGACCTATCTTTAAGGAGCATAACCCCGGATTCTAAAAAGACAACATTTTTACCCCTTGTTGTTGTGGTGACGTCACGAAAAACAAGAAAAGATAACTCTTATAGGAAAGCACGTGTAAGTTTGTTTACGTTGTCTTTAATTTATTTTCATGACTTTTTGAATGAAAGTACGTTTAATTAAAGATCGATACTAACGGAACTAATAATTCTTTCACGCAATTTAAATATCTAGTATGAATAAATGTTGGAAAGTCTTTTAAACACTCGATTCTCGCTTAGAAATAAGTAAACAAACCAAGTCTTGTATATAAGTCTTAGAGTTATCTGTTCTTGTTTTTCGTAGGCGTTCCTCAGCTCAAACATAGGAGATCAAGGATATTTGAGATATCTTGTCTTGAAGTCACCAAAAGATTCAATATGGCCGAACAAAGTAGGCGGAAAATGTATACAAATGGAAATAATTAGATAATGGTGTTAAGGAAATGAATATTCAAACATAAATAGGAACGTCATATCTCAAAAAAATATCTGACGAAACGATCTATATATATTGACAAGCTTTGCATTATTTATATACAATAAATGTTTGGGAAATAAATGCGACCTGAACTTGGGTCGCAGTTCTGAACATTTGATATAGGAAAAATTCGTAGCTCTTTGGTCTGCAAGTAGTAAAAAAATAGCAAAAAGACCTAAGAGCTACTGTGTCGCAGCTGCCTTTCATCGTAAGATAAATCTGCATCTCTTGTGTTGCTATAAAAATAAGTTGACAAATTTATTTTATTAAAATTCTAGCCATGCCTTTAGGATGCTTGTTCAAACTTTGAAACTAAAACCCATTTAAAGTAGTTCGCTTTTGGTATTCGACAAAGGGTGACATGTAAACTCTCACATACGCGTTTAGTGATATAGTCCCAATGTATTTCGATTTGGCCCTGTGTTCGTCCAAATCAATTTGAGTTCAAAGGTCTATGTCATGTTCTTATTTTTTTACTTTTTATTGCTTTTTAGTCTCCTTTCACACCTTAAAAGATATATATATATATATATAATAGTTCGTTCAAAATATTTAATTTATTGAGATGGAGATATGATACATTTGGTCTGAAACAATCCGAAGAGATAGTATTAGAGTTATTTTATGCAATCTTGAGTTTAATACTCTTGCGTTATGACTTTGTGATATATGTCAAGGTCAAACACGAATTTGACGTTCTAAATTTAAAATTTCACGTGTTTAAAGTTATCAAGTATCATTACTTTGGATATTTAAATTGTCAATTGTTATTATTCAATATTTTTTATCCAACTATACCAAATTTAAAAAACAAAATGGTCCTGCTTTGAATTGGCTGCTGAGTATATTCATCGTTTTTGATAATGGTCTGTAAAATTATGTAAATTGAACAAAAATCAAACGCTACCTGTACGCCAATATAACACATAACTTTGCTAGGTAGGTGGTTTTTCGGGAAAAATGTTAAAAAGATTTACGACAAACTTCAGCATTTCTGTTGAAGGTAAACCCATGAAGGTTCTATATTCGGTGCGTCGGTACTGATAATAATTCTAACATGTTTCTAAAATTATGAAATTAAGGAACCCAATACTCAGACAGATGTTATCTTGTATGCATTTGAATATTTTGTTATATCCCTTTTTGTAATATATTCAATCACTTCGCTACATATTTTTACATAATTGGCTTTGACATGATTATGTTTAAGTGGTCCCAATAGAAGTAAATTGAGCAAATGTCATTGGATACTTCATTAATAAAGTATTACTCAGTATCTTTAATCGATTCGATTGTAGACATTTGACTTCTTAAAGTTGAAAGAAAACTTTTTTTTATTTTTCGCAATGTTTTATAGCTATGCAAATATTTACTTTTCTTAACCTTTTTTTTCTTATTTTATCTTATTTCGAAAAAAAATCCACACCTTTCTTTAGAGGGTCAACAGCTTTAAAATCCAGTTTTGTTTCATTTCATGATAACTAAGTCGATGCTAACTGTGAAAGTTATGTAAACGAAAATCAGCACTTTTATTATTTTTTAAAAGAATTCCACATTTAATATACGTGTTGCTGTCTGATTCATATGCTAGCAAAGTAACATTGATATATATATTGAATAAAATAAATTGAATTTGTTGCACTTGCAGATGTTAAAACAATTGGAAAAAAATGGAATAAAGTGCACAGACGATGTAAAAGAAGAGGGACGAAAAATACCAAAGGGACAATAAAACTCATAAATCTAAAACAAACTGACAACGCCATGGCTAAAAATGAAAAAGACAAACGGAAAACCAATAGTACACATGACACAACATAGAAAACTAAAGAAATCCGGTAAATAGTCTAATTCGGTAGGTCACATTCATGAAAGGGAAGGGAATTATAGTTACGACGTAAGGAACCTATACGATATCATTTGTGAAGCAGTTATTCCATAACGGTCAACCAACTCGTGATGGCGTCTGTGATGGCGTCCGTGTAATTGGTGATGTGATAAAAATGGTTGGTCTCTAATTTTGACCGTTTATTCATTTTAGATATTAACATCTTGTTTACTGCTTATCTGACTAGTGTTCACTTGTTCGGTGTTTTCTTTCCTTTTTAAGAATTTCCAGTACATGATGCTGACAGATGCTACAATCTATCAATATCAGAAACCTTTTTACCCACTTTACACTACAACTAACACTTATGGTAAGCACTTTTTTTTCTATTTGTCTATTTTTCATTTATCTATTGATGTATTTTTTATTTTTATATTTTGGGTAAATTTTATTTCATTTTATATGACAGATAAGTACACAAAAGAGGACTTATTAGATCAGACAGACGGTCAGGTGTATAAATTAAACAAAGACATGCATATTTCACACGATAAGATATCCAAGTTAATCAGAAAACAAATGATTATTGTTTTATCTTTTATAACATGATAACGCACATTTGGCATCAGTTGAAATGCTTATGATTGTACCAACCCGCTGATAAGTCTTGATTACGTTAATAAAATTCAATGAAAACGGAAAGGGATTGCAGTGACGACATTTGAAACATATCATTTGCCATTTACCATAAATGAATGTGAATCTTTTTAATAAGAATTTAAACAGGCTCATTTAATAAAGGTGCTTGGCCGCTACACAATTGGAAAGTTAAGTATTTCTTACCAATCCGACACTTGAAGTTGCTATATTGAAAAGCTTTGTTGTATGTTACATTAATGTCCTTTGAAGTGCTTAATGTGAGAAGCAGCACCACAGGTTCAAGTTTGTAAACTTTTGAAAATAATGCTCTCAAATATTTGTGTATCTACCATTTTTTACTATTTCTGCATGTTACTATCCTACTGATTTTGTTTTGTTTTTATTTAAGATTAACATCTTCTGCGTATTTACATCGGTATTATTCATGTGTAGGAATCACGCATATATATCTTCTTTACTGATTAATTTACGGGTCATATAGTATTTTCACAGGAGAAAAGATGTTTGCGTCATTCATGAAAATGATATATTTTTTAGGACTATTTGCTAATGCTTTGGGTAATGGAGGACCCTCATTTAATCTAGGAGGATCAAATTTTAATGTGCATGGTTTTGGTTCTAATACTCCTAAACCTCAACCGGGTTTTTTATTCCAACCAAAATTATGGATGCCAAAACCACGAATTAGAAAAACATTCTTAGAAACGTGGATGTGGATGTGTAGCTACACCCAGTAAGTAAACAAGATTATCTTTTTATATATATATAAGATGGATGAAAGAGCTTGACATTGCTGCCTTTCAAACTATTTTTTTGGTATAATTAATTTTTAATTTATATACATCTATTCTGATCCATTTAAAGTATTTCAAAGAATAGTCATTTTGTTACGAGCGTTTGTTCATTTGTTTTATCACTTATAGTTGATGTTTTTCCCTTGATTTTAGTTTGTAATCCGATTTTTTTTTAGTAGATTTATGACTTTTGAGCACCGGTGTACTACTTTTGCATTTATTTAGTAATTTAAATACAATGTTGACTATATCTTAAAACAAATAGCAGAATTCTATCAAACTGTGGCATCGACCAAGTGGTGTAAATAGTTATTAAAGGTACCAGGATTATAATTTAGTACGTAAGACGCGCGTTTCGTCTAAATAAGAATCATCAGTGACGCTCATATCAAAATATTCATAAAGCCAAACAAGTACAAAGTACAAAGTACAAAGTTGAAGAGCTTTGAGGATCCGAAATTCCAATAAGTTGTGCCAAATACAGCTAAGGTAATCTATGCCTGGGATAAGAAAATCCTTATTTTTTCAAAAATTCAAAGTTTTGTAACAGGAAATTTATTAAAATGACCACATTATTGATATTCATGTCAACACCGAAGTGTTGACTACTGGGCTGGTGATACCCTCGGGGACGAAACGTCCACCAGCAGTGGCATCGACCCAGTTGTAAAAATAGTTATCAAATGTACCAGGAATATAATTTTGTACGCCAGACGCGCGTTTCGTTTATATAAGACTCATCAGTGACGCTCATATCAAAATATTCATAAAGCCAAACAAGTACAAAATTAGAGAGCTTTGAAGATCCGAAATTCAAAAAAAATGTGCCAAATACAGCTAAGGTAATATATGTCTGTGGACAGAAAATCCTTAGTTGTTCGAAAATTCAAAGTTTTGTAACAGGAAATTCATTAAAATGACCACATTATTGATATTTATGTCAACACCGATGTGTTGACTACTGGGCTCGTGATACCCTCAGGGACGAAACGTCCACCAGCAGTGGCATCGACCCAGTGGTGTAAATAGTTATCAAAGGTACCAGGATTATAATTTAGTACGCCAGGCGCGCTTTTCGTCTACGTAAGTCTCAACAGTGACACTCATATCAAAATATTCATAAAGCCAAACAAGTAAAAAGTTGAAGAGCATTGAGGATCCGAAATTCCAAAAAGTTGTGCCAAATACAGCTAAGGTAATATATGCCTGGGTTAAGAAAATCCTTATTTTTTTCGAAAATTCAAGTTTTGTAACAGGAAATTTATCAAAATGTCCACATTATTGATATTCATGTAACACCGAAGTGTTGACTACTGGGCTGGTGATACCCTCGGGGACGAAACGTCCACTAGCAGTGGCATCGAATCAGTGGTGTAAATAGTTATCAAAGGTGCGAGGATTATAATAAGGTACACCAGACGCGCGTTTCGTCTACATAAGACTCATCAGTAACGCTCATGTCAAATATTCATAAAGCCAAACCTATACAAAGTTGAAGAACATTGAGGATCCGAAATTCCAAAAAGGTGTGCCAAATACAGCTAAGGTTTTAATCTATGCCTGGGATAAGAAAATCCTTAGTTTTTCGAAAATTCTAAGTTTTGTATCAAGAAATTTATTAAAATGACCACATTATTGATATCCATGTCAACACCGAAGTATTGACTACTGGGCTGGTGATACCCTCGGTGACGAAACGTTCACCAGCAGTGGCATCGACCAAGTGTTGCAAATAATTAATAAAGGTACCATGATATAATAAGGTACACCAGACGCGCGTTTCGTCTACATAAGACTCATCAGTTACGCTCATATCAAAATATTCATAAAGCCAAACAAATACAAAGCTGAAGAGCATTGAGGATCCGAAATTCCAAAAAAGTTGTGCCAAATACGGCTAAGGTAATCTATGCCTGGGATAAGACAATCCTTATTTTTTCGAAAATTTAAGGTTTTGTAACAGGAAATTAAATTTATTAAAATGACCACATTATTGATATTCATGTCAACACCGAAGTCTTGACTACTGGGCTGGTGATACCCTCGGGGACGAAACGTCCACCAGCAGTGGCATCGACCCAGTGGTGTAAATAGTAATCAAAGTTACCAGGATTACGAGGACGGACGCAAATTGAGGAGAATGCTCACTTGGCTCGTTGATGCAAGTGAGCCCAAAACATTCTTAAAGGATGAAATGAATTTGCAAAATTGGATTTTTGTATGTTTTTCTTAATTCTTCATATGAAGTCTATTTGAAGAACATAAAGGAACATTTATTACAAATTTATTATTTATTGAACTTGAGTGCCCAATTTTATACTTAGTTCATTCAATTTGGGTATACATTCAGTAGGATATTTACACAAAGACCTGTAGCATCTTTCAAATGATCATCAGCCATATTAAGTGCATCACATATCTGAAACATAGAGTTTTCGAAGACCTTAATCATATAAAATATTTATATAAAGTAACCTTATATTTGTTTGGGGGCCAGCTGAAAGACACCTCCGGGTGCGGGAATTTCTCACTGCATTTAAGAACAGTTGGTGCCCTTCTGCTGTTATGTGTTCTAAAGTCGGGTTGTTGTCTCTTTAACAAATTTCTCATTTCCATTCTCAATTTTATTGATATTCTCCAACAGTAAATAAATGCAAATCTCATGCAATCGCTTTCCATAACAACTTGTCAAGGTAATCTTTGAAATCTATATAACCACCAACAGTACTCAAATTACAAGTGTATCACAAGACTAGAAAAAATCAATTAACGTTTTGTTTTTAACGTAATAATATCTTAATTGTATATTTGCTGTAACAATTTGCTAAGTTTACAGCTTGTAACTAAGTATTCCTCATGTTAGTTTACCTAATAGTTTAGGGAAGAACTATTTGGGAAGAAATCAATTAACTAAGTATTCTAACAATAGCATAAAAAAGTTAAACCAGTGAATGACTTATAAGATTGACTGTTACTATTATAAAATTTAAGGAAAAGACGCAAATTCCAGAAGTTTAACTATAGACGGTATCCACATTTTTATGCTTTTAATTAGTGTTGCCAAATTGTACAGTTTTGCCTTACCGGTTACACAGATAATCGTTCGACCGATTAACCGGTTCACCGGTAGTTAAAGATAATCTTTGAAGGCCGTATCTATAGTACCCTACAAATGTACGCTTTTTAATACAATGAATTGAAGTTTGTCCTTTGGCATTATAAGGATTATCTGAAAATATTCTTAACAAAGCTTGACTTTTTGGTAAACCCATGCACAGTGTTTACAATCATGGCGGTTGTAATATTGAAAAATAAAAAAATCTTTCTTGATCTTTTCATTTTCTCTTGATATCGCATAAAATAATGTGGGGTGTTTCAATTTAAAATTATTAAGCCTGTTTCTTGTACACATTAATTGCATTCACATTGATTTGAATTTTAATGATTTCAATGCACATTTATATCAAATATATCAAACATATGAAAAAGTCCGGTTAACCGGTAAACGTTTTTAGTATTCGATATTCGGTCCTTCCGACGGTTAACCGGTTGAACGGTAGACCGTTCACAAGACTACATTTAATTAATACAAACAGCTGCCTGGTTCAAAAAGTTGAATTTGATTCTAAGTAGGTCTTTCTGATGCTTCAAGATCTCCAGGCCTGTCAATTGAGGTTAAGTTTTGTTGAGGCAAATACAATATGCATGCTATACAATTAAAATTCTACCTCAAATTTTGGCCACTAAGGTTTTTCTAATTCTTTGCTAATCATCTGCCTACATTTTCTGCACAAACCTATAAGGTGGGGGCTAATTTAAGGATTGACAGATTGGTCAGATTCTGGTTTGGATTTTTCAGGTGATCAGGATGTCCACATAAAATATTGCTCCTACTCTACTTGATACCAAGAAAATACTTGTGATTAGGGCAAACAAAATATTCTCCCAAGATAGAAAATATATGAGCTTAACAGATAACAAATAAAATCATGACAAATGCCGTTCAACTCATCATGCACATTTTCCAAGTTTGTAGGAAATCAAATTGTTTCGTATGTCCTTTGCACATTCATTGAACAAAAATCACAGCAGTTTCTGAGAGATAAAGTTATAATGGCACATTTAACATTAATAAAGCATGGTGAACTACAATTCATTTCAACGTCTGCTGTCATAGTAATTGATATGGAATATAAACAATACACATTTTATGGTTTGCATGTTAGAAAGCTCCATAAGGATATAATGTCAGACAAGCTTATACATTTATGAATTTAATTTTATACATTTTTAATTTAAAAAGCCAACTTTTTATTAAAACTTCAATTTAGTGCATTGTTATAAATGGTTCTTACTTGTTAAATAATCATCTTTGAAAATAGTGCCATTAACGAAGGAATAATAGGAACCACTAGTGATTTAATATCATATTTTTGTTTGCATCACTAGAAGTTGGTGTATAGAAGTTGGTGTATAGAAGTTGGTGTATATTCATATCTTTAATACTATAGTGAAGATATTTATACATAATAAACTGACAATTGGTATATTGGATGAATCACTTTATTTAGTTCTGCCTGGTTCTTACAAATAGCTGTACTTAATAACTTTTGTTATTTGTATGCCGTTAAAATGTATGTTTTGTATACTTTAGATTATGTCATTTTTCTACCGTTTAAGTATGATGTGATAAAATTGAGAATGGAAATGGGGAATGTGTCAAAGAGACAACAACCCGACCAAATAAAAAAAAAACAGCAGAAGGTCACCAACAGGTCTTCAATGTAGCGAGAAATTCCCACACCCAATCAAATATATACTAGTTCAGTGATAATGAACGCAATACTAATTCCCAAATTGTACACAAGAAACTAAAATTAAAATAATATAAGACTAACAAAGGCCAGAGGCTCCTGACTTTGGACAGGCGCAAAAATGCGGCGGGGTTAAACATGTTTGTGAGATCTCAACCCTCCCCTATACCTCTAACCAATGTAGAAAGGTAAACGCATAACAATACGCACATTAAAATTCAGTTCAAGAGAAGTCCGAGTCTGATGTCAGAAGATGTTACCAAAGAAAATAATCAAAATGACAATAATACATAAATAACAACAGACTACTAGCAGTTAACTGACATGCCAGCTCCAGACTTCAATTAAACTGACTGAAAGATTATGATTTCATCATATGAACATCAGACACAATTCTGCCCGTTAGGGGTTTAGTATCATACCATCATAACATATATGAGAAGAACATAACCCGTGTCATGCCAACAACTGTTTTTAGAATAAATGTGTTTAGTTCTGACGCAAAGACCTTATCAGTGACTCAATATTAACGCCAAAATATGCAATCTTTAATGACTTTACAACAGTATCGTAATTATATCCCTTCTTAATAAGTCTATTCAAAGGTTTTGTAAGTTTCTGAGGTAAATGCTGACACCTTTGTGCTTTATAAAAAAAAATCCATAAAAAAATGGATATGAAATACCTGAACGTATAAGAAGTCTGCATGTTGAGCTATATTTACGAATGATGTCTTTATACCGATGATAAAATTTAGTAGATGTTTTGACTAGTTTGTGATATCGAAAACCCTGGTGTAATAATTTTTCAGTAATACATAAATTTCTCTCGTTAAAATCTAAAACATTGTTACATACACGAGCGAATCGTACAAGTTGAGATATATAAACACCGTAAGATGGTGACAAGGGAACGTCACCATCTAAAAACGGATAATTAACGATAGGAAATGAAAAATCATCCCTTTTGTCATAAATTTTAGTATTCAGCTTTCCGTTAGTGTGATAAATGTGATACATTTTTTTGGAAATTATATGTTCTTCATTTACAAACCAGTATGTGGTACAAAATAATTTCAAATATCTTCTGTATAAAAATTTTTAAATATTTTAGAGGAAATGGTTACGTCAATATAACTACTGTTTTACCGGATACTATTACAACCTGGGTTGGAAGTGCGTTTGCAGTTAACAAGGACAGTGGGTTGAGTTTAAGCACATCATCTGCTCAGGTGGGTACATATTTCATGTGTATTAATAAAAAAAAATAGTTCATAGATTTGTTTTCATTTACCATTGGTTGGGAAAATGCCAAACCCATGGTTAAATGAAAACAAATCTACGGCTGCCATGAATTATTTCGATTCTAATAGGACAAATTTGGTAATTTTGTTAAACTTGAAATCCCTTAACTTACGATACTGTTATGGCTGTTGCGTTTTCCCCAATTTTGATAGTATTTGTGATATTATATAATTCAATGATATCTTCTTTAATCGCATGTTTCACTTATACATTTTCTTCCAATAAAATTTTAATTCGTTCTGAGGTGTACAATGAGCTTTAAAGGTCCTAATATTTAATTTGATTGTTTTTTACGGAAACATATTTGGGACGTCACCTAGTTTCGTTGCTATGACAATACAATAACATCATTTCCCGGAATTTTTGTTGGAAAAAACTCTATCATGAAAAATAAATTGCAATGGACTGATTTTTATTTTGCTGTAGAATAGAAATAAAAATATTGTATCTGAATCTTGGTCTTCGTAAACTGGAGATTTTAATGTCGAAACTGAGAATATCTGGCAGTATAGATTAGTTGGTCGTAACGCGGAACAGCTGTTTTTGTGGATTACTGCGTTTGTGCTAAAGGTAGATATTTTGTGATTATACTGGTTGACGATAATATGTCGTCATATTACAGTTTCAGTTTTTCCTATCTAGGAACGACTGATTTTCAGGCGTGGTTCTATCTGCATCCCTCAATAAACTGACGTGTTTAACATTACTGGAGCATTCAATCATTTGTTAATTGCATCAATATGAAAAAGAACTGTTCTATCATTTCAGCACGGGGAAATAAGTAACATTACACGAGTCTGTCTGTTGGTTATTATATGTACAATTGAATATTCCGGGATATGTTAATGTCACCAGTATGTTATAAATTCGGTCTTGCAATCAGTCACTTATATTAAATGACTAACAATTAAGACTAACGTTATTCAAATACCAATATTTTGACAATCTTATTGCTGAATATTTGGTCTGTAATAGTTTTTCGACTGTTAATTGCTACATATTTATTTCCTAATATATGTCCAATTTGCAAGAGTTCAAGGCTTTACTATGTCTTAATCAAAAAAAAATATTCTTGTGACGAAGGTGTCTTAACTTACGCGTTGTTTGTTGACGACCGAAGACAGCATCTTTGTTTTGACCCATATTTTTATGTTTCTATATATATGTTTTCAATATTCCAAAATTTCACAGCCTTAAGGGACTTTTTTCGACGAATAGAATGTAAGAAAGTTGATGATTCATGGGAATAAGCTTTTTTTTTCTCTTTCATTCTTTTGAATAATTAATATTATTCAAACCAAGTTGTTAAATATTCATTAGTTGCTTTTGCATTTTTCAGGTATTTAACGCCAAATGTACACAGCTGACCCGTATAAGCAATTAATAATTTGAAAACTTTTTTATTGCAGATCACTGGTTTTAAGGATTTTTTTATAAGTATGAACTTTCCATATTCGGTTGTCAGAGGGGAGGAAGTCTCTTTACAGGTTGACGTTTTTAATTATAAGTCCGATGGTATGGCGGTAAGCATATAAAAAAATATTAATCACAATAGAACATTACACAGAACAAACATACAGTGTTTTGGTAGAGTTGTTGAGTTATTTTATTAGTAAAATCAATATTTTATTATACATTATACAAATACGAATATAAATCATTATTCACAAATACGGTTTGTTCATTAACTAATTGATTATCAAGTGTATCTGTATCTTTCTTATATTTAATTTTTTGTTTATAAAATTCAAGTTTTCATATAAAATATATACGATAAACCGAATCCATTTATTAGTCAAAATGTCCCTTTCAGGATTTTTTTTAACAAAAACACCAAACTATAAAAAAAAACTCGAAACGAAAAGAAAAAACCCATCTAAAAAATGGAAAATAGTTGAAGCATTTAACTTCGCTATATGTACAAGGATATGTTAATACAACAAAACAGACATAGGAGGTAACAATTTCAATAATAGAAGAGGTACAATGTACAACGGTCAACATTGTGTTATGGTCCTAATCATTAAAAAAAACGGACAAAGAATTTAAAGAGCATTGGAGACAAACCATTCCTTAAGCAGCCAATTTCATCTTCGTTATCAACTTCATGTTTTTTGTTTTTCTATTCATTATTATAACTATATCAATGATAATGTGATACAGAAGCGGCGACTACTGATCACTACTGGACTACTACACTGGTAATACCACCGATCAGAAAAGTCCGCTAATTGCTGTATCGACTGAAATGACTACCATGGTGTCGATCAGCATTCACCTTACTTTATCCTATGTTATTGTATAAATAAATTATTAAGTAATTTGAATTAAAAAAAAATAACTTTTATGTATTTCTCTTTCGTACAAATTTACGTGAATTGTATAATCATTTTAGGTTATGTTTATACTAAGGAAGAGCAAAGACTTCAAGAATATTTTACGATCATTTGATGGAAGAAAACAATTGATATCAAAAACCCAAACAGAAAGTTTTTTTGTACGTATGAATTCGACAATTATGTCATTACTATATCACACAATTAGGTCGCATCTAACCAGTTGAAGTGACCAAGTATAAATAAATAAATTGTAGACTATAATGGTTTAATTTTTAAATTGTTATTTGGATGGAGAGTTGTCTCATTGGCACTCACACCACATCTTCCTATATCTATAGACAATCAACAGATGTTTCTAATTTAATCGTAAATTATATTCTTGTTTTCCTGATAGATAAGGCGAAGATTTCGTTTATCAAAACATAGCACAAAATCAGTACACCAGCCGTTCATATTGACCGTTCAATATACTTAAGGTAGATAGGTGTCTTCCTCCATTTTGGATTTTGAAATACCAGAAAACAAGGTTTAGTTTTTTTATAAAATGTGCAAATTTTGAAATTAGTAGGTAATGCATGTGTAAGATTGTTCATTATGATATAGAAAATGCAATGCTTTATCATATGTATGGTTGTATTTTACCAAAAAACAAATACTTTTGTCTGATTCATTTTTTTCCAACTTTGCCAAATAAGGGGAGACAACTCAAATGCAAGGGCAGATATTTCAGATAGAGTTACTTTAACAATAGAATGTGTTTTGTAATTTATCCATTTTAATAAGTAGCAAGAAAACGAGTCCGATAACCCCAATTTTTCTTCTTCTTATCTGACAGAATAATATTTCAGCTATCTTCTCATATTTTATCTCCAAATTCTATGGTGTAGTTTTCTTTTTATGACCAAAAAATTGGATTTCTATGCATAATCTATACAAAATTTGACAATTTTGCACAACCTGTAGTGTGAAAATAAAACCGGTGACCCATTCTTTTTATTAATGTTCTTAAACAAGCAGGATATAAAATACCTTTTTGCAAGTTATTAAGAAATTCTATGGATTATAATGTAGACACCCCATCTACCTTAATGGAAAGAACTAGATAATACGAATGGCGGGTGTCCATTTTTCACCTGATATGACAAAAACTTCGAATATGACACATCCAGATCATTACATTAGTGACACTAGCAGCGACAACCTTCTCATCCTGCCGTGAACAGTTTAGTGAAAGACATTTACGGGTTTTACCAAAATTGAGTCAATCCTAATTGCAAATTAGCAAACTGCGATATTGGTTAAAATTATAATAAAAAATGGTCAATTCACTGTAAAATCTTTCTGTATTAGACAATATAAGACTGAATTGTAAATCAAAGAATCTCGTCTACGGGTTAAATTGTAAGATTGACCGAATGGTATATTTCAGTGATATTAAAACAATGTTTAAAAATGCGTATATGATGCCATGGTTCAGACTTACACTATTATGTAAATACATTGTTAACCAGCAGATAGATTATTGTAATTATTTGCGAGTTTGCATGCTCAAAATAATATACCTCATAACTAACAATCCTTATTTTAAACACCTCTGCGTAGACAAAAGAAAGGCAATTAAATTCGACAGTCCGGAATTGCGACACCATATGGTTGTAATGAAAAAAATGAGGGTATAAGTATTTCATATACTTGTACTTCGCTTAACAAGATAAAGGTTTTCATTTCCACGACGCAGAAACAGTCAATAATGGCCATCGTCAATACACACAGCTACTGTCTATGAAGTGTCATTGTATA
Source organism: Mytilus trossulus (assembly GCF_036588685.1). Taxonomy (NCBI): domain Eukaryota; kingdom Metazoa; phylum Mollusca; class Bivalvia; order Mytilida; family Mytilidae; genus Mytilus; species Mytilus trossulus. The sequence continues at coordinate 13,072,061 of NC_086378.1, read as the reverse complement.
ACAATCTGTCATGTAAAAAAAGCTGTTGGTTATTTGTTTCATCCTCACAATGTTTCGTTCACTTGCCTTTTCAAAACTTCATTGTCCGTACAACGTTAGTTTGAAAACGACTGCTCTATACCCTATTTGAACCAATTCAAACTTACAGTCACATACGTTTTACTATCCGGTTAATTTAATCACCGGCGTTCGGTTCCTACAAAATGCGATATACTTTTATGTCTTCTTATTGCTACATGAAACCTTTTTTTCAAATTTCTCAACATTAATCTTATCACCAATCAAAGCCGGGCTTCAACAACATTGTAACAACCTATGCCAGAGGCCGCGTGAATGAGATATAAATACGGAACAATTCAAAACATTCTGTTACAGTACATACCACCAAAGTCACTTTCCTTCGTATAATATAGTATTTAACTACATTACTTTTACACAAGTATTCATTATTTCACACTAAAAGAATGATAATCGGCACTGATTTGTTCTATAGAAAAAAAAAAGTAAACATGTATCTTTTCTTAGGGAAGAGTTCGGTGTGAGCCAAGGCTCCGTGTTGAAGGTCGTACATTGACCTATAATTGTTTACTTTTTTTTAAATTGTTATTTGGATGGAGAGTTGTCTCATTTGCACTCATACTACATCTTCCTATTTCTAGATGACAAATTTCATTTTTTTAACATATATAAATGTTTTACTTCTTAATTTGTCCCGTATACAATTACCTTAGTCGTAAAGGTAACAGTCTCTGTGTACAAAATTAACCATCTATCCAGGGGTAATAAAACGTTAAAAAAAGAATTCCATGTTATACCTTGTGTTGACAATAAGTTACACCAATATATACACAAAATGTGAGAAGTATCTTACAGTTCTGTACCTTAAATACCTTAAATACCTTAAATACGTTAAAAACGCCAAACAAATCAAATCTATGGCAGACTTTTGGTTTCTCCAAAACTATGGCAGCCCTTTATTTTTACTGCAATCAATAAAGGCAACAGTAGTATACCGCTGTTCAAAACTCATAAATCCATGGACAAAAAACAAAATCGGGGCAACAAACCAAAACCGAGGGAAACGCATTAAATATAAGAGGAGAACAACGACACAACACCGAAACGCAACAGCACACAGAAACGGACCAAGCAACAGAAAATACACCACGAGAATAACAAATATAACATCAAAACCAAATACATAAATATGGGATAGACAAGTACCGTGCCACGTCTTATCTCAAAAATAAGAGAAAACAGAAACGACTCAACGTTAAAATGCAACACACACACAGAAACGAACAATATTATAACAATGACTATCTTCCTGACTTGGTACAGGACACTTTTAAAGGGGAATAAAAGTGGTGGGTTGAATCAGCTATTTTACTATACAGATAAAGCTATACGTATAAACGTTAGCTTTATACGTCAATGACCTCAACTAACCTATAAGTCCCGCCTTCTTACCGGCACTACTGTGTTTCATCAACAACGTCACGTCACAACCATGACAACATGTAGTAACAATGGTCAAACTTTTATGAATTTAAACTTGATATGTCTTCAAATTGGTAATTTATATACCATGTTTATCAAATGTTAGTAACTAAGTTCATTTTCCCTTTCGTATTCCTTAAAATGTTAATTTCTGACCGCCCGGACCATGCTCAAATGGAAATACCCCAAAATGTTACCCAAATAGCGAAATTCCAAACACTTTTATTATTAATATTTCTTACATATTTTTTAGAAAAGGAGTTATAATAAATATTTTACAAGTGGGATTATTTAAAAGTGAAATATCACATAACCAGGTACCATGCAATTTGTTAGAAATTTTTATTTTTTTTTAAAAAAGAGCATTAACGATGAAATAACATTATTTGAAAGTTCAAACTGTTCATTTTTATCTCTATCTTTTTTTATATATAAAAACTGCCTTCTTGTTTGTGAAGGGACTTTCTAGTTGGTTTAATGCATGGTTTTGTTCACGGGGCACATCATTTCAATCTTTAAGTCTGTATTTCGTGATATGAATACCTCATTTTCGAACTGTTTTGGTTGACCATTATGGAATTCCATAAATGAATATAGACGTTGTCGTACTTTTCCACATGTTTAAGACAAGTCCTTAGTCGTATATATGTACTGCATTGTTTTTTAATCGCACTTTGCACATCATTTACCATAGATTTAGAAACAACATAGATCACCCATGAATTAGGAAATCACAAAACTTGCCATACATTAAGTTGTAAAACATCTGCCATATATGTGGGATGGCACGACGTCATATTTTCTATAGATTAGGAATCAGCCATTGATTTGGCAAATCCACCATAGATTTGTTTCATCGATCACATTAATTGTATTTTTAGCCATGGACTTGAAGAACAAATTTCAGATGATTTTTCAAGTTATGTTTCCAGAAAGTATAAATATTTTGAGGTTCTTAAAGCGTTTTGTTATATCTCATTTTAATCATAGTTTCCATAGAGTCCATTTTGAATATATCATAAATGTGTTAAGCAAATAATCATATTTGAGAATTCCTGTGTAATGTTGATGGTTTTATTGTTAAGCTGCTTGAGTTAATCCTCGCAATGTCATTTGATATCTTTAATTTCATTTCATTATTAAAAGTAGGTTTTCGTTTATTTCAAAATTTGCGAAATCTTTTGAAGTTTCATAGTATTCAATTTTTAAAGAATCGGAAATACAATTCATTATATTTTCAATTAAATTTCCGAAGCCAATACTTCCCCATCGCTTGTCGATGATTCCTGCATTTAGCGATACAAAAGTCTTATCTGATTACTTTTTTATACAAATATCTATACTTACAATATCCATGCCCCCTTTTATTTCATGCAAACAGCAAATATTTCCATCTACCTGTTTCACTTTTCCGTCCCATTTAAAATTTCATATAATACAGATGACAACCTTGCCTCTTTTCTTCTAAAGTGACATATTGTTTGAACATAAATAAAGGCAATATTAGTTTACCGCTGTTTAAAAGCCATAAATCGATTGAAAGAAAGCAAATCCGGATTACAAACTAAAACTGAGGTAAACACATCAAATATTACAACACCTTTCAACCGTCGTGTTATCAGGGAATGCTCATCCAACAGGAACACCTACGATTAACTCCGGTGTTTGTTGGGGTTCACTTTTCTACTTTATGTCTGTTTACTGGTGTAAGTCTTTTCATCATTTAAGCTGTGTCATACAGCGGATCACTTATTCAAATGTCGACCACTTCCCATGTGTCAATTACAGACTATAATTATGAAGAAAAAATAATTTTTCTGTTGCTTTTAATTTAGTGTGTCTGAACAATTAATGTCTGTCATAATTGTTTTTTGTTTTTTATTGTTGTCTGTGTTCATAGTTATATAAACCTTTGTTGGTTTTTCTTATTCTTGATTTCTGTACCTTTGTTAATACTGTTTTCAACCAATTCTCCGGGCACTTCGCCTTCCTCATCCAATAAAAACTGGCCGCCAAGAAATAGCCAAAATGGTATGCTTAAAAGTGGCGTTAAATCTCAAATAAAATCATCAAATTTCAAGAATGTCAATATTTTATTTTATCCATTCATAATTCAATTTTGAATGTAACACGTCTTCTGATTGACTGACGGTGTTTTGTTGATCAGCTTATACACATAATTTTGTCACATGACCTTGACATTATCAACGTTTTCTCATGTTTTACTCCGTTTAAAAATGGAATTTAAAATTAAATTATGAGAAATGACTGTAAAATGTTTCTGTCAATTCGATATAACATTAAAAAATGTTTCATAGCCACGTAACTTCCTTTTTATTTCAATGTTAGCACCACATTTTTGATGTTATTTCTCCATATTTTGATTATAGTCATTGCTTAATTACTTTTTTTTAAACACGAAATGAACAACAAGTAATTACTCTTTTTCGTGCCATTTAAAACAGGTCGCGCCCGGTGAAGTTGCATCTGTTTTCTTTCCAATCATACCTGAAACAAATGGACCAATTAACATTGAAGTAACTGCCCAATCATTTACTGCTGCAGATGGTGTGCGCAGACAGCTACTTGTAGAGGTATGTGCATCCACTCATCATTGTTAATAATTGTTTTTTCCTATTTTTATCGTTATGTTGGTGCATAAACTAGAATTAACAAATGCATGCATATAGCTGAGAATCGTTTGTTCCGAGCAGCTTGCTGTGTTGTGAAAAAGAAAAAAATGTGTTATAATCATTATAGAAAAAAAATATGATTTCAGATTTCGCATCTTGCACATGATTTTAAACTGTAACAATGAATCAGACTATGAGTAAGAGTTATCTTTTCTTAGATGTCTGTACCCCCTTAAATGAAATATTATTTATCTGATCTTTTCCTATTAGAGGTATTTAGAAAGGCTTTTCATATCATTTGTGTACTTCTTTGGGCGATGGAGATTGAATTCTAAATCAAAGAAGTATCAATTTGTAAGTTATATTGTGCTGGCGTAAATCTACTTCTATGGTTGTTGAAAGACTAGTTTGATCTGTTCATTAGATTAACCTCAATTTGTCATCTGGTCAACTTAACTATAATAATCATACAATGAATAATGAACTGACTTTTGCATTTTTCGTGTGTTTGTGCTATAACCATATAAAACATAACATATCTCTTTTATTATTTTTATACTTCGAGACTTTTTCTTTATTTCTGACATCAAGACTCCACATTATATAAAAGCCTTTGAAATTGACCAAATGGAATAATTTTAGTTTGTAACATAACAGAGAAGGTGTGTTTGTCTTATTAAGTTTCAGATAAAGGTCAAATTATATGCAAATCTATTTTTTGTTAATTAAATGCCTCTACCCGTGGAGATGCAAAATCTGACACCCAGAGCGAAACATTACGTTTTGATGTTAACTAATTTAAAACCAATAAATTTAAAATAAGAAGCTGGTATTTGATAAAATTCTATGATAATAATTCATTTATATATAAATAACATGGCAATAAAATCGTCAAAAGTATTTTTTTTTACTCTAAAACTTGCATATATATGAAGCGAGAACTAAGGAGAGATGTTTGAGAAAACATAGCAACTAAAACGTTTGCTTCTGCTTGCTGGAAATAGATTATGGTTTGGTCCCTTGCAATACATAATTTGGTACTTACATTAAAAAATATCGAAATTTTGATGCTTGAACTTGAAATAATCGTCATTTTTCGTTTCTAAACCGCCACCCAGTGTCAAGCATAGCTGACACCCCGCATGTTGTGTCCTCACGTTGGAAATGACAAAACTTAACAAAAGCATGCAATTTACAGTTCTAAACCTCTAACGGTAAACAATAAGCATCGCATGTAAAATGGATCAACAGTGTTGGTATTGATGCGACTGAATTATTACTATCAATATTTCCTTCTAAGTTTGACAATGATTATTGTTTTTAACATTTTATAAACAGATACAAGCAAATAGACCACGCAAACACAAAATGATGATTTTTGACGACCAAATGTTTCAACGAAATTTGTTATTCTGTTGGTTCATCAATGTTTCAGCAGACGTTTTGTTTACGTGAACTTCCTGAACACATGCGCAATCATCACATATGTATATATATTAAGGTTGCATGCATAGAAACTTGATGACATGAAAAACTGCTTTCCAAGTTGATAATATATCAGCATAGTTTGCCTGTTCAAAAAGTCTTTATACTACCTCTGTTGAATATTTACTAATAGATACTTACGACTGAGAAAATAATTTTAGTTCAGTAGCTGTGTGTACTCTGGGATCTGTAGTTAGTTTTTGTGCTTCGTACACATCTATTTTATTAGGTTAAGCGATGTCAAAATAATTTCATCGTTTGTTCTTTTGTTGTCATTTGACAACTCTGTTCCAGGTTAGGATCGGGATAAAAAAAAAAACGGTATATTCGGATATAAAAGATCCGGACATGAATAAAGTGAAACAATTAATTTTAGAAACTAACGGTCTAATTTTTAACAAAAGCATTTCCCAACAACCACTGAACTACAGGCTCCTGACTTTGGACATGCTCGTAATTAATGCTGCGGGGTCATATATTATTGTTATATATATATTATTCAGACCACTAACATTCTCATGTGAATTGGTTCACATTTTGTAATATCAGGATTTGAGAAAGGTCTTTTTTCACTGTTGAACGCTGTACGGTGTATAGCTGTTTACATACTGTCAGTTGGATTTTGGTGGATGTATGCAGCATTGATAATTTCACAAAATCGCCTTATGTTGATGTTGAAGAAAAAAGCAAAAAAGGCGGTCAATTTGTCAGATTTTTTAGAATCTCCTCCTCTACAACATGTAAAATATTTAAATCAAAGATTCTACGTAGATTAAAACTTATTTAGGGAATGCTCACAGGTTCCAATTTTTGTATGTTTACATGCTTAAAAGTTACTCTTTTTAAATTGCTTGAAAGTACATGCATGGACAGTTTGTAACTTATTTGAATAATAAATATTTACAAAAATTAAATAAAATGTTCGTCATGCAAGTTATCTGTATATTCCTAATTAAACTAGATTTCAAAAGTTGCTTTTAATATTTTGACGTCCATGATAGAGAGCCCTACGTAATAAAGTCTTTATGAATAAGAGTTACAATGATCTCGGCTAACGTTTTTTGAAGGCCGTCAATATTTGTTCAACCATTGTGTCATTTGGGAAAACATAGCCACGTAACTTCCTTTTTATCATTGCAAGTGCAACAAATATGACATGACCAGGAATTTCACTTTTAATTGAGTGCTCTCGTTTGTGCTACAAGGTATTTTATTTCTTGGTCTTTGTAATGTCTTCACTGATATCATAGTTGTTTGTCTTTTTTTTTTGAAATTATGTTTTAACTCAAAATGTTGCTTTCTGTCTATTTTAAAAGAATGTTTATGCAAACATTGATTATTAATTAGTGATGTCTAAAATTGTATGTCTTCAGCTTGCGATAATGTTCAAAAACAATTACTGTTTTAATATACAACGTTTTTAAGTCGTCCAATATGAGAGCGTGTTTTAAAAATTCTTAAAATGAATATTAGACTGCAGCCTTTGGTCTTTAGATATGTTAGTATAATGGTTAACTGTATACATAACATTTCTATTATATATATTTGTATTTTTGTAAAAATGTATATCACTTTTAATGGATTTTTGTTTGGCTATGTTCTATGTTCTTTGTTACTGTTATAGAAAAACAATAAATTTGAAATTTACATAGAACACGATTATTCATATTTTATTTCTATATAGCCCGAAGGTATTCCACAAGAGCATAACACACCTATATATTTTGGTGTGGACAAAGGCCATCCCAGAAACAAAGATGTTCCTATAACTTTTCCAGCGTTAGTTGTTAGTGGTTCACAAAGAATCCGAGTGTCAGTAACTGGTAAGTGATTGATAAAGAATAAAACTTATATGGAAAGTCAATAATCCTACATCACCTGTTCTGATATTTTCTGATTGTAGATTTTAAATACTTTCATCAAACTTAAATTAAGTGTAAGGGTGGATTTTGTTTACGATGGTAACGATATACTGCAAAGTATCTCCAGTTTTAATAAATCTAAAGTAAATGTAAAGAAACCAACTGGTATCATTGCAAGACAAAAATGACCTTGACAAAAAGATAAAATGACGAAAAGAACAACAGTCTGCAAAACACAGAACAGAATAAAAGAAAAAGCAACACGAATTCCATCACAAACCGAAATATGTTAACAGTGAATACAAGTTTTAATAAATATTTCTGATGCCATATCGTTTCGGAGTTAAGTATGACGTCCATTATCACTAAACTAGCTCATATTGTTGTTAAAGGGCCGCATGTGGATGGGGAATTTTCTTGCTGTGTTGAATACCCATTGATGAGCTTCAGTTGTTAACACTTTGGTCGGGTTATTGTTTGTTTTACACAATCCAAATGTCCAATCTACATTTTATCCTCATCAGTATAATGTCAAGTTGATCTTATAAAACTTATACTGATTCTATACCATTTGTGAAAACGAACAGTTGAAAGGATGGTCAAGCACAATTTACCAAGCTGAACTTGTTGCTGAGACAAATCATATATCCTTCTAAGAAGTATGTTGATACTGATAGGTAGCATTCTCCTTGATATATTAGAAACGTATTTTATATAACTCAGATAAAATTAGAATCAGTACTGAACAATGTTTCTTTAAATCTGATTTCAAATATAGATTGTCTTTTTCCTGCAATTTTAGGTGATGTTATGGGTCCAACATTGCAAAATTTAGAGAAATTACTACGCATGCCTACAGGTTGCGGTGAACAAACTATGCTTGGGCTTGCCCCTGATGTGTTTGTGGCACATTATTTGAAAGAAACCAATCAGATGACAAAAGAACTTGAAAATAATTTAAAGAATTATATTGAAAAAGGTTTGATTTTTAATATTTATACTTTTGAATTGGTGTCATTGAATATCACTTGTTCTCTGTCTTCAAATATATGGATTCCTTACAATACAGAATTTATCTGTCGGGTGCCATTTCGAAGAAGTTATGGCTTGCAAATAATTCTTGAAAATTAATGCGGAATTTTTACAAATAGAAATGCTAATTTGTCATTATAGGACCCCAATATATGTATCCCTTGTATATTTGTGTTTGTTAAAAGAAGAATATATACCGCTTCATGTTTAAGATGGACCTCTATACATAATTCTATTTTATCAAACTTTATATTTTTACTTGAAATCAAATCAAAATCTTTAAAACATTTGTATAAATATAGATCAACCAATAGTCCAAATTCGTCTCATAGTTCTGAAATATTTTATTGACATGCTTACGTTTCCATTTATACAGATCCTCATCACATTGTTTGTTTAAGTATATACTATGTATTTTTCATTATGAACACAGTTAAAACAAAAACGGGTGTTAAGGAAGCATGTCATTTTTGTCTCCTCCTACATTAAATCCTCAAACATAAAAAAAAAAAACCTACACATTTAGGAAAAATCTGTTGATGGATACACGGGTGGTGTTTATACATGGGCACAACATGACTTGGCAAATTACAGACCGGCGATTATTAACTCTATATATTTTAATTTAGTCTTTATATATTGGACACGATTATTCTTTCTTGTCATATTATAATTCATGTTACGCATGTTTAAAGTTTCAATTTGAAACCAGGAAATTGATGTCTTTGTCTTCAATTTTACATAAGTTACGCCATTAATTTACATTAACACATATCATGCCGATTTCATGTGTATTTATACAGAATTTCCGAAAATATACTACTATATTTATCTGGATTTGTTTAATTTAGGATACCAACGTGAGCTTACATTTCAGCGTAAGGATGGTTCGTTTAGCGCATTTGGTAACCAAGACAGCGCCGGAAGTATGTGGTAAGTGTTTTCTCACCAAATTTCATAAGGGTAAAAGAAAGTCTTCGCTAAGTCCCAGTTCCCATTGCCATATGGTATTTTAATTTGAATCCTGAAAGTCACCCTGTGGTTAAAATACAATATGGGAGTTTTACCACCACCAAACCCCATAAATTTCCTTCATAACATGTCGTTTCCCTACCAAACTAATAAGAATGAGAAGGCATTAATACTATTTAAAGTAGTTTGAATAGTAATGGCAATTGGAAGGTCTTAGGTAAAGAGATGGCGTTTAAAATTCAATTCAAAATACAAGGGCTTAGTAAAATATTTAAAATAAAAAAAAACAAGATCTTCTTACATCTTTTTTTTTATCCCTACCATATTTACGTTAGTGATTTATCAATTCATACCATCACTTGAACAGATATAGCAACTTGAGAAGCTGACGTCTATAGGCGGTAAGTTTAATTTTCAATTGACAGAGGTTCAAAATATGTTATGGCTAAATTATATATTTAAAAATTTCTACAAAATTCATTTTCATTGTGTAAAGGCTTTTTCAACAATATCATCATAGTTTGAATAGCTGTGTCAATTTGAGAAGATCGGGTCTATAGGTGTGATTTCAACGTTTAATGGTAGGAAGATCAAAATACCATGACTATGCAAAAAATATGTTTTAACAGGTTGTACTCCTACTAAATACTAATTACTGATAATTGTATGAGGTAACTACAATGCCTTTCACAAAAGAAATCAAAGTAACTCAATTTTATTACGGCAAAATATATAAACCAGACAAACAAATATATTTCAAAGCACACTTTCAAGAATCCACTGTAGACTGGCAGTCACATCGAAATTGTTGTTAAGCAACTTAGGGACAAGTCATTAGACATAATTGATTATAATAAGCCAAACAGATTAAAGACACATTTGAGCTTGCCACAATTAAATAAACACTACTTTTAGACTAAATACATAACAAAAAATAGCTACTATAAAGTGTTACACTGCTGTTTGCCATGGTTTGGAAGGTAAATTATTTCAATGATAGAATTCAAACGTGCCGCGAAAACCGAAAAAAATATATGAGAGTCATGTATCCAGGTAACAAGTTAGCCAATCAAAATAAAGAATACTAGGAATAATTTCTTCTGCGTAGGACGTACACAGTGATTAACATGGTCATTAACAATTGTTTGTATTAAACTAAAAAAATTGAAAGTTAGCATAGATATGACATTTTGAAATATGACGTCTATAGGGGATTCAATTAAACATGGAAGGGGTCAAAATACCATGTTTAGGTAAAAATGTATGAAATGCTTTTCTTACATGTTTAATTGCTGCAAAATTAATGAAATACTTATCAGTGAACTATTTATATATAATATAACGTGAATATGTATTTGATAGGAGTAGTTTACTTTTCAAAGATAGGAAAATAAGAAGATGTTGTATGATTGTCAACAAAAAATCTCTCTACAAGAGATCAACTGGCACAGAAATAAAACATAAACGTGACATATTTCATTCCTTTACTAACCATAAAAGAATGCTATATGCTAAAACCTTTGTGAATGTATGTTGTTCAACGACGGAGGACACAACTCTCTAAGAATGATGGGTTTCATTTTAGCTACTGACTGAATCTGTAAAAGTTTTGCTACTTGCAGTCAATTGGATGAGGATTTTTAACATTGCTACAGTCAATCAAACTGAAATAAATGCTGCCAAAAAATTAAGGCTTCTTCGGTTTGCTGTCATGCTTTATGTAATGAACCAAAAACAAAGATTCGGGATTTAGAAGACAACTCCATAAGGACAAAGGAAAGATCAGTTAAAATCTAAAAGGTTATCACCAGAATAACATAAAGTTTTCCAGTCGACCTTGCTTGCTAGATAAGGGTTGACAGTTTTTCTGTGTTTCATATAAAGAAAAAGACAAATTATTTTTTAAGATGCTGTTTTCACCTTTATTGTAAAATTGTATATGCATTTGTTACTTTATAATTAAAGGTTATCTGCGTTTGTTGCTAAAACATTTAGCAAAGCAAAACGTCATGTATTCATCGACAATACGGTTTTAGAAAAAACAATCAACTGGATGATTAATCAACAATCACCAGATGGCTCCTTTCCAGAACCAGGTCGAATTATACACAAAAATATGCAGGTAAGTCCTTTAGAGCAGGTAGAGTAAGAGGTTGTATTGAAGAAAATAAATATTGTATTAGTTAAAGTAAATATATGTTCGTCCTTTTCTATAAGAGTTTGAAATGTTTCTAGAATTATGGTATTAAGTTAGAGTTTATTGATAATTATAGCAGAAATTCATATCTCTTGATATTTCATTCATGATTAATTTGGATATTTCATTTTCTTTCAAAAGAATAAAAAATGCAAGACCAGTTATGCGCACAATAAATGCAGCTGACCTTTATCATTGGTGTTTCTATTGTTGTAGGGAGGATCAGTTAACGGTCAAAGTTTAACAGCATTCGTCTTAATAGCATTGCAAGAGAATGTGATTTTAACAGGTGTAAGTTGTTTTAAATATCCAATATATCTATACCGTATACTTTGTGTTTGTATACATAATAATCCATAATTATAGATTGTGATACAGATTGTCGAGTGTCTTGTCCCAACATAACATGATTGCAATCAAAGTATATAGATAAATTAATAATTAAACATACACGAAAATTGTTTTAAATAAGTCAGAAACACATTATTCCTTCTTTATTTTTCTGCAAAATCAATAATAGACCAGCGGTATAATCAGAAGAAAAAGTATGTAATGCACCCAAACGAATTCACGGCTGAATTATGTATCACTGAAAAGAGGAAATTGTTAACTTTCAAATTAATGATTCCGTTACCATGAGAAGAGATCGAAATTTTGCATAATTGAGGTCAAAGGTCACCTACTGTTGTTTTTTTTGTAATGACAGTTGTAACTTTTTCATAGAAATTGTACGATTGGCAATTAGGAAAACTATCAATTTAAAGATAAACAAATGCCATGGATTTTATTGGCCTCATGTCGATGTGTGAGTTTGGTTCTTTTATTGGTATCTTTTGTCTCTTTTTCACACAATTACTAAAGCAGATGGTGTATTTAGAAGAGAGACTCACTGCTTTGCAAACAAATAAATCATTTGGACAATAAGTTAGTTGCATGTGAAAAAAAGTTTGTTCAAGTAAATGTATAAAAACTTTATATCTTTAATTGGCGATCTCTAAAACAATCAAATAGAATTTTCTGCCTCTTAAAAAACTGTTCTACTCTCCATACCCGTTATTGCTTGTTTTTTAAAGGTTTTTTATTCTGTATTTAAACATTTTTATGTTATAAAATCCTCTTATAACCCACTTTCTATCAATTCACTTTGATATATCAATACATTTAAGGTCATACGTTTTGTTCATTAAACTGTTTTATGTTTGTCATTTCGGAAAGGTGTATCGCCGACTATACGGTATGGCTTTTCTCACAATCGAAGACCGCACGGTTGTCTATAGCTGCCTACATCTACTCCATTTGAACTTTGTGTATTTTGTGTAAATAATCGTTGTAAGACAATGGAAACAAAATTGTCAGCATTTTTTGCCATTTGTGAAGGGGCATAACTGTAGAACAGTTAGGCAGACTCTACCAAACCTCAAACTTGGTCTGTAGTTTGTGGTAATAAGAAACGGAACATTCAGAATTTCGTTTTCATTTATAAAGGAGCATAACTCTAGAACAATTATTGAAGTAACAATCATTCAAACTTGATCTACATTTTCTGGTACTAATGATTGTGTATAATTTCATAACATTTAGTTGGGGCAAACTAAAGTTAGACAACAGAAACCATCTTCGATACGTGCGGACGAACACACGTAAAAACAGCGGGGGTAAGAAAATAAATCAAGGTGAAAAAAGTAAAACACCCCGGGAGATCAAAGGATGTTGGCATTCAAGGAATAAACCATTTATTGTATACGAATATCTCTGATATGAAAATAAACTTTCCATCAATTCAAAAAAAATGATGATATAATTCTATTTCGATTTCACCTTTAAATAACATATTTTGTACAATGAGACTGTCATTTAAATGAGAGGCTTAGCGCTATAGAACCAGGTTTAATCCACCATTTTCTACATTTGAAAATGCTTGTACGAAGTCAGGAATATGACAATTCTTGTCCATTTGTATTTTTATTTGATTTTACCATGTGATTAGGGACTTTCTGAATTGTTTTTACTCTTAAGTTTATTATTTTTGTGATTTTCCTTTTTTTTTATTTTGAACTTACAATAATTAATTCTAAACTTAACTCGGCATTCATTATTTTCATGAAACAATTCAAAATTGTGTATTCCTTACAATGTTCGTGCATCATTTATACTAAACACCAAAAGACTATCAATACAATTTGAAGCCATCACTTACTATTCATGAATTAAAGTTGGGTTTTCAGCATGACAATTTGACATATAAACATGTATATTTTTAAAAGTGACGTATGTTGGTTTTAGCAGGTCCATTTCAATTTTTAAAAAGTGAGATTAAAATGAACAGATGATTTCTAGTGAACAGAACTTAAATGAGATTTATGTATATTTTGAACTTTTCATACTAATAATATCAGATTATCATATGCGGCTCTTGGACTGATATTAAACCTAGGGCTAATAATACATGCAATATTAAAAATTACATGTTATAATCTTTTAATTATATGCTTAAACAGTAGAGTAAATTAACAAATTCATATATTGATACTTTTACGTGGTTCCTAAAAAAAATTAAAAGTAAAAAGTTCACGGACGTCGGAACCCCAAATTTGTAACATTCGATATGATATCTTTCTATCATATGCCTCAACTGAGAAAAAACACATTTTAATATGAAAGAATCGACAAAAAAAAATTCAGCGATATACATAATGAACCTTGTTTAGAAAATTCAACTGTTTTTTAAGTAACTTTCTAAATTATGCTAGAAACTTTTAAAAAAAATGCATTTATATAATAATTGGGGTTTTTTTTTTTTTTTATTCTTTTATTATTTTACACAGTAAACTGTCAAGTATCCAAATAATTGTTTAGTACACTACTTTGTGATATTTTCACTCAAAACGTAGCATTGAGGTGTATTTTCCTGAATTTGCCTAGTATTACCTGAATGCGATGCGATCCCGTTACGGAAAGGCATGTGATAACAATCGAAGCATGTGATAAACTTTTCATATCAGCCCGCTAAGCACCAATTCGAAAAATATGGAATATACGTTAATTTTATGCTATTATCATACGGTAAAAATCATATGTTATTTAGTCTAAGTATATGATAATACAAGATTTGCACTATCCAAGTGAATTATACTTGTATGGAATAGCTATAGCTATTGTTAAACAAATGGAACTGTAAGAAGTCAGACACAAAAATAGAGTATTGAAATCCAAAACCGTTGCACTTGCATTAAAAAGAACGAAAAACTAAATTTTGATAGTTGTTTTTTTCAAAATTCAGAGAGTTGCCTATCTTAAAAAACATAAAGGTATATGCAACATTTTATTTGTCAGCTATTATGGCTCAATACAAACGGATTTTTTTTTTTATAGTCTATACATTCAAGGATCGTTGATGCTTTAAGGAAGGCGAAGCAATACCTAGAACAACATATAACCAACGTAAACGATGCATATGGTCTATCGATTGCTAGTTATGCGTTGTCGGTGTCGGGTAGTTTAGCTTTCAACAGAATATTTGATAAACTAAATAGGCTTGCCATTATAAAAGGTAGGAAAATTGTTTGTTTGCTTACAAAAAGTGAGGAAATTACTTAATCGATTGATTAGAGGACAATTACAAGTTTCTTCATAATGTAACGATACATAATGAGAGCTTCATTCGTACTGATGCCAAAAACATATAGTCTCTATATTTTTTGCATGTAAAACAGGAGGTAATTACCGTTTCCGGTTTATCAAAAGTCAATTCTGGGTTTGAGTGCTAAGTTTAAGTATTTATATTAAAAAAACATATGGATTCCTAGTACTTATCATGAAAAAAGTGCAAAAATGGATACTTCCGCTTTACATATCTTTGAAATAGACAATGCAAATACAAGGAAAAGTCGAAATTGGGAACATGACTTTGACTTTCACATCAAGTTTATTTTTATGAACTCGGGACCTCAAATACACGTACCTTATGTCTATACTAATTACCATTCATGTGATTCATTGACATATGACTTATGTTAAATTCAAAATGGGGAAATAACTGTCATATGGAGTATACGAATTGATTCGGATAAAAGTTGACAAATAATCCTGATGATATATTGATATTACGAGAAATTAATTTCTAAAAAATGTGTCCTCATCTTTAACTGTGACGGAAAGGATCACACTATGAAGATAAAAGTGTTTGGGGAGATAACTACTTCATAAAAAAATATTTGACTAAACAGGGTCAGTCCCAAAAGTGCAATAACAGTTCAATAGCATATGCCACAAATCAAAGCGACATCTTCGAAACCACTAAACAAAATTTAAAATTTGGCTGAGAAAGAAAAAGAAAATAATCAGAACAAATACAAGAGGTCTATCCACCAAAAGGTGGAAAGACATAATAATAAGAATTCATCATAATCTTTCTGCACTTGGTTATCGCTCTAAAGATAAGAAGACTTGGTTATCCTTTTTTAAACAAATAATCTATTTTGCTGGTGCATACAATGATGGTAAGTTGTTTTGTAGATTAAAATTATATAGCATTGAAATTGTTGATTGTAGGAGATACTAAATATTGGAATAATACACCTTCACCAGCACCAAGTAAATATCGGTCCCCTATTGATATTGAGATGACAGCATATGCTCTCTTAATTTATGCTCGTTTAAAGTCAACGGGAGATGGATCTGATGTGCTTAGATGGTTAGTAGCACAAAGAAATTCCAATGGTGGATTTATGTCAACACAGGTACATTAGACCTAAGAGTATATTATTTATATCAAAGCATTCGTGCACTTTTATTACCCACTTTCAGTACATATTATATATATTTTATCAATGTTCAAAATTTCTCTTTCAGCCATAAATTGACATTTGCTGTGCTCACTCGTCAGAATATTCACCTTGTGTTAAACGACTGATATTTTACGATATCTTGTTTTCATATTCACATAAACTATATTTGAGATTACTGGCGTCCGTAGCGCTTTTCTGGATTCACCTTTATACGAATTTTAAAATTATTTATAATCACGTTTATACGGAAGCGTATTAGGGACATAGAAAAAATCAAATTGGCAGTGAACTTTTTTTTCAAAGTCGATATTTTGACTCTTCAAATCTCGAAATTTTGACTTAAACTTGAAATTTTGACTTTTCAAATCCCGAAATTTTGACTTAAACTTGAAATTTTGACTTTCTAAAATCTTGAAATTTCGACATTTAAAAAAGTCGAAATTTTGCCTTTTTTCAAACTCGAAATTTCCACTTATAAAAAGTCAAAATTTCCACTTTAAACTCGAAATTTTGACTTTTTTAAAACTCGAAATGTCGACCTATCTTTAAACTCGAAATTTCGACTTATCTAAAACTCGAAATTTCAACTTATTTTAAACTCAAAATTTCGACTTTTTTAAACTCGAAATTTCGACTTATTCTAAACTTGAAATTTCAACTTATTATAAACTCAAAATTTCGACTTTTTTAAACACAAAATTTCGACTTTTTTTAAAACTCGAAATTTCGACTTATTTTAAACTCGAAATTTCAATTTATTTTAATAAACACCAAATTTCGATTTTTTTTTTAAATCGAAATTTCGACTTTGATCTCAAAATTTCGACTGTTGAAATCTCGAAATTTTTTACTTTTTCTAAGTACTCTTAAAACTTTGATGTTAGTATTCAAACAGTTATTACAATTTTAGAAGGAGTAGACATGGACGCAAATTATTAAAGCGTCATTTACTTATTTTGGCAATTTATATTCAGAAACTGGTTTTGTTCTTAAGATATGGATTAGCATTTAATATTAAAGAAACCATTCGTAAAGAACAAGCATGATGACAAAATTCCCCAAATTATTATACCAATAGCAAGTCACTGACTTTGCCTTGTTTAAACAATGGTAAATCAAGTAGCCCAAAATGCCATGCATATTCAGAACGACCAATGAGCTGCCCCAGTTTTCTAGTTTTGGAAGTTTGCATTCTTATAACACAACTATTAACCCTTGTCTTTATATATTAGACTGTTGAATAAAAGTATGTCGTAATATAGGTGTGTCGGAATAGCGGGGTTACTTGATACACATATCTGAAGTCCAGACTTGAAATATGTATTTGAACGTGAAACATATTTTATTTATTCTTTGGCAAGAACAATATTTTCTATCTAAAATAACCTCTTTAAAATGTTTTAGTTTATTAAAATATGCTTATGAATCTTTTGTAGATAGTTGTCTCATTGGCAATCATACCACATCTTCTTTTTTATATTATGAAGTTTATGATGTAAATGACTCTCCGCCTCGTTGATATAAATGACTGTGAATGTGGTAATCGCAAACGTATAAATACTGAGGAAAAGTCGAAATTTTAAGTTTTAAAAAAGTCGAAATTTTGAGTTTAAAACAAGTCGAAATTTTGAGTTTGAAAGAAGTCGAAATTTTGAGTTTGAAAGAAGTCGAAATTTTGAGTTTAAAAGAAGTCGAAATTTCGAGTTTAGAAAAGGTCGAAATTTCGAGTTTAGAAAAAGTCGAAATTTCGAGTTTAAAGGAAGTCGAAATTTTGAGTTTAAAAGAAGTCAAAATTTCGAGTTTAGAAAAAGTCGAAATTTCAAGTTTTAAAGAAGTCGAAATTTTGAGTTTAAAAGAAGTCGAAATTTCAAGATAAGAAAAGTTAAAATTTCGAGTTAAAGTCGAAATTTTGAGATTTGAAATGTCAAAATATCGACTTTGAAAAAAAAATTCACTGCCAATTTTATTTTTTCTATGTCCCTAATACGCTTCCGTACGTTTATGATGAATTTAAAACATTGTTTTAATGATGATGATTTCAGAGTCTTATTTAGAAGAGATAGTTACCCTTTCCTGATTTTTCATGTCAAAAACGGATGAAAGTTCGAAAAAGCAACAATTTCGCTTTCAACTTCGAGGACCGCGACGGGTTTATTTTATAACTGCAGATGCATACTTCAATATATTCTTTTATTGTAGGATACAGTGATAGCACTAGATAGCATTGTCGGAGTTCAATGTTTTAATCCGTTCACACCAACCCAATATGACTGTATCAATCACAACAGGTTCACAAGTGAAACAATTTAATGTTAACACTTTCAATGCCTTAATTCTTCAAGCAACTGAGGTAAGTTAATTTTTTACGTGTTTATCGTAATGAAAATTTCCTCATACAAGAGCTGCTGTTCATATAAAATAAGATGCATTTTTCCCCGTTCATATGGTTTGTATCGATCTACTCTCGAATGCCATTGTTAGTGATATGTAAAAACGTAGATACATGTATATCTACACAGGCTAAAATAAATAACAGTGTTTCAACAAATATCAATATAACATGTATTTCAAAGAACATAAATACAGAACATTAAGGGAATAAAAAAGGATGAGTCCATAATCAAAAGTTCAAACACACCAGACTAATGGATAACAAATGTCATAATCCTTATATATAACAGCATATTTTTTTAAAGTAGGAAATGGTGGATATTACTTAATTTTATAGCTAGCTTCACCTCTCACTTGTGTGATAGTCGCATGAAATTCTCCGGGTAAACAAAATATAACGTGAAATGTCAATATAAGGGGTACACCGGCCGAGATTGTGCTATAATAGTAATAACTATAAATCAAACAAATATGGATCGAAGAAGAAAAAAGACATATAAACAAAAAGCATTAGCAAAAATGGATATTATAAAAATAGACTCAACAGTAAAAGTAATAATTTACAAAGAAAAATATAAGAATAGTTAACCATATATTTAAGCTGATACACAACGTCAGTATCTACATTGTATTTTTCAACACCATCGTGTATGATTTGTAAAATTGAGAATGGAAATGGGGAATTTGTCAGAGATACTACAACCCCAACGAAGAGCAGAAAACAGCCGACGGCCACCAATGTGTCTTCAATATAACGCGAGAATCCCACACCATGCGATTGGTTTCACCTGGCACCTAAACAAAAATGTGTACAAGTTAAGTATTAATGGACGTCGTACTACAGTACGAAATATATAAAAGGAACTAATATTTAAAAAAAAAACATAAATGACTAACAAAGGCCAGTGAATCCTGACTTGGGACAGTAAAAACGCGGCGGGGTTAAACATGTTTTTAAGATAGCAACCCTCCTCCTATACCTCTAGCCAATGTAAAAAAATAAACCACTGCAATACGTGCAGCAAAAACTCAGTTTAAAGAAGTCCAAGTCCGATGTCAGATTAAGTTTACAAAATAAATTAAACAAAACGGCAATATATATAAATTAACAAATGACTACTAGCGGTTTTGAAGTTAATACGGAATATTTATCAATTTAGTCTTGGTGTCCTCATATGCAATTTTGAGGAAAAGGACTATCAGTTGATTAACATACCCCTGGTTTATCAATTTATTCTTTAAAATTTGGGATGTTTTAGAAATGAGGAAGACGGAGCGTGTCTGTTGTTTCTTATTATTCTAGTTCTGGGTGTTATACTTATGTAACCCAATCAGACAATTTTGATAGGTTAATGGAAAGAACATCATCATATCTGAAGGCAAAATTCAATACTCTGGTTTCTTTGATTTTCTTGTTTTTGACAAGCGTTCGAGGAACTCCGAGTCATATGGAAATAAGTTACTGACGAATAGTATATGTTACTTACCAAACACGTTTAATCTAATCAAACAATTTATTTTCACAACAAACATGCGCTTCTTTTTGCACTAGCTTTCGGAAAATGAATTGGTAACTAATCCAGCACAAAAGGCCAGGTACAAATAAATGTGTCAATTATTATAAATATGGAAAAATGATTACAAATTCGGAAGGCAAATAGATGTTCCGTAAACACGTGATTTATACCATGGAATATTATTCTTTTTAGATTAATTAACACATGTATACACTGTATTTAAAAGAATGTTTATGTGATATAATTAACACTTTATTAATTTTGTACACTTTACTGAGCTTTTCCACTGTCTCTAATAACAGGGATACTCGGGCTAACGCTGTAATCCGAGTAAATTGTTAAAACAGCAGATATGTAATAAAAGATATTTACTTTGGGGGAAAAGTTGATATCGGCAAGGAGAGGTGCACATTTTGTAAAATAGAATGCAGACAATTTGTTAAAATTTCATCAAATATGTTGTTAATAGGAAATTGCAGCATACTGGTCTCTTGTTTATTTATGTTACATGTTTTATTTTTTTGAAGATTGGTTCAACAATAGTTACTTTGAAATATTATCATATACAATTTCATAGCGAAATCTCAAGTGTTATCTCTTTAGTTTGTAATTTCTACCTTTTTTTTTTAAACAATTTAATCGTAGTGAGATACTATCAACGCTTCGTTCGAAGCTATAACTGTACAAATATATGAATTCATATATACTTTTATATTGATTCTTTTAAATTATAGCTGAACCAACCGTTCCCATCGCAAGTTCAAATCCAGGCCAGTGGACATGGGATAGCTCTAGTTGACGTATGTACTTGATACACTCAATTATTTGTAAGATGTAAAAGACAAAAGTAATTTGACGCTCCCCCAGGCAACAATTTTCTTGAATGCTCAAGCTGTTCTCTAAATGCCGTATCTTGTTGGGTGGTTAATGTAATAAGAAATTTATTACTAAATATATAAAGGTTTTTGAAAATAGCGTTAAACTATTTCACAAGACCTGTTTAGATGACAAATGGCCCCTTTTTCTTCAAAACATTTTCCATAATGTAAATATCTTTTTTTTAATTTAATTTTGCTGCTTTTGGTCAGATTGACCGGTTGATCTTCGTTTTTATTCATTTTCATCTAAATCTCTGAAACCAAATTAGATACAAAAATGTACTCACTCTTATTATATTATGATTACAGGTAGCTGTATTCTATAATGTCGAGAAAGAGCTCAGGAAACGAGAATTACCCTCATTTGATATTTCTATAAACATTATGCAGCAAACAATTGACTTGATAGAGCTACAAATCTGTACAAGGTTTGTGATATTTTACACGACACAATCATATTTCCAAGTGACAACATATAGTTGATGAATAATAACGCTCTTAAAGTTATAAACTAAAATAAATGTTCTATTTACCTGAATTTTCTATAAACCCTTTATCATGGTAGGCACCCTTAACTTTCTAACAAGCTTCATTGGTAACTGTTAGACAAATGCTTAGTGAGTTGTGTTTAATGTATGTGATGTATGATAACACAGTTTCGTGAATCTCATAAAGAACATAAGGGTAAAAGCAAGTTTGGTCTATACTTTTAAAAACCAGATAAAGGTGGAGAAAATCTGTCAACATCCGAAATGTTTAAAAGGATATGATCTACTTCTAGTCTATATACTTCAGAACTATCTGACGTCGTCTTCTCATAGAAGTGTTTGCCCTTAAGGTGGTATAGGTCTAAAATAAAATTGATAGAATTTGTTCATACTTTGCCAAAACATAGTATCTATTGATATATGTTGAAAAATATAATAAAAATGATAGGTCACCGCGCATTTTCTCAAGCTACAGAACGTGACAAAATGACACATTTTGTATGTATCATACAGGAAAAACACCATTTTGGGATTAGATACTATACAAAATGAGAGAATTGTTAAATACCTAAGGAAAAGATAGCTTTCAGACAATGCTTTGAGATTATCAAAAGAAAAGATAGGGTCACCGTACGTTTTTCCCGGCTAAAATACAAAATAGGAAAATTCCATGTAGATTCCTTCAGAAAATGCACTGTTTTAGAGTTACCTCCCCTTTAACTGCCACTTTAACATGAAAAATCAAAACAACCAAAATTAATCAACATTTGCAAAAATATTAATATTTATAAGTTATATCCTTATAAATTGGTTCTTTTAAATGAAAAATTCACATTAAATAATTGCATTCCTGCAACAAATTTTGCTGACTTGATAGAAAAATTGGACCTTTGGTTCTTTTTTTTTTTACAATCCAAGATGGAGGAAGACACCCATACAACCTTAAATGACGAGTTCTACCGATTTTTTTTTATAATAGATAGAGAAAAAACTTAATGCACCAAAAAACTATAAACGAGATTAAATCCACAAATAAATCTCAAAAATCGTATCACGATTTCATAAAATTATTACAGCTATTGCCATTTGAAGACGTATTTTCAAACATTTTTTTGTCTAACTTGCCTAATATAAATTGAAGATGCTCATACAGATAAATATAGGTGAGCGACAAATGCTTTTAAGAGCCTCTAGTTCTTAAAATTATCAACGTATGAATATATACTTGTTGAAGTTTATAAAACAATATTCAGTTACAAATATTCTAAATTAGATTGCATCAATCATTTTGTCAGTGCTAAGGTTCATATTCAAATCTATTTGCAAACAGTTATCAAAGGCACCAGAACCACAATTCAGTACGCCAGACTTGCGTTTCATCTACATAATAAAATTAACTGTTCCAATTTTCTTGCACCAGATGCGCATTTCGACAATACATGTTGTGATGCTCGTGGCCAAAATATTTGAAATCCAAAGCTTATATAAAAGATGAAGAGCTATAATCCAAAAGGTCAAAAAAGTATAGCCAAATCCGTGAAAGGAATCAGAGCTTTGCATGAGGGAGATACATTCCTTAATTTATAATAATTTCTAATATTTTGTAACAGCAAATTTTAATAACACAAAAAATCAGTATTTTCATGCCAGTACCGAAGTACTGGCTACTGGGCTGGTGATACCCTCGGGGACTAAGACCATAAGACTCATCAGTGACGCTCATATCAGAATAATCGTAATAAGGCCAAACAAGTACAAAATTGAAGAGCAATGAGGATCCAAAATACCAAAAAGTTGTGCCAAATATGGCTAAGGTTATCTATTCCTGGGATAATAAAATCCTTAGTTTTTCCATAAAATTGAAAGTTTTTGCAAACTTTGTTGTGAAAGTATTTTATAAAACTTTTATCAGGATTTATGTCATCAATTATTTCTTAGATACAGGGTACGCGTCGTAGGTGATTTTTTTTCAAACAATTCTTTGAAGTATTTATGATCTTTTAAGAGATGTTTACGACAATAGGGTAAATTTATACATGTCAGTCTCTAAATTTTTCTTAGTTATGCTTAACGTGCTGTATGCATTGATTTTAAATACCTTTTGTTTAAATGTTGATTTTTATAATGTTTTGTTTATTACAGATGGCTTCTAGGAGGATCAAGTGGAATGACAGTTCAAGAGATTGGAATACCAACCGGTTTTGAACCGAAGACTGATGAAATTGCTCATATATCTGTAGTAAAGAAAATTGAGAAGGAAAATAAAAAAGTTGTTTTATATTTTGATGAGGTAAAAACTTTTACTTGACAAACCTCATTAATATGTTTTCTGAATTTTTAATCCTACAAGAAAGTCGCAAAAGTTAGATAATGCATAGTTGAATTCAGAAGAGAGTTACAATGTGCACTCGTCAGACATTTTGGTATTCGAATTTGAAATGAAAAACATCTGTCATGCATTTATGGCGGAGAGTATGCACCAAAGGCTGTCTTATTGGTTGCCATTTCGTTGCTTTGTTGGCTTTTGTGCGTATATACCTTTCGTAAGGGATGCAGTCTGGAAACTAAAGGCACAACCAAGTTTATATGAAAACTATGCAAAAAACACGTTTGTGCTCTTTTCAACAGTAACAATTGCCGGTATTTTCTATTCCAATATTTATTAACAGTTTACATAGATTGTTATTGTTATCCAAAACCTTTGAATAGACTTATCAAGAAGGAATATAGTTACGATACTGTTGTCGGGTCACAAAAGATTGCATATTTTAAATTTAATATTAATTAACGTACAGGGTCTTTGCATCGGAATTAAACATATTTATTTTTAAACCAGTTGTTGGTATGACACGAGTTATGTTCTTTTCATATATTGTATGATGGTATAATACTAAACCCCTAACGGCAGGGATTGTGCTTGATATTCATATGATGCAGACATAATATTTCAATCAGTTTAATTGAGGTCTAGAGCTGGCGTGTCAGTAACTGCTAGTAGTCCGTTGTTAATTTATGTATTGTTGTAAGGTCTTTTCACTGTTTGTGGAACGACCTTTTGTTTTTCTTCTGATTTTTCATTTTCTGCCGGCTGAGATGCTTTTTTGTCGTATAACACATCGATGGATTTAAGCCAATGATGTAATGGGGGTTTTAAAAGTAACTCTGTGTGACCGAACACTCATTCTTATAGGAGTTATCTCCCCGCGTCCCCTTTTCTTGATATTGCTATATCTCTAAAACCGTAAAAGATTTTAACAAACTGTTTTCACCACATTGTTTGTATACTCTTACGAATGATTTGATTAATTTTGAATGAAGTGATCGGAAAAAATCTTGTTTGAGTTATTTCCCTTTCAAAATTTAGGATAGGCGATATGCTGTATAAATTCATATGTTATAATTCGTAGAGGCCCACAGTGTTTGATTTGAAGTCATTTGTCCATTTGGAGGAAATTGAGGTAAAGGTCAAAGGTCAAAGTCATTTTATAAATTTGAATTTTGCTTGTTATCGTTTTTCAAAAGAAACTGTTTTAGTGAAGGATATGATGTGTTTGCCAAATAACTGTTAACAATAAGGCGCAACTTAAACCTATGCAAGTCGAAGAGTGTTGGATAACCCTTATGAAAGTTTCCCCCAATATGTATTTGAAATCAGTATTTCTCCACAACCATACAAGTGATTGGCCTGGGGTCTTCATATTTGAAGTCAATGACCTATGACCTCAAAATTAAAGCCAAGGTCAAAGGTTAATTTGACGTTCTAGATTTTGGTCTTTGCTAAAAATTCTTTTAGTTCATAACAAAACAATTAAGTCTTCATAAACCTATTAATCTCATTTTTTTTATATTAGTTTGATTTACCACATTACATCAACACGGAGTGACATTTTCTCAGATCGTTTTTTTAAATTTCATTCTTATTATCGAGGTGGAAAGACCTTCAATTGTTCTCTGGAGAATTAGTTTTTAATTATTTTTTTTTTCTTCTGCCGTCTGAGATGCTTTTTTGTCATACAGCATATCGAATGAATGTTTAGCCTATGATGTTGTACAGTAGTTGGGGTTTCAAAACTCACCCTGTGAATTCGAACACTTATACTTATAGGAGTTATCTCCCCGCGCCCCCTTTTCTTGCTATCGCTGTATCTCTAAAACCGTAAAAGATTTTAACAAACTGTTTTCCCCATATTGTTTGTCTACTCTAAGAAAAGATTTGTTTAATTTGACTGGAGTGATCGGAAGACAACTTATGGGAGTTATTTCCCTTTGAAAATTTAAGATAGGCGATATGTTGGATTAATTAATACGTTATAAGTCGTAGATGTCGATAATCTTTTGATATGAAGTCCTTGGTCCATTTGAAGAAAATTGAGGTCAAGGTCAAAGGTCAAGGTCATGTTATAAATTAAGAATTCTTCTCGTTATCGTTATTCAAAAGAAACTGTTACAGTAAGTGATCTGATGTGTTTGCTAAATAACTGTTTACAGTAAGGCGCAACATCAACCTATTTATGTGGGATAGTTTTTAGTTAACCGTTATAGGAGTTTTTCCCCCTTATGTATTTGAATTCAATATTTCTCGACTACCATACGAGTGATTGACCTGGGTTCTTTTGATTTGAGATCATTGACCTATGACCTGAAAGTTAAGGTTAAAGTCAAAGGTCAATTTGACGTTCTAGATGTTCACCTTTGCTAAAAAATCTTTCTTGTTCTTTATAAAACAATTAATTCTGCTGCAAAAAAATATATTTTTTATATCAGTTTGATTTACCACATTACATCGACACGAAGTGACATTTTATTTCATCGTTTTTTAAATTTCATTCTTATTATAGAAGGTGGAAAGACCATCAATTGTTCTCTGAACAATTGGTTTTTAATTTTGTTTAGTTTCTTTTGTTACCTATTCTGACATCGGACTCAGACTCCTGTTAAATTTAGTTTTACTATGCGTATTGTTGTGCGGTTTTTTTCTACATTGGCGATAGGTATATGGAGAGGGTTGAGCACCCAATAAACATGTTTAACCCCGCCGCTTTAATTTTAGTTTTTTGTGTATATTTCGGAGTTTATTGTGACATCCATTGTCACGGAACTAGTAACATATTGGTTTAGGTGCCAGCTGAAGAACTTTTCCGGGTGTAGAAGTTCCTCGCTGCATTGAAGACCCGTTGATGGCCGTCGTCTGTTGTCTACTAAATTGTCGAATTGTGGTCTCTTTGATACATTCCTCATTTCCATTCTAGATTTTATTCATTCAGTTGTTTGAAATGCTTAAGTGCAATTCACTTCAGTGAAAGGTATATTATTTCCATACTTCACTTCTTTATGAATGACGAAGGTGCGGGTAATTTCATTTATAAAAACAGTAAACTGTTAATGTTTTATGTCCCAATTACATACAGTAAGCAGATTAATGGATTAATTGATTAGTTTGTGTTAACGCAACTTTCAGCGTAGATGTGCTTTTTGTGTCGGTCAGTTTATATTGGTGAATGGAGCATGCCGTGGGAGAACTACCGAACTTCAGTAAGAAAATTGAAAATCTTCATCAGTTAAGATTTGAGTCGAGCACAATTGTTACATGTGGCATTTGAACTCACAATCTCAATGATGACTATCATAGTGATACAATATATTAACCACTGAGAATACTAGATGGTTTCTGAGTTTTTAGAAGGCAATTATCTTATCTAAAATTTCTGAAAATGCTTTTCTTGTCCATATCAATACAACCGTTTATGGGACGTCTTTAGAAATGATATTCCATTGACTTAAGATCCATTGTAAAAAAAAATGTTTTTAGATTTTACGGTATCGAGTTAAGGGATTTTTTTTTAAATAAAGAGGATTTTCCAGTTTTGGATTATAACCAAAACATTTAAAAGGGCATGAAACCATTACAACATAATGATATTTGCTAACCTTCATTTTGGTTACTAGAATTAACATATTTTTCAATTTAACCAGTGATACTTTGTATAGATGATGTATTTAGTCATGAAGTATCGTGTAAGAGTGTAACTTAACCAAATATTTATAACTGTTATTAAATCATAAGGTAATACGATCCGAGGCGTCTCAAGTGAAGCAGGAACTACCATGAACTACTGAACCTTTCTGAGCACTTTATAGTTTTGTCTAATTCACGTTTTTTTCTCTAATTGCAATAAATAAAGAATATTCATATATGAGCCACACAAAGTGTCACACTGCTTTATTTTTTAAATGAACAAATCACTGTTCCATCTCAGATAGAATTTTTTTCTAAAAATCTATTTTTTAAAAGTACGTATTATATGACATGTTATTCAACTCGTGTATATCAAGTTTTTACATATCATCGCACTTTTTTGATGGAATTATTACTTCTCTTGCAGATTTCCAACAATCCTATTTGTATTACAATGAAAGCAATTCGTACTGGATTAGTTTCTAAATTGAAACCGTCCGCTGTTAGAGTCTATGACTACTACGAGCCTGGTAAGTGGAACCTTTGTAATATATTTATCAAAAACACTATATCATGCAAAAAAAAGCTTTAAGCCACTGATTGTATTTGCAACTGTCCTTATCTAGGAACATGATTTTAGTTGTTTTTTCGTTGATGTGGTTCATACGTGTTTCTCGTTTCTTGTTATCTTTTTATACTATATTTGTGAATGTAACGCGTTTTCTTTTGGGCTGAAGTCGTTTTGTTTATAATATGCTAGACACAATTTTGTCATGTGACCATGCCGTCATCATTCACGCCGGTGTCATTGGAATTCAGAATTACATTATAAGAAATAACTGTTATTTTCATTGTGTACCTCATTTCTTAAGCTAGTCTTCATAGACATAAGAAATATAACAGTCATTCCTTAAATATGTTTGAATGGTTTATATATGAAATTTTGGGACCCTTTATTGCTTGCTGTTCGGTGTGAGTCAATGATCTTCCTTGAAGACCGTACTTAGACCTTTAATGGTTTACTTTTACAATTTTTGACTTTGATGGGGAGTTGTCAAATTGGCACACATACCAAAGATTCTTATATCATTGAAATCTATTGTTTGTGATTTTATGTCACATGTCTCCAGTAGAAAATACTTTTTAAAATTAGATGATTATTAACCTCATATTCTAATTATCCACATTAAAACAGTATGTGATAATAGGTCTATTTTAGAAATTCGTTAAACGGCCGATTCACGAATCGTCTCTTAAACGTCGAACGTATAGATAAATATCTTCCCAAAGTGTAAGGTCGTGATGCTTCTTTTTTTCATTCAATGAATTTTAAGATTTGTTCTGATTTAAAATGAGAAAACCATATCATGCATATTGCGTAGTATAAATATTATGGCATAATTAAATGTTACCAAGGGTTTAGAAACATTATTTCCTATGTACTATATTACGACACTGTTTTGAAATATTCAATGAAATAATGTTATATAATTTTAGTATTTAAAAGAGATGCGAAAGATACTAAAGTAATTTTTAAACTCATAAGTCGTGTCTGAACTGACAACCATGGCAAAAGAACTCACTTGAAAAACAAAACATAAATTTTACAGAAAACTGATTCGAAAATATCCAACAAAAACCAATGATTATCTCAGGTGGTCCGTAAAGGTATGTGAACCCATCTCTACATATGCCACATATCGTGTTTCTCGTATAAGTACAAACCCTTCAATGTGTCTACTTCGGTTGGTTGCATTCTACATATGAAAGGTTAGTCACAGACTTTGAATGAAATCTTGTTATAAAAATAAACGATATCAATCTATGCATATTGATAATAAAATTGAGAATAGAAATACATGCCGAATTGAATATGTCTATTACACATTATGTGTTTCTCGTTTATCTTCAGAACACCAAGCAACCAAATTTTATCATGTCACTGTCCTACAAAACTCTACAGTGTGTGATGTTTGCAAGCTGTGTAGATTGTGTAGATAGTAAGTTTAAATAAAATCTGAACAGCACTTAAATAAAAAGCAATTTTCGATGCAATGTGGATTAAAACTTTAAAATATGGCGTATTTCGTTATAGACCTACTACGACGCAGTAAATTAAGACAGCAGTAAATCCATTTTCAAAACGTTATAGTCGCAAGACGTAACACGATTACTCCTACGTTTTTCAGTATCAACAGTTGAAAGTTATATATTTATATAACACGCCCATTTCGAATTCACACAAAGCAACGAGACAAATCCTTCCTTTGCTTATTGAATAAACTTTTTTGTTAACCAGACTAAACATCAAGATATATCTGCAATGCATATATATATCTTTTTTGGCAAATCACCTTCAACATGTACAATGCAAATGCAATACATCGCTAATGTAAAGCTACAGAGTGTATGTAAATAATGTGTATTGCTTAAATAAGTATCAAAGGAGTAGGTCTGGTAAGGACCAATTTTGGCCTCAAATTTTAGGTTCATCTAACAAAAGACTTTTGAAACTCTTTAAACACTTTAGTGTCTATTTCAAATGATTCAATTAGTTAATGTGAAAGATTTAAACTGAGTAAGTCATTAAAAACGCACCGATTCAAGCTTAAATATGAAAAATCTATCAAATGTGCCGAAAAAAATTTCAGATAGTTTTTGTCAAAAATAGAAGTGGCCGCATCCGTGTTCATCCTCAACCTTTATATATGTTATGTATTATCATCAAATACAACTTACATTCGATTATTATGAATAAACACGAATGCGGCCACTTTCATTTAACACGGAAACCGTCTAAAGGTTAACTAAAATTCTAAATTTGTGAAGATTTCAGTAATTTAGCATGACTTGATGATGCTCGCACCCGATATATGGGCATTGTACTGTAAAAAACAGTCCATATTTATGTATCAGAATTCTACTTTCCAGTTAATAGCTAAAAAAATATATTTTCACATTTTTGTAAAACTGCTATATTCTGGGGCCAAAAAGGGGTCTTACTGAACCTATACCTTTAGTTGATGCACAAACCTTTACGACTGAAGAATTAAAACATTGAAACAAATGATAAAACTTTCGATAGTTTTTTTTTTTAAATGAGACATTAATAGCCTTGTTTTTACACATGAAAAAGATTTTTAATAGCTTATCTCTAAATAAATTTCCTTTATGTACCATAATTCTGAAGTTATGCAATTTTATATGCGCATATAGTCTTCTATTTTTATTGTTTACTGCACTGAAACTTCATATTTGATTTGAGTCTCTAAAGTGATGACTCCTGAGTTAATGATTTCATTGGCGTCAACTGAGTGGTAGTTAATTTTCATTAAAGATCAAATACGTTGATTTGGTACACGAGACGCTAGTTTCGTCTTTTAAATACTCATCAGTGGCGCTAGAACATAAACAGTTGGATGGCATAATCAAATACAGCGCTGAGCATTTAAACTACAAAAATCCTAAAACTTGTGTCAATACATTCAGGTATAAACTTTGGGTAAATTATTATTTCTACAAACGCACATACGATAGAGGAGAAAATATTGAGGGATATTCAAACTCGTAAGTCAAAAATAACGCCATCTCTAAAAAACGAAAACAGGAAAAAAATCAACAATAGTTGGGGTACACACACAACATAACATATAAACCTTGTGTTGCCTTAATTAGATATTCAATATTTATAAATATATATCAGCATGATCAATATTTTATCATATGTGTGCATTCGTCTTTCTATGAAGTTTATATTGTTCATGTTAAAATTTCAATTTAATTATACTCGAGAAGTGGTAATTTTAACTCAACTATTTACTTAGACTGCATCAAATCAACAGACTATAGGTATGATCTCTCTCTTCAGTCATGGAGTATTTATAATAGGATATTGGAGATATTTTTTAAACAACACATTATGTTGAGAGTTGCAGAGCTGTTAAAAACAATAATATTGTTTAAGAGCTGTTTATAAAAAGAACCCTTAATCCAACAACAAAAACAACAGGTTTCCTCCTTGTTTATTACTAGATTATGTTTATGTACGATGTATGTTTCGATTTCAGGTAAAAGACTGTTTGAAGGGAGTAATGTTGATGGAAAATTGGAATTTAATATTGCTTAAAAGTAAAACCAATTACTTGATTAAACTTTCAAAAGTGTTAATGTGTATCAAATGGTCGATTTGTAAAAAAACAATCAATACAATTCCTAATAATTAACTAATATCTAAGATAGCGTTGTAGTGATATTGATTATTTAGTGAAGATAGTAGACTGATGTTTTTTTGGGGGGCGTCCAAACGATAACTACAAAACAACACAAGATAAAACAAAATGGATGTTAGCAGTCACTATACAGTTCTAGCAATGGAAAAATGCGTACTGCAAATTTTTAAACAGGGAAATCGTCTTTGACGTAGATATGCTATAAATGCCCTCCCATGGTGGTGTTGTTACAATACTCACACAGATTATCAAAGCCCTTAAATATATTTTAATGAAAATGGATGTAAAAGTTGGTCATTTTTCCACGATGTTACACAGACATACCAAGTATAAGAGCTATGTGTGTTTGAATTTTTCTGTACGGAATTGCATTCACAAGGTGTTAATGTCACATTACTAAAAACGTCCCATAACTCTTATACAATAAAAATCCGATAAATAACGACACTTTACAAATGAGGCCTTCTTCGTGTATTTAAATCCCATTCTCTGCAATCGTCAACCAAAGTTGGGCACGGGTGGTCACCGATTTTTTTTTAATTTTCTGACAACAAACATTGATATAGAATATGAAAAAAAAGTCTGTACGTGTCACCCTGAATTAGGTATGGTTATCATGACAACTGGCTTTAAAATGTTGAAAATAGCTGATTTTATATATATATACAGCATAATATTCTTGATGCCGTTTATATCATATCAAATTCATTTTGTAGGTTTCTTATATATATATTGCCCTCTATTAATCATATATTAATGAATTTGTTCTATTAACCATAGTTAAAACTGGGAAATTCATGCAATAGATTAGAACAATGTTTATGTAGTATATAATTCAGTTACAGTTTTGATGAAGTTTTTAGATACAAGTTCCTTGTTAAACATGTTAAATAATAGATTGTCGATCCTTGAAATATTTAGACGGAACCGGAAACAGGAAACAGTCGAGCCAAAATATATTACTTAAATAAACTTGAAGGACCCTATGTAACAAACTTCAATCATACTTCACTATGTTCAGTAACTTGATTACATAATAATAAAGAAATACAATGATGCATACGTCCATCAGAAAAAAACGAACGTGGATGGGTATTTATAAATCCCAGCAACAAAAAGACAATAACTACTGATTTTATAGTACTGGCGGTTACTGACAGCTAATTTAAAACCATATACAACTTATACGAAAATACGTGTGTAAACGACTAAAAAGTAAAATCACAAAAACACTGAACTCCGAGGAAAATTCAAACGGAAAGTTCCTAATCAAAAGGCAAAACTAAAAGCTAAAACACATTTAACAAATGGATAACAACTGTCACATTCTTGACTTGGTACAGATATTTTCTAATGAAGAAAATGATGAATCGAATTGTGTTTTATATCTGGTTAAATCATTCACTTGAATGACAGTCGCATCAAATTCCATTACATTGACAACGATGCGTGAACAAAACAAACATATATAAAAGGTAAACATGTCAATACTGTAGCAGTCAACATTATTCTATAACCCTAATCATTATTTTAAAAAAATACAAACATGTATCAAACATGTCAAAGAAGCACAAAATGACATAACGACAAAGCATATTAGTAAAAAATAAACTCATAATACATTTTTGTAGATACCAGGATTAAATTTTGTATTTACGCCAGACGCGCGTTTCGTTTACAAAAGACTCATCAGAGACGCTCGAATCTGAAACAAGTTTAAAAGGCCAAAAAAGGTACGAAGTTGAAGAGCATTGGGGACCAAAATTCAACAATATTTTTCTAAATACAGGTAAGATAAAACCAAGAATACACAAATTTGTCATGTAAA
The DNA here is from genome assembly GCF_036588685.1 of Mytilus trossulus. NCBI lineage: Eukaryota > Metazoa > Mollusca > Bivalvia > Mytilida > Mytilidae > Mytilus > Mytilus trossulus. The sequence goes on along the minus strand of NC_086378.1, from coordinate 13,038,306 downwards.
ATATTCACCCGTACATATGGGTAAAGTGTAAATACGTATTATCAATCAAAAAAAAACTTTGTACAATGTAATGATACAGGTTTCAAAAGATTGAAGAGCAGTGTGTGTGTATATGTATATAAAACAAATGCATAGTTTGATTTTATTTTTCTTCGAACAAAATCGATATTAGTACAAACAAAAATACAACAACATTAAATGATGAAATGATTTCTGAATTGGTAACATTTTAAAAGAAGTTTATGAAAAGGATCTATTAGGTTTACCCGGATCGTAACTTTATTTACAAGCTACATGTAGATAATCAACATCTGCGTAAAAATCAGAATGTGCAATCCCATTTTTTCATTAATGAAAGAAACTAGTAAAGGTTGAAGGTAATTTCAGGAAAGAAAATGATGACTGGACAATTTATCAGAAATATAAGAATTAGGAGATGTGATATGATTGCCAATGAGACAGCAATCAACAAAATTTTAATATGCATGTATAAAGTTCCCGAGCGAGTTGTGATACATAAGCACCGTAAGATGTTGCCAAAACATAGGAAATAAACAAATGGAAATTAAAATCATCCGTTTTGTCGTATTTTTTTTAATATATAAATCTAAGAAACCACGGTTTGAGCATTTATATTTGATTATTAACCAACTTACTACAATATGTATAGAAATGCCCATGCTTTATAAAAGGAAAATTTCGACATCTGGTCATTATGAACGGCGAAATTGCTACAGCCAGTCATAACGAGATCTCAATCATGCATTACGAAATCTCAGTCATGCATTACGAAATCACACCCGTGCATTACGAAATCACAGTCATGCATTATGAACAGATGAAACGGGACATCGATTAAATCAAAATGTCGTTTTATTCTTTAAATAAGTGTGACATTTTTTTATTCTTTTTTAAACTTAATATAAAAACAAGTTTAAGTGATGTTCATTGACATTGTTTTGTAACGACTTGAAACGGAAATATTTCACAGCCTTTTTCGAGTACGACTTTCGATTATTATCACTGTCTCATTTCCGTTGTTCAATCCTCAGAAATATGCAGACGTTAGAATAGTTAAACTGTCTGATTTATTCTTCCCAGCTACTTTTTATTTGCTAGATGAAATGAAATTTAATAGCATAAAATTAAGTACTTGGATGAGAAATCAGAAATTACATCTGACAGTCACAAAGTTGACTAAAATTCCATGCGAAAAGACGAGTTGAAGTTCAGCTATGAAATTCCTGTATCTTCTTCACGGTAAGTTTCTTACTCTTTGTTTAATCGAAGAATTAAAACCATTTTTAAAATAGAAATGTTATGAAACGGGCTTTTCTGTATTGGTCCTGTTGTAGTGTGTGGATAGCTGTATAATTTTGGATCCGAGACTCGAAGACTGTTCTTGAATGAAGTTGCCTTTATAGTTAGTTAATAAAAGTATCAATATATGGACTTTTTCATATTGGCCCTGTAACATACCCTTGATATTAATAATGGCCTCGGACAGTTGTAATGGCCCTCGGCGTTGCCTCAGGGCCATTACAACCATCCTTGGCCATTATTAACACCTCGGGCATGTTACAGGGCCAATATGAAAAAGTCCATACATTAATACTATATTATTTGAAGTAAGTTTCTCTTGATAAATTTCGGCAGAATATTTAAAAAATAAACTTGATTATTTAACGAAAAAAAATTGTGCTGTTAGATTTTTTTTTTTGCAATTGTGACAAGTATTTACTGAGTTTGGCCAAAAAGTATAATTCATATAGGTATATATACAAGAAAAAGTCTGCTTACAAAAGGTGTACATGTTAGTTTAAACATATTTTATTGTCCAAAAACATTGACAAAAGGAATGCCTATATTTTTCTCAACAAGAAGAGAAGACTGTAAATGAGTTGCAGCAAATATATTGGCGATCAGATTTATAAACTACACTTTTATTATAAAAAAAATTGAAAACTTTTTTTGATAAGATTTATAGAAGTGAATGTCAACATTTTCCACAGAAACAAACCGACCATCAAAGGCATACAGCATAATATTTTATACAAAAAGTACATATCAATGAAAGAATCGATAGGACTATAACATGTAGACAAATTAAAATTAAAATAAACATATGAATAATTAACCATTGCGTGCTTTTCTGCAGAAAAAAGATATTTTTCTAGATTGTTTAGCTCTTTGTCATTTAGAATAGATAACAGTTGTACTAATTTAAAAGTAGATTGTATCTCGCAGTAATAACTCTTTAAAAATTCACATCTGATGTCGTTATATTCATCACATTCTAAAATGAAATGATACATATCTTCAATAGTATTTTTATCTACATACTTCATAAACGTTCATTTCTGGCTATATTATAGTATCTGCCTGTTTCTTTACATAGTGCATGAGCATTTATTACAAATCTTTTAATATAAGATCTATACAAACTGTTAATGGACGACTAAGGTAAAATTGTATAGTGTGATCATCATTTAAATACTGATACAAAGTATATTTCGGCGAATTTTTAAAATATGATAAACCTCCAGATATATAATTATCTATAACTCTTTGTTTAAATTCACTCAAATAAAATGACTGTTTCTAACTTTTGTGAAAACCAAACATCACTAAAACCAAATTTACATAACATACTTCACAAGACCAATTTAGCTTGTCATTTGGCTTCACACAACTAGATTCGTACATATCTTTATATACATGTTTTAAACTACAGTTCTCTGTGTTTAACGGTCTCAACCAGTAGGTTACCATTTTCACATATCTATTTACATACAAGGACACTCTGTCCATCTAAAAATATACCATGTAGTTAACAGATCCTTTTCTAACTTTTAAAATTCTTTTGATATAATATAAATGCATTTTTCCTATATCTTTGGCTTCACTGGCATAATCCATAATACTTGTAACATATGCATCAAATAAAGATACTAACGTTTCTATATTAGAAAAATCATCATAAGTTTTGCTAAGTAAGCTGGAAGTAGCTTTCCTACCCTGTTCAGTTAGTGTCTTTTGAGTTACAGTTAATATAACGTTATAATTACACAATAAACCCCCGGGTTAACACATTCATTACACACTTCTACTACTGTACCATTTAAATACCATTTTTCGTTATCTTTTATTTTACCTCTATTATGAAAAATTACAATTTTTGTTTTACTTAATTTAATATGTAGCCCATATTGTGTTGAACATTCATTTACAGTATTTATGATTTTTTTGTAACTCGATAACACTTTCACTAAAAAGAACTTTATCGTCTGCGTACATGAACAAATATAAATTTAACATTCTGACTTCATATTACTCAATACCCTGTAAATTGAGCACAATTTCCTTTTCAAACATCACATAAAAAAAACGTTTTTAAGACCAAAAGAAATATTTTCAATCACGTCCTTACATCTGGTATCTAAGGAAAATGTATCCTTAGTTACGAGTCCAAATAGAGTACAAACTAGTCAAAAATCAACACATTTGCTGGTCACCCAGAGCGAAAGTGTGACTAGGAACGTGTTTTTTTTTATCAGAAGTACAAAGTGTGGTAACCATTTCCAAGCATATACATTTGTATAACATTTTCATAAGTGTGATGTTTTATAATACATTGATATAGCAACGGGAAAATGCAAAGAAATTTGAATTGGAAACATTAAAGAGCCACAACAGGAAAAAAAATAATATTTTTTTTTATTTCGAAAATGTAATTAATATATCGTTTGATGTCGTATGCAAAAAACCCGATGAAAAAAAATTGAGAAATAAAGCCATAGTAATGGTCCAAAGTTCATTATCGCACCTGTTACCGAAGATGCACGATTCTAATTGCCGATCACTTCCGGCTAATACCCAAAACAATGCATGACGTCACATCGAGAACAAATATCAACTTCCAAACAATGGCACATGAGGAGAATGCATCTGAACCACGGCCTATCGAGCCCAGTGATGACGAAGACGAACCAGAAAATGACTTGTCGTGTGGGTCGTCATCTTTTGGTGATGAAGATGAGAGAAACCTGACAGAAAATTCCGACACAGATGAAATCGAGGAGGTTGTTGCTGCTGTGGCTGGAATAAATCCATATCAGTTCGAGCCATACGCTTCCGACTCTGAGACCAGTGAAAACGAGGAAGGAGAAAATCATCAAGAAAATAGACTTGAAGACAATTCTTGGTGAATATAATTTTATTTGCGAACTTTCATTTATCATTTTTATCCTTGCAAGTTTCCGATTTTGGCTTTTCTCTCCATCGGACCCTATTTTCAACCAAGTTCTGTGATCTTCTGTATTACACGGACATAAATTGCAAAAGACGACAAAGTTGTTGACATATTTTTTTGTAGTATACATTTTTTTAAACAAAATTTCAAGTACAGAAAATATGAAAATATCACTGTAAAAAATGGCAGAAACGTTTAGAATTCCAAATTAATTTAGTTTTCGAAAGTAACATTTCTATTAAAGTAGGATCAGCATACATTTTTGATGAAGTAAAGGTCACCTGACAATACTCACCTGTCCTTGTAAAAAAGATTGGGGTGGGAATAAAAAAAATTATGATGTCATTTACAAAGGGTTCAGGGTCATATCAAAAAATGAAATGACTTCTGTTCTGTTTCCGTTACAAGGTGTCACAGAAAAAAATAAAACATACTTTCAAGACGTCATAGTTTTTTTGGACTAGGAAGTGCACGTGTCACAGAAAGAAACACCTTAGTCAAGACCTCTTAAATATTTGAACTACGAAGGCGTAACTAAAAAATAAAAATAATCCTTCGTGACATCATAGCTGAATGACCTTTTAAAACATCAACATTTTTTTTATTGACTATGAAGGCATCGCAGGAAAATAAATAAATAGCCTTTTAAGACGTCATTACTATTTGAACTATGAAGGCGTCACAGAAAAAAAATGAAATAGCCTTTTAATAGGTCATATAATTTGAAATAGGGGGGGGGTCTCATTCATGGCTTTAATAATTTATAAGTTTTTTGTTTACTATCACAGTTCATGGATGTTTTGTATTTTCCTTGTGTAGATAAAATTTTGTATTTCCTCAGGTGTTCTTGTGGAAATTGTGAGGTGATGCCGACAGCCAGAGAATGCATTTGTTGCAATGAAGTGCAGAGGGTGTTAGATGTCAAAAATGAAGAAGACATTTCCTGCATAACACAACATCCAGGATTTTCACCAGTCTGTCTTGATGTTCATGTTTTGGGTGTTGCATACTTCCAGTACAGACAGGAATATGGCGAAAGACCAGAACAGGCTAATGAGTAATACACTAATTCATTGCCTTCAATACTTCTTTTTAACTTAATCAAATTGTAAATTTTTTGCAAAATTATAAAATATGTGTCTAAACAATTTACCGCATTTATAAAATAATATAATACTAAAGCAAACAAACCAATTGCATGCAGTTAATTTAAAGTTGGGAATTGTACACTTTATTTCTCTATGGGTTACAAAGACATTTTGCCAACCCTGATTAAATGAGACCAGACTAGACATCAAGGAGTTGTAAGCGATCACTATAGCCACCACTGTCAATAATTGACACAATTTTTATCATCTCAACTATAAACTATGCTTTTGACCTTGTATGTAGAAATCATGTTTCTTAAGATATTTAAGTGTTGGCGCAATATTTATCAAAAGGTCATAGGGTCCTCAACTATAACCCAATTACATTTACCTCGACCTTTGACCTATGAAATTGGACATACACATGGTTGGTTATTATAACTCAAGATATACATGTAGTGCACATAATTAATTCATATTACAAAAAAGAAAAAATTAAAAAAAATTAAGTACATTGTTACATAATTTGAATTAAAGTCCTTAATCTTTTATTTGTCCCAAAGTCAAAGTTTAAATTCTGTTTTCAGACGCAGCAGATATACTGCATACAGGCAGTTTGTAAGATGGTGCTGGCAATTTCTTGGGAAAGAGGTACGGGTAGTCATTCCTTCATGTGCAGTATTACGTATCAGGAGGACATTCCTGGGCCAGAATTACACTGGTTTCCATCAGGCTGACAGTGACTAGTTACTCCAATGTTGAAGCGGCTAATAAGATTTTGAACTGCTATCTCTTTGTCTGGTCTCTCATATTCACTACAAAGAGGAGGAGGAACATCTACCAGCAGTTTAACATCATGATCGTTCATATGTGACACCTTTCCAAGACCCATCACTGTGGTCATTACTCTTTGTACATAGTCTACAAGAATAAAAAGTTTATTCATTAAAATACTTGTCTGTTATCCTGCAGCATTTTAACTTCGAAATATAGAAATCTTTAATTTTTCATTGATAATAATATCTTTGGGGTGTAACTTAGATACATCTACTTGTCTAACATCCTGGTGGTGTATGTAATACTATGTAAAACACAAAGAATCCAGACATTAATGACCAACACTTGACATACTGGCATTCAAAGATCAGTATTTCTTGAATCACTTACCATATGTGCAGTCTACCAAAATTCTCTTGACAGAGTAATCCCCCTTCTTAAACTTTGGATAGACTATCTTGTACCGTGCTCTGCCATCCTTTGTTACAGCTTGTTCCCTTTGGCTGTTCTCATTAAAGTGAAGAGCTGCCAGCCACAACCTGTTAAAATTTTAAATTAAACAAATTTAGTTTAGTTGATTCATACCAAAAATTACTGACAAAATTATGAAAATAAAAAGCACAGAGAGACACTGAGTCTCAAGTTCATTTAATATGCTATCATGAACTTTTTATGGTATACCATTGTCCATCTGTTTCAGTTTGTCACATTGTACAATAACTCAAAAAGGCTTTCTGCAATTTCAATGAACTTTTTTAGCAAATTATTTAAATTTGTGCATACAGATTACCGGTACCATGCTGTACACTGAGGAGCATTATCAATTTTTTTACCTGCAAAGCATTCCATGGTAGGAAAAGCCAATCATTTTGGGTGCAAAATGGTTTATGACAGAATGGTAACCCTCCAAGGCTGATGTTTGTTTGCCTGGTGACAACATGACAATATTCTTTTTCATCTGCCAGTGACACACAATTCCCTGCAGCTTTTCATACACCTTTGTTCCTGAAATTAAATTAAATATTGACCGAGGTGTTGTAAATTATTGTTACACTTACAGGGACATATGTTTCATAACATTTAGCTAAAATAGAGAATGGAAACAAAACTTTTTTCTCATTTTTAAAGGGGCATAACTTAAGGAAGGTAAAATGGCCCACCAAAATACAAATTTAATCTGTGTTTTGGTGTAAAAAGCAATTGTGTATGAGTTTTATAACAATTGATGAAGCAAACTGAAAACTGAAACCAATTTTGGGGTGTACAGACAGAATAGGGCAAAACTTAATGTCCTTCCCCTACGGCTGGGTCATAAAAACAGCTGAGAATAGCGACATACTACATATAAAAATGTCATGAAAACAAACATGAGCCAAGGCTCTTGTGTTGAATGCCCTTAGTTTTACATATCGTTATTAAGAATCATCAGTACCTGGTTTAAGCCATTTCTTGTGCCTTTCTCTGCCCTCTAAAGGCCCATGCTGACATGCTGGAAATTCATCACCATGCCCATCATGTACATTTATGATGTGGTTCAGAATAGAATACCACTTAGCAACAATGACAACCTGGTCCAGTCCTGTCGAAGAGGCAGCAGTCCAGTAAAGATGGTTGACAATACTTTTTATCCATGGCTGAAGGTCCTTGCAGTCTTTTTCTAACGAAAGTTTGGCCAACTTTTTCTTTAAACCTGAAAAATAGCCATGTTATTATATTTTAACTTAACATAATGCGTCAACTGGTTAGAAACAAAATAAAAAAAGATATGGTATGATTACCAATGAGAAAACTATCCACAAAATACCAAAATGACACAGACATTAACAACTACAGGTCTCCGTACAGCGTTCAACAATGAGCAAAGCCCATACCTGTTAGTAAGACCAATAATAGTTAAGTACTGTAAAAAGTACTTCATTTAACAGCATTTTAAAAAACTAACCTTTGGCAACATGCCATACATCCAAGTGGTGTGTTGTTTCTGGCATCTGTTCCCGTATCCATTTGGCAATCATTTTGTGTCCATCTGTTATTATGGTCTTTATTGGTATGTTATGGTGACGGAAAAACTCAATACTTCTCTCTAATCCAGCCTTTTCCATATGATGGCTATTTGGAACTTCATTACTCTGTGAAAATAATAACAGTTGAAAATTTAAATACTGATAGCTAAAATATTCTTCTCGACCTGCTGAAAAAACAATCTGCTCTATATTATACATGCATGGTGATGTTCAGTTTAGTTTAGGGGAAGCTGTCCATATGTCAGTCCACCTTGTCAGTGTTTGTCAGTTTGTCCATCTCATCTGTCAGTCCAGCTTATCAGTATTGAAGACTTTTTTTTATAATAATTAATTATATTTATTAATTTGATTTCCAGAATAATTTTTTTAGGACTAATTTCAAAGCATAAAAATGTAAATATATACCTGAACTAATTGAATATCTGCAACAATTCCCTCATCCAAATCAATCATGTTGTAACTTCCATATTTAGCGCAATGGCCAGGAGTGTCACATCTACCATCACCGCCAAGAACAACACTTCTACCACTTTGTATAACATCATGAACATAATCTTGTTGGTAATTAAACCAAACATGCCCAATTGCTGGGAAAATAAAGAACTTCTGGTGGCTCATGTAGGTACTCATGCTGATACAGGATATGTTCATGAAGTTGTACATCCTCAATACTTTACTAGGAATTGATCCAGAGAGGAGAATGGCAGAAGACATGCTTAAATTCCCAGCTGGCTTTCCCCCGACAAAAGGCTGGCTAAACCATTTGAAAGAAAATTCACAGGCAGGACATACATAAGATATTTTAACCAGTGAACCATGCACATAGTTGATGTTCCCTCTGCAAGGTGTCATACACTTTTTGCATCTATCAAATAGTTCCAGCAAATTCGCCTCAAAAACAATATATTTTGTCATCTCAGCAGCTGGCAACTATGTGGAATAGGCTTTGCTCATTGTTGAAGGCTGTACAGTGACCTATAGTTGTTAATTTCAGTGTATTTTGGTCTCTTGTGGAGAGTTATCTTATTGACAATCAATCCATATCTTCTTATTTTTTATATTGTCAATTCCAGCTGGAGAATGTGACTTATCAAAGCAGGGCATCCTATTATCTTGTACATGTATATATACTATGTGGGAAGAATCCGGGTCCGTTCGCTCCCACTCATGTTCGCCCCCTTTCACTTTCGCACCCTACATGTTCGCACCCAAAGTCCGTTCGCACCCTACATGTACGCGCCCAATTTTAATTGGTTTTGGGTTTAATAACTTTGTAATCAAGTTTTGGCAAGTAGTATTCTAAAAGTATAATTGTTTTCGTTGTCTCAAAATAAAGTATGACAACATTTTTTATTGAGTTGAATAAATCTTAATTATGTTTTGGTTAGTGTATTGCTATAACTTTGTTTCATTGACTCGTTTCACAATGGAGTGAGAAAAAATTTGGTTGCTTATATAGGGAATCAATGAAGCGTGACTAGAGTGGGACCCCTTTTATGTCTGTCAGTGGGCCCCACTTATAAAATATCCTGGATCCCCCACTGTTTTTTTTGAGTATTTAATAAATTTTATCATGTTTGATCATGTTTTGGTTATAATAGTGTATTGCTATATTTTATTGTTTCATTGTTTCAGATCAAAGGGACCAAGCTGTTAAAAAACAATTATCTTTTGTGTTTTTCATTTAAAAATTAAATATTCAGTATTTACACCAAATCAATTAAAAACAAAAATCATGATTTTCCAATTATCAACTGGAATTTGAATTAAAATTGGGCGCGAACGTGTAGAGTGCGAACGGACCTTGGGTGCGAACGTGCGAGGTGCGAACGTGTAGGGTGCGAAAGTATATTGGGCGCGAACGGACCTGATACCATGTGGGAAGTGCCACAACCCCATTGACCCCTGCTAGAATACATATATATGTATGCATTAATGATAAAAATGGTACTGCAATTTTAATAAACCTATGAAGTAATGAAACCAATGACCATGATGACTATTCTTACCCTTGCAGTTTCTCTCTTTGCATATCCTCTACGAACTTTCTTTGGAGGAGAACTTTGGCATACTGCATCCTCAGAAGGTGACAACATTTCTAGTGGGAATGGCATTGCTCTAGTCTTAGTTGCTGTTGGTGTTGTATTTGTCACTGTTGGTGATGCTGATGTGGAGGTGACTGATTTGCTAGTAGATGCCTTCCGTTTCTCCTTGGAACTGTTCTTTGACTTAGGGGTAACTGCCAATGGCAATGGTTCTGGTGCGGCATGCACTGAAGGTATGGCATTACAGTTCAGCTGCACTTTCTTCGGTTTTCGTCCGAAGTGTTCCAACTCAAACCGAAAACGAAATGGGAAACAGTCCATGGTAAAATGATCTGAACATATGGCAGAATATTCTGTTGGACCTGACCAAACTGCCCTCTTTGCCTTCACGAAGTCAACCCATTGTCGGCAAAGTGATGGATCCTTCGGAAAAGTATGCAAAGAATATCCATCTTTATGTGTATTTCCACAGTTGGCAGCAACACATCTTGTGCCACTTCCACTGCTTTTACCACCACGGTCTCCCCTCGGCATTATAATGATACAAAAACTTATATATATTCGGTATTTGTACGTAGATTCAGTGTAAACAAAGTGATTTCAATAACCGGAAGTATATATCTGTTCTCGATGTGACGTATTTTTGCCGAGAGCTTACGGAACTTACCGACCGAGAAATTTATCCAGGTGATTTAAATCGACGAAAACTCACCTGTGGTAATAACTTTATTATTATTGTAAATTTTCTCCTCGGACTTTTTTGCAATCGTTTAAAAAATGAAGGATCATGAGGGAAATGAGAAATAAAAATTTTGGAAATTTTGAATGATGTGGCTCTTTAAAGAATAAGACCCAATTTGTATAATATGAATACAAAAATCCAGACTAACGGTGATGTGATGTACGTTTTATTTTTGATATTGTCTATCTTTAATGTTAATAAAAATTATAAAATTTGATAGACTTAAAAGAGAAATGGTTGCCTGCCGTTTTCAAAAATACAATTATCCCCCTTTTTCTATGTTTTTCTGAAGTCTGCCAGAAATGATCTGTAGACTAAGCTGACCTTATGTCATCCAACTACTTCTCTGCGAACAATTTTATTTTGTTTCATAATAGTTTTGTTATAGATTGAATATGCAAATTAATAAGTATTTGGGACTAACCCTAATGCAGACTGTCATTCTAACCCTAATGCTGCCAATAAAAAGTAAATTCACAAAAATACTGAACTTAGAGGAAAATCAATTCGGAAAGTCCATAATCACATGGCAAAATCAAATAACAAAACGCATGGACAAGACCTGTAATATTCCTGACTTGGTACAGGCATTTTCAAATGTAGAAAATGGTGGATTTAACCTGGTTCTATAGCGCTAACCCTCTCACTTTAATAACAGTCTCATCAAATTCCGTTATATTTGCATTGATGCGTTAATTAAACAGACACAATAAATAAAATAGTCTAAATATTGGTACATCAGTCAACATCGTATACCAATTTTAAAAGGACCAATTTAACAGAACGCAAACACATGTACTATCTACGAATACTAGTACATTGATTGATTTGAGTGTCTGACGTCAGAAATTTTTATGCGTCACATAAATTTGTCGTTCAATGTGCATACAAACAATTTTAAAATTAACATAGGCAGTGTTAGCATACAGGGTTAAAAAATCAAAAGTATGTAAGAATAAATTTCAGAATAAGACCGAGATTTAAACTAATCCAAAAGTTATATATATTATTTATAAGAATCCAAAAACAGTTGATTCCACTACGCGATTTAATGATTATGACGTTTGCGGTTCAACGTATATAGTACTTCATAATAGAAATATATCATAATGACATATAATAGAACAATATCATACTGAAGGAATCTTTTAAAGTACAGAGCCACGTTATAGGAACAAAAAAAAAATACAAAAAGTCGCATATACAAAACAAACACTAAAAAAAAATAACCTTAATGTATATTGTAACCCTTACCCTAATGCAGACTGTCTTTAATATTGTTACGATTTTACAGTTTAAAATGTTTATATACTATTATGTTCTTTTTAATATCTTTATGATTTACATTTGGAAACAACTTTTCGATAACTAGGTTCAGGGTTTGAGATTTTGAAACTAAAAAGTAATAATCCTATTAATTAAAGGATTTGATTAGGAACTTCCCGTTGTGAATTTTTCTGGGAGTTCACCTTTTTTGTGATTTTATTTTTCATGTTTCAATTTTGATTTATTTGAGGTTTTTTTCTTTAAATAAAGTCTAATTGATAAATGTTATGATAAACCCACATTCGCTCATTTTCATTGTTATTCGTTTTTCCTATTTTAGAATCGCATCATTTTAATTATTCTACACATTGAACGAGACTTGTTTCTGCATTGAAATCATGTAAATAGTTTCTCTAGTCATTTAAAAATACTGTGCTTTCAGGTACATATAATGAATGTGCTCTTTGAAATAAACCCCACATACAGCCGCTAAACTACAGTGCAAATAGGCCTAATTTCCAATCAATAGTGACTATTTCATAGCATTGTTTTTATCTATTTTAAAAGAAGTATTGATGTTTTGTTTTTATCTTTCCTTGATAAACGTTTTAACCCTGACAAATATTCAAGTAAAAAAGATTTACTTGGAGGAAAAAAAAACCTTTAAACAATCTCGTTTAGATTTTTTTCTGATTTCTGATAATATTTTTCACTTTGTTAATGATGTTAAAATTGATAATAGTTACAGGTCTGATCATTCACCTGTGGTCTTTTCTTTCAAGATTAATGAATTTTTAAAAGGCAGAGGCCTTTGGAAGTTTAATAATTCCCTTCTTCATGATACTGACTATGTTAAGGAGATAAAAACAAATCATAAGTATAGTAAAAGAACAATATGCCGTCAAGATATATAGAGATGAAAATTTACAAAATATTGACAACTCTGAAATTGAATTTACTGTTGATGACCAGTTATTTTTAGAAACTCTACCCACAGAAATACGTGGTAAAACTATTTCATATGCCTCTTATAAAAAAAAGGCGGATATAAAAATTGAAAATGAAATTATTTCAAAATTAAAACAATCAGAAGAAAATGCTCTAACAGTAGAAAATCTGGAAGAGATTGATCAGAAAAAAGCAGAATTTAAAATGTATAGACAAAAGAAGGTTCAGGGACAATATGTTAGGTCAAGAAGTCAGTGGATTGAAGAAGGAGAAAAACCTACAAATTTTTTTTTTAAATCTAGAGACTAGAAATTATATTAATAAGACTATTCAAAAACTTACTTTAGAAAATGGTGTTATAGTGGAGGAACAAAAAGAAATCTTAAATCAGACAAAGGTGTTTTGTGAAAAACTTTATAGAAAACAAGATTGTTTAAAAAAAGGTTGATTTAACACGGGAATGTTGTTATGACGAGATACCAAAGCTTAGCGAGGATGAAAAGCAATCATTGGAGGGAAATATTATTTTTTCTGAATTAACTGCAGCATTAAAGAGGATGAAAAATAACAAAAGTCCTGGATCTGATGGTTACACTGTAGAATTTTTTTAATTTTTTTGGATCGATATTGGTAAATTTGTCCTTAGATCTATAAATTTTGTGTTTTGGAAGGGCAAAATGTCTGTCACCCAGAGGCAGGGAGTTATTACATGTATTCCAAAAGATGGTAAACCAAAACAATTTCTTAAAAATTGGAGACCTATTACTTTACTAAATTCTACATATAAATTGGCATCAAGCTGTATAGCAGAGAGAATAAAATCTGTTTTGTCAAAATTAATAAGCTCGGATCAAACTGGTTTTGTTCCAGGTAGATATATAGGCGAAAATTGTAGATTAATATATGATATTCTACATTTTACTGAAGAAAATAATATTCCAGGAATTCTCCTGCTGATTGATTTTGAGAAGGCATTCGATTCCATATCTTGGTCATTTCTTCATGATACATTAAGATATTTTAATTTTGGTGAATCTGTTACATCCTGGGTTAAAACCTTCTATAACAATATAACAGCTGCGGTGACACAAAACTGCTGTCTGTCAGAATTCTTAACTATATAGAGAGGCTGTAGACAGGGAGATCCTTTATCCCCTTATATGTTCTGGCTATGTGCAGAAATATAAGGCATTTTGGTAAGAAATAGTAAGGAGATAAAGGGTATTACTATAGATGATACAGAGTTTGTACTTTCTCAATATGCAGATGATACATCCTTGATATTAGATGGCTCGCCAGAATCGCTCGATGCATCTCTTCGTGTTCTCCAATTGTATGCTGAAATCTCGGGACTTAAGATAAATATAGAAAAAACAAGTGTTATTTGGATAGGTAGCAAAAAACATAGTCAGGATCAAATTTGTGTAAAGTGGGGATTGAAATGGGGCTCCAGTACATTTAAACTACTTGGAATTACTTTTTCAGTCGACCTAGATAGAATGATTAATTTAAATTATAGGCCAGTTTTAGATAATATAGACAACACTTTGAAAAAATGGTCAAAACAGTATCTCACCCCCTTTGGAAAGATTACAATTTTAAAACTTTGGTCATAGCTAAATTAAATCATCTGATTCTATCTATCCCTAGTCCAGATTAGAATATGTTACTTAATTTAACAAATAAAATGTATGCTTTTATCTGGGATAATAAACCAGATAAGGTCAAGCGAGATCTTTATGTCAAGATTATTATAAGGGTGGTTTAAAAATGCTAAATTTAAAAGCATTTATACAGGGACTAAAACTTACATGGGTGAGACGTTTGTATAATTCGAATTCAAAGTGGGTGACATTAGTCTCTATTGTGGAGCAAATAAATTTTATTGAAATAAGTTATATTGAGCCTATTAAAAGATCATTAAATAAATTTTGGCAAAAAGTTTTTGATGCTTGGAAAACCCTTAATCAAATTAGAAAACCAAGATATATTGATGAAATTCTATCTTATTCTTTATGGGAGGTAGAAAACTTTAAAATTTGTGGTTCAAGAGTCTACTATAAAAACTGGGCAAATGCGGGAATTTTGACAGTGCAAGATTTGTTAGATGACCAGGGCAAAGTTATGTCATTTCAAAATTTCCAACAATTATATATTCGGGTTTAGTTTTCTGTAATAAGTTAATACTTCAGTTTCATTATGAATATATCTTTCACATTCATTTGTTAAAATTTACTGTTTGCAATAGCATGAATCGTTCTATATAATAGTTTTCTTATCCCGGGCATAAAAACAATGCCGTATTTAGCAAAACCTTTTCAACTTTTGATCTTCAGTGCTGTACAACTTTGTACTTTTTTTACTTTCGATCTTGTATATCTGGGCGTTATGTATTCGGGTTTAGTTTTCCGTAATTTAGTTTTCTGTAATTAGTTTTTACTTCAGTTTCATTATGTATATCTCTTTCATATTCATTTGTTAAAATTTACTGTTTGCAATAGCGTGAATTGTTTTATATAATATGAATGTTCTTATCCTGGGCATACAAACAATGCCGTATTTGGCAAAACCTTTTCAACTTTTGATCTTCAGTGCTGTACAATTTTGTATTTTTTTCACTTTCGATTTTTTATATCTGGGCGTCACTGGTGAGTCTCGTGTGGACTAGACGCGTTTTTGGCGTATTGAATTTTAAACCTGATGCTTTTTGTTATCTATTAATCATGCTTTTCTTAGTCTAATATGTTCTGCTTTTTATTTGTATTGTAGTCCTGTAATATTTTGTTTTCATTTCAATGTTATATTTAACTGTGCCATTAAAGTGCGAGGTTTGGCATGCCATAAAACCAGGTTCAACCCACCACTTTTATTCCCCTTTAAAAGTGTCCTATACCAAGTCAGGAAGATGGCCATTGTTATAATATTGTTCGTTTCTGTGTGTGTGTGTTGCATTTTAACGTTGAGTCGTTTGTGTTTTCTCTTATTTTTGAGATAAGACGTGGCACGGTACTTGTCTATCCCTAATTCATATATTTGGTGTTGATGTTATATTTGTTATTCTCGTGGTGTTTTGTCTGTTGCTTGGTCCGTTTCGGTGTTGTGTCGTTGTTCTCCTCTTATATTTAATGCGTTTCCCTCGGTTTTAGTTTGTTACCCCGATTTTGTTTTTTGTCCATGGATTTATGAGTTTTGAACAGCGGTATACTACTGTTGCCTTTATTTATATCAATTTAGGCCAAATATTTTACATTATTATGGAATAGCACACTCGCTTAATGAGTGGTTAAACACGATAAACATTGAAGTAAACGAGAAAAAAATTCATGCAATACTACCTTTTAACATAAGTATCTTTTTTGAATCAAAAAAAGGTTCAAAGGACATGTACAACATATTGAAGAAAAATATATTACATTTGCTGCAAAGGAAAAATGGGAGAACCATCTTAATATGACTGGTTATAACTGGAAAAAAATACACACTTCGTGTACAAAATATAGTAAAAGCACTAAGCTCTGCTGGTTCCAATATATAATTAACCATAGTATTTTGGGAACTAATTCACTACTTTACCAGATGAAAATAAATAGTAACAACATGTGTACATTTTGTAAAGAAGGACCAGAGACTATAGAACATTTATTTTGGAGCTGTAAGATGGTCGCCAGTCTCTGGCATGCACTAAACATTTGGATTTTTGAAATGACAAATATTGAACTGCCTTTGAATATTATGATTATTTTATTTGGTATCTTAGAAAATGTTCAATTAAATTTTGTTAAAAATAAGATTTTTTTTTTCAAAATACTACATTTACCGAACAAAACTACAAGAAGTTTTGCCAAATTTAAATGCTTTAAAAAATTATTTAAAGGAACACTTGAATTTAGAAAAATACATTTCATTTAAAAACCTCTCTGTAGAGGAATATATCAAATACTGGAGTCCCTGGGCCCCTATCATAGAATAAATAATAAATGGTAAAATTTTATTGAAACATCACTTATGCATATCGCAAGAACAAGTAAGACTTCAATGTTATAAGATATTTATTTATTTTCAAGCTACTATTGCACCATCATATATATTCAACTGTTGTTTTATTATCTAATATTTCTTTTGTGTGAAAATGCCATTCTGTACACCTTTGTTCATACATGTTGTGCTAGTCTATTTGTTACAATAAAGAAAATTCATTATGAAAAAAAATAATATTCAAGTACCTAATCAATAAGGCTCAATACATGTATCATCCCCATCTTAGTAGCAATATATCAACTTCACCTGTATGTGAGATAAATATTTCCCAACTTATTTGATATTCAAGAGCTTGCAGCTCCTACTCAGACTGTGTAAAACGTCAACAGTGTCTGAGCACAAAGTGGATGAATCAGGGGTATGTAAAAGAACGTCTTCAAAATAAGCTTATCGGAAGGATCCAAGACCTTGTTGATAAATATTTCGTATCAACTTCACAAATAAAACATGTTGGTCCGGGTGTATAGATACTACGCACCAATGTTGTTTCTCATCTTATTAACGTGTTTTGCCATTTGATTAATGTCATTCCTTATTTAATTTTCCTCCAAGTTCAGTATTTTTGTGGAAGTGCAATACTTCCTAATTATTAATTTTGTATTGATGAGGAATAGAAGAATAACAAAAATACAGAACTACATGGAAAAAGTCCGTAATCAAATGGAAAAAATCCAAAAGCCCAGACACATCAAACGAATGGATATCAGCTGTCATATTCGTGTCTTGGTACATGCATTATTTGTATGTAGAAAATGGTGGATAAAACTTGGTTTTATAGAAAAGCTGGTATCTATTAATTATCAACAATCTCGACAGTCACATTCATTTGGAACGTTTGGTGGTGTTAACATTTTGAATCGATTTAACCATCACACTGTTTTACTATAGCGGCACTGTACCTTCGAGCATAAATGTCCAGAGTCACTGTTTGGGAAGTTTTCGTCTAAAATTCTTTGCCTCTAAGTAATTGATTTGACCAGTTCTCTAGTTTTGAATCGAATATCACTGATGCGTCATTTTAGAAATTTATTTGGTTTCATTTTCCTTTTATTTATTCAAGCGTCACTGACGAGTCTTTTGTAGACAAAACACGTGTCGGTCGCAAATACAAAATGTCAATCCTGGAATCTATTATTAGTTTTTTTTAACAAAAGAATGCGTTTGACGAACTCTGTAATGAGTTTGTTTCTGTCTTAAAAAGAGAAAAAAGTTCAGTTGAAAGATCCATTTATTTAACACTCAAATCAACCTATTGCAGCGACACTATCTGAAAAAGAATTAATCAAACACTTTTAATCAAAATGTACAAAAAAGGCGAGTGTTCTACTTTTAAATTTCCAAGTAGTTTAAACATATTTTATTGTCCAAAAACATTGACAATAGGATTAGACACAAGTTTTGCAACTTAGATCGTCTTCTCCATTACATACAAATAATAAATAACCGAACAAAAATGAAATACATAATAATAACATCATAAACAATATTAATATGAAGACATGAAACTAACGAGAATTTAAACGACATGACTCATCTATTTCTAAAAGTCGAGTTGACCGTAAATTTTTATGATAGACCTACCTGGTAGGTTGTATTAATCTTGGAATAAATATTCCCTCAAAAGGTAAGTGTTTACTGTATTTTAAACTAATAAGTTAAATTGTTGTTGTCAACTGATGAATTATATACTAAAATCAAATTGATGATCCATGTCTTAGGAACAAATGAACAATTTCATTCGAAGTCAACAAAAAGTAATAACATTGTTATTGGTATATATTTAACCATAATGTCTATAAACTATGAAAAGCGATTGGTCTCTTTAATATAATTCTGCACTTTTATAAAAATTAGCCTGTTTATGTTAAAAGTAAACAAAGCATTGCCGTACATTAAATTTTCAAAGTCGGTAGGTATATTTTCTTTTCTAAGTTCAAAAAATAAGGTATTCCTTTGCACTGTATAATTTTTACACGAGAGGAAATAATGTTGGGCATTTTCGTATAAAAAACCACATTGACACATTGCGTTAGTTTTAATATTAGCGTGATACAGATCCATGTTCAGGGCACTGCATTTGTTCCTTAATCTTGCGTGTAAAATATTTAAATATCTATCGCCAATATTGAAATATGTAGGGGGTGATTTGTTTTTTTTAATATTTCTGTTTAATTTTCAATTTAAACATATTTAAAGAAAGTTCATTTCTAACACTTAAATCAAGCGAATTCCACAGTTTGATACTAGATGGAATAAATGATTCCTGATAAAGTGACAGTCTGCTAGAGGTTTGGTATATATTTTGACTGCTTCGTAGATTGTGATTGTTTGTTTCTGCAACTGTAGGGGGTATTAAATCTAATAAATATTCTGGGGCATCCTCTTTCATAATTTTGTAAAATAAAGTTAATTTCTTAACTTCCCGTCTATCCTTAATGTTTCCCATCCCGTCTCTAAATAAAGTGATTGAGTGCTAGCATAGCTTGTTAGACCAGTGACAATACGTGCTGCTTCCAGTTGTAATTTTTCTAATCTTTCAGAATTCAACTGTCCCCAATTATCCCAAACTTCAGAAGAATATTCTAGAACAGGCCTTATAAAAGTTAAATATATTTTTTCTAAATATTCCCTTTTTAGTCGGAATTTCAAACGTCGAAGAACATTTAATTGTTTTGATACCTTTTCTATTAAAGAATCGACATGCTTGGTCCACTTACAATCACTGCTAAAAAATATGCCTAAATGTTTATGACTAGTAACTGTATCTACCTGAACTCCGCCAAAATTAAAAATCAAGTTATTTTTTGAATTTTTGTTACTACACAACATGATATTAGTTTTATTTGGATTGAATTTAACTAGCCAATCATTTGCCCAGGAATTAATATTTTGTAGATCGATATTTATCATAGATTGGAGAGTAATTACATCTGGAGCAGTATGTCCAATAGATGTATCGTCTGCAAACATTCTACTTAATCCAATCATATCATCTGCAATGTCATTAATAAATATTAGAAATAAAAGAGGACCCAGTATCGAACCCTGTGGAACACCAGCTTTAAGATTACCTAATTCTGAAGTCGCATCTTTTAATACTACCCTTTGAGTTCTATTTGTTAAGTAACTTTCAATCCATAATAACAGATTGCCTTTTATACCATATCTTTCTAAATTAAGAAGTAGACCCCTTATCCATACTCGATCGAATGCCTTGCTTACATCGGCAAAAGTTAAACTTGTATAGAATTTATTGTCTAAAGCATATACGATAGAATGATACATCTCAATTAGTTGATGAAAAGTAGAGCAGCCGGGTAGGAATCCAGACTGAAATTTATACAAAAGTTTATTAGAAACTAAATGATTGAATATATGTTTATATATTATTTTTTCTAGTACCTTGCTCACGCAAGAAAGAAGTGATACTGGTCTATAATTACATTGACTTATCTCCATTTTTAAATAAAGGAATAACATATGCCAATTTCCAATCTTTAGGAAATATATTTTGAGAGCGATTTATTAAAAAGAATACATAAGGGAAGTGCAATCTCATTTTTTACTGCTATAAGCATTCTATTACTAATTTTGTCTGGACCAACAGCTTTATTTGGATCTAAAGTAGAAATAATATCTTTAACGTCTTCTAAAAGTACTGTAATTTTAGACAAAATGTTAATACCTCTATCATCGAAGTCGGGCAAATTTTTGTTTTCTTCATCTAGACTAGCTATTGAACAAAAATATTTATTTAGAATATCAACTTTTGCATCATAAGAAAATTCATAATTATTACTAGGGTTTTGCATCGGTGGAATATCATTTGAAGATCTGTCTTCTTTTAGTAAGGAGTTTATTATTTTCCAATATACTCTACTATTCGTTTGCTTTAGTTCATTTAAGTTTTCATTAATATTATCATAAAATTTTGGTTAATTTGTTTTTTTAAATTATTCACTCGATTTCTTTGGTTTTTAAATTTCTTTTCGTTTGTCATGCTTTTATTTCCATGTATGAATGAATCAAAAATAGTTTAGTTTTGGATGTAAATAGGGTAGTTTTGGATGTAAATAGTCTTCTTATTGGCTGTCAGTGGTTTGTCTATTAGCTCATATGCCAATATACAGAGGGGCAATCAAATGCACAAATCGTAGCAAAAACATACATTATCATTTAAAGACAAATAACAGTCTACGAAACATCGCATACGGGAGCAAACCAAAGGAAACACGAATATTTACTTTAAGGTTAAGCAGTTTCTGCTTCATTGGAGACATCCGTCGACAAACTCATGGAAAAAAAGCTCTGATTGCATTTGTTTTATGAAAACAAAAGAAGATTTTTCTAATCGAATGATGTAGTTGTCGAGATTATCGCGGAATAACGAACGTTCCTTAGTTTGTACATTACCATGATTGGCGACGTTGGCGACTTCAGTGACGACGACGTGTGTTCTTTGAGTTGTTCTTAAAAGTTATGGCTGAACAGACGAGTTAGTTAATATTAGCTAAAATATCATACTTTTAAACTCCAAAGTAGTTTACGTGATTTTATTTTATCGTTGTGGTAGGCCATACAGTGACATTTATTTGCATACATTTGATCTCTGGCATCTCCCTTTTTATATTGTTTTTTTCTAACTCCGATGCTTTTGAATCTTTTCAAACTATCAAAGTCATTAACAAACAAACTTACCGAGACATGAAACACCAACGTCTTCATTGTGTCCACAGTTATGATTATACCACCCTGCCGAAGTACAGTTCTCTATATTTGTCTCGATCCCTTGGCATTGCAGGTTATTTAACAATATGTCCCCTTTACCATGACCAAAATGATTGTTTACAAATGCCTGTATGTGCCTAAATTAATGTAAAACTATCATTCAGAAATGATGCTGAGACATATTAATTATTAATTCCATTCAGTTGAAAAGAATTTAAATGATTTCCGTACGCTTGATTGATGAGATATCTGTATTTTGTTAAAGACTTGCAGACGTAAATGGGTTGTCTACCTGCCAACAATTGTGTTTACTTGACAACAGGTAATGCAAAATAAATAACTCCTTCTAATTTTTGGCATTATTTTTGGTGTACAATTTTTTTTTAAATTCCGCGAAATAATGATTATATCCTTCAACTGAAGGGCATACGATACAGTTTTGATACCATATTGGAATTTTGATGAAAATTTGCATGTAGGCTATTATTTACCTGATTAAATCAAATATGTAAAAAAAAATATATAACTTTATGTGCCATTTTTTTAGTAAATTGAAGTTTAAATTTCAGATATTTCCTCAAAAATACGGATTGGTGGACGTATTTTACATACATAACTTTTTTTGTTTTGAAAGATAAACACACGCTGTTTTGTTATAAATAATGTGTAATTTATGAGTTATATAAATATTGTATAAAAATGAACATTTTACTCTTACAAATAATTCAATTTATCAAATGTTCATGAATATAGAAAAAAACAAATTGCTGTATATTCATCAAATTAAAAAAAAAATCCATTATTAACGTTTCCATGAAACTTTGTACACATAATCTCCTAATCAAACCAAATTGCATTTCAAAAAAAAAGGGGTCCATGAACTCGTTTTCAAGATAAATCAGCTTGAATGATAAAAATCTGCCGAAAACTGCATCTTTTTTTCGATAAGTCACCGTTTGACGTCGCGAAAAAAACAATTTACGTTAGCAACATCATCATCTCTCTTGTAACTGTATAATATGCTTTAAAACAAGATGGCGTCATATGAATCCTTCCGGTGCCAAACGTAAACTCCCTGCGATTTCTGGCATCTCTTCCGCCTCATATAGCATTAAATTTGATAAACCATTTCAAAGACTTCAAATATTTAACTTTGAGATCAAATTAAATTTTAAATTTAATATTTTGAATTTCAATCTTGTAAAAATAGTATATACCCTGTGGGTGAATATCCTGCCATAGTACAAATAACTTTAGCATCATTCACGTCAAAATTGTCATGGCATATAGTACCCCATTTTCCATTCACCAATAATTCAACTCGTCCTTCCCAAGGCCAGGCACCTCCGACGAGCTTAACGCCTGAAATACAGATATGAGCTTTGATTTCAAAAATGCATAACTTTCTTGAACATGTGCTTTATTTAACAGCTTAAAAAAATTATACAAATTAAATTTAAGCATATATAACTGCATATGAAGCAACGTCGACAATGATTTTGAGACCCTAGCGTTAAACGAATAAAAATATGTAACATAGGCCTAATGGGGATAAAGAACAATGCGATTATTTAAAATTCAAGTCTGATATGAAAAATCTTAAACACGGTCATCTTTCATAAGCAGAACTGTCATCAAGTCTGGTCAATAATTGACTTGGCAGCAGGTCTGGACACAGTAGCAGAGGTCCGGTTAAAAGCAGACATGTCCTCATGACTGGTCAAAAGCAGACATGTTCGCAGGTATTAAGCAGTCCTATTAAAACAGACCGGAGGTCTTTTCTGTCAACGACAAAGTAAATTGCTTGTCTTCAAAAAATTTCGCAACTTAACTTAAAAAGCAGTTATCAAGTCTGCGCCAAGTTTCCGATGTTTACCGCCGCATTTTGGTGGATATTATGAAGCTCAAGTTTTCTTTGAAAGGATTTTGCTGACTTTCGTCTGTTCATGTTTCCATTTGTCTTTTTTGTCATGGTATGGTCTGTCTGATTCCCGTAATCTCAAATAGTGATGTCAAAGAATAAGCAAACTTTTTTAGGAAAATAAAAAATCACTTCGAAACAAAGAATCCAAGAGAGATAAAACAAATTAGTATGCGTACCTTCTACTGTGTTGCTTCTGTTACTTCCTGTAAAGTACAATGCAAAAACCTTAATTCCTTTTTATGCAATTGTAACTATAATTCATACTTTTCCAAACAGTAATTTTTATAAAATGACTACTAATATGTAATAGATATACATGATAACCCGGTGACTAATTACAAAATAAAAATGGATAGATAAAACAACCTTAACCGGCACATAAAAATTCACACCCGCGTTTGCCAAATCGATAAACGCACAAAGTGACGTCATATTTAAATTTCTAAAAAAATATCCCAAAAATGGGATAGAATTAGCATACAATTAAGATAGAATTCAAGATTATTTTGTTATGCTGATATGACAATTATTAATAACAATGAAAATAACATTACTTATTAAAATCAAATTGTGGTAATCTACCTTTTCCGGTGTTTCTTCTAAATCAAACTGTAAACCTAATATATCGTACAAATTTAGAACCAAATTAAAATCTAATAAATGAACTGGATGATTGATTATCTGTACCATACCAGACGAATACATCAGAAAAAAATAAGATTTACAACTACAAGCGATTAGACATTTGAGAAAATCTTTTTAAAATAATAAATATAACAACACTTTCTATTAAAAAATCACTTTACTCCCTTTTTTGCAAAGTTAGAAATAAAAAGGAATACTTATTTTTTTTTGCACAAAAATCATGTTTTCTTAGACATTACAGTCGTAAATCCTACAAAAAAAATATTTGTCTATATTTACATTAACCTTTTTACACATGAATTACATACAACTCTCAAAATTTACACATTTCATAAACGTTCTGGACCAATTTGTATCTGCTACTTTAAATCCAAGATGGAGGAAGACCCCCGAGCCACCTTTATATCTTATAATATTTAATATCAGTTTTAAATATCATTTTTGTTAAGCATGACGTCACGATGAGAATAACGAAGTTTGACTAAAATAGAAGCTTCTATTTCGCTGTGCATTATGTTAATGTAATGGTCGTTCCGTAAAACTTAAGTTAATGCAGCGCTCCAGAGAGGGTCATGGAATGCTATCCCATGTTGTTACAACTTCATTTCAAGCGGTGTAAACATTTTTGTTTTTTGATTCGACGAGCGATCATCAAAACGTAAAGGTGGGCTACTCATCACTAAATTTATTCACATTTAACACGCACAAAATGTACAAAAAATGACAAGGTGGTTGAATTTACTTGCATACAATCTTGAACATCGCAAAAAGACAGGTTTGTTAACCAAAATATTGATATTATTCTGTGAAAATTCTTCACGGAAATCTGCCTTTTGGTGACATTTATCAATTTGAATTAAAAAAAAAAACTGGTCTTTTAATAGGGTGGATGTATACAACACGGTTTGTTAATTGGTCTGTTGAGAGTTTTGAATGGCAATAAGAAAAACAAGAGGAAAAAGAAAATAAAAATCATCCCTTCGTAAATTTTACGGACGCCATCACGAGTTGCTTGACCGTTATGGAATAACCGTTTCACAAATGATATCGGATATGTTCCTTACGTCGTAACTACAATTCCCTTCCCTTTCATGAATGTGACCTACTGAATTAGACTATTTACCGGATTTGTAATCACATAAGCAACACGACGGGTGCCACATGTGGAGCAGGATCTGCTTACCCTTCTGGAACACCTGTGATCACCCCTAGTTTTTGGTGGGGTTCGTGTTGTTTATTCTTTAGTTGTGTATGTTGTGTCATGTGTACTATTGGTTTTCTGTTTGTCTTTTTCATTTTTAGCCATGACGTTGTCAGTTTGTTTTAGATTTGTAGCGGGGTTGCTTCCCCTTAGTACAGGTAGAACATATATAGCCAGTCTTTATCAACTGAGCTAGGGAAGCGATTCTTTGGCTCAGTGGGTTAAAGCACTGACTGTCACCCAGACGACCGGGGTTCGAATCCCGGTGGTGACGATATGAATTTGTAGAGTAGATACGTGCTCTCCGGTTACAGATTTATGAGTTTGACTGTCCCTTTGGTATCTTTTTTCAGCTCTTACCAGGTAATCATATTCATATATGAAATCTTTCTGTCTCCCACCCGAACAAATAAACAAATACAGAATGACTCTTATTTAACACAAGTTTATTAATGTTAACAAATGACAAATATGTCATGCTTGTTCATGAAAACACGAATTCAGAAGTCGGGTATATAATATAAAAACGAAGAGATGGAATGTGATTGCAACCAATCCAACGAAGTTCAAATATGAAATGGATGTAAACAGTTATAGACAATCGTAAGGCCTGCAACAATGACAAAAACCTGATACTGTAAAGTCGTCTATAAAAGGCTCGATATGAAAATGTAAAAAATCAAACGAAAAAACTAACAGCCTAATTATACATAACAAAACAATTTACAAAATATCAAATATGAGTCGATACATGAACCAACGACAACCACTAAACTACAGGTGTGGTATGAATGCAAATGAAACAACTCTCCACAAAAGACCAAATGACACAGAAATCAACAGCTATAAGTCACCGTACGGCCTTCGACAATAAGCTAAGCATACATCGCATAGTCGGCTATAAAAGGCCCCGAAATCACAAATGTAAAACATTCAATCGAGAAAACTTACGACCGAATTAATGTACAAACATTTGAACGAACACAATTGCATATAACAATGCAACAAACGGCAACCACTGAAATACATGCTCGTGACTTGGGACAAGCACATACATACAGGATGTGGCGGGGTTAAACATGTTAGCGGAATCCAAAATCCTCCACCTAATCCCGGAAAGGCGTATAACAGTACAGTAGAATAACAACCTGTACAATCAGTTGCAATTAGATTAACTCAGAAGATCGGAAGGAGACACACACAAACAAACTAATTGTAATACAACTGACACAAAGCACCAACATAAGAGTAATTGCAATAACTGGAAATTCGTTCAAAGTTAATTACAAATAGAACTGAAATAAATCTTGTTCTTTAAGATTGAGCTCTCAAACACTACACAACGCGCGGCAAAGAATTTAAAACAAAAGAAAACAATCTAAGAAACTTCTAGTTTACGTTGTATATAGATGTAAGAAGATGTTGTTTGTGCCGGTGAGACAACTCTTCATCCAAGTCAAATTTTCAAATGTAAACCATTATAGGTCAAAGCACGGTCTTCAACACGGATCTCTGACTCAAACCAAAAAGAAATTCATAAAGGGCCCCAAACAATGACCAGAGTAAAACCATTTAAAGTCTAATCTATTTAAAAAGGTATAGTTGCATATATATCTATATACAATGGAAGTTTGTGAAAAGTGGCCCGAACGTTGTGACCATCGAAAATTTGCAATAGAAATACTAGTCAGGACCACAAGATTTTAATAAAAACAGCCAGTGCAGGGCTCGCACGAACGTCAGAATTAGTTAGAGCGGCGAAATTCTGAAGCAGTTTTTTTTTATCATTGGTCACCCATGGTTAGAAACAAAGAGGAGAAATCCAATCAATTTTCGACCAATCACAAACGTTGTTGCAAATTTGACCTTGAGACGTCAAAGAAATTTTCCTAATGCTATTATTGCTTATATATGTAAATATAAAAACAAATATACCAATGGAATAAAAAAATATTGCATAAAAATGATTTGTTATACCAAATGAATGAAAAATATTGCACATGAATGAAAATTGCACCATTTGAATGAAAAATTATACCATTTAAATAAAAAATATTGCATTTAAATGAAAAATATATCATTTAGATGAAAAATTATACCATTTAAATATAAAAAATGCATCTAAATGAAAACAAATATACCATTCAAACGAAAAAAATTATTTCATTTAAATGAAAAATATCGAATTTTTGCAACCAATACCATGCCATAACAGACTATGACATGTTTTACAGGTGGAAAATGTTCTATGATATATATCATTTTAGCAAAGTGACACTTCATTGGATTTCGTTCTTATCATATGACAAAAATCTGTATATTTAACATTAAATTGAACGTTTTTACTCTTTACAAACGTATAACTAACCCGATTAACCTCCCGACCGCAAGTATAGCCGCAGACTCAGGTAGATGAACCATGTAAGAGAGAGTACCCTTTATAATCCTTCCATAAAACAAATATATTTGACCTTTTGTATATTTTTAGACAAAAACAAACCATACATCAAAACTTAACATCGATCAATGAACCGTGAAAATGAAATTAATGTCAAAAAAAAAAAACTGAGAGACTGACATGTACATATAGTTGACATATTGCATATAGTATAATAAAGAACAAAAAACACAAAAAAAATACCTTGATCACTGAAATATGAAAATGAGGTCAAGGTCAGACGACACATGCCCGATGGCCATGTTCACCTTACAAGTATGCCATACACCAACTATAATAGATCTTTTGCTTATAGTATCTGTTATATGGACTTGACCACGAAAACTTAACCTTGTTCACTCATCTATGAAATGAGGACGAACTCATTTGAAATCTGTCAGATATGCCTGAGGATTTAACAAGGTACGCATATACTAACTAAAGTTATCTTCTTGCTCATTATAAGAAAGAAATTAACATTACAAAAAATCTAAATTTTTTTCAAGTAATTACTTTATAATATGAGGCATCTACATAAAAAGTAAGAAACATCCAGGATTTCTACCTTCTAAAGTATAAAGCTTAGAAGAAATCAGATAACGCCGGCGCCGAATCATTATCACTATATTACTAATATAAACCTAAAAGCTCCCCAGATCACCGAGTATGGCTAGTGGTGGAGTCATATTTCAAGGCAATTTTCTTTTAATAAAAATGTGTTTTTGAGACTCCGTTCTATCAGAATATTTATCTTTTTACAATATTTCACTGAAATATCATGAATTATAACAAAGGAGTATACATACATGGACAAATATGCATGTGTAGTTTTTCATTATACAAATGTACCAACATTATGTTTTGCCTATTAGTCTCAAATTGTTTAGTTTTTTCTGAAGAATTATATATGATGAGTCAAGTTTTCTCTTGTCCTGTACTAAAGACAAAATTCCAGATAACATTTGATTTCATATAACAAATCAAAACAACACTGCAAGCTAACCAACCATGCTTTCACTTTTTATCATGTGTACAAGCTTTAGTATATGTGATCATACAACATCAAGTTTCCAAAATGATCTACAGAAACACCATATACAAATGGTGCATTGGAACTCATTAGATATATGTTTATGACTCATATCTTTTTTTTACTAAAATGAAGTGTTCGATTAATTTCCTGTCAAAATCAAGGGTATATTTTTTCGACCCATTTTAGTATGTAAACGAATATAACGTGCTATGATTTTGCATGATGAACCATAACTGACCCTCGATGTCCGTTGACAACTCTCAACGTTGAGCTATACACATATGCCAAGGAAACTTTATGTTATGTTAACAGATATGTAAGGAGTAATGACATCGGGGTTGCATTCCGTATTTGATGCCATGTTTTCCTCTTCTACTGACACTATGGTCCAATCAATACTCTCTTAATAAAAGCTAACCAAATATACTTAAAATGAAATCTGTTTTCTTTTTTTTTATTATTTTATAAATGGAAGTGCTCAGATATTTGCAAAAAAATATATAACAAAGAAACCAACATAACATTTATTGTCGTACTTATCTACAGCATTAACTAATTTATCGCCTATAAACTATAAATGGAGAAATTAATCATCTATCATTTCTATTGCAGATAACTTGTATTCAAGATTTAAGATTAAATGTAAATCTATCATTACCTAAGCATTCAACTCCGGCATCTTCCGAATGGTCGCAAGTATGTTTGTACCACCCTGCTGAATTACAACTCTCCAAACTATCTTCAAAACCACTGCAGTCCAAATTACTTAACATAATAGAACCTTTACCTTGGCCAAAGTAAGCTTGTCCAAATGTATGTATTGCTCTGAAACGTAAAAAAAAGGAGTTATACATGTTAGAGAAATAGTATTTAAACGAAAAGGAACCTTGCATCTAAAACTTCAGTTGTTTTCATTGTTTCTTCATCATAAATTGTTGTCAAACTTTCCCAAAAAAAAATGAATATAGTAGAGTCACATATTTCTGACAACATCAAATTCAGATTGAATCATAAAGGTATACTGCGACAGTAAGTTAGTTTTTCAATTATGAAGAGTAAAATCTAAATTACAAATAAAAACTGAGTAATTCACAATAAACTTGATTCTGCGAATGCACACTCAAAATGTCAAAATCTCTGATTCAATCTGTAAAAGTTACTGAATCGTTAGTATTTAACTGTTTCATAAACAATCCGTAAGAAGAATTTTATCGTACTTATTAGTTAAATTGTAAACGTAATTCGTACATTTTTTTGTGAAACGGTAGCCTGCTGATGAAGTCCGTAAAATGTGAATCTGCAATATGTTAACGTGTCAAATGATTTATGTCAACACCAAAAAATGAAATACAACGAAATAAAGTTGGTTAAATATTGTACTTCAATGCCTTTATCAATCGGTAGACAAACCTTACTTAATCTGATCGACAAAACACGTTAATTTTTATATGACAGATATGTTAGTGTTTGCTCTATTTATGATAAATTTAACCATGCTAATTTGGAAAGCGTAAAAAAAGCAATATGTTTCCCACACTAGATATTATATAAACAATAACAATTATGCAGTCATTAAACTACCTCGGATACCCTGCCATACGACATATAACATTTCCATCATGTATATCAAAATCATGGTCACACACTGTACCCCATACACCATTAATATTCAATTCTATGGTTCCTTCAAATGGTCCCTTTCCTCCTACTAGTCTTACACCTCAACAATAAAATTAAATGCAAATAAAAGTCAATTTTTTATACTTGTTAAAATAATAAGAAAGAAAATACAAATCTACGGACATTCGACGAAAAAGGTGGTACTATTTTATCAATTACTTTCGCATTGTTTTTGTAGAACATCTTAATTAACACTATGCGTTGCATTGTACAATAATTAACAAATCTACCAGGAATAAAATTTAGTACTCCAGACGCGCGTTTCGTCTACATAAGACTCATCAGTGACGCACATACAAATGCTAAATCTATGACATTTAATTACTGTTTTCTTAAAACGGGCATTTTTGTACCAACTAAGGTTCAATCTACATATATTTAAAGACTACTACATTGTTCAAGGGAATCTTCTAGTCCCTTTAGATTATATATCCTATAAAAAAAAAATAGAAACAGTAGTATCTACATCAAGCAAAAACTCTTATAAAAACGGCCAAATATCCAATCTATTAATGGACTAAAAGGATATTATATTTTGGATCCTGATCTTTTTGAGCTATTATCTTACATGTAAAGGTGGATCTGAAAATTCTGTTGACTCGGATATATGTGGTCAGTTCGGATCTTCTCCAAGTAGTTAAGCTATCACTTACCGTGTCAAATACTTGCGATTTTATTGACATTACCTTGAACTGTTTCATTTCTTTGATTTCCTTTAAAAGAAAGATTAAAATGTGTCCCGGCATGATCAACAGTAGAGTCGTAAATATCTTGGGAAGATAGGAACACATCAGTAATTGTAGATGAACACCAAAAGTAACGAAAGTACTGCATATAAGAATTAACATACGGTCTTTAATGTCAAACAAAAATCAACGCTCTGTGTATCAATATTGGTTAGATTCTTGACTCGACATAATACATATACATGAGGTATGGTTAAACAAGTTTTCTGAGTACACCACTACTCCTGTTATCATGATCAGTAAGAATAAGGCATCAACTTAAAATTTCATCAAATATCTCATTTACCAACTTTACCAATTGATTTTTATACGAGACGCAGAGCAATAATCCATAGTTAAAATTTCCAAAACCCAAATAAATAAATAACGATAAACAAAATTTAATATCAAGTTAATGTTTATGTATCCCTTTAATATGAGTTATGTTATTTAGTGCAAAACAGCAAATGTGTGTGTAAAACAAATAAAATTGAGTAACGGGTTGGTTGAAAATTATCGTAATAACGATTCAGTTATCTTCTGCACAGTAATCTGTCGGTCACGATTCAAGCATAAAAACCAAAGGTATGAAATCATTAACGATATAATTTCATACGGTTGAACGCAGTGAATTAGAGTGAAATTATTTTCTCTTGTCTGTTCATGATGTATATAGGTGTCGTACCTATCGTGTGGTCAGTTTCCCGCCGAAACGGGGGTTTCGGTCATTCAGCACGACAGCAAAAGCGGTCGGTCCTCTTTCTAAATACTTTGTAAATTTTAATTTATTCTAAAAGTCCCCCCTTTTTTCAATTAATTATATATAGGATTGATAGGACTGGAGGGTTGGTTTTTTTTCTTTTTGGTATCATATTGTGTGAAGTATATAGTTGTGTATAATGTGTTTATGAATGTTCATGTGTAACATATTTAATAAACATAGCAGCGGCGTTGTGGTGTAGCTTTGCACTTTAATTATGAGTTTTGTATTCTTTATACTTTCACAGTAAAGGTTTTACAAGGCATACATTATAACGTACATGAGACTAGTATTATTTAGTGAAGTTTAATACAGAATGAAGGTTGTTACAAGAGAATTATTAAATTGATAAAATTTAAACTTGACACATCTATACGCATTTGCTGTATTAAATCATGTCTTTTACATTTAGTAAAACAGGGTTGGGATCTCTCTAACATGTTTAACCCCGCCACATTATTTATGTATGTGCCTGTCCCAAGTCAGGAGCCTGTAATTCAGTGGTTGTCGTTTGTTTATGTGTTACATATTTGTTTTTCGTTCATTATTTTACATAAATATGGCCGTTAGTTTTCTCGCTTGAATTGTTTTACATTTTCTTATCGGGGCCTTTTATAGCTGAATATATTCGGTATGGGCTTTGCTCATTGTTGAAGGCCGTACGGTGACCTTTAATTGTTAATGTTTGTGTCATTTTGGTCTTTTGTGGATAGTTGTCTCATCGGCAATCATACCACATCTTCCTTCATTATACACATATGGAAACATGACCATCGTTTTAAACTCATAATTTTGGTTGATTAGAAATGTTAAAGGAGTAAATTTAGCTTATCAGACAACAAATCAAATAAACAAAACTACACAAATTGAAAACAGTAAATAAATGTGGTACTAGTAGTAACTGGACTGTCCGGAAGTACAATGTATTTGTTTACGTTTATATTTTGAATTGATGGGCTCGATGTGACGTTCTCATTTGAAGACTGATGTTCCCATATTTTGACTATTTTATTGATTGTGACTGTTTATTTAACGCATCATGTAAATGTAACGGAATTTGATGAGACTGTTATTAAAGTGAGAGGGTTAGCGCTATAGAACCAGGTTTAATCCACCATTTTCTACATTTGAAAATGCCTGTACCAAGTCAGGAATATGACTTTTCTTGTCCATTCGTTTTTGATGCGTTTTGTTTTTTTGATTTTGCCATGTGATTATGGACTTTCCAAATTGATTTTCCTCTGAGTTCAGTATTTTTGTGATTTTACTTTTGACGAAATTATCGAAGAATAACTAGAAAAGCATGCCAAAAAAAATCGAATTAAAGCATTTATGAAATCAGTTTAAGGTAAAATCAGTTAATAATTATTGTGGTTTGTATGGTAAATTATGAAAAGCTGTATGTGTGAATGTTAACGACCAACTCAGGGTCTTTAACGCCCTTTTATTCATTTTGTAACTACCAAAAAAACAATGTTTCAACTCCTGCCAGCAACGATGAACATAGATGGATTTAATTAAAAAACAATAAGTTCCCTTTATTCTTATACCTCACAATCCTTTTAGTTCTTGTACACTCGTGGCTTTCAAATATTCAGCCTGGAGCGTTCCCGATGAGGTTAAACCTAGAAACCCGCATTTCGGATGCATGTAATCTATGGATTGTCGTTTTCTTTTTTTCAATTTTTCAAATTACAAATTTTAGGAAGCTCTGATTTTTAGACTTTGAGACACCATTTCATTTGAAAGACGGACATACGTACACAGCGAAGTTGAATATTATTCACCCCAATGCAGAGCCAACAATTTTTTTCTATATATACTTCTATTTTTAAACTGTAAATGACTGGTGTGGTCCGGATTAAATGTTATTTTCAGTTAGTAAATGTAAACATACTTATCTTCGATCATATTCATGTTATTGAGTAAATGTCGGAATTGTATAGTTCCGTAATTTAATTAGATTTATAGTCTTACCTAAGCATGCTACCCCGGCATCCTCTGCATGATCACAGTTAGTGTTGTACCATCCTGCTGATCCACAATTGTCAACATTTGTCTCGTGCCCAGTGCAATGTAAATGACTCAAGATAATGTAACCATTTCCCTGTCCGAAATGAGACTTTTGAAATGCCTGCAACGCACTAAAATAAATCATATTTAAGTGTTGTATTAGCAGTTAAACGAGATATAATTTCTAATCCTCATCTCGTCAAAATATAATGGTCCCGAGCTACTTGAATGAGAGAATATATCTACAGTAACTTAAAAATAAATCCTTTTGTTATTGTATTTTGTTAATTTGAATGTTAAGAAAAAGAGAACTGCAAATGCAAAAAAAATGTTTATAACAGTAAATTATATTTATATCATAAAGGACGATCTCAATTTAAACTATTTTTAAGCAGTTCAAACTGATGTCATAATCAAATGAATCCAAATCTCAACTGACGTCATACGTTTTTCCTCTTTTAACATAGTGTAAAGGAAAAGTAGAAAAGACAGTTCCTTTCAGGTCGCATTTAATAAATATAGACAATACTATTTCCCATGGGAACTCCTTGTGCGGTTAAAACTGTGACACTAATACTATGACGTTTCGTGAATTGTTTTATTCTAGAATGCATTAGTTTATTCAAAGGTCAAAACATAGGGCTGTGCGGCATATTTTCAACATTTATATGCCCTGAATTTGTTAGAGTTTTAACTTTTACTTGAATTGTGTTCTAACCGTACATTTGTACTTTCTTTGCCTACTTCAGAATACATTTTCCCTCGCAATAGAATGCTTTTATTCAGGTAACTGTACCAAATTATATTTCTATGAGATGAATCAAAGAGATCATATCTGGGAACCAGTATTTCAACAAATCAAATTACTAATAAATATCATACCCCCCCTCCCCCCAAACAAAGAGGCGTGATTTGAGAATCAGCTGTATTTGGAAAGGGCAACCTAGAAGTAGAAGAACATTGTAAATTATTTGATTACGTTAATGATATGTTAGCATTAAGATAAAAAAAAACGAACTAGTAGTCCAATACATTGTACTTGAAAGTTACTATTGTGTTTTGCAAGATCAAAGTCCAAGTGTTTTATGTATTTTTCGAAGTGGGAGTTTGAAAGACTTTTAGGTATTTTTCGCCTCTCATTGTGAGAGATTTTTTCCCATGGGAACTCCTTGTGCGGTTAAAACTGTGACACTAATACTATGACGTTTCGTGAATTGTTTTATTCTCGAATTCATTAGTTTATTCAAAAGGTCAAAACATAGGGCTGTGCGGCATATTTTCAACATTTATATGCCCTGAATTTGTTAGAGTTTTAACTTTTACTTGAATTGTGTTCTAACCGTACATTTGTACTTTCTTTGCCTACTTCAGAATACATTTTCCCTCGCAATAGAATGCTTTTATTCAGGTAACTGTACCAAATTATATTTCTATGAGATGAATCAAAGAGATCATATCTGGGAACCAGTATTTCAACAAATCAAATTACTAATAAATATCATACCCCCCCCCCCTTCCCCCCAAACAAAGAGGCGTGATTTGAGAATCAGCTGTATTTGGAAAGGGCAACCTAGAAGTAGAAGAACATTGTAAATTATTTGATTACGTTAATGATATGTTAGCATTAAGATAAAAAACGAACTAGTAGTCCAATACATTGTACTTGAAAGTTACTATTGTGTTTTGCAAGATCAAAGTCCAAGTGTTTTATGTATTTTTCGAAGTGGGAGTTTGAAAGACTTTTAGGTATTTTTCGCCTCTCATTGTGAGAGTTTTTTTTCTGAATTTGATCACGACGGTTTTTTTCGGTTTTGTTTGTTTGCACGTTCATGTCTTAGGTACCGATTAACGTTTTTTGGCTTCATCTGACTCATTTCCCTAGTGTCGCAACTCAAACAAATAGATTTCATTTTTTTAAGGAGTTCATCAAAACACTCTGTATTTGACCATCTTTTCTTGTAATTTATGTTCTGATCTATAACAAGAGCTTCAGAGACACCAAACTTAAAATTAGAAAAAAATATATTCGAATGAATTGAGTTTATACTACTGCTGACATTATGGGCTACAAAACCGAGGTATTCATTGGCTCAGTAGTTAGTTCTCTGGAGCCAAAAATTCTTCCTTAATTAGTACTAACCGTACTAACCGTTAGTAGAAAGTAAAATCACAAAAATGCTGAACTCAATACGGAAAGTCCATAATCACATGGCAAAATCAAATAACAAAACGCATCAAAAACGTATAGACAAGAAATGTCATATTCCTGACTTAGTACAGGCATTTTCAAATGTAGAAAATGGTGGATTAAACCTCGTTCTATAGCGCTAACCCTCTCTCTTTAATAACCATCTCATCAAATTCCGTTATATTTACATGATGCGTTAAATAAACAGTCACAATTAATAAAGTAGTCAAAATATGGGAACATCAGTCATCATCGCATAACAATTTTAAAAGGGACAATTTAACAAAACACAAAAACATCTATCTACGAACACATGGATTGACTTGAGTGTCTGACGTCATAAAATTTGTATACGTCACATAAATTTGTCGTTCAATGTGCATACAAACAGTTTTAAAATTTACATAGGCAATGTAAGCATACAGAGTTAAAAAATCAAAAGTATGTAAGAACAAATTACAGAAATAGACCGAGATTTAAACTAGTCCAAAAGTTATAGGTAGAATTTATGAGAATCCAAAAATAGATAATTCCACTACGCGATTGAATGATTTTGTCGTTTGTGGTTCAACGTATATAGTAATTCATAATAGAAATATATCATAATGACATATAATAGACCAAAATAATACTGACGGTATATTTTAAAGTACAGAGTCACGTAATAAGAACAAAAGAAATACAAAAAGTCGCATATACAAAACAAACCACAAAAAAATGAAAGCCAATGCACACACATTGACGAGATGTATAAGTACCGAGCCACGTCAAACGGATATCACAAATAACCATTCAACAGTAAAAGTAATATTTATAATAGAACAAAGACAAATGAAAGCTCTTGAATATCGAAAAGTTGAGAAATATATATCCCATATGCAGGTGAAGTTGGTATGTTGCTACTAAGGTGGGGGAAATTTATAATTTCAAAATTAAAATCGTCTCGTTTGTCATAGATTCTGGTACTGAAATGACTGTGTAAATCAAATTCGAGATATAAATCTAAAAATGAGGCGGAGGAAGCGGTGTCTTTTGTTTCTTTAATCTCTAGTTCTGGGGAACCCAATCAGAAAAGCTCGGAATTTTTATGGAAAGAACATCATCAAATTATATCTGAAAGTGAAATTAAATAATCTGGCTTCTTTGATCCTCTTGTTTTTGACAAGTGTCTGGAGGAACTCCGATTCAATTGAAAAAAAGGAGAGGTCGACAAGAAGAGGCGCACAGTTTGTTCCCATAGGAATGCCGACACTTTGTTGGAAAAGTCTCCAAACTCAACAAATATGGTGTCGATAAGGAACTCCAGCATACTGACCACTTGTTCTTCTCTGTAGCATACTTTACCTTTTTATTTGTCACTATTAACGAAATATGCCTTATGAAATCCCAAAGTAATAAATTTATAGCGTATGCTACCATTTTTATGTTGAAAGGCATTGTGGATAATTTCTTTTAGGCGATTTTTCCATTTTACATGGGGAACGGTTGTATACAGGGTTGAAAAATCAAAAGTAGAAGTACGACAAGCTTAACAAATATTAATACAAAAAGCTTTACTTTCAAGTACAGCCCTGATATAGTGTAAACTTCCCAATAAACGTGTATGGTGAAATAGTATTAAATTTAATATAAGTTCAAACTCTAACACGTTCAGGGCATATACATGTTCAAAATGTGCCGCACAGCCCAATGTTTTGACCTTTAAATAAAATAGTAGTGCATATCAATTTGTCATACTAGGATATAATTTTTCACGAAACTTTATAGTTAAGTGTCACAGTTTTAGCCGCAAAGGGAAATTACATTGTCTATTTTTTGGTTTTTTTTACAGAAATGCAACCTTCTGCAGATCTATTAAATGTAAAATGAAGAAGAATTTATATTTGTAAGCATTGAGTCAATACCGCTGCTGATAGGCTGTTAGTCATAGGTATTCATTTGTTCAGTAGTCAGTACTAAGGAACTGGAATTTATTTCTTAATTTGTTGATTTAACACTTATTCATAATTCGTAAAATAAGTATTCTACTCAATCTTGCAAAGTTAAACTCTGTTGATTAAGCAGTACATTTTAATTTTATCAAGTTATAAGCTCATCACAAATTTATGTTTTAGCTGTTTTAGTGCATGTAATTGATGAGTGCTATATAGAAAAGTGCTACTAAAATATCATAACCATAAGATAGTGTTATTTTATTTTCCTAGATTCAAAAAACAAAAGAAAACATGTTTGGTTTTTGTTTGCAATATAATGCTAGTCATATATGTATATTATCACAGACTTTTCTTTACATAAGAACATTCTTAGACAGTTTGCAAACCTGTAAAATGCCCTAATCAATAATCAGATGGACTGCAAATATGACAGACAGAAACCAATGATAGTTACTGAATTACTAACTCCTGGAATGTGATAGATACATTAGGAATTTGATAAGGCTATACATATTTCTCCGTGTG
The DNA here is from genome assembly GCF_036588685.1 of Mytilus trossulus. Classification (NCBI taxonomy): domain Eukaryota; kingdom Metazoa; phylum Mollusca; class Bivalvia; order Mytilida; family Mytilidae; genus Mytilus; species Mytilus trossulus. The sequence goes on along the minus strand of NC_086378.1, from coordinate 12,999,333 downwards.
CAGACCTCTCCGAATTCGTGACAACCAAAAAAAAATGTGTGTTCTTAGGCATAAAAAAAAAGTATTGACAGAATGGAGATCCATATATGATAATAATTGTATCACAAAACATTTTTATCCGTGATTTATTTTTTAAGTTAATGTCAGATTTTGCATTCATTCGAATTCGTGAAACAGAAGCCCTGGGTTACGACATAGGGAACTCTTTTACCTGTCACTACTTTTCTTCTTTTTATACTGACTGTCGATAGTTAACCAAAACGATAAAAAAATACGTTGCCATGATAGAATTTCAAAAAGGATTACTGCGGATTTAAATGCTCCAGACTTAGAAGATGCACCCACATAATTTGGCAGGAAAAACATGTGTGCGAGTGTACAATCTTTGTACGAAGGTAGTCTAGTTTTAATAGTATAATTTCTAGAAAAATATATATTACCTAGGATATCCTGCCATACGGCATATAACATTACCGTCATGTATATCAAAGTCGTCGTCACACACAGTGCCCCACACACCATTTATGTTTAATTCTATGGTTCCTTCATATGGGCCACTGCCTCCTATAAGTCTTACATCTAAATGTAGTAAAGAACACATATAATCGATGCTGTTAAAACAACAACACAAATATATGTTTAGATCAACAAGATGAAAAAGTATGTTATCTTTGTTTTAAAAACTTGTTACTTTATTACGCATTACTTGTTGTACAGAAGCTACAAATATGGTGGTGGAGTGGGTTTCTAAGCCTTTCTTGTGTTAACTATGGTTATAATCATAATACATGTATTTAAAGTTTCCAGAACTGGTCTTAATCTTGATTTACCAGTTTGTTACAGTACTTTCATAGATAATGTATCTACAGTTTACTGGAAACGTCAGCATTAAATGAACAAAAGTCCCAATTAAAGGACGGGAAAATAACCAATCTGTCTAACGATTAAACGGTCACATACTTTTAGATTTTAATCTGTTTTTTGCTTGTCGCATTTAATAATGATGTAGTAAAACAATCAAATGCAGTTTATTCGGTAAGCATACTTTTTTGTTTCATAAACATGACTTTTATCATTTTAAAAAACCAGACTATGGGTCTCCATAACATTGAGACCTGCTATGTTGTACATATTACCTTGTACTGTTTTCTCCCTTTTATTTCCTACAAAATGAAGTTTAAAAAAGGCCGTGAGGTGATAAATGCTAAGTAGATTTCATTGGCAATAGAGAAGGCGGAGAAAGGAGAAAAGGACAAGGAAGAGGAGGAGGAGGAGGAGGAGGAACGATACGTATACAGAACAAACAATATTCCTGTTATTCATCGTAAATCAGGAATTTCTACAGGGGTAAATATGTTTGATCAAATCATTTATAGTCGTTAACATGATTGAAATTTGACATCAAGACATCGTATGTTTTATCTAAATGTTTCAGGTAATACTGTCAACATCTGATGTTGTATTTGTTATTCTCATCGGATTTTGTCTAATGCTTAGTCCGTTTCTGTGTGCGCTACAATTAAATGTTGTGTCGTTGTTCTCCTCTTATATTTAATGTGTTTCCCTCAGTATTAGTTTGTTACTCCGATTTGTTTGTTTTTTTCATAGATTCACGAGTGTTGAATAGTGGTATACTACTGTTGTCTTTATTTAACGAACGAAAATTTTAAATTTATTGGATTGAATGGGAGAAAATTTTTTTCATTTCATTTTATAATTTTGTTATTTTCAACATCATTTTTGCAACAATTACTGTAACAAGTAAAATTCAGATATTAGACTTGTAATGACATATTGCTTTCTAGAAGAGTCATTATTCATTTTCAAGTTTAATGATGATCACATTCTTGTCAAGAATGTGCCATTTTTTTAAGTTATGAACAGTATATTGTTCTCACAGTTATGCATGGATGTGATCATGATGATGCGTGATTTTTTTTTACAACAGTTTAGTCAACGGTCAATATTTGGGGACACAAACGCAAGATCTTATTATGCTTTAGGACCACGAATGAATTTATTCGGACTAACAATACAATAAAAGAAAGTCATGTCAATCAAATTCTCCAGATCCTGCCCCTTTTCGAATATTTCAGAAACAAATAAAGCCGTAAATTATATACAGTGATTACATACAATAGCATCTATTAATTAGATCATACTAATCACTTCATGGAGAAATTACGATGAACTACACAGAAAGTTATCGGTCGTGTTTTTACATAATACAAATATAGTGTCTTATTGCCAATGGAAGGTGTGGAGATACATGCTATTGATTTTATGAACAAAATCTCGCAGTTGATGTGAAACGTACTAATCTGGACATATAACACAGCACAATTTACATGAAATATGTATATAGATATAGGAAGATGTGGTGTGAGAGCCAATGAGACAACTCTCTATCCAAATAACAATTTAAAAGTAAACCATTATAGGTTAAAGTATGGCCTTCAACACGGAGCCTTGGCTCACACCGAACAACAAGCTATAAAGGGCCCCAAAATTACTAGTGTAAAAACATTCAAACGGGAAAACCAACGGTCTAATCTATATAAACAAAACGAGAAACGAGAAACACGTATATATTACATAAACAAACGACAACTACTGTACATCAGATTCCTGACTTAGGACAGGTGCAAACATTTGCAGCGGGATTAAACGTTTTAATGGATCCAAACCTTCTCCCTTTTTCTGAAACAATAGCATAACATCACAACATAGAAAAACACACGATAAAATATCTATTGGCAGACTTTACTCAATCAAAAAATGTTTGGTCTGATCTCGCTTAAATAGTTAAAAAGTGGCAGTACATATAAGAAAGAAATAGTCTTTATACTAGTAGTATATTTCAAAGGATGCATTGCTTAACTTCCACAAAAACGATACCATATCTACTGGACATCCCGTTTTTGAAAACAGCCAAAGAGGATAAAGAAGTATGAATAAACAACCGAACTGTGAGCCAATTCAATAACTCGGTCAACCAAAATTCAAACAGAATGTTCACACCAATATAAGGTAAGAAGTTGAAGAGAATTGCTGATCCACAATCAGAAGCAAATACAATAGATCAAATAGGCATCATACGGTGAAATATGCAGACATGAAAACAAATACAAATACCAAAAATGTCATTCGTGATAACGCTACAAGATATAACAATGATAAGTTAATTATCAACGAATTTGACCTGTACTACCCGGAAAACATGTTAAAATGAAGACCGCTAACAAATTTAAAGACGCCTATATATGAAGGAAGATGAAATGGAAATTCAAGAAACGGACAGACATGTGGCCGAAAATATGGCCAAAAGGACATTTAGATAAACAGAGTTATAATCGTAGTATGATTAAATACTATACATAAAGAAAAGAATCAATATGTTTTCTTTACTAATTATTTTGGTATTTGTTTTTTGCTAATGTTTTTTTCTTGGAGGAGGGGAACATTTTTCTTTCATCAACTTGTTTTGTTAACACTGTAATCAAATATTTATCATATTTATATTCATACCTAAGCAGGCTACTCCGGCATCTTCCATGTGATCGCATGTACTTCTGAACCATCCTGCTGATCCACAGTCATCAATAGTTGTCTCATGACCAGTGCAATTTAAATTACTCAACATAATAGAACCATTTCCCTGTCTAAAATGAGCCCTTTCAAATGCCTGCAACGCCCTGAAATTAAGCAGAATAGATCAAATGAATAAACGTTGGTTTTTGAAAACGGAAGGCAAATGGTTTGTGAATCACTGCTAATTCATTGTATCTTTTACTGAAAACATACTCGCCAAAACGATGACCAATATCAAACGGGAATTTCAACGATCTAATCTATAAAACACGTTGAAATCTATCTCACCTTTTTTACTAAGCATGTATATTATGTTGGTAGTCCTACATAGAAAGCTTTATTTCACCTATTCGATCAACATAAACTGATACCAAAAAAAAAAAGGTCAAGGTCATAAAAACCAAACGACAAATACATGTGCACCATACATTCATTAAATACACTAACCATAGTTGACCTTCTATAAATATGAATTAAAGTTTTATAAGCTCTTAGTCTGTATTGGTGAATTTTTTTATTGTTTTAATTTTGGGGGGATTGATTGATGTTTTCAGTTCATAAACCCAATAACCTGAAAGTATCAATTATGTTATTTTCAGCTGTCCAATATTTGTAAGAAATAGGAGGGTTATTCTACAAAATTTTATCACGATAGATTATAGCTAATGCATACTAGTAGTTTAATGTTTTTATTGTCGTAGAACACACCGAGGGAGTGTCAGAACTGATCAAATGAAAGACCATCTGTAGGTTCACCCATAGATTGACATCTAAAAAGATATCTAATAAATACGACTTTTGGCAGATGTACAGATGTTTATCAAGGAAAATAGTGAGCTGACACTTATTTTTTATGCCTTGGCACATATATCATTGAAACATGGTATCGTCCGGGTTAATTCTGAGAAAGAATGACCTATGGTTCTGAAAGAAAATTATTCCATATAGGTATATAATGAAATATAAGATGATGATTTTTTACAAGTGAATTATACTCCAATCACTGAACTAAAGAACGGGTTCACCAATAGATTGACATCTAGAAAATGTTTTGATGTATACGACTTTCAGCAGATATGCTTACTGTTAGATTAACTTGTTCTAAATCTCTTTACTATTCTAAGTGTCGTCACTATATGTACTAGTTCAACAAAACACATTTTGAATTCTTTATAAACATTTATACCTCGGATATCCTGCCATTCTGCATAAAACGTGTGCGTCATTGATATCAAAGTCATCATCACAAATTGTTCCCCACTCTCCATTTACTTTAATCTCTATTGTACCTTCGTACTGTCCTGTACCTCCAATCAATCTGACACCTGCATAAAGGTAGTAATCTTGATTAGATTGTAAACAAGGAAAAATATAGAATAACGAAATTTGTTTTACTACACCTGATTTCAATCTTTAAAAATGAAATGCCTTTATTTTATTTTTATTTGCAATTTGTCTGTTTAAATTGAGAAATTAATATGAAATAAATTGAAATAATTATTAAAATTGTATCGAACAAAAAATATCTAGCCATCTTGTCACAACGTTATAAAAGCAGTAAAACGATAAATCACAAGTTTCAATTTAGGTTTTGACCGTATGTACTTCAAGTAAGCATAATTAAACCATGGAAAATAAATATGTTGTAATTGTAGTACATATTTTTGTTTTCATTTTAAATAAAATGTTTTATGAAGTTTACCGCTAGATAACACGATGTATTGATCGTATAAAATAAAGTATAGCCCTTGTCTAGAATACGTATCTAGTGGCATAGCTGTGTTCTAATTAGGTCTTTCCAATTTCCAGTGGAAAGACCTATTGGTTTTGTTTTGATTAATTTTTTTATCATTTATTTTTTTTCAAAAGATGCCTCTTATTTTTTTTTTGTAAATAATATTATACAGTCTATACGCTTTTGAAACTGACCCTGTTTAACTGAACACTTTTCTGTGTAAGAGTTTTCTCCCCGAACACTGTTTTTCTTGTGATAAGTCTCCTTCGCAACCGTAAAAGAAAGTGACAAATTTGTTTATCCAAAATGCTCATTATACACTTAGGATGTTACATTTCATTTTGAACAAAGTAATTCGGAGACTCCGTATGTGAGTTATTCCACCTTACGCATTTGATATACGTGATTTGATTTGAGGTTATTGTTCACCAAAAAAAATTTGGTCTAGATAAAAGGTCAAGGTCATATTCTGATTTTAAATTTTGGCTTATTTTTACTTCTTTTAAATAATCGTTTATGATATCGGCAACATATTTTCACTAAATTGTTAGTTGCGACATGTCGTTACACATACATTTTGGTTGAAAAGGTACGCTAACAGTAAATTGCAGTTTTCTACCCTCTTACATTCAAAATTACGCGTATGGCGCTACATTTGTACCTCATTCAGCAAATATAATATAGTCCTAGTTTCTTTTGATTTGAAGTCCTTGGTTGATGACCTTCAAATTAAGATTAAGGTTGTAGGAAAATTTAACGTTCTAGACTTTGATCTTTGATTTGATTCTTTATGTATGCATGATAAAGCCATGGGACTTTTTGCATTAGGTTGCTAGTCATATGACACCAACTGAAAGTAACCTTGTTTTTACTGGAAGTAGCTATTTTTGTACTTTTCGTATAAGAATATATGGAACCATATATCTTCGGAATAAGTGTCAAGTAAATTATCAAATAAAACTGGAAGTGATATTTCTCAAACCGGAACTAACGAATTATCTCCGTTATTCATAAAAAAATGTCTCGAAACCATTTCCTTGTAAATCCAGCGTACAATAAGCTATCATGTGACGCTGAAAAAAGCAAAATACAAGACATAACGTTAAAAAGTCAGAAGAAAACACCCCAAATCATGATTTGTGGCTTGCTCGGTCTAATAATATTTATGGTAGAGTCCTATTTTAAGACAGTTTTATCACAAAATGTGTTTTGGGGAATCAATCCACTTAGAAAATTTCACTTTCCAAAATAGCATTAAGATATGAACAAATGGCAGTACACACAAGGTCAAATGTATGTCTATCCATGATTAATGTTATACCAACAAATATTTTACCTTTTGTTTTAATTTTCACTTTTCAAAAAATTTGGAGAATTTATCGTTCAAATTGTTTCAAATACAGAAATAATTGGCATTGGTAAAGTTTTATCTTGTACAGTACTTACATGTATTATTTGTGCATGACAAATATAATATAAAATATCATTGCATATTAGAAAATTCCAATCACTGGAAGTTATCAAGTTAAAGTTTTGCTCCTTTCCTCCCCCCTCCCCGTGTTCATGCATGCTTGCATCAGCATGTGACTACAAGTTTCCAAAACATTTAAAAAAATCGTCATTATGAACATTTCAAAATTTAGCGGTGCTTATAAACTACCATAATATATTTGTTTTGACTCAGAAAGTCTTTATTGCTTTTTTGTAAATTATTCTCCTACAACTATAAAATTTAAAAAAAAATCAACTGGTATTGGTACTTATAATATAGCTTTTTTATCCAGCTTTCATGAATCTTTGTTGAATTCGTAATATATTATGACGTAAATAATTATCAAAGATACCAGGCTTATAACATAATAAGCCAGACGCGCGTAAGAAAGCTCTGTTTCGAATTTTATGTTGCCAAGTTATTGGATTTGTTTAGTTGTTTTTTTTTATAAATATTTGATAAATGTGAAAAAGCAGTCTTTAATTTGTAAGAACTTTTTGCTTTTAAGCTTTAACTGTAGATTATAAACGGCATTTTAGATCATAACGTGTTAAATCGAAATCTAAAATACTGATTTCTTAAGTAAAATATCTAATAAATTGCATATATCCTTAGGAGAAATACCTTTGACTGGATCTGTTCCTTCTCCTGTAAAAGGTAAATCTATGCATACAATATGTTTATTAAAGAATAAATGTCAACTGTAATCATTTGTATGAATGTGAAATTGTTTTGTGCATAAATCAGGCCGTTTGTATTCTCGTTTTAATGTTTATTTTTTTTTCAATATTTGGCCTTTCGGCAATTTTCATAGCTTAAAACAAATGTGTATGGGGTTTTGCCTATTATTCAAGGCCGTATTGTGACCTAAGAAAGTTGTTCACTTCAAATGTTGTTGGTTCCTTGTGGGAAGTTGTTTCATTGGCAACCATACCATTTCTTGGTACTATAAAAAGTAACATACATGCAGAATTTGAGCAAAATCAATCAAAGTTGTAAAAGTTTTTATACTATTGAATATCACAATCTCAGACTTATTCATTTTTTTTATTTCGCTTTCAGACAAAAAGAAACTCAATAAAAAAAGTCAATATGTAATTAAATCAGTGTTACATTGTACTTACTGAGGCAATGAATTATAACATCATCATTACAAGTACCTGTGGGAAACCATGTATTTGAAAAACAGATTCTTATATCAGGTTCATCTCCGTTGCAGTTTATGCCATTAAGATATAGTTGTCCTAAACCATCGAAATTACGACGCCTTCCAACAAAACCTAATGTTCTGAAAGAAACCATTGTTCATTAACAAGGTTAGTATCTTAACTAAATGGTTTAATTGAATATTCAAAAAAGCGCTGCGAATTTTTTTGACGGACATAATTTATTTTATGCTTGAATTTATAATTTAATAACATTTCTTGTGGTATAAATAAAGAGTAATTTAATGTTATTATTTGTGTTATTTTACACACAAAAAATGTAATAAAATGAATGCGCTCCTATTAGAACTGAAGCAAACCTTAGTTCATTGCAAACTCTCGTATCTATATTTACACGGAAAATACACTTTTTGGACCGGATTTCAAATATTTTGGCCACGAGCATCACTAGAGAGACATGTATTGTCAAAATGCGCATCTGGTGCAAGAAAATTGATACCGTTAATGTTATTACGCCTTCATCCTATTTCAATTGTATTACAGATTGTGAAGATTTTCAACATTTACAATGTATTATAGAGTTTTTCTATGTTGTGATGTTATGCTATTGTTTCAGAAAAAGGGAGAAGGTTTGGATCCATTAAAACGTTTAATCCCGCTGCAATTGTTTGCACCTGTCCTAAGTCAGGAATCTGATGAACAGTAGTTGTCGTTTGTTTATGTAATACATACGTGTTTCTCGTTTCTCGTTTTGTTTATATAGATTAGACCGTTGGTTTTCCCGTTTGAATGGTTTTACACTAGCAATTTTGGGGCCCTTTATAGCTTGTTGTTCGGTGTAAGCCAATGCTCCGTGTTGAAGGCCGTACTTTAACCTATAATGGTTTACTTTTTAAAATTGTTACTTGGATGGAGAGTTGTCTCATTGGCACTCACACCACATCTTCCTTTATCTAGTTGTTTTAATTCTATAATACAATGAAGATAGTCCATTCAATCAATTTTTTTTAATTCATTATTTTTTGATGTGGTGGACGCCTTTCTTAGTAAAAAATTCGGGTTTATATTTAATTCTTTTGATTGTCTATTCTTTTCAATTACAGTGCAATTAAAAGGATTATGAGTCTTTGTACTAGGTCTTCGTTCGTTTCTAAAAAAGGAACCATTGATTTCACGTGTATCAATATACTATACAAGGTTATAGTAAAGAACAGTAAGTAATCATTAATTTGAAAACTAATATTTAAATTTTATTAACATAGAAATCTGTGTTGGTCACTTATTGAGAATATCATACAGTTACTGTCTTTTGATAAGGTAAACATGTGATTGGATTGACTTTTAAAAAACGGATTTTTATTTTTTCAAAAGTAAATTAAACCACATATTTACCGAAACATAAGACACTAATTGTTTATTTGTTATTCCGGGATCGCATTTGAGCAAAACGAGCTGTAAATGAAATAATTACTGTCTTTGGTTTCCATGAATATGTGGTTAAATTGACTTTTAAAAAAAACGAGGTGATATTCATTTCGGTCATTGGCCTAGTAATTTCAGATGCAGAGATTTTTTTCAAAGTTAACGATGGCCGACGGACGTCGACAGACGACGGACGCCAAGTGATTGGAAAAGTTTACATAGCAATGTTGGGCGTGGTGAACTAAAATTTTGACACTCACTCGACAATAGCAATATCTCCGACGAACACTGTACCTACTGTGAGCTTAGTTGACGTTGCTTTGTAACAATGTAATGTACTAAGTGATGTTTACCTTATGTCATCGTTTGTTCACACATAATTAGTGTATATAAATAACATCCAAACGCGATATTTTCAAAACTGTGAAGTTTTTGTGTATTACAACTTAAACTATGTCTATGTTGTGTACAAGTTGTAATGTTGATTTTTTGTACAAGTTATCAATGTTTTATGACCTGCTGAACAAAAATGGATGATTCAAGCACACAGCCTTTTGCTTCGCATTTTCTGTCATATTTTCACAACTTCATGATACAGTCTAATACTGAGCATTGATACAAAAACATAATAAGAACACACAAAGATTTTGTATGGATATGAATATGGAATGTGAAAAATAATAAAATTAGTATTAAACCATTAATGTATCCTCATTTGCAGTTTGAAAACAAGGAGGTTGAAGTTTTTTTTTTTAATTTAAAACATTACATATAACGATAAATGTATCTTTCAAATCATAATATTTTTTAGGTAACTTTCTAGTTGTATTTACTAGTGACTACTGGAGACAGAAAAAAGAAATACGTTATAAAAGATGTTCATGAATCATTAAAACAGTTAACATCTGTGTTTTATATAATTTGCTGTATTGTTAAGTCAAAATAATGTGGCATAACATCATGCCCTTTAAAATATTGTATTTTTTTTCAGACATTTTCCGTACCTCTGGTATCCTAACATGCGACAAACAACTTTAGCTTCATTCATTCCGAATCCTTTAAAACAAACTGTTGACCAACCAATAGAGATACGACCGCCGTACATTTCTAGTCTTCCTTCCCAAGCACCTGGACCTTTGAGTAGCTCAAACCCTACACATTTAAGATAAAGAATAAGATATGATCATGTTTGTGCCTTAATTACTACTATGTTGAGAAAAGTAGAAGAGTGACAAGTTATTATAAAATTAAGAAGATGAAGTATAATTGATAAATGTAAGCAGTTTTATAAAAACATACGGCCTTGAAGAATGACAAACCCGGTGCCGTGTAGACGTCTGTAAATCCCTCTTCCAAAATTTCGTAGATTCGATATTTAAAAAAAAGAACAGAATTGAATGGTAAACCTACATGTTCATGGCCACTGACGAGCTTCCTGCTTCTTTCTTTTGATTGTGCTGTTTTCAACTTACCCTTGGTACTATCGCTCTTTCAATAAGTATTCAGTTTAAACCTTCAAAAACACAAGGGGGCATTATGTGTAACTGTCTTTTTTGCCATCCTTCCGTTTGCCCTAATTAGTTTTTTTTTACCTATTTTAAGCAAAATTGACCGGAGGTGTTCGTGTCCACTGACACATTCTGCATTTAATGTAACCTGACTTTAAAACCAAATTTAGCTGTAATACATTGATCAATGTATGTTCATTGTTTTGCATTTCAAATAACAGTAATACCGAGTTAAACATCTACATTCGATCTGTTTTATGCCTTTTTTAACGCTTGGCTGATACCGAAACTGATATCGAAACTCAAACGAATCTAGTAAGAGAATATTTATGACCCATATAAAACAGTGTTGTCAAAAAACTTACTAGTATATATAGAAGTTGATTTTCCTGGTGTGAAGGTAAATAATACCAGTACCATCAAGATCCCTGGTCCCATTATGTGTCTACAGGTAAGAAAAATGAGACCATGAAATTTGAAGAACTCTTTCATACTGTAGTTATAGAAATGTGTATTTTTTTCCCGACTTTATTCGTGGCAACATTTTCTTCAAAGTCTTCACATTGTAATCAATAAATTACTAATTTCCAACTATTAAAAATGGTGCTGAACACGGCTTTTTATAAAACCTCAGATGACGTAAGGTTTGTTATATAGTTGTTTGACTACTTATACCTCTTGTTCACCGATGCCACATGAAGGAACAATAGCTGGTCGAAACTTTTTTCGATCTATACAATCTGTAATTAACTTTGAAAGAGATATAGAACTAGAGGCTCTAAAGAGCCTGTGTCGCTCACCTTGGTCTATGTTAATATTAAACATTGTACACAAATGAATTCATGACAAAATTATGTTTTGGTGATGGTGATGTGTTTGAAGATCTTACTTTACTAAACATTTTTGCTGCTTACAATTATCTCTATCTATAACAGTAGTTTCTGTGGAAAATGTTAGTGAAAATCTACAAATTTTGTGAAAATTGTTAAAAAATGACTATGAAGGGCAATAACTCCTCAGGGGGTCAATTGACTATTTTGGTCATGTTGACTCATTTTTAGTTCTTACTTTACTGTACATTATTGCTGTTTACAGTTTATCTCTATCTATAATAATATTCAAGATAATAACAAAAAAACAGCAAAATTTCCTCAAAATTACCAATTTAGGGGCAGCAACCTAACAACCGATGATCCAATTCATCTGAAAATTCCTGGGCAGATAGATCTTGACCTGATCAACAATTTCAACTCTGTCAGATTTGCTCTTAATGCTTTGTTTTTTGGGTTATAAGCCAAAAACTGCATTTTACTCCCATGTTCTATTTTTAGCCATGGCCGCCATCTTGGTTGGTTGGCCAAGTTACCGGACACAATTTTTATACTAGATACCCCAAAGATGATTGTGGCCAAGTTTCAATTAATTTGGCCCAGTAGTTTCAGAGGAGAAGATTTTTCTAAAAGATAACTAAGATTTACGTAAAATGGTTAAAAATTGACTATAAAGGGCAATAACTCCTACAGTGGTCAACTGACCATTTTGGTCATGTTGACTTATTTGTAGATCTTACTTTGCTGAACATTATTGCTGTTACAGTTTTTCTCTATCTATAATAATATTCAAGATAATAACCAAAAACAGCAAAATTTCCTTAAAATTACTGATTCAGGGGCAGCAACCTAACAACCGAATGTCAGATTCATCTGAAAATTTCAAGGCAGATAGATCTTAACCTGATAAACAATTTTACCCCATGTCAGATTTGCTCTAAATGCTTTGGTTTTTGAGTTATAAGCCAAAAACTGCATTTTACCCCTATGTTCTATTTTTAGCCATGGCGGCCATCTTGGTTGGTTGGCAAGGTCACCGGACACAATTTTCAAACTAGATACCTCAATGATGATTGTGGCCAAGTTTGGTTAAATTTGGCCCAGTAGTTTCAGAGGAGAAGATTTTTGTAAAAGTTAACGCCGGACGCTGGACGACGACGGCGGACGACGACGGACGACGACAGACGACGGACGCCAAGTGATGAGAAAAGCTCACTTGGCCCTTCGGGCCAGGTGAGCTAAAAAGGGAAAGAACGTTTTATTAATCAAAGTAATCTAATTCATGTCATAACGCACGGTGACACTGAGCGTACAAACTATGACAATCATGTAAGACATATTCTACAATTGTGCATCAGCGATGAGAAACGAAGCTATCGATAACGCCAAATAGAATACATTTACCTTAACTGCAAAAAACATCGCAATGAAAATGTTGCAAACAACTTTCTCTTACATCACTAAACGTTCGATCAGTTAAAAACAAATATCTATCTATAAGTGACAATTTAATTTCGAGCAATACCGATATATTAGTGCTAACAGAGACATGGCTCGGTTCCGTCATCGATAAATGTATTCTATCTGAACACTAACTAGACGGATACACTATTCAAAATGCTCCTAGATGCGTCCAAAGCGGTGGTGGTGTTGCCAGTATACATACATTGAAAAAAAAATCACCTTCACATTTCGAACTCCTTGAATGCAATATAAGTTCATCAAGAAAGAACTTCCATCTGTTTGTAATCTATCGTGCACCTCCGTCCTGTGCAAACAAGTTCGACACATCTAGCTTTTTCGAGGAATGGTTGGATTTTCCTGACTATACAATGGGAATATCTGATGATATGATCATACCGGGAGACTTAAATTTCCACCTAGATGATAAATTCGACTGTGACGCCCGGAAATTCACTGAAACATTATCTGATCGTGGTCTCGTGCAACATGTTGTTGGTGATACTTATGTCCGTGGACACACGATTGATGTCATTATAACTAGATGAGATAGCTTAATTGTAATAGGCATTCCATCTATTGAGGAATTACATCTTTGTCACGATAAGGCGTTCCATCACTCGACCATTTCGCGGTTCACTGTAATCTGAACGTTAACAAACCACCTAAAAAACGGAAGTCCATGAAATTCCGTAAGCTCGAAAAAAATGTTATTGACGATTTTAATACCGACGTCAATTGTTCGAATTTCATGCCAAATCAGACAGCAACGCTTGACGAGTTAGTTTCAACATATGACTCAGTGCTCAGCTCTATCATTGAGAAACATGCTCCAATGCAGTCCAAAACTATAACATTGCGCCTGAATACAGAATGGCACTCATCCGAGCTCCGTACCGCTAAGACAGAGTGCCGTAAAGCTGAGCGTAAAATGCGGTAGACATATCTTGAGGTTCATAAACAGTTGTATAAAGAGCAATGTATCAAAACACACAAGCTGCTTTTGAAGTGTAAGACTGACTACTATTCAGATAAATTTTGGAAATAGGGTGTGATCAAAAGAAACTGTTCAATTTAACAAACAAGTTAATGGGTAATACAAAGACCGCAGATTTGCCATCACGTGAGTGCGATAAAGACATATCGAACAGGTTCGGCGAATTCTTTCTCTATAAGATTGAAACCATCATGAGATGTCTATCGAGTGAAGATGATTCCTCTCTAAATGGAAATGACGCCTTCTGCGCAGATGTGAGGTTCAACGGGCAGTCACTTACTGTTCTAACATCTGCATCCGTGGATTAAGTTCGGAAGATAATTTCAAAGCCTCCGTTGAAATCGTGCGAACTCGATCTGTTGCCAACTCCGTTACTAAAATTATGTGTGGACAACTTAGCACCAATCATAACGAAAATAGTGAACACGTCATTACAAGAGTCGTATGTTCCAAAAACATTTAAGGAAGCAATTATACGACCGTTACTGAAGAAACCGGGATTAGATAAAAAACGTTTTGAAGAACTATCGTCCAGTTTTTAATCTTCCATTTATATCGAAGGTCCTTGAAAAGGTTGTAGAATGTCGATTAGAGAACCATCTTCCGTCGAACGATCGTTTGGATAGTGTTCAATCGGCTTAACGTGCTTACCATTCCTCCGAGACGGCATTGCTATGGGCACAACGTAGCTGTTGCACTTGATAAAAACTGTTGTGTAGTTTTATTTATGTTAGACATGTCGGCAGCGTTTGGTGTCCTCGACTATTCCATTTTACGACAGCGACATGAATATTCATTCGGAATATCTGAAGCCGCGCTAAATTGGTTGTGTAACATGTAACCGGGCGATCAATGGATCAACAATCACTATTGCAATATCCACATATAAATCCAAACACTATTTATATATATCCTTTGGAATCACTTAATGCACTCTACTTACCCTGATGTTATCACTTCAACGGTCCACATAAAACTGACAAAGTTTCTCTGTCTTGAGCTGGTTTATTTACTACCATAAGGAACGGTCCATCATACTTGAAGGGGTGTAAATCAAGACTATACCAATTTTAGGGGTGTTTTAAGTAATAGACGGTGCTATGAAGAAACTTGTATACATATAGGAACACAATTAATAGGGAAAGACAACTGGAGATTCACATCAAAATAAATAAACTATAACCGATTTTCGTTACACTTGTCATTTTATCTTACTGATAGATCTCAGCGTATCGCAATCGGCTCTGTTCAGTCGGAGGATATTCATCTGAAGCACGGTGTACTTCAAGGATCCGTTCTCGGATCGAAACTTTACTGCATTTTTTCAAAACCCATCGGTTGTATATGAAACGTCATACTATGTGTTACCACTTCTATGCAGATGATACTCAGGTGTATCTCGAAATTAAACCTCTTGACAATTGGAACCACATATCTGCTCGACTTGAAACCTGTATGGCGGACATAAGCTCTTGCATGTGTTTAAATAAGCTAAAGCTGAATGAAGACAAAACTTAGCTGATAATTTTCTCACCGAAACACCGAGTAAAAGAGCTCGCAGACTGTCACCTCACTTTTGGCAAACACATCGTAAGTAATTCAACATGCGTCAAGAACCTTGGTGTTTACTTTGACAAAACATTGGCGATGGACTAACAGATTAGTGCGACCTTAAAATCTTGTTTCTACCAGATCAGAAATATCGGTCGGATTCGTCCATAAATTACAGAGAATGCAGCCAAGACACTTGTTTGCTCTTTAGTGACGTCTCGCTTTGACTATGGAAATGTATTATGGTATGGACTTGCCGCTAATGCAATCCACCACCGCAATACTAATAACAAGAAAGAAGAAAAACGAACACTTTAGTCCAAATTTTAAAATCTCTTTAATGGCTGCCAGTAGCATATCGATGCAAATACAAAGTGTTGCTTTTTGTGTTTAAAGCTCTGAAACAAGAAGCACCCGTGTACGTTCAAGATCCAAAAACATTTACAAGACAACAAAAACTCTTCGGTCAGAAAACAACATGCTATCCATTCGTTTGATGTGTTTGGACTTTTGATTTTGCCTTTTGATTTTGGACTTTCCTTTTTGAATTTTCCTCGGAGTTCAGTATTTTTGTGTTTTTATTATTATGCTTCTAGTCAAACCAATAGTAAGAACAAAAACATACGCAGAGAGACGGTTTGATAGAGCGGCCGCCTTTTTATGGAATGACTTGCCGAAAGAATTGCGAAACATTGAATCTGTGAATGCTTTTAAGAAAAACATTAAAACTTATTTATTCAGACAGGCTTTTCCACATAATTAATAATTGGACAGTTTTAGACTTTTATTCGATCTCAGTTTACATTTTTATGTATCATACTAAATTTTTATTGCTTTTTTTATTACTTTTACACTTTTTACTTTTTTTTAAGACATTTCTCAAACCTACCTTTTTTTTATTTCCTTTACTCTTTTTATTTTTAGACATAAAGCTATTCTCCAATTTCTAAATTAAAGCACTTCTTTTGATTTTCTTTTAATACTTTTTTTCAAAATTAGATTATATTTTTTAATCATTTTTTATAAATAATTTTAAATTTTAATATTTTGAGTCGCATTTTTGTTTTACGGTTTCTATTTTTTATTTAATTTTTAAATTTGTTTAAATGTACGTGTTTCATTGTTTTTATGCATTGTAATGCGCTAAGAGTAAATGTTTATTTAGATAAACGCTAAATAAACACTGTAAATAATAATAAAAATAATCAAAATTTCCTATCCAACCTCGTCTGTTCCGATCCGTCGTGTATGACAACGAACGAGTCGAACATAATTAGTATTACTTGACTAAGTATATATATATGTTCTGATATTATTTTGAGCAATCAAAACTATAACATAAAACATTTATATTGAATCAATTTCTTTGACGATATAGATTGTTTGTAAATAGATTAAACTGAGAGAAACATATGTGTTGCATTATTTTTTCTCTCTTTACAGGTATCATAATACGAAGGATTAATGTAGTCTCTGTCTTAAACATTATCACAGTTTTTTTTAATTAATAACCACCTTTAAGTTATATTTGTTCAAATGAAATTGTATCTGATATTAATAGTTATATATGAAATACTTACATTGGTAGTAATTCACAATGATACATGTACTACAAACCGAACGGCACAGCCTTTAACCTTTTGTTCTGCTTTATCTATAAGAACTTCAAATAAGGATAGTGTTGACATGTTTAATCACCATGTTTTCAAAACTGCAGGAAATAATAGAAAAGTGGGTTTCCCATTTGAATGGTTTTACACTCGTCATTTTTTGGGTCCATTATAGCGTGCTGTTCGGTTTGAGCCAAGGACCCGTGTTGAAGACCGTACGTTGACCTATAATGGCTTACTTTTATTAATGGTGACATGGATGGAGAGTCATTTACTCATACCAAATCTTTTTATATATATTGAACTGAGCAAATCTCCAGAAAGTGGTGAATTGGAGATTTCAAAAGTGTTAACTTTTCTGTAGGTCTTGATCTTCTTTTGTTAATATTTTTTATTGTATTCAGGTGTGCTCTGACTTAGCTTGGGGTATTGGTTCACTTTCAAATGCAAAAAATGTTCGAGTCCACCAAACTGCATTACCGGTAATTTGATAAATATCATCACATAACAGCATAGATTACCTTAGCTGTATTTGGCAACACTTTTAGGAATTTTGGTCCTCAAAGCTCTTCAACTTCGTACTTTATTTAGTCTTTTTAACTTTTTTTGGATTCGAGCGTCACTAATGAATCTTTTGTAGACGAAACGCGCGTCTGGCGTATATACAAATTTTAGTCCTGGTATCTATGATGAGTAAAAAAATGTCAAAAGTTTAGAACAAAGGGCACAGGGTAATGGTGAGAGCCCCCCTGATCTCCCAATCTTCCTCATATTATGCAGATATTCAGTCAATAGGTAGATAAAAACGTGACTAACATGAATTTGGGTTCACTTCCTATTACCTAGCCTGTAATTCAGTGGTTGTCGTTTGTTTATGTGTTACATATTTGTTTTTCGTTCATATTTTTACATAAATAAGGCCGTTAGTTTTCTCGCTTGAATTGTTTTACATTGTCTTATCGGGGCCTTTTATAGCTGACTATATGCTATATGGGCTTTGCTCATTGTTGAAGACCGTACGGTGACCTATAATTATTAATATTTTTTGTCATTTTGGTCTTTTGTGGATAGTTGTCTCATTGGCAATCATTCCACATCTTTTTTATACTCTTAACTAAATGTCTGCATAATATTAGAAAGATTGAGAAATCAGTGGGCTCTCATTATTACCCTGTGCACTTTGTTCTAAAATTTTGACATTTTTTGGCTGAAAATTTGTTTTTTTTGGCTTTCCATAAATATTTCTATTTGTAATTCTAAATTTTTCTAGAGTTATCAGCTTTTCTTTTTGTTTTAAGAAATATCATGTACAAAAATACTTATTTAAAGTCGTTTTTTGATAAAATTTATACTAAATTAAGACAAATATGAAACTTAGAAAAGGGTTCATATTCGAGGACAACGAGAATTTACAACAGCTTGAAGAGGTCATTTAACGATTTCCTACATATCTTATCAGTTCTCTTAACTATGAAAATCATTTTTATGTTATCCAATATTATTTTTTTTTATTATTTTCAACAACAAAAAAATGATTATCCAACTGACTGCTAGCAGCCGGCTCGATATTGAATATCGAATAACGAATAACGAATAACGAACCGGCTGCTTACTTCACATACATAAAAAATAATAAGATGAATGCAATCATCAGTATTTTTAACAGTGAAATTCAAAGCCTTTCTTGTTTTTATAAAGACCGAAGTTATTTATTTTAACAATGTTTCTTATTAGACACGTATGATGAAAGTATACAACATATATCTTTATGTACATTTTCGATTTTGTCAGACTACACATACGGTAAACATGCAGGAGAGGGGAGTTAAGTCAAAGATTCAACTGATAAAACAACCGTCTTCATATTAAATAAAGTGGGACATTTAAAGACGTATCGTATCATAATCGTATCTGATACATTGACGTATCTAAACGTATGTATACTATAATGGTTTACTTTTTAAATTGTTATTTGGATGGAGAGTTGTCTCATAGGCACTCACACCACATCTTCCTATATCTAGCTATTATTCAAGTAATTATTTACGTGCTTTAAAAAATAGTGCTATTGTCCCAGAAAAGGAAAAAAGAGATCGGGGGAAAAGGAAAGGGCAATGTATATTTTTTAGCTCTTTCATTTCTGATATATAAACAATGTTGAATAATTGTTTGATTTATGTATTAGTTATGTCTTATGCTTCTTGTATGTCAAAATCTGGACTTAATTATATTTATTGCGCTAAAAATGATGTTTCTACTTTATTTCAGTACTTATAATACAATTATGACAACATTGCTACGACGACAACAGGAGCTAACATTTACAAACATATAACAATCACGTGATTTCCATGTCAATCTATATACTTGTATATGTTTTGAAACTTGATATTTAAATCATTAGAACTACAAAGTCATTAAGTTGAAATTTAAAACAAATAAAGGTAACGTTACCAATATTCATACACTTACTTTAGATTTGCTAATAAAAGATAATTGAATCATCCACATCATATGAGTCGAATTGATCACTTATACCATTAAACTAAATTTTTAAATTAATATGTAGCAGGCAATCCTTTTTTTTCAAATATCTAGGATGCGCTCGATTTAAGTGACTTAATCTCAGACATAATACGAGTTTTGTTTTTGAATAGTTGCAAATGACTTGTTGTTAACAATAAACGCTAGCACATTAAGAAGTGAGTAAACTATGTTTAAAATTTGATAATAAAAATCTCTTTTTTCAAGTCTGTAGATTTTAATATATTTGCTACAAAGTCCCGATCTTCTGAACAGTGTTTCCTTTGTGTATATGCACAATGTGGCAAATCTCTATTGTACCATTGCTGTTTTGATTTAGTTGCACAATTTCGTAATACACATGGCTACAGAAGGACTCATAAATATTGAACTCACGACTGAAAAGTGGTGATTGTTGAAATATCGAGTGATTAGATATACACGAGTATTCATTAATTGAAAACTAGCATGTAATAAAAAGAGTGTAGCGATGGGTATAAATGAAAACAAAATATCAAACATAGCAAGACGTATATTCAAACCTGAAAATAATCTATTAAACAATAACACATAGACATTTTCTCATATACGTCAACGTATCAGAAACGTATACGATACTGAACAGATATATCATGTTAAGGAGGGGTATTTGCAAAAGATATCAGTCGAGAGAATGTTAAATTTCACGACCCGTAAGGCGAGGGAAATTCATTCTCAAGACTGGTATTTTTCGCAAATACCCCTCAATAACATGATATATCTGTATAATTACACAGAATGTTAATGTGCTAAAACGCATTGATGATCTTGAAGTTACAAGCGTCGACTCGGATAAAGTATTTTTTGGCAAATACCACGGCAGAGAGGGAAAAAAAAGGCATATCCTTTTAGCAAATACCCCGGCGGCGTTAAAAATGAGCGATATTCATTTGATAACAGAAAATTGGTGAAAAATACACTGGCTATCAACTAATCAAAACCCCGGATTCTTACATAAGGTGTAATTAATATTTAAATGTCCCACTTCTATTTCTTAGTATAATTATTGTCATTATGTGAAATTCCCTATGTCGCTGGAAAAATGGGACACCAATATAACGTCGACTTGGGTGAAGAATAAGTCACCATAAACCCCAAAGACTAGTCCTGGTAAAACGTGTGGGCCATTTCTGCATTTATTGAGTCGTCCAATCTTAATATACTTTATTGTATAAATCTGCAAGTATACAAATTGTAATCTAAGTTTACAATTGTGTTCCAATAAATATGACCAATACATTTGACTGAAATATGTACATGCAACGGGGCTTTATTCTGACATTAACTTACATACCAAAATGCGGTTTTCAAGCCATACTGAATTCTATATATGATATAATAAAGTAACTTAACTTTAATTGAAACATTTTTAACATGGGGAAAAGAATACATAAAGTTACAAGTACCTGCAGAGGTGACTTTGGTCTCTCGCTCTCCTGATTGTAATAATGACCAGTGACCAACTAAATTTATAGTGAAATTATATTAGTATATATATGGTTAATATTGCAGCGCTTTGAGCTCATGCATAACTCATGCTATTTGAATATATAGATATATATATCATTTAAATAATAATAAAGAATCGCTTTAACTTTCTATTGTATCAATTTAAATATTCAATACGTAAAACAAAATATACCGGACAAAGCTAAAGTCTATTTCAAAATACGCAGCACAATCGTCAATCGTCAAAAAACATGAATATGAAAAATGAATATGATATGAAAGGAAAACATAATGCTTAATAATGAAACAAAATGGATAAATATATCCGCTGACATACACCCCTCCTGCAAAACGTTTCGTCTCGAAACTATATCGAAAGCAATATATCAAACCTTATACAATAATATATGACACTTTGAAATTTGGGCAACCTAGATGAGCATGCGGCAAACGCCTTTTTACCATATAGCAATTACCAAAATTCAAGACACTTCAATAGAATTCACAAACCAATAGTAATTTTTTTTTATAAAAACGTCAAATAAAATTAACAAAATCTTTCCTCATTGATTTGAATTGCCGTTGACAAACGATCAATCCAAATTCTTGCCAAATCAAATGTAGGATGTACCCCATTCATTAATCTGTTATACATACATCTAAATTTCTCACAGGAGGATGAAAAATTGGAGTGATAACATGATTTGTATGATCAAATTGTGTAATAAAATTATTCACATCAGGTATAATAGAGTTCAGTTCTAGCTGCATCCCATAGTATGCATTCTCATACTTTAAACGACTTGTTTTTTTCCAATAGACAATCTATGTAAATTCCAAAGACAGAAACTCATCGTTTTAATAGTAGAAAAAAATAACCTTACAATTTCTACTTTTTAATTTGGTTTCTGTATCTTCTATAGTATTCTTTAGTCTCAATGCATGATCAAACCAACCATTGTCAGTTCTTTTAAGAAATCATCCTTTATAATTTGATCTACGATTCTTTCTAAAGAACAAATATCCGGTATTCCAGCTATGAAATACACGATTTTCAGACCGTCTTTATCTTTGAGATCATCATATGCATATTTGCACCACGTTTCCAAGCACCTTCTCTTTGAGTTTTGCTCTTTTATCGATTGCTTTCCATGTCTCTGATGTTAACCATTGTTTATTACTGCCCATACGGAAACCAATGATCTTTTCACTTGTGTTTTGATGCACCTCTTTGATTTTTTACATTTCTTTTCTATGGAATTGTCTCCAGTTGGATCAATTATTTCTAGAACTCGAAATCTGTTTCTGAGTTCCATGACACACTTTTGTTTGATTTTAGGTTCTTTCAGACGGTTGATATTGCGTATCTTTTTCCAGGTTTGTTATTGTCTGGTACCTTTATCAGCTGTAGTTGAAGTTTAGCTATAACTAAATGATGGGCGCTGTTCACATGCACACGTATAAAAATTGTGGTTTTTATCCAACGCAACCATAGGTTTGAAGTTCTTTTTCAATTTAGAAATGTTTATGTGTTTTCGTTTGGGCTTTTAATATAAATATTTGCCTTACAGTTTATATGATCCGTTCATCCTAATTTTATTTCGACTCTTTCACCTTCCAAGAGTGTATAGTAAATTTAGGTGCATAACAGTCCTTTTAAATACAGTTTCAATTCCTAACATGGAGAGACATTCATATTTACGGTATACCACCTTTTCCGCAAGTTTATTGTTTTCTGTTTGGTAATAAATTAATAATAATATTCATATTGTTACATCTGGTGGTCTGTTAATTTACCAATAGCAGATGGCAGTCAGCAGGGTTTAAAAACATCAGTTGTTCGACCTCGTGGATGAAGTTAAGAATTCGATCGACTCTAGCATCTATCGTAATATATGACAGTAGCATTAAATACAGGGTGTTATAATGTCGATATTCAAAATGTCTCAACCATTTTCATTTCAAAATATATATACATATATCATCATCATTTGGAAGAAAGTTTAGGTTCAATATGGTCTGGTTTGATTTAAAGTATATTTTAGACAAGGTATCACTATAAGTCTGAAAATTACATTAGTCACATATAAAATATAGTATTTAACAAGCCTTTTCATACTTTAATGGGCTATTAACATATACAATAAAGTAACATCTGTAAATTTTGTTCATGTTAACTTGTAATATAATATCATATATTTTAAAATCTTTTAAATTCTTTTGATCAAAACATTTTTTGTAATCATGTTTTCCTTTAGAACTAAACAGATTTTTTAAAGGTATATCCTACCGGCTCTGATATGAATTGATAAAAATCTATATTTGATATATTAAGGATTTATTCGACAAGGTCTAACTCTTATTAACAATTGATAATATAGGGTTATTGCATGAATATTGGGGAATATTGTCCCGAGTAGAATTTTATATTGCATGAACTTGCGAGTGCAATATATGTTCTACGAGGGACAATATTCCCCAATATTCATGCAATAACCCTTTTATTGTATAGCAATATAATATTTGAAAGTATAAATTGGTATAAACTAACGTTTTGTCGTTGATGACGTCATGAATTTTGAAGATTTATTGCACTAGTGCAATAATAGAATTTATTGCACGCTAACTTTTGGTTACTTTCTGTGGAAAATATTATATTGCTATACAATAATATATAAAACCAGACAACAATATGGTTCCACTGCATACATAAAGATAGTTAAACAAACATTTAACTACAGTTTTTCGAAAACAGTTGTGTAAATGAAAATATATATGATTAAAACACACTCTGCGCCCCTACCTCCAATTATTTGTCAGTTTTAATGAAATCACCATTTAGATAGTATTCGCACAAATGCACAAGTTACATACACAATAAAACTACATACAAAAGTTATTCGTGTACAATTGACAACATCAAAGGTGAGTAATTTGGAATTTTGCAGAGAACTGTGGGAATTTTTAATAGAATCAAAAGTATAATCTTGTGAAATTTATGAATCCCTTCAAGAATTTTGAATTTTAATAGGGGATTTTAACTTGTTAAGACTTTCTATGAGGCATTGTGTTTACACTTAAGATTTCGAATAGACATGAATGTGCAATACTAACTAAAACGAACATTTTTTCTAAGGAAAATGCCTATCCGTAAAATAGATAATGAACAATAGAACACCCCAAGGAGTTATGTCAGGAACTCATCATGCTGCCTTAATATTCGTAACATTAAACAACATTTTTTTCGAATTTGGGCGTTTTCCGTCAAGTTTTTTTGTACGACATACCAAAATGTTTACGTGTAAATTATTAAAAGAGGGACGAAGGATACCAAAGGGACAGTCAAACTCATAAATCTAAAACAAACTGACAACGCCATGGCTAAAAATGAAAAAGACAAACAGAAAAATAGTACACATGACACAACATAGAAAACTTAAATTAAGTAGACCTCTTGCATTATGTTTTCTATTTTAGATATTTTCATATTGAACACACAGATGTGCAGATACAATAGAAAGCCCGAACACAACGTACATTTTACCAATTGTAAGACGTTATGTAGAAAATATATACAAAATGATAAAATCAACGGGATACCTATTAGAGGAAGAATAAATACTGATGATTCGACGATGAAGCAGAATTTTCCATTTTAAATGTTAACTAGTTTAGGTTAAAATGTATGATTTGATATTTTCTTGAAGAATTTACTGTAATCATTGTTAGCAGAAAAATAAAAGTCAAAACTACTTGATAGCTCACAAAAAGTATTAACCTAACACATTGGACTGAGCTTTATTGTGCGCGTTGTTGTGTATATGTATATTCTACGTTGGTTGAGTGTATAAGGTGACGGTTTAAATCTCAGAAAACATATTTTACTCTTGTCTCAATTGAGGAGTCTATAGTAGGTTTATTTTGATAATTTTTATACGTTTATCGTTTGGATTTTAGTGTGACTTTTCACTGAACAAGTACACATTTTGTTAAGGTCCAGATAAAATAATATCTCGCTGTGTCGTAAGCTGCTTTCTGTTCATCCCTTCGTAAATTTTACGGACGCAATCACGAGTTGGTTGACCGTTATGGAATAACCCTTTCACAAATGATATCGGATATGTTCCTTACGTCGTAACTACAATCCCCTTCCCTTTCATGAATTTGACCTACCGAATTAGACTATTTACCGGATTTGTAATCACATAAGCAACACGACGGGTGCCGCATGTGGAGCATGATCTCCTTACCCTTCCGGAGCACCTGAGATCACTCCTAGTTTTTGGTGGGGTTCGTGTTGTTTATTCTTTAGTTTTCTTTGTTGTGTCATGTGTACTATTTTTCTGTTTGTCTTTTTATTTTTAGCCATGGGGTTGTCAGTTTGTTTTAGATTTACGAGTTTGACTGTCCCTTTGGTATCTTTCGTCCTTCTTTTGATAGGGATGCTGTCTCTTTTACATTTTTATATTTTCATTCTCAATCGTGTCATATAATATATATATATAAATACGTCTGAACCAGTGACAACTCTCCAACATATTTTATCAATCGGATTACCTGTGAAGGCTGAAACACATTCTGTATATATAATTCGTCTAAATAACAGCCCAACAATGTGAGATCTGTACATTAGCGGATATATACGGGTTTTTTTGGCTTGTTCCACACACATATAGGTGTACAGTCATGTGATATGTGTGTAAACTACATAAAAACGTCTCATCTGTTTGGTCCTTTTCGTACTTTTAAGTATACTATTCATGTTCGGAATTAATTTATACCACACACAGTGCACACGTATATATCTTTAACAAGTTTTCAAAATATTTTGCTTAAAACAGGGAAAAAGAAAGGAAGAAATTATAAAAAATAGTGTCGACAGCTTAAAATTAAAAAAAAAGCTTTATTGAGACAAACTACATTACGTTCTACTTACATGTATTACAAATTGAAAGAATGATGCTGATTGGATCATTTTTCAAATTCTAATATTGCAACGTAAAATTAAACTTGCTCTACCTCAGAGCATTTTTCATTTTCAGATTTATAATGGCAATATTAAATTGAAAAAAGACCCAATCTGTATAATTCTTTTAATGAAACAGTTCATTATCTATTGTAGAAGTAGGCTTTTCCCCTAGAAAATTCGTTCATTTCAGTAAAGATGGTATGGTCACGTCTGTTCGAAATGTGAAGCGTGAAAAGCAATGTCTCAAGGAACGTCTAAATAGCACACCCTTCGATGTTGTCAACCAGTTTTGCATGAATTAATTTTAAATGTTGTTTGTTTATCGAATAGTTATGAAATGAAGACCACTGGACATGATGCGTGAACAAAACAGACATTATAAATAAAATAGTCAAAATATGGGTACAGCAGTCATTTCTGTGTTACAATCTTAAAATAAACAAATTTACAAAAAAGCACAAACAAATCTATCAATTTTAAAACACATGCATGGCTTCGCGTGTCTGACGTCAGAAAATTTTACGTTACATAGAAAAAAATTGTGTTGTTCAATGTTTATAAAAAATTTATATTGCTAGTAAGGTGAGGGAATTGATAATTTCTAAATAGTCCCACTTGTTACATGTATAGATCCTGGTGCTGAGATGACTGTGTACGTCAAATTCGAGATAGAGAATGGTCTTTTAATAAATATATATATGATGATAGAAAATTTAAAGGGCATGCGTCTAATATGCATGCCATATCGCTGATCATGAGGTAAGGGATTATTCGCCTCACTTTGAACAACCTCTTTAAAGATACGTCCTTGTATTTATTTCCAAAGGATAGTGGCTTGAATCTGTAATCAGATTTGACGAGAAATCGCTTCTCATATCCCAAACTTATATATGAAAGTGATGGAGCTTTTAACTCTTTATGATTACGTTATACACGTTATATTATTATA
This sequence comes from Mytilus trossulus, assembly GCF_036588685.1. NCBI lineage: Eukaryota > Metazoa > Mollusca > Bivalvia > Mytilida > Mytilidae > Mytilus > Mytilus trossulus. The sequence goes on along the minus strand of NC_086378.1, from coordinate 12,972,041 downwards.
TCAACGATATAAGTTGCATTCAGATGGAACATATTTTTAATATTTAATTTTGTTTTTGGTCCGTCTTGTCATACTCAAATTCCGTTTAGTATACGTCAAATGTCTGCTAATAAAAAAAATGCCCCATAAAATACCGATAAAACGATTCGTGTAGTATTTTCTTGTGACTGTGATATTGATGTATCTATTATACTAAAATTACGAGGTCCAATTTGTCAGCCGTCATCACGTAAACACGACGAATCAAAGAATTCAACTTTATATATAACTAATATAGCACAAAGGTGTAGATTAAAAATTACACCACTCCAGGCCCTTTTGTTTCCACGTAATTAATATTGCCAATAATTAAGAAGTTCCGGGTCGAGTCCTATACCGAAACCATGCAATAGTATATTCACCTGTTACTTATTACCTTATCTGTACGTTCCGCATCTGACAGGCGCACCAACAAACGGTGTATTTAGGATTAATATGCTATATACACGGGTCATAATCACAGGGTTGACACTACTATATTGTCAAATTGTTACCTATTGTAGTATTTTACAAAACATTAGAAATTATTGGAAATTAAGGAATGTATCTCCCTCATGCAAAGCTCTGATTCCTTTCAAGGATTTGGCTATTTTTTTTGGACCTTTTGGATTATAGCTTTTCATCTTTTATATAAGCTTTGGATTTTAAATATTTTGGCCACGAGCATCACTGAAGAGACATGTATTGTCGAAATGCGCATCTGGTGCAAGAAAATTGGTACCGGTAATGTTATTAATCAGTAAGGTTTTCTAAGATAACAATACGAATACTAAAAATCTGGACTAAAAATAAGGCATAAGAAGTGCTACCCAGAAAACTATTTACCCTGTATGCATATGTTCACCAAAGAATATATTGTGTCAACTGTAGCAACTGAGGTATACTGTTTTACATTGTTATTGCGGTAGCGATGACTAATAGTAAACTAACCCTTTGAGCCTTCCGTAAGCATTGAATTTTACCCAAATTCCTATTGGTTCCATTTGTATCTTTATATAAACTAACTATCTGCATAATATAAGAAAATTGAGAGATAAGGCAGGTCTTACCTTCACCCTGTCTATAGTAACTGACTTTTTGATATTTTTTAGCTGAAAAGTGACAATTTCAGCTTTTTATTTTCTTGCTTTCTATAATTATTTATTTTTTAATCTTTAAATATTACTGAAGTGATTGTTCTTGTTTTATTTCTAGAAATATCATGTATAAAAGAACATCTCTGATTGTGATTTTTGCTTAAAAAATATATTTTATAAAGATAAATCAATAGATACTTCTTTTATCTATGAAAATCAAATCTATTTATGTTATCGAGTTCCTAAAGTTTAGTGGTTTTTATTACCGCAGTCCCACTAGGCCACGATCGTGTATCAATGCAGAGAGACTGCACTACGATCTCATAGCGATGTTGTCACGACCTCTCTGCGACCATTACGTTCTCACTGCAACCCAACTATGCTTCTACTACGACTATATCTTGTTTACACCATGCTTTGGTAACGTCTCCAGTACTTTTCATTTGAGAATATAACTGAGGACAAGTACTAGTACTTTATTTCTTCCATAAATATCTAGAAGCGACCTTAAAAGTCGGAGGAAGTTGGAGAGAACTGTCTGAAAACCATCTTTAATTTGTAAGTGTTTGTTTTACTTTAACTATACATGCATTGTTTTAATCAAGCTTCATATTATGGAGCAACACATATGTTGAATCTTACATATAACAACTGACTTATTTGGACTTTTATACTACATGTCTGATATTTTTTCTGATCTTTCTGATTACTTATATATTTCTATTTCGACTATTGTGACTTTTATTGTTATCGATATTCACTCTGTGGCGCCTGTCCGTTGTACGCACAGGAAGCATATGTGTCTGTTATTACAAAATGCAGCCTAGTATATGTATCCTGTCTTCCATATTCTGAATCTCTTTTCTCTCTTCTGTTTACGTTTATTTTTATTCAACTAGAACACACCCGTGATATCGCTGGTCCGTGACTGAATTAAAGAATATAACTATGTGCAAGCCTTATTTTAGTATGAGTATTGTCATCTGATAAAGTCAAGCCGATTATAAGGTACACAGCTTTCAATGCTTTCAAATCTTTCTGTTTGAACCCGTCGAACTGGAACTTATCAATTATAGGTAACATTAACTATTTGGAAAACATAAGGTCCTGGAATGGAGTATTTGTCTAATCAAGAGCATTGTCCTATATTAGTAATAAATGAAATTAAATTCTTTGATTTGCTATTTTACGTCATGCCGCTAACAAATTGAAAACTGGACCTAAACTGTACCGATACACCTTATTTTTAGTCCAGATTTTTAGTATTCGTATTGTTATCTTAGAAAACCTTACTGATTGATAACATTAACGGTACCAATTTTCTTGCGCCAGATGCGCATCTCGACAATACATATCTATCCAGTGATGCTCGTGGCCAAAATATTTGAAATCCAAAGCTTATATAAAAGATGAAAAGCTATAATCCAAAAGATCCAAAAAGTATAGCCAAATCCTTGAAAGGAACCAGATTTGCATGAGGGAGATACATTCCTTAATTTCTAATAATTTGTAATGTTTTGTAAAATACTACAATAGGTAACAATTTGACAATATAGTAGTGTCAACCCTGTGATTATGACCCGTGTATATGTACTGTATGTACTCTAAAAGACCTTTGGAATTTTTAAGGATCCACATCTGATTCACGCCACCTCTAGAATAGGCAGTTTCACAATAACTTTGAAGCCCGTCTTTGATTGCTGATAAAATAGATGTTAATAATTTAGAAAGGGGTTTCGTGGATCACTTGGAATACCCAGCAATATACCTTTGTTTGTAAGGAAACTTATGTAGTTTATGTATCCAATACAGTGATGGAAGATCCAGTTCTTCATCTTTGGTTGAAATACCAAAGGAACAAAGAACAGACCTATGATTATCCAGGATTTCCTCTTTGGTAAGTGTCGTGAGGGTATATGTTGGGTTTCCAAGTGAATTGTCAATACCTAATTCGTTTTTCAAGCAATTAATGTAATGACTTTTACAGACAAAAACGATGTTATTTGGGGCTTTGTCTGCGGGGACAACAACATATTTATCATGGAGGTCAGATAGGTGTTTAGCAACATTTGGGTCTTTGAAGATTGACGTAGCATGGGCATTGATGGACCCATTCAGTTTCTTAATTCTGATTTGTATTAACGACCTCACTGCCTTAATCCATTCGGATAGAGTGTCTACGTCTTCCTTCTCGCGCTTAGCCCATTGCCTGGCATAATCCTCGACTGAATCCATCAAAATTTTAAAATTGTATTTCCAATTGATGGATTTAGGCTCACGATATTTCGGACCTTTCGATCACACGTTTCGTAGAGAAGTGTTATTAACAATGTTAAGGTCACCGGTAATAACGTGGCCAGCACGATTATATGTGAATTGGGAACTAGCACAAGTGCAATCAGGAGGTTTAGACTTGAAGTCGTCAATGTAGAGATCCTGGAAAACGCGTTTGTAATTGAAAATTTTAGTTGCAATAGGTTAAGTTGTGTACAGGTTAGGACTGCACCCATCTGTATTCATTTTCTTAAAATTCAGACGACCAAGTGTGGACTTTCTCGTCACTGGGCGATCGTCGTTCGTTGTCGTCCGTTGAATTTTACAAAAATCTTCTCCTCTTAAACTACTGAACGACATAATACCAAAATGAGACTAATTTGTCCTTATGGTTTTATGGTATCTAGTTTAAAAATGTATCTGACGAGTGGTGATCCCACTTATTATCTAAATTGGCCACAATGACTAAAAGTAGAACATCGGGGTAAAAAGCCGGATTTGGTTTTTTTCTCTGAATCAAAAGCAATTTGATAAAATTTGCCATTTGCGTTATATTGATCAATCTAGGTCTATCTGCCGTTTAAATTTAAGACACACCAGACACCCCTTGTTGGTTTCCTGCCCAGGAATAAGTTATTTTGAGGAAATTTTTCTGTCGTTAGTTTTTATTTGGAATATTATAACATATAGATATTAACCGCAAATAGCAACACTGTCCAGCAAAGTCAGCTCTATAAAAAAAAAAATCGGCGTGATCAAAATTTTGAATTGGCCTCATCCTGAGTTTTTGCCCTTTTGTCACAATTTTTTGCATTTTTTATGTAATTTTTAAAAAATGTTGTCCTCATAAACTACATGTGTATAGAGCCAAGTTCATTATAGATAGATATAATTGTAAACAACCAAAAGGTTGAGTAAAGTGAAATTACAACCTAGTCACCGCTACTAAAACAGAATTTTGTAATAATTTCTTTTCTTGACTATAATATTTGTGTATTATTGATGTGTGTGAAAGAAAGTGTGTAATTTTTATACGGAAATATGTTTGCTTGATTTGATTAAGAATAAACAATGAATATCAAACTAAGCAAAGATATTTTAAAATAAGGAATTGTAGGTATATAATATTCATTGTAAAATAAACAACAACAACTAAATTAGTTGATTAGATTTTGGCTGCTTAGTTGTCATGGCAATTTAATTTTCTTCAAAATAATAATACTAATTGTTAACAATTTACATTAAGATGACTATCAAACATTGACGGGTATTTTAGTCAGTGTGTAAGAAATGTCTCTGCTGGGTCAACCAAATAGTGAATTACGAAAAACCCGCCATCTCAATAGTCAATAAAGTCCAAGCAAGTTCTGTCATGACGATTTTTTGATGATCTTTTTTATGTTCATGGCTAGAATGTCCAAAATATTAATGAAATCTGCAACCTGCAAAATAAATTTAGAAACAGCAGAAATATGTTTAAAGGGAAGGATTGGAGGGTATTTTCGTCCGACTCTTGAATGATTTTCTAACAACTAACAATATGTTTCACTGAAACTGTGTATGTCTATTTTAATTTTAAAGCAAGAAACGCGTGCTTACATTTAGCGCACAACATAACGGCCTTGTGCAAAATTTAGACATTGTTTGTATAATTTTTATCTGAACATAATTAATGATAACAATGTGTAAAAGTTAAGCTTGTTTGAATTTGACAAGTAATACAATAAATAAATTAAATAAATGAATGAACGATTGAATTATATCAATACACGCATATACAAAGGTGAGAGACCAAGGTTCTTTGTTGCCTCATGTTTTTTCCTTGGGGTTCAGTGTATTTGTTTTATCTTTTTAATACCAATACCCATATATACCCATATATACTTCTAGGATTTCGATTTGTTAATGATGCGTCGTGATATATATATAACCGATGGTTACTAATTCGTATATTCTAGCGTTGTCAATGGCACGACGATCAATACCTTATACATGTAGCACATTTTCAATGAAAGCATGGAAAATTCTACATTATGGCTAAATTGATCTATCATAGTAATATACACTCATACAAAAACTTAGGTTTAGTTTCAATGAATTTGGCTTATTTTTTTCGATTGTGTTCTGTGTCGTTGATAAATGTAAAAATCTATTGTGTGTTCATAATTAGTATTGGTTATTAATACAAATATAAATTAATTTACAGCAGCATATACTATCCCTTTAAATACTACCAATACTAACGTCAGTCCCAGGTCTGGTGAGTAAATTTCTTTGATAAGAAACTTATTCTTTCAAGGCTGACGGTTTAACATGGCCTGTTATAACATCACGGAATCAATCCTTCTTTTGTGTGCTGGATTAATGCTGCAGTAGCAACATAAATACTTTATTTTTCACATGTGATATAAGTGCAAGGTTTAGCTAGCTATAAAACCAGGTTCAATTCACCATTTTCTATATAAGAAAATAAATGTTCCAAGTCAGGAATATTACAGTTGTTATCCATTCGTTTAATGTGTTTGAACTTTGCATTTTGTGATTTTTTTTTTTTTTTGATAAAGCTAGTGATTAGGTTGATTTTCGATAACTCATTTTGATTAATTTGGTGATGTTGTAAACGCTCTTTCGGTCGATCGATCACGATTGAGAGAAAGGGAAAGGGAGAGAGGGACGCATAATTAGTTTTCATGCCTCCAGTCAACGATGATGTGTAATAACATATTAAGGTAAATGTTGTTAATTGCCTATTTAGGTAGAGTCATGGTATACTACCATCTTGGTTAACAAATATCAATTTTTGGGGTTTTAAAATTCTTTTTTTCAAATGAGCCATTTTAGGGGAGATTTATACTGGTCTAATATGGATTTTTTTAATTTTAATTCTAGCAAGAAAACAAATTCGGTAACACCATGTTTTCTCTTTATTTTCTTAAAACATATTATTAAACCTTTCTTCTCACAATTTATTTCAAATTCTATCTCATAGAACTTTTTTTATACACACTAATGTGTTTTTTCATGATCAAACTAACCAAATTTTTTTCAATGACTCATAGCTTGAAAAATAGCACGGTGACCCATATTTTTTAATAAACTTTTGAAAAGAGCATAGTAAAATCTTCATTTTTTCTATTTCTTTTCTTAAAACATATAATAAAACCTATATTCTCACAATTTTTTTCCAAATTCTATCTCATAGAATTTTTTTGATGCACACAAATTGGTTTTTTGCATGAACAATCTTACAAAATTTAGGCAATTTTCAACAACTCATAGCTTGAGAAATTGCATGGTGACCCATACTTTTTATTATATTTTTGAAAAAAGCATAGTAAAATCTTCATTTTGGCAAATTATAAGAAAATTCTGTCTCAAAAAGTATATACATATGATCTACCTTAATAAAGAAAAACCAGACATGTGAAATAAGTGTTTCGTTTTTTGACAGGTTTATAAAACGAAAAATATGACATCGTCAGATTTTCCTAAAATTACATTGATTTAATGTCATTGATGATGTTGTGAAAAAACTTGTTGACGGCAAAGTTTGACAAAAAGTTTGTTGAAGGCTTTTTCAACAAACAAAAAATATCAAATTAAATATCTAAATTCGATCCAATTAAGGTGATTGCGAATTTCAACTATGACTTAAAGCCAATCTACGTTTTGAAGGCAGCACTCTCACCGACTTCCACCCTGCGTCAATTGATGAAGTGTCGAAAATAATTCTAAAAGCATCAAGTAAATCTTGTGAACTCGACCCAATCCCGACTACGCTTTTGTAAACAGCATTGCCAGCAATATTACGATGATCAAAAACAAGTCATTATCAACTTCTACTGTACCAGTATCGTATAAAGGGGGCTATTGTGCGACCTCTGTCGAAGAAACACAGTTTAGATAAAGACACATTGAAAAACTATCGCCCGGTTTCAAACCTTCCTTTCGATTCTAAAGTTCTCGAAAAAGTTGTTGAAAGTCGTCTAGAAGAGCATCTATTGTCAAACCCTCTTCATGACCCTGCTCAATCTGCCTATCGTGCGGGACACTCAACCGAAACAACGTTACTTCGAGTTCACCATGACATTGCAAGTGCGCTAGACAAAAACTGTTGTGCCGTTTTATTGATGCTCGACCTTTCTGCGGCGTTTGATGTGATTGACCATAACATTATCGAAGCTAGATTAGAATATGCTTTTGGAATCTCAGGTTCTGCTCTGAAATGGTTACTCTCTTACCTCCGAGATAGGACACAGCGTATAGCAGTAGGCTCGGCCAACTCCAATCAATTTCGTCTTAATTGCGGTGTGCCGCAGGGCTCCATGCTTGGCCCACAGCTATATACTATATTTTCGAAGCCGATCGGCGAAATCTGTAGACGTCACAACATGTCTTATCAATGCTACGCCGATGATACGCAGATCTATTTTTCGAACCTCTTGATAACTGGAAAAACACATCGAATCGAATTGAGGACTGTTTGGCCGATATAAGTTCCTGGGTGTGTGTAAACATGCTTAAACTGAACGAGGACAAAACGGAACTGATGCTTTTTGCTCTGAAAAACCGAGTGGAGGATTTGAAGGATTGCAATCTCACCTTTAAAGGAAACATCATTACAAGTTCTGAGTGTATTAAAAATCTGGGTGTTCATTTTGATAAGACTCTGTCAATGCACCAACAAGTCAGTTCAGTTTCGAGATCATGTTTTTATCAAATACGTCCTTACATCAACGAGGATGCATGTAAAACTCTGGTCAATTCGTTAATCATTTCTAGATTGGATTATGGCAACGCTTTACTATATTGACTACCAGCTTACATGATTCAGAGACTACAAAGGGTTCAGAACACTGCTGCGCGAGTGGTTACAAAAAAAAGAAATACGACAATAGAAGATTTGATCAAGCAGCGGCCATCCTTTGGAATGCATTACCAAAAAAACTTCAAAATGCAAAGTCGGTGCCTGTATTCAAAAAGAACTTAAAAACTCACTTTTTTTGACAAGCATTTTTAATCCCTTAAATTCGTTTCTGTGATACATTGTGCCATTGACGTTAGCCTGCTTTTGATTTATCGAACCTTTCTTTTAACTGGAGATATGTTTCATTTATAATATGTACATTGTATGTTTTTAGTAGCACACATATTTTTCATTTTAGTAATTATATTTTTACATGGTAATATTCCTTTTTCATCTTTTGAATACGTTTTCAAATTTTTAACCTATATTTGACAATTTTTAATAGCAATCTTATTTTAGACTTTTTTGGCTATTTATTTTACCAACTTTATTCAGTTTAATTTTATTTTGATTCATTGATATATATATATTCCACTTTTTTGTAAAAATTTCCACATTATTAATCCTTTTATCTAGAAAAGTTTTAACACTTAAATATTTATTTTGTGTGTTCATGTTTTATATTTTTATCACTGTCTGTGTGTATATTTCGTTTAACATGTGATGTAAAGCGCTTTGAGTAATATTGTTTTAGATTTAGCGCAATAGAAAAATTGTAATAATAATAATAATAATAATAATAATAATAATGAAAAACCAATTGTTCAGAGAACAATTGAAGGTCTTCCCGCCAAAACAATGTATTTTAATATAAAAGGTGTAAAATAGGTTTAAAATGTCATTTCAATCGTCAAATGATAGCTTATTGAACGCTGATTCCAAAAATATATGGTTTCTAAACAATATTTTTTAGATAAGGGAGATAATTTCTTACTTCCGGTTTGAGAAACTCTATTTCCGATAATATTTGACTATTTACTGGACACTGATTCCAAAAATATCTTGTTCTATATACTTTTATATAATAAAGTACAATAAATAGCTACTTCCGGTTTACACAAGGTCACTTCCAGTTGTTTTGTCAAGGTCAAATGGTTTGATACCGTTTGTCAAAGGCTCATGACTTTATTATGTATACAAATGAGGTAAAAGCTAAGGTCAAAATCTAGAACGTCAAATTAAGCTATGACCTTGAGATCAATTTCAAGGTCATTAACCAAGAACCTCAAATCAAAAGACCATAGGTCTTAATTATGTTTATTTAATGAGTTATATCACCATACGCGTATTTTTAAATACCGAAGGGGAGAAAACTCCCTTTTACATTCAACGTACCCTTGCAATCAAAATTTACGTGTTACGACATTCGCAACAAACAATTTAGAAAAATAATTTGTAGATATCTTATACATTTTCTGGAAATGAGTGGAAATGAGCCTTATTCAAAAATTAGAATATGACCTTGACCTTTGACCTTGACCTCATTTTCATTTTTTTGGACCAAGGACCTCAAATCAAAAGATCCTAGGTCTCTATCAATTATGGTTTACCAGTTAGAAATGCAATTCACTTATATCAAATGAATAAGGGGAAATAACTCTCATATGGAGCATTCATATCACTTCGGTCAAAATAGGACAAATCATGCGAAGGATATAACGAGCAATTTTGTAAAATAAATTTGTCATAATATTTTACGGTTGCGAAGGAGTTGCGCTCACAAGGAAAACAGTGTTTGGGGAGATAACTCCTACAAAGAAAAGTTTTTGGTTATGCAGGGTAAATTTCAAAAGCGCATCAATTGTTCGATATCATATACCAAATATCTAAGCGACATATTGCGAAACAAATGTTTATCGCAAGAACAAAATTAGGCGGAAGAAAAAAAAAATAATCAGAAGAAAAACAATAGGTCTTTCCACAGAAAAGTGGAAAGACCTAATAATAGTGTGAATCTTATAATTTTTATTAGCAAATAATCATATTGTACAGACAAAAATGCTATTTTTCGTACATGTATTATAGACTAAAAGAATTGTGTGATAACCCGATGTACGTAACCCGATTATTTAAAACTAGTACCCAATTGCTAAAAGCTGTTAGTGGGTTCACAGTTATTCGAATTGATATTTGGTAGCTTCTTTATGCCATTTTGATATCTTTGAAATCAAGATTCTTGGTACCTCTGAAATATTTTCGATCATTAGTACAGGTAGTTTTATATGTCTTTGAAACGGTCCCTCTGTGAATGATTCACTAACATATTTCATTTGTAGATCGGTAAGTAAAATAAAAGACTAAGATTATTTATATTTTGTTACCTATTCGACTTTTGACAAAGCATGTGTATTATTTAATAATGCTCATACTATAAGACTTTATTTCATATAGTGATATTAACTGATAACACATTTATATTATTCATGTTTTGAAATCATCTATGTACGCGTTGTGTGTGTTGTATTTAATACAAAGTGCTGATGTGACAACAAACCTGTGATAAGTTTATCAATAATCGACATGATATATAAAGTCCCATAAAAACTGATTATTTCGGAATGTTTTCTACATTATATTTTGTATTTCAATCATAGGCTGGGAAAAGTTTGGTCAAAAAGCATGAAGAAGAAAATTTACAAACGATATTCCTGTTATAAATATTTATCTTTAAAAGTCGGAAACACGATTATTTGAAAGCAGAAAGATAAATAAACAAAAAGTGGTGTCTGTCAAAATTTAAAATACATGTATCATAAAGATATAGATATCAACAGAATAAGAGAAAATTCATACAAAAAATATTTAATCCTGACATTTGTTTAGACAGTGCTATAATTGGCATTATCATTTTGATCAACAATATACAAAAAAAAAAGAAATGTGGTTGATATGTAAGTTTTAGCTGAGACAATTTATCCTGGCATCTCAAAAAAACTTAGTTAACGTTTTACAAGAAAAAAACACACATTTTTTATTTACTACGCTAATTATGCTATACTTTACATTTTATTAGAGATTTCCAATAAAAAACAACATACATTCGTTACTAGATGTATGGAAATAATTGGACTAGTTATTGTCAACATTTGAATTTGATGAAATACCTCGCTCCGGTTCAATCAAAATATTTTGAGACTTTCAAAATCACACATTCTAGTTTTTGTCCTTCAAAAATAATTTTATCATGATGAAAAAACATAGCAATGTATCATTTTTATGTGCACGTGGTTTTCCGGATTTCTGCCTTTATTTTCAACGATATATTACCTTAGCCGTATTAAGCACATTTATTGTAATTTTGAGTCCTCAGTGCTTCTCTTCAATTTAATACTTGTTTGTCTTTGGATCAATTTTGATCTGAATGTCACTGATAAGTCTTATATAGATGAAATGCACGTCTAGCGTATCGATTTATAAGCCTGGTACCTTTGATTTTTTAATTATATTTGTTGTTGGGAAATATTTAAAAGGATATTTTTCTGACAATTTCAGAAATATCGAAGCATTGATGAAGCTTTCATAAACTCAATGAGGCAACAGCCTCTCCAAAATTTGACCATAAAAAAAAGGAAAAAAGAATTTTCAACCATGTATAACATAGTATAAAGTATACTGACTGTCGATGTTTTAAAACGTTGACTGGTTTACTCTTTACCCACTCATTCCTCATTATTTACGTCTTGAAAAGTTTCGTCCATTAATCGACCATGGTAGATGCAAATATCTTTTTCAAGTAACCGACAAAGTATGCCATGAAAACCCCCTCTCAAGCATGATGCCATAACAGTGAAACTGATATCATGATTGATTTGTTTTTACAACGCACTTGTTACTTTTTATTACAAAGTTTTTGACAGCCACTTGGAATCCCCACATGTTCTACCTTGTTTAATATAAGCATGACTAAATGTTTCATCCAGTGATTATCATCCATACATTATGACAAAAATTAAACATTTAAAGTTAAAGACATAGTAGATCTTTAACTTATTATTTCCAAATCCGTACAAAAGCTTTTAAGAGAAAGTCATTCATATAAAAATGTCAATTCTTTTTTTTTTGTGTTGACCTCTCTTTTATTGAATATATATTGAGAATATAATCTTTATAATTAACAGATATTGATAAGATGCGCACTAAAAATATTATTTCATAATAAAATTCTAAAAAATCTTGATTTTGCATCGAGCAGATTTTTTTGTCCAGTGTGTGAACTATCAAGAATATGATCACCACACCTACTTAAATATTACATGCCTATGCAACAGGCATTGGTATATACATCTTTGCGACAGTTTTTATCCGGGTCAAACTCTAAGATGGTATATAATTATAAATGTTTTATATTTTGAATAGAATAAAGAACGGACTGTCACTAGTAAATATAATATCTCCTTGCTATCAAAAGTCATTAAACAAAATAAAAATCATACTTAAAATCAAATACTAGTATTCCGTACAAGTATTCAGTACTTAGTACTACTGTAATAATTAGCGTAGCAACACCGATGTTGTGTGAGTTCGAACACCGCGATTGCAAGTGCACTCGACTCCGACCCTTATTGACTAGAATTGTCAGTTTTCCTATCGAAGGTCGTTGCTTTTATTCGGGAACTCTACTCATAAACACTGACCGCCATGAAATATCAAAAATTTGACGTTTAAATTGTCGTTAGAACACCAACAATCAATCAATTAATTATAAAATTCAGGTATCATTATAATCAAAGACAAAGTATTAAAAAACAACTGATTAAATAAAGTGTAATTATATTTTTCTTTAATATGCGTCCTCATAAATTCCATTTGATAAAATAGAACGGACATGTGAAAAGTACTATCAAAATGATGAAACAGTTATCTGAATGTTACCTTTGATACAAGTGTCTTGAAAAGTATACTTAAGAAAATGAAAGAAGAAGAAGCGAGTCGTTAACCATTTACATTCCGGTGTGTTTGAAATTATTCTTTGTTAAAATATAAAAACTTTTTATCATTATTGATAATATGATTTCGATTTGATCCTCTATTTTTTTTTATTTTTCCAAGCTTAATTTTGATTTCAATTTGGTAGTTTTTTTAAAAAGAGTTTTGAGTAATAATTATATGGGTCAAGTGAAATGGGGTAGCATTTTATTATCGTTACCTTAATGAATCATTCCCTTTAAGGGTTGCTGTCAATAAAATAATTTCCGATTTAATAAAACAATATATATATATTAAGAATCAAATAGTAGTGTGTGCTAAGTTTTAAATGTCATCTTTTCCAACAAAGTATGTGTTTTCAAAGAGCCCCGAATTAATGCAGTTTATACTCGCTTCTATCATCTTTCAAATACAATAGAAGCGCTTTCTTAGATTGACCTTCATCAGAAACGGTCAAAGCCAACCATTTGAAATCTGAGGATGTATAAGTAACGAAACCGTTGAAGAGCTATATGTCAGAACAAAAAAACCTACAATAAATAGATAAGTTCAACTTTGCCTGAGGGGTTGAAACCTTAGTTTCTAAATGTCAGATATACCTAAAATACCTGGAAATGTCGAATATTGACATGTAATTTGAAATCTCTATTATGTGTATTTCTTAAGTCTCTGCTAGTATAGGAATTTGTACTATATATATATTTATATATACCATATAATTGAAAGATTTTAGAAGAGATTAATTTGACCAATAAAAATATCGCCAAATAAATACTTGTTTGTGTTTCTTGATAGTTTATTTTGAATTATCGAGAAAGTTTCATTATCAGTACTAAATGTTATTTAGTTTTTTTTCATTGTTATTTTATTATTATTGTTATGAATAATAATCTTTGCAATATAGAACAATTTAGTAATTTAAAATGGTAATGAATCCGGAGTCAAAACACTTAAAGTCGGTAGTTTGACATCCGAATTCAACTATTAAACATTAGGTTTAAGTCAAGGTTAAATCTGGGTCATTAGTGCTACTGCTTTCTATTTACTATTTCTTGATCAAGGAAACCAGGAACATGCATAAACATTAATGTCTTTCGCGAATGTGAACTTTCGCAATTCTAGTCAAAATTCAGTAAAAGAGGGACGAAAGATACCAGAGGGACAGTCAAACTCTTAAATCGAAAATAAACTGATAACGCCATGGATAAAAAAATTCAGTAAACGGCAGTAAGAGCTTTATGTGTAACTTTCAAGCATAGTCCTTTAAATTTTATGAATTCTGATCTTTAAATTTTTCTCTTTTCTTTTTTAATGACTCTCCTATTGTAACTCGGAAATACTAAGGATTTTCTTCAGTAATAGTTATACACCGAGGGAAAGGTCTGTCTGGATAAGAAACCCCGTCGGCCGGAGGCCGTAGGGGTTTCTTATCCAGACATGCCGTATCCCGAGGTGTATAACTAACTTACACCCCATTCTAAACTCTATATTGTTAACATTGATTATAAAATTTAAAAAAAACGAAAGCATATATCTTATTGATAATATCAAACCATGATTTATAAGATTTTTTTGTTATTACATCAAAACCCAATAGTAACCCTTTTTGGTTATCTTCGTTTACACTTTGACAAGTGAGTATGTTTTACCAATGTCAAGGTTGTTTTGCATATTCCAAATAAATCCTTGGGTTGATGTGGATCAGCAGGTCAAGGTTGACTGTATCGTGTATTCATATGAAAAACAAAAAATACGTCATGCTCCTTGTATGCATATGTCAAAATGGAAGGGTATGAGACAGACAATATTTCTTAGCAAGCGTTGGATTTGGTAGATGAAACTAATTTAAAAGATAAAGGCTATATTATAACCAAAAGTACTTACCTGTATCAGTTTAATAAAGGTAATCATAACTATAATTTTTATTTTACGGTTTTATTGGAAAAAAAAACCTCTTCTCGAGAATGAATTAACATTCATATTCGGACCTACAAAGGGATAAGTGTGTCTGCAATAGAAACCCGACTTCCAGGCACGCTCAGCATACAAAGATACAGATTTAGTTTTTCGTAACTCTTTCTTTTGCGGAAGAGGGGCTGATCCAGCTGGGGTTCCCAACTCAAAAGAAAGGGGCCGGGGTTCCAATAAGTCAAATACATTCATTTGATCTTTTAAATCTGGTCCAACAATCAGACACCTACCCCGGGTCGGCCACTGGATGACGGAGGGGGGGGGGGGGGGGGTCGAGAGTTAGAATCCCCCCTTTTTTTATAATAGAAACATATGACTGGGTTAAAAATATTACTTTCAGCAAAGGAGTAATTGAAGGGTTTTTGTAATTTAAAATAAATGCTTAATTTTTTTTCGCTATTGGAATTTCCTTAAATGTTTTTTTTTTAATATCTTGAAACAATTTGTAGTGAACACTGTAAGTAATTTCTTATGGTCATGCTATTTAAAGAATAATCAATTTCTATTGTTACGAATAACAATGGACTTTGTTTGCGGGATGTAGAAGCAGGGGTTTCCAGAAACCCCGCTTGTCACAGCCTGTGGTAAAAATCCATTGTTATTCGTAACAATAGATCTATTCAATTTACACGTGTTATAAAAATAGAAACTATGAAGTATAACAATAGAGCTGGGGTGTAAGCAGAAATAGATCATTCTTGATGAAATTACATAACCATTGTTTCGAGTTTTTGCGTCCTTAATGTCTTAAAAATTAGTTACAAATTCGTATTCATTCGCGCGTCGCTGGTTTTTTAGACATAACTCACGTCTAGCGTACATGTACAACATTTCAATGTTTGTATTTCAATAAATATAAGTATCTTTATATAAATTAGTTCTTTTGTGAGTATGCTCATGTATATAAACTATGAAAATTTCTTCAATTTCTACTGTGGTATAACTTTAAAAAATCCTGATGATTTAAGATGTCCATGAGTAATTGTCAGTGTATTAGAGGTCCGAAATAAAGCCTATATATTTTTCCTCTAGGAAAAACATTTTATAAGTAGAATACCGCAGTTTTCACTTCACGTATTTGTTTTTTATTTAAACAACATTTACTATGTTTACATACGGTCTTTAGAAGCCTCACAGGATACAAAAAGGTAGACATGAAAGGATAAAGAGATGCAAGTCCATCTCCGAATTTTCGCGCTGTGTTGAAGATTTATTGCTGGCCTTCGTCTGTTTTCTGCCCTTTGGTCTTTTTTATTTCCCTTTGACAATAATGAAAAATTCATGTTCAATTTGTTTGTGCAATTTGCCCAAGACACACGGATGCAGAAACTGGGATTTTCAATAGGATTAAGAAATATCATATACACTTCACTGTCATAAATAGAATGATGAAGCTTTAAAAGGTAAATTGAAATAGTAAACTGTATGTATACACTTTTCTATTCACAACTGAAATCAAATTTTGGTTTCAATAGAATCTACACACAATTACATAATTTCAATAAATTGTTTAAGCATCATCATTACGATACCTTTTACTAAAAACAGTCAATTATTTGAAGAAAACCAAACTAATTCAGAAACAACATTTAATGACCAATCAGTTGTATTGGGTTCATGTAGTGCTTCATTTTTTAAAGAATGCATCTTTTTGTCGACTTTGACTTTATAAGTCGAACATTTGAATTGCATGGAAGACGAAATTAATTTTATATAATATAGAAATGATTGGAAAATAAATACATTTTAGACATTGATTCGGTTTTCAAGTATATATTTTGAACACGATAAAATATGCAGACGGAATTATGTTAACACAGAAACAGAGGTTCAGTCGGTAAGCTAATAAATAGACATTATCAGATGTAAACTTTTTTAGAATTAAAACCTTAAGCAGATGTCAATAACTTTAAGAGTCAACATAATAAAAAATCTTTTTTTTTTAATCTGAATATTTGATTATAAACTATAATTTAAAATTTAAAAGAAGACGTAGTACGATTGGCAATGAGACAACTCTCCAAAATAGACCAAATGACACAGAAATTAAAAGCTATAGTTCACTGTGAGACCCTCAACAATACACACAGCGCAAACCGCATAGTAAGCTATAAAAAGCCCCAAAATCACAAAATTAATGTAAAAAATTCCAGACGAAGAAACTAACGTCCAAATTAATTTACAAATATATGAAAGAAAAACAAATTTATCACACTCCTTGTAATTCATTTCATGGCAGCTGAAACACTTTCGTACTGTGAAGTTTTAATAAGTTTAACGAGAGATAGTTCTATTATTTGGGAAAACCTTTCGGAAATTTGGGTCTTCAATTTTACTCAACCTGATGTTGAGTGGTAGTCGTTTATTGATGTGATCCATAAGTGTTTCTCGTTAACACCCTGTTTTTATAATATAGATTGGACCTGTAGGTTTCCTGTTTGAATGGTTTTGTAATAGTCTCTTTTCTTGCTTCGGAAGAGGGGGGTCCCCACGTAGCTTTATGATCGGTGTAAGACAATGCTTCTCGTTGAAAACCGTACTTTGACCTATAATTGTTTAATTTTATAAACTTGAATGGAAGGTTGTCCAGATGGCACTCATGCCACATCTACTTATATCTATCTTCAACGTAAATTCTTTGAAGTTTTAAATTTGTTTGATTTGAGCCTCACTGATGAGTATTTTGTAGACGAAACCAACTTCTGACATACAATCTCTTAATCCTGGAATCTATGATGAGTTTATATATATTAACCCATGTGCATTTCCTAACTGTCAATCAAAAATTCGCTTATTTTCAGATAATTCTTGCACTAATAATATTGTTATTGCTCTGACGATCCATTTCTTGCTTTTATTGCCTTTATTATCAAATTAGTTTACTATCAAAAAGAGAAAGAAAAAATAAGACACTGCCATAGACGGAAATCATCAGTAAATCTCGTCCTCCTGCTATTAAAAAAAACTAGACTACAACAGGAAGTTAGGAAGACTTCATATTTCACTCTGAAAGATTTTCAATATTTAATGGGCAATTACAATTTTAGCAATATTTGTTTTTATTATGTTTGCTCCCAGAGTACTATAGCAATTAATTCTTGAATATAAGAAAAGATATTAACTACTTTTTGAAGCCTCAAATGATTATTGCGATGCTTTGTCTGTCTATGGTTGTAAAATGAATACATTTTAAAAGTGGACTGAATATAAGTTGGACTATTGTCTTATGAAGCTATTCATGTATAGCGTCATTTGGTGTTGTCGGTTGTGCACGTTTATTGTGCTTTTCCCAACTTTCTAAAATCCCCTAAAGCAGAGTATATTAATTCTTCTTCGTAGATATACGTATATTGCTATCGTCTTGTTTTTACTGCAAACTCTGCACAAATGTCCAAGGGAAAATCCGTACTTTAACTTTCAAATACTTGAGCAAAATCTATATCTTCTTTTTCTTCTTCGATAAGCTGTTTACATATTTTTTCCAATAACAGATTAAAAGGAAGCTGTGGTGTAGTGGTTAGGTCATCGGACTACTAACACAAAGGTCCCTGTTGCGATTCCCGTTCTAGGATGAAATTTCAAGGACTAAATTTTCGGCTCTCCCTTGACACCATTTACGAGTATGGTCTCTATAAACCGATTATGGGCCGTCGGAATGGGACGATAAATGGCTGACCCGTGTGATGAGAGAGTCATATCTCTTGCACGTAAAAGACACCTTGTAGATTTCGAAAGAGTACGCTATTGCCGCAAAGTGGAAAGAGAATAATATAAGTTGCAAGACGTGTTTCCCAGTCCACTATTAATAAATATGTGTAAAAGAGGGACGAAAGATACCAAAGGGACAGTCAAACATATTGAAAAAAATGTAAATGGAACTTTGCATATCTTTGTATCAATGTAGTTTGTTTAAAGATGTCGAACTGTCATTTTCTTTCTCTGACTATTATAACATAACAAAGTGTCAGCATGCAAAGTCAATCCGATGTTGTCAGTTAAAGAACAAATTTCTGTATATTTTGACAATACTGAGCTACCCGGAAATTCGTGTTTAATTATAGTCAATTGTGTAAAGATGTTAATATCAGTGAAAATACACCTACTTCAGGTAATTGTAATAATTCCGAATATATTTATGGACCCATTTCTTCGAGGGTATCACAAGCCCAGTAGTCAGCACTTTTTGTGCTGACATGAATCGTCATTGATATTGTTATATTTATAAATTTACTGTTTACTAATTTTTGAATTTTTTGAAATACTAAGGCTTTTTTTACCTCAGGCATATATTACCTTAGCTGTATTTTAAAATTTTAGGAATTTTGATCCCCAATGCTCTTCAACTTCGTACTTTATTTGGCCTTTTTAACTTTTTTGGGTTCGAGCGTCACTGATGAGTCTTTTGAAGACGAAACGCGCGGCTGGCGTATACTAAATTTAGTCCTGGTATCTATGATGAATTTACTTACAACCACTGGGTCGATGTCACTGCTAGTGCAGATTTATTTCCACGAGGGTATCACAAGCCCAGTAGTCAGCACTTTTTGTGCTGACATTAATTTTCATTGATATTGTTATATTCATATTTAACTGAAACTTATAAATTTTTGAACTTTTTTAAATACTAAGGCTTTTCTACCTCAGGCATAGATTACCTAAGCTGTTTTGGCAAAACATTTAGGAATTTTGGTCCTCAATTCTCTTCAAATTTATTTGGCCTTTTTTTACTTTTTTGGATTCGAGCGTCACTGATGAGTCTTTTGTAGACGAAACGCGCGTCTGGCGATTACTAAATTTAGTCTTGGTATCTATGATGAGTTTACTTCCCATGTTATAAATGGAGATCTTAACATCGTTCAAGACCGAGAGCTAAAATCATTTCTCAGTAAAGGACCTAAATATCGTCCCCCCGTCAATTATTAATTGGAATGAGTGTCGTAATATCATCTGTATGATATGGATAAAACGAGTAAATGCTGACAAAACATCTGTGGACTCTTTTTTTAATTCAGTAATGAAGATAGTTGATTTACGTATTCAACATTTTAAAGAACATTTTACGATCAGCAATAACTACAATAAACATATTTCTCGTATCAAACATAAACTAAAAGAACTAGCTAAAGAATTTGTTTCTGTCCCGGCCTTAAAGCTGCTAATAATATTATTACTGTTTGACATACAATTTACACTGAGGTTCTAAAAAAGAAATCAGCAATTCCGCAACATTCCAACTGACTCCATTTTCAGAAAACGACATTTGTAACAAACATAAACTTTTAGCTACCGCTCTACAAGCAGAACCAAATACAATGAAAGTCCCAACTATGTGTTGGCTTCCAAAGCTACACAAAACACCTGACAAATATAGATTTATTTCGTCTGCAAGCCCATGTTTCACTACTAAATTGTCTATTCTTCTTACCAGCACACTTTGTACAATCAAAAACTGATAATAAATTGTTCAAATAAGGCTTTAGAAAATAGTGGAATTAATTACTATTGGACTGTCAAGAACTCGTTGGAAGTACTTGAGAAATTGTATGCTTATATTGGTGATTTTGAATCTGTCCAAAGTTTTGATTCTTTCTACCCTGTATACCACATTGCCTCACATTCTCATTAAGAAAAAATTCACACACCTAATTAAATGAACATTTAAAAAGTCAGAATGTGAATATATATGTTCAAACTCTTTTAGATCATTTTTAGTAGCAATAAACAAAAAAACTATGTCAGTTGGACATGCTTTGATACTATAGATGCCCATGAATTTTTACTAGATAACATATTTGTTCGCTTTTGGGATTCTGTATATCATCAGGTTATCGGAATTCCAATGGGGACTAACTGTGCACCACTTATTGCGGACCTGTTTTTGTATTGCTATATTGATAGGACTGTTATTAAAGTGAGAGTGTTAGCGCTATAGAACCAGGTTTAATCCACCATTTTCTACATTTGAAAATGCCTGTACCAAGTCAGGAATATGACAGTTATTGCCCATTCGTTTTTGATGCGTTTTGTTTTTTGATTTTGCCATGTGATTATGGACTATCCAAATTGATTTTCCTCTGAGTTCAGTATTTTTGTGATTTTACTTTTTACAATTGATGACAAAAATCAGCAAAGACCCATCAAAACAACATCTGATAAACAAATTAAATAATACTTTTAGATATTTGGATGATATTTTGGCTCTCAATAATGACAACTTCAGTATGTATACTAAAGAACTTTATCCTGTTGAACTTACTAAAAATAAAGCTAATACTAACAATGACCACTGCCCTTTCCTAGATCTTGATATCTATATCACTAACGGAAAGCTGAATACTAAAATTAATGATAAAAGAGATAATTTTTCATTTTCTATCGTTAATTATCCATTTTTAGATGGTGACGTCCTCTTGTCACCATCTGACGGTGTTTATATATCTCAACTTGTACGATTCGCTCACATATGTAACAATGTTTTAGATTTTAACGAGAGAAATTTATGTATTACTGAAAAAAAATTACACCAGGCTTTTCGATATCACAAACTAGTCAAAACATTTACTAAATTTTATCATCAACTATAGCTCAACATGCAGACTTCTTATACGTTCAGGTATTTCACATCAATTTTTTTATGGAAATATTCTTTTTAAAGCACAAATGTGTCAGTATTCACCTCAGAAACTAACACAACCTTTGAATGCACTTATTAGGAAGGGATATAGTTACGATACTGTTGTCAGGTCATTAAAGATTGCATATTTTGGCGTTAATATTGAGTCACTTATAGGGTCTTTGCATCGGAACACATATATTCAAAAACCAGTTGTTGGCATGACACTGATGATGTTCTTCTCATATGTTATGATGGTATGATACTAAACCCCTAACGGGAAGGGTTGTGCCTGATGTTCATATGATGAAATCATAATCTTTCAGTCAGTTTAATGGAAGTCTGGAGCTGGAATGTCAGTTAACTGCTAGAAGTCTGTTGTTATTTATGTATTATTGTCATTTTGTTTATTTTCTTTGGTTACATCTTCTGACATCAGACTCGGACTTCTCTTGAACTGAATTTTAATGTGCGCATTGTTATGCGTTTACTTTTCTACATTGGCTAGAGGTATAGGGGGAGGGTTGAGATCTCACAAATATAATTAACCCCGCCACATTTTTGCGCCTTTCCCAAGTCAGGAGCCTCTGGTCTTTGTTAGTCTTGTATTATTTAAATACACACAAACTGATCATAAATTAAAATCAACATACAAAGCTAAATGTCTTTGACGTTACCAATTATCTTTGAATACACACAAACTGATCATAAATTAAAATTAACATACAAAGCTAAATATCTTTGACGTTACCAATTATCTTTGAATACACACAAACTGATCATAAATCAAAATCAACATACAAAGCTAAATGTCTTTGACGTCACCAATTATCTCTTAATACACACAAACTGATCATAAATTAAAATCAACATACAAAGCTAAATGTCTTTGACGTTACTAATCATCTTTAAATACACACAAACTGATCATAAATTAAAATCAACATACAAAGCTAAATGTTTTGACGTTATTAATTATCTTTAAATACACACAAACTGATCATAAATTAAAATCGATATACAAAGCTAAATGTCTTTGACGTTACCAATTATCTCTAAATACACACAAACTGATCATAAATTAAAATCAACATACAAAGCTAAATGTCTTTGACGTTACCAATTATCTTTGAATACACACAAACTGATCATAAATTAAAATTAACATACAAAGCTAAATATCTTTGACGTTACCAATTATCTTTGAATACACACAAACTGATCATAAATCAAAATCAACATACAAAGCTAAATGTCTTTGACGTCACCAATTATCTTTGAATACACACAAACTGATCATAAATTAAAATCAACATACAAAGCTAAATATCTTTGCGGTACCATCAGACAAGGAACTCTCATATAAATAATATCACAAATAAAGCAAATGCGTCATTAAGATTTAACAAAAGAAATGTAAAAAATTGCAACGTGCTTACAAAACATTTGTCAAATCAAAAATTAGAACTGGTCGAGGATCAATAACAAGGGCAATGCAGAACTAATTAAGTAATGATATCTTAATAAATTAACAGATATCTTAATAAATTAACAGATATCTTAATAAATTAACAGATATCTTAATAAATTAACAAACAGGTTGATTTTAAAAAAAATTTACAGGGGGTTTCCTTTCAAAATATTTTAATATGTTTTACCTAGAAATTGAACTATCAAAATCTGGGTTTCCTTTTATGAGCTGCAATGTCACATGATATGGTGCTGTTTGGGGGTCCTGTTTGGAAGTGTCTTCGACGATTATTGATGTTTGGAAGGGTACAGAAAACGTAATTTTACCGTGTGTTTACTTATGTTTTATAAGTCCCAAAACAGACTTCATTCTATTAAGAAACTATTCGGATACATACACACTTCTACATTTTGCAATGTTTCATCTCCCAATTTAAAAGTTGAAAAAAGAAAAGGCTTTCTCAATATGTACAAGAGTAATTAATGGAGTGAAAAAACACTGCCGAGGCTTGTCGCATGGTTGTCCAACGATTTAAACCATTTACCAACGAATATACCACCCTTCAACGATTAATACAAAACAATATGGAGAGCTGATAGAGACTGTGTCCATCAACATTTAATGCATAAAAGATTTTTTTTTAAAACTAGGCCAAACATTTATGCAATAGCAACGTTAACATATCAACACAACAACAAACATAGCATACGTCAACTTTGACAATGATACGATAATAACCATTTAGTAACTGGTTATTGACTTGTGGACTATGACACTAAAGTAAATGTAAGGATAACAAGAATGTGTCCCAATAACACGGATGCCCCATCTGCACTATCATTTTCTATGTTCAGTGGACCGTTAAAATGGGACACAATCTCTAATTTGGCATTAAAATTAGAAAGATCATAGCATAGGGAAGATTTTTCAAGTTGATTGGACTTCATCAAAAACTACCTCGACCAAAAAATTTAACCTGAAGCGGGACATACGAATGGACGAACGAACGGACGCACATACCAGAAAACATGATGTCCAAAAATGGGGAATAAAAAAACATATTACTCTTTGTAAGATGGGGGAGGGTCATCATAGGTCATATGTTGTGATTTAAAGTTATCTCCTCCTTGGTCATAGTGCTCCGTAACCTCATACTGGGATGCCCGGCTGTACTCTGATTGCCTCTGGAACTGTTCAGTGTTTATGTCATTCCCGGGTATATGAGTTTGTGAAGAACTCATTATCCTTCCTTGCTGATTAGAACTGAAGTAAATCACCTTAAGTGCAAAAGGAAAATTGTTACAAAGAAACAAAAACAATTTTAACCTTATACGTACGCCAAAAATGTGCATTATGGTTTTTTTTACATAAATTTAATATTAATATTGACCTGTGGGTTAAATGTCATTTAGATAGCGCACAAACAATTAAGTGCTCACAAAAATGCTTTAATCGTCAAATTCTATATGTGCATAGCACATGTCTGGGGCTTGATCATTGGTTGATGTTGGTAGCTGTATGTCATATTTATTTTTCGAATCAGACCTTTCGATTTTTCGTTTTAGTCTCACATTTCACGATTGCTTATACTTTTAATGCTCACTAATCGGTATGTGTTTTACTCATAGTTGAACTTCGTACAAAAACCTTTAATTGCTTACATCCGCGTCGTTTTGACTTGATGGATTTTTGTTTTTTGTTTTTCCCGTTTGAATGGTTTTACACTAGTAATTTTAGGGTCCTTGGGAGACAACAACCCGACCAAATAAAAAAACAACAGCAGAAGGTCACTAACAGGTCTTCAATGTAGAGAGAAATTCCTGCACCCGGACTTGTTGTTTTCTTAAATCATTTATCTATTTCTATATTTACAGATGACATCTTGCTTCAAAATATAACTTCAAAATATAACTTCAAAATAGTTTTGTCGATGAACAAGTGATACATCTTACTTGTATTCGGCATTAATTCTCCACTAACAATAAATTTAAAAAAAACATGTGAAAAACAAAGTGACATTAAAACTCCTAAAATCATGACAAAAAAACAAACAACAGTATACGAAACCCCACATAGAAAACTCCTAACATCATGACAAAAAAACAAACAACAGTATACGAAACCCCACATAGAAAACTCCTAACATCATGACAAAAAAACAAACAACAGTATACGAAACCCCACATAGAAAACTCCTAACATCATGACAAAAAAACAAACAACAGTATACGAAACCCCACATAGAAAACTCCTAACATCATGACAAAAAAACAAACAACAGTATACGAAACCCCACATAGAAAACTCCTAACATCATGACAAAAAAACAAACAACAGTATACGAAACCCCACATAGAAAACTCCTAACATCATGACAAAAAAACAAACAACAGTATACGAAACCCCACATAGAAAACTCCTAACATCATGACAAAAAAACAAACAACAGTATACGAAACCCCACATAGAAAACTCCTGACATCATGACAAAAAAAAACAGTATACGAAACCCCACATAGAAAACTCCTAACATCATGACAAAAAACAAACAACAGTATACGAAACCCCACATAGAAAACTCCTAACATCATGACAAAAAAACAAACAACAGTATACGAAACCCCACATAGAAAACTTCTCACATCATGACAAAAATACAAACAACAGTATACCAAACACCACATAGAAAAAAAAAGATTAAGCAACTAGCTATGAAAAAGAAGATGTAGTTGTCAATGACACATCGTCACAAGAGACCAAATGCTGCAGAAATTAACAATTAAAGGTCTTCGCCAATGAGCAAAGCCCATACCGCAATGGGACATATGTTAAAAATCTTGAACCCTGCCAAAATCTAATGTGAACTATACACAGCTACTTTTGCAAAGGTACTATTTCCGTACTAAATAGTTATCAAAAGTACCAGGATTATAATTTTATACGCCAGACGCGCGTTTCGTCTACATAAGACTCATCAGTGACGCTCAGATCAAAATAGTTAAAAAGCCAAATAAATACAAAATATGTAGTACTGGAAATTTACTTTTAATATTTAGTACTATTTCTTTACTCTAAAATTATTGTAATATTTAGGTACTTGTATTTTACAGTACTTGATTTGTATTAAATATTTTGGTACAGAAACAATACAATATTCCATGTTTGAAAATCATAATTTTAAGAGATTTGAAATAGAAAAACTTTCAAAATGCTGAAAATGTAACGGTAGTAATCAAAACAAAAATCTGTAGTATCTAAATTCAAGTACAAATTAAGTACTGTAAAATACAGATACCTAAATATTACAATAGTTTTAAAATAACAAAATAGTACTGAATATTAAAAGTAAATTTCCAGTTCTACAGATTTTTAGTACAGAAATAGTACCTATGCAAAAGTAGCTGTGTAGTGCTCCGTGATGACTTTGAAAGCAACGAAAATATATATTATTTGGAACAGGATGAGTAAAGGAATTTGTAGCATCCTGTTTTTAATACCTGTAAAATCTAAAATACTAGTAAATGTATATAACGTAGGAAGACTTCTAAACTTACGGTGGGTTCTGAAACTTCCCATGGAGAACAACAACAGCAATAAGACGCTGAAAGTATGCCCACAACAAACTGAGCAGCAGAAAATATGGTCAAAAAGGCTGACAACACTACTACTTTTCCATTGTGGAATTCTCGCTGAAATAAAATTTATAATCATTTCTGTTATATAATATATCTTTTTGAAACACGTGTGTTATTATAAATTATAAAAAAATATATAGATAAAGCATTTATATTTCCAAAGGTAAAATATTTTTTAAATGTATTAAATATATCAATAAATTAATGTATAAAATTGAGAATGGAAATGGGGAATGTGTCAAAGAGACAACAACCCGACCAAATAAAAAAACAACAGCAGAAGGTAAAAGTAGGTAAAGGAGGCGGCGAAATATGTTTTTTTCTCCGAAATCCATCTACAAAAATCATTTGTACAAAACGAAAATACAGAAATTCCCAAATTGCCATACTCGTTAATTCAAATATTGTGCTTAATATCTGCCACTGAATGGATACCATCTGGTGATTTCAAGTGTTATTTACGTAGTACTTGTAGTTTAAAGATTTAATATGCTTGCTTGCTTCATTTCTATAAATCTTTGCTCAAGCATTGAAGTTAAGGCATCTGCAGTCAATAGAAAGGCAGGATTTCAGCTTATACTGCTATTAAAAAACAAAGGACTACAAAGGAAAACATCGCGCCCAAAATGACAAGGTCGTTTTTAGCGTGGGTGAAGTCGGAGGTCGTTTTTTTTCCAAATTTTACAGGTCGCATGTCGTTTATAGAAGGCCCTCAGGTCGGAAGTGGCCTCTAAAAAGTCTAGAGATCGCAGGTCGTTTTTGACCCTGTATGAGCCTCAATAATGCATATAAACTGACGCCCCACCTATCTTTTGATTGCAGATGTCAATATTAATTACCTATAGACATAATCGTATTGTCGACTCATACTTACGTAAATGGCTCCAATGACTCCAAGACTGAATATGATTGGGACAAATAGAGCCGATCCAATAATACTACATACCATAAAGGCAATTTTCTGAATAATAAAGCAAGTAACGTTGAAAGAGCAAAATAGTCGAGCACAACATAATACAACATAATCAGGCAAGTTTTATTCTTTACGTGTCTGGCGTTCTAAATTATAATCCTGGTACCTTTGACAACTTTTACACCACTGGGTCGATGCCACTGCTGGTGGACGTTTCGTCCCCGAGGGTATCACCAGCCCAGTAGTCAACACTTCGATGTTAAAATGAATATCAATAATGTGGTCATTTTAATAAATTACCTGTTTACAAAACTTTGATTTTTTTTTAAATAAGGATTTTCTTATCCAAGGCATAGATTACCTTAGCCGTATTTGGCACAACTTTTTTGATTTTTGGATCCTCAATGCTCTTCAACTATTTACTTGTATATTTGTTATTCTCATCGGATTTTGTCTAATGCTTAGTCTGTTTCTGTGTGTGTTACATTTTTTATGTTGTGTCGTTGTTTTCCTCTTATATTTAATGCGTTTCCCTCAGTTTTAGTTTGTAACCCCAATTTATTTTTTTGTCTATAGATTTACGAGTTTTGAACAGATATGAGCGTCACTGCTAAGTCTTATGAAGACGAAACGAGCGTCTGGCGTACTTAATTATAATCCTGGTACCTTTGAAAACTTTTACACCACTGGGTCGATGCCACTGCTGTTGGACGTTTCGTCCCCGAGGGTATCACCAGCCCAGTAGTCAACACTTCGGTGTTGAAATGAACATCAATAATGTGGTCATTTTTATAAATTACCTGTTTACAAAACTTTGATTTTTTTTTAAACTAGGAATTTTCTTATTCCAGACATAGATTACCTTAGCCGTATTTGGCACAACTTTTTTGAGTTTTGGATCCTCAACGCTCTTCAACTATTTACTTGTTTGGCTTTACAAATATTTTGATGTGAGCGTCACTGATGAGTCTTATGTAGACGAAACGCGCTTCTAGCGTACTAAATTATAAACTGGTACATTTGATAACTTTTACACTAGTGGGTCGATGCCACAGCTGGTGGACGTTTCGTCCCCGAGGGTATCACCAGCCTAGTAGTCAACACTTCGGTGTTGGCATGAATATCAATAATGCGTTCATTTTTATAAATTACCTATTTACAAAACTTTGATTTTTTTTAAAACTAAGGATTTTCTTATCCCAGACATATATTACCTTAGCCGTATTTGGCGTACCTTTTTTGAATTTTGGATCCTCAATGCTCTTCAACTTTTTACTTGTTTGGCTTTACAAATATTTTGATATGAGCGTCACTGATGAGTCTTATGTAGACGAAACGCGCGTCTGCCGTACTCGATTATAATCCTGGTACCTTTGATAACTTTTAAACCACTGGGTCGATGCCAATGCTGGTGGACGTATCGTCCCCGCGGGTATCACCAACCCAGTAGTCAACACTTTTGGTGTTGACATGAATATGTGGTCATTTTTATAAATTACATGTTAACAAAACTTTTATTTTTTTTTAAACTAAGGATTGTCTTATCCCAGGCATAGATTACCCCAGGAGTAGATTACCTTAGCCGTATTTGGCACAACTTTTTGGAATTTTGGGTCCTCAATGCTCTTCAACTTTGTATTTGTTTGGCTTTTTTAACTATTTTGATCTGAGCGTCACTGATGAGTCTTATGTAGACGAAACGCGCGTCTGGCGTATAAAATTATAATCCTGGTATTTTTGATAACTATTTACACCACTGGGTCGATGCCACTGCTGGTGGACGTTTCGTCCCCGAGGGTATCACCAGCCCAGTAGTCAGCACTTCGGTGTTGACATGAATATCAATTTTGTGGTCATTTTTATAAATTTTCTGTATGCAAAACTTTGAATTTTTCGAAAAACTAAGGATTTTCTTACCCCAGGAGTAGATTACCTTAGCCGTATTTGGCACAACTTTTTGGAATTTTGGGTCCTCAATGCTCTTCAACTTTGTATTTGTTTGGCTTTTTTAACTATTTTGATCTGAGCGTCACTGATGAGTCTTATGTAGACGAAACGCGCGTCTGGCGTATAAAATTATAATCCTGGTATTTTTGATAACTATTTACCTTAGCCGTATTTGGACAACTTTTTTAATTTTGGATCCTCAATGCTCTTCAACTATTCAACTATTTACTTGTTTGGCTTTACAAATAACGATACATTTATAATAATTTGTTTTTATATGGCAACCAGACTGTTTGATTCGAACACCCCTGATAAGTCGTATTTCAACTCGTCAGGTGTACCAATATGTGAGAGATCCGTGGTGCAGTGGTTAGTACATCGGACTACTAACACAAAGGTTCCTGGTTCGATTCCAGTCTCGGATGAAAATTTCTGGGACACCATTTGCGATTATGGTCTTCAGGAAACGATGATAGTCCGTCAGAAGGAAACAATAAATGGCTGACCCGTGTTAAGAGAGAGCCATATATCTTGCACGTTAAAGACACCCTTGTAGATTTCGCAAAAGAGCAGACTAATGACGCTACAAGCCCGCACTCTTTTGCAAGAATTTGTAGATACCAGAATGGCAATAAGAGCATATTTATAAGCAGGCCTGTTTACTCACCAGGTTTTTCCAGTTATTTATTTTCTTTCGTGACATACAAATGGGAAAGAATCCGGTGAATAAAAACTAAAAAAGAAGTTAAAATTCATGTATTTTAAATGTAACACCGGCTTGCTTTTTTTTTTACTGTTTTACTCAATGTGAACGAACAGCTAGTCACACTAGAACTTACAAAACCTTTTTAATGAACTAGAATGCACGTACAAAATGTTGCTAGATTAAACAATTTAGCAGAAGCCAAACCCTATGCCTAGCATCGGACAGTGGGATAACAGCACAACACATTACAAACCTGTTCCTTTACTATCTTGAATCACTGTTTTGGCTAAGCTTCATATAAATCCATAAACAAACAGCTACAACTTAGTATTGACCTACCCATATCAAATCAAAGTCCGACATATGGTAACTGAACAACAAACAGCTACAACTTAGTATTGACCTACCCATATCAAATCAGAGTCCGACATATGGTTCCTGAACAACAAACAGTTACAACTTAGTATTGACCTATCCATATTAAATCAAAGTCCAACATATGGTAACTGAACAACAAACAGCTTCAACTTAGTATTGACCTATCCATATTAAATCAAAGTCCGAAATATGGTAACTGAACAACAAACAGCTACAACTTAGTATTGATCTACCCATATAAAATCAAAGTCAGACATATGGTAACTGAACAACAAACAGCTACAACTTAGTATTGACCTATCCATATTAAATCAAAGTCCGACATATGGTAACTGAACAACAAACAGCTACAACTTAGTATTGACCTACCCATATCAAATCAGAGTTTGACATATGGTAACTGAACAATAAACAGCTACAACTTGGTATTGACCTATCCATATTAAATCAAAGTCAGACATATGGTAACTGAACAACACATACCAAATCGTGAGAAAAGCTTTAATGACATCTAGAAAGATAAGTTCGTACAGCTGCCATTAGAAAAAAAAACATTATTTTCTCGTTCAAATTATTCATAAAATTATGAACATATTGTGTATGTATCTATGCGTGTGTCACGTGTGTGTGTTTGGTTTGTTGAGTGTATGTTTTGTTCAATTGTATAAAGTAGAAAATCCACATGTATTACATCAAAATCATGGGAAGTAGTTAACTAAACATACCCATCCTGAGCATATCAGACAAGTAAGATCAAATGCAAGCAAAGGTTCTGTGTATCTTCTCCATATCCAGCACTGCCAGAACCAGGGATCATGCACACCATAGTAACTTTTGTATGAGTGACGACAGTTCCGGTTCATTTCAATGGCATCTAGAATTACACCAATGAAGCTGTGAACCATACAAACAATAGCTAGAACAATCTGAGATCCTCCAAGAATCCGGAATGTTCTCACAGGAAAAATCGGTTCTTGACTAGGTGCAACCAAATTGTGGCCTATATGAGCAACAGATGGGTGCGTGACAGTTTGTACGACTGGGTCATGTATTATAGCTGCAAATCCAGGTTCATTGATAGGGTGTGAGATCATACTGGTAGCTAGAATTAAAGAATACATGGAAAACATTAAAAGTCAATTGTTCATGAACAATTGATAGGTCTTTCCTTTTTTCTTTTATTAATTGCCTTCTTAGTTAAAAAATATATGGTTTCTAAGGACTTTTATGTTCATAACAAGTGGTTGCTAAGGACAAAAATCATTCATAAGGATAAAAATATTACTGCAAGTATTAAAAATGTCATATGTACTATTCATAGTATTTAAAGATAAAAAAAATAAGTGATTGTTAAGGACTTATATGTCGTTGCTAGGGACAAAAATGTCATTTCCAGTGTTAAAAATTTCATATTTATATTATTCATAGCCTTCTAAGTTCAAAAATATATGGTTGCTAAGGTGTTTCATGTCGTTGCTAGGGACTTGACCTCTGACCTTGACCTAACTTTGTAGTTCTTATTATGCTAATCATTTTTGCAATTCAAAGTTTCTTTCTATCTCTAACCACTTTTGGGTTATAAGCAAACAATCATCATTTCGGACCCCAAAAACAGTTTTGGTGCCCTAGTTCCATAACAGTTGGTCCAATAATTTTAAACCAAACATAACAAATGTAGATCTCGACAAGACACACATTTTCTTCGTTACATTTTATCAGCCATCTTTTACGGTTATTGAGTAAATCCGATAACAAGCTAAGGTCAAAATCTAGGTTATGACCTTGACCTTTGACCTTAGGTCAATTTTCATGTATATGTGAATTGATGATCATTGGTGATAATCCTAGGTGGCTACAACTTACAGTTTCTGAGTTTTAGTGGCCAACCGACTTTTGTTAATTTTCAAAGGGGCATAACCATACCAATGAGTCGTTAAATCTTTTCAATTCAAATGTAACAAAGCACCAGGGTCTGTTCTTGAACAAATTCCACCCTTTGTTTTTTTTGTACCTATTATGGTTATGGAGTTAGAGTGATAACAAGGTTTTCGGTGTTAGGGGAGATAACCCCTATAAAGGAAATGTTACGGGGTCGTGCCCTCACCACAAGATAGCTCTTGGTCAACCGATACTAGATTCCTAATATCATTTCAATATGTCGCGTACTTTTTTTGGGAAATTTCGTTAAAGTTTGGCGGAAAGAATAATAATAATAATTAAACTGTCAATTGTTCTTGAACAATTGAGAGGTCTTTCCTTTTGTAATGTAAAATACATGTTCAAATAGACGTAGAATGTATTGAAAAGCTTTAAAACACACTGAAAAACCTTTAAATAAGGTTAAAAACACCAAATTCGCTATATGGGACATGACCTTGACCTTTGACCTTTTGACCTTTGTCAAGGTCATTAGTCCCCAATGTCATTGCCGAAGACCCCATGGGTCTAGGACCTTTGGTTATATAGTAAAAGATGATTTTGTCTTTCCAGAAACCTAAAACAGGTGTTATGCCCCTTAAAAAAAGGTCAAATCTCTTCGGTCAAAATGTAACAAAGTTGTGCCGTAATGACCCAAACATTTTCCACTATTTAAAACTTCTGTAAGTATAATGGTTTCTGAGATTATCCCATAACAAGGTGTTAGGTCAAAGGTCAAGGTCAACATACAAATTTGACCTTGAGGTATTTTTCAAAGATACATAAATTGATGATGATTGGTGAAGATCCTAGGTGTCTACGACTTACGGTTTCTGAGTTTTGGTGGTCAACCGACACCGGTTAATTTTCATAGGGGCATAACCCTACCAATGAGTCGTTGAATCTTTTCGATCCAAATGTAACGAAGAACCAGGGTCTGGTCCTGAACAAATTTCACCCTTAGTTATTTTTCTACCTATTATGGTTACGGTGTTGGAACGATAACAAGGTTTTTTGGTTACGGAGGGATTACTCCGAACCGACAAAATATTTCGACTAACAGGGTGAGTTCCAGATAGGTATTCATGACACCGATACAAAGTGTGAACATGAAAGCGACACGTCTTACGGTTTAGGCTGCTAACTTCGTCAAAGTTTGGCGGAAGAATAATAATAATAATTAAAACGTCAATTGTTCTTGAACAATTGAGAGGTCTTTCCTTTTGTAATATAAAATAGATGTTCCAATAGAAGTAGAATGTATTGTCAAACGCCCCCCTTTTGATCATCCACTGAGATCTGTACTTTCTGTAGCTTTTGTTTTTGTAGTATATGAGCTTTCGTACATGGTCCGAGTTGTTTTAGAATTGGTCCGAGTGTTCGTGGTCCGACTTGAATTTGGTCCGAGATGTGATGATTATCTATCCCAGAATTCAGCGTAGAACTTCCTTTCTGAAACGCCATTGTAAGTGGGAACCCTGCACATTTTTTTCTTGGACTTATTCAAGTAAAACCTCCCCTTGTGATTTGTTAAATGTGCTTGAAACAAAGCAAATAAATTATTTCTAAAGGCCATTGATATATTATCATAAATTAGTGAACAGTGTATGTAATATAAAAGAAAGGATGTGAGGTATCCATCCATGACACAAAAAAATCATGATTCATGCATATCAAACACACAAAAAGCAAAGGAACAGTGCTTTTATTGCTGTTCTTCATCTCAAAGTCATAGTGAGGACTTGAACAAGGAATAAAATCTCTCACTTCGCTGCAAGTTTAAGACGGCCCCTAGCACCAGTTTGAGCGGAATTCTTGGCAAACTGACGATCATAACACAACTGTAATTTGAAGAACAAATTAATAAAGAAAATCAAACAATAACTGTCATAAATTATTTAGCCCGCCAATCACAATCAGGCGTGCAAAAACAAGGATCTCCTGTACTTGGCATTCGTAGGCGAAGATAATGAATTCTGTGCTTTTAACTTGAGTAATGTTTTACCAATTCTTACGAAATTTTAACAAATGTTAATTGCCACAATAATGACAAAATGTGTTACATTCTCTGCCTATTTTGTTCGGCCATATTGAATCTCGTG
Organism: Mytilus trossulus; assembly: GCF_036588685.1. Taxonomy (NCBI): domain Eukaryota; kingdom Metazoa; phylum Mollusca; class Bivalvia; order Mytilida; family Mytilidae; genus Mytilus; species Mytilus trossulus. The sequence continues at coordinate 12,937,266 of NC_086378.1, read as the reverse complement.
GTGACGTCACGAAAAAACAAGAAAAGATAACTCTTGTAGGAAAGCACGTGTTAGTTTGTTTACGTTGTCTTTTATTTTATTTTCATGACTTTTTGAATGAAAGTACGTTTAATTAAGATTATAAACTAACGGAAATAATAATTATTTCATTGAATTTAAATTTTTAGTATGAATAAATGTTTTAAAGTCTTTTAAACACTTGATTCTCGCTTAGAAATAAGTAAACAAACTAACACGTGTTTTTCTACAAGAGTTATCTGTTCTTGTTTTTCGTAGGCGTTCCTCACCTCCAACATAGGAGATCAAGGAAATTGGAGTTATCTTTTCTTGTTTTTCGTGACGTCACCACGAGATTCAATATGGCCGAACAAAATAGGCGGAGAACGTATACAAATGGAAATAATTAGATAATATATAGTGTTAAGGAAATGAATATTCAAACATAAATACGTACGTCATATCCTAGAAAAATATCTAACGGAACGAACTAGATATATTGACAAGCTTTGCATGGATTCTAAAGAATAAATTTTAGGGAAATAAGTGCGACCTGAACCTGAGTCGCAATTCCGAACGTTTTGAAATAGGAAAAATCCGTAGCTCTATGGTCCGCAAATAGTCAAAAAATAACATAAGGACCTAAAGAGCTACGATACTGCAGCTAGTGAGCCAATTACAACTAATAAAAAAAATCATGCATCTAAAACTTAATTATCAATCAGTACACATCCAACATCCAATGAATTTAGTGTAAAGACGTCATTAACAGTCAGAAAAAACAAGCTTGGGGTGATTTGTTTGCATTTTTGACATGACGGGAAATAAAAATATAAAGACTTACACTAAGCAGTAAATGCATGAAAAAAGATGATAAATACTTGAGCAATATTGAACAACATTTTAAACAAATCTGTTTATTGTTTAATTTAAAAGTACTGGTCAAGGAAAAATTAATTTATTTATTAATACATGTAGATAATGTCTGGTTCTTTTTTTCTTTTTTCATGTACTGATAGACAAAAAATAGACGGAATGTTATTTATAAACTTTATTGAAAGAATAAAATCAATGATGTATTAAACAAATATATTTGATTGAATTCAACATTGAAATCTGGATCATAGCTCTTCATCTTTTTAGCTCACCTGGCACGAAGGGCCGTGCCAAGTGAGCTTTTTCAATCACTTGGCGTCCGTCGTTTTTAATGTTTACAAAAATCTTCTCTGAAACTACTGGGTCAAATTTAACTAAACATGGCCAAAATCATCATCAGGGTATCTAGTTTGATAATTGTGTCCGGTGACCCAGCCAACCAACCAAGATGGCTGCCATGGCTAAAAATAGAACATAGGGGTAAAATGCAGTTTTTGGCTTATAACTCAAAAAACAAAGCATTTAGAGCAAATCTGATTGAGGTTTATATCAGGTCAAGATCTATCTGTTCTGAAATTTTCAGATGAATTGGACAACTGGTTGTTAGAGTGCTGCCCCTGAATTGGTAATTTTAAGGAAATTTTGCTGTTTTTTGGTTATTATCTTGAATATTATTATAGATAGAGATAAACTGTAAATAGCAAAAATGTTCAGCAAAGTAAGATCTGCAAATAAGTCAACAGAACCAAAATGGTCTGTTGACCCCTTAAGGAGTTATTGCCCTTTATAGTCCATTTTGAACCATTTTTCGTAAACCTGTTATCTTTTACAAACATTTTCTCCTCTAAAACTACTGGGCCGAATAAAATCAAACTTGGCCACAATCATCATTGGAGTATCTAGTTTTAAAATTGTGTGCAGTGACCCGGCCAACCAACCTCGATGACCGCCATGTCTAAAAATAGAACAAAAGGGTGAAATGCAGTTTTTGGCTTATAACTCAAAAACCAAAGCATTTAGAGCAAATCTGATTGGGGTTCATATTGTTAATCAGGTCAAGATCTACCTGCTCTGAAATTTTCAGATGAATTGGACAACGGGTTGTTAGAGTGCTGCCCCTGAATTGGTAATTTTAAGGAAATTTTGCCGTTTTTTGTTATTGTCTTGAATATTAATATAGATAGCGATAAACTGTAAACAGCAATAAATAAAGCAAAGTAAGACCTAAAAATAAGTCAACATGACCAAAATGGTCAATTGACCCCCTAAGGAGTTATTGGCCTTTATAGTCAATTTTTATAAAATTTGTAAATTTTTACTAACATTTTCCACTGAAACTAATGGGCCAATCATTATATATAGGGATAATTGTATGCAGCAAGAATGTTCAGTAAAGTAAGATCTACAAACACATCACCATCACCAAAACACACATTTTGTTATGAATCCATCTGTGTCCTTTATTAAATATTCACATAGACCAAGGTGAGCGACACAGGCTCGTTAGAGCCTCTAGTTTACAGGAATGTCCTGTACTCCCATAGTTTTCAGATTTTGTATATAAACATAAGCCCCTTAATTGATTAAGATAATCGATAGAGAGGAACAGCATATAGAACATTATATAGCAAAATGTTCAGTACAATAAGATCTACAAATAAGTCGACATGATTTCATCTGACCTCATTTTCAAGGTTCATGGGTCAATGTAAATTTTTCGTGTTTTGGTCTGTTTTTGTAATACTATAAGCAATAGGTCAACTATATTTGGTGTATTGACTAATTGTGAGGTAAAAATGTCTCTCTGGCAGGTGTCATTTGTCCTTGACCTCATTTTCATGGTTCATTGGTCAATGCTTAGTTTTTCTGTTTTGGTCTGTTTTTCTAATACTATAAGCAATAGGTGAATTATATTTGGTGTATGGAATGATTGTAAGCTGTACATGTCTTTCTGGCAAGCGTCATTTGTCCTTGATCTCATTTTCATGGTTCATTGGTCAATATTAAGTTTTTATGGTTTGGTCTTTTTCTTGTATACTATAAGCAATAGATCAACTATGTTTGGTGTATGGAATGATTGTAAGGTGTACATGTCTGTCTGGCAGGGTTCATTTGACTTTGACCTCATTTTCATGGATCATTGATAATTTTAAGTTTATGTGATACTAGTATTAAACTTTTTCTTTAGGACTATCAACGTAAAACCAATCATGGTTAGTAAAGCAGGCGAAAAATTTCAGCGTGTGCACTCTTGTTTTTCTTATTTCTATTATTTTGCCAATTATTATGAAAGCTTGAATAGATACATGTAAGTATAAACTGGAAACAGTAAAAATGATCATCATTACAATATCTACATAAAGTCCACTAAATAAGATTTACAAATAACATGAACAAGGAAACATAAATGATTACAATCACAGAAAAATAAATATCAAATAGCATATTTTTACAAGGTGAGTGATACAGACTCTCAAAAGTCTGTTGTTTATTAACTTGTTGATTTTCTATTTTGACAGAAAATGGGTCGTAAAAGAAAGAGCAAAGCTACTGTAGCTAGAGAGCAGAAGGAGAGAATGAGAAGTAGACGACAAAGCAGTGTTGCCTCTATAGAGTTGGCACCTCTAGGTGAGGAAGAACTCTTAGCCAGAAGGTTGGCTTCTCCTTGTGAGAAAAATCCTTCAAATGCCCAGAGGTTAGAACCTCCTCTGGGAAGCCTGTCTATCCAAAGCATGGATATGCCACTGAGCTCTGACTCCCCACCGTGGGTTTGTACTCCGCCGAGAGTACCCTCACCAAAAGTTGGTGTTGCAGGACAGACGAAACTGGTGGTAGAAACATCATTAGATGTCACCAGTATAATTGAAACAAAGCAAAAGGTTCAAGAATACAATACTGAAACAATACTAAGAATAAACAGTACTGAACCAAATACTAGAATATACAATACTGAGTCAAATACTACAATATACAATACTGATTCAATACTAGAAATCAATACTGAAGAATGCAATACTGAATCTAAACAAGAAATTAACAATGAACTAATGCAAGAAATGCAAACTGAACCTATACCAGAAGTAAAAACTAAACCCAAATCTGTGTACAGAACACAAGAAATAAAAGACATAAACATATCAACATTACAAACAGACCAGTCAGATTGCGAGATCGAATCCAAAATAAGGCTAACGTTAGAATTTGATGAACCACCAAAAACAAAAAAAGCAAAGTTAGAATCTGTATGTAGTTCAGGCTTTAAAATGTTGCCTCCTGATGTTCATTTAAACATAGCTTCAGGGAGTGAAGAAAGCAATAATATCAAGTCAGTAAAAGTGAATGGTAGTTCAAAAAATAAAATAAATTTTATAGGTGGCAAAGTTGATATTAGAAACAATAAACATTCCTCTGATTCTTCTCATTATAGCAAAATAAGATCAAGAAAGCTGATTCAGGGGAAAATAGAAAATGAAGAAACTGACCTTAATTTAGTAGATCAAGAAAAAACTAGAAATGAGGTAAGGAATTTAGAAAATACATGTTCAGTTAATCAACCATTTATGATGCAAGGTAGTTTCCATCAAGGTGATGACAGGTTCAGAAACAATAGTGGTAAACAATGTGTAGCAAATTCATTAACAGCCATAGCTTACAGCAAACTCAGTTTGATTGAATATTGGAATATGACTTTCTTGGACAAAATCTTGATAGAAGGGAATATTTTGTATACTTGGATTCATGGTGATAATGAAGAGTTGTTAGTAACAGAATTGCCGAAAATGGTGGAAATAAGAGATATGATTGTTAAGTGTAACAGAAAAGAGTCTATATTTGCTTTGATAGATAATAATGGTAAAATTGAATTTAATGTTCTTTCTTTGGATCATGCTCTTCAAGAGGCTCTTATTGATTCAGATGGATGTTTTGTTTGTGTAAGGGGTTTTACTAGTGCCATTATTAGGCAAAATGGGAAAATGTATTTATTTGATTCACATGCTAGAAATTGTTTTGGCTTACAAGACAGCTGTGGTAAAAGCATTGTTATTCAGATTAATGATGTGAACAGTTTGTACCAACACTTTTACAATTTTGTGCAAGGAGATGTAAATGCAGAATTTGAAGTAACAGGAATCAACATCGAAATTCAAGATGAAGATTCTGCCACTAACAATCTTGACAAATTAATTGGAAATATTAACAATAGAGAGGTTTTAGAGGATGAAAACAACTCTGACGTAGAATTTATTGGTGTCCCAACTCAAACATGCTATTTATTTAATCCAATTGATTATTATACAAAAAAAAAACTTTGTAATATTTTAGATATTAAATCAAAATTTGTTTTGAAAAACCGGCTAATGCCAACACACAATATAGGTACACCTTTAAAATCAAAACAAATCACTGCAGACGGCAACTGTTTATTCAGAGCTATTTCATATGCAGTATCAAGCAGGCAAGAAAACTTTAAACAAATAAGAAATGAATTAGTGCGCCACATCTTGTGTCATTCACATCAGTTCAATTCTTTTCTTGATTCTGAAACAGTCAATGAGTATATGAAACGTACTAATATGATAGAAGACAATGTTTGGGGAACTGAGTTGGAAATATTAGCTGCTGCTGATTTATTAAAAACTGACATTTTTACATATTTAGAAGGTAAATGGATTAAATACTCCTCAAAGCAAATCAGTAGCAAGAATAATGTGAATGATCAAGCAATTTATCTTAATAATGTAGGTAATCACTATGAAGTTGTTCTTTCTGTTTTACCTGGTGGTAAAGAAGCGGTAACATTAAACAGTAAAGAAAGTGCCAAGAAACGAAATCAATCTGGTGCAGAGAAAGACAAAATGAACTTACACTATGAACTATCTCATGAAGGTACAATGAAGAGAAAATATGAACAACATGAGTTGAATTTTCCAAAGAAATGCTTAAAGGAAGATGAAAATAGTTATGGTTTAATTAAGAAAAAAACTTGTTTGGAATGGCCAGGTAAAGGTCTAGCTGTCTGTAAACCTCGAACACCAAACCAAGGTTTGACAAAAAATGAAAAAGATAAACTAAAGTATCAGTTGGATGGTCAGTTTAGATTCAATAAAATAGAAAAGCAAAATAGTAAGTATGAACAAGACAGATCATACAGGGAATCAAAGAAAAGAAAAAGTATTCAAAAGTATGCAAATGATAAAGAACACAACAGCTATGTCAGAAAATCAAGCATTCAGAAATATGCTGATGATGATGATTTCAAAAGTAAAGTCAAACAGGCAAGCATACAGAAATATGCTAATGATGATGATTTCAAAAGTAAAGTCAAACAGGCAAGCATACAGAAATATGCTGATGATGATGATTTCAAAAGAGAAGTCAAACAGGCAAGCATACAGAAATATGCTGATGATAATGATTTCAAAAGAGAAGTCAAACGGGCAAGCATACAGAAATATGCTAATGATGATGATTTTAAAAGAGAAGTCAAACAGGCAAGCATACAGAAATATGCTGATGATGATGATTTCAAAAGAGAAGTCAAACAGGCAAGCATACAGAAATATGCTGATGATAATGATTTCAAAAGAGAAGTCAAACGGGCAAGCATACAGAAATATGCTGATGATAATGATTTCAAAAGAGAAGTTAAACGGGCAAGCATACAGAAATATGCTGATGATAATGATTTCAAAAGAGAAGTCAAACGGGCAAGCATACAGAAATATGCTAATGATGATGATTTCAAAAGAGAAGTCAAACAGGCAAGCATACAGAAATATGCTGATGATGATGATTTCAAAAGAGAAGTCAAACGGGCAAGCATACAGAAATATGCTAATGATGATGATTTCAAAAGAGAAGTCAAACAGGCAAGCATACAGAAATATGCTAATGATGATGATTTCAAAAGAGAAGTCAAACGGGCAAGCATACAGAAATATGCTGATGATGATGATTTCAAAAGAAAAGTCAAAGATCAGATATTGACTAGAAGAAAGAATGCCAAAGAGGACAGTAATGATGTTACAAAAGTTATTGAAAACTTTAGGAAAAATGTAAGTAAGGGTCCAGAATTTGTTTGTTCTTGCTGCTTTAGACTGTTATTCGAAAATCAAGTTGTACAATGTAGAAGAGAATTGTATAAACCAGGTTGTGGCAAAGATATAGCAGACATATGTATTTCTGAGAAGTATTTACATAGATGTTCAGAAGAATGCAAAGATGAATGTTTATATCAGGGAGCCAGCAGAGCTACACTTTGGATTTGTTACACATGCCATAGAAAGATTCTTAAAGGAAAAATACCTGCTGAATCTTTTGCTAACAACTTGGCTCTAGAGGATATTCCACTAAAACTTAACAGATTAAATCAACTAGAACAACATCTTATTTCATTAAATATACCTTTCATGAAAATTGTTGCTTTACCTAAGGGTGGACAAAAAGCTGTGCATGGTCCATGTGTTTGTGTACCATCAGATATTTCAAAGGTCACAACAACTTTGCCTAGATCAGAAGATGATAATTGTTTAGTGAAAGTAAAACTCAAAAGAAAATTACAGTACAAAGGTTATGAGGAATATCAGTTTGTGGACACTAAACATTTAGAAGAGGCCTTGTCCTTTTTAAAAGAAAAGAATGATTGGTATTCAAATGTTGAAATAAATGGAGAGTGGTTGAATCCAATTCCATCATCGGAGAATATTTGTGTCGCTGAAAAAAAAGACAATAAAAGTTGTACAAGAATTGACAGAGTGAAAGAGGATAACTTGGAGGACAAATCAGATAAAAAAGAACAGGAAAATGCAGTTGATTCATATTTAGATGATAGTTTACAGGGTGTACAGTTGGACACATGCTTACAGCCTGCTGACATTGCACAGGAAGCATTGGATTTATTGTTTGACCAAGAGTTTAATTTATCTCCTGCAGAAGGAAATAATCCAGTCAGTTTACTGAAAGAAAAGGGCATTGAAGCAAAAACCTTTCCAGTGCATTACCCTACAGGTAAAAACACTTGGAATGAGGACAGAGAAGAGAAACTATCTTTATTAAGATATTTTAATCTGAGATTAATGAGTGTCGAAAACAGGTTTGCCAGAGATACTTCCTACATATTCTTTAGCCAGTATATGTCTGAACTAGATAGGGTCATGTCAAATGTACAGATATCGTTACGGAAAGGGTCAGCTTTTTCAGATGGACAGAAAGTAACAAGTAAAATGCTGTGCAATAAGGAGTCATTAAATGGATTATTTAGAAAAGATGAAGCAATCAAGTTCATGAAGCCTGTCCGAGGAACACCACCATATTGGCAATCTATTCAGAAGGACATTTTTTGTATGATTAGACAGTTAGGTATACCCTCATTCTTTGCGTCATTCTCATCTGCAGATTTTAGATGGAAAGAAATTGTAGAAACCATACTGAAGCAACAAGGAGATATTCGTAATGTTGACAGTCTTAGTTGGGATGAAAAATGTAAAGTGCTTTGTAGTAACCCTGCTACAGTGGCAAGAATGTTTGATCACAGATTTCACAAATTTCTTAAAGATGTGATAATGTCAGATGCTGAACCAATTGGTCATGTGATTGACTACTTTTATAGAGTTGAATTTCAACAGAGAGGTTCTCCACATACTCATTGTGTATTTTGGATAGAAGATGCCCCCAAATTTGGAGTAGACGATGATGATACTGTAACAAAGTTCATTGATAAATATATCTCTTGCAAATTACCATTGGAAAGTGATGACCCAGAGCTTACTGACATTGTTAAAACCGTTCAACAGCATAGCAAAAACCACTCAAAAAGTTGTCGCAAAAAAGGAACAGAGTGTCGGTTCAATTTCCCAAGACCACCATCTGAAAAAACTTTTATATCCTGTCCAATTGAAGACGAGGAGGATAAGGAACATGATGAAGATGCTGATGATAGTAAGAAGTCAGATTCTGAAAGCAGTAAACCATCTGAAAAGACATTTATACCATGCCCAATGAAACATGATGATGAAGACCATCATGATAAACATACTGATGGTAATATTAATGAGAAATCAAAATCTAAGGGCAGTATCTTAAAAGCAAAACAGATGTTAGCATGTTTATGGGATGTAATTAAAGAGTGTGAAGATAAAACTTTGACTACCAGTGAATTATTTTTGAAAGCTGGATTGTCTCAAGAGGATTTTCAAGAATGTTTTAGATGGATAACAAACAGAAATACTGTAGTATTAAAGAGAAATAAAGATGAGTTGTTTATTAATCAGTACAATCCTCATCTGCTAAAATCATGGAATGCAAATATGGATATTCAGTACATTTTGGATGCATACTCATGTGTGGTTTACATTATAAGCTATATAAGCAAATCAGAACGTGAACTCGGCTTGTTGTTGCAGCAGACAAAAACTGAGGCAGCTGATGGAAATTTGGATGCACAGCAGACTATGAAAAAAGTAGGTACAGCATACTTTCACTTTCGCGAACTTAGTACACAAGAAGCTGTTTTCAGAGTCATAGGTTTACGTTTGAAAGAGTGTTCAAGAAAAGTGCAATTCATTCCACTAGGAGAAAACCCATGCAGAATGAGTATACCCCTCAAAGAACTTCAACAAAAATCAAAAACATTAAAGATGAAGAAGTCTATAGATGATGGCAGTGATGATGATGATGGTGATAGTGATGATATTTGGCTGAAAAGTATAACTGACAGGTATAAAAATAGGCCTGATTTAGAACGATTTGATCAGATGTGTTTAGCAACATTTTGTTCCGAATATTCAGTGTTGGCAGAGACACAGATACCAAATAAAATTAATGAGGACACTACATTCAAACTTAAGAATGATATGGGGTATATAAGAAAGAGGACAAGGACTTCTGATGCTGTTATCAAATATGCAAGATTTTCTGTAGAGTCAGCTCCTGAACAATACTACCAAAGTATATTACAGTTGTTTTTGCCATACAGATTAAATGAACAATTGAAACCACCACAGTTTTTATCATATGAGGATTTTTACAACTCTGGATTTATAAAGTACAGTCAGATGGAAGACCTCAGTTCAGTTCAAAATATAGTCAACTTTAACATGTCAAAATTTGTGAAGAAAGACAAGGAGCTAGAGATTGCTGAGAAACAATTAGAAGAAAGAGGATATCAAGAGGATGCATGGGCACAACTATGTCCAGAAACAGAGAAAGAAAGACATGAATGTAATGAAGTTGGTGAAAACACAACCACTCAAGAGGTAGATAGTCCTGAATTAGGAATACCAGATTTGAACCAAACTGACAAGTCAAGTGATGAAAATGGAATGGTTCAAAAAACAAGTTTTTCAAGGTCTGAAGTTATACCATTGTTGAGAACTTTAAATGAGAAACAAAAGCGCATATTTTTTAAGATCAGAGAGTGGTGCAATTTAAAAGTGAATGGTAAGAATCCACCGCCATTTCATGTTTTTGTAACTGGAGGAGCCGGAACAGGCAAAAGCCATTTGATTAAATGCTTGTATTATGAGGCCACAAGAATTCTTGCGCACTGTTCCCCAAATCCTGATGATTTGACTGTGTTGTTAACGGCACCAACTGGCACGGCAGCTTTTAATATAAATGGATTGACAATTCATAGTTCACTTTCCATTTTTAAAGGTTTATCTGTTGAGAAAGCTATGCTAGGAGAAGATAAGCTGAATAGTTTGAGGTCCAAATTAGAGAATTTACAAATTCTCATCATAGATGAAGTCTCAATGGTCAACAAAAGGTTGTTATTTTTTATTCATGAAAGGTTGCGTCAAATTAAGAAAAGGCCTGAGAAGTATCCTTATGGAGGAGTTTCAGTGATAGCAGTGGGTGATTTCTATCAATTACCACCAGTAAAATCAAAAAGATCAGATAAACTTTATGTTAATGATCCATCAAATCCTTTGAATTATCTTTGGAATGATCTTTTTTCTGTTGTGGAATTAGATGAAGTCATGAGACAGAGAGAAGATAGTTTGTTTGCCCAGTTGTTGAATAGACTAAGGGTCAAACAGAACAATTATCCACTAAAATGTTCAGATCAAGAAATGTTGAAAGAGTGCATAGATAGTGGACCAGACGAAGCTCTGCACATTTATGCTACTAATAATGAAATTAACATGTACAATAACGAAATGATTATGAAGTTGTCAAGTGAGCCCAAATTAATTGAAGCTCAAGATTTTGAAAAGGATAAGACAACAGGGAAACTTACGAAGAGAAGACAGAATTTTGCAAAAACTAATATTTGTCTTCCAACATCAATCCTGTTAGCAGAAGGAGCTCGTGTGATGATGATAAAAAATGAAGCCGTCAGTGATGGTTTGGTGAATGGTGTTATGGGTACTGTTCTCAGTATTTCAGAATTTTCAAAAGGAGCATTACCAAAAAATATATATATTCATTTTGATAATGATAGAGTTGGAAAAAATGCAAAAGTACAGAAGATAATAAATGGAAAAAGATGTGTTGGATTAGAACCATCTACAGAAAATATACCATTCAGTAATGGAACAAGAAAACAATATCCTCTGCAGCTAGCATGGGCATGTACTGTTCACAAGGTTCAGGGTTTGACAGTGCAACAGGCAGTTGTCTGCTTGAATAAATGTTTTGCATATGGTCAGGCATATGTTGCATTGAGTAGAGTTACTTCAAAAAATGGGCTGACTATATTACCAATTGATGATAAAACTTTGAACAAAAAAATATACAGTGATCCTGATATAATGGAGGGAATCAAATCCATGGATAATTTTTTGTCTCAAAATGACACCATAGTTTCAAATCATAAAGCCGGTTTGTCAATAGTTTACCACAATATTCAAGGTCTAAAGGCTCACCAAAATGATTTGAAAGCCAATTCAGACTTCCAAAATGCAAATTATATCTGTTTGACTGAAACCTGGTTGGAATCTTGTAGTGATGATGTTCACCTTCCTAATTATAAACTTCATCATTTGCCAAGGTCAGCAGCATTTGCATCAAATAATCCTTTGTATGCTTCTTTACAAGAAATGAGTCATGGTGGAGTTGGTGTATATGTTAAATCAGATTCTGAGTATGAAGAATTTGATATATCTCAAAAAAATCTTGAATGTATAATTTTCAAAGTTCCGAAAATGAATGTTCTAATTGCTACAATATATAGAACTCAAAAATACCAAATTGAACTATTTTTAAGAAATGTTTGTGCTCTTTTGTCAGAATTGACACAGCTTTCAAGCAGTATTATTGTTTTAGGAGACTTTAATCAAGACATTATGAAGGGTGGCAGATCAATACAAGATTTTATGGCTTCATTCGGATTTGAACAGTTAGTACAAGAGGCAACAACAGAGGGTGGTACACTGATTGACCATGTTTATATCAAAAGTTGTGAAAAAGTACAAGTAAGTGTTATTCCAACTTATTACAGTTATCATGATGCAATATCTGTCATTTTGGAAATAAACCCTTCTACTTGAAAGCTGTATAGTATTAATAGCAAATGATAAGAGAGCCTTAAACATGTTTAAGGAAAATTCATTTTGTACAAAACGATCAAAAGTTTCCCTACATATTATTTTTCAAAATACTAAGCCAATACTAACAACCTAGTTTTGTATATATGTTCTTTATGTGTTTAAATTTCAAGTTTATTAATAGTTTCCCTTTTTTTTAGCTAAGTATCAAACTCTGAATTATATTATAAAGTGGAATTGTTTTCTTAACTGAATATTTTAAGAGTTTTATATGTTTACTTTAATTTCAGATCAAATTCATGGTCGTCAGTAGTAAAGAATTTAAATCAATTGTCTAACTTTTTGTGCATGCTTTGGTAATTTAAATACAGCACTTGCCAATGGGTTAGATAGTTGATAAATATATATCATCAGCTGAGAAATGTCTATTTATAATTAAGAAGTAAAAAGAAATAGGAGATAGAAGATTAAAATACAGCATTATGTAAAGGTATGTTCGATCAAATAGTATTTACAAAAGATAACTAATGCAAACTGTCTAAGGGCCAGTGTGAGTGTTTGACACAATTTCAACTGTCCTGTGTAGTCTGACATCATATGTTTGAAAGCGTCATCTGTTGTCTGGAAACTTTTTAAAATTTCTCCCCTGAAACTGCTGGGCCAATTTAAACAAATCTTGGCCTGAGTCATTCTAAGGATGTCTAGTTAAAATGGTATGTTTGTTCAGCTCGCCATCCAATTAACATGCCCCATGTTACTCTAAAAAGAACATGGGAGGTAAAACACTACTTTTTCTTTCTCCAAGATATTACAAGGCTATTGAGACCAAATGTTTGTAAGCATGATTTGTATTGAACCGTTTGTTAAACATAGGCTATAAAAAAATGGTTAAAGGTAATGTGTCTATATAAAAGTTATTTATCCCACTTAATATTGCCTCTAGTAAAACTAAATAAGTAGGTTGTTTCATTACAATTTTATTAACAATTGGTTTCATGTCGAATTCAAATTGTAATAATCAATGTTAATATTTATCAAATTGCTTTAACATAGGATGCACTGCTAAATTACTATCACCCCCTGAAAACAGATTTTGAAGCTATATATGTCTGTCTGTCTGTTTCATGGGCTTTGGAATTCAATAAAGCAATGTCAGGTCACACTGACCATAACTTAGACCTTTAATCCCTATTAAAGTAAATGTTTGTCCAATTCATGTCCAGCTCACAACTATTGTTTCACAAAACTAAGACAAGGTGGGTGGGGGTGGGGGTCCTATATCAAGTCAGGTCACTCTGTTTGACTTTGACCTTTGATCTTTATGCAAGTAAAGCATTGTCTGATTTGTGTACTGTGCATAACTTGTACTGTAGAATTTAGGTTAAATAATCTGGTTGCTGATGCACCATGGGATGGGGGTTGGGGGGATCCTATATCAAGTCAGGTCACTCTGTTTGACTTTGACCTTTGATCCTTATGCAAGTAAAGCATTGTCTGATTTGTGTACTGTGCATAACTTGTACTGTAGAATTTAGGTTAAATAATCTGGTTGCTGATGCACCATGGGAAGGGGGTTTGGGGGGGATCCTATATCAAGTCGGTTCACTCTGTTTGACTTTTTGACCTTGACCTTTGATCTTTATGCAAGTAAAGCATTGTCTGATTTGTGTACTGTGCATAACTTGTACTGTAGAATTTAGGTTAAATAATCTGGTTGGTGATGCACCATGGGATGGGGGTTGGGGGGGGGGGGGGTCCTATATCAAGTCAGGTCACTCTGTTTGACTTTGACCTTTGATCTTTATGCAAGTAAAGCATTGTCTGATTTGTGTACTGTGCTTAACTTGTACTGTAGAATTTAGGTTAAATAATCTGGTTGCTGATGCACCATGGGATGGGGGTTGGGGGTTCCTATATCAAGTCAGGTCAATCTGTTTGACTTTGACCTTTGATCTTTATGCAAGTAAAGCATTGTCTGATTTGTGTACTGTGCATAACTTGTGTACTATAGCAAATAAATAGACAAATCTGACCTTGACCCTTGATTCCAATGTTATTTTCTCAAAATTGAATTTACTACAGTAAACGGCTACTTGTATGTCCTGGGTTTTAGATGTGCTCATTTTTTTAGATGTGTGTTTTTTATTGGTCAGATGGACGGTATAGTTTTGGTTGAGAATGGAATGTAATAGATATAATATGTGTATACTTTGTAAATGACTGCATAAGAAGAAATGATGTCCTTATATTGAATAGCTCAATTGTTAGAGTTTTAAAGCTTGTATGCCATGTAATGATGATGTATTGAAGGTTTTTTTTTACAGTTAAAAGACAATGCATAGTTTTGTTTTTTCCAGTAAATTTATTTGTACTGTTTATAAAGCTTATTTCCTGTAGCCACAAGCATTTATATATCAGTTAAAATTTTAAATGTAATTTGCACAATTGCAATTAATGAGTATGTACCATGTTTAAATTTTCAATGAACAAATATTTTATTTGCATTGCTAACTTTGAAGAAATACATTATATAAACATGATTAACTGACTGTAATATTCTTGAAATGGAAAAGTCTAATGAAAGTATCAAAACTGTCAGTAGTATAAAAACTTTAAATCTTAACATAAAATAATAGAGAAATTTTTCCACCTACAAAACAACAGTAACACATTTCCTTTGTTTTCACTGTAATTGATATTTTTCTGTATTTGTTGTATACCATATACTGTTTCTTCACAGCTGTACAACTGTATCATTTGCTATTGATGTATTTGTCTGTAAACCTTTTTATCAGCATGTTTTTTTTTCAGAATATAGCATTTATAACCTATATATATAAT
The DNA here is from genome assembly GCF_036588685.1 of Mytilus trossulus. Taxonomy (NCBI): domain Eukaryota; kingdom Metazoa; phylum Mollusca; class Bivalvia; order Mytilida; family Mytilidae; genus Mytilus; species Mytilus trossulus. Next base: position 12,922,063 of record NC_086378.1, on the reverse strand, counting down.
ATATATATATATAAGTACATTTAAACAAGTGACAACGCTACGACAGATCCATCCATTGGATCATTAGTGAAGGTGATACACAGCTGAAAACACATCTTGAATTCATAATTATTCTAAATATCAAGACAACAATGTTAAATCTGCAAATGTTTGGAAGCAAATTTGTGCTTCCCCTGTTGGGATTCGAACTCATGCTATTGGGATATCGAGACAACTCTGCCATCACTGTATCTAGCGCTCTAGACTACTCAGCCATATATATATACATATTATAGACAAACAGCAATCTATGGTGGTATTTTATTTTAACCTTGATGATTTGTGCATCCTAGGCGAAATGGATTTAAATCCAAAACATCAGATTGTTTTTGTTCAGTAAAATGAAGATAGAAATTGAAATAAAAAACAGACGAAATATACCAACAATAAATTCTGTGGCTTTGTGGTGATTACTGATCGTTTTGTCTACTTTACTTCTCTCAGACAATACTATTCCAATGTTTATCTTGAACAATTTATTGGCATTAAATCTTTATTGAAGATATATATATGCAAAGGAGGAATGGTGGAGCGGTGAATAATTAATTTGAATTTTCATTTTGGACATTGACAATATTCACATTAAAATGTGTTATTACAGGTACAAAGTCCTTTTATACCCAAAGACACCAGACAAAGTATACTATTAAATAATTTTACATATTTTTATTTAAGTAGGAACAATTTTGAAAGTTCGACTAATACTTAAAATGTTTCTAACAAGTACAAGAAATTCAGGAAATCAAAATTTAAGGATGATGTGCTTGTCATGTTATGTATTTAAATTTAGGTGTTTTTCACAATTAATACACAAACTTGCTTTCACTAAAAGAAGAATCATGGTTTAGCTAGGTTGAATGTACACTTTTACTAGGAAAATTATTATGTTTTTACAATAATTTTGTATTTGATTACCATATGATTAAATGTATTAACTGTCTTTACATTTTTGTTATTCATTCACCCTACCAGGATGCTCTTTTGCAAACGGCAAGAACCATTTTTTTTTAAGTATGTCCCTACCATATTGAAAGGGGCATTAAGTTTTACCATTGTCCGTCTGCATGTCCGTACATCCCACAATTTGTTTCCTGTCTCTAACTTGAGTTACCTCAAACAAATAATATGAAACTTATACACTATGCTAATTACCACAAAACACAGATCAAGATTGAATTTTGGTGGTGTCACTCTATCCGTTCCATAGTTATGCCCCTTTCAAATAGAAAAATTACTAAATTTTTGGAATCCATTCTCTAACTTTAGTTTGCCTTAACCAAATGTTATGAAACTTACACACAATGCTTATTATCTTAAAACACAGACCAAGTTTGAAATTTGGTGGCGTCACTTTTACCGTTATAGAGTCATGCCCTTTACAAATGGAAATATTGCTGAATTTTTCGTAGCTGTTCTATAACTTTAGTTTGCCTCAACCAAATGTGATGAAATCTATACAAAATGCTTATTACCACAAAACACAGATCAATTTCGAATTTTGGTGCGTCATTTTTACCATTCTAGATTAATGCCCCTTTACAAATGGAAATATTGCTGAATTATTGGTTTCTGTTCACTAACTTCAGTTTGCCTCAACCAAATGTAATGAAACCTATACGCACAGCTTATTACCACAAATCACAGATCAAGTCTAAATTTTGATGGTGTCACTTTTACCATTCTAGAGTAATGCCCCTCTTCAAATGGAGAAATTGCTAAATTGTTCGTTTCCGTTCTCTAATTTAAGTTTACCTCAACTAAGTGTTATGAAAAGTATACACAATGCTTATTACCACAAAACTCTGATCAAGTACAAATTTGGGTATTGTCACTTATACAGATCTTGAGTTATCTCCCTTTAACATGGGGCATCATCTGTCCCATGAACTCATTCCCCATTTATTATTTCATTTTTTGATACTGTGACTGTTAACACAGCTAGTAATATTTTCACTGTCAATTATGGTTATACCCTCAAGGAAAGGTAAAATATCTTTGGGCTAAATATTACAAAGTTGAGCCTTAATGATCCACCATTTTCCACTTCAAGACTTCCAAAACTATCACAAATGATTATATGATCCAGTCAAAAATTAACATCCTGTATAATCTAAACTCTTTAGGTTTTGTCTACCTATTATGATTCAGGTAATTGTTCTTATTTGGGCAGATAACTAAGCAACAAACTTAAAGGGTAACGCCCACATAAGTAAAAAACTCTTAAGTTCATTATCTTGGACCTGTCTTCTTCATGATGTGAAATATGTTTTAAAAGATATTGAATGTATTGAAAAGAAAAGCATTTAACACATAAAAGTCCTTAAAATATTGTCAAAACCATAAAATTGGTACTCTAGGGTTTGACATGTGACTGTATGAGATTTGCCAAGGTGGTTGGTCCCCTGTATGCTTGTTTAAGACACAATTGGACTAAAAACTTTGTGGTTAAGGAGTTAAAGCTATTTTAAGGAACTGTTAACAGGGTTATGCCACTTATGAAAAGGTCAAATTTCTTCCGTCAACACCTACCAAATTTGCGCCTTTTTGACAAAAACAATATTTCAACTATTGATAGGTCCTATACATATGAGGGTTTCTGGGATATCACAAAACAAGTAGTGAGGTCAAATGTCAAGGTCAACCTTAGAAAGCTTTAACACACACTTAAAATCCTTAAAATAAGGTTAAAAACACAAAATTCGTATCTGAGACATGAACTTTTAACCTTTGTCAAAATCATTGCCATTGGTCCACGATGTCATTACAAAAGACCCCATGGGTGTAGGACCTTTGTTTCGAGAGTTAAAGGTAATGTTTTTTTTTCAGAAACATAACAAGGGTTATGCCCCTTACGGATAGGTCAAATCTCTTGTCAAAATATAAAAAAAAGTGCCTTTATGACCAAAACATTTCTCAGTATTTACCATTTCTGTAAGTATAATCGTTTTTGAGATATCCAGTAAAAGGTTTAAAGGTCAAAAGTCAACCTTAAAAACACACTAAAAATCCTTTATATAAGGTCAAAAACACAATTTGCTTTCTGGAATATGACCTGGATCTTGTGACTTTTGTCAAGGTCAATAGTCCCCAATGTCATTGCTGAAGATCCATGGTTCTAGGACCTTTGGTTATATAGTAAAAGCGGAAAAATCTGGTATTGTCTTTTCAGGAACCTAAAACAGGGGTTATGCCCCTTACAGAAAGGTCAATTTTTTGGTTAAATGTAAAAAAAATGCGCCTCATCCACCTTTACGTTTTTTACTATTTCTATAAGTACAATCGTTTTTTAGATATCGACTAAAAAGTTGTAAGGTCAAAGGTCAAGGTCAACCTTAAAAAGTTTAAAAACACACTGAAAATCTTTTAAATAAGGTCAAAAACACACAATTCGCTATATGGGACATGACCTTGACCTTTGACCTTTTGACCTTTGTCAAGGTCATTAGTCCCCAATGTCATTGCTGAAGACCCCATGGGTCTAGGACCTTTGGTTATACAGTAAAACCTGATTTTGTCTTTCAAGAAACCTAAAACACGGGTAATGCCCCTTAAAAAAAGGTCAAATCTCTTCAGTCAATATGTAACAAAGTTGCGCCGTAATGACCCAAACATTTTACACTATTTAAAACTTCTGTAAGTATAATAGTTTCTGAGATTATCCCATAACAAGGTGATTGGTCAAAGGTCAAGGTCAACATACACATTTGACCTTGAGGTATTTTTCAAAGATGCATGAATTGATGATGATTGGTGAAGATCCTAGGTGTCTACGACTTACCGTTTCTGAGTTTTGGTGGCCAACCGACACCGGTTAATTTTCATAGGGGCATAACCCTACCAATGAGTCGTTGAATCTTTTCGATCCAAATGTAACGAAGAACTGGGGTCTGGTCCTGAACAAATTTCACCCTTCGTTTTTTTCCTACCTATTACGGTTACGGTGTTGGAACGATAACAAGGTTTTTGGGTTTCGGAGGGATTACTCCGAACCGACAAAATATTTCGACCAACAGGGTGAGTTCCAGATAGATATTCATGACACCGATACAAAGTGTGAACATGAAAGCGACACGTCTTACGGTTAAGGCTGCTAACTTCGTCAAAGTTTGGCGGAAGAATAATAATAATAATAATAATAATAATAATAATAATAATAATAATAAACAGAAGAAATACAGTAAGGTCTTTCCTTATAGAAAAAGGAAAGACCTTAATAATAATAATAATAATAATAATAATAATCAGAAGAAATACAGTAAGGTCTTTCCTTATAGAAAAAGGAAAGACCTTAATTACTAATTTCTACTTTTTCAATGTGACATGTTTGTGTTTTATTGACGATTATATCTTGTTCTTACAGTTTCAGTTCATCCCCCTCCCTCCAAAAACTGATTAAATTGCAATTATTCTAAAAAAGGTTAATTTAAAAATACATTTCCAATACTTGTACAATGTGGAATAGTACAAGAAACAACGTGAAAATATAGTTAAGATAAAAAAAAATACATAAGTAGTATTTACACTTCTGTTTGGTGGATTTGGATACGGGCTAGCTAGTTTTTGGCTGCTGCTAAAAAACAAAGCTTTATAAGTGCCAGAAATTACGGATCTTCTGTAGTCCCCAAGGAACTGTAGCTATAAGAGAGCACGAAACATTCCAGACACGGTATACTTTATAGATGTTTTTATACTAAAATTATTCTGTGTAAACAATCTTGATTACATTTATTTTGTGCACAGAAAATACTACCTTATTAATATCCTTGTATATCTTACTTATTATACTACGCATGTAAACATTTCTGTCTAATAAATCCAAAAAAAATATACGCGCTAAAATTAATAATGCTATTTTCACAAATAAAACAAAAAACGTAATTATATATTCACTTACAAATGATTAACTGAATATCTAAATGGAGAAAAGACTATACCAATGAATAAATATATACTATGAACAATGAATGTTTCACAAATAATACGCGACAACAAAGCAAAATCATTTCTTAAAACACTGCAAAAAAATAATTCTGATTGATGCAGTGGTATTGTCATAAATTGCACTGGAGTGAACAGTGAACAGTGGTACAGCAAACGTCGAATTCCCTCACACAATCTTATCACACACTATATAACATTTATTCTGTTTCATTTGTATTTACCTTTTGCTCTGTTGGTATCAACTTGTTACTCGTATGTAAAGTTTGGTAAGAATCAGTAGAAATATATGTTTCCATCTTCTATAAGTATAGATGTAACGACCATTCATACGTACAGAAAGTGTACTAACATGACGTGTTGATGTTAACTAACCTTTCCAATGACATTTTAAATTAATCTCAGCATGATTTCATTTGAAAAAAAAAGTTCAATGTTTTCACACTGTGTTAGGATCGCCAAATGATCGTCATGATTGGAAAAGGATAAGGAGTTCAAGGTATAGATAAATGTGCTGTCACAGATTTTGGGGGAAAAAATCCGTTCAATGTTTTCACACTGTGTTAGGATCGCCAAATGATCGTCATGAAAAGTATAAGGAGTTCAACTTTATCTAATTGAATAGTTTAACCGAAACTAGAAAAAAATATTGCATTTATCTTTTTCTTCTTCTGATATATTATGAATTTGAAATTCTTTTGAAATAGGTACACTGAACAACGAAAGTTCGTCTATCATCAAATGTCCAATAACAAGCTAGTTTTCAGATTTTTCTTGTTTTGTTTAAAGTGCAGTGGAAACTATTGAAAACAATTAAAGATCGGCACTGTATATTGAAAAAGGTCATAGAATATCAATAAATCTGTGTGGTATGGTTGACAATTTGTTGACTCTTGATCCATTTTCTCTTTTTAATTTAAATACAGTATGGATATTTTAACGAATGTATAAACCTCTCTCCCTTATTTTGTACATATTGTAAATATAAATTGGTTGTACTTTTTATCTGTGTATCGATGTAATGCATTGGCTTTATGTTAATAACGATGTCTACGAATCCCGATTTTTTTTTAACATTTGACGCTAATAGTTGCCGAAAATAACCATTTGACCCCTGATGGAATTAAGTTATACTTTTGGATCTAAGTATTTCTGTTTTCGATTTTGGGCTCATGCAGAACGAATTAGAGGTTGCTGTAGCTGTTATTCATATGTCTTCTGATTATCTGTGTCATTGGGTTGTTGCCTCTGCTACAAATGACGTTTACCTCATATCTCCATTCTCATTTCTCAATGACGTGTGATCCACATACCCCACATCTTCTTTCACACCTTATATCTAACATAGCTGTCAGTTGTAGTCTCAATGACGTATGACCCACATACCCCACATCTTCTTTCACACCTTATATCTAACATAGCTGTCAGTTGTAGTCTCAATGACGTATGTCCCACATACCCCACATATTCTTTCTCACTTAATATGCTTAAGATCTTATAATATCTTATAACGGCTTACTTTGTGTAACTATCGATTGTATTTATAATAAATTATATAAATCAAAATAACAATAGCATATGATACACACCTTATTTGTTTCAACTGTGCTTGTTTGTTTCACCTATGCATGATGATGTAACAGTGGCGGATCCAGATATTTTCATAAGATGATGCCCACTGACTGCATAAGAGGGGGTCCGCTCCAGTAATACTTCAGCGATTCCCTTTATAATCGACCGATGGTTTTTTTTCACAAATGGGAAATTTCGGTCTACCTGGCGGCCCCTCTTTATCCGCCTCTGGATTACAAGATCAGGGTAAAAATCAATGAGGATCTTCTGGTAACGTAATATTGCCAAAGTAAAAGTAAGAAATGGTGTGTGGCGATGTGAGGGTATGACGTAACATATATTTCAGACGCAGTTTCAGGTTTTAATCTCCTAACAAAACAAGGGCATAACAAGGCTTTTAACAATTCGAAAATTGCCTGTCATTTTTAATCGGAGTACAGTACATTTTCCCTGGTCTTTTTCTGGTGGTCTCAACCAATATTCTTAGTTATACCAAATTGCTGTTAATATTACACGTGTCGTCTAATAGAATGTATTATGACATCGTGCATTTTCTAATGAGTTGGTATTTATTTTAGCTCTGCTGGTTTTCCCTCGTAATATATTTGAAACTATTTGCACCAAGTTTCTTTCGGATATACAAAAAATTGAATAGCTTAAGGACAGGACAAAAAAGTACGTAAAAAAAACCCAGCAATAATCTATAAAAGAGAAGCGTAAGATATCAAAGAGAAGCGTAAGATATCAAAGGGATATTCAAACTCATAAGTCGAACATAAACCGACAAAAAAGACAAACAGACAAACAGACAAACAACAGTACATAAAACACAACATAGACAACTAAAGACTGAGCAACACTTATCCCACCAAAAGCTGGGGGTGATCTCAGGTGCTCCGGAAGGATAGCTTAAGTAGATCCTGCTTCACATGTGGCACCCGTCGTGGAGTATCATGATTCGTATAATTATCATGTTTTACTTATTTGACAATAAACAATTATTCATTAATTCAATCATTCGATTAACTACGATATGAAGTCGGTCTATATGTTTAAAAACACGATCTATAAAGAAACCCCTTTTCTTTAATATAAGCTTCTATATATAGTTCGTTAATGAGATTCTTTAGATATTAAAATCGGACTATAGAAAATATGAAATAAAGTATAGTTTGAGATAGAAAAGAACCTCGTGTGCGATTGTAGCTGAAATGTTACTTTTGATTTAAAACTGAGATGGAAACGGCACAATGGGAAAATTTAAATGGTATATATTTAGTCAATCTGAGCACACATCATACCTATGAATGTAGACACAAATCAGTGTAGGAAATATAACCCGAGAGCGCGGTTCTATCAGAAAATCGGACCACTAAAAATCATCAACCGATACATTGTAAGAATACATTACATGTTAAATTCAAAAGAAAGAATTAACGTTTTTTATAGAAGATATCTTAACTACAAGTAACTAGGTGCTATATATTTGTTTATATTTTCTAACCGGTGGAAATTAAACTAGAACAATTAACTTTGCCCTTAGTTTGTCTCACACAATATGCACACGGATATGTTTTTCAAAATGTCTATAAATCTTAAATTAATTCACAATATAACATTCGCCCAATAGGTGTAACATGACTTAATATTTTACATATCATCGAATAATAATAAACAACAGTAGTTGTATATATTAACTAAATAGCGAAAGTTTTACATATTTAGTAAGACTGAAAATGTATAAGAAGGAAGTGACTTAGTCGTTAACTTAATCCAAAACTTTGTTTTAAGTTAAGTGTTTGTTGTCTATCTGATCTGTGACAAATTGATACAATTTGGTAAGCGACGTCCTTTTAGGCGCTTTACTCGAGAAAAACTATGCAATTTTGTATTTTGATAAATCATGTATCTGAATGACAATTTGGTTTTATGGAAATAATTTAAGTCAAATATCCTAAAAGAATATGATAAAGACAATTTAAAATTATTTTGATTGTAGGATTATATAGTACTTTCAGATTCTACCTGAATCAATCGGATTAACACAGTGATATTGTTGGCTTTTTTCAAAACTACCTCTACCCTTTTTTATTTGGAAAATATGCGTCATTTTCATCAAAATGGGAATTTAAAATAAACCATGAATTTGACAGAAACTTTAATTTACAGGCCCATTTTCAAGAGTCAAACCCTGATTCAAAATAAGACTCCATTTTGTGAGTGATGATACATAAATAGACCCTCAAATGTGCACGTATAGTCATTTTAGGCAAGAAAATTGTTTAAATGAGTGTTTTTTTGTTTGTATTCATGAACAATTACTACTGAGACTGCACTGTTTGGGTAAAAAGTCTTTTTGGGAATAATTTCAAGCATTTTTTTTTCAAATTGGAATTCTTCTCAAGGGGAAAAAGCATTTATTCTCCATTAATTTAAGGCAAACAATATCACTGTAACATGTAGACCTATTTAAACTTACGTACTCGTACATACAAAAAGTACATGTCACGTAGTATAAGCAATTTTTTCTTGCCTTGTGAATGTCCCTTTTTCGAAAATACTTTATTTTATTGTGTTCTATCCATTTCAATTCTTTTGCCGTTTTTCTGTATTATTTGAACATTTATATCCTGTGTATTTGCTATTCACTATCAATTCCAAGTTTACTATCCACAGCGCTCACTGATATATTATACAGGGGGCGGGCAATATTTCTGCTTATTCAAGTCGATAGCTACTCAATACAATATGCATGGTATGCAAAAAGTAGCCTCCCACTTAGGAATTTGAAGCTTTGTTGAATAGAGGCAGACATTTTGCTTCGAAAAAATCTATCTGCAGAAACCTCAGAGACAGAACACAGAATTAGATCTCGTACGTAAGACGAATTTAATTTTATTGACGATGTAGATTTTTTATGTTTTGACACAATCATTTTTTTTTCAATGTAGGTCAGACTTTGTTTATTTAAAAGAAAAAGTAAAATAACAAAAATACTGAACTCAGAGTACAATTCAAAACGGAAAGTCCGTAATCAAATGGCAAAATCAAAAGCCCAAACATCGAATCTTGTTATAGCTTAACAAGGTATAAACAATTTTGCTTTTACTATCTGATTGTGTATTAAATGTTGAATAGTCTACGGTAAAACTCTGTACATCGAGCTGGTTAAACATGCTGAAGTTCCTATCGACGACTAAAGCGTATAGTTAACAGATTTTATTTCGCCTGACTCACTTCTAAAACCATGACTGAGTAATAACACCACGTCTGAAAATACCCCTGAAAGTTGGTTATCTGTCCAGCAAGTTTAATTGTATAAAGCCGACACTTGTTCTGAATTAAGTTATTAAATAAAAAGTTATGAGAAAGTTTGGATAACATATCATCTGTAGCTGAAACATATGTAAATGTAACATTGTAAATAGAAATGGGGAATGTGACAAAGAGACAATAACTCGAACATAGAACAGACAACAGCAGAAGGTCACCAATAGGTCTTCAAGGCAGCCAGAAATTCCTGCACCTGGGTGCGTCCTTCAGCTGAGCACTCAACAAATATATATATACTAGTTCAGTGATAATGAACGCCATACTAAACTCCAAATTATACACAAGAAACTAAAATTGAAAATAATACAAGACTAACAAAGGCCAGAGGCTCCTGGCTTGGGACAGGCGCAAAAATACGGCATGTTTAATGTGTCCACTTACCCCATTCTCATTTACTAATTATTTCAAGTGCATATGTTAATGGAAACTAGTTCAATATAGGTACCATCATGGATTAGCTTGTAAAATATAATCATGTATGTTCAGAGGTTGATCCGGGATACCCCCCTCCCCAAAGTCCGCAAGGCCAGTCCGTCTGATGAAGAGGGAAGTGGCAGTCAAAAATCTAATGCCGAAAGTAATAATTAAAACTCAAATTTTCCGACAGCAAAAGTCATCAGGCGGCCTGGTCGCCTAGTCCTCCATGATTCCGGTCCCAAATTGTTGATTTGACTCAGACAGTGAACAATTTTCATGATGGTATGTTTACAATCAATACTTCTACGTTCCTCCTCATTTCTGAAACAATGATTGAAAAACATTGAAAAAATATTGATCCGGTAGAAGTTTCGACTGTGCGTCTGGCATAAGAAAACAGAGAGACGGACCACGGTAAACACTTGTTAATGTCAAACAAATTTCACTGCGTTCTCATCAAAATGCTGAAATAAAAGTTGATTAAAAATATATTCCAATCAAGAATGTGTCCAAAGTACACAGAACCCCACTCGCACAATCATTTTCCATGTTCAATGGACCGTGAAATTTGGTAAAAAATCTAATTTGGCATTAAAACTACCTTGACCAAAAACTTTAACCTGACTGAACTCCCACTTTCATTTTCTATGTTCAGTGGACCTTGAAATTGGAATCAAAAGTCATATTTGGCTTTCAAATTAGAAAGATCATATCAGAAGCAACAAGTGTACTAAGTTTCAAGTTGATTGGAGTAAAAATTCAGCTTCATCAAAAACTATGGCTTGACCAAAAACTTTAACATGTCAGTTTAACCTGATGCGGGACGAACGGATGGACGAACGAACAGACGGACGGACGCACAGAGCAGAAAACATAATGCCCCTCTGCTATCGTAGGTGGGGCATAAAAAGAAGACATCGATAATGATCATGACAATGCACATCATACATGTACATAGGCTTTCCGGCGGAAACTTTTTTCACGAACTGAAAGATGAAAACTTTCGGCGTGTAAATTTTCTATTTTGTAAAATAACTTTAAATGCTGTGATTTGTGACAGTTGGTATTATCGTTAACCATTCAAACTAACTAAAAGTGGATATTTGTTTCCTAGTTTGTTTCATCAAAAATATTTTTACCAATAACACATTTTTAGTACGTGTCACATGATCCAGTGCTTCGTTAAAAGTCGGGAAGTCTCGGCACGGATTTAACATGGCTGCTGTGACGCCATGTCGGTGTTGAAAATGACAATGTAAAATCGTAGAAATTTCCAGATGCCAGGCCAACAGAGGCCCCATATGACTAATTTACTTTATAATTATTGTGCAGAGAGTGTATATAGTGGACTAAGAGAGCTTCAAACTGATTTGGGGCTTTCGTTTTCAGTTTAATGGAATAATATGAATCTTGACTCATTATCTTTTGCCTTGGCTGAAATAAGTTATTCAGTGGCCAATTTGACAAAGAAAAATTTTAAATCGAGTATAACAGAAATAAGTCATGTACGTATAATCATAAGATTAATTCCAATATCGCATACACTCTGTTTTTAACCAGTGATTTTGTCAAGAGTGTCGATATCAAGGGAGATAATTTCAGCTCGTGTGATCTTTCCCAATATGTGCACATGGTGTACTTGTGAATACAGCTAATAAGTGATGTTGTTATCACTTTGAAATAAACCATGTCATTTGTTTGTATTGTATGCATTGCCCCATGATAGATTTATACAGCATTTTAGCTTGACTGCCTGAACTTTGTAAGAGGTCAAGTGCTGTGATCATGTGGAATCAGTTGCTCCATAAGTTGGCATAACACAAAATTATATGCACTTGATATGGTTGAATCCTATATTTATTCAAATCTTAGGTTAAATTCATTTTCTTGGATTGTTTTGGAGGGTACAAGTCAAATCGGCACCCATAGAAAAAGTCAAATCGGCACCCATAGAAAAAGTCAAATCGGCACCTGGTTAAATCGGCATCTAGTCAAATCGGCACCTGTTTAAAGTCAATTCGGCATCCAATAATATTGGATATGAATGTAATAAATGTGCCTTGATTTGCCTAGGTTAATTCGCCTTAATTTGGACAGATTAATTATTTAGTATTTAAATGTTTATTTTAAGTTTAATTTTATTTAAACACAGTAAGATAAAAGTAAGGATTGTTAATTTAACTGTTTTAGTATTTAACTTTCGATGTTTTTATAATGTTTTATGAATATTAATTTATTCAACTTTTCTTCAGTACCGTTTCAGTTAAAGTTACCCTGTTTAATGACAACTTTAGAAAATCATTTGTTGTTCAGTCGGTGTTGGCCTAATACTCGCCGGACTGAATCAGTGTAGAGTTAGCCACCAATTTGGTGCAGTTCGCCAGAGTTAGTCACCCCTTTATGGTGCAAATTTCACTACTTTAAAACACAACGCGAAGCAAATTTACATACTTTTAAGACTAACTCTGGGATCACTTCATTTTCATTTTAACTTTGAAATTACTCTATTTTTGAACATCAGTTTAGAAAGTTTTCTAACTCCTATTTATATCTGAATTTGTTTAATACATGCAATTATTGTACTTTTGTGATTAAAATTAGTTTCGTTTGATTCATTGTTTGTTGTTAAGCCATAATCTGATATCAGGTATCCCAATGGTAGAATAGTGGCGAAGTACTGGCCGCTACACGTCCCGGAAGGTGTCGTCACCGACCCCCTCCATTACATAATATATGAGACTGGGACTACATGTATTAATTATAATAGTCCAAGATATTTATAAATAATTATAAAAATTTATAAATTTGATCATGAGGGGTTGGATTTTATCATGCATTACATGTTAAAAAGCAGTAAAAATACAAAAGTTAATCATTTAAAGTTTTCTTAAATTTTGTGACTGATGTTTTGGTAAATTTTCTTATCAATTAATCAATAACTTTAATCAAGTACACCGGCTTAATACAAAAACATTATTAGACCACAAAAAGACTTTTTATGGATATATATGCGATTTGGTATAAGCAGAAAATTATAATCAGAATTTAAACCATTCAGGTATCCTCATTTCCATTGTGAGGACAAGGATAATAGCACGAAATGTTAGGTTAAAGTATATAAATTTAAATTTAAAGATTGAACTAGAACATCTTTAAAGATAAACTTGTATCACCTGGTGTAAGAAAATGTGTGTCAAAAAACTTATAACTTGTACAAAAACCGTGTACAAATTATAATTTGTACAAAGTTACATCTTGTACACAACCGTGTATATATTAAACAAATTTAACATGGGTGCCGAATTGACTACATCAAGTGCCTATTAAACCAAGTGCCAATTTGACTAGGTTCCGATTTGACTATACTGGGTGCCGATTTGACCGAGTGCCGATTAAACCAGGTGCCGATTTGACTAGAATTCGTTTTGGAGATAATACCAATATCATTAATACTCATTAAATATCAATTTGAAGGGCTTATCTCTCAAAAGATGTAGTAACAAAAATGAACAAACACTGAACATTCACTAAACAATAAATTTGATCTATGGTTCCAGGGCTCACGCAACCAGACGACTTGGGCAAAAAAAGGCGCTTTCCCGACTGCCACTTTGCTTTACACGACCTCCAAAAGCGAAAACAAGTGGCCCTGTTGTTTACAATATTCGCTTTCAGTCGCTTTCATCATCGGAAATTTTCAATTTTTACCAAGTCAATGAAACATCAATTTTTTATTGATAATTTAAGAAATTCAGACATAAACGATTCATTATCTTAAGAAAAGAGGTTGAAGCAGGTTATTTGATAAAAATACAACTTTTTATCACTTCGTGGATTTCCGCAAGAACCAATGCTTGTTACTCGAAAACATACATTAATTAACCTTAATCTCGGCGGCAAATTAAGTTTGTTACTTCAATTAAACGTTATAAAAGTTGCCACCAGTAAATGTTTAATCCATTGATTGCATTTAAAACTTCATGTTTCTTTCCAAATAACTCTTCAAACATTGTTTATTTTTGTAAATTTTCTTGCATTTGTCCGCCATTGACTGATTTCTAAACTACGGATCTGAACTGGAACAGCTATGACCAAAATCTGTACTTGTATTTTATGTTTTAAAATTGGTTATTTATTTTCAGCTTGTAAATCAACACGGAGCAGAAGCTGATAGACATTTATTTCGTTGTCTTTTTTCTCATGTTGACTTTAGTGGTGATGGTCGTAGTAGTGGAAAAGACTTTCACCAGGTATTAAATTAGAACGAATAAATATGTACAACTGTGAGTCCAACTTCTGCATGGTGACATTAGAAGATATAAATACATGCTGAGGTTTTGAATAAAAAAATGCATTTGCAAAAGAATGAATAGAACAGTGTTTGAAACTGTTAAAAAAAGATTGAATACTTAAAACTTACAAAAAAATCTAAGGTTCACTTAAGGGTAGGGGAGGGTGGAGTATGATATGAATTAGAAGCATTTCAACAATTTGTTTGCTTAAAATAAGATGCAGCATATAATGCATGTTAATACTTTAATAACCTACATGATCAATTTAGTAATCATTTAGTGCAATCATGGCAATTTAGATCTAAAGTTATTTATAGTTGAAATTAAAATTTTATTTACTAGTTTTCACTTTTTTATTTTTCAGACTCAGTTTTTGATTCAAGAGTGTTGTTCATTGCTGAGTAAACCCAATTTTGTATCCATTTTGTGTTATTCTGTTGACAATCCATTACATCATCAAAAGGTTAGTACTTCTAGAATATGCTAATCAAAATAGGTCAACTTTAGTCAACTTTATTTGATCACTCAGACACAATACATACGTGTTAGAGTACAAGTGATAGGGACACAAAATGAGTTATCACATAGATGATACTAATTAGTATGCCGACCTCACTTGGTGTTAGGACTATATGGCATTAGTATCACTCGTTCTTAGTCTAACAAACAAAATATTTCTGTCACTCTTTTTTTATACCATGCATACTGAATAGAATGATAATATTTGTAATCTAATCTATCTAAAACCTACTTTCTGTTTTGAATACTTGAAATTTCACTACAGATTTGAATGGAGAAATCTCTAGCAAGACACATAAATTCTTGTCAAAATTGCCAGTTTCATCTTTAACTAAATACAGACATTGAGACACTTTTGGAAGCAGAAAAAAATAGAACCCAGGGATCTCCATGGCCTGTTTAACGATGGCGCACCGCCATCGTCAAATGTCTTGCGTCATTGTTGAATGACTCGCGCCATCGTTAAATTGTCTTCGGCCATCGTTCAAAACTTCATCCTTTTTTCTAGCCCGACACCATTTTTTTTATCAATTATAATCAAATGCATGTAATTACATAACCCTTAGGCTGTTATGTTATAATCCAATACAGTTCTAACGCCTGAGGGATATCTGGATTAAGTTCGCTTATCACTTGTACCTGAGCTTGTACAGGTAGATCAACAAACCAGACAGGAGAATACTAATTGAGGATAGACGATCCATTTGTCGACTTAATCAACTAAGTTTCAGCAAATGATTATGATAATTAAGATTAAATAAGTAAATTGATAATCCAGTTACAAAGAAAACAGTTTAACAAGTGGAACACGTGCTTTATTTTGACTAACGCAATCAGCATCCCCCTTTTTAAGAAGTACAAAAAAAGATGCAAACCAGTAAATATTATTTCATCGCAAATAAATCAAGTACTGCCATGACTGCTGTAACGATAATAAAGAATTACATTAAAAGTTTGAAAGTAAAAACTTAAATATTTCCTGTAAAGAAATATCGTATCGTAATTCCGAATTTATTTCGTTTATTACAATCAAATTGATACATTAGCGTTTCCAATTTTATTCAGACTCAAAAGATGCATGTTGCCCAGCATCAATTTGCCAGATAAAGTCATTTAAAACCTTTTAATTTCTCAACGTTTGCTTTACAAATCTCTTTAACCTTTAACATAACCTGTACGAATCGTTTTGTTGTTGCTGCAAATCAGCCATACCGGTAATGAATTTGACAGCGTCCATGAAAAATAAGCTCCACATCATATGATTTTTAACCCCATAACAATTATCAAAAATACAAGAAATCTACATGGGGACCTTCATGACAGCTTTTGGTCATTCTCGACTAAGGGGGGACGATGCAGACTTGGCATTTGAATGGTAAAAAACGGCAATAAATGAAAATATTGATACTTCTAATTCTATAATGAAAATTCAAATAAATATAATTTAAATAAGCAATAAATTAGCATGTTCACCATTCCTTATATGGAGGGATATAATACTTCCGATCACGCTACACTGTACAGCGTAGACATGGTTTGTAATGGTGAAAGTTCCTCCATCGTTCAATTTTCATCCATGGAGATCCCTAAGAACCATCAAGCAAAACAGTTGTAATAAACAACAGTTACCTGAGTTAGAAATCTTAAAAGGTGAACTGAAAAATATTTCAGGGATAATCAGAAAAATCAGATTTGTGACTAGTATGTTAGGTTTTCAAATTTATTGCCTTTATTGTGAGTCGATGCACACTATTGTTCACTACTGTTCAACAATGGTTTAATGTTTAAAACTATTTAGTTACTTTTAGATATATTTTTAGAAGTTGTTATATGTACCCTGTAGCTCAGAAACCAGTACTTTTCTTTTACAGAATTTGAAACCCTCCCCTCATTTGCTGCCACAGATCAGCAAAGTTATAAAATTAAATCGTGTTCAAGAAGTAACATTTGGCATTGCACTTCTCCATTCTTCAAACAGCGAGACTCGTCAATACGCAAGCCAGTTTGTCAGACAGAAGCTTCCTGACCTTATAAGATCCTATGTCGATCCAGGTTAGTAGCTAGCTATACCCAATAATAAAGATTTATTGTGGGAGATAAATCTGTAATGCCATGAAGTCACTTAGCATTGAAAGTTCAAAATTGGAAAATGTTTATTTAAAATGAAAAAAAATATGATTTTCCTAAAATTATTTAATATAAATCCCCAGGATTTGCCTTAATTTGTAAATCAGTTGTAATATGAATTTAATACATTGTCATTCACCTGCTTGACTATAAAATTAAAGAAGCTGTTTAAAAATAGTGCTATTATCATGATTTTTAATATACAAAATGATTTTCTTTTTGTAGAATCAAGTTTAAGACAAGAAGGTGGACTACAGGACGTTGCCATAGAAGTTTTACATCTACTCGTGGTTCACCTCATTCGTAACAAGGATAACTTTGGGATCGGAAACGATCAAAAGGAAGTCTTTTTGTCAACATTAAGGAAAGGTAGAAAGCAGTTTTAAAATTATAAACATTTAGAAGGAGCATTTCATTAACCTATAGATTTGTAAACTAGAGAATACAAGCAGATAATTTATCAATTGTAAAACTCAAGTTTCTAAATTGTTAGATTCATCATCAATTATTAGTGTTAAGTGTTGTTAAATCGATAGTTGCCAAGTTCCAGAAATTTTTAAATTACCTCCATGAGTACACAAAGGATATAGCGTTTACTCAACTCTAGTTCACTTGAACCATTCTTATTCCATTATACCTGGTTCCCTTGCTACAAGGCTTATGGGAAAAAGTTTTGTATTCCCCCCGCTATAGAGAAGTTAGCATTAAGTTTTATCCTTGCCTGTATCTATGTCTGAACGTTCTGAGATAGGTTTCTATTCTCTAACTTTAGTTTGCCTCAATAAAAAATTATGAAACTTTATACACAATGCTTATTACCACAAAACACGGCTCAAGTATGAATTTGTTTGACATCACTTTGATAACTCTTCATTTTAGCACATAAATTTAAATGATCACATCAACAAAAGCTATTTTTATATTGTACAGATTTCCCACACGAAAGAGTTCCAGTTATTTTGGGACCTTTATTGTATCCAGAATCTGAAGATTTAGCTGTTGATAAATTGACAGACATATCAAATATGCCTAAATCAGTGGTATGTAAATCTAACATGCCAAACTCAGTGGTATGTAAAGTTAGAAACATTGTTACACCAGATTCAATTGCTTTCTCTTATTCTTTTCAAATTACATTTTCACTTGTTCTAGGCTTTTTCTTGAAATTAAAAAAAAACTATCGCATTATCAAACATAGTGAAACTGAAATTGGTCCCACCTGAGATTGTTATTTTTAAAAATTATAAAAGAATTCTAAGCATGGTACCCATAGAAGATATTTTGAAAATGAGGACCATGGTCCCCTATAAATGCTGTTTTAAGAAATTTACTGTATGAAAAAACAGTTGAAAACCAGCCAATATAAAGATTTTGAAGTGCCTTCTCTGGGTCAGTGGGTCCCATGTTTGATTTAATGAAACATCTCTAATAATTTTGGTGGATACTGTGGATTCATTATTATTCCTTGGATACCAATTTTTCTGGATTTAGGGGGTTACAGTCAAACCACAAAATTGAACATTTAATGAATGATAAATTACATATAGGCTTGTATGAAGATTTGGGGGAAAATCAAAAAATCTTATATTCCTCAACATGCAATGTTTTCTTCATCCATGATAATTGGAACCAATGGAAATAAATGCTGTACTTGATTTCCTGGTTTTCCAAAATTAACTCATAGGCCTTCATGCTATTTATATTTTGTTGCATCACAAAAAAATCCACTATATAATACCCGATGTATTAATGATAATGAATTGCAAGTACAGTGAAACCTGATTAAACCGAACCCTGAATAAACCAGAAAAATGTCTAATCTAAACTTGTTCTGAAGACCAATCATATCACATTTTATGCATTGTGAACCTGATGAAACCGAATACCTCCCAAAACCGAACAACATCTCATGTCCTGAAAGGGTTCAGTTTAGTCAGGTTTTACTGTATGTGATAAATTGTATAGAATACTTTTCTGATTACTATTGTTCTACTTCAGTTTGATTCCTCCTTGGATTACATGATCTTAGAAAGAGGATACAGTTGTACTCAAAGGTAATATTAACAATAACATTGATAAATACATGTTCTTACATTCAAATGTTTGACAGTTTAAACTACATGGTACAGTTAATAGATTTTTATGCCCTCTCAAATGAAAGTTATTTCTTTTTGTTTACACCTTGGCAAGTCATAGAACAAGTAAGACTTTTGTTCTAGTATAATGAGTCTTTCCCTAGGAGGGGACTATTTTATGCCATGCAATACTCCCAGAATGCTTGTTATGTACAGTACGCCCAGAGAGTTTGTAATCGCGAACTTTTATCACCGATTTCCGAGTGTAGCGGTGTGACACCGCGAATCACGGATTCTACTCCCAATTTCCTCCAAAGATTCTCTCCCAACACCGCGTGGCTGTTAATTGGTTTATTGCCCATCGGATGAACTGAAAATTAATGACGCGTGACAACATAATCGGATTAGCCAGATTTATTACCTTTGTACATTAAATCGATCTTGAATGCACCTGTGTGCTTTAAAATACGTTATTTAAATGTCCATTCATTGTCAGATAAAAGTGTGACATTTTTATTTAAAATAAGATAATTATTCTTGTATGTATATGCCCATGTCATTGTCATATGAAATAAAACGTAAAAACGTAAAAAAATACGAATAAAACACTTTAAAAATTTAGTATTTTCATTATAGTCCGATCAGTTCATAATTTTTGTTTTTTCAACAAAGTTTCAACAAAGATGATTTTACCACAATTAGAACCTTTTATGACCCACTCAGTGAGCAATATCCGGTTCATTAATAGTTCAATATTATACAATTAATATCAACTGGCTTAAAACAAAATGATGTTTTACGGTAATTTGTCCAATCTAAATCAAACCCTAGAGTTAATTTATCGGACCAACAAGTGAACTCTGTTACTTTCAATTTATTTTGAAATGTAAAATATTATGTTTCACTTCCTCGGTAGATTACCGACTTGAAATATTTGAATTTAAAAAAGAAACTGTAAAGTGACAAATAGTTTTGTATGCAATGTGGCAGTCCTATATTCATAAATACTGAGATAATTCCCCGCCCAGACACAACACAATAATCACAACCTTATTTAATTATATGAAGAAATAAAATCATGTGTTCTTTTATCTGTTATGATCTGTTATTGATCTTTTATTATTTAAAATAAAATTGGATTGTCGCAATCCGTATTTTACTGCTCGTTAAAAGTCCTCGGCGAAATATAAAAAGAAGTATTTCAACAATTTATACTATAGAATACTAAAATGAAATTATATCGTACAAGAAAGAAATATGTAAAAAAAAATGTGGATCGGATTTTTACGATCGACACATTTTCACAGAGGATCTCTACCAACGCCCATCAGGAACTGAACGACATGCATCCTGTTTTCATGTACCATTAATGTATAGTGTTGACTATGGAAGTATAAATAATGTCCAGGTTTATGTCCTCTGTTGACTGAGAAACGTATAAATAAATGGCTGATGTTCGTTTATTCAGAAAAGGAATAAAATTTAGAATCCGGTTAATCAATTGTAAAAGGACCTTCTAGAGCCTCAATCTTAACGCACACAAATGTCCATCATTACAAAGCAAGTTTAAACCTTCAATGAATTTTCCCACGGTTATCCAGAAAGGTCACCTGAGTTTACTGTTACATGATACTATTTCCCGCTAAATAAAAATCTCGTGGACAAAATTGATGTCACTATTTTTAGCATTCAATATTGTGAGCGAAGTCAAGTTCAAGTTCAACCACGCACTGTTGATCACTGAGATGCGTGTCGTCTTCCCACGGCAATTAATTGTTTTAAAAATATTTAAAGATCACTGTTCTAAATACAACACAAAAGTTTACATTCATTGTGCGTAAATGAATATTATGCAACGACGAGTTGATGCAGCTATAGAAGTATTCCTGTTGTAGCCGAAATGTATTATATATCCTAAATAAAAGTAATGCTAATCGTGAAGAGAAAATGCCGTAGACTTATTAAGCATAACGAATGGTGAATAGTATTTTCTTTTTTACTTGCATATACAAGTTTTAAGACACGTAATTTTCTTTTAACTCACTGCTCACATTTTATACCTTCAGCGTTAGTTTCCGTTTATTTTCACGCAAGTATGTCTCTTTTCGTAAGTTATATCAATTACCGATAAATAAAAAACGAGGTCATAATCAAGTATAGATTTTTTTTTATAAAACTTTATTGCAATTGAAAGCATTAACAACAACGTTTTGGATTTTAAACAGTCAGAGCTCAGACATAAACAAGTCTATTTTTGTTTTTGACTTAAATAAGTCGAAACATGTATTTATTATAAAAATGTAGTTTCAATTTTAGACTTATCTAAGTCAGAAAATGACAGACTTGTTTAGGTCTATTTATGTTGGTGAAAAAACTTAATGTTATTTTGTGGCCAAACTACACCACCTATGACAGCAAAAACCTGTATGAGAGTTCACAAGGACTTGAGCTATCTATATTTAATTATCTGATTGAACATCCTTACTAAATACAGATGTTTTACCTCATTAAGTGTGATTCCAGGTGGTTGCATTGTAAGGTTAATTAACATTATCTCCGATTTTTTAGACTCTCATTCATATTTTTCTTTAGAAGACAAAGCATTGGCTTTCAATGTTGTCATTATTTGATTTAGATGCATGACCTCCTTATAAATATGCGTGGGTCTTGAAGTTAACCAATTTTGATCACTTATCGACCTGTAGGAGTCGATATTTGCAACTTTTTGATTCTGGTCAATTATTTCTTGTTTAACAATATTGGACTTATTCAAGTCGTATTTTGTCTTACATTAAAGGGAGACAAATCCTAAAACTTACAAATTTAGACCTCTATGAGTCAAAAGCAGATTCAGACTTGTTTATGTCTGAGCTCTGACTGTTAAAACTTTTATTTTGTAATCTAAAATGGAAATGGCGTAGAATTATTAGCATAACATATAGTGAATAATATTTTATTTTTTACGTGTAGTATAAAAAACTTTGAGACGTGTAATTTTTCTTTAAACTGCCCTCTTTTATTCAGCGTTAGTCTCCGTTTATTGTTGCACAATTATATCTCTTTAAGTAAATTAAATATTTATTTACTGATAAAAAAACGGAAGACAAAATCAAATATAGTTGTTTAAAAACTTGATTAAAATGTACAGTGTAATTGAAAGAATTAACAACAACGTTTTGCTTTTTATTTTAATCTTTCATTTGTTTCAAGCAATCAGATATAACCTGATAATCAATAGACAGGAAATACAATTGTTTAATTACATTAGAAATCTCACATACCTTGACTGTCGCGTGCCGGCATAGATCAGACGGATTAGGGCAATTAATTACCTGGTGTCACACCGCGTCACACCAGACTGGGAGAGATGTCGCTAATACAATAAACAAAAGGTAGCGGATTTACGCGGAAGTCGGAGGGAATACTCCCAAATTTCTCCGAGAATTTTGGGAGGGATGTCGGAGTTTCCTGGTGTTACACCAGCAAAAATATCGGAGTATGGAGTTTGGGATTACAAACTCCTTGGGCGTACTGTAGGTACTTTGTAACAGTTGATTACTAAATTCAACTTAGAGATCATTCTTATACATTTTGCTGCATTGTCTTTGCTATTTTCTTAAGAAATTAGAAAAGCTGCTTCTAAAAAACAAATTGACTTCTACATAAACATTTGAACAAGAAAACCTTTGACAATAAATTAAATGTTACCATTGGACTTTAGGGAAACCACCAATGGCACCATCACACTTCAACATGATGAAAAATTTACTTCAGCTTCAAACCATCCAAAGTTATACACTTATATACATTTTAAAATACATTGTGCTTTTCAATTCAGTCCTGAAGAATGCAGACAAATGCTAATGCAGTTTGGAGTAAGGGAAATAACACCTGCATCAGTTGCCAAGGTACTTGGAATGATGGCAAGAACACCAACAGGGCTAAATGTGGACCAGGTAGTTATTTCTTAATACCAATTAGGTGAACATTGCATTTGGGATTTTAAACTTAATCTGTTTTAAGTACATAGTTTCAAATTTACAAAAAGATGGATGAATTATAATCTTCAACTATTTCGATTCTTAAAAATACATGACTTACATATGTTTGGGTTTTAGGTTCTGATGAAGAAAAATGAGGAAAATGGCTTCTGATGCTTGAAATTTATAAATGATTGTTTTTATTTTTCTCTACAGGTGGCTTCTGACTGGGATATGTCAGATAAAACAGAGAAGCCTGGGGTAAATACATGGAATGTTGATGTCTTCATTGGAGTGGTACAAGAATTGGTATGTACCTCATGGAACAACAGACAGGTGAGTTATTATTTTAATTGGCCGTTCTAGAATCTAAAGCATCATGGGTAATTTCATTGTTGGTACCCCAAAGTGAAAATAATGTTTCGTCATTGGTTTATTTTCCATTGTTTATAACGTTTTAAACCAATCAAAACTCTTTGGTGTATGCTTTTGAAAATATTACCCAGGATGCATTAGATTCTGAAACGGCGAATTATTGACCATTAGAATGGGTGATGGATTAAGGGATAAGAGTATTGAAATTGGGAATGTGTCTTAGAGACAACAACCTGACCATAGAGTAAAAAACAACTGAAGACAACCTGTGTACTATTTTTTGTGTCTCACTTCTAATATTTTTACCATTAGAATGAGTGGTGGTCTTAGTGGTAAGCTACTTTATTTGTGTGTCCCTCATGATATTTTGAGAAGAAGTCCTAGTTAAGTCATATATTGAAATTGCTGTTTAACTCAGAAGTTCATTGCCAAGATGTAATATGTTATTTTTTCATTTGTTTGTGTGCGGAAAACTTTTGATAATCAGACATTTCAATTAGGAATACAAAATTTTAATTTTTTATGTGTAAATATTTTTTTCAAATAACTATTATTGGTGAATCTTTGAATGTTATTATATTTCATAGTATATTTTTATACAAAACCTGGCATGAAAAGTTGTATGTGCTGCACAATAAATTTGTTCTATGGTTAATCACTGACCCCCCTGCAGATTTTTAGGGGGGTCAGTAGGAATTTAGGAAACATATAGTGTATACATGTTTTAATATCACATATTACACATTGTTACAAGTTGAAAATAAGTAAATGTTTGATTATTTTAACATTTACCCATAAAGAGATGATTATGTGTTTGCTTTACAGCTAATTTCCTAAAGCATGTAGAGCAAGACTTTAGTTAGCTTGCTTACTTTGTTTTTATTATTGTACAATCATAAGATAACACCCAATTAAATTCAAATATTATATATACAAGTTAAACTTTGCCTATATATATTATTTAAAGATGTCAATCTTATTAACAAAGCTTGTATAAGCAATTATACAAACAAACCAAGCAAGCCAACCAAAGTTTTGCATTACAAGCATTAGGAAATTAGCTGTAAAACAATATGATTACTGAGCTTTGATAGTTTATTTAATTTTTTTTTTAATGATAGAATTCTTTGGGTTATGATTTCAGGCTCCTCACTTTAACTGGAGAGATGTTGTTATAGAACTTGATCACCCTAACTTCATGGTCCTCAACAAAAAAGGACTAAGGTTACTTGTACAGGGACTGATTAAAGGACTACAGGAAGTGTTCCCCATTGATTACATATACAGACCCTGGAAAAATACAGAGGGACAGGTTTGTTGATCAATCAATGTTTCATGAATATGTTGTTTAGAGAAAAGTTGCTAGTAAGTTAAGTTTCAAAGATTTATATCCAAACCTTAAAGCACTCTTCTATAAGACCTGTCTTTAATACTGAAATTGTTTCTAAAATTATATTTTAATACATTTTACTTCCAATCTAAAAGAGTACATCTGGTTTGAGTGTGGAGATAACTTTGAGAAGTAAGTAATAGAATTGATGATACCTGAATCCTAAACAAGGCAAATTCCTTGACCACATATTTCCATCATTTGGCGAAATAAGTGAGAATTAAAAAAAGCACTTCTACTATAGCTCAACAATTTTTGCTTATTTTAAATGAGTGTTTTTTTTCAGTTGTCATTGATTGTACAGGCGTTACGTAACCCAGATGTGTTCTGTTTTGCTGATTACCCTTGTCACACAGTTGTAACAGACATACTTAAGGCAGCACCAGATGATGACAATAGAGACATAACAACATGGTAGGCTAAAATTAGACATATTACTAATTTAAGAGTTGAATGCTTCTTTTGTACTTTTATTGGTTGTCAAATCCTTGAAGTACATTTTGTTTGAAGAACTTTCACACATTATTCTGAAAATGTTCGCATTGGAAGCTTTTACAACCCTGTAAGTTTACCAAGAGAGGTATTGGATTCACATATACATTGAAGTTACATTTTTAGGCTTCTTTCATTAAATTTGGGGATAAATCAAGCCATATGGTTGTTTTTCTGTGCATGGTTAAAATTTATTGAGAAATTCTTTATCTGCACTGCTTACAATGTGATGGAATATTTTATAAGTGCAGCTGACAATGTCTTGCTTAAGATTTTCTTGGATGGATGATATAAGTTCAAGATTCAAGATTCTTTCACTTTCTTACTTAAAGAACACTAATAAAACCTGATTACAAGTTGGATTAGTTTATTTTTAAATATGCAGGAAATACAGTTGCAAATTTTTTGACAAACAATTGCTGTAGTCCTTTTAAGACCTTCTGCTGTTGTCTGCTCTATGGTCGGGTTGTTGTCTCTTTGACACATTCCCCATTTCCTTTCTCAATTTTATTGCATTTCCTATGAGTAACATAAACACTATTTTTTAGGAGATCATTGGATATGGTTGAGACATTACTGAGGTTATCTGAAGCAGGACATTACCAACAAATATCAGAGTTGTTCAAGTTCCCAATACAAAACTGTCCAGACATGCTGGTATTGGCATTACTACAAATCACAGTAAGTTTTACAATCAGATATTTTTTGGTTATTTTTCTGCAAGATTTTTATGATTTGCTTGTTCCACTGGTAGAACAAGTTACCTCAACATGACCTTGTCTCATTAATTTTATCTTTTCAACACAAATGGCTGTATCTGAGTGTGTTAAATTACGTGATGATAACGTAAATGTTTCTTCATATCATAGAATTCAAATATGTATCATAAGTAGTCAAGGTCATTAAACACCACATAATAGTATGTACATATCTTCACTCATTTAGGTTGATTACGTTACTTGAATTGAAGCATTCATTCTTTATGGACATTATAAAAAAAAAACATATTTTCTTGCAGCCTACATGGAACACGTTGAAACAAGAACTAATCTCTACTTTGATGCCAATATTCCTTGGAAATCATCCAAATTCAGCTGTTGTACTGCATTATGCATGGCATTGTCAGGTAATCTATTAATGTTTTATTAACAGTTAATTATTTATATTTAGAGAGAGATCACAAGCATATGCAAGCTACATGAATTTCTTCATTTGAAGTTTCAATTGTTTTATTGAGGAAAAAATGAAAAAAGCTATTTGTCATATTTTATATGCTGAATGTTATGTATTGGTCAGAATGACACATATATTCTATATTTAAGCTTTATTTATCAAATTTCATTAGCTTTAGTACAATTACAAAATCTAATTAACTGAAAATCTGGTTAATTGCATGCTGTGCTTACATCTTTTAAGGAATAACTGTTGAAAATATAAGTTGCTCTTTAATTTAGGTATTTTAATTGTCAACTTTTAAAAGAGACATTTAATTCCTAAGTAAAATTTTAAACACACAGACCAAGAGATCCAGTGCTTTTATTATTGTAATTGTTGAAAAATATTCACAAAAATACAAGATCAATTATTTTAGAAAATGCTTTATACAATTCATACTATCAAAATCCAAAATGGGAGTTCTAAGTTTGTGAAACCTGTCCTGTTAAAATTTTTGCAATGATAATAAAAACATTGCCAAAATTTCTGAATTTACAATAACTGATTGTATTCAATTACAAAAAATATGAACTTTTGTTTTAATGACTTTTTCTTATCTATGATGACATCATTATTGTGATGGAATAGTTAAGGACTGGCTTTGTTTTTTTCTGCAGGGTCATTCCAATACAATACGTACCCTGATTATGCACTCTATGGCTGAATGGTACATGAGGGGAGAGCAACATGACCAGAACAGATTATCTAGAATCCTGGATTGTGCTCAAGACTTAAAGGTAGTAACTACACTGGACCGAATTATTTCACATTCACAGTTTGGATTTTTCCAATAGGAAGAAATACTAAAATTATTTTAAGAAAATTTTAATTTCAAGATTTTATCTCTGAATGATTTGAATAAAAAGAGATTTCTTTTTTTGTAGATTGATAATTTGATATATTTAAGAAACAAAATTTAAGATACTATTGGGTAGAAACTTTATTCCTTTACGTTATTTAAGGATGCTAAATGGTTTATTGCAATATTTTTGTTTTCAGGCATTGTCAATGTTGTTAAATGCCACACCATTTGCCTTTGTGATAGACCTAGCTTGTCTTGCCTCCCGTAGGGAGTACCTCAAGTTAGACAAGTGGTTATCAGATAAGATCAGAGAACATGGAGTGAGTATATAGATTTTTAAGTGGTTTATATTTCAAGTGAAATGTCTAAATAATGTTTGTGTATGTATTTCAGTTGCATTCACATGTAATTCCAAAATTTAATAGAGCTATCTAGGAATTGTGTTGTAGATGTTCTACACTAGCTTTAAAACTTTGTGTTTTTTGCAAGTCAAAGTAAATTTCTTTACACTGAAACATGATTTGACAGTTAGTATGTGAAAACTACTTTAGTACATGTACAAATTATTAAATTGACTTCATAGCAGCAGGTCATGGAGAACAACAGATTTATAAAAAACATATTTTTTGTCCATTACATTTGTACCATATTTTTATTTTTGGATTCATTTATTTTCTTGGATTGAGGAAAACAAGGTGTTTTCAAGTATACTTGGTTTCTAATTTGACAAATTCTTCGGAACAAATTAATATTTGTTGAACATTTACCTTTACCCACAAAAAATGGTATCCCTCGAATGATTATGAATCCACAGTAGGTAAATTGGATATTATTTTTGTGAAAGACAAAAGATATATATGTTTTCAGAATTTTCCCTTATTGTTTGCAATATCCTAAACTTAATGCTTATTTTTTTTTTTTAGGAACCATTTATACAGACTTCTGTTAACTTTTTGAAAAGAAGATGTCCCCAGTTGATGGGTGGACCACCAAAGGACGACCAGCAACAGATCAAAAGTCAAATGCTACCTCCAGACACTATAGGGACAATGTTGGCATGTCTGCAGCAGTGTGCTAGGTAAGAATACAAAAGTCAAATGCTACCTCCAGATACTATAGGGACAATGTTGGCATGTCTGCAGCAGTGTGCTAGGTAAGAATACAAAAGTCAAATGCTACCTCCAGACACTATAGGGACAATGTTGGCATGTCTGCAGCAGTGTGCTAGGTAAGAATACAAAAGTCAAATGCTATTTCCAGACACTATAGGAACAATGTTGGCTTGTCTACAGCAGTGTGCTAGGTAAGAATACAAAAGTCAAATGCTACCTCCAGACACTATAGGGACAATGTTGTCTTGTCTGCAGCGGTGTGCTAGGTAAGATTACAAAAGTCAAATGCTACCTCCAGACAATATAGGAACAATGTTGGCTTGTCTTCAGCAGTGTGCTAGGTAAAAAATATAATTTAAGTTAAATAGTGAACCCATGACTGTTATTGAAATTGATTGGTTATGTGCACACAATTATAATTAAAAAAAATGCTTAATCACGAAGTTTTCAATTTTTCTGATTATTTATGATACCTCTGGATTCTTCCTAGGCATTGTACTCTTTATGGCTAAATTTCTAGTGGTTAAGATGCTTGTTTGAATAAAACAAAAACATACCAATCTATTTTCTTTTAAAATGAATGTACTCTACATTCTCTATTGAAAAATACTTTCATTTGTAAATGAGTTATTTTTTATGTCAGCAACAAATATTCTGAACACAATTTTATAAGAATCAGCTGATTACTGCAAAATTTGGAGATTAATTTGACTTATATATGAAAGTTACTAATATGACAGGGCGAAAATTCTTATTGTCTTCAACTACAAAAATTTCTCAACGTTATGCAAACATACATTTTAATGTGCAAATTGTTCTTTTTCAGTCAAGTATCACAAGAGCTGTCAGAAGCCATATTAACAATGGTTGCCAATGCCAATATTTTGATGAACAAGACTAGACCAGTTGGTCCTGCTGGAATGGGACCAAAGCCTACTATACCAAATATTGGTCCATCATTAGGAAATCCTGTAGGTTATTTACAAGACATGTTATAGTTTTTTGATGACCTTCAAGTTCAAATTTAAAATGGAGCTTTTTTCTTAATAGTTAAATGTTTTTCAGATGGATAAATTCAATCCTACATGTTGAAAGCGAAAAATAAGTTTAAATTGATAAAAGTCAAATTTGTATGTTATATAGGATTCAAGTAAAAAAAATGTCATTTCAAAATTTTAAAAAGTGAATAAGGAAGTAAAAAAAGATTTTATTTAAACAAACATTTGTCTCTTTCAGCTGGATTCAATAGAGAATTCAAACCCATTAGGAATCCCAAAATCTTGGGGCATGAGTGGTGGTGGTTTTCCACAGACTCTGCCTACCAGTGGAACAGGATTTCCACCCAGTTTGTCTTCAAGTGGAACAGGATTTCCACCTAGTTTATCTACTAGTGGAACAGGATTTCCACCAAGTTTATCTACTAGTGGGGCAGGATTTCCACAGCCTTTGTCAAGCAGTGGTGCGGGATTTCCTCAAAGTTTATCCAGCAGTAACTCTGGATTTCCACAAAGTTTATCCTCCAGTGGTTCTGGATTTCCACAAAGTTTGTCCACTAGTGGCTCAGGATTTCCTCAAAGTATATCTAACAGTAACTCTGGATTTCCTCAAAGTCTTACTAGCAGTAACTCTGGATTTCCTCAAAGTCTGACCAGCAGTAACTCTGGATTTCCTCAAAGTCTGACCAGCAGTAACTCTGGATTTCCTCAAAGTCTTACTAGCAATAGCTCAGGATTTCCACAAAGTCTATCAACCAGTGGATCAGGATTTCCACAAAGTCTATCAACCAGTGGCTCAGGATTTCCACAAAGTCTATCAACCAGTGGCTCAGGATTTCCACAAAGTTTGTCCACTAGTGGCACTGGATTTCCTCAACCTTTGTCTAGTAGCAGTGGAGCAGGATTTCCACAGAGCCTGGCATCCCTTACAACATCAACCACACCTGGTTCCCCAGCTAAGGGATTTCCTCCTACAAGCGCTAGCTTTGGTGCAATACAATCTTTAACATCACAGCTACAAAGTAAGTTATGTGTATAAGTATAGATTATAATTGACAAAAAATTGGCATTTAAATGAATGTATTCATCTACATGTACATGATAGGAACTAAACCCTTTCACCGATTGCTGCCCTGGCAGAAGTTACTCTGTGACGATGGCTTCCCTGGCTACTATAACTCAAGTGGGAGATCTTCATAATAAATGTCAACAAAAACTTGTTTATAGCTATTTGTGTATTTATTTCATTCACTAACACCATGTTCACAGTTTTGTTCATGTTTTGACAATTTTTTCTTCATAAAATATTCAAATTTTAAAATTTTCGGCATTATTTAGGTGAATTTTTCAAAATTCAGCTCTTTCACCCCCAAATTGTAATTTTTTAACCCAAAACGGCAAAATTGGGAAAGTTTTTATGAGGCTGTACAAATTCCTCATACTGATCGATGTCTATTCTAAGTGTTTTGTACATAAAACGACAATTAATGTCAAAAAAGTATACTAGTTTGGCTTCAATTCTTCCATTTTCCTTCTAAAAAAATGTTCCCTCATTTCAAATTCTCGTAAATTCCATAAATTTCCTCTGATTTTGACACGGTTTTCAACAAACGGAACCGCCATGTTTACACTTTCATCCCGGTTATTCATTAAAGAAAGATAACTCATGTTTGCACTGTTTGAGGGGGAAATATAAATGAGGTATTCCGATCCCGGTAAAATGGGACTCATCGTCAGCTGTCTGAAGCGTGAATCCCGGTAAACCGGGACTCGTCGGCGAAAGGGTTAATCAAGAGCATAAACTGACTTTCATTGGAAATTTTATTAAAAATTGGAAGTATATCCTCATTCTGTGGAAAGTGACACTTTGGAATAATTCTGCAGCCAACCTTTCTACTACACAAATTTTTTAAAAAAGTAAGGAAAGATTTCATGAAGCAATAAATGTATAGAGATCTTGCTTCTGTTGGGAGCATTCTCTATTGAAAAATACTTTCATTTGTAAATGAGTTAATATACCCCACGCAACGAGTTGCTGAGGGTATAATGTTTTTGACCCGTCCGTCAGTCCTGTTTCTTGTCATCGCAACTCCTCTCAAACAACACAACAGAATTTCACGAAACCTTTTCAGATAGTAAGGACATACTGTGTAGTTGTGCATATCGACAGAAAATTGCGATTCAATTTTTTTTCTAGGAGTTACGCCCCTTTGAACTTATTTACTTTAATGTACTACTGCAACAGTTTGTCATCGCAACTCCTCTCAAACCACAAAACAGAATTTCACGAAACCTTTTCAGATAGTAAGGACATACTATGTAGTTGTGCATATCGACGGGAAATTGCGATTCAATTTTTTTTCTAGGAGTTACGCCCCTTTGAACTTATTTACTATAATGTACTACTGCAACAGTTTGTCATCGCAACTCCTCTCAAACCACACAACAGAATTTCACGAAACCTTTTCAGATAATAAGGACTACTATGTAGTTGTGCATATCGACGGGAAATTGCGATTCAATTTTTTTTCTAGGAGTTATGCCCCTTTGAACTTATTTACTTTAATATACTACTGCAACAGTTTGTCATCGCAACTCTCAAACCACACAACAGAACTTATTTGCTTCAATGGACTTCTGCAACAGTTTGTCATCTCAACTCCTCTGAAACCACACAACAGAGTTTCATGAAATTTTGTAGATAATAAGGACATACTATTTAGATGTGCATATTGGCAGGAAATTATTTTTTCTTATACAATTTTTTTTCTTTCACTTATCTAATTTCTCCAATGACAATGTGGGGACGTGGGGTATGTGAACGTGCTCACTAAGGTTCTTTAATTTTTTATGTCAGCAGCAAATATTCTGAACACAATTTTATAAGAATCAGCTGATTACTGCAAAATTTGGAGATTAATTTGACTTATATATGAAAGTTACTAATATGACAGGGCGAAAATTCTTATACTTTCTAGTTGATCTTTTTAGATAGTCAAACAAATGTTTTGAAAAATGGATTTCTGAAAGTTTTGATAAAATGGGAAGTACAGAAATTGGTCTATAATTTGTGGCACTAAAATAAAGAGTCTTTGCAGTCTGCCTTTTAATCATGACAATTTCATTCATAAAAATTCAAAGAGCCCTGTTTTTCTTAAACTCATCAAATAAATTTTATACTTTCCTACAGTGTATGAATTTAGTATATTTATATATATGATTTATAACAAATCTTCTCAATAAAGAGGGGGGTAAAGGGAGGTTATCTGCACAGAAGAATGCGAAATAATATTGCCCTTTCACGATGAATGAACAATTAAAAATGTCTTGCACATTGATTTTTTTACTGATTTCATGAAACACAGTGAAAACGAAACTTGTTCACAGCTGCACGTGAAATAAAAATGGCAAAACATGTTGCACAAAAATAATCCTTTACCACTCTCAATAAAGATAGTATTTTTCAGATATATCAATGGGGAACAACCCTATAGGAGCCCCTAGGAGCTCTGTTAACTCATTAGGTGCCATAATGGCTGGAGCTGGGATAAAACCAACACAGCCACAGCAGCCACAAACACCACAGTCAACACAGCTTCCAGGTCAACAACAGCCACCCATTAGACCAGGTAAGATAACACTATTACTGGTATATATCATAATTAATAACATCAAAATATCCAATTTAGAAAAATCTAATGATCACATCAAGCAGTTGTATTTACTTGTTTAATGAAACTTTTTTTAAAGCCCCTGATGATAAATTAATTGTACTTGCTGTTTATGCTAAAGACAATTTTACTACCGATTAATTTTAGATTTCCAAGGTAGTTTGTGTGTTAACTGAACCATTAAATCTTTTATTACTGACTATCTATATAGGGTGGACCAAATTCTCTACTGTATTATCAAATGGAGACAATACCAAAAATATTTAGGTTTAAATTGAGAAAGCATTATTTCACAAGTTGAAAAAAATATGACAAACCAGTTTTCATTCCATGTAATTAAAAAAAAAGTGGACTTTGACAATTTTTTGAATAAAATATGTACAGCAAAGATTTTATATTTTTCAAGCATATGATTTATTTTTCTTCTTTAATTCACAGCTCCATCTGGTGACATGACAAATATATTTGCTGACATATCCCAGCAGTTTTCTACTGAAGTAGAAGACGAAGCTAATTCATACTTCCAGAGGATTTATAACCAGCCTCCACATCCTACCATGTCTATTGATGAAGTCCTGGACATGCTCAAAAGATTTAAAGACTCTCCTAATAGGAGAGAAAAGGTTAGTGATTTATCTGACTGTCAACATAGAAAAATAGCAAGTGTACTGAACTCCATGGTAAATTCCAATGGGGGATGTTGATAAAATCTGTCAAAATCAAAAGCTATCATTCCACAGAATAAGTGAAAAAATGACTGCCATATTCATGACTCTGTGCAGTTATTTTCAGAGAATCCATGCTTATTATTTAACTGAGCATTTACAAATGCCAAAAAGAACTAAAAAAAATCCTGCTTTGTTTATGTCAATGTAGCCTAAATTATGGTTTTTCTTGAGTTCTCTTATTTTAGTTATATTCGATTATAAAAGTCAACTTTCATATTTTATTCCAGATTTTGTGTCATTAGATTTAGTTTAAACATGTATACCTATGATTTCAGGATGTGTATGAATGCATGCTGAGAAATTTATTTGAAGAATACAGATTTTTCCCACAGTACCCTGAACGAGAATTATTAACCACTGCATACCTTTTTGGGGGTATAATTGAAAAGGGGCTTGCAACGTAAGTTTGAAGATAAAGGATGATATCGTTTCTTATTGCAATAGCATTAGCGGTAAAGTTGATTAGAATTAAGAATATTCAATAAAAAATAGGAATAATTAATTAAGTTTTATAATATATACCAACAATATTTTTATCAATTTGAAGGAAGTCAACAACTCAAGAAACGATAATCTTAAAAAATGATTTTTATTTCGATAGGAATGTTCAAAATTGGTAGTATAATTTCATCCATGAAAATGGTTAATAAATTTCAGTAAAACAACCACAGAATACAAAAATGATAAGTGTTTTTAGTATCTATCCATATTGAGAAACTTATTCTATAGTACGATTGAATTATTGATATTGTTGTAGGGCTTTATAATAAAATTATTTTAACGCTTCCAGAAAGAGATTATGATTATATATAGAATCTTACCTACTAGTTCAATCATTTCTTACAGGTATATGGCTTTAGGCATTGCATTGCGATATGTTTTAGAAGCCTTGAAGAAACCACACAACACAAAGATGTACATATTTGGTATTGCTGCTTTAGACAGATTCAAAACCAGGTAAAAAAAAATTTTTAGAGTAGACTTTTTTTTTTTAAGTAATGCCTTTCAGTAGCATTGAAATTGGGCATAATTTACATGTTAAAGATTGAAATTATGTCAATTTTTGCATTTCTTATTTGCACAGAATATTTTTGGCCAATTACCTTCAGTCATAGTTTATTTACTTAAAATAGTTTACAAATTACATACAGGCAAGACATATCTCTGTCTACAGTTTGTTAATTGTTTACACAAAAGTTCAAAACTGTTTAAAGATAGTTAATTTTGGGCCATTTAGGTACAGAATGAATTATTTTGACTACATGATATGATTCTTGATGTTGTAATTATGTGTTCTCTATCTGCCAATAACTTGTAAATAATTGTACAAAATTTCTATTTCTCAGATTAAAGGATTATCCTCAGTATTGTCAACATCTGGCAGCTATACCTCATTTTAGTCAGTTCCCTCCTCATCTCATAGAGGTAAGTCATTATTTCTCTATTAGCTATACCTCATTTTAGTCATTTCCCAACATCCATTAGGGCTATTCCATTTAAATGTTTGTGGGAGTGTAATTATTGAATGTGGGTAATGGGTATTTTTCAGTATGCATCTTTTACCATTGTTACAAAATTATGTATATAATGGTTCTTGTTTGTAGGGATATTTTGCATGTCCCTTCCTACCCTCCCACATGCATTTTAATGGAATAGCCCACATATAATGAGAATCAATAATTTACAATAATTATTTTACTTCATCCTATTTTAAAAATATTTAGATCTTTTTTATAATTGTGATATTTTACATGCTCTCTAAACATAGATTGCCATTTGACACAGAATTTAATAACAAGTTAACAGTACCTTGCTAATCTCAAGTTTATTTTTATTTTTGTTCCAGTTTGTTGAATATGGTGCTAGATCTCAAGAACCCCCTCCACATACAACATCATCTAGAAGTTTGACTCCAACGGTGCCAGGCATTTCTAATGCCCTGACAGCAGGACTGACCAATAACCTTGGTATAACGTCAGGCACTGTAACACCGACTACAACATTGGAGAGTATGGTGGCCACTACAACAACCTTGACAACTTCTGTAACAACAACAGCAACCACATCAGTAAAACCAGCCGCAGCTCTGCCAAAAGTAAGTCTCACATGAGCTGCTAATCCAAACTTGTGTAAGTGCACACATATGTGCAGCTCTGCCAAAAGTAAGTCTCACATGAGCTTCTAATCCAAACTTATGTAAGTGCACACATATGTGCAGCTCTGCCAAAAGTAAGTCTCACATGAGCTGCTAATTCAACCTTATTTAAGTGTACACATATGTGTACATGTATGAGACTTTGATTGATTTTGAAACATTCAAATACGAAATAAAAGATGACTATTGGTCTGTTTTGTAGGGTTCTTATGATAATTCAATTTTCTAACAGTTACAGACTTTGCAGAGATTAATTTTCCATAACAAAATAGGATAACAGATATTGATATTCATTTGTATACGTTCTATTTCTATCTGAGGCACATTATATTCACACTTTTACATTGTGTTTAATGTATAGTAGATCTT
Organism: Mytilus trossulus; assembly: GCF_036588685.1. Lineage (NCBI taxonomy): Eukaryota > Metazoa > Mollusca > Bivalvia > Mytilida > Mytilidae > Mytilus > Mytilus trossulus. Next base: position 12,885,467 of record NC_086378.1, on the reverse strand, counting down.
TTAAAGATGCACAAATCAGGTACCACAAAGGTTAGAAAGGTCAATGTTCAAGACTAATTTAATAAAGGAAGAGGTCCAGTAAGACACCTATTGGCAGTAAGACCCCTATTGGCCCCAAAATATAGCAGTTTTATAAAATTGTTAAAATGTAAACTTTTACTTATTTATTGGAAAGTAGAATGCTTCTGCTACATAAATATTAACTGTTTTAATAATAGAATGCACATATATAAGGTACTTCCATCATTAAGTCATGCTACGTTACTGAAATCTTCAAAAATTTAGCATTTTAGTTAAATTTTAGACGGTTTCCATCTGAAATGAAAGTGTTCATCTTAATATTGAAATGTAAGTTGTATTTGATAATAATACATAACATATATAAAGGTTGAGGATGAACACGAATGCGGCCACTTTCATTTTTGACAAAAAACATCTGAAAAGTGACATTTTTTTGCATATTTGATAGATTTTTCATATTTAAGCTTGAATCAGAGCGTGGTTTTTTTAATGAGTAAATCAGTTAAAATCGTTCACATTAACTATTTGAATTAACTGAAGTAGATCATTAAGTGTTAAAAGTGTGTCCAAAATAGTTCGTCAGATGAAGCTGAAATTTGAGGCCAAAATCGGCCCTTACCTACTCCTTTGTTTGCCAATTTTAAGTGCTGCATTTTAAATATAAAAATTATGATTGCCAGTGAAACAACTCTCCACAAGAGACCCAATGATACAGAATTAACAACTCTAGGTCACCACATGACCTTCACAATGAGCAAAACTTATACTACATAATCAGCTGTGAAAGGCACAGAAATGACAAATGTATAGTTAACCCTACCCAACTGCTTGGAGACTTTTTAACGGTATTTTATACAATCAACACTTTTATGGATTAATAAATAACTCATCACAAGCCGTAAAAACTTACCTTTGTTTTTTAATTAAGACTTCTATGTAAACGTGATTGGTATGAGATGTATATTTAAAATTAATTTAATTACTCTGTATTTGAAACTTAACTTTAATTGTTTATTTTACAATTTAAAGATAGGCAGAAGTTCGAGCGCGCCATTCAAACCCAAAAGTCGAAAATAAACTGATAACGTCATGGATAAAAAAAGAAAATCAGACAAACAATAGTGCAAAAAAAAAAAAACACACACAGAGAAAGTACAACTAATTTGAAGTCCACTATTGTTGTTGACAAATAAATGGACAAGTCCCATTATAAAAAAACACCAACTCCTCAGGAACAGATGACACATATCTTGTCTACTTTGTCAGACTTTTTTAATATGCAAATATATTTGATTTTATTGGACTTTTTTCATGAACACGTTCACAAACAATAATTGCTTTTATGATATAGGGTATTGTAAAAGCAGCTGTCGGTAATTCATGTGTAATTGACACAAAAAACAACCAAGGAAATCAAATATGTTTGTAGTACATTTGTCTTTCGGTGATATGTTTATGAAAGGTAATAACAAAAACACTACATCAACTTAACGATAGATTTAAAATTTATCCAAGTACATGTGAGTACTTGAGTATCATGACCGAGTATCTGAGTTAAATATTTCAGATCTTTTGACATCCTAACTTTATATATAAAGGATTTAATTGTTCACTGACCATTTCTTTTTGTGTTGCAGCCATCAATAGCTAGTGCTACAAATATTGACACATTGTTAGCAGGACAATTAAAGGAAAACATACCACCTCCTCCAGAATCAGTTCAGGATAAAATATTTTTCATATTCAACAATCTATCTTTGGCTAATATGAATCAAAAGGTGAGTAATTCTTTTTCTCAAAATTTCCAATATAAGTGTGTTCCACTATTTGCCATCTTGACAGCATGCAAGAAATGTTGTCTAGTCAATTGGGAGGCAATTAATCTGATATTCTTACTTGGGAGAATGCCAATTCAGTTGAATGTACAAGAGCAAAGGTAATGATGTTTCACAATTTTCATGCCTGTCTGACTAATATATAATTTCCACCACCTAGAGTGATAAGCAAGATATTTGTTACTATGAATTCAGAAATTATTGCAATTTTGTCAATTTAGAATAAAATGCGATTTAATTTTTGTGATATTGAGAAAAATTCTGTTAAATTTATATAAATATTTCAATGGCTGTTATGACCCTGTTGCATTTTTTTTCCGTGTGTTGATTTTGTGGCTAAAGGTTAACCAGGAATTTAATTGTAAACATAAAATAAAAGTTTACATTTACTTCAAGCTTTTTATCAGACTTGATGACCAGGAAATCAAATATTCTTAAAAATGCAATGTGTTCTCCATTCATAAAAATTTGTATCCAAGAGAAAAAAGATCCACAGTTTTTGTTATAAATTGTAGAATTTGACTCTCACTTACTTCATTTTGTCTACCTTGAAAATCAAGATTTCATGTGGCTAGTAGTACTACCTAGACAACAGAAAGATAAAATCTGTTTACATAAAAGAAAATATAATTTACTACGTTAAGCTTTTTTTTTCTCCATTTTTGACCAGGGTGAGGAATTGAAAAAGGAAGTCTCAGAAGATTATATGCCTTGGGTTGGTCAATACCTTGTCATGAAGAGGGCCAGTATTGAACCTAACTTTCATACATTGTATGCCGCCTTTGTTGATGTACTTGGAACTGGAGAATTTCAACAGCAAGTTATCAGAGAGACTTTTAGAAATATAAAGGTAATAATCAATATCAGAATTTTTGGTTACATTCAAAGACATTGTGAAATGATAGGACACAAACGAACATTCTGAAATGATGAGTTTAATTACATGGTGCATGTGCTTAGGGCTGTTCCATTAAAACATACATGTTACCCAGGGAAGGCACCTAAAACACAGTGACCACCTGTAGAAGCAATTTTAGAGTCCTCCATACATTTAAAGCTCATTAAACACAATATTTCACACCCACCCATAGTGGCAAATTTAAGTTGCCTTCCCTGGTCCCATGTATGTTTTTATGGAACAGTCCCATGGAAATTTACCTGTACTTTGATAACTTTTTAGTCCAGTCTTTCATAAATCTTTTTAGAATGGTATTACTGTTTCGTTTTATAGTCTATGTAATTATGTATAATGTTATGTTTTGTAATATTATTAGTAAGACATAAATAAACTATTTGATTGAATTGTATTGTATCACTATTACACTTAAGCAAACTCACACAGCAAGCTAGGCTAACCATCCTTGCCCCATAAAGCTTACTATTCTACTAACACACCTAGCTCACTATCATACATGTAGATAAGCTTACTATTCTATATACAAACCAAGCACACTATCCTACATGGAGATTTGTAACTGTATCATACACTTTTTTCAGGTTTTATTATGCAGTGATAAAGGAGATGCCAATTTTTCAGACCGAACATTACTGAAGAATTTAGGTCATTGGATAGGAATGCTGACGCTAGCAAAGAATAAACCTATTCTTCAACTTGTAAGTAATCTTCACATCTTAACATTTCATATCAGTCTAAGTCAACGAGAAAGCAAGACATCAACAAAAATTACCAACAGTCAGTTTGATAGTCATCTTTTGTGTTTACCTCAGAGTCATCATTTATTAGTCTCTTCCGGAGAATTTGAAGGGAACTTTATTATTACAATTTAAAAGTAGAAAAATGGTTTTTGAATTTGAGTCATACATTCATGACATGTGTTATATGCAAAAATGAAAATGTAGTATTAAAAAAAATGAACAGTTTCAACATTTTTTTCTTGAATTTCTTAAGTTCAATTTGAAAATTGATTTAATTTAAGTAAAACCATCATCTTATGATTATACATGTAATTTTTATTTAACAGGAGATAGATATCAAGTCCTTGCTGTATGAAGCTTACCAAAAAGGAGCAAGAGAACTACTGTATGTTGTGCCATTTAGTGCTAAAATAATAGAATCATGTGCTAAAAGTAAGGTAAGAACATTGGATAACTAAGTATGGTATTGACATTCATTTCTAGGAAGAAGACACAACCAAAAGTATTATTTCCCAAGCTAAGTGGTAATAGAAAATTATTTTCCACATGTCTATCATTCTTTACTACTATCATATAGCACAGTTGTCTGTTCTTTGTTTATAACAAGCCTTCTAGTAATCATTAATTAGTTGTATGATGATGAGTTCCAATTGAGTTTGTTTTAAAAATAGGAGATGCAGTCCAATTGCCAATGAGACCAATCACCAACCGATACCTTAATGACGTAGAAATGTTGTTTCCAAACATACATACTCTTCACTTCAATTATCTCCCTTGTTTGTATCTCCCTTCTGATATTAGGGGATGATATATCTAGTCAAACTGAGAAATGCAATACATGAATGGCAAGTTATGTTGTGTTTTTAGCTCACCTGACCTGAAAGGTCGTGAGCTTTTCTCATCACTTGGCGTCCGGCGTCCGTAAACTTTTACAAAAATCTTCTCCTCTGAACTACTGGGCCAAATTTAACCAAACTTGGCCATAATCATCATTGGGGTATCTAGTTTAAAAAAAGGGTCCGGTGACCCGGCCAACCAACCAAGATGGCTGCCATGGCTAAAAATAGAACAAAGGGGTAAAATGCAGTTTTTGGCTTATAACTCAAAAACCAAAGCATTAAGAGCAAATCTGACATGGGGTTGAATTGTTTATCAGGTCAAGATCTATCTGCCCTGAAATTTTCAGATGAATCTGACAACCCATTGTTAGGTTGCTGCCCCTGAATTGGTTATTTTAAGGAAATTTTGCAGTTTTTGGTTATTATCTTGAATACTATTAAAGATAGAGATAAACTGTAAACAGCAATAATGTTCAGCAAAGTAAAACCTACAAATAAGTCAACATGACCAAAATTGTCAGTCAACCCCTTAAGGAGTTATTGCCCTTTATAGTCAATTTTTAACAAATTTTCGTCAGTTTTTGTAACTTGTACAAAAATCTTCTTCTCTGAAACAACATGGCCAAATTAAACCAAACTTGGCCATAGTTATCATTGTGGTATATAGTTTAAAAAATGTGTCCGATGAAATCGCCTTCCAAACAAAATGGCCGACATGGCTAAAACTAGAACATAGTGGAAAAATGCAGTTTTTGATTTATATCGTTAAAACTAAGAGTAAGACATTTAGTGCAAATCTTTCAAGATTTAAATGTCAATCAGAATCAGATCTATCCCCTCGCAAATTTTCAGATGAATCTGACAACTCGTTGTTAGGTTGCTGCCCTAAAATTGGTAATTTTAAGGAAATTTCGCAGTTTTTGGTTATTATCTTGAATACTATTATAGATAGAGATAAACTGTAAACAGCAATTTTGTTCAGCAAAGTAAGATCTACAAATAAGTCAACATGATGAAAATTGTAAGAGTACCCCTTAAAGAGTTATTGCCCTTTATAGTCAATTTTGAACAACTTTTCGTCATTTTTGTAACTTGAAATCTTCTTTTCTAAAACTATGGGCCATATTAAACTAAATGTGGCCACAATCATTACTTTGGTATCTATTTAAAAAAAAGTCTCTAATGACCCCACCTTCTAACCAAGATGATCGACATCAGTAAATACAGTAACAGGTGAGCGACACAGGCTCTTGAGAGCCTCTAGTTGTTGATTTCTCATAGACATAGTCAATTCGCCTTTTCAGAATCTAATGCATCCTGGGTAATATTTTCAAAAGTGTACACCAAAGCGTTTTGATTGGTTTAAAACGTTATAAACAATGGAAATTCAACTAATGACGTAACATTATTTTCACTTTTTGGGGTACGAACAATGAAATTACCCATGATGCTTTAGATTCTGAATCGGCCAATTAGCCACCATGTGTCATTCATATCTACTCTACATTGTTCACAACACACGTTATCTAAAAGCATGCGTTTGTTTTGTATTAATTGTTTATAATCCTTTTCAGGTTTTTAAACCTCCAAATCCATGGACAATGGGAATAATGAATGTTTTGGCAGAGCTACATATGGAACCAGATCTGAAATTGAACCTGAAATTTGAAATAGAAGTTTTATGTAAAACTCTAAGCATTGACCTCAGTGTAAGTGTCAGATTAAAACCAAATTATTTATACAACCATACTAGTTTTGATGAATGAAACAATTCAGAAATTTCTCTTCCATCCTTGTAATTGCACAATCTTAATAAATGATGTCTAGAATATATATCAGAACAGCAATAATCTCCATGCATCACCATTGCTTAATGGGTCTATTATATAATCAGTGCCATGTAATTATATGAAAAGATTCATTTTTGTTGCGTCAGGGTCAATTTATAAGTTAAGTAAGATTGATTAATAGGACTGCTCTACAATTTATCTGGTGGGGGAGTCACTTAAATTAGTTAAATATTAATGGCTGCATTCTTCTCAGAATTTTGTCAGAATTATAAGGGAAATATTTTACAAGTGGTATGGTTTTAAAACATGCCTCCCATGCTCCATCCAAAAAGTCTCTATTTTACACCAATGAAAGCATAGTCAAAAGTATATGTATTTTTTCACTTTTGATGAACAGGACTGTCGACCAACTTTGTTTCTGAAAGATGTTAGTAGAATATCAGATATAGAGCCCCAGTTGTCACCAGGTAGTAAACTGCCACATCCACTGCCAGACTTGACCCCACAGCCTGGGGACCAAGCAGCCATGATGACGGCTGGAACACCAACTGTTCCTACAACAGCCAGAGGAACAACACCAACAACGACTCCTAACTTACCACCACGTCCTCAGTTCTCTTACGACGATGTCAATACTGCTAACATGGCTACCATTGGTAATCTGTGTACTATTAACGATCAGGTATTATTATTTTATGGTTGACTGAAGTATGTGTTGAAAGATTTTTTTTTAGGCATGAGTAAACAATTTTGTTGTGATATGTTTGCATGTCTGTTCTGTTCCTTAATTAAAAAAAAGATTCCTGAAAGTTTTTATTTTTGTCAAATATTTCTATCTGGACAAGCTCCATTACTGCAATACTATAAAAAGTATGATCATGTTAGTTATTTAATTATTTATTTTTTTGGGGGGAAAAAACGACAAAAACCTTCATTATGTAGGTCTAATTATTCAATAATTTATTATTAGAATTACAGAATTAATGTTGTTTTTAATTATTATATTTCAGATTGCACTATTCCAAGCCAATCCTCAGCTGAAACAGCTGGTCAAGATTGCAGTTGAAAAGTCTTTACAGGAGTTACTTCCCCCTGTTGTTGAAAGAACAATCAAGATTTCATTGGTGACCTGTGAACAAATCATCAAAAAGGTAGGGATTTTTAATTTAAAGAATAGCAATATGAAGGAAGAAAGAAAAAAAGAACTGTTTTACTACAATATTTATAGTGCTTAAAATTATTGATTAATTATGTGTAATGTAACACAGTGAAAAACCTAAAAATTAAACTAATAAAATTGAGAATGGAAATGGAGAATGTGTCAAAGAGACAACAACTCAACCGTAGAAAAGACAACAGCAGAAGGTCTCAAATAGGTCTTCAATCCAAAGGTCTCCTTCAGCTGGCCCTTAAACAAATATATATATACTAGTTCAGTGATAACAGACGGCATACTTAACTCCAAATTATACACAAGAAACACAAAATTTAAAATAATACAAGACTAACAAAGGTTAGAGGCTCCTAACTTGGGACAATGGGAAAAATGTGGCGGAGTTAAACATGTTTTTTGCTATCTCAACCCTCCCCCTATTCCTCTACCCAATGTAGAAAAGTAAGCGTACAACAAAATGCACAGTAAAACAATGTTTTGATGTATTCAACATGTATTTTTCCAATAATTTGGTACCATTAGCATACATAACTTTTCTGAATGTTAAAATTTGTGCAAATTTCACTGGAAAACTCTTTACAACAAAATCAAAACAAAAATTGACTTAACCCTATTCTAATGTTAAGTGAAACTTGAGCATTGTTATCAACATATATATTTAGTTTTAAAAGACACGATTGCAGAACTGTTTTAATGTATAAAATTTATTTGCATGATACTGTATGTTATAGAATTATGATATAAAAAATTTCAGGATTTTGCATTGGATCCTGATGAAAGCAGAATGAGAGCAGCTGCACATCACATGGTGCGTCACATGATTTCTGGACTGGCTTTAATCACTAGCAGGGAACCAGTACTTGTTAATATCAGCAACAATTTAAAAAGTGCTTTCCTGTCAACACTAAGGGTAAGAAAACTAAGAAGTAATGTTGTTTTGAGAATAAACTGAATATTACGCCCTGTATAGAAGAAGGGCATTATGTTTTTTGGTCTGTGAGTCTGTTTGTCTCTCTGTTCTGTATGAGGTGAAGTTTGGTAAAGGGCAATTTGTGGTCACTTCAAGTTTTAACTCCTTACACATGCTTATAATGATGTACTATTTGGTATTTTTGTCATACAAGGATTTGGACCAAGAGGATACATTTCACTGGTCATGCAATGTGATAGGTTGAAGTTTTAATCTAGGGTTGTTTGTCACATGAACTGGAAGCTTTATATACATAATAATACATGATTTCTACTTATTATATTTGTAAGCTTATTTTGGGTATTACTTCAATTTGATGTGTCAGATGTAGCTATTAAAAAGAATGTTTCAAACATCTATCTTTTAAATATTTGAATACTGTGGATTCATTATTATTCGTTGTATATCAATTTTCGTGGATTTCGTGGGTACAAGTGAACTACAAATTTAAATGTCCAACGAATAACAAATTTTCCTTAGAAATGTATTTAGAAAACGGCAAAAATCCACGAAATCAAATATCCACGAACAAGCAAATTTTGCTCAATCCACGAAAATTGGTACCCAGGAAAATAAATGAATCCACAGTAGCTGAGAATGTCTGGTAATTAAGTTTACAGATAATGCAAAGAATGTTATCTTTTGTAGATTGATGCCAATTTCCAAGGAGCAACACCACAACAAAAAGAAATGATAGAACAAGCTGCACAACAAGTAGCTCAGGACAATACAGAATTAGCTTGTGTCTTCATCCAGAAAACTGCCATAGAAAAAGCAATACCCGATATTGACAAGAGATTAGCTACAGTAAGTTTGACATTAGACAAGCTTAAAAATACTCTCATTCCGTTACCATTCAAAAATAACAAATTTTGGAGGAAATATGAATCAGCCTGTCCATCTGTCTATATGTCTTGAAAATATAATTTGTCCTAAACGGCTCGATGGATTTTGATAAAACTTTTTGTGTATCAGTGCAGTGTGTCCAGTATTGATTTTGATGAGTAATGAAGTTGAAGTTAAGTGTTAAAGAAAGATGAGGAATTTCAGGTAAATAAAAAGGACACCTCAAAAACATTTCATAAGTTACCTCCAGAAACATGAAAAAAATACTAACTGTTACTCAAATAAATAATGATGACTAAAATGACTATACAAGATTTTTTAATACCAATACAAAAGTTTAATTTGATATGGTTTTCATATGACATTACATACATAAAATATTGTAGGAGTTTGAACTTAGAAAACATGCTAGAACAGAGGGTAGACGTTATTGTGATCCTGTTGTACTGACATATCAAGCTGAGAGAATGCCTGAACAAATCAGATTAAAGGTAAGTAACTCTTAAGTCAAGTTCTCAAAAGGAAAATAATATGCATTTGATATCATTTATGCCTTCTTGCTATTGACATGTTGAAATCGTATATTTTAAAACACTTAATAAATTTTTGTTGTGTAACTATAACATATATTTGTAGGATTAATGAGATACGATTAAATACAGTTAAAATCATATGCAGCATCAATATTTCCCAACCCCCTATTCTGAATTACTTCTGTTTTTATGCCCCATCTACAATAGTAGCAGGCATTATGTTTTCTGGTCTGTGTGTCCGTTCGTCTGTTCGTTCATCCTTCTGTCCTGCCTCATGTTAAAGTTTTTGGTCAAGGTAGTTTATGATGAAGCTGAAGTCCAATCAACTTGAAACTTAGTACCCATGTTCCTTATGACATGATCTTTCTAATTTTAAAGCTAAATTAAACTTTGACCCCAATTTCACGGTCCTTTGAACATAGAAAATGAAAGTGCCAGTTTCATGTTAAAGTTTTTGGTCACAGTAGTTTTTGATGAAGCTGAAGTCCAATCAACTTGAAACTTAGTACACATGTTCCTTATGATATGATCTTTCTAATTTTAAAGCTAAATTAAACTTTGACCCCAATTTCACGGTCCTTTGAACATAGAAAATGAAAGTGCCAGTTTCAGGTTAAAGTTTTTGGTCAAGGTAGTTTTTGATGAAGCTGAAGTCCAATCAACTTGACACTTAGTACACATGTTCCTTATGATATGATCTTTCTAATTTTAATGCCTAATCATATTTTTTACCAATTTTCACGGTCCATTGAACATGGAAAATGATAGTGCGAGTGGGGCATCCGTGTTCTTTGGACACATTCTTGTTATTTCTGTATATTCATATTACATGAAAGGGATATTAAGTGTTATTTTCCACCTTCTTTTAAGTATGAAATAGATAATAACATGTTAAAGTTTATATCAGAATAAGTTCGTGCATACAAGAATAATAGTTATTCATGTATTTTTTTTAACGAAACACCAAAAAATTATCAAGATTATATTATTCTCAAAATTTTACTAATAGTTGGCATTGTAGTGTGGTGTGATTTTGCATTCTTTGACTTTAATAACATCTAACAGTATAAAATTTATCATTATAGGTTGGAGGAGCCACTCCAAGTCAGTTATCTGTATATGAAGAGTTTGCCAGGAACATACCAGGATTTCTACCAGCTGGAGATCCCTCCTTTCCTCCGGGAGCTGTACCTGCTAAACCACAGCCTGTAGGTTCATCTTTTATTGTATAAAGTTTCATCAATTTTACCAAAAAAAGCTCGTTTTATGGAAACTTATATACTATGAGATTTTTTTTTACTACTTCAGGCCACTCTTAAAATTTATTATAGTATGTCCATTGATTAAAAAAACAAACCTTTCTCATCAGGACAATAAAGGATTTAGGGTTGGAAGCTATTTTCTTAGTAGGTAGGGTTGGAGCAAACAAACATATTCTGTTTTATGGCTTGAAATCAGTTGTTCTATCTAAAACATTGAGTGCTCAGTACACTAAAGCGATATTAGCGAGATTTCACAGTAAGATTCCTGATTTTGCAGTGAATACCTCTCTAGGCAAAGTTTATTTTTCCGTCAATGTTCAGAGAAGATGCCCTGCGTTGCTTTGTAATTTTGAAAATGTTTTCAAAATACTGCTTTGCTTCTTAGTATAGTTACAAGACTATAGAATGAATGACTCCCAATTTCAATGAAATAAATATGATCCATCTTTAAGCTATGTTGAAAACTATCCAGACTGATTATTTGACATATTTACAATATAATAGTATTGATATATATATCCTATACCATTCTATGTCATGTGTCAAGGTCATCCATTTACCTGTGTGATCAGGTTATTTTGTTAGCCACCATTTGCCAAAAGAAAGTGGCTATAACCATAATCTGTATTCTTATGATGAAATGAACAGATGCATATAGGACTTGGGTGATAAAAGAAATATATGTGCTTTTTCTCGCTACATTGGAGACCTGTTGGTGACCGTCTGCTGTTATTTTTCTATTGTCGGGTTGTTGTCTCTTTGACACATTCCCCATTTCCATTCTCAATTTTATTTAAGATGAGGAAATAGAATCTGATGACCGATAAATGGACTCGGCTTTTGAAAGCAACATTACACTTTCATTCTTACAGCAACTATCCCAGGCGAGACAAAGGGTTCTTTGGAACCCCTTTACATATTTTTTTTATTCATAGGAAGGGACAAGAGTTTCTTCTTAATGTCAATGAATGTGAAAGAAGTCTTTGATTATAGACAAAACATTTATAAAAGTATTTCCATTACGTAAATTTATTATTTTTCTTATACTTTCATATAGGGACCATGGGGTAGATCTTCATGTGTCTACATTGCTGAACTACATTAACATACCAAAATTAATGTAGGGACGTTGGGTAGATCTGCATGTGTCAACATTGCTGAACTACCATAAAATACCAATCTTCAACCAAGTAGGCTATTGGTATTAGAGATCAATGTCAAAGTGTAATACATGTATTGGAGGGGGGATTGCTAACCAAACAAGATAAGAACAGTTTATCTAGTAATATATGTTATTACATCCTATAAATAAAAGTATTAACAAGTATTTTGGTCAAGATTGCAAAGCAGGCATATCTGACAACTAGGTATATGTACCTCTAATACTTGAGACAGCACAGATGTCACATTAAGATCTATTGGAGTATTAATAAGGAGTGAATTATATCTGACACACATCTTTGGTCTTCTTTACTTCTACCTTATGATTTACTGAAGTCTTCCTACCATTTCATGCATTCTTCCTTTGCCTACCATGTAGAAGTCAACCCTTTTCATTTTGAAGGGAGTTGACGGAGAATAGAGGAGTTTTCAATTTCCATTTTATGAATAAACTCTTCCTGTTGACTTGGGATCATTAGGTAGGAAAAGCTCCATAAGGCATTTAACATTGTAACCTGAACATGTTTGCTTTATGAAGTCAACTTTGTCTGGGAAAACGCTTTATCTAATAGATTGTGGATTAATTGAGGACTAAAATATAGATATATAAAAATGTTTCCTTTGATTTTATTAAATTATTTTATTGAAAGAATATTTTTTACGTCTTAAAATCAAATTTTTAATAAATTTAAATGCTTGCTCCTCTTTTACGAGAGGAGTTTAGGAACTAGGAATTAATTTGTTTTGCCATACCATTGCTGATTAAGTGCAAACATTGAATGGAAATAATTTACAAGAAAGCTGCAGTGTACACTTTATATTCAATTTGTATTTCAAGCATTTACATTTTAGTAATTAGCTTTCAATGAACAATATGTTGTAAACTGAAAAATAATAACAAAATTAGTTCTAACGAAAATACTGTATACTATTGTTTGTTTTCTAGACGTACAGTGATGAATCCTTCCAATTGTTTGAGAGAATAATTCGTGAGATAGAGCAACATGTACAACAGTTACAGATTATGTTCCCTGCCAGTAACCCACAGATCAATCAGCTCCACAGTCTTCTGGAAGCCTTGACCATGCTCAGGAATTCCAGGGAACAAGTCACAGTAGTCAATCTAATACAAAAAGTATGTAATCCTGTCAAATTATCTTATTGCTGCAAAAATTCATTTATTTTCAAAGGTATCAGTTTTCAATGATTGAGGAAAATTTACCTGTTCATGGATGTTTAATTTTCTGATTTTGCTGAAGTCTGCACACAATCCTATAGTTTATTTTTCATTCACTGAACATTTGATTTGTGGTTCACCTACATCGGGGAAATACATGAAAATCGTTATCCAATAAATCCACAGTACTCTTTGGTTAGAAAATCAAAGTTTTTTCCTTTAAGAAACTACTTATACACTGGAACTCAACCTAAGGGTAGACATTTTAAGTTGCATTCATACAGCACAAGTTGTTAAGCCCCCAGTAAAAATAGCTGATTTCAAATTGGATCCATTTCATCTGGCATTGGTTAGTTCTTGCAGCTTCTTAAACAGTCTTAGCTTATAATATTATTTGAGGTGACAACAACATGAACAAACAAATGAAACTATGCATTCATAAATATAATTTTAAAAAACTTATTTTAAATATGCTTATGGCAAAAATCACACAAAAACAAGAAGATTAAGATACCTTCATTGCAATCTGTGTCACCTTGTTTTACTTTTCAGTTCTAGTAATTATTACATCATCCTATAAAATTTCAGCATTCTCAATTTTAAAAGGTGTGCATTAACCCAACCAAACAAAACAGGTCTTAAACAGAAAGTAGAATGGAGCGATTTCTGATACTTAGACACACAGATCTGTTTATTTATCAGGTAGCTTTTAATCTTTTGAGTAAAAATTTTTTTGTTTACTTTTGTAGGCTGTTGAAGGTTTATTAGAACATCTGCAAGGATTGTCAGCTGATCAGGAACTAACGTTGAGGTTCAAGGAATGTAACTTGACAGTTCTGAGAGCACTACAAGAAATGAGAGCTTTTGGATTTGGTGGATCCTGGACAAATAAACAAGTCACTAGGTCAGTTACATATTAAATAGGTTTGTCATGTTAATAGTTAAAATAAAGGTATTTCCTTTCTCCAGGTTTCTAAGCTATTTATCAGTTTCAGATCATCAGACAAAAACTTTACTTTTTTGTCATTCTGTGCAACTACATCTTGGATGAAATGCCTGCCTCAGATGTAATACAAGGCTATATTCTTTGTCTTTGAAATACAGCAAAAGCATGAATTAAGTAATGTTCTAATCAAATCTATTGTTGTGGAATTGTAAAGCACAAAAAAAAAGATTTTTAAAATGTGTCATAATAAAAATGCAGAACATATATTAAAATATTTATAAATATGGGGAAAAGACTATAAAAAAATTGTGGAATTTTGAACCTATGAAAATTAATCGCTGATACCCCTGCATTCAATTATTCTATTAAAAAATTGATAAATTTAGTAAAAGCTTTTTTACATCTCTCTAAGAAGTATTTTGTTTAAATTGTAGATCATATAATATTTTAATATGTTATAGGTGTATGATAGAAGCTAACGAACAACACAAATATACCATAGAAGCTGTAGATTGTCTGATACGAAGTCAGCTAGTAAATATGCCCCAGTACGACATGTATCTAGCCCAGCTGATGGAGAATGGTATGAACTATATGGCTGTTAATCTAGCCATGCAGGTCGTCCAAAGATTCTGTGTTGATGATAAGGCTTCAGCTACTGAGGTAAACATTTATATTATATGTAACAGAAACAATATACATGTAATATATAGAAATGTTAGAAACCCCGACATGAAAAATACAAACAATTCAATTGGGAAAATAACCCAGTTTATGAAAAAACGATAACCACTGAACTCAAGGCTCTTGACTACAGACAGGCACATAAAGAATGTGGCAGGGTTAAACATGTCTGTGAGTGTGCCAAGAATATTTTTAAATGAATATAATATTACTATGATATATATTTAAAACTTTGAATGGGTTAAAAATAGATTTAATTGAAAAATTAGAAAATAGAAAATGAAGTACAAATTGTGTATGTTTTTCTTTTTACAGAGTGACTTTACAAACACTATAGAAGCATTGACAACAATATCGACCAGAACAAGACAATCCCCAGAAGGGTAAGTACTTTTTACCATGGCATTTTACATGCAATGTCTTACATGCTAAGTGTGGAAATGACTCAAAATAGTTATAAGATTTTCTTGACAAGTTAATCTTTATCACATTTCTGATTGAAGTGACTAATAAATCTGCTTGTATAATCAAGTGTGTATTGGGATAGACTGATATAACCACTGTAAACAAACACATGCACAGTAGAGGTGACGGTGAATGATATTTTCGTGAAATATACCATTGTTTAAGCCTTTCAGATGAGAAAATACTGTTTGGGAATCCCAAAATGAACCATTGAAATTCTGTTTTACAAATGAATAATCTGTCAACTCCTTTTCTTTAGAAGATTTTTGCATCCATTACAGTTAAAATAATAAAGCATGCAAACCAAGAGCTAAAATTCTTTGCTTGCTTACTTTGTTTGGTTGTTTACTCTGGCATTGTAATTAAGATTGATACCTAAATTTAATAGGTAGGTGGAATATAACAGTCTGTTTACTAAACACAAATGTTTGATTTGTCAATGAATATCAAAATTGTTTCCAATATAATATCCATTGTCCAATCAACTCTTTTTCGCTCACCTGGCCTGAAGGACCAAGTGAGCTTTTCTCATCACTAACATAGGACCCTATTGGAAATGCATACAAAAGGCTTCTTTTAGAGAACCACTGAATGGAATGAAACCAAACATGGCATGAATGTTCCTTATGAGGTGTTGAAATCTTGTAATCAGAAATAGAAAGGATGGAACTGTATTGATATGGAACATGATGTTGACGTTATTGTTGAGAATGTAGTAAGATTGCAATATGAATGTACTATAATTGTGGTAAGAACGTGTTATAATCATACTTGCCAACCTCTGACAATAGGAAATCATGTCATGACATGACTTGTCAAAAAGTGTGTGGAAACACGTGACGTAGATGTGGACTTTTTAATATATGGCGAATGTGAATGTTCATTATTTTACATTATACAAAAGTGTTGTTATAAAAGAACAATATATATTCTTCTGTAAACTTTTATTGTATCCTACAGTGGTCTGTTATGTTGCTTTTAAAGCAACACCACATGACCACTAGCTATATATAGGCACATATTGAAAACCAAAACAA
Source organism: Mytilus trossulus (assembly GCF_036588685.1). Lineage (NCBI taxonomy): Eukaryota > Metazoa > Mollusca > Bivalvia > Mytilida > Mytilidae > Mytilus > Mytilus trossulus. Next base: position 12,869,071 of record NC_086378.1, on the reverse strand, counting down.
CTGCCAGTTTCTAGTTCAGTTAAATTTATTTGATACATTGTAACAGCACACAATATAAGTAACATTGTCAAGTTCTGATCAGAATTCAGTGTGAATTTCTTTATAATTGAAAGTGCTCTCTCTCAGTAAGAATTGATATTTGGCTCAACTCAATAACCTTTATCAAGCTTTGGAAGAATGTCATAATGTTTTGGTTTTTTTTGGCAATGTAAAATGTCATCTATTATCTCTGCCATTGCTCCCATTGCTATAGCCTGGTCACAACTGGTAAGTTTATCAGAATATAGCTGGCACTTTGAGAGCTGATCCAACAGTTCTGCGATATTTTCATCCCATGGCCCATGGAAATCTTTTGGCTAGATTTGAAACTGAAATTGAAAAAGAAAAATGTTTTATAACTTGATTTCCAGAATGCTTATTCAAATAGCTAAATTGTATTTCCCCTCTCATGTATATCATTGCAACATAAAATGGACAATTCATCACTCGATCATTTAAACTGGAACTTTAAAATATGATTTATAAAATTTTTGAATCTTGGTATGTACACATCGTTTTTGGCTTAACAATCAGCAGCTAAGACGACAGTATAGACCCTGAAAGCGACCTATTTATGTGTACATTTCCCCAATAAAGTGAATTTGAAAGAAAGTCACAAAATCGTTAAAACTTATCACAAACTACTGACCTTTTGCTGTTCGTTCATATAGAAAAACAAACAATGGCAGCCAAACAATTACTTCGAAATTTTCGGCATTTATCCCCAAATAAGGAAAAAACCCAAGAAAAGCGATATCACTAACGACCAAAAAATGAAAAGAACGAAAAAGCGTGTACACGCCATGTGACAAAATTCACCCGTTTAAATCGTTGAAAAAGCATGTATTACACACGAATTTCATGTCACTTGGCAAGTATGGTTATAATCGCAGTAGAAGCATGGTAAGATCGTGTTGCAATCGGATAACTCTTGGTATGGTCGTAGTGAGAATGTGATGAGCGTAGAAAGATCTTGATATAAAGCTTAGTGAGGTGGACCTAGCATAATGTCAGGTATATACCATTGTATCAAACAACCATGATATCATTCTATTGACATGTGGAAACTACATTGTGTGACATTGTTCTTAGTCAGTGATGCTGTCATAACCAGTCCCAAATTAGTAATATTCCATTACTATCTACTGTTTCTTTAGTCATCCTCAAGATGTATATGGATAATATATATTTTTGTCTTTATCTTCTCATTAATGAAAGTTTTGTTTGAATGTATATTGTAGCTTGAGTAACTTACTGGAGAACTTGAGACCAAACACTGACTTTGGCTTAGAGAGAGCATTGGGAGGTCCCACTACTATGATGCAGACTGGTATACTACAAGCCAGAGAGATAGATGACCCTCCTGGACTCCATGACAAAGCAGAACTGTTACTGCGAGATTGGGTGAACATGTACCACTCACCCCAGGCAGGACGGGACAGCACAAAGGCATTTACAGCATTTGTTCAATCGGTCAGTATTATTAAAAATAATTCTTTGATATTTTGCTTAAGGTGGAAATGATACTATTTTACCAGGATTTCATCTGTTTGTTTTTATGTCCCACCTACGATAGCAGAGGGGCATTATGTTTTCTGGTCTGTGCGTCCGTTCGTCGGTTCTTTCGTCCGTATGTTCGTCCGTCTGTCTGTCCCGCTTCAGGTTAAAGTTTTTGGTCAAGGTAGTTTTTGATGAAGTTGAAGTCCAATCAACTTGAAACTTAGTTTACATGTTCCCTTTGATAAGATCATTCTAATTTTAATGCCAAATTAGAGAATTTATTCCAATTTCACGGTCCACTAAACATAGAAAATGATAGTGCATGTGGGGCATCTGTGTACTGTGGACACATTCTTGTTTGTTGAGCATTCAGTAAAGATTGAGAGGTAAAATGAGTTGAACAAAGAAAAAATATTTTTGAAATAGTCACTAAGTATGATTTTAATATTTTTAAACATTTGTCACATTGCTTAAATTGTTTCTCAAGTCGACTTTAGAGAAAATCATATTTCTGCTTCGACTTCTTCTCAATTGAAAAATTAAGTGCAATTAGAGAAACATTTCATCATATTTTGATGTTTCAGCAGTAAAGTACATGCACAATGTTATTATAAATATATCATATGTCAAATTGAGAAATATGTTTTTCTACTTTTAGATGCACCAACAAGGAATACTAAAGACAGATGATCTGATTACACGTTTCTTTCGTCTTTGTACCGAGATGTGTGTAGATTTGTGTTACAGAGCCTTAATAGATCAGACCCAGAACCCTGCTATTGTTAGGACTAAATGTTTCTATACACTTGATGCCTTCGTAAGGCTGATTGCACTGCTGATCAAACATTCTGGTGACACTACAAACACAATCACAAAGATTAATTTGTTAAATAAGGTAATTATATTGCAGAAAAATTGTGCCATTAATGTTATTGTAAGTCGAAATTAAAAACATAAATGATTAGTATTACTGAATGTTGATTTTGATAGCAAAATCAACATTTGATTGGTTGAAACATTCACAATTGAGGTCGAACAAAACTTCATATTCACCTCTGAGTATCATATTCCCCTCTGACATGTTGGGACTAAATCCTGCGACGTTATGCACGGTTTATCTACATAATGTCTTGAACTTCTTAATTTCTAACTAGCTTTAGCAATATCATTATCCTGTTCAAGTTTATTTCAGACGTTAAAACAAAAAGACTAATTAAATAATTAATGTTTATCCGTACTGTTAATCAATATATATGTCGTGTTTAGTAATAAAAAACAAGCGGATAAGTCGGAAAAAATGCTGGTTTGCAAACTTATATTTGTTCAGATAGTATACAAAGCTTAGGCAGTGGAAAAAAACATTCATTTCCCTTGGCCTCTGTGAAGATTCGTTCACCCTCCAAAAATCATATTTCCCTCGGGCAGAGCCCTTGTGAAATATGAATATTCTTGGGTGAACAAATTTTCTTATCTCCCTCAGGAATGGGAAATAAATGTATAATAACTCACAGAGAAGATCCATTTGTTTGAATTTTATCTTAAGATCAAATCTGACTTGAATATCGAGAAAAAAAAACAGGGATTAGAATAGAACATTTATAGCACTACTTGATTGTACATCTTGAAATTTTAGACAAAGTTATAATGTATATTTATTAGTTAAGCCTATATATTATATGATCTTTGAAAATTCATGAAATGGAACAGCAATAGCAAGATTCAATTTCTTAATGATTTTTACATGAAGTAGCCAATGTACATGTAGACAAATCTTGTCATGACAACCAACAATGAATCTGACCTATATTCCATGGTTGAATGTTCTTGTTCTATGTTATAGGTACTTGGTATAGTAGCTGGTGTATTACTACAAGATCATGCAGTAAGAAACACAGAATTTCAACAACTACCATATCATCGTATATTTATCATGCTATTTATTGAACTCAATGCACCAGATCATGTTCTGGAAAATATCAACTATCAAGTCCTTACAGCTTTCTGGTAATAATTTATTAGTATACTATAGTTATTTTACGTTACACACTGTGGATTAATTTGTTATCATGGGTAACAAATTTCGTGGATTACAGAAAACTTACATGTTCATAGATATTTAATTTCATGGCTTTGCTAAAACCTACATGTAAATCTTTATAAAATGTGTTTTTAAGGGAATGTTTAAATTTATGTTTAACATTATATCTAAGAATTCCACATTAATTTGTATGAATCTACAGTAAATTGTTTCAACTGTGTCTTAGTTACCTTTAAACATTAGATTCAATAAAAATGAATGTTCAGTTGCACATGTTATAAATCACAAGGGTTGACAGAGCTTTTAGTATATAATTGATTGATTAAATTTCAGCAATACCTTCCATGTGTTGAGGCCTGCCAAAGCTCCAGGGTTTGCCTATGCTTGGTTAGAGTTGATATCTCACAGGGTATTTATTGGAAGGATGTTAGCACTGACCCCACAACAGAAGGTATGTTATATTAAAAATATATATATATATATATATATGCAACTCGTCTAAACATCAACCCAACAATGTTAGATCTGTAAATTTGCTTTCGCAAATTTTTGGTTCTTCCCTCGCCGGGATTCGAACCCATGCTACTGTGATATCGTGACACCAAATCGCCTGCACTACAGCCGTCCCGCTAGACCACACGACCACCTGGGCTCTCAAAAAAGAGCTGTCGGTGGGCATGTGTTACCTTTCCACGTCAGTTTTAATCTAGCGGCGTACTAAAGTACATGCTATATAAGGCATGAAGATGTTATTGTTAAAGATCAGCTAAATTATCTATAGTAAAGGATCCTACAAATTAATGTAATATACAGTCACAGAAAATAATTATATTCATAAGTTCACATATATATATATATGTATATTCCGCTGCTTTTACGATGTATACAAAAAATATAAACCATTTGAATCATAAATGCACTACAATTTAGTAAGAACGAAGTAAGGGGTAGGCACATCTTATATATGGGTGGATGTTAAGTACAGTGAATGTAAGAGAAATACAAGAAGTTCCTCTATGGAGAGATTGACAAAACACCAATTTTATAGTGGCTTCCCTCAGATCAGTTAATAGGAATAGTCTTAATTATATATTTTTGTTCAGTCTTTAGGAACACAACTATTCCAGGAATATAGATAACATGGTCTTTTTCTTTTGGATAATTGAACAGAATCACTTGAACAATTAATTAACTGCTTGGTGTCAAAGAAAACTTATCAGGTAGTTTGGCTCTAATTATAGTGTGCATACTTTATTCTTATTTTGTTGTGTTTGTCATTTTAGTTATTTCAAATGTAATATGTATCTTTTCAGGGTTGGGGAATGTATGCTCAGCTTCTGATAGATTTATTTAAATTTCTGTCTCCATTCTTGAGGAATGCTGAACTTACCAAACCTACACAAATGTTGTATAAAGTAAGTAATATTAATATAATTTGTAAGGGATGTTAGATAACACATTTGTTAATTTTTCATACATGTAAAATTTCTTAAGGCAGATTTTAGTATTGATCATGTAACAGAAAGATATTAAATACTCCTTTTGAACCGAGGATTGTTTAAAGTATATTTTTGATGCCCCCATCGTAGAGGAGGTGGCATTAAGTTTTACCATTATTTCAACTGACCATAGAATTGTTACTTATTCGATCTCTGTTTGTAAATATCACAAAATTATGTGATTGTGTGAAATGTAAATTCCTTATGGGTATAAACAAACCAACCAGAATAATCTTTTGTTGTCAAAAAGTTTTCAATTTACAATATACTATTTTATATGGAACATGTGTGAAATTGGTATCTTTCATATTCTTGTAATATTTTGCAGGGAACTTTACGTGTATTATTGGTGCTACTTCATGATTTCCCAGAATTCCTCTGTGATTACCATTATGCTTTCTGTGATGTGATACCACCAAACTGTATTCAGATGAGAAATCTAATCTTAAGTGCTTTCCCTCGCAATATGAGGTTACCAGATCCATTTACACCTAATCTCAAGGTGGATATGTTGGCTGACATTGCTCATGCCCCAAGGATACTTACAAACTTTGCAAATATGATTCAGCCAGCACAGTTTAAAAAGGTATAAAACTAATCTAAATAGCGTTGTGGTCTTCTGGTAAGGTGAAAACCTAAGCTTAAGGGGGTTGTGTTTTAGAATCCCAGCTGGGCCCTATCAAATACTTTGTTATTTGCTTTTGAAGTATCAGAGTCAGTATAAAGTGTCTAGATAAGGTTACTATAAAAATCTGCAGCAAAGTGTTGGTCTGCTACAATGTAGCATTCAAATTCATTTCACATTAACATGTTCTTTTCTTGAATATTTATTTAAATAACCACTAAACATTAAACAGCCATTCTTTCTCATCTTCATCAGTTCTGAAATTGGATGATATCATTTAATGATAAACTTTTAATATTATGCACTTAAAAATCATTCGAAACAAATAAATAGAAGAGGTGCAGCGTGTTCACAAAAATAAATCTAACGTGCAAAAGTATAATTTAGAATAGAAGTAATGCCTTTTGTTCAGGATATTTGCAAGATGTATTAATTTATTTGAATATGCCTTTTTTGACTGTTTGTTTATTTGTAGGATTTGGATTCGTATTTAAAGACCAGATCACCAGTCACTTTCTTGTCTGATTTACGTTCATATCTACAGGTAAAAAATGTAAGAGCAATCGGGAGGACATTATACAATATGTACAACACACTTTTAAAGACAAGTTCTGTATTAATTGTGAAAGTTACATTTATGTAAATGAAAAAAATCTGGTCTGAAACCATTCAAAACCATCAAAAGACATGTGATTTTAATATCAACCATTCAAAACCATCAAAAGACATGTGATTTTAATATCAACCATTCAAAACCATCAAAAGACATGTGATTTTAATATCAACCATTCAAAACCATCAGAAGACATGTGATTTTAATATCAACATTATCTATTATTCAAAACATTCTACTTAATGCTTTAAACATTAGTATGAACATTTAATTCATAACTTAATAGACTGGAAATGTGCAAGAAGAACCAACAATAACTTTTGACTGGTCCATTTATTTCTTTTTCTATTTGAAACACCCTTAAAAAGATAGTTAGTGATTGTGCTATTTTCATATGCTTTTCTTACTATACATGCTAAATGGGATAGTGTAAATTCAGAAGTTATTGCAAAGTTTCTCTTAATGACAATTATGTGAGTGGGTGGGTATCTCAATAATAAGAACAAGCATTCTAATATCTTATACATATATCTGTTTTCCTGAAATTGCAATAATTATTCTCTCATTTTTGTCTTTTCTTCAAAAATGAGAATAATGAATGCTCACAATAACTTCTGAATTTACAGTATCCTTAAATTTTATGCTTGTTGGTTATTTTTGAAACATAATTTTCTTTTTCAGTCGAATGAGCCAGGAATGAGATACAACATTCCTCTGATGAATGCTTTAGTATTATATGTAGGGACACAGGCAATAGCTTTCATCAATAGTAAAGGACAAACACCTAGTATGAGTACCATAGCTCACTCAGCTCATATGGACATCTTCCAAAACCTTGGAGTTGATCTGGATACTGAGGGTAATTGTTTATACACAAATAATGGATTCCATACAAAGATACTTAGGGCTATTCCATTTAAACATAGCTCATACCCACGGACGGCAAAGAAAAAAAATTCTATCCCTGGCTGTTGTCGGAAATAAATTGCTTCTATCCAGGTGTGTGTATTGATAAAAAATGCATCTCTACATGGCTATTGTTAGCTTGAATGAAAATGCTTCTCTGGGGGGCTGTTTTATGAGTGGTGAGAGAATCATTTGTGGTTTTTTTTGCGTTTGTTTGACAATTTCGGCCAAACCAAAACATGACATCCGAATCAGTTTACCGCTTTGAATCACGCAGGAATCCAGGTTTAGTTCAAAGCGCATTTGCGACCGGGATCAAAGTAGAAGAGAAAAAGGCAATCGGATACGGAAAAGAAACGAAAACAATCCGGATATCGATTTTTTTTCAATAAAAATTTTACAGTCGGGAGGCTCTCAATCGGCTCAGTCAGGCTACCTCAAACAAACATTATTTTTTTTTAATTTTGGTCCTGCCAGGTACAGTGTAAATAATATATTTGTCTATCTGTAGGTTTGGGATGATGTTTGGTTCATGTTCCTATAAATGAATCTGCCCCACATCTTCTCAATTTCTTTCTCTGACAATCCCAAACTTTTGGTCCTGAAATAGGGGAATTGGGTTTAAAAAGCTAATTTCCTAGGGGAAGTGCTGCCCAAATTTTTTTTAGGTTTGGACTTAGGTTTTTTTTCGGGGGTATTTTTAAAGGGGTAAACTAAAAGTTATTTCAAATCATTGATCCATCTCTGATTGCAACTAGGGGTATGTGATTTTAACAAACAACTCAACTAAATCCAATCATGATGTGCAAACAGTTGCATAAATTCATTGAACGAGTGATAACAAAAATATACAGGTATACATGGAGTATTTGAACAGAATACTTTGTATGTCTTGTATTGCCTTACAAAAAAAATGACAAAATTATTTTACAAAATGTAGTTTAAGATATCAGCAATATTCTGTCGTTAGAATTGAAAATAATTTATGTTTTGCTTCTTCCCATAAATTGGATCTTGAAACTTTTTCCTTTCCTCTGAAAATAATAATAATATAGTGAACTTGTACCCTTGACTTTCACATGATTCGGACAGTGTATTATGCCATTCCACATCCCAGAAACATAGGTACATACAGTATATATAACAAAACAACACGATATACCCAGCAAAAGGTTTCTGACAGTGATTGTTGTAATAAAACCTTTCTCATCTCAAAATTAAATTAATTTTGATACCCTCCAATTTTGCCTTTACAAAAATAAATTAAGAATTTTAAATTTGCCTCTGTTGGTGGTAGTAAATTATAAAGAAAAAAATTGCTTCTGTAGGAGGTGTCTGCATTTAAAAAAAAAACCACTTCTATTGGTGGTGGTGGAACAGAAAAAAACACTTCTCTACCCTTGCCGAACTTGTAAAATATCACTTCTATGGGGGGTACCTTGAATTTTCAGGTGCCTTCCTTGGGGTTGAGCTATGTTTAAATGGAATAGCCCTTAGCTATGTACAAACAAAGCTTTGTAAACCTACAATGAACCTTGTGAAATGATTTAAATATAGCTAGGATGATGTACATGATATGATATACCCACAGAATCTTTAAAAAAAGATCAACTTACTGTATACCATTACATATTGCTAATATACCTTTGTAGTAACCAGTGGTGGATCCAGAACTTTTCATAAGGGGGGCCCGCTGACTGACCTTAGGAGGGGCTGCTCCAGTCATGCTTCAGTGATTTCCTATATAATCAATTAACTTTTTCCCTGGTAAGGGGGGAGGGCAGGAACCCCCCCGCCCCCCTGGATCCGCCTATGGTAACTAGGACAGTGGAACTTGAACATCTCTTTAATTGTCAAGAAGAAGAAAAGTAATTTTGAACAGTCTAAGGAAATAGATGGACTGCATTAATGTTTGTTTAAAATACAGTATGTAATAACATTATAAAAAAAGGAGCGAAATGAATTTGTAAATTTATCAACCTGTATTGATTGTCAGATTGTTGATGTATTCTGTTTAATTATTGTTGTCTATTTTTCAGGTCGATATTTATTCCTGACAGCAATAGCCAACCAGCTGAGATACCCCAATAGTCACACTCACTATTTCAGTTGCACGCTCCTCTACCTGTTTGTAGAGGCTAATATTGAGGCTATTCAGGAACAAATTACAAGAGTTCTATTAGAAAGACTGATTGTTAATAGGCCACATCCATGGGGCTTGTTAATCACATTTATTGAACTTATTAAGAATCCTCAGTTTAAATTCTGGAACCATGAGTTTGTCCATTGTGCTCCAGAAATTGAGAAGTAAGTGTTTTAAAAATATGACAACTTTTCTCAGATCATAGTATTTTATGAGGTACTGAATACTGGTCATTCATTTTATTGTTTTTGAATTGAGAGGGAAAAATGTGTGTTCAAGGATACTTGATTTCTTTGTTTGACAAATTAGCACGGAAGCCATTTGGAAATTCATATTTTGTTGAATAAAAAGTTTAATAATCAACCTATAGTCCCTGAATAAGTCCATGAACAGATCTCTCTTAATAATGAAGAATCCATGGTATTTAGTGGGCTTAATATACAAACAATTTACAATCAATAACCTTACAAAATTTAATGCTTCAGTATGATATCAGTTCTTTTTGTTTGAAACTTTTAAATTTGTATAATTTGATACCAGCGAATTTTATGATAATTGAAAGAAAAGTCTGGCGTTCTCTCCAATACCACCAGGATTGAGGAATAGAAATTAAGACTATTTTTTAATCAATGATATAGATTTAATGATGATAGAATTTTTGCACATGATTTCCAAACACCAAAACGATATTGAAATCTTCCACATTGTTTTGAGAGACTTGCACTGAATGGTATTATGAAAATATCACTGCATCAGGTACGTGACAAATATTAGAAATAAGGAGATCTGATATGATTGCCATGAGACAACTATTCAAATGAAGTGGATTTTACCCACTATAAGTCCCAAATTGGCCTTCATCATGAGCAAAACCTAACTGTATAGTTCGCTTTAAATGGCCCGACATGACAAAATGTGATACAATGTCTGGTTTTATTTTTATGATTGACATTGGATATTTTCAAATGTATTTCTTTTTGTTTTTCAGATTATTTGAGTCTGTAGCCAGATCTTGTATGCAGCCAAAGTCCGGTGGAACAGGCAATACACAAAACCTTAGAGAGACTGACACCACAGAACTTCACTGATTTACAAAATCATGGCGTCACACAAGACAATAAATCCGTCAAAATTTCGTTGTTGTTAATTGTTGTGAACATTTTTAAGAACATTTGAAGGATTATGAAGACTTTTGTATTTATTTTTGTGAAATGACATCAAGAGAGGATATATTTTGTTGAGAGTACATCGGGCCACTAAGTAACTTGTTTCATTTGTACATATGATGTCAGATCATGACTCTGACTACAATAAGTATTGGTGACAAAGATGTGTTGAGTGTCAATACTTCCCCAAATTTGTTTGAATAAATTATAAAATATTAGAAATCTTTGTTTTTTTTATGTTGTGTATATTAATAAACTTCATTGATATAAAGTGCCTCTAAAACATACATTTTATATCTAAACATTTAACAGAGATAAATTACTGATAAATTTAGAATTTATTGCATGGTTTTTATTTGTGCAAATTATGTGACCAAGTGAGTGTTGCAATAATGAGAAGGTATGCAGCCTTTTCTGAAATCATAATTATTTTGCTCGAACTATTGGCAAACAGGAACTGGATACATAGCTGATGTACAAATTGGAAAATGGCTACAACTCAAAATTATAAAACTGCAGACCAATTATAACAAGAGTGCACACACTTAAATGTCTCGCCTTCTTTACTTATCATTGAAATTATGTTGATAGTCCTAAATATAAAGATTTATTACAACTGTCACATAACTTAACATTACCCGAGAAAACTAAACATTGACCAATGAACCATGAAAATGAGGTGGTCGTGTGGTCTAGCGGGACGGCTGCAGTGCAGGCGATTTAGTGTCACGATATTACAGTAGCATGGGTTCGAATCCTGGCGAGGGAAGAACCAAAAATTTGCAAAAGCAAATTTACAGATTTAACATTGTTGGGTTGATGTTTAGACGAGTTATATATATATATACAAAGTAGGAAACATTCAGGTCTTCCACCTATGTTGAGCTTTCTGCGACAAAAGTCACAGTCTCGACAAAAACCAATCTCTCTTGTAGAAGCCAAGAAAACTTTGACCAGAGACATATCATACAAATGTATTGTACGTTTCTGCTTTTATTTCTTTCAGACAAAGTAGAGATATCTATTTTGGGTATATTGATTTCTTTCAGACAAAGTAGAGTTGTTACTACCCTTGTGTGCGCCTTCAGCAAAGCCGGTAAAAAGAAGAAAATGTGATATGATGGTTAATTGCGATGAGACAACTATCCAATAAAGTCTGTAGTGTGTGTATGCAAGTAGCTAGAATGACTGTTCTGCCTTTAACAATGAAAAAAAAACAATACTGTAGATTATGCTATAAAAAGGTCAAAATGTGAAACAAATTCAAACCAAAAAACAAACGGCTTGAAATTATGACAAGGAAATAAATGAAAGACAACATTGGAACAATTTATATCACTTTAGCATGTATTTTTATCTGTACATTGCATATTATACTTCAACACGGGTGATATTTTGAATATCTCATTTGTGTGAATTGGCTGTTTTGTGTATTTGTTTAAAGCTTTATATTTCAAGAGAAAGAAAAACATTGCCGATTCATACTTTGTACAGAAACCTTATGTAACGAAGTTTCCTTCAGTCATATGTCCATTGTCATTGACCTCATTTTTCATAGTTCAGTGACTTCTTGAAAAAGTAACAATTTTTGGTTAAGTGAAGTACTCACTTTTGAGAAATAAAGATATCTATTTTGGGTTTATGGATTCCTCACAATATCTTCCTGTCTGTCGGGTAAGATTTACCTGACCTCGACCTTATTCTATGAATCATTGATGAAGGTTAATGCTATTTGGTCAAGTCTTATCTCATCAGATACTATAAGCAATATGTCAACTATATGACATAATGTGTTAAACTGAATTATTGTGAGGTCCGACTGACATGTTTCATCTTACCTTGACCTCAATTCTACGGTTAATTTGACAATTTTTAGTTTTTGGGGTTAAGCTTTTCTTGGATATTATAAGATAAAGGTCAATTATATTTAGCGCATTGAAATAATTGTGAGGTGTACAGATCTGTCTTAACTTTCAGAGTTCATATGACCTTGATCTCATTTTCATGGTTCATTGGTCAATGATAAATTATCGAAATTTTGTCAGTTTATCAGATACAATGTACTAGAAGGTCAACTATACTTGGTGTATGAAATGATTGCAAGTGGGTACATGTCTGTATTGCAGGGTTCATATGACCTTGACCTCTGGAGGCTATGCATGCTAAATCAAATACCAATTTGAAAAACAAAGCCTACAAATGAGTAAGATTTCAATTGATTACGATTTAAACCGTGCAATCTGCTTATGTATAAAAGAGGGTTTGTAATTGCTTACATTTACTTACCCATATTTTGACAATTTAACTTATTATGTCTATTTTGTTCACGAATTGTTGTAAATATAAGGGAATTTGATCCGACTGTCATACAAGTGAGAGGTTTGGCGCTATAAACCCAGGTTCAATCCACCATTTTCTACATTGTTGTCCATTCGTTTGAAGTGTTTTATCAATTGATTTTGCCATTTGATTAGGGACTTTCCGTTTTGAATTTTCCTCCGAGTTCAATGAATATTTTTGTGATTTTACTTTTTACTAGTATTCGAACTTGGGTGGATAGTTGTCTTATTGGCAATCATACACTATCCCCTTGTCTTTATATTATAAAAACTGTACCGAATCCTAGCGGAATTAGACATTTTCCTACAACAGATAACAAAATAAATTTTAAATTACCAAATGAAAGTAAGTATACCTAATATTTGGATTAATTTCATGACTTCATAAATATACACAGAATTGCAATGAGGTGTTTACAATTCTCAGCAACGTCTGTTCCTTGTGTTATGTACATGGTAAATCCTTGTTGACGTTACACATAAACTGCACAAATCCCCCCTTTGCCGTTTTCTGCAGGTGAAATATATAAGTTATAAAGTATAAATATCAAGGAGTGAACTAATACTTAACATTTACGGCTTTTACATTTATGCTAGCAAGACAATTCTTTATTTGGCTTGCTTGCTTTGTTTGTATCAATGTTTGCTCAATCATGGCAATTAAGATAGGTGGGGCTTAATTGCCATGATTGAGCAAAAATTGATACAAACAAACAAAGCAAGCCAAACAAAAAATCGTCTTGCTAGCGTTAATGTAAAAGCTGTAAATTGTACCACAGATTACAGTTGGAACCAGACATTTGATTTCAGTAGATTAAGATAGAGATGTCGAGGATATTTTCAATCTTCATCCTTTTCATACAGGTACGACTTGATAATATAGAAATATGTGAATCATCCATAAACGTATTTACACTTTTGGTATTTAGCTGAATCTTGCCTCCGAATGACCTTAGATCTACTCCGAATCATTTTTTGACGTCGAGCAACAATCACTTTTAAATTGTGACGTCAAATATTCTAAATTATGATGTCAAAGTTTACGGGAACCTGTGTGATTTTACGTAATGGCGCACAAATGTGCATACAAGTGTAAATACGTCTATTGAAATATATAAAGGATTACGAGGTCAAATTATCAATTTTTACTACATTATAGATCATCACTGTTTCTGCAGTCACTATTTTGGTCTCAATTTAAATGATAAGTTTCTTATTTTATTTCCTTTTCGTGTTTGAACTAATATGATATTTCAAAATTGTATTTTAAGTTGAATATATGTTATATTCTTGAATGGTTAAGCACTCTTAAACAAGTGCACGTGAACTTTCTTGTTAAAGAAAATCCTTTCATCCAACTTTTCAGAATATACTGCAATTTAATTATTGTCTTCCCGTATATAATTTCCGTCTATACTTTTCTGTATGCAGTCAACTTTTGTTCAAACTTCAGCCATCGCACAGCGCAAGTGTCGAAACACTGTTCACCGGAAGGTAAATATAGTAATTATCGATACTAAAATATGAAATATATAAAAGAAAAATTAGCATCGCTTTGTTAATTCACTGATTTTTCATGTGGTTCACGATTCTCTGTTGGTTGTTTAATAATTTCACGATCCGGAAACTTCGCTAAAAAACTGACAATCTAAAAAAATAATGATCTTTAAAAAATAGTTTCTGTATGACATATTATTAGTTGATAATATATTATAGAATTGTAACAAATGGAATTAACGTACACGAGGGACTTGACTTGCATGCGTGCATTGGTCCAAAAATTCATAGACATTAGAAATACAAGAAATTCGTTTGATATGACTTTTCAGGGAAATTATCTTTTAAATTCATGTTCACCGCTTTGACTCAAATTTTCATATTCAACTTTATAACATACTAAAACGTATATCCGAATCTCTTAAAGTATAAAATTGACAATTTACGATGCATAAACTTGATATCATGTATCAGCATTCTATGTGTATTTAAAACCAGACAACATCTTATCAATAATCATGATAGATATAAATAGATAGCGATCTCGTGCAAATGAATTTTTCTAGGTCTGTTAAATCTCATTTTATAAGTTAAAAATATGTAAATAAAAGTTTTATAAAAAGAATGAGTTCTTGTAGTCCTTTGTAGAACAAATCTGTGGATCAAATGGTTTACACTTGTTTCACTTTGAAATTTGACATTGCTTTCCTTTAAATAGCTGAACACGCATTGATCATGCGTAGCCCATCTACATCTAAGGGGCTCGCTCATATAGAGTTCGCATGAATAAAGATTGAATGAGGTCGACTAATTCACTTGCAAGTGCATACTTCATTAGGAATATTGCCTATGTAAATTTTAAAATTGTTTGTATGCACATTGAACGACAAATTTATGTGACGTATATAATTTTTCTGACGTCAGACACTCAAATCAATCCATGTGTTCGTAGATAGTAGATGTTTTTGTGTACTGTTTAATTGTTCCTTTTAAAATTGTTATACGACGATGACTGATGTACCCATATTTCGACTATTTTATTAATTGTGACTGTTTATTTAACGCATCATGTAAATGTAGCGGCATTTGATGAGACTGTTATTAAAGTGAGAGGGTTAGCGCTATAGAACCAGGTTTAATCCACCATTTTCTACATTTGAAAATGCCTGTACCAAGTCAGGAATATGACAGTTCTTGTCCATTCGTTTTTGATGCGTTTTGTTTTTTGATTTTGCCATGTGATTATGGACTTTCCAAATTGATTTTCCTCTGAGTTCATTATTTTTGTGATTTTACTTTTTACTTTGCTTATTTTGACAAATCTGAACCTTACTAGCTTTTGAAAGCGAATTATCATTTCATTATTTCAACTTCATTGGCGATTGAACAACAACAAAAACTTATACCTCGTAGCTATTAAATGCTGCTTTTAAACAAATAGTCTTTGATTTCTAGTCTCATCGATTTTTTAAATCTAAGTATCATGTCATCATTAATTATACAAGAAGAAAATAAACCGTACAACTTTGTTCAGCATTTGGCACAACTTTTTTGGAATTTTGGATCGCCAATGCTCTTCAACATTGTAGTTGTTTTGCTTTATTAATATTTTGATATGATCATACCTGATGAGTCTTATGTTACGAAACGCGCGTCTTGCGTACTAAATTATAATCCTGATACCTTTGATAACTATTTTCAGCCCTTAAAATATTTAAATGTTGTTAGTGATGACAAAACGATTATAAAGTTTAATAATGACGATTTTCTTTCTTAATTTTTTTGCTGTTCAGGTCCTAACCATAACAACTACCACACCATCTACAATACCGAACAAAACACCAACAACGAGTTCAACCACCTCATCAACGACAATTACAACCACAACACTTATGCCAACACTGATTGCAAAACCAACTGTAAAGATGACTAAAACACCGACCTCCATAACCAAGCCAGAAGTAGGATTTTGTTCTCAAACAAAATGTGACAAAAATAATGAGTGTATCAATGCTACGGTTCCAGGATTATGTTATTGTTTAATTGATAAAGGATACTTCTGTCCATATGTTCTAAAACCAACGTTAGTGCATAGCTCATCTTCAACCGCTACTAGAATTGCTTCTATGAAATCAATGAATTCGATCACACCATCCACAACACCAAACAAACCACTAAAACCGACACCAACCACTACATCATCGAAAACAATATCAACCACTACACCGACGACAAAGTTTGGTACAACACAAATTGCATCGCCATCACCAATGAGAACACCACTTTCAACCAGCACACAAATCACATCATCATCGATGAATAGAATATCAACTACGCAAACATCTATACTTACCGAAAATTCAACAGCGTCGACATTTTCAACAGAACCACTTGCAGTTGGATCATGTTTTGAAACTAAATGTGACGTGTATGACACATGTATTAATACTACCGGTCCAGGACTGTGTTACTGTGTAGCAGATACGGCATATTTTTGTCCTTTTATAGTCAAAGCAAAACCAACAACCGCCTCCCAATCAATGACAACTAAAATAACTACAACTCAAAGTACAAGACCTGGTACCAGTAAAAGTTCAACACTAGCAGAAAATAAATCAGGTAAATAGAAAAATTACAATTTTGACATAGTTAAGATGTTAAAAAGTAGGCTTGATATATATAATTCTTTGTCGATTTGAGACATTCGAATTCCTTAGAAATGTTTCTTTCTGAACCATTCTCCTCTTGCACATGACTCAGTCCCGTTGTATAGGCATTTCCATGCCTATTTCGTCCATATTGAATAGGGGCAGATTATTTCAATAGGGATGGAAATAGTGTGAAACTATGGGAATTCTTGTGCCTGTTTCCAAGCAACTGTTCAGATTAAATGATGTTTTCCCGTGTTTTTCAGACCATATTTACCTTCATTTTGAAAATATGACCTCTATTCAACATGACTGCACTTACCGTGAAAACTGTATTGGGACCTAGTGAAAACAAGAAACGATTAAAATATCAAAAATTCATGAAAACAATACTCTTAATTGACGTTTTGCTTTTGCTTTGTAAACAAGAGCATGATAAAATCAGATATACTTTTACTAAGCTGAGACTCACAGGTGTAAATATAAATAGCTGTTAAAATCTACCTCCGTTAATCCGCATACATGTAACTGAACATATGTGCATAACATTACCTCATACAAAAAAATCAAATTATTCCGTTACAGGTAAACAAAGGCAACAGTACCATACCGCTGTTCAAAATTCATAAATCGATAGATAAAAAAATTTAAAAAAATCCGGGTTACAAACTAAAACTGAGGGAAACGTATCAAATATCAGTGACTAATGTTAACGTACTTAAAAATGTACCTTTATTCATTTCAAAGTTAACTAACATATTATAATATTAAAATATTATATTATAAAGTAAAGTAATTTTCTATAACATGTATTTCTATCCTGTATACCACATTGCCTCACATTCTCATTAAGAAAAAATTCACACACCTAATTAAATGGACATTCAAAAAATCAGAATGTGAATATATATGTTTAAACTCTTTTAGGTCATTTTTTAGTAGCAATAAACAAAAAAACTATGTTAATTGGACATGCTTTGATACTATATATGCCCTTGAATTTTTACTAGATAACATTTTTGTTCGCTTTGGGGATTCCGTATATCGTCAGATTATCGGAATTCCAATGGGGACTAACTGTGCACCACTTATTGCGGACCTATTTTTGTATTGTTATGAGGTACAATTTATGACAAAAATAAGCAAAGACCCATCAAAACAACATCTGATAAACAAATTTAATAATACTTTTAGATATTTGGATGATATTTTGGCTCTCAATAATGACGATTTCAGTATGTATATTAATGAAATTTATCCTGCTGAATTTACTTTAGATAAAGCTAATACTAACAATGACCACTGCCCTTTCCTCGATCTTGATATCTATATCACTAACGGAAAGCTGAATACTAACATTTATGATTTTCATTTCCTATCGTTAATTATCTGTTTTTAGATGGTGACGTTCCCTTGTCACCATCTTACGGTGTTTATATATCTCAACTTGTACGATTCGCTCGTGTATGTAACAATGTTTTAGATTTTAACGAGAGAAATTTATGTATTACTAAAAAAATATTACACCAGGGATTTCGATATCACAAACTAGTCAAAACATTTACTAAATTTTATCATCGGTATAAAGACATCATTCGTAAATATAGCTCAACATGCAGACTTCTTATACGTTCAGGTATTTCACATCCAATTTTTTATGGAAATATTCTTTATAAAGCACAAAGGTGTCAGTATTTACCTCAGAAACTTACAAAACCTTTGAATAGACTTATTGAGAAGGGATATAATTACGATACTGTTGTCAAGTCATTAAAGATTGCATATTTTGGCGTTAATATTGAGTCACTGATAAGGTCTTTGCGTCGGAACTAAACACATTTATTCTAAAAACAGTTGTTGGCATGACACAGGTTATGTTCTTCTCATATATGTTATGATGGTATGATACTAAACCCCTAACGGGAAGGATTGTGCCTGATGTTCATATGATGAAATCATAATCTTTCAGTCAGTTTAATTGAAGTCTGGAGCTGACATGTCAGTTAACTGCTAGTAGTCTGTTGTTATTTATGTATTATTGTCATTTTGTTTATTTTCTTTGGTTACATCTTCTGACATCAGACTCGGACTTCTCTTGAACTGAATTTTAATGTGCGTATTGTTATGCGTTTACTTTTCTACATTGGTTAGAGGTATAGGGGGAGGGTTGAGATCTCACACACATGTTTAACCCCGCCGCATTTTTGCGCCTGTCCCAAGTCAGGAGCCTCTGGCCTTTGTTAGTTTTGTATTATTTTAATTTTAGTTTCTTGTGTACAATTTGGAAATTAGTATGGCGTTCATTATCACTGAACTAGTATATATTTGTTTAGGGGCCAGCTGAAGGACGCCTCCGGGTGCGGGAATTTCTCGCTACATTGAAGACCTGTTGGTGACCTTCTGCTGTTGTTTTTTTATTTGGTCGGGTTGTTGTCTCTTTGACACATTCCCTATTTCCATTCTCAATTTTATTTCATTTCTAAGTTGTTTTATTTATTTCTTTAATTGTATGTGATTGTATTTTGTTTTTGAAATAAAGCATAAATTATCAAGGTAAAAAATATTGTACCTATACCAAAAGTTTGAGAAAGTTTGAAAAATATAAGAGAACTACAACACAACAGAGACACAACACCGAAACTGACTTGGTACAGGGCATTTTATGAAAAAAAATGGTGAGTTGAACCTGGTTTTGTGGCATGCCAAACCTCCCGTTTTAAAGGCAGTGTTAATTATAACATTTTAAAAAAGTTACAACATTACACGACAGGGTTACAATAAATAAACAGATAAATGGGAGAAAATATAGGACAGAGAAACAATCGAAAAATTGCCATCTAAAGGTAACAGGTTAAACAAATACTTTTATACACCGGACGCGCGCTACGTCCACACAAAACTATGCCCGGATGTAAAAAGTTTGAAAGCCATACGACATGTCAACCGGCTGTGGATTTGACGGGAAATAGTAGCCAAACGAATAATAATGCTGAGAATGACTTAAATAGGGATTAAACGTATTTTTTCTAAAAATTATTTAAGTAATAATGCATACAATATATACCGAATAAAATGTTTCTTAATGTTCATTATTGTTTATCATGTTGCTCAATGTATTCATGTATTCATATGTCATATTCATTGTCACATCTCATCGATCAATATATTACATACACATACACATAACATATCTGAGAAAAATGCATGGCAACAAATTGAAGCCTGTACATGTATACGGATTATCATTATTGATGTTTCGTCAGACTAGGTTAAGAAGTTTTCAAAATGACATTTTTGTTTGTACAAAATGTATTATCATTTTTTTGTTGCCTAGAAACAAATTGGAGAGTTGCCATTAATATGCTATTATAAACAGTATTTATAAAAACAATGTGTCTTTTTTGTATGATTCAAAATGTTTCACTATATAACACGTAATGGAAATCTCAAACAGTAATATTTTATTTATATCTATCATTTAGACGAGTATATATCAACACATTAACAACCAGAATGACTCTTAGCATCAATACATTATACTTATCAATCACGTAATTTGATATATGTTAATGGTTTATAATAATGTGGTAACCAAAGCTATATGCTTCTATTGTTAGGTACTTGTAAGTGAACAATTCGACCTCATTAAATCCTTATTCGTGTGACCATACATTTAACCCCTTAGCTGAGATAGATTACGCATACGTTATGCGTGTTTAGTTATTCAAATAAAAGAATATCAACAGTGAAAGTGAAACAAAGGTAAATCATTTCATTGACTTATTCAATCCTCAAAAACTCATCCTTTTTTGTTACATGTTTGTTTATTTTTGTAGTGATTACGATTATAACACAATGTTGACTGCTGTATCCCTATTTGTGACATTTCTACCTATTATGTATGTTTGTTTTCGTCAAACGTCGTTGTCAGTTGAACGAAATTTGATGCAACTGTTATGGAAATGAGAGGTTTAGCAAGCTATATAACCAGTTTTTATCCACCATTTTTCCACACAAGAAAATGCCTGTACCAAGTCAGTAATATGACAGTTGTTATCCATATTCGTTCGATGGGATTGAGCTCTTGATTTTGCCATTTGATTAGGGACTTTCAGTTTTGAATTTTCCTCGGAGTTTAGTATTTTTGTGATTTTACCTGTTTTTTCTCTTAAAGTTGTTGTGTTTCCCTCGATTTTGGTTCGTTACAAAGATTTTGTTCTCAATTGATTTATGACTTTTCAACACCGTTATACAACCTTTTCTTTTACTTAACCTAATCAGATGATGAAAATTTTTTTATTATCAAAAAATGAAAATGTTTGTTGTTCTTTTGGCAAAACCTTTCACAATAAATTATTGGGACGAAATGAGATTTTCATTTCGTTGAAATTTGACGAAGGAATATTTATGTACTTTTATCCTGGAATCTGCATGGTGATATTGCACTTTTATGTTCTGTGTAAATAACAAAATTATGTTCTATTCTGATGTTTTAATATTGTTTATTTATAACAGTCTCGCAAATTCTTTTAGGAATGGCGAATGCATTCTAAAATTATTGTGTTTTTACTTTTTACTTGTGTGTATGTGGTGAGACGATAATGAACTATCAAACTTGAACTTGAATCTATATATCTAAATTCTTTCAATAACAACTTTATAGCAATAAAAAAAGTTAAATACATATTCGGAGTGTGTCGAAATTTTGGTCCCGTGAAAGATTGTTTCAGTTTTTTGGCTTTGTGAAACAGTTCTTTCAATCCTTTGCCTTACTTACTTTTTTTTAAATGTTGCATCTCTATTTTGCCAAGTCTGAGAAATAAAAAAAAAACAAAGAACTGAATTAGCCCTTAAGAATACTGAAAACATGAAAAAATAAATGTGCTGCAACCATACCGTATGACTTCATAAACTCGTTCTACTGTCCTTTCGACAACGATACAAGTAGACTAGATTTGTTGCTGGCCGTCAATGAACAGATCAATGTGTAGTGACAATGAAACATCAACAGAATTTGATTATGCAACGTCATTTGCCAATCATGTTTACGGCCGCAACGTCAACTGCTAACCAAATTGCCGAGTGCCATAAAGTACAGATTCATGCCATAAATGTTTCCAATGAACTGCATTGCCAAAGAATTGACTGAAGGAAAACCTGTATAAAGCCTTCAAGTTCCAACCGCATAATTGCCAAAACCAATTAATGGGTTAAACAAATGCAAAATCAGAAGGTGTAAAACAGAACCCAAAAAATGTCACACAGAATTTGTTGACCTTTCTGACAATCGTTTTTGCGTTAGTAACAGGCAGTCATCGCTTTTGACGTTGACACATTCATTCAAAAATAACACAAAAATAATCTAGTGTTGCGTTTCCAAAGCCGTTCAGTTTATATGCATAAATACAGCCTCGGAATGTTTACAGTTCAAGATATAATCTTAAATTAGAATGTTTAATCTATGACATAATGTTAATACAATGCATTGAACAAGAAAACCGTGTTAGTCATCTATGTGAAAATCGACAAATTGGTGACGAATATCACTATCTATTGGAATGTACTTTTTTCTATAAAAAAACGTACAGAGTATTTATCCTCCTATTTTGTACAACGACATAATACATTTAAATTTTTGGAACGTATGTCGAGTACACGAAAACCAGTCCTGAAGAAACTTTGTTTATTTATAAAACATATTAATACTTGTGTTTGTCCTCCTGGCTAGAGACTTCTGTAACCTCTCTCCTTGTTTTGTATATATTGTAAATAGTTATTGTTGTTATCTCTGTACTGATGTTATGCATTGGCTTTATGAGAATAAAGATATATTTAGTAACAATTATTATCAAAGGTACCAGGATTATAATTAAATACGCCGTAAGCGCTACATAAAACTCATCAGTGACGCTCAGATCAAAATAGTTATAAGTTATGAGGACCCAAAATTTTCAAAATATTGTGCCAAATACAGCTAATGTACTGTAAATTCAGAAATTATTGCGTGCATTTATTATTGCGATGTTGTCATTTCAGACTTAAATGCGATTCTAAGTTTTACGATTTTGAGAAAAATTCTGTTAAATTCATATTAAATATTTCAAAACGCAAGTTTAAATTATTGCGTTTACAACTTTTTTCGCATTTTTCGCAATAATAAAAACCTCGCATTAATTTCTGAATTTACAGTATTCTATTCCTGGGATAAGAAAATCCTTAGTTTTTCGCAAAATTCAAGTTTTTGCAACAAGAAATTTATAAAAAAGACCATATAATTGATATTCATGTCAACACCGAAGTGCTGAATACTAGGCTGGTGTTACCCTCGGGGAGGAAACGTCCAAAGTGGCATCGACCGAGTATTGGAAATTGTTATCAAAGGTACCAGGGTTATAAGTATATACGCCATACGCGCGTTTCATATACATAAGACTCACAAGTGACGCTAGAATCAAAATAGTTATAAAGGCAAATAAAGGCAACAGTAGTATACCGCTGTTAAAAACTCATAAATCCATGAACAAAAAACAAAATGACAAAATGCACTTGAATGACATCACAAACACGTACAAAGTCAAAGAGCAATGAAGACGCAAAATTTTCGAAATTTTATGCCAATACGGCTTAGTTAATCTATTCCTGGGGTAAAAAAATCCTTAGTTTTTCGCAAAATTCAAAGTTTTATAACAAGAAATTTTTAAAAATGACCATATAATTGATATTCATGTCAACGTCGAAGTGCTATCTTCTGGGCTGGTGATACCAAAAGTGACAAAAAGGCAACTGTAACCTTTGAAAAAATCAAACATAACGTTTACAGGTATTGTAAGCAGAACATTAACATTTTTTACAAAATTAATAAATTTGTTGTTGACAGTTACGAGTTCAAAAGTGAAAATTTTTCTTCACTTCATACAGCAACAACAACAACAACAACAATATACTTTATTTCAAGAGGGTCAAACTTTTAGCTATATATATAACTAATCGTCTCTGATGTCTTCATCATAAAAATCAAACAAAATGCAAACAAAATGAAACATATACATTGTATACATTAGTACGACAAGTCAAGTATGATAGTAACGTTCTATCCAACTTGATTGAATGTTATAAAAAAAACACATGATGACATAATCATTTCTCAATATTATCTATACAGCTAGGTTGATTTTAGTAAATAATCTGTTAAAACTTATTTTGTATTTGAAAGAATTTACATTTTGTAATATTTCTTAACGGTATTGGCGAATTATTCCACAAGAATGGTCCAAAATACATAAGAGATTTTTTGAACTATTCTGTTTTTGGTTTAGGGAATATGAGATTTCCTTGGACAACATTTCTCAATGGGGTATGGATTTGTGTCTGAAACATAATGAAACTTGTTAGTAAGATATGATGGGGCATCATTTTAATGCACTTGAATGACATCACAAACTACCTGTGACATTTTATTCTCTGTTAAAAAAAGAGGGACGAAAGATACCAAAGGGACAGTAAAACTCATAAATTTAAACGAACTGACAACGCCATGGCTAAAAATGAAAGAGACAAACAGACAAACAATAGTACACATGACACAACATAGAAAACCAAAAAATAAACAACTCGAACCCCATCAAAAACTAGGGGTGGTCTCCGGTGCCCCGGAAGGGTAAGCAGATCCTGCTCCACATGTGGCACCCGTCGTTTTGCTTATGTGATATCAAATCCGGTAAAAAGTCTAATTCGGTAGGTCGCATTCATGAAAGGGAAGGGGATTGTGGTTACGACGTAAGGAACATATCCGATATCATTTGTGAAACGGTTATTCCATAACGGTCAATTAACTCGTGATGGCGTCCGTAAACTGTCATCCAGTTTAAAGTCATAAGAAACCTCAAATCAATATAATGCATATGCTTTTTTTTTTATAACTCAATGGATAGTTTTCATTATAAAACTTATGTACATATACTTTTTTTCTGAAGAAAATTCTTTAATTTATTCATATTTAGAAAAAAGTTTACTTTATTTTAATTGCTTCTTTCCAGGAAGCAGTTCCCCCGACATATTTTCCGTATGCAAAGTGACCTCAGTGTGACCCATCTCGTAAAAATCCGATGATCAAAATACGCATGGATGTCCTTAAAATAAATTATTGTCTGAATTTACATGTGAAACACGTGCTCAATATCCGTGTTTTTTGTTGATTTTTTGTCGATTGTGGACAAACAGGTGACAATCGTTGAACTTCGGCTTCCAAACACGAACTTTAATTACCTGCCATATTTTTTCAACAACACTGACCGATTGAACAAAAAAATAACGATTATATGAAATTTACACGAAAAAATGACAAATTCGTGCACAGAAGACTAAGTTTATAATGTGTGAATGCATTGGTTCAAGAATTGGAAGAACATTATTTTTCACCGGTCACTCGTTTCTTATGGCTTTAAGTGTTTGAATAATGGCACAGAAGGAGCGAAAGGGTCTGTTTCTAGTATTAATCTAGCAGCTCTCTTTTGTTATTAGATATCACAGGCACTCGTCTCAGAATTATTTTTCTTATAAACCTTTATATAACATATAAAGGTACATAGGATTATTGTTTTTCTGAGACGAGTGCCTGTGTTTAATATCCAATTTAAACCCTCACTGCTACAACTACTATACAACAATAATCAATTGATGGCAAGATATAACCATTATAGAATAATTTTCTGCAGTCTAGATTAAGAAATTTCTTAATATTTAATAGAAGATGAAATCAAGATGACTTTTTTTTTTTAGAAAGGGTCAATGCCTAAGAGACATTTGCATGTGGAAGATTGTATCACTTGATTCTAAATATAATAGTTAAACAACTCTCATTGTAATGTTTCATTGCTCTTTGCTTTGTTCAAATAATTATATATATTGTTTTATTCTTTTATTGATGAGCATAAGGGGTACTATATTTGGTGTATGGAATGATTATAAGGTGACCATGTTTAGCTGGCAGCTGTAATTTGACCTTGACCTCATTTTCATTGTTCAGTGGTGAAAGTTAGGTTTTTGAGTTTTGGTCTTTTGTAATGCTATATGTAATAGGTCACCTATATTTGATGTATAGAAGTATTTTATGATCTGTATGTCTGTCGCACAGGCTTTGTTTGACCTTTTCACCTTGATCTCATTTTTCACGGTTTATTCCTCGGCGTTAATTTTGGTATTTTGTTCCGTTTTTCTAAAACAGGTTTTATTGACCATGACCTCAACTTCACGGTTCATTGCACAGTGTTAAGATTTTGTGTTTTGGTCTATTTTTCTTAAACTATAAGCAACTACATTTGTTGTATGGAAGAATTGTTAGCTGTACTTGTTTGCCTCGCATGGTTCATCTGACCTTGACCTCATTTTCATGTTTCATTGGTGAATGTTTAGTTTTCTTGGTTAATGTTTAGTTTATGTGACAGTTGTAATAAAGCTTTATATTTAGGACACTATCAACATAATATCAATGATAGTAAAGAAGGTGAGACATTTCAGCGTGTGCATACTTGTTGATGAAGTTGAAGTCCAATCACAATCAACTTGAAACTTAGTACCGTACACATGTTCCTTATGATATGATCTTTCGAATTTTTATGCCAAATTAGAGATTTTCCCCCATTTTCACTGTCAATTGCACATAGAAAATATAACCACGAATGGGGCATCCGTGAACTATGGACACATTCTTGTCATACATATGTTTCAGTGCTTGATTTAATGCATTGTTTTGCCTTTATTCTGCCAATCATTGAAACAATTACTGATTATAACATTTGAAAATATGAGGTTAATTTCAATGAGTCAGAATCACACTGATGGCACAATTGAGTGAGAGCTACAGTTTAATTTTTTTATTTATTTCATTCACGGATTAAGAAAAACTCAAAAAAGGTATCCATCAGTGTACTTTGCTTAGCTGATCCAAATAAAAAAACAGTATTACTGGTAGTACCTATTTTTATGATTTGGTCGTCTAGTTTTTGTATAGACTGCAACTTCTTTTGCATTCACAAATCAATAACCAATTTTTCCTCCAAAAATAGTTAAAATCATTACAAGAGTGCACACACTGAAATGTCTCGCCTTCTTTAATAATCATTGATATTATGTTGATAGTCCTAAACATGAATCTTTATAACAACTTTCACATAAACTTAACATTAACCAAGATAGTTAAACAAAGGCCAATGAACCATGAAAATGAGGTCAAGGTCAGATGAACAATGCCAGACAGACATGTACAGCTAACAATGGTTCCATATAACAAATATAGTTGACCTATTACTTATAATTTAAGAAAAATAAACCAAAACACAAAATTTTAACACTGTGCAATGAACCGTGAAATTGAGGTCATGGTCAATAAAACATGTGGGACTGACATATAGATCATAATATATTTCCATACACCAAATATAATTGACCTTTGGCATATAATATTAGATACCAAAACTTAAAAACTTAACTTTGACCACTGAAATTTGGCACTGAACCATGAAAATGAGGTCAAGGTCAGATGACATTTGTCTGCTAGACATATACACCTTAAAATCATTCCATACAAAAAATATAGTAGACCTATTGCATAAAGTATGAGAATAAAAGGCTGCGCTTTAGCGCATGATACGCCAGTTGCTCTTTTAACTTGTCTTTTAATGAATTTATATGATCAACTAGAAATAGTGTGAGCCCTGTCAAATACCCCCCCCCCCCAAATAATAAATAAAAATGCACAAACAAATTCAAATTGGCACTATTAAGGCTACCTCAAATTTAACTAAGTTTGTTGTCTTAATTTTTCATCCATACATTCTATCTTGTTCACAACACACTTTCTGAGTACCAAGTACCTTTAATATTTATAAAATGGAAAGGGATCATATGTGAGTTATTGTCTGAAGTGTGGATGACGAACAGACAACGGTATACCATTTATTGTTTAGAATATTCACAAGATGATCATATTGATAAATATTTAGGAGCATTGATTTCCTTATTTTTTTCATAAAATGACACCTTTTAACATTTAAGGAATATTTAGTCACATGTTAGGATTTTTATGTTGTCACTTGTTCAATTATTATGTGCTATTGTAGACTAGTTATGTTTTATAACATTTTTTATTGCGCTCAACCCTTCCACCGAAACCTAACTCTATAAAAAAGCTGCGATGCTAAGGTATCATTTGTGATTTCAATTGAAACCAATTTTAACAAGAGTAAAATATCCTATGTTTTCATCAGATTTTATAAATTATTATTTGTCACATAAATAGATATAAACAATTCACCAAAGTTTCATGGACATTTGTGAAAGCCTTTTTGAGTTATTGTCCGAAGTGTTCAAAATCCCCCTTTTTTTATGAATAAAGCCCCATAAATCAAAAACTTTCCAGACGGACAGACAACGGAATACCATAATACCTCCCGTCCCGGGCGTATAAAAACAGACCAAAACACAAAAACTTAAACTATAACCACTGAACCATGAAAATGAGGTCAAGGTCAGATGACACCTGCCAGTTTAACATGTACACCTTACAATCCTTCCATACACCAAATATACTAGCCCTATTGCTTTTAGTATCTGTGATATGGACTTGACCACCAAAACTTAACCTTGTTCACTGATCCATGAAATACAGTAGAGATCAAGTGAAAACTGTTTGACGGGCATGAGGACTTTGCAAGGTACGCACACACCAAATATAGTTTTCCTATTACTTATAATAAGAGAGAATTCAACATTACAAAAATTCTGAACTTTTTTTTCAAGTGGTCACTGAACCATAAAAATGATGTCAAGGACATTGGACATGTCACTGACGGAAATTTTGTATTATGAGGCATCTTTATACAAAGTATGAAGCATCCAGGTCTTTCACCTTCTAAAATATAAACCTTTTAAGAAGTTAGCTGAAGCCACCTCTGCTGCCGCTGCAGGATCACTATCCCTACGTCGAGCTTTTTGCAATAAAAGTTGCAGGTTTGACAAAAATGAGTGCTCATAATAATTTCAGATTTTACAGGAGATTAAATTTATAACTAACATCAGGAAAATATCATAAAGGTAACTATGGTTATGCTGATAGATTACAATAACATCGCAAGAATCTAAGTAACAAGTTTTGGTAAAGATAAGGATAAAAGAGTTAAAGGAAATCTCTTGAGAATCTTTAAATAAATCAATGTGCTTTTGATTGTTTGATTGTTGGTGTTTTAACTCCACTTTTGGGATATTTCATGGGACCAGTTTTTATTGGCGGAGGAAGCAGGAGTGCTTGAAGAAAACCAGGAGGAATCTTGACAATCCTGGTGAATTAAGATTGAAGTCCAGTGCATCCGCACAAGTGGGTTCAAACTCACAACCTCACTGTTGACTGGTTAGTGATTACAGAGGTAGAACTTTTTACACCATTTAGCAACAGGAGGCCCCTCAATGTGCTTTTGGGTGAGGTAGATTTTTTTCTGCTTTTGAAACTTTGGTTTGTTTGGCATTTATGTTTTTGAAAATATCAAACAATTCATAAACAATATTTATTTAATTTCAACAAAATTATATTATTTGATGACATACAACACACTACAGCAGTTAAACACAACTGACAAAAATGGGCATAAATAATAAAATGATTTATGAAGCAAGAAACACTGAAAAGAATGCAGCTTAAAAAACACTTATTGTTATTGAATGGACTCAATGTCTTGGACTTACATGTACATGACATAATAAAATGATTTATGAAGCAAGAAAGACTGAAAAGAGTTCAGCTTAAAACACACTTATTGTTTAATATTGAATGAATTCAATGACTTGGACTTACATGTACATGACACAATTGAAGCTGCTTTAAATAGAATAAATGTACCAAATTTGGATGTGTATTATCTGCATCCCTTTTTTTTTATCCCAAAATCTGTTGTGTTTCCACACCTGTACTTTGAAATGATACAGTAATGAAGAAGGAAATGTCTTCAGTCTACAATACAGTATAATACACACCCCTCTACCAATTATATGTCTTGGATAAAATAAGTGTGAATAATACACAGCTGAATATGGTAAGTCTTTGTGTTTATTTCAGTCTAAGGAATGAATGAAAAAAATAAAAAAGTAAAGAAAATTTCAATAAGTAGTTTTGAATAAGCAGATCATGTTCACAATAGCATTCCATATTTTACCAGTATTAGCATACCTTTTTACTTTCAAGAATACATAAAAAAAAAAGATCTACTACTGCATTCGATAGGATCTTTGGATTTCATTTTTCTATAATGAAGACATTGAATGTCAAAGAAAATTGATTGTGAGAAACAGTTTTTGTAATGCAGAGGATCAATCACAAAGAAGAAGAAATTTAAATAACACACATGATTTTTTATACATTAGTAGTAAACAAAGCATTTTTTTCCTACCCAAATATATAATTTAATAGAATAAATAGTGTGTTATCTTTGCACATGAGCTTAACAGTTCAATTAGGCTCAGTAAATGTGTAACCCATTTAAAATGTCAAACAGATTTTGAATACCAATGTTCTTGCACTGTGTGCCTCTTATGTAAGTATAGTGAGGAAGAGACCATTGCAATCTATACAAATATCTTGTTCACAACAAAATAAAGAAGAACTTTGAAAGTACATGAAACTTTTCCTTTAACCAGCAGAAAGCAAAATTACTGGTCTTTGGTTTTTTAAATGTTTTACAGCATTTGATGCTTAATACACTAAAATAATAAAATACCAAGAAATTTTGTGAATTCATTGAAGGTTGATTTCTTCATGATAAATAAAACAAAACAAAAACATTGATTAAAAAAGACATGGTTTTATGTGAAGGACAATAAAATGTGATATGGTTTCCATGGAAATAAACATAAACCCTCATAATGATTAAAATATGCATGCACAGCTGCATATGCAAATGGGGACATTTTAGAAAAATATGCTTGTATGGCATTTTATAATTTTATCTTTTATAAAGATACTTATAAACTTCTTGTCAAATTTTCAGGGCAATTAATTGTTTTGAAGACAAGCTTTCACCATGAAAATAGGGATACTAAAGACATTATAAATTATCATGGTTTACAGAATAAACAAAGTCTTAGTTTCAATATTTGTACATTGTACAATGCATTCAACTTATGTTATCAAACTTAAATTTCACATCACTGTAAACATGTCTATATTTCAGTCCTTGATGAAACTGGTCTTGGTGAACATGAAGAATTCTTTTCACCACATGTATGCAAGCATTACAGTGTAATAAAATGATGTTTTCTATATTTCAGATCTTCTTAATCCCCAAGTTGATTTCCTCTTCCCCAGGCATGCCTGCCACCATTTGCATTATTATTGCCATCCTGTCGTCTGCTGGCTGGGGCTTGTCCAAATCCTGACACTCCGCCTCTTCTGTTTGGTAGCCATTTGTATCTAAGAAAAAACAATTTTTAAAAATATTTATTTAAACAATATGGAAATAGAATTGATAGAAGTCGTTCACATAATTTGAGTTGGATTTAAACATTTGGTTGATTGGATTCTGATAAAAGATTCCCAAATACTTGCCATGATTTTTACAAGGCCTATAAAACAGATGTTAATTGCACTAATGTTTGGAACAATCTTCTTTTTCATTAAGTTGAATTTAGTTAATCTATGAAAGTATAAGTATATGTTGCCCTCTATCTATATGTTCTAACAGTCAAAGTTGATTGTATCAGGTTTACATATGAATACAAGAAGATGTTTATAACATGACAAAAGTAAAGCTTCAATACATCACACTATTAAACCAAACAAGATATCTTTAGAGCATCAATCAGTTTTCAACAATTATCAAGTATAAATACCATATGTTATAAATCAATTCAAAGTTAATCCAATCATCTGTTGACCAATTTACTATCACATGATATTTTTTCTATTGTTGTGCTAACTGTTAATGACATAATATTAACTTATAATTAAATCAATGTCTTTTGGAAAGTAAGATACATGACTAATTGGCAATTGTACCATGTTCAAATATTTTATCTGCTGAAATCAAAATTGTTGATATTTTTTTTTTTAAATCTAAAGTCATCTATAGTTGTTTATCATATATTTAGTACAAAATACAGCTATTTTGTATATCTAATAAAGGTTCTTTTTTCCAGTCTGTATCACCTACCCTGTATCGCATACCCCGTATCGCATGGCTAAACCCGTATCGCATACCCCGTATCGCATGGTAAAACCCGTATCGCATACCTTTTTTTTTTTTTTTTTTTTAAACTTAAGTCAGTTTTTTAGGGGTTTTTTTTGCTTAAGAATTTTTTTTCTATTAAAAAAAAAAAAAAAAAAAATATAAAAAAAATTAAAAAAAAAAAAAAAGATTTTTTTTTTCTCTAAAAATAGGTCAATTTTTTGAATGACGTCATTGTTTGGTATGTAACGTCACGAACTTCAAGTTTTTACAACAATTTTTTTGGCACACTAAATGCAACTATAAAAATTACAAAACACTCAATAATACAATAATAAACAAAATATTTTCAAAACAACAGATTGTAAGGTAACCTAGGTGCTTCGTATAAATAATTGAGCAGTTATTTTAAAGCTTTGAAACAAGACAAAAGCAGAACTGAAGGTAACCCAGTGCTATGGATCAGAAAACAGTTCATATAATATAAAACTCTTCTGTTGAAATATATGATAAAGCGTATAATACATGGGAAAATCCGTATCACATGCTGTATCACCCTCGACCAATATCATCCCTCGGGCCTAAAGGCCCTCGGGCTGATATTGATGTCTCGGGATGATACGACATATGATACGGATTTTGCCATGTATTATTCTCTATGTATACCACACCCATTGTACCAACTTCATATTTTGGGTAAAAAAGTGTGCACTATACATGACTAAATACAGTAATTTTTTTTCATTTCATAGTGTTTTGTATGCTGCCACCAGATGAGCCATCTATTTTTTTTTCATTTGATAGTGTTTTGTATGCTGCCACCAGATGAGCCATCTTTTTTTTTGTACATTAATTCAAAATTATGGCAAGTTTTAATTTAATTAAGATAAATTTGATCATACTACTGATAACAAACTTACAATATGGCTGGTACTCGTAACCATGTAGCTCCTCCAAAATCTTGTGGATATTTAAACATTAAGAAGAAATACAAGTGTCCAACAACTATTCCAAGTAACTGTGCTAGGCCACTGGAAAAAATATACATAAACTATCATGTTGAGTGATTCATTGACTCACTAACAATATTATTTTTAAAAATTTACTATATTAAACAGTGTATAAAACTGTCTCAGGCAAACTTGACCTTCCATTGAATTGGTTACTTTTATGTATTTTTTTGTCATATAACTCTTTGACTGTTTCAAATGTTCTTATACATTCTCACTGCTTTCAAATATTGGACTTTAAGCATTCCTGATATAGGCAAACTAGACAAGTGCTTAGGACATAATTTAACATATATAATGTATTGACCTAAAAAAAGTAAATTTATCTTAGGGGAGTACAGGAACTGCTATTGATGCATCTTTGGACTCACCAATTTTGAATATTATGTCATAGACTCACGGACTAATCTTAGTGAGGACCCTGTTATTCAACATTTTTTTTGCATTAAATTGTTTTTTATAAAGTGAAACATAGATGTTGTATTCAATTGACAAGGAATCAATTTCCAATGAGCTACAAAACCACAAGAATAATTTTATGTTAGGTCAAGATATTACATGCTGGTAGTTTTGCATTATGTTAAATAAAAAGAGTGTAATAATTAAAGATGGCAGAAAACTGTTTATTTATAACATCTACAGTATAAAATTTCTACATACCCACTTCCAATAATAGCATTGAAAGCAAACAAAACCCAGGGCAAATACATGGCCTGAAAAAGAAAAAAATATTGACAGTTTTCACAAAAAAACTGAACTCTTGAGGAAAATTCAAAAGGAAAGTCACTAATCAAATGGCAAAATTAAAAGCTCAAACACATCAAACGAATGGATAACAACGATTACATTCCTGACTTGGTACATGTATTTTTAGATGTGGTACTGGTTATTATAAGTATAGTTGTTTTAAAATTTTACAATAATTATAATATGAATTTTCTAACAATGTTAATAAATAATCAACATGTAAAGATCCACCATATAAAGTGATCAAACAAATTTAATTTTAAACATATATTTTGACCGTATAACATGAGACAAAATAAAAGATAAAAGTGCTATCAAGGTGACTAAATGTACACATTGACTATGACAGGTTTTACAGAATATTAGATTCACATCTACAGGAAATCTAATGTAAAAATTTAGTTTATGTAATGATGTTTCTTGTATGCACTAGCCACTATGCTATGCAATTGAAATTCAACCACTATATGAAGTTCATTTAATTTTTGAAATAAAATAAAAAAATTAATCCATGATCCTTTTAAAAGATTTGAAAACATATTCTGCTCAATTTAAAAACTGCCAGGTATTTTTGTGATGTATCTGACAAAAAACATTACGTCTGCACACATACATGTGTGTATAAAAACTACCCACCTTAAACTGTGTTCCAAACCAGAACTGTACAATCTGATCTTTATTTAACTGGCACCACACATATAACACACTTAACACCATAGGATCCATCAGTAACTATAATAGTAAATAAAGAGAATTATAAAGTGACCTGATTATGTACATTATGTATTTGTTTTATATTTATTCCAATAATTCTTTCATTTTCATAATGATATGTATCACATTTTTAGTTAAGAAATAATTGATGGAAGCTATACTTTATTGTAGTTTTAACATGGGTAGGCATTATATTCGTGATTATTTTTGCCTGAGCTATAGTGAGGGCTAAAATAACACGAATATAATGCCTACCCATGTTTAAACTACAATAAAGAATAGCTTCCATCAATTATTTCGATTCTGATTAGGATAATTATTTATTACCTTTAAGGTAATAATTTTTTTTTCAAAAGGAAGAGTTTTGAATAGCCAGCATGAACAATATGGTCATATCTAGGTCAAATATGTCAATTTCTTTTTAATCACCAAATTACTAACTGAAATACCAAATACAACAAGTAATAGATGTGATATATGTACAAGGAATTTTAAAGATGTTTATGTACACGCTTGCTGCAATTGCCCAAGTACTAATGAACAGTGCGAAGTATGGTGGGACATTTTAAGTAACAATTTTCCAGTGCAGCTTTACTGTGAATTAAGCATGTATGACGACGAAATCCTGTTTCAAATTTTACTCGGTCGAAAACCACTGACAATTTTTTCAAGCATAGAGGAATCCGATCAATTTCTCAAGCTGTGTCATGCACATGTTATCCAGTGTGTAGCAGAATATAGTCGATCTCTTAGACAGTGTTGTTAGATGTGTCAATACATGATGTGTCACTGCATTTTTACTTAAACATTGCTTGCATAGACTATTTATATATTATCTTTTGTGTATTTACCTTATATTTTGCTCTTATACTAAAATTGTGTGTGTAATTATATTGTAACGTTTACTTATATTTAATTATTGTATGTTCATTGAATCTCATTTATGAGGAATTAAAGATATGAATGAATGAATGAATGTACATGATGTATTTGTTTTATATTTATTCCAATAATTCTTTCATTTTCATAATGATATGTATCACATTTTTAGTTAAGAAATAATTGATGGAAGCTATACTTTATTGTAGTTTTAACATGGGTAGGCATTATATTCATGATTATTTTTGCCTGAGCTATAGTGAGGGCTAAAATAACACGAATATAATGCCTACCCATGTTTAAACTACAATAAAGAATAGCTTCCATCAATTATTTCGATTCTGATTAGGATAATTATTTATTACCTTTAAGGTAATATTTTTTTTTTCAAAAGGAAGAGTTTTGAATAGCCAGCATGAACAATATGGTCATATCTAGGTCAAATATGTCAATTTCGAACTGCAACACATTACAGTCAAAATAAATGAATAAGTATCAATATGTGCCTCATTTAAAAGTTTAGAAGTGTTTTAAATAAATGAAATATATTAAATGCATGCTAATTTCATAAAATGTATTATTCTGCAGTAGTTCATATACACATATGCAAACAAATTTTATTAGATTTAGAGCATGAGTTTATTCACAAAGCGAAAGAAGCATGTCATATTAGAATTGGAGATAAAATCAATGGTTTCAGATTTTGTTGTTTCATCATTAGTTCAAATCAAGTTAAATTCATATAACTTGTATTTATCATGTTTATTCGCTTTCTTCTTTTATTTTTAAATCAGCATTTAAATCCAAGAATTAACAAAAAATTCAAAGAACAGCATTCATTTGAATTTCATTCATTCAACTTGCTAACAACTTGTCAATTGTATGGGTAGGCAATTAAGAGAGTTATTTAGTATGAGTAAGATTTTATGAATCGATACAAAACTCTTTCCTTTTTGAGTATAGATACTACAGTGATTTTTTTACATGTTGTACTTACATATATTTCAGCTACTAATCCAATTATCTGTTTTTATTGGTTAAGAAAAAACTCTAATGTAAATCAACATAAATGTAAAAAGCTTCATGTCATTGGTCAAAATTCAAACAAAATCTCTGCTGTTAACCCCCCAAAATCAACAGAAATCTTATCAAAATATTCCACTTCCTTAAAAAAATAATATTTTTAACTTAGTTTTCTTTTCTTGGCCACACCAATTTAATTTCTTCCAAGTCATAATCAGGTTCAGAACAACCCCTTAATGTTATGAATATCCCTTTTATGAGGGGCCAATATAAGTTATAATATATTTTTTTTGTAAAAACACTTCAAGTACAAAAGGGCTTATATTTTCCCAAAGAACTATAATATTTGGTATTAAATGGTCAAAACATGTCCAAGAATTTTGTAATATTCCTGGACTTTAACCATGTTAACTAATTTACATTAACAGTTTAATATTATTCAAAATAAGTGGACATAGCTAAGGCCGTTAGTTTTCTCGTTTTAATTGTTTTACATTGTCTTATCAGGGCCTTTTATAGCAGACTATGCTGTATGGGCTTTGCTCATCGTTGAAGGGCCATACGGTGACCTGTAGTTGTTAATGTTTGAGTCATTTTGGTCTTTTGTGGATAGTTGTCTCATTGACAATCATACCACATCTTCTATTTTAGAAAAGTTGTTTAAAATATAATGTATTTCTCCTCTTTTTGAGTAAAACATTCTAAGTTGTCAAAGGTTTTGTATAGTAGCACTGTTCAAATCCTTAGTATTTCTATTTTCTTTTCTACAACAGTAAACATGGGAAAATGACCCCTTCAAGGCCCTTGCCTGAGGGAGGGTTGGTCCCAACCTGATAATAACAAACATAGGTCAAAGTACGGCCTTTTACATAGAGCTTTGATCAAGACCAACCAGCAAGCTATAAGGGACCACAACTTAGTATTGTACACAATTCGAACAGGAAAACCAACGATCTAAATTATGTTTCCTAACGGGAAAATACCAATGAACCACATCAACAAACGATAACTGCTGAACGACAGGTCCCGGAATCAACCAGGACAGGTGCACTAACCTGCAGCAGGTATGACCGTCGCTTTACATTATAATTGCAGTTAATTGCAAATCCTTCAGAAGTTCTTTGTACTTTATTTTAACAACGAACATTTTTGTATAGGGAATATAAGTTAGGGGGAAAGAAACCAAAGTTTTGTTCTGTACTGGTATTTCCGCGCTTATATATTTATATCGGAGCACTGCCGCTTGGAAAAAATTGGTTTCATGCTGAAACAAATATTCTCGCAGATATTTACAGTGTTGTGGGGTGCTGATGGTTTAAAATCGTTATATAAAGGCTAGACTGTGATTTTCAAAACAAGTGTTGAGATCTTTATATAATATTTACAAAAAAACTGTGCGGGAAATGGACATGATTACATTTCCGGATGCGGGAAGCAAGAAAAAAAAAATCCGTTTTGGAAAAAAATAGGTGCGGGCAGGTCCATTGAACAAGGAATTAAATTGGTGTGGCCTTAGAGTGCTAAGACGTCTACATCAAGCCCAGTCTTCAAGATAAACTTTAATATCTACATGTACAGTACAGGTTCATGATATTTATTTTTTAGGAATTTTAGTATGATCCTGTTGGCCTTTTAGTCTGTAGAGATGACTTTTACAGGCCAGACAGCAATTTACAAGCCTGAGCTGCAGGGCATGTGGTGAAGAACCCAACCATTCATTTTGTTGATCCATTTTCGTTTGCCAATAGCTAGCTATATAGTCAATTCTATTTAAATTAATACAAGAACATTTTGAAAGAAAATAAGGAGGTGAAAGAGCATTTGCTATACTAAGCAATAAATTGTCTGTGTATTGTCGTACCATGGTTACTTTTTATATGGTTTTTGGAATACTGTGATAAGGAGGTATTGAATCTTGAGAGCATTTGTGGATGTTGTATTTTCATATCTAAGCATTAGAGAGGGTTGTAAGGGGTGATTTTCCTGCAACTTGTTTTGCCATTTTTATTTCACGTGCAGCCGTGAAAAAAGGTTCATTTATAGCATGTTTCTTGAAATTGGTAAAAAGATCAAAGTGCAAGAATTTTTTAATTGTTCATTCATTGTGAAATGGCAATTTCATTGCATGTTCTTCCGTGCAGATACCTCCTTTGCACCCCTCATTATACATATAGAAGAATGTCAGAAGTTGCTATATATATGATTTGATTACTTGTCAATCACTTTCTGCCTAACTGATATTTATTCTATTTTTGTTTTTATTCATCCAAATTTATTTCAAAGGATACAACAAGTGCCAACCAGTTGAAGAGCCACATAAAAGCATATTCTGCCGGCTTGCCATCATATATACCTAAAAAACACATATCAAACTATAATCATGATTCATGAAGAATAATTAGCTCCCATATAAAAACAGTTAAATGTTTAAAGGGAACTTGGGCTCTCAGGCTGTTCTTTTATATAGCCACCATGTGTTAAATACACTTTATTGAATCAGAAGTGAATTATTTCCCTTTTAGCAGATGTGAACATGTACATTACAAATGTAAGTACATGTACAGATGTGTAAATCTCAATTTTAAACATATTTTTTTCTCTCAAAATTTCATAAACCATGTGCACAAATCTCCTGGAACTTGAAATATTTTATTTGTTTTTAACTTTTATAAACAGTGCAAATAAATTGTTTAAAAGTTACAAATGATTTATTAGCACTGTGTATTAACTTATAAATCATTTATATTGTAACATGAGGTTGTACATATACATCATTCACATGTATGAAAGGTATTATAGAAATAATTAGCATACCTGTCTCTATTCTGGTAGAATAAGAATATAAGAAATAAAGATTTATCAAGTATGGGAATCCTGTTGGATAAAATAGAACAGCTGTTAGTGGCCTCCAAAACTGAAAAAAAAACAAGGATAAATATAATATAAGAACAATATTCATGCAGATCAAAGTTTTAATCACAAAAGCATTATTGAGAAAGTAAATTGTAAAAATAAACAGTAACACCGAGTTTACGGTCCAGTTGAAATGTTTAATCAAACATCAAGTAAAGACAATATTATCGTAAACCGAGAAGATTTCTGTCATCTTATTAAAGTGCTTCTAACTCCAGGCTTAAGTCTACTAAGCCATTCATCTATTATTGAGAGTTAAAAAAATAAACGAGTACACCGAGCTGGAGCTACATTGTGGAATGACCTACCAATTCATTTACGGAGAGAACAATCGCTTCCTCGTTTTAAAAAAGGTTTGAAGACACATATTTTTAGACTGGCGTACTGTGATGTGTAAGAAATGTGATAATTTATTATTATTCTAAAAAGTTTAAGTGATAGGATCTTTTTTTTTTTTTTTTTTTTTATTTTTAACTTATTTAAATTTTTAGTTTTGACGATTTTATTGAATAGACAGTTTTATTTATCTTTTCATTGTGTTTTATAAAGTTATATAGTTTGTATAAACATGATAAACTAAACATTGCTAAACAAACATGTCATTTATAGCAAAACTAATCAGAATTATTAATGTCAATTCATTGCTGTATTAGATCTTGAAGACTATATCAGTTTGCAATAAAATATCTTCTTCTTACTGTTGGACCAAAGAATGCAAAGATCCAGAATTTTTTCTACACAATTTGAGTCATACATGTCATAAAGAGAATATTGAAAAGTTGGTGCCCCTTTTCAAATTGTCGGCTTGTGCAACAACAAAAAACAAATGATAAAGGAAAATACATAGAAAAAAACTATTGATAGGTTAACAACGGCCATATTCCTGACTTGGTACTGGACAGTTTAAGAAAAAATGGTAGGTTGAACCTAGTTTTGTGGCTAGCAAAACCTTGTGCTTAATGACGATGTATGTTAAATAAACCACTATAATGACAATTTGTCAAATGTAAGTATTACTGATTCAATGTACCTGAAATTTGTAAATTAAGGATTCATAATGTAGAAACAACCACATAGGATTCAAAAGTCCCAACTTCGCTGCTATTGGTATAATAACTGATCCTGAAAACCACCATTTCGTTATTTTCGGAATACTGCGATACCAATCTCCGATATCATTCGATGACATCTTGTTTCTTGAATGAAATTTCAGTAAATCAGATCATCAGTTGTCTTGATATTGGTACCTGTTAACTTTACTTATATTTAAAACCGTGTAAAACTGACGTGGCTTTTGCACAAAAAGTTGATTATCACCGGAAGTAAACATTAATCGGTTTGCTCGGGATTTTTCTCTGTTCAAATCTCGTAAACCCAAAAGTTTACGAAAGTATGTATGTTTCATACATTAATTTAGTAAAACGAATTAATGTGAAAAAATACGTGCATTTTCTTTTTCAAATATAAAATGTATCTTCAATATATTTGAAAATTAGAACTTTAAATAAATTTATATTGAAGGCTAGATGAGATTCTATAATCGCTGCAATGATGAATTTAATTTATCATTAGAGTTCGTATTTTTATGAATTTAAAAATCTATAATTTTATCAAAGCGCTACAAATCAAAACATGTTTGGTCCCGAAAAATTGTAAACATCACTGATTTTTAGAAGAGCAATACTATCCACACTTTGTGAAGTTGAAATGCAAATAAGTTAGTGAGGCAAATTCAAAATTTACAGGGTATGAAATATGTAATAGCTAATGTCAAATAAAAAAATCTACTTCATTTTAGAAGTTCGAATATTACATGTAGTTATTGTAAACATCACTGATTTTTAGAAGAGCAATACTATTCACACTCCAAGTCAGGAGCCTCTGGCCTTTGTTAGTCTTGTATTATTTAAATTTTAGTTTCTTGTGTACAATTTGGAAATTAGTATGGCGTTCATTATCACTGAACTAGTATATATTTGTTTAGGGGCCAGCTGAAGGACGCCTTCGGGTGCGGGAATTTCTCGCTACATTGAAGACCTGTTGGTGACCTTCTGCTGTTGTGTTTTTTTATTTTGGTCGGGTTGTTGTCTCTTTGACACATTCCCCATTTCCATTCTCAATTTTATTACCTGTCATCCTAACAGTAACAATTAGTCTGTAAGTGAATTACAAGTCCCTTAAAAATTAAAGATAATTGTTAGAACTTACACGGTTTTAGACAAGCTTTTTCAATCTGTCAAATGGGTCTGTCCGTCCTTAAAAAACATGTTTGTCCTGAGTTTGTTTGCCCATAATAGAGTCTGTTTCGCCCTGGGATCGGTCTCCTTACTTAAAAAAAAAGTTTTATATTAAGTGCATTTAAGTTTAATAAACTTATTAAGATAACTAGATTGTATATATTCTTGAAATAATGAAAACATGTGGAATATTTTAAGGTTGAAGGCTTGTTTTGAACTGTTGAAGCATTAATTATTGGCAGTGTCTGCGCGTACCCGCATGCGGGTACGAATAGTCAAATTGCCGTTCTAGGCTGCGCCCACCCACATCCGGTTTTCTAATAAAATGCCATTGGATCGGGTATAAAACGTGAAATATCTACGGAAATTATCGATAAAATGGGGATATCGTGTAGAACGAGTGAAAAGTATGAAAAATTATATTTTCAAATTGTATTTATTAAATAATGATACATAATAATCATTGCAAAATTAAATGCACAATGATGGAAAATGAACCTGTACAGTCCCTGTAAAAGAAAAACATGATAGAAATTAATACTATTATAAAATTTTACATCTTCGCTAGCCAAGGGTTACGATCCAGCGGGATTGCCCTTGGCTAGCGAAGATGAAAATTTTAATGCAAATTTAAAGAATATTTTTTTTATAAATTAAAAATATACCCATATGATATTTTAAAATAATCTTTAAGTAAAATGTTAAACAGAAACTAAAATTTTAAAATATATAAAACTGCTAAAATTAAAGCATGAGTTTATAAAAATTTAAATTTAAAGAAGCAAGTAATAATGATTAATGAAACGTGAACGGAGGCTGGCAACATTTGAAATGTGCAGCCGGGTTGAAATCCGTGCCAAAACAATCATATTTGATATGTAAAATGTGTTCCAAATCTTAATTAGTTACATGAATCTTTTGTAAATGGTTTAAATTGATATTATAACTTGCTTCTTTAATTGTTTATAAACTCCAGCTTTAATTTTAGTAGTTTTCTTTTACTTTTTTCTTTTCAGGGACTGTACAGTTTCATTTTCCATCATTGTGCATTTAATTTTAATTAATAAATACAATTTGAAAATATTATTTTTTCATATTCTTCACTCGTTCTACACTAAAATCCCTATACTATCGATAATTTTCTTACATATTTCACGTTTCATTCCCGATTCGATGGCCTTTTATTAGAAAACCGGATGTGGGTACGCGCAGCCTAGAACAGCAATTTGACTATTCGTACCCGCATGCGGGTACGCGCAGACACTGCCTTAATTATTTGTTTAATTTATAGAAATCTAAATCATTTGTTGTATGGATAAAAGCAATACTCTTTTAAGATCTTTC
The DNA here is from genome assembly GCF_036588685.1 of Mytilus trossulus. NCBI lineage: Eukaryota > Metazoa > Mollusca > Bivalvia > Mytilida > Mytilidae > Mytilus > Mytilus trossulus. Next base: position 12,825,982 of record NC_086378.1, on the reverse strand, counting down.
TATGGTGTTCACTTGACATCCATTGAGAATACTGGTAAGTTTACTCACAGCAACAATGAGTTTACACAGATCTACTGTAAAATGTCTAGATTTGCAGACTTTACAGACAACATCACGAAAAAATTAGGATGCGATATAAGTTTTTTGAGATACAAATGTAGAATTTAATTTTATTTGTTCACAGTCATAACAGTTCAATGTTTTCCCAAATTATTTTAAAAACTTTTATATGTGACCCATTGCTTCCAAGGCATATTGTTGAAGATTCAGTTTCAAGTTTTATATACATGTACATTTGTACAAAATGTACCAGCATTGATTTTTCATGAGAAATTATTTATTTGCATATGTTAAACATGTTAAATAAAAATTCCTAGCTAAAGATCAAGTAATGTATTGTATACCATGTATGTGAAGATGCACAAGGTTTTTCAAAGTGAATATGTTGCAAATTGTGACAGTTTAAAAAATATTTGTATTTTGCAGGTACAAGGTTCCATCTAAGATGCAGTCCCTTGATGTTTGTAAAAAGACATCTGGTAAAGTTTGGCACAGAAAACCTACACCATCATCTGATAATGGGTATGATGTTAATATAAAACAAGTAATCATCAATATCACTTTATTATTTTGTAATGAAAAAAATTGCAAAGATAATTCAGATTCAATTCTTTCCTGCTGCCAAAAAATGTTTGAACAACAATAAATTGGATTAGTAGTTCAATATGTTCAAATGTTTTGTTTTTAATATAAAAAATGAAAATGTTATAATTTTAAAGTTTTTTCACATTTTCAGTCAGATTATTTTTTTTTAGTATGAAGAAGTGAAGTTTTATTTCTAAGTATTTTAAGAAAAAAATTACCAGTAATAAATTGCTTAATTTTATTTTTTTGTTGCCATAATCATGTAAATTGTATAGTTATTTAAAGGTTATACATGTACCGATTTTCTTTTTCAGCTTAATGATACAGATTACTAACAGTCAGCCAAGTACATTATCACATGCTGGTAAAAATGTACGATTTCTTCACACTGCATTTGACAGTAATGGTGACAGTTTTGTTGCAGGGGACCACCAGGGACATATATTCATGTTCGATATTACTAAAAACAGGTAAAAAGTCCAAAAGAATAAAATAATTAGAAATACAATTATAAACATGATTTCATGAAAAATTTAAGAATAAATTAAAAATTGTCAGAACTACATGTGCACAGGTGAGAAATTTAGTGATGCATCCTACATTTCTTTAAAAAATGCTAAAATTATCATTGATACCTGTATTTAACGTTCATTTCAAGTATTTTGTTGGAGAAATTACATGTAAAGAGATTCTTCACTCAGTCATACTTTGTAAACGTACACTGATTTTACGTATCCGTTTATGGTCCACTTTTTACCATTGTCAAGTCAACATTCGGCTTTAAGAAAATGTGATTTGAAAAACGAAAGTAAGGCAGATATGAGCACACTGATGTGCACACTTTGAATGATACATTGCCAGTTTAACAGTTTACATCAGAACATCAAATTCATATCAAAGTAAAGTTTAATATCTTTCTTTTTATGCTTCACCTACGATAGTAGGGGGCATTATGTTTTCTGGTCTGTGCGTCAGTTTGTCTGTTCGTTCATCTGTCTGTCCATCTGTCCCGCTTCAGGTTAAAGTTTTTGGTCAAGGTAGTTTTTGATGAAGTTGTAGTCCAATCGACTTCAAACTTGGTACACATGTTACCTATGATATGATCTTTCTAATTTTAATGCCAAATTAGAGTTTTTACCCCAATGTCACGGTCCACTGAACATGGAAAATGATAGTGCGAGTGGGGCATTCGTGTACTGGGGACACATTCTTGTTTTCAATCTAATGTCAATCATTGGGATGGCCATCTGATTACCATAATTGCCTTTTGTGACTAAGTTTTAGGGATTAACATCAGGATCAGATATAAAATGTCTGGCTGGCTCAAATATTTTTTGGAAGCCCTGCAGTGAACACTTATGAATTTATTATATAAATCAAATAATATATCCTGGTCAACAAAATATGACCAAGAACATCTATTAATTTTTATAATGTAAATAACTTTTATAAATTTAAAGGTTTTCCCTGGTTCAAAAGCTAGGACATCCATGTACAGCAATGGCATTTGACCTGAGAAGGAAATCTGAGTTTTTGGTTGGACTATCAGATTATTCATTGAAATGTTATGATGTTGGTAAGTACATGTCTGTGTTGACATTGATATTTTCCCATCTGATTTACAATGCATTAGATAAAATGGCATATGATTTAGTCAGCTGTCTTTTCATTATTACTTATATTTAAGGAATGACTAATATTTTTTCTGTCTATGAAGAAATAACATAAAAACTTGGTGCACACTGAATAACGCAAGTAGCAGGTTTTTTAAAAGTGTGCACCACATTTTTTATGTTATTTCGAATAGATGGAAAAATATTACAGTCATTTCTTATAATTTAATACCAAATTCCATTTAAACTGTAGAAAACCATGAAAAACGTTGATGACGTCATGGTCACATGACTAAATTATGTCTATGGTCTCATAACAAAATTATGTTAGCCAATCAGAAGACACATTACATCCAAAATTAAATTATAACAATGTATTTTTAAAGTGCAATATATAACACTACAATTACTCTAAGTGCTTTACATGTTAAAAAATAAAAATATACACAAATTTGTACATGTACAAAACTTCAGAGTAAATAGTTTTTTTCAAAAGCATACAAAATCAAATCAAATAAGAAAAATTAAGACTAAAATTTTTACCAAATAAGTTATAAAAATACTGGATGAAAAGAATTGCAATTATTTCTTTAAATTTGAGCTAGTACGAGATTACATGTAAATATTGAAAGGAAATCTGGGAAATATTTACTGTCAATATATAGTTATTTTCATGGCAACCAATTTCTGTGGATTGAGAGAAAATTGTATTTCATAAATATTTGATTTTCATGGTCTGACCAAAATCTGCAAAATCTTGGCTTACCTTGACGATTAAAATCTCCAAAAGTTGGTATCCAAAAACAATAATGAGTTCACAGTATGACAATTATTTTAATATATTTTAGATACAAAAGAGATGGTGGCTTGGATGAAAGGACATGAATCTGTGATAGGGAATATATCAGTACATGCCTCAGGAAGATATGCATTGACAACATCTACTGATGCTGCTCAGCTGTGGGACCTAGATACTTTCCAGAGGAAAAGGAAACTTAATATCAAAGAAGATGTTGGCATTGTTCAGGTATTTTTATTGCAAACCAAACAAAAGTTTTCCTCAGAGTCATCTCCACTTGGTCAAGGTGTTTAAACTTTTGTCTGTTCTAATGTCCCAGTAAATAAACTACACAGAGAACAATAGCCATAATTGTATTTATTCAATAGGACAATAAAACAGACAAAAGTGTGAGTATCTTGATAAAGAGGAGATGACTCTTTGGAAAACTTTCTATTGGTTTGCAATAGAAAGTTCTCCATTAGTTTTGAAACATTTAAAAAAGTGAGGACAATTCCAATGTTGTTAGATTTAAGATTTAGCCTTTATATCATATTGTTTCCCCCTGTCATCACAATAAACAAGAAAACAAGAAAGATTTTCTGTTTTGAAATAAATAATAAAATCAAGCGATTGTATAGTTTATCTTCGGTTTAAAAACCAAATTTAATGTTTGAGATTATATATAACAGTTGTGTGTAAGCCATGAATTTTAATAAAACTCAATCAAAGTTTTGACAGATCATTATGTAAGTCTTAAATTATGTTTCTGTCATGAAAATGAATCCCTTTTACAGTTAGAAAATGACATAGGCAAAAATTATGATTTTTGTAAATTGTAATTTCAGGTCTCTTTCTTGCCACTGAGTAACACTATCATCACTGCATTTAAAGATGACACAATATTTGCATGGGAATCAGATACATTAAATTGTAAATACCAGTTACCCATACCTCCAGGGAAGAAACCTAGCTACAGAAGTTTTGCTGCTACAAAGTAAGTCGCTATGCAGTAAATACCAGTTACCCATACCTCCAGGGAAGAAACCTAGCTACAGAAGTTTTGCTGCTACAAAGTAAGTAGCTATGCAGTAAATACCAGTTACCCATACCCCCAGGGAAGAAACCAAGTTACAGAAGTTTTGCTGCTACAAAGTAAGTAGCTATGCAGTAAATACCAGTTACCCATACCCCCAGGGAAGAAACCAAGTTACAGAAGTTTTGCTGCTACAAAGTAAGTAGCTATGCAGTAAATACCAGTTACCCATACCCCCAGGGAAGAAACCAAGTTACAGAAGTTTTGCTGCTACAAAGTAAGTAGCTATGCTGTAAATACCAGTTACCCATACCCCCAGGGAAGAAACCAAGCTACAGAAGTTTTGCTGCTACAAAGTAAGTAGCTATGCAGTAAATACCAGTTACCCATACCCCCAGGGAAGAAACCAAGTTACAGAAGTTTTGCTGCTACAAAGTAAGTAGCTATGCTGTAAATACCAGTTACCCATACCCCCAGGGAAGAAACCAAGCTACAGAAGTTTTGCTGCTACAAAGTAAGTAGCTATGCAGTAAATACCAGTTACCCATACCCCCAGGGAAGAAACCAAGTTACAGAAGTTTTGCTGCTACAAAGTAAGTAGCTATGCTGTAAAATTCAGTTGCCAATACCTTGGGAAACCATCCAAGTTACAGAAGTTTTGCTGCTGCAAATTGAATTGATGTGCAGAAATTACAAGGGGAACATGTTGCAGATCCTTATTTCCTCTAAATATGAAAAAAAAACCAGAAGGGTTTCTGCATATTAGAAAGTAGTCTCTATACTTTGAGAAAAAATTACCAAGTAACAGTAAATATATATATCTGTGCATTGACACTAGTTACCTAAACTTTGTGATATGTGGGTTTTAGTTAAAGGTTGTTTGTTGACTTATAGTTGTTAATTTCTATTTCACTTGGTCTGTTGGAGAATTCGATTATTGGGCAACCAAACCTCATCATTTTGTTTACATAGTAAGTTAAAAGTTTATTAAAGTGTCACATATTGATTGACATAAATATAAGTACCATTATATAAATATATACACACAAAACAATCAAAATCCAGCCATAAAAACGACTTATGAGACACTAAAAAGCTTAAAATTCTATAGAAAATTTCAAATATATCACGTAAAAAACATACAAGTTAAAAAAAATCACCATTTAAATAAAAAAAAATAAAAATCACTATATTCAATAAATATAATATATATATATAAATAAATTGTTGAAATCTGACTTTCCTGGTAAAATTAAAATAATAAAACTCTGAAGCTAGTAAAAATTTCCTAAACTGTTAAACAATTTTCTTTGCCAGAATACTATGCGTAAAATAATCATATAAAAGAAAATGCACAAAAATTGCATCACCTTATCTTACATATTTGATATTTTTGTTACACTTTTTCATGTTTTACCAATCTTGGATCCAAACATTTGATATTTATTTTCAGAGATGGCCGTGTTTTAGCAGCAGGAGGTAGATCTAGATTCATTCACCTGTGGGATCTTGATACACACAGATTGCTACGTATTGTTGAACTGCCAACTAAAGTCACATCAGTTAAACAACTGAACTTTCTTCCTGACAAGTTTGATGCAGGACAAAATCAGGTAATAATTAGTTTTGTAAGGGACATGAAAGGTGTCAGATATACCTGGCCAAGTAAAGTGGATTTCTCTAGCAAACTTTTTAAAAATATTGAATACTTTGGATTCATTTATTTTTCATTGATACCAAATTTTTGTGGTTATTGAATTTATGGGTTTCCAAAAGTTTACATTTAATCTCACAGCAAATGTTCATTCATTGAACATTTAAATTTGTGTTTCCATGTACCCACGAAATTCAATTATATTCGTTTCCAACTAATAACAATGAATCCACAGTATTATGGTATATTGTTGACAAGAATCTGGCTCACTTCACATGACACATGTTTTCGCTGTTTTAGATCTTATGACACCAGACTAGTTGTCTAATTAGAAATTATTTATCTATTGTGTATTATTTCCCCATTATGACAATTTTTCCAAGTCGAATTCACATTGGACATGGTGCAGTGAGCGCAAGAGAGTCTTACCTTGTTGAGACACATTTGAAATGCTATTGATTCCCTCAAGTTTTTATCCCCTGTCATGGCGGAGGGGGGATTAAGTGTCACACTTGTCCCTCCTGTCCGTTTGTCTGGATCACCCTCGGCTTACACCCCCAAATATTGGTTTCAGTTCTCTAATTTTAGAGTTATGAATTTTGATAATCAGTATACCAAAATTGGCACTTTATTTATATTTACAGACACTTGGTGTTTTAAGTCAGGATGGAATAGTGAGATATATAAATATTAATTCATGTAAACTATTATTTGATGTTGGCACCATTGATAACAAGGTCAACAACTTCTCTATCAGCCCGTCAGGACGTCACATGGTATCTACAATGGAAGATGGTAGTCTACATGTCTATGATCTACATGTAGTCTCAGATGAAATAGGAAAGGTAATATATGTGTTTATGAAGAGTAGTTGTATATGCTAATTAGACATCAACATTTATATAAAAATTAAAGCAAAATATACATATGTTTGATAATCAGGATTTGAAATTAATCATATTCAAAATGCTTGTGTATTTTAATTCATTTTATTTGCCAGCTAGATTCAATTATTGACCATTTAATTGATATTTTAGCCACCTGCACCTTTGGTCAAGGTTGTTAAAGACAACAAAATGTCAGATACAGTGGCATCAGATCAGTCTTTGAAATCACAGAAACAAAAAGGAGCCAGGGCAAAAGGCAAAGAAAACAGGAGAAATCAACCAGATTTTCAAATAGAAGTAAATGCTTTTATTGCTTCATGTTTCAATTCGATATATACTGTAAACAAACTTATTTTAGCGAACACTTAACTTAGCATTGAGCATTACTTTTTTCCTTTTTGCAGCAGTTTAATTTTGCGATTTTCATATTTATTTGATGTTGTTGAAAAAGGAACAATTTAATTTTTAAATTTTCACAACAATTTAATTTTGCGTCACTGATTTACTAGCAAAAGTCTAGAGAATAAATCACTTCTGAAAATAAGTTTGTTTACAGAAGTTTTAAATTAATTTATATGAAATATATGCCATTTACTAGTTAATATAATGATGAATCTCATAGTAATAATAAGGATTATATAAAAAAAATAATACTGGCTTTTCAAATCAATTCCCGAACTCTACTGTGATACAGAGACATCAATTATTATTTTGTATGATCCTCCAAACTTTCAAATAACTGCTTAATGTTCTGACTTTGTTTGATGGGATGTTCCTCAATTACATTACAATAGAATTTGATATTTGGAATTTTGAGATAATGAAATCATGGGCAAATAGGACAAAAAAGAAACGAAGAATGAACTTAATGCCAATATGATATCAGATGTTATTAATTTAGTTGAATTCAAGAAGAGCATCTCTAAATTTAATATAAATATATATTTTATTTGGGGTCTGTGCGTCTGCCTGTTCATTCATCTATTTGTTCAACTGTTTGTCCGTCCGTCTGTCCCATTTCAGGTTAAAGTTTTGGTTAAAGTTTTTGGTCAAGGTAGTTTTGATGAAGTTGAAGTTCGATCAACTTAAAACTTAGTAAACATGTTCCCTATGATATGATCTTTCTGATTTAAATGCCAAATTAGAGATTTTTTCCCATTTTCACAGTCCACTGAACATAGAAAATGATATGGGGATGGGGCATCAATGTACTTGGGAAACAGTCTTGTTATATATTGTGTTTCATTAAAAAAAAAATAAAAAAATTTTAATTCAAAAAATTCACAAGAAAGTTTTATTTCTTTTCAGAAAGAACTTCCTGAACAACTAAATATGGAAAAATTAAGAGCCATTTTAAAAGGGTATGGGGAATACCCTACTAAATATAGAATGTTTATATGGAGATCTATTTTAAGATTACCAGAAAATCACACAGCGTATGCAGCATTAGTTGACAAGGGAACACATCCTGCATATGCTAAAATACATGAAGAATATCCAATTAAAAGTCGAAGACTTCTACGCATTTTACAAAGGTAAGCTTTCATGCTTGGTTTTATGCTTTTAGTAATTCTCAGTAGACATCTCTACAAGGTGTTGTATAAACTCTTTTGTATTCAGTAAATTTTTTCATGACAGTAAATGTCAGATTTATTGAATTCTTATTTTATTTCTTGAAAACCTAATTGGAATTTTACTTTATTTTTTGAAAACCTGAAATTGCAAAATCCACTTTATTTTTTGCTTTTTCTGCAACAGAATGTCTGTTTTAAACTATATAACATTAACTTTCTTGATATTGTGATATGTAAATTTTGTATAAAAAATTATACCAAGTTTGTATGTTTTTGTATCAAATTTGTGATAAGTCTCAACTTTGTATTAAAATTGATTACAGGTGTAAGTTTTGTATAAAAAATATTGATAAGTCTAAATTGTGTCTCAATATATTGTTGTTTTATTGAATGTTGATATGTCTTATTTTTTGTATCAAAATATTGAGGTGTTATTAAATAAATGTATTGAAAAGTCTAGATGGCATATCAAAATATTGTGGTTTTATTTTATAGAATCCTATCAGCCATGGCACATTGGTCACCTATATTTGGAGAGACACAATATCTTCCATGTTTAGCTTTTCCGTTCGTGAAGTTATTCCAGAACAATCATTTAGTGTGTTTTGAAATCTTGTCATCCATCATGAGTAAGTATGTAACATAATGTCACAAACTAAGGTGGTACCTAACACCTGGATTAAAATTAAGGTGGTACCAATCACCTGGACTAAAACTAATTTGGATCTTTTAATTTATATAAAAATATTTTGACACTTTTACAAAATTATTAGAATTTCAAAAACTTGAACCAGACATTGTTATTGGAAAAATTTCGTTGAATTATATAGCATTTTGGCAAACGTTAGTTTTGATCTTGGAGAAGCCTCATATTTCCTTAACAATAGAACATGATTAAAATGTTTCTTCTGATTTCTCAAAGTTAAAAACTCTCCCTGGAGTGTTTTGTACCCGCTTAAATAGCTATTCATGGCACAGTATTCTTAGCAGGCAATTTGGAATTTGTTTGGAAATATTGCAAAATTTTGTAATATTGTTTTCTACTCAATGACATCTTTCACACTTATATTTTAGAATTTATATCATTTTTTTTGCTGAACAATATTTAGGAATTGAAAAAGGACATGCTTTGTTTAACTATCTTAAACATTTTTAATATCAAAAGTTTGTGAATATAAAAAGTTAAATTTATGCTTTAGAATATATATTAAAGTATATAACTATTAGAAAAAAGTTGGTATATTTTTCAAATTTGTTTTTATTTATGTAAGAAAAATATATATGTTAACAAAAGTTAAAAAAAAATATTTGCTATTTGTTCAAAAATTATTTAAATATAAACTTTCTTGCAGTGAACTGGGCAGATCATTGGTTTGAATATTTCCCTAATCCACCAATCAATATCCTGGGAATGATAGAGAATGTTTTAGCTTACCATGATAAATATTTACTGCAACATTTTGTTAAATACTCAGTCACATCTCAGGTAAGTTTGTAAGCCATCAATGATTTAAATATTATGTGTGAACAGGTGATACCAACAATAAAGGAAATTGTATTGGTGAAACCATTAATAAATGATTTTTAGGCAGTTAAGCTGACTTATGCGAGCGCCCTAGATTTGTGTTCTACCCAATAAATGCTGAAATATGTGCCATTGTTATTATCTAGCTGGATGTTATGTTATTCATAACAAATTGAACAGTTTTTTCATACTTTTAATTCTTGATTACAAAAAATATGACCAGTAAAACCTTAAATGATTGTCGATTTATCCAAAAGTTTTGAAGTTGCACATAGGAATTAGGGCACATTAGGACTCTTTATGTAGTTTATTATACCATAGATTTTGGCTAAGCTGTCAAAGAACAAATGTATGAAATATTTAATCGCTGAAAATCTCTTAAGACAAGTAGTTTAGATTTCCCAAATGACAAAAGTCGTAGTAATAATGTTTGTCGTCAATACGTAGTCAACTACGTCAGTAGTCTTAAAATAAGTTCCTCTGATCATGCTTCTGTTGGCGGCAATTTTAAATTATAAGACGAAATTTTTGTATCTTTTCAATTTGGAGGCAGGGTTTCAAATAAGCGGTTGTCTGAGGTTTGCAGCCTTCCACTTTTGCAGTCAAACTTTCAACTTGGTTACTAGCTAAGCTGGACATACTCAACTTGAGAGGAAATAAAAAATAACTTTGCTGACCTTTTTACCATAGTCTCCTAATAAACGATCTCAAAACTTGTTTTTAGCATTATTATTCATGACAGCGATGTTCATTTGTGTTCAACCGCTTGCTTTTTACAGAAAATCGCCGACAAATTATGTCTAAATTTGAGTAAAATCTTATCAGACAAAAAAAACATTGAAAACAAAATGGCTGACATGAGAAGAAAATTATAATATCGGAACTGATTAAGGAAGCAGATATGGGTAATTCCTGGTTTTGGCAATTTTTTTAAAAATCAGACAGATGACAAAATACATCTTTGCATTGTAAATAAATGTAAACACTAGAATTGAAAGCCAAAAAATAAATGTAAAAGAATGAACAAAAAAACAGAAAATATTTTGTACTGAAACTCAAAATTACAATGGGTATTTTTTTTTCTCAATTTTGATGGGTCAGTTAAAATAGCTGGAAAGTTTCTTATTTTACACAAATAATGCAACTAGATTATATGATACCTAAATGTAACAAATCATATGATATGTATGTGGAGTCCTTTAGGACACTCTACCCTTCCTGTTTGATAACTTTGAAAAGGATCAGATCCCAACCTCTCAACCATATACGTTCATGTATGGGACTGTATAACTAATCAAATGAAATATAGGTGAAGTCCCTAGGTTCATCCACCACCTCCTGCTTTAGAACTTGGAAACAGTTGAGATCCCCACCCATCAACCATATTTATTCATGTATGGGACAATATAACCAATCAAATGAAATACAGGGGGAGTCCCTGTGGTCACCCCACCCCTCCAGTTTGGGAACTTTGAAACAGTCAAGATCCCCACTCCTAAACCAGATATATTCATGTATGGGACAATATAACAAATCATATGAAATATAGGTGGAGTTTGTAGGGGACTATACCCCTTCCTGTTTAAAAATTTGAAAACGGTTGAGATCCCCACCCATAATCCATATATATTCATGTATTGGACAATATAACATATCAAATAAATTATAGGGGGAGTCCCTAGGGTCACTGCACCCTCCTGTTTGAGAACTTGGAAACAGTCAAGATCCTCACCCCTTAACCATATATACTCATGTATGGGACTAAATAACAAATCAAATAAATTATAGGGGGAGTCCCTATGGTCACCCTACCCCTCCTGTTGTTTGAGAACTTGGAAACAGTTGAGATCCCCACCTTTAAATTAAACCATATATTTTCTTGTATGGGACAAAAGAACTAGTCAAATAAAATATAGGAAAAGCCCTAAGGGTCACCCCACCCCCTCCTGTTTGAAAACTTGATAACGGTCGAGTTCCCCACCCCTAAACCATATATATTCATGTATGGGACAATATAAATAATCAAATGAAAAATAGGGGTAGTCCCTAGGGTCACCCCACACCCTTTTGTGTGTGTTTTGAGAACTTGTAAATGATTGAGATACCAATTCCTAAACCATATTCATTCCTGTTTGTCATTTCAAAAAGATTGAATGACATACAAGGTCAATCTCATAGGTGTCACATATGCATATCACTTAGCTAGACCTAACACCTGTCATTTTATTCGAAACTTAGACATCATGGACTTGGGGTGAAGGTCAGAGTCATTTACATTTTCTATGGACAGGTCAGTCAGACCTCACCATTGATCCCTTTAGTAGTAAACATTTGTCTGATTTGTGTCTCATAATTTTTGCACTGTACAACACAAACTCAGTTTTCTTTCAAGGGAAGCAAGTCCATTCATACTTTTACAAGCTCATACTAAAGTCAACTTGGTGACCTATAATTGTTAATGTTTGTGTCATTTTGGTCTTTTGTGGATAGTTGTCTCATTGGCAATCATACCACATCTTCTTTTTTATATTGAACTACTAACAGTCAACTAATATGAAGAATTACGATCAACTAGAAGAACTGCAATCATTGCAAATTTGTACTACTGCTGACTCAAGACTCATGATCATGAAAAAAAAATATACTTGATATATACCTTGCTATTGAAAACCTTGATAAAATATGAATTATTTGCCTTAATGATTAATTTATTAAATGAACATAAATGTACAATTATATATGAATGTTTAATGTTTGTTCTTTTATATCTTAAAAAAAATTGAAGCAACATTGCCACAGTTTTCATAATTATGTTTGCCTTGGTTTTTGGTTAACTGCCTACAGTGCATTCAGGGCTTTGATTTTTAGCTCACCTAACCTAAAAGGCCAATTGAGCTTTTCTCATCACTTGTCGTCCGTCGCCTGTCGTCGTTAACTTTTACAAAAATCTTCTCCTCTGAAACTACTGGGCCAAATTAAACCAAACTTGGCGACAATCATCAACCATGTATCTAGTTTAAAATTTGTGTTTTTTTACCAAGCCAACCAACCAAGATGGCCGCCATGGCTAAAAATAGAACATAGGGGTAAAATGCAGTTTTTGGCTTATAACTCAAAAACCAAAGCATTTAGAGCAAATCTGACATGGGGGTAAAATTGTTTATCAGGGCAAGATCTACCTGCCCTGAAATTTTCAGATGAATCAGACAACCCATTGTTGGGTTGCTGCCCCTAAATTGGTAATTTTAAGGAAATTTTACTGTTTTTTGGTTATCTTGAATATTATTATAGATGGAGATAAACTGTAAACAGCAATAATGTTCAGCAGAGTAAGATTTACAAATAAGTCAACATGACCAAAATGGTCAGTTGACCCCTTTAGGAGTTATTGCCCTTTATAGTCAATTTTTAACCATTTTTCGTAAATCTTAGTTAACTTTTACAAAAATCTTCTCCCCTGAAGCCAAATTTTGCCAAACATAGCCAGAATCATTATTGGGCTATCTAGTTTAAAAATTGTGTTTTGTGACCGGGCAAACCAACCAGATGGCCGCTACGGCTAAAAATAGAAAATAGGGGTTAAATGCAGTTTTTGGCTAATAACTCAAAAACCAAAGCATTTAGAGCAAATCTGACAGAGTAAAATTGTTTATCTGGTCAAGATCTATCTGCCCTGAAATTTTTAGATGAATCGGATAACTTGTTATTAGGTTGCTGCCCCTAAATTGGTAATTTTAAGGAAATTTTGCTGTTTTCGGTTATTATCTTGAATATTATTATAGATAGAGATTAACTGTAAACAGCAATAATGTACAGCAATTTAAAACTAAAAAATAAGTCAAAATGACCAAAATGGTCAATTGACCCCCTAAGAAGTTTTTGTCCTGTATAATCAATTTTTAACAATTTTCATAAAATTTGTAAATTTTTACTAAAATTTTCCACTGAAACTACACGGACAAGTTCATTATAGATATTTGTAAGCAGCAAGAATTTTCAGTAAAGTAAGATGTTCAAACACATCACAATCACCTAAACACAATTTTGTCATGAACTGTCTGCTTCCTTTGTTTAATTTAAATATACAAAGGTGAGTGACACAGGCTCTTTAGAGCCTCTAGTTTATGTAACCACCAATAATTCAAATCATTTTGGTGAAAACATTAATAATTAAAACTAATTTTGATGAAACCGTGTATAATGAAAATCATTGTTGTGAAACCATCAATCATTGAGATCAACTGGGCAAAACCATCTATAATTGCAATTAATTTGGTGGAATCATCAATAATTAAAAGTAGTTTGAAGAAGCTTCAACAATTGAAACTATTATAAGTGAAATATACAATCGCCAAATTTTTTTTGGGATGGTATAATGGTATGATGTCATCGTTGTCTGGGTCGTTGTCATCCGAAGACACATTGGTTTCTGGACAATAACTTTAGTTTTAGTTAATGGATCGCTATGAAATTTTTTTAAGAAGGTTCAATACCATTAAAGGAAGGTTGGGATTGATTTTTGGGGATGATGGTCCCAACTTTTAGCCCAAAAGGGGCCAAAAACAAGCATTTTTCTAGTTTCAGGATAATAACTTGTGTATAAGTTTTTCGATTGCTCTGAAATTGTACTACAAATTTCAATACCACAAGTAGGAGGAATGAATTTATTTTGGGGGTTATTTGGTCAACAGTATAGGAATTAAGGGTCAAAAAGACAAAAAAATCTGTGGTCGTATCAGGCTGCGCTAGGTGAAGCATTTTATTTGGCAATAGTTTCATTATTGTCCTGAATAAATATGGGTTTTTACACAAGAAAAGCTGAGAAATGTATTGACAAAGTTAATTCTTCACCTAAGCCATTACGATGAGTTAAAAAATATAATGAAGTACAAGGTAAAAAATATAATGATGTACAGTCCTTAGAATTAAACTTCCATTCAACTTTCTATCTAAACTGCCTTCTGAAATATTAAATCATCATTGATAATTATTTCATTAATTTAAGGGGGCTCGCGGGTCTAAATTATTTTTTTTATTTAATACAAGATTTCGCTATATTTTTCTATAAATTAACTTTATCTTATACCTAATAGAAAAATGAAATGAAAAAATGGGGTCACCGTTCATTTACGCTCACAATCTGCCTTCGAAAAAAGCATACATATTTGCTAATGTCCTTTTTTTCTGTTGAACTAATAGGAGAAAAAGCGGTAATATAGAAATTAAAAAAGAACTAAATTACAGAAATGGCTAAAATTTTACAATTATTCAGTTTATGTACAGCTTTTTCGAAAATAACAATACAAAATATAGGTCACCGATGAGTTAAAAAAGATATTTAAATTTTAATGCCATAAAATGGCATTTTTGCACCCAAGGGAGATAATTTGGAGCTTTTTCAATGATATCTACATTTTAAAAGTCACCTGGGGCCAACACACATTGATTTTTTTGGAATAATTTTTGTACCATATGATAAAGTAACAACTTCTTAAGGTAATTAATTAAATTTGTAATGAAAAATAAACTTTTGATTTTTTTCTGAAAATTTTATACCCGCGAGCCTCCTTAAGAAAAAAATAATAAACAAGTTTTCAGAACTACTGAATAGATGATTATTTCATTAATTTAAGAAAGAATAATAAGCAAGTTTTTCAAAAGTAAGCGAGACATTGGTTCTGCGGTACCCTTACAAATTTTTACCCAATTCTAGCATATTATAAAAAAATCTGTGATAGATACAACTAAAAACAGAATGAAAATATCAACAATGCAAGATAATAATGGAGTGACATTGTTGAAAATTTGTATAGATCAATAAAATATCATAAGATTAATAGATGACATCTTCGTTAATGGTAGACTAGATGTCATGTACCCCTTATGAGTCTACTGACCCCATACAGATTTATAGGAGGTCACAACATGACAGTGTTCAACCAATCAAAATGTCACTTTTATACTCTAGGTACAATAAAGTATATGATTAGGTTTACTCATGCAGAATCATCCATTAACTTGAGAATTTGGAGTCCTACCCTCTTTAATAGTCGTGTCTAGGGAATTTTACATTTTTAAAAGATCCATGTGAGCTATCACTTTTGTGTGTCTTACATCATCATATACTGTTCAAGACCCTCATAGGAAGTCAAGGTAATTAAAAACCACCCCCATAATCCATATAAAGTTTTTCAAAAAACTCTAAAACCTATGAACAGATTTGAACATAACTTGTTGTGAATGTTCATTGGTCTGTAATCACTCTGTATACTGTGGTTTCATTATTTTTCATTTGATATAAAAAAGAAGATGTGGTATGATTGCCAATGAGACAACTATCTACAAAAGACCAAAATGACACAAACATTAACAACTATAGGTCACCGTACGGCCTTCAACAATGAGCAAAGCCCATACCACATAGTCAGCTATAAAAGGCCCTGAAAGAACAATGTAAAACAATTCAAACGAGAAAACTAACGGCCTCATTTATGTAAAAAAATTAACGAAAAACAAATATATAACACATAAACAAACGACAACCACTGTATTACAGGCTCCTGACTTGGGACAGGCACATACATAAATAATGTGGCAGGGTTAAACATGTTAGCAGGATCCCAACCCTCCCCCTAACCTGGGACAGTGGTATAACAGTACAACATAAGAACGAACTATAAAAATCAGTTGAAAAAGGCTGAACTCATCAGATAGACAAAAAATACAAGTGGAAGTGGCCGGGTACTTATACATCCCGACACAAAAAGACACAATGAATACCAATTTTCACAGATTATATGAAAGCAATTAAGGTGGTACCTAGCACTTTGACTAAAATTAATTTGGCTCGTTTGATTTTCATAAAATTTTGACAAAATATTTACTTTGACCTTTTGAAAAAATATCAAAATTTCAAAAAAAAATGAACTATACACTTTCTCGGAAAAAAATGGTTGGTTATATAGCACTTTGACAAACACTAATTTTGATCATTGAGAAGTTTAATATTACTTAACAATACAATGTGATTAAAACGTTTACCTGATTTTACAGAGTAATCTCCCTGTAGTGTTAGGTACCACCTTAACATGTAAAGTTCTATCTTCCCTGAATTTCCTGTTAAAAACTTTTAAGTTTAATTTTGCAATTCTTAATCAACATGATCAATTTTTTTCCTATAAAAGTTTGTTAGAAATAAAACATTTCACGATATTTTTTTAAAATCCACTACCATCCCTTTTCAACTTTTTTGGATTCGAGCGTCACTGATGAGTCTTTTGTAGACGAAACGTGCGTCTGGCGTATATACTAAATTTAGTCCTGGTATCTATGATGAGTTTATTTACAACCACTTGGTTGATGCCACTGCTGGTGGAGATTTATTTCCCCGAGGGTATCACAAGCCCAGTAGTCAGCACTGTTTGTGCTGACATGAAATGTCATTGATATGTTTATATTTATAAATTTACTGTTTACAAAATTTTTGAATTTTTTTAAATACTAAGGCTTTCCTACCTCAGGCATAGATTACCTAAGCTGTATATGGCAAAACTTTGGCAGCACTCCTTTTGCGCCAATTACGGTTTTTCAGGGGTATCATTTGCGCCAATATTTTTTTTCTCAAATGTATCAATTGCGCCAGTTTTCGGAACTCATTTGCGCCAATTTACCTGAACACATATTGATCGTACTTATTTAAGATTAATATATATTTAGTCTCATTTTTGTCTCATAAATTTTTATTCATTCAATAATTGTTACTGTTGTTGGTGGAAGGTGAGTATAAATAATAGGATTACCATTAAACTAAAGGTATGCATATAAACAAATAGGTAAACGCTAATTATAAAAAAGTGTTTAGTGACAAATATAAAAGATGATTTTGCTGATTGAACATTTACGTGTTGTCTGAAGTATTTCCAGCAATTGTATACAATACATGGAACGAGGAATGGACATTATATTCCACTTTTATATTACATTTTGCCTTCCAAATCAGGAGACTGTTATTGAAAAATGTTTTCTCTGCTTAAGGAATGTTGTGAAAGATTTAATCTTCAAATGAATTTTACATCTATGCATATAGATTTTGAGGAGAGAATGCATGTTATCGTTAATGAGATTTCCCAGGAATTATCATCAAGGCATATAGTTTTCACCTTGGCCAGACATGGGGCCGGAAAATACAAAATCTTGGACTAGCAAAAGAGTATAAAAAGTTGGCAGTGATGTTAGCAAGTAGTTACACCATATTTTTTATTAGCTTTTCTGAACCCAGATGAAGTAGGTGATTGCTTTGCTGAAGATTTAATGCAGGATATGCCAAAAGACAAGAACATAGAAGTCATTTTTCTTTAAATTGGCGCAATCGTATATTTTATTTTTGGCGCAAATGATACCATGTAGTTTTTAAAACAAGTGGCGCAAACGTAGCATTAGAGAAAAAAAGTTGTGGCGCAAAAGGACGCACTTTTGGCGCAAATGGATCTCTCCCAAAACTTTTAGGAATTTTGGTTCTCAATGCTCTTCAACTTTGTACCTTATTTGGCATTTCAAACTTTTTTTGGATTCCAGCTTCACTGATGAGTCTTTTGTAGATGAAACACGTGTCTGGTGTATATACTAAATTTAGTCCTGGTATCTATGATGAGTTTATTTTCTAATGGCTTAGATTTAATTTGTCACTTCTTAAAAAAAAAAAAAGTTCAATAGATAGATGAAAATTAAAAAAAACTTGATCATGGTAACATAGGCATGAATATTCATACTTGTTATGATAAGTAAAGATACTAGAAAATAGTACTTGTAGCTGCTTCTTCATTTAAAAACAGCTCAAATATTAACTTTTTACCTTCCATTTAAAGTAACATCTTTTGAAATTATTTTTTTTAAATTTTAGTTGGTTATTTTTCAAAACTTAAATTCTTTTATTTATACTTGTATATGAAATTCAATGACATCTGTAACTTAATTAAAATACTTGCTTCTCTTTTGGAATCATATAAAAAAAAATGCAACTTTTTAATTTGAAAAAAAATTATGGTATAAAATTAAAATCTTTGAAAAAAAAAAAATTGTTTTTATGAGCAAGAAGAATTTTGAGAATTGTTAAAATAATATTGATATTTTTTTTAATTTAATGAATTTCAAACTTTGAAAGAATCTTTCAAACATGTACCTTTCATATTGAAGAACTAAACAATTTTTCATTAAACCATGCTTTACCATTATAGGTGCAAATTATTACTTTACACAATAACCTAATAAATTTTCCCATGATTGAAGACATTTTGGAGACAACTAAATAAAAACTGTTAATTAAATCATAATATAAAAATAAGAATATCATTTACAAATCAAATCAGTTTGTCATATTGTCTGCCAAGGCTGTCAGGTAGATGAAAACAGTTCACCTGTATCTCAGCAATTTCAGGGCTGGGAATGTTCACACCTTAATTTTCCCTAGCACTGATCTTTGTCAACCAATCAATGTGCAGTCATGATATATTTGTTTGGACAATTGGAAACAAAATTGTTATTACTTTTTACTAATTGTTTGTTTATTGGGTTGTGATCTACAAATTTGACAAGTCATTAATTAGTGAGTAGGAGAAGGAGTTTTCTGACTGGCTCAAGACTTGTTTTGATTGGTTGAATTTTTCTGTGAATAGAAGTTAGAATATTTATAACTGAACACTGTTTGTGTCTCATTTGGGAAAAGTAATTTCAAAGCAGAAGTTCCTGTTTGTCAGATTTATCAGTTCTTATTTGTGAAAAGTTATTTCAAAGTGAAAGTTTGATATCTAGAAGTAACTTAGTGACAACAATGGCATCCTTGATACAGTCTGACAAATCACAAGAAGAGACGAATGCAGGACTCTTCAAACTGTCTGCTCATCCTATGTTTCAAGATCTACAGGCTACATTAGTGACTGAATGTTTCCAAGCATCAGTGCCATACACATTATGTTCTGACCAGAGTATTGTCGGAGGAAGTGATGCAGAACCAATTCTGGATCCGTCTTTTGCCGCTGTACAGGAAGCTCATCTCCAGTCTCAGTTTCAAACATTGTCACCAGATAATCCTAAAGTTCACGAACTACAGAATTTTTATAGCACACAATGTGCCGAGATAGAAACCCAGAGATGTGATGCAATTGCTAAACTTAAAGGACAGATATTCCAGGATGAAACTCAATATCAGACAGAACTATTCGAAGTGCACACGTTTCATGATCGTCAAAGAATGCATTTAACAAGTCGTGTATCGTCTAGTCTGGATCTACTTAAAGAAGCTATGCCGTCTGGAAGTATGGTGTCCTCGTCAAAACCAAAAAGCCGACAGTTGAATGCCAAAGCCATTGAAATCATGACAAATTGGTTTGACAGAAATCTTGACAATCCTTACCCGTCGGAAATAGAAAAGGAAAGAATGGCAGATGAAGGCAATGTTTCCCTCGGACAAGTGAAGGCCTGGTTTGCAAATAAACGTAACAGGACTAACAATACCAAACCAAAGAGACAAAAAATACAAGTGGAGAAAAAACTTCTTACAATTTGTTCAGAAATTGCTGGAGATGATGGAAGAACACCGAAGTTGTATGGAGATATAATTCAGAAACTTTCTAACATCATAAACAGATCAACTGTGTTTAATGCAGGAACACCTATTCTCTCTCATGATATCATTTCTGCTGAGAATTTGGGATATCACCATCAAGAGGGATATCATCACCAAGAGGGATATCACAACCAGGACACGGCCATCTTCAGTCATGGACTCTTAGTTGCAGATTCTACGATATCTAGTAGTGATGATAACAGTAATGGTAGTACTTGATAAAACATTTGTCCATAATATGACCAGTATTGCACATGAACTATTTATGTAATATATCATATATTTATTATTTTTTATACTTAGTGCTTAATTGTAAATAAATATTATTTATCTTTATTGATTATTTGTTTTAATATTAGTATGAATGAAAGGAGATGTTGGGTAATCCGGTATACATCAATGAGACAGAAACTCAACAACACAGAAAAAAAAACGCTTTTGAGCTGCTTCATTATTGTGCAATAAGTTCAGTATACATGTATTAAAAAGAGTTTATTAAAACAAAGTTCATCTAAATTACTTACATTTTAGAAAGAAAAATGTCTTACATTGGGAAATATTGGTTGTATTATGATTTTTGATTGGGAAATGTTGGTTGTAATCCTTTATATCATGAATTTTGTTTGGAATCTATTTGGTTTTGGTTTACCTTAATTTCCTGCACATTAGTGTTTTTTCCTCTTTTATTTTACATCTGTTTATTGCAAAAAATAGTAGTTAAGCAGTAACAGATTAGAAAATTGATTTAAAGTAGTTCAGATCAACTTGAAACTTTAATACTTATCTTCATTATGATATAAAGATACAAGAAGATGTGGTATGAGTGCCAATGAGACAACTCTCCATCCAAGTCACAGTTTGTAAAAGTAAACAATTAAAGGTCAAAGTGCATCCTTCAACACGGAGTCTTGGCTCATACCTAACATCAAGCTATAAAGGGCCCCGAAATGACTAATGTAAAACAATTCAATTAGGAAAACCAACAGTCTAATCCATATAGAAAACGAGAAACCAGTACCACCACAGAACCACATCAACAAACAGTTACAACCATTAAACAACAGGTTCCTGACTTAGGACAGGTACAAACAAATGCATCGGTTAAAACTTGTTTGTTGGCGCCAATCCTTCCCTGAACCTGGAATGCGTGTGCAATGACACAATGCAAGAACAAACTATACAAAGCAATAAACAAGAATTAGAAACAGCAATAAAATAGACAGCCCACCATAAAAAGGCTAATGACATAGGAGAGGCAGATATAGAATGTGTCATTTTAGATGCCAGAGCAATCTCATACAGTAGTCCACATCTTCTAGTCCTGAAATAATATTATAAAAACTGAACTCTTGAGTGTTAATCTTGTTCAAAGTCATTTGTATATCTGTACCAAATTAAAATTGGATTTATTAATGAAAGAAGGATGTTGAAAACAGGGGTATGAAAAAGTGGTGAGTAGGGATATAGAGGTGAAAAATGGGGATTTAGGTTATAAGCAGTAAAAAAGGGAAACTTTGGGATATAGGGGGGAAAAGGGAAAAGGGGGGGGGGGATTTTTGAAGTTAGCAATATCAGGCTGGTTAAAGTAGCGTAAAGACCACATGACATATGCATATGTTATCTGTCAATGAAGAAGAAGAAATTGATTTCTTCTTAAAATGTTGTGGAACCTAGCTGATTTTTTTTTCAATCTGACAACACACTCATTTTGATATATCATTTTAATATTTATCTTTTGTCCAACATATATTATGGTATATATTAGACAGTTGTATTTCACACATGCTTTATTTAATATTTGTTTATCATGTCATATTATCTTCTCTGTATCTCTGGTTCATGAGAATCTATATTGGATCATTTTATCAATGAAGTTAACAATTGATATCTATATTCAATCTATTAATCCATATAGCTAAACTAAACATCCTTCTGAAACAATGTTGTTAAAGAAATGAGTTCACCAAAGTGTTAGACAATATTAATATATTAGGTCATACCAGCTGTACAATTAGGTAGTTATTATTCTGCAAACTATATGCTTTTCATTGAAAGTCTAAAAACTGTCTAGACTTGCAATACTTAAGGGGGTGGATAGGTTTTCAGAATAGAGAATTATAATGTACCAATGAAATTAAGAATAGAAAAAAAGGCGAAAAAATATTAAAAAAGACTATCAAATTTGACAGTAAATGGACTGAATTCCTTTGAAATATTATTTCATTGCATGTTTTGAACAGTGTGCATCCATTACCACCAACTTTTTTTTCTGAAGCAGATTGATTCATTGTTTTCTTTCAGTTAAGTGGCAATTTTCCATGCAGCTAATTATGTGGTATGTGCTTTGCTCATTGTTAAAGGCTGTCTTTAACACTAAGCCTTTGGTCACACCAAACAGCAAATTATTAAGGGCCCCAAAAATTACTAGTGGAGAATTGCATTTTTTTCGAGCCTGCAACTTTAGTTGCAGAAAGCTCAACATAGGGATAGTGATCCGGCGGCGGTGGCGTTAGCTAACTTCTTAAAAGCTTTATATTTAAGAAGGTGGAAGACCTGGATGCTTCATCCTTTGTATATAGAAGCCTCATGTGATAAAGTTTCTGTCAGTCACACGTCCAATGTCCTTGACCTCATTTTCTTTTTGGCTCACCTGGCCCGAAGGGCCAAATGAGCTTATGCCATCATTGGCGTCCGTCATCGTCTGTCGTTGTCTGTCTTCGTAAACTATTTCAAGAATCTTCTCCTCAGAAACTACTAGGCCAAATACTTCCAAACTTTTACTGAATGTTTCTTAGGGTATCTAGTTTATAATTGTATCCGAAGTTTTGATCTATGAACAAACATGGTTGCCATTGCTAAAAATAGAACATAGGGAACAAATGCAGTTTTTGGCTGTCATCTCAAAAACAAAAGCATTTAGAGCAAATCTGACATGGGGTAAAAATGTTCATTAGGTTAAGATCTCTCAACCCTGAAATTTTCAGATGAATCAAACAATCCATTGTTGGGTTGCTGCCACTTAATTGGTAATTTTAAGGAAAAATAGAGATAAACTGTAAACAGCAAAAACGATCAGCAAAGTAAGATCTACAAATAAGTTAAAATGACCAAAATTGTCAATTGACCCCTTAAGGGGTTATTGTCCATTAATGACAATTTTTAATCATTTGTTCATCATATTTGCTAACTTTAAAAAATCTTCTCCTCTAAAACTACTCAACCAAATTCAACCAAACTTCAACTGAATGATCAGGAGGGTGTATAAAATAAAGTTTATGTTTTAATTTCTATTTCGTCAAAAAACATGGCTGTCATGGCTAAAAGTAGAACACAGGGTAAAATGCAGTTTTTGGCTTATATCTCAAAAACTCCAGCATTTAGAGCAAATAAGACAAGAAGTTAAAGTATTTAATAGGTCAAGGTCTACTTGTCCTGAAATTTTCAGCCGAATTGGGTAACTGGTTTTTCAGGTATAATGCCCCTGAATTGATGATTTTAAAGAAATTTTGCAGTTTTTGGTTATTATCATGAATATTATTATAGATACAGATAAACTGTTAATAGCAAAAATGTTAAGCAAAGTAAGATCTACAAATAAGTCAATTTGACCAAAATTGTCAATTGACCCCTTAAGGAGTTATTGCCCTTTAAAGACTTTTTTTCACAATTTGTTCATCATGTTGACTTGCTTTAAAAAATCTTCTCCTTTGAAACTGCTGTATTAATTTCAGCCAAACTTAGGCTAAATGAGTTTCAGAGTATCTAGTATAAATTTTATATTTTATTTCCTTGTATGTCAAGAAACATAGCTCCTATGGCTAAAATAGAACATAGGAGAAAATGATTTTTTTTTGCTTTTGAAGAAAAAAGGACGATTCAAAGAACATTTAAATAAATTGAAAGCCAAAATAATCATTGATGAGAGATTCAACCAAAAAAAATAAGGTGAGCGATTCAGGCTCTTGAGAGCCTCTTGTTTTTTTACAGTTTTTGAGTATTGGTCTTTTTTTCTAATACTACATGTATATGCAATAGGTCAACTATATTTGATGTATGGAAATTTTTTATGATCTATATATGTCAGCCCTGCAGGTTTTATTTGATCTTGACCTCCTTTTCAGGGTTCATTGCTTGGTGTTAACTTTTTGTGTTCTGGTTTGACTTTTAAACTACAAGCAATAGGTCAACTATATTTGTTGTATGGAAGAATTGTTAGCTGTGCATGTCTGTCTGGCATCATTCATCTTACCTTGACCCTATTTTCATATAGTTCATTGGTCAATGTTTAGTTTTCTTGATTAATGTTAAGTTAATGTGACAGTTGTAATCATGGTAATAAAACTTTATATTTAGGACTATCAACATAATATCAATGATTAGTAAAGAAGGCTAGACATTTCAGCGTGTTCACTCTTATTAATTTAGATAGAGGTCTAATTTATTTTTTTATTTCACATAGCTGCAATTGATCAGTCAATATTGTTTGCTAAAATAAGCAAATTTTATTTCCAATAGATACAATTTACACATTGTTCTCTTATTCTCAACATCTACCCCAACAAAAAATATGAAACTGTTTGATTGTTTACACAAAAGCAACCTGTTTGGTATTTGTTAGATTTCATTTTGTACTGAATTTTGTTTTGTACTTATTGTCTTAGTTTTTAGGATATTTTTAGCCCATACTGTTTCTTACAAGGTTGTACTAGTCCAGACTTACTGGGACCAGTATTGTTCACATTGTTTAACAGTTATAAGTGACATTTATACTGATTGGCTGCATTAATAGTACATTTGGAATATATTGTCAAACAATAGAATGGTGTTTTCAGTTTTTATGGTTCTGGAAATTTGTCAAACAATAGTCTTGTGTTTTCAGTTTTTATGGTTCTGGTAATGACATTTGGTAGTGCTTAGTTTTTTTAGTAGACATTTTGACTAGCACTCAGAATTGATTGCTCATTTATTTGTTTGGCATGTGTAATCAAATTATGATTGTCCATTCACAGTTTGCAAATATAGAAAATAAAAAATAATGTGGCAGTAAATTTTGTGTGAGAATATATTTTGATTTTAATGTAATTTACAAAAAATCGATTATTGACACAAATATTTCAAATAAAAAAAATAAAAAAATTTCACTGACTCTTTTATTCGTCTTCCACATTTATGTATGGAGTAATTTTGAAAGGATTATTTCTATATTAACTGTTTCAAGTTTACAAAATATATATATATGAAGTACACACAAGACAAACATTTTTTTGGTTTCAAACTTTTATTTGACTATGATTTGAAAGCAATTTTTGTTCTGCGTAGGTAGTTGTGGAATATGCCCCCTTTGAATGATTTTATGTTTTTCTGTACTAATGCTTTAATTAAAAACACTTCATTATTTATGATATGAGATTGAAATGAATCCTAATATGCATATACACAAACTGGTCTGACCAAATTATTGATTATTTAGATGCTTAGAACAAAGATTAATTTTACCTTAAAGATCCTGGCCCTTCCAACATCATCTTACAAGAATAATTATATTTATTTGAAACTAGTTCCATTTGCATGTGCATATGAGTATAATATTTTGTTTTGTTTTTTTTTATTTTATAGAAAAAATCCCTTCTGAACTGCAAATTTTTTACCCATTTATGAACCCCAAATTTGTTTCAGCAATTAACCATTGAGCAATTAGGATCCAGATTTATATACTACTCTAACAAGAATACAGTTATTTGAGATTATAACACCCAATTTTTTTCTTAATTTCAGGTTTATGCTTGGCCCTTACTGGAGACGTTATTCTCAGAAGTTCTAACAAGAGATGAATGGTTGATGTTATTTGACAATGTGTTCTCTAACCATCCCTCCTTCCTTCTGATGGTTGTTGTAGCCTATGCCATGTCAGCTAGGGGTCCTCTCATGCAGTGTATAGAATTAGATGATTTTAAAGTAAGTGTAAATCAATCGTCATGACAATTCAAGACATGGTGTCAGTGAGACAGCATGAATGTCATGACAATTCAAGACATGTCAGCGAGACAGCATGAATGTCATGACAATTCAAGACATGTCAGTGAGACAGCATGAATGATGATCAGAAGAAGATCTAGAGGTCATCAGAAGAAGATCTAGAGGTCAACATACAGTTTCATCAATAGGCAGATGTCTCTTCAATAGGTCAAGCTCTCAATAGGTCAAGCTCTAAATCTTTCAAACTCTATAACATTATTTATAAATGTAACTGATACAATCAAAGAACTGCCATCAACACCAATTCTCTTAATGAAATATCACATAAAACTAATATTGTTGTCACTATTTCATCACAGTTGAACATTTTTGAGGTTAATATATACACAAAAATATCTCTTATGTATGAATACCAGTTAACATCCAAAGTTTACTGCTTAACTCAAGCAATGAAAAAACTCCCCTCTCATGGAGAGCCTAAGACTACTATAGTTAATGTTTTTTCAATGTATAATTATTATATGAGAAATACAAGGGAGCAAACTTCTGATAGTTGTAAACACATTTTTCCTATTGATAATTAAAGAATCTTCACCTTAAAATATCAATGTACTAACACATTCAGTGGTGGATCCAAAAAATTGCATAAGGAGGTCACACTGACTGCCTAAAAGGGGACAGCTCAAGTCTTGTTTCAGTGATTCCCTTTAATAATCAACCAAATTTTTGTTCACAAAAGGGGGAGGGCACTGGCTTTTGAAACTGTAGAAACTAACAATGTTTTTGGTTCTTTTTCAGTTTTTTTACCACCATAGAAATGCCGTAGATATAAAACATGTGGTAAAGGAAGCCTATAGATTGATGGAGTCTACACCTAAAGACATTCATCCAGAGAAAACATTGGAAGATTTCAAACCTCTTACTGTAGGACAATATCCTGTCTTCAATAAATACCCAAAATTTATTGTGGATTATCAGGTAAAATTCAAAAGTGACAAATAACGTATTTTTTTCTCAATGAAAATGAATACATTTTTCATATCAGACATCTTAGGGGCCTTTTATAATTCCGTGGTTTTCATCAGATCATGTCTGTCCTATTGTTTTTTTTTATATTTTACATTGTTATGAATAAGGCTGTTAGATTTCTAGTTTCAATAGTTTCTTATTTTTCATATCAGTTATAGATGACTATACATTATGAGTTTTTTCAGCCATACAAAGATGACTATACATTATGAGTTTTTTCAGCCATACAATGAATGACCTGTAATTACTTATTACCACATCATTTGAACTCAGGTGGATACTTGTCTCATTAGCAATCATACAACATCTCCTTTTTTTACTACGATGCAAATATGAAAACTATTTATATATTAGGACTGAGAACAAGGAATAGTCAAAACAACTAATTTGCAATACATGATTAGCATACCTACCTACCTATCCTTTGCTCCTGGCAGAGCATAAGTTTGCCACAAGATTTCACTATCCAGCTCTGTCTTTAGCCTTTGTTTCGGCTTCTGCCCATGATTAGCATGGCTCATACTTATTTGTTGGTTTCATGCTCTATTACAAATATTTATACTTCATGCAACTAATTTTCTTCAGTTTTGACATCTGATATTAATGTAGGAAGGTATTTTACCATAAATCTGACTTTTCGAACTTCATAAATTACTATAAAGAAGCTTTGAGTTATGAAAAGAGCATTGAGAGACTGCTTCATATTTTAGAAATTGACCTTTCGTTTGACCTAGATGGGGGATAACTGCAACCCATTTTGCCTGTAGTTTTTTCCCCAATGCTATTAATATGTTACATGTTATGATTTTAAATATATGCCTTTATACTATTTATAGGTTCAAGAAAGAGAAAGAATAAGACATGAAGAAATGGAATACATGAGACAAAAGTAAGTCCAACATAAAGGAAGTTCAGTGTAATTATCAATAGGATAATGGTAGGAACATGCCTGAAGCTAGACCATTTTTCCATTATAATTTGTAAACCCAATTATTTCATGAGCTGGTTATTTTAAGTAACTTCTCCCAAGTAGAAAAATAACACAAAAATAAATTGTTGCAAATAAGGAGAATTTAAAAGGATAGAAATTATGATCTACCTGTCTTAGAATAATAAAGTTTTGTTGGACAGTTAACCGTAGGCATCATTTCAATATGAAAGTTATTTTAAACAACTCAATTCAACCAAAACATTATAATTTGATTAACTGGATCTTATTTTTATAGCATCTACTGTGTAAACTAAGTATTGTATAATTTTGTCTTCATAAGTTCAGACATTTGTCTGTGTCTTCATTTTATAGAAATGGTATGCCATGTAAATATTTATATTTTATATTTTTTCATATTTTCAGACATTTATCTTTGGAAATGCAGAAAGAAACCCAGAAACGACAACAAGAAGAAGAAGCATGGTATAGACAACAACAGCTCCTCCTGGAGGCAGAGGATAAAAGACGTAAACTTATCCAAGACGAGGAAGTGAAACTTGTTGATCAAAGAAAAAGGTAAACAATATCTTTGTCCTTATTTTATGTCTACTGGTCTGTTCACATTAAATTAGGAGGTTGAGTTAATCAGTGATTTAAGAAGTTCATCTACTGTATCACACGCCTGTCAACACTGAGGTTGTGAATTTGAACCCTGCAACTGGCAAGGGCATTTGACGCAAACCTTCATTGACTAGGATTGCCAGTTTTTGTCGAGCCTGCGACTTTTGTCGCAGAAAGCTCGACATAGGGATAGTGATCCGGCGGCGGCGGCAGTGTTAGCTCACTTCTTAAAAACTTTATATTTTAGAAGGTTGGAGACCTGGATGCTTCATACTCTGTATATGGATGCCTCATGTTACAAAGTTTCCGTCAGTCACATGTCCAATGTCCTTGACCTCATTTTCATGGTTCAGTGACTACTTGAAGAAGAAAAAAGTTAAGATTTTTTGTAATGTTAAATTCTCTCTTATTATAAGTAATAGGATAACTATATTTGGTATGTGCGTACCTTGCAAGATCCTCTTGCCCATCAGACAGTTTTCACTTGACCTCAACCTCATTTTATGGATCAGTGAACAAGGTTAAGTTTTGGTGGTCAAGTCCATATCTGAGATACTATAAGCAATAGGTCTAGTATATTCGGTATATGGTAGCAATGTAAGGTGTACATGTCCAACTGGCAGGTGTCATCTGACCTTGACCTCATTTTCATGGTTCAGTGGTTATAGTTAAGTTTTTGTGTTTTGGTCTGTTTTTCTTATACTGTATGCAATAGGTCTTCTATATTTTGTGTATGGAATGGTTGTAAGGTGTACAGGTCTACCTGGCAGGTGTCATATGACCTTGACCTCATTTTCATGGTTCAGTGGTCAAAGTTAAGTTTTTGAGTTTTTGGCCTTTTTTTCTCATACTATATGCAATAGGTCAACTGTATTTGGTGTATAGAAATATTTCATGATCTACATGTCAGTCGCGCGGGTTTTATTTGACCTTGACCTAATTTTTTACGGTTCATTGCTCAGTTATAAGCTTTTGTGTTTTGGTCTGTTTTTCTTAAACTATAAGCAATAAGTCAATTTTATTTGTTGTATTGAAGAATTGTTAGCTGTACATGCCTACCTGGCATGGTTCATCTGACCTTGACCTCATTTTCATGGTTCAAAGGTTTTCTTGGTTTATGTTAAATTTATGTGACAGTTTTAATAAAGCCTTATTATTAGGAATATCAACATAATATCAATGATTAGTAAAGAAGGCGAGACATTTCAGTGTGTGCACTCTTGTCCTGTTGAAGGTTTGTGGTTCACTTCAAGCACCCCAGCTTCCTCCACCAGGACTGGCAGCTACAGTATAGCTCATAATGCTAAAAATTGCATTCAACACAAATCAGTCAATTAACTTAACAGGTCTGTACACATTAAATTCTTTCTAGAGCTGTTTGAAATTGGTGTAAAAAAAAAAAAAAGAAGCAATATTATATTGTGATACATACTGTCGATTCATTTATTTTCGTGGGTACCAAATTTAGGGTTTGAGAATAAACTTGCATATTCGTGGATAGATTTTGTGGTTTTGGCAAAGTCTGCATATATTCCTTTGGAAAATTTGTTATATGTTGAACCTTCAAATTTTTGGTCCCCTTACACCCATGAAATCATGAAAAAAATTGGTTTCTAATGAATATTAATAAATCCACAGTAATCTATTTGTAGGAACAAATGCTGGAGTATTCAATAACATTTATATACAAGTTATAGTCAGTAGCCTCACATTCCATGTAATATATTTAGGAGATAACTGTATTGTATTTTTAGCTCCAACGGCATCAATTGGGGATTTGATGGTCGCAAATTAAGTTTACTGGCGACGCGTTAGCGGAGACAGTAAACGGGTATTTGCGACCATTAAATCCCCAATTGATGCCGTCGGAGCTAAAAATAGAATATTGTTATCTCCATTCTAATGAAACTGACAGAAAACAACGTTAAAACATGCATTTAAAATCTGTCATATGCGGTCTACGCATGCGCGTACGTCCCATAGCATCAATTGTCAATTGATGCCATGTAAATAAATGACGTTATCCAATCAAAATGAACGTTACAAACGTTGTTGCATTAGAATCAGTAATATAAGTCATTTGCTAAATAATTTACCCAGTCACTCCTTAGGATTAGTTGAAGTCAGTAACGATTCAAAGATGTCTAAAATTACTTTTGTTGTTTTCAGATTGTATGCCATGAACAGGGAAGTAAAATTAAAAGAGCTACAATTATTAGATGCAGCAAGAAGAAAGTTTTTACATTTCCAGAAACAACAAAGAGAATCTGAACTGAAGAGACTCGATGATGAAGTTCAAAGAAAGGTAAGAAAGAAAAAATCAAATGTTTATTTTGTTGAATATACAAATTTTCTTCTATGTCGTTATCACAAATATTTGTCTGAAATAAAGAGAACTTAAAATAAAAATGGATGTGTTATTATATGAAGTTGTCTAACTTGTGTGGTCACCTTTAAAAATCTTACAAACATAAATACTTTTTTAGCTCACCTGGCCCAAAGGGCCAAGTGAGCTTTTCTCATCACTTTGCGTCCGGCGTCTGTCGTCGTCCGTCGTCGTCCGTCGTCGGCGTCCGGCGTTAACTTTTACAAAAATCTTCTCCTCTGAAACTACTAGCCCAAATTAAACCAAACTTGGCCACAATCATCATTGGGGTATCTAGTTTAAAAATTGTGTCCGGTGACCCGGTCAACCAACCAAGATGGCCGCCATGGCTAAAAATAGAACATAGGGGTAAAATGCAGTTTTTGGCTTATAACTCAAAAACCAAAGCATTTAGAGCAATTCTGACTTGGGGTAAAATTGTTTATCAGGTCAAGATCTATCTGCTCTGAAAATTTCAGATGAATCGAACAACCTGTTGTTGGGTTGCTACCCTTAAATTGGTAATTTTAAGAAAATTTTGCTGTTTTTGGTTATTATCTTGAAAAATATTATAGATAGAGATAAACTGTAAACAGCAATAATGTTCAGCAAAATAAGATTTACAAATAAGTCAACATGACCGAAATGGTCAAATGACCCCTTTAGGAGTTATTGCCCTTTATAGTCAATTTTTAACCATTTTTCGTAAATCTTAGTTATCTTTTACAAAAATCTTCTCCTCTGAAACTACTGTGCCATATTAAACCAAACTTGGCCACAATCATCATTGGGGTATCTAGTTTAAAAATTGTGTCCGTTGACCTGGTCAACCTACCAAGATGGCTGCCATGGCTAAAAATAGAACATGGGATAAAATGCAGTTTTTGGCTTATAACTCAAAAACAAAAGCATTAAGAGCAAAACTGGCATGGGTTAAATTGTTTATCAGGTCAAGATCTATCTGCCCTGAAAATTTCAGACTAATCGATAGTCAATTTTTAACAATTTTCATAAAATTTGTAAATTTTTACTAACACTTTCAACTGAAACTACTGGGCCAATCATTATAGATGGGGATATATGTACGCAGCAAGAATGTTCAGTAAAGTTAGATCTACAAACATATCACCATCACCAAAACACAATTTTGTCACGAATCCATCTGTGTCCTTTGTTGAATATTCACATATACAAATGTACCAAGGTGAGCGACACAGGCTCTTTAGAGCCTCTAGTTTTTTATTTCTTCAGAAAGGCATGCAAGTGCTTCAAGGGGAAATAATTTTCGTGATTTTACTTTGGTCTTGTAAAGCAATTGCTCATGTCTAACCTTCAAAGGAACCCTACATGAAAAGTTTTCAAGCTTGACCAGACTATAAAGAGGATGAAGCATAAAAGTTTTAAGAACTTAGGAAAGGGCAGCATACTGTGGATTCATTTATTTTCGTGGGTATCAATTTTCGTGGATTGCTGAAAACTTGCATATTCGTGGATATTTATTTTCGTGGTTTTGCCAATTTCTGTATACAAATCCTATTGAAAATATGTTATTTTGTGGAACATTTGAATTCGTGGTTTACCTGTAACCACGAAAATTGGTACCCAACGAATAATAATGAATCCACAGTATTTCTTTTCAATTTAATATTCATCATCCTGTTTTCTTGAACAAGTAAAAGTACATTTATACAGAAACCTAAAATGCATTAAACACTGATTTTGAAGCATCTCAGAAGAATTAATCTTCACTACTTTTTTGCTTCTCTAGGTTATGAAGAGATATTTTGATATCACATGATTGCTGATATACTGTGAAATAAACATTTTTTATATGCCCTTTATGGGCCCTGTAATTTGGGAAATACAAATATTCTATTCTATTCTATTCTATTCAATTCTATTCTATGGTTATTTTCAGGCCTTACAAAGAGACCAAGAAACAGAAACAGCTATGGAAGAGGCAGAAATAAGAAACTTAGAATTACAGTTACAAAAGAAAATGTTTGAACAGGTATGGAAAATTTACAATAGCAACTACAATTAGAAATGGAAAACTTGAAATTACAATTACAAATGAAAAATTCAAAAAGATAGGGAGTTGAACAAACAGAGACATTATTTTGATAAATAAGATTGGTTTTATTCATTCTAAGAAAACAATTTGTGATGAAATACCAAATTAGATAGTACTTCTCACATATCAAACTATCGATAGCTCTGTCAACTGTGGGTGCACTGACTTTGTCATAACATTATCTACCTAAAAAATAACCAAGGTTTATCTTCAACTTTTGACTTTTGATGTATTAAAAAACAACCAGTAATCAAATATGACATGTAGGTTGAATTTTAACTTTGAAAAAAATAGTTATTTTTTTTATTTTGATCCACAATGTCTCAAATTATAAACATGCATTGGAAAACTCACAACCTCTCACAAATGATTGATACTGGTGCATGTATAAACAAATGTTAATATTAAGCCTACAAAAGGAGAAAAGAATTATTTTTTTTTCTCCACAGGATTTATTTAGAGAATTTGCTACATCATCACACCACCTCAGAACTGAACAAGACATGCATCGTAAACAGTCAGAGTTAGAGGAGAGGATACAGGAAAAACTGAGGGATGCTGAGAGAGAAAGACAAATGGAAATAAGAAAGGTTTCATTATTTTGTTATTTTATTATAAATAAAAACCTTTTTATCATTTCAAACAACAATGCATAAAGCTATAAACAAACTATTTTGAATTGTTTAAAACAACAACTAAATTTATTATTATACTTCATCTGAAATTTTCCTTGCCAATGTGACAACTCTCCATCCAAATCATAATTTGTAAAAGAAAAACTATTAAAGGTCAAAATACAGTCTTCAACACGGAGCCTTTGCTAACACCAAACAGTAAGTTATAAAGGGCATTCATAGAAATCGTATAAAAAAGAAATTATATTAAGGAAGTACATGCTTCAGAAGTTCTATTAAGATTTGTTGCCCCCCCCCCCCCTTTTCCGACTCTCCCTTCAAAAAAAAAGAAAAATTACCACATAATAGAATTCCTTTAGATAGGTTACAGTCAGACATTGTTTTTGTTTTTTAATTTCTACATTATAGTAATGAAGTCAACCTCACAATTCCTTTATTTACAGTCCTTACAAGATGGGTTAGCCAAATCATCACAACAGAATATTGAAGCTTGGGCTTCAAATGAGTATGAATCTAGACGTAGGCTGCAAGATCTAGAAAGAGAGACGATGTCATTACAAGTAAGTGATTGAAACATTTGTTTGAACTTTAATTCTAAATTGTATGAAAACTCAAGGAAAATTTGAAAATCATTGGTAAATGTTTTACTTGGAAAATTCAAGTGTAGTTTTTTCTCTTTAAAAATGTGAGATTCTTTTTCTTTAAATTTTCTATACTCAAAAATATCAAATACATCACAATTAACTTTGCCTTAACTTTTACGAATTTGACTTTTATTTGTTTCCTTTCCCGATACAATCTGTGTCCTAGTACATATATATTTAAGTAGAAATATTGGATGGTAGTTTTTAGGGTGAATCACCTACTGCATATTTTTTTCTTGGACTTCATTTAAGTTGTAGCTTTAGTTGCACTTTTTCTGAAATTTCCTTATAATTATTCTAATATTCAATTATTGCCGTCAGTTGGATTTTCGTCGAAAAAGGGAGACTAAGCGATCCTACATTCTGTCGGCATCGTCGTCGGCGGCGTCCACAAATATTCACTCTTTGGTTAAAGTTTTTTGAAATTTTAATAAATTTCTTAAACTATCCTTGGTTTGTACCAAACTTGGACAGAAGCTTGTTTATGATCATAAGATAGTATCCAGAAGTAAATTTTAAAAAAAAAAGTCCATATTTTACTTTTAATGAACTTAATTTTCTGCAGGGAAACATTACATTCACTCTGTGGTTAAAGTTTTAAATTTTAATAACTTTCTTAAACTATCCTGGGTTTGTACCAAACTTGGACAGAAGCTTAATTATGATCATAAAATAGTATCCAGAAGTAAATTTTGTAAAAAAATAAATCCATTTGTTCCGTATTTTACTTTTAAATGGACTTAGATTTTCTTCCAGTTAACCATACACACATGTATAGTCTGCAGTTGTTTTTAAAACATTTATTAGATTCATAAACTATCCTGGATTTTAACCAAACTTGA
This sequence comes from Mytilus trossulus, assembly GCF_036588685.1. Lineage (NCBI taxonomy): Eukaryota > Metazoa > Mollusca > Bivalvia > Mytilida > Mytilidae > Mytilus > Mytilus trossulus. The sequence goes on along the minus strand of NC_086378.1, from coordinate 12,790,532 downwards.
ACAGAAGCTTCTGACAATCAAAAGATAGTATCAAGAGGAATAATTTTATTGATTTTTTTCCTCATTTTTGGTGAGCCTGCAATTTACAGCAAAAGTAGGCGAGACACTGGGTTCCGCGGAACCCTTACAAATTTTTCTTTCCATTTAATTAGAAAAAATGTTGAAAGCAAAATATTTTATGATTTATTCTTTTATTATCTTCATTTTCAGCTTGCCAAGAGGAATGCAGAAAATAGGTCATTAGAAAAAGAAGTGCAGGATTTAATGACAAAGGTTCAAGATAGAAAGGTAAGTAAACGATAAAATAACTTCCTGTTGTATAATTATATTGTTTCGATTTACACTTCAATATTTAGATTATTTGAAAGGACTAGCTTATACAGCTGATCAAGTTTTTATGCTCAAGTCTGGGTGGAGGGGCATTAAATTTTTACCATAATATTGAAAATTGAAATTGGGAATATGTCAAAGAGACAACAACCTACCAAACAGCAGATACCAACCAAGGGCCATCAATGGGTCTTCAATGCAGCAAGATAATACCACACATGAATGTATGCATGTACACACGTCTGTATGTATGTCCATACGTCTTTAAATTGTTTTCTGTTCTATTACTTTAGCATGCAAATATAAAGAAACTTGAACGCAATGTTTATATCCCCAAAACATAGATCAAATTAAGCTTAATTTGCCTGTTGCATATTTTGCAATGTTAAAGTCATGAAACACTAGCAACAAACTTGATAAAGATTAAACTGTTCCTTAAACAAACCCGGAAGAAAAATAGCTATAGGTTAAGGTATAAAACAAGCCAAAAATATTGATAGGTTACAGATCGCCTTTTTAAGATATTTAAGTTTTGAAAATTTTCTCAAAAAGGCTGCTTCAAACTTTTACCTTGTATTTGCTTTCATATTATTTGGGTCCCAAATCAAAAGAAAAGAAATTTGAAATCTGCTTAAATTTTGTTCAATGATATTTTATAAGCTAAAGAATTCTTATATGAAAAGAAAATGGGTGTAATGAGGCAAAATATTTTACCTTGTATCTAAGGGCAAAAAGCCAAGGAGTGTGAACAAAAGACAAATTTCCCCAAACTGACTCAAGTACATCCTTTAAGATAATAATTTTCAATAATTCATCACTTTTTATTTTTAATTTTTGTTTTTTTATTTAGGATACAGAGACAGAAGTTGCTCACATGGAATTGTATGAACAGAAACAGGATGCTGCTGAGAGTGGCCAGAGACGGTTAAGGTTATTGGAAGAAGAAGGATATGTTGCTCATGAGCATGGGAAATCTCTCACACAAGATGCCTTATATAATTTAAATAACAATAGTGAGTATGCCAATGGATTATCACAAAAATCATCTTTTACAGATATATTCATATTCAATCATATTCTCTCCTGCTGTGGATTTATTTTCATGGGTATCAATTTTGGTGGATTGAGGTAAACTTGCATATTTGATGATATTTGATTTTCCTGATTTTGCCCATGTCTGCATACAAAGCCTATATAAAATGTGTAATTTGTTGAACATTTGAATTTGTGGATCACCTGTTCCAACGAAATCCACAAAAAAATTGGTATCCAAAAATAGATAATGAATCTACAATATTTGCACCCCAAGGGTTGACTAGGATATTGAAATATAGTCCCTATAACTTTTTCCATCCGATACTTAAACCTGTTGGAAGAGTGGAGTCTTTTTGAATGTTCCAGCAGATGTATACATCAAAGCCACTTCTGATTGGGTTGGGCACCTGATATCAGATTCCTTATATAGGCAAAGTGCCATACTCTCATCAATTTAGATTCCTTGCCCCAGCTGTTTTGAGAGGTCTGTTCTGTTGACATGGTTGACAGCTATTTACACAAAAATAGTTTTGAACATTAACCAACATAATCTCTTTTTCAAGTGGTAGTTTATATTTAACACTCTTCATCACTGACATTACACTTTGCAGAAAAAACCTATTGGGCCTATTGTTAATTTTTGCTTTTTCAGAAGATAACTGAAATATTTGCCACTGAACACAAAGCAAACAACAGCAAATATTTCCTATTTAACTTTTCAAGAATTTGAGCACTGACTTGTAAGTTCTTTAATGAAATTTAAATTTTTTTTGAAACAGGAACTTAATATTACCATGAAAAAGAAAAATCTGTTTTGGACAATTTATTTTTCATGGAAATATTGAGTTGAAGATGCAAGCAAAGATTCATAAGTCATTGGTCATATGTTTGAATTGACATCAAACCTCCTGTGATATACAATAACTGGGGATTTCAAACATATGTAAAAAAAATTCTGATGTCAGATATTTGACAGAAAACAAAGTTAAAACAATTTATATGTTACAGGTACTAGACTAGGAAATACCACATTAAACAGCACGAGACAGTCGGATATGTATCAGACTTTACAGACTACAACTAATTCTTCTGGAGGTAGGTATATCTCGCTCAGTTCAGTCACTAGACACAATTTTTGTAATTGATGATTTTAAAAATACCAAGATTGCTTCACTAAATAGACTGAAGTTTCACGAATTTGGTCAGCTATTTTTTCTATTTCTTACAAACATATTCAATTGAAAGTCCTTTGATGAGGGCACAATCTTTTGATTTTGTTATTGCTAGGTAAAATTTAGGGTAATATTGAATAAAAGTAGACCAAAATGGTAACTGTTTTGATGCCAGGTTAATTTATAAGAGAGATTTCTCCTCAACTAATTTAAATAATTAAAAAGTGTACCAAGGTTAGGAAATGAATTAACTGAAAATATATCTGATATCTCAATTTTTCATAACCAGAGTCTAATTTCCAGTATGGCTTTTAAGTAATATTCCATTTGGACATTTTATTATGAATGTTTTGGAATTCAGTAATGATACAGTGTAATTACATCTGACCACCATTAGGGAAATTATAACTGACTTTTGGCAGGCAATAACAAATGAATTATTGTAAATTTATAGACAAAGGCATTATATTGAAGAGTGAAACAAAATGTTTTTTTGTTTTTTTTTACTTTTTGCACCAATATGTTCAAACCTGACCAGTTGGTTTGGAAGCAACATTGCAACTTGATGTCTCACTTTATAGAACCTATAAAATATTCAAACCAAATATCTGATCTACTGAATTGTAAACAATTGAGAATAGAATGTATAGCTTTCTGGGATCTCCTACTGGAGCCCTCTACGTACATGTATAACTATTGGTAACATTTTTTTAAATTGTTTTTCATTATTTTTCAGTTTCTTTAGAAAGAAGTGGTCGTGCTTTTGATGAGAAGGAAATAGCTCTGTTAAATGAAGTCAGGAATTTAAGACAAAGACTTGCTTTAGAGAATAGATCAAAGAGGCCACCAGCTGTACCTTGTGAATAACCAAAAACATTTTGGTTATGAATTTAGTATCCGTCCAATGAACCAATCTTTGTACAGCTAGATTATATTCTTGCATTTATGAACATTACTGCCATGATATTTTATAATCAATTGATGCCAAATTAGGGTTTGGAACAAAATTTGACTATTTACTTAACAGTAAAATGACACATATTCTTGTTTGGTCTTTGATGGGTAGCTGTCTTATTGAATAAACAAATCACAGCTTCATATTTTCATAGGAAGATTTTCCTGATTTATGTAAGATTGTATAAGAATGGCTAGAATTCAACTGTAAGTTGCAGCTAGTATATCATTGTAAATTGTCATTGTTTATGTTAAATTGTATAAAGTATCTATTTATTGTAATAAAAAGAAAAACAAACTAAGTTTTCTTAATTCAATTGAAGTGGAGACTTTTTCCACTGAGGTGAAAGCAGACCATCTGAGTTTGAAATACAACAAAATATAATAAATATTTTTTGATGGTTTTGATACTAAACCCTTAAAGGGAGGGCTATGTGGTTGATTTTCAGATGATGAAATTTTTTATTTTCACTGAAAAAATACACATACTAGTATTTGTTTAAGGGCTAGCTAAAGCCTCATTCCTAGAACAGGATTTTCTCTTTATGTTTAAGATCCATTGATGGCATATGGATTTTTTCTGTTCTTTGGTCAGATTGTTGTCTTTTTGAGACATTTCTCATTTCCATTTTCAATATAAGAAGGCTTTAGAGGATTCAATAACAAAATTCCAACATTCAGAGTATTTTTTATCAAACAAATTTAATGTTTAATGACCATAAATATAATCATACATATTTGGCTGTGAGTTTAAGTGATTTAAAGAAAATCTTTCTCTTGAACATTATATTTTGCACCTCATAGGAACAATTACTACTAAAAATTGAACTGTTAATTCAATACCATACCAAAATGCCTTGCAAGAAATTCTAAACAGCTATTAATGGTATTGGCACAGTGCAGAAAGAAGATAGCATTCTATGACATAGTTCCATGACTTTTATCTCGAGTTGGTTGATCATAATAAAAAAATTACATAGTGTCTTAATATAGCAGAGACAGGTTTACTTTTCTTTGGTCATATATTTTATAGGTTAATATAATATATCTTACGCACTCACAGGTTTTTCTGATGTACCCAAGAGTTACACTAGCTATTTAATCTATGAAAAAAAATATTTGTGGTATATGTCAATGGAGAAAGTTGCACATGGACATCCAGCGGTTCTAAGGAGCCTGATTTCTTCACCTGGAAACAGCATAATTTGCCATTGTCGTCTCTAGGTTTGCCACCCAATTAGCAGAAAATCGGAGGAAGTTTTGTAGAGTCTCCTGTTCATCATTTATACTGCATTTGAAAAGGTTTAGCATTGTTATTGCAGTGAAAATTAAAACATTAAAACAATCAGAATCAAGTATTTCCTTTGGCATCCAGTCTTTGAATCCGATCAGAATGAAATTAGAAATCCGGTTTTGGAGGGATGATACGAAATTAGATTTTTCTGTAGGCTTTAATGGGAACCCATGCGCCACTGTAGCCACCAGCCATATCACCAAATCAGCTCAAATTTATGAATATTGTATAAGGTATCGCAATCATCTATTCTGTGAAGTTCGATGCGATTTCACCTTGTTGCTTTAGAGGAAAATACATTATCATTTGACCAATCAGAACTAACAATTGCCTTTGGTGGCCATGTTGTTCATTTGATAAGAACGAAAAGAGCAACAGTCATACACACCATCCAAATATATTCCTGCAAGATTTGGTTCAATTTGGCTTAGAGCTTTTTTCCATAATATTACCAGCCTACGTTTGTACTAAGCAGGCTAATATGCAGTTGACATTAAACACAACGAAATGGAGGTAATTATTAGAGAAGGTACAAATAGCCAAGTCGGTATATTTGGATTACTAATATTTACATGTTTCTTTTGTCTTTAAACGTTTAATGAACGTGCATAATTGAGTTTTTTTGGAAAGTTTGCTATAGCTTGCTATTGCTACTTTCCATCGGCGTCGGCCTCAAACTTATGGTGACAGATTATCGCAATTTATTCTGCTCCGAGATAATTTAGTACTAGTACTAGTGTTTGAATTCTGATTCTTGGAAGGTTCTTTTAAAATTTTGAGTAACTACTCATTTGACTGAAAAGATTACAGCTTTAATAAAAAAAAGAATCGAATGTTCACCGACGATTCAGATGAATTTAACTTCATTTTGAAAATGAGTATCTCAAACACTACTTCGCGGATCTGCCATACGATGAAGAGAAAATCACAAGAAATCTACGCTAGATTGCGGTAGTTTCATTCATGAAAATTCCACGAATGAACATTTTCCGCTCTACTTTTACCTGTTTCCTATGTACGTACGTAAACGTGGTAAAAGCCCGAGAGTATCGAAAAAATCGGGAATGACTGATTAAAATACGAGAACAAGTTCACATTTTGACCAAGCCGTCGGATAATTGACAAGTGATAATGGTTTGTTATAACAAAACACAGTTGATATAATATAAAATACTCGATAATTATATGTCTAATGTCTCAGTAATGGACGAGTACAGATAAATGCTGTACCGGCTTTCTTAAAAATAATTTTTTTTCAACTGCATTGTTTTTGTATAAACATCGAGCGAAAGTTTTTGATGCCAAAAGTCATTTGAAAACTTTTAATTCCGTTACAATTCCAATGTGCATATAATAAGGGCCTTCACTCGTTCAGCATACTCAAGTGGATCAAACTGACAGCAGAAAAACATTGACCCAACGTCAATTCTTCAGTCTTTTTCCAATAATTTACTTCATACCACCTCTGGTGTATTATCGCAAATTCGTATCATATAGCATTCATATTAAAAGCAACCGAGTCAGCATCTACTTCTTAGAATAACATAGCTCAGGGTATGAAGACAAGTGCTGTAGAAATGATTAAGGTTCATGAACTTATGGCTGCATTTTCACCTCAAAATTTATATAGATTACAGACAAACATGTGCATAGCATGCCCTATTTAAATAGAAATTCAATTGCTTTGTCATCCAAACAAAGAGGCAATGATTACCATAATATATCAAACGAATGGCTTACAACAAAAATTCTATGAATCTAGCGTATATAAACTTTTTATTCCTGTGGTCATACTGCTGTTGTTATGCTCCCACCGTATTGAGTTTTATCCTTTTCTTCAGTAAGTATGTACATTCTTCCCTTAAGTTACTTATAAGTACCTCCGTATATCCCAAAATTCGTTTCTGTTCTCTTACTTTAGTGTGCCTGAACCAAATTGTATGAAACTGATACGCAATGCTTATAACCACAATTCACAAGTCAAGTTTGAATTTTGGTGGATTTATTTTTACTGCTCTAGGGTTGTGCCTTATTACAAATGGAACCAGATGCTCCGCAGGGACCGCAGAAGATGAAACCTGAACAGTTGGGACAAGTATGGACACAACATTCAAGCTTGATACAGCTCTGAATTTGGGTGGGAGTCAATTTTTTGACAAAACATATAGGTTTCTGACACAAAACAAATGTCAAGATCTTACAAATCTTTTTCGCAATACTGTATAATTAGAATGAATACACAATGTTTATTAACCAATAATTCAGATCAAGAAAAAACTTTGGTAGTGTCACATTTACAGTTCTTGAGTTATTAACGTTAATGCTAGCGAGTGCATCATTTGAGTTCCATGGACATATTCCCTATTTTTGATAAAAGCCTTTAATATAGATTCACTTTCTTTACAGTTGTATTGATTTAAGTTACTGTAACTGTCTTATTTATAAGTAAGGATGCAGTATTTTTTGCAAAGAACCAATGCTATTCAAAAGAGTTCAAAGAATGAACATGTATTATTAATAACTATAGGCCACAATAAAGGTCGACAATAATGAGGAATGTTTGTACCATATATTCTTGTAGAAAGCTTTAAAAGGCCCCGATATTAAACAAGTGGAACAATTCAAACAAAAAAAAACTAACGTGTTAATTTACTAAAAACAAATATGAAGGACCTAAACCAATAGAAAAATACTAATTCACAGGCCCTTGAAGTTGACATGGCATGGGTACTTAAAGAAATTAACAGAGCTTTCTGCATGTATATTTCATCAATTTAGATCTACAGTTTAAGGTTGCAATCATGAGAAAATATCAAAACTTTTTATGATAAACATAAAAAACGTGATTTTTTATAATTACTGACGAGACAATGGTTTAGTTTAAAACATCAAAACTGTGATGAAATACATATTTGAAATAATACACGTCTATAACTTTTTTGGAATAATACACAGCTACAGTTGCAAACTTTTCAGAGGTGCTATCGGTATCCAGCACTTTGTTTAATCTTTCGCATGTATGTACTTGGTTAAACTGAAATCTAACGAAGAAACCAAACATATTTGTGAACTTTATAATTTAAGAAACATTTTCACAAAACAATCGATTATTCTATGTTCAAATATTTTTGCATAAGCATAAATTGGAAAGAAAAAAATTTCAAATATAGACCTTTAAAGGATTAAAATGCACCAGTATTGCTCCCGTCAATAGCATTTTTGAATAAAATAAATTTGAAAATGGGTAATAAAATTGAAAATGGAAATGGGGAATGTGTCAATGAGACAACTACCCGACCGTTAAGCAGACTACAGCCGAAGGCCAACAAGGGGTCCCCAATGCAGAAACTCCCGCACCCGGAGGCGTCCTTCAGCTGGCCCCTAAACAAATATGTTCTAGTAGTAATGTTATCGGAAAGAAAACAAACCATGCTTACGTTTAGGCAAAATTGAGTAAACTATTTTGTCCTGTTTTAGTGTTTATAGAAAATAGTCCTTTACAACCAATCAGACAATAATTTCATGTTGACTAAAAGGACACAAGTACATTTTTATTTCATATTTGTACAATATTTTTCTATATGAATTATTCATACACGTTTTCCATACTTTCTACCCGCTTTGCTGTGGCCTTGTTTTCCGTGTCTGTTACCTTGCTTGCCATGGCCCTGACCTTGGTTGCCCTTTCCATATTTTCCATATTTTCCTTTTCCCTTTCCCTTTCCCTTTCCCTTTCCCTTTCCCTTTCCTTTTCCTTTTCCCTTTCCTTTTCCTTTTCCTTTACCCGACGCACATCTTTCTGAACAAAAGATACAAAACAACATGATAGTTTACTAGTGAAAACAAATAATGTTTGACTATTGATTAACTTATTGAAGATTAGAGAAGACAAAAACAATTACACAAATATATTAGCCAAATCGTACTTTTAAAACACATTTCACAAATGGCTGATTCAATACAAAATGATGTTAAGATATTATAAAATTTCGTACCCAAAATATAATCATCAAGTTTATGCAATTCAGACTGTTTTTCCTCTTACCCTTTTTATACCTGGATTTATTCTGTTTATTTCTGCCTTATATTTATACTTTATTGAGAAAATACTTATTCTAAAATGTTGATGATATTAATTGTAAAAGGAAACGACATCAATTTTCCAAATAATAAACAATGATGCCGATAACTTTGTCAGTTTTGTTTACAAAGGAATGTCGGTTGATTGTTTGTTCCAACAAAGGAAGACGACAAATAGAAAATAGACTTATCGTTATCTGTACCGGAATAAAGAAGTATCAAATCAAAATGTTGAACAAGATACGTATATGCCAGTATTGTGTTGAGTTCTTCGAAATAAAAAAAAAAAATGATTGATTCTGTTTTGAATAACATTACATTTTGTTTTGAATAATCCTATATTTGTATTCAGTTATAACGGGTTTTTTTAACTGCAGTCTTTTGCTTAAAATAAGTTTAAACATATATTTTGATGTTTTGTTAGTGATTTGGTAGTCTATTTTTGAAAATATTCATAATTTTTCTATACACGAATCTCCAATTTTCAAATAGGAAACCTACTCGCGTAAAGACAATATATATAGAGGTATTTTGTATGTTTATGACGTAACCTAACCTTCAGCTGCATGGTTGATATAATTGTCAAAAACGATTCATTTCTGTATCAAAACCTTCTAAAAATGCTAATTCATTATTTGAAATACAAGCATCACACTGTGAACAAAAATTAATGATAAAAACTATTGTTAATAAAACCATGTTAAACTCACTGAAGTCAAAAAATGGCAGTTGTTATCAAATAGTCCGTTTCTATGTACGTTGGTGAGTATTTTTGTAGCGATGCAGTGTTCTGTCATTTCCTTTGATAGTTGATGTGTTTCCCAGTTTCAGTGTGTAACCCAGAATTGTTTTCAATAAATTGATTTATGACTATTGACAAACGGTTTAGTACTGTTGCCTTTATCGTACTTACTTTGTACTGGTTTCCTACATGTGTAACCATTATACATAGGTCCAGCATATCCACACATGACAGGACAACAATAAAATCCAGGTTTACATTTACATTCACCCTTTTGTAAGCAACCACAGTGGCTAGAATGGTAATATGAAGGTGGTGGGCATTCCTCACATACATAACCTCTTCCCTCTGAAACCAATAGAAAACGTAAGATCATTAAAAAAATAGCAGACACATTCAGTTGTGGACGAAAAGTTGAAAACAAATCATGAATCTTATCAGTTTTTTAATCATTGTAGAAACATATATACATATATTGACATACTGTTCCAAGATCATAGTTTGATCACACAATTTTACTTTTGTTCTTATAACGTGACTCTGTACTTTAAAAGATCCCGTCAGTATGATATTGTTCTATGATTTGTCATTATGATATATTTTTATTATGAATTACAATATATGTTGAACCACAAACGTCATAATCATTCAACTGCGTAGTGGAATTAACTATTTTTGGATTCTTATACATTCTATATATAACTTTTGGACTACTTTGAATCTCGGTCTATTTCTGAGATTTATTCTTAAATACTTTTGATTTTTTAACCCTGTATGCTAACATTGCCTATGTTAACATTAAAATTGTTTGTATGCACATCGAACGAGAAAAATTGTGTGACATATACAATTTTCTGACGTCAGACACTCAAATCAATGAATGTGTTCGTAGATAGTAGATGTTTTTGTGTTCAGTTAAATTGTTCCTTTTGAAATTGTTATACGATGGTGACTGATGTACCCATATTTTGACGGTTTTGTTTATTGTGTCTGTATATTTAACGCATCAATGTAAATATAACGGAATTTGATGAGACTGTCATTAAAGTGAGAGGGTTAGCGCTATAGAACCAGGTTTAATTCACCATTTTCTACATTTGAAAATGCCTGTACCAGGTCAGGAATATGACAGTTCTTGTCCATTCGTTTTTGAAGCGTTTTGTTATTTGGTTTTGCCATGTGATTATGGACTTTCCGAAATGATTTTCCTCTAAATTATTTTTGTGATTTTATTTTTTACTGCTAAAGCCAGACGATGTGAGTATACGCACTTTGCCCTTTACTACTTTAATAAATCCTGAATTTTTGTTTTCAGTGACATAATATACTAAATTGTTAATTTTTTTTTGTAAATTAATCATTTACGAAACTTACTTCTGCATGTTTGCATACAAGCCTTTTTGCTATAAAATTTGTTTGCATTTCCGCCACAGCCTTTGTAATACAATGGTCGACATTTTCCAGACTTAGAGTCGTAGTAAAAGTAGCTTTTACTTGCATAACAGTGTCCATGTTTACAGCACCTTCCCTCGCTTCTTTTTAATCCACATTCTAGAATAAAAATAGAAATTCTTTATAGCAATGAAGCTAAAATAGTGTATAAATTATGAATAAAAACCCGAAGGTTCAACTCCGTAAGGTAAATTTGGCCTAGATGAAATTAGCCATATTTTTAGGTCCTTTCAAAAACTATACTCGGTTTTTATACATTATTGGCTTTCAAATGTTTGGCCTTAGAGAAAAAAACGCTCGGGTCGCATAAAATCATTAAATTGTTTTTTTTTTAACTGATCGACATAGGACGATTTAAAAGCAGAAAAGAACACTCGTATGTATTAACAATATGGCAATGAGAGATAATGAAGGCTAATGTTAACATAAAAGTTTTAACAAGAGCATGTGCCATAACGTTTAATAAACTATAGATATAGGAAGATGTGGTGTGAGTGCCAATGAGACAACTCTCCATCCAAATAACAATTTAAAAAGTAAACCATTATAGGTTAAAGTACGGCCTTCAACACGGAGCCTTGGCTCACACCGAACAACAAGCTATAAAGGGCCCCAAAATATTACTAGTGTAAAACCATTCAAACGGGAAAACCAACTTTTATCATTTTTGTCAATGATACATAACCATAAAATATCGGTATTTCAAATTTTGACTCGATTATTTTGTATTTGGCACAACTTTTTGGAATTTTTATCCTCAATGCTCTTCAACTTTGTACTGGCTTGGCTATATACATATTTTGATATGAGCGTCACTGATGAGTCTTATGTAGACGAAACGCGCGTCTGGGGTGCTAAATTATTATCCTGGTACCTATAACTATTCTGATTTTATCAACGGAGATTTTCAGAACACCTGTTAACGACATGTTAAGAACAGGAACTCCGAATTGATGATACACTTGATAAAAGTCAACCAACAGAGCTTCGAATCAATTTATATATTAACATTACTATGATTGAATATTAAATCAGGAGTGAAAGCATGTTTTGAAGTTTTTTATAATTCTCTTTTCCTGTAATCAAATAATATATTTGGACTTTATGCATATATACGAAATGACTTTGAGTCCATACTTAAATGATACAAGCACATGCAGGACGACAACATTTTATTTTGAATATACCAAAAAATCTGAATTTAACACGATTTTTCATCCATATATCTGGCAAGGAAATGTTCTGCATGAAGACAAGAAACCATCTCAGAACACACTATTCAGACATTAAGACCAGTAGTCTTCACACAACTCGTAAATGCTACGTGTTTGGCGGAGAACAATTAAATAACAATTTTTTAAATTAGAATCATATCCAAATGGAAGGGAAACATTCGGCAAAGAGATATAGTGATGTCAGATGTCAAAATAGACTCACCGCATGGGTTCCCCTGATGTGTATCGTCCGCTAAACACACCGATAACATCATGAGCAAAACTGCAATCGCTAGCTTCATCTTGCTGTTTGGAAATACTTGTTCAGTACTTTGACTGTCCAAGACCCAAAGGGGCTTTCTTTGTAGGTTTTATACTCGAAATGTCAATACAACAGCTTTCATTTCATGTTAAAAATATCAAAAACAATCCTTGAATAGTGCAATATACTTACTTATTTATACATGTTTTTCAACATTTAAAAGTGGACGATAGTATTTTTGGATATTCAGAGTTTTTCATTACTTTACAATAAAAATCATGTTATAAAGTTATGTATGTTTGAAAAACAAATGAGACATAAAGTTTTTAAGGAAAGGTTTAAGTATCATGGCGTAAAATTATTTTTTTACAGCGAGGAATAAAATATCTAATCACACTCCTTCGATTTGGGTTTGACATATCGTTTTCGAAATAATTGAAATTGTATATGAATTGTTACTTTTGGAGTTTAATGAATGAGGAAAAGCATTTATATTTTGCTCGTTACACGATTCCTATAACGTACATGTCTATATATATCTTTATTCACCAAAGTCATAACGACTATAGGCATACAACATATAAACTACACAAAGTATACATAGATAGCAGAGGGTAATGTGTTAGACATATTACATCATGTTAGATCTTAATGTTTGTGCACGAAATATAAATTTACCCAAATAACATAATTCTCTAAGATTATTAGAACTCATTAATTGTATATATCTATACATAGAAGGTTTTCTCCAATATTATGGTTTTATAAAATAAGATCTAAGACCTTGATAAGTAGGACATTTTGAAATAAAATGCATCTCATCTTCAATGTAATTTTTACAAAAACTACATAGTCTATTACTTCTTTGAATTGCAGAATAGCGACCACATTCTATAGCTAAATCATGACTACTAAGTCTTATTTTGGTAATACATGTCTTATAAACAACTGGTATTGGTTTACATAAATAATTTTGTAAACAAAGTTTTTTAACCATATATCTGTAACTTGTACATTTAACTAAAGTATTCATTTGACTGTCAAAATCTTACTTCAGACATTAACACAGGCGTTGTTTAATTATCAAGTAAAAACTACTGGAGAGCTTACTATCTAAAAATAAACCTTGATTATACCAAATATCACATAAACCCATACTGATGAAATCATTTTCAACTTCTATTTCCTGGTTATTATAATACCATTTTTCATTGTCATGTATTTTTCCACCTTTTCTAAAAACAACAATTTTCGTTTTTGCTATATTCACACTAAGTGACCATTTGGAGGTATAATCATACAAAGTATCAAGTAATGTTTGTAATCCAGATACAGTTTCTGAAAAAATAACCATATCGTCAGCGTACATTAGTAAAAATAAATTTAGTTCCTTCATCTCATAAGGAATATAGTCACTATTTATAAAAGCCATTTCACAATCATTGACATGCATAGAAAAAAATATCGGTGATAATACTTCACCTTGCATCAAACCTACTTTTTGTTTGTAAAATAATCAGATTGAATTGAACCCATCAACACTTACACAAGAAGTGACATTAGAATACATTGCTTTGATAACCATTAAAACCTTACCTTGTATACCAATGTTTGATAGTTTATACCATAACATATATATTTGAACAGTGTCAAAAGCTTTCATGTAGTGTACAAAACAACAATAAAAACGATTTTTGGCTGATAAAGATTTGAAAATTGATGATGTAAGAGCAAAAATAGCAACTTTTGTACCCAGACCGGGGCGAAAGTCGAACTGGGCATCGGTAAAAATATCAAACGTTTCCGACCAGTCTATTAAACGTTTATTAAGAACGGACGTAAATAACTTTCAAAAATTACTGACTAAACTAATCCCTCTGAAGTTTTTCAGATCAAGCACATTACCCTTCTTGAATATAGGTATAAGTATGGCTTTAGCCCAATCCGTAGGGGAAATTCCGGACTGTAAAATTCCATTAAAAAAGTACAGTAATACAAGCATAAACACATCACTGTATTCAATAAAATATTCGTTAAGATTTCCATCAACTCCATGACTTTCATCACGTGTAAGGTTACGAATAGCTTTCAATATGACATTTTCTTTAATGTCTATCTCCAGTTCCTCATAGACGCATTCATCATCAGTACTATGAAATTGGCTGTCGTCCAGTACAGCATCTGTGTCTGATGAGCACAATGACTTAAAATGTTCATGGAACAACTTTAATGGTACAGCATGTTTAGAAGATGCATTTCGTGTAGAATAATGTAGGGTTTGTAAGTCTCATTATGTCTAGTATTTTTCTTCAGTGCGCACATACTCTCGTTTCAAGCGACGTTCTAGTGTTTTATAGTCCTTTTTCGCTCGGATTAAATTATTATGGTTTAGTTGCGATTTTAGTCTATTAAATTTATTCAAAAAGTTGATATCGCGGCGATGAAGGTCTTTACACTGGGCGTTGAACCAATGTTTATCAGCAGAAATGTTAGATCTGCATGATTTATAATTGTTTGTCTTCTTTTTAAAAAATGGTGCCAAAATGTCATTTAATGTTCTAGTGAATTCGGCCAACGAGTTGTCGAGTAATTGCTGCCCATCAAAGTCAATCCATTCACGACATAAATTTATCTTTTCCATACTATCCGGTAAACAATCTCTACATTGATCTTTTAATTCATCATTCCATTTAAAGTTGTCCTGCGACAGTTTCTCTCCGTTGTCACCATCCGGTAATCGTGTTAATTTTTGTGTGTTACACAGTAATGAAAGTTGTATATGTAGAAATGAGTGGTCGGAAAAAGTTGTGAAATTAGACACAATAAGTTGACGCACTATCGGGAAAAGTGACACTGGGACTAATAAGTAGTCTATAACGATCGTTCCATTCGCACCACAAAATGTAAAATCATTCGCAAAACCATTTTTATTCCGGCCATTCAATTTTCTTAAACCCGATGCTTTACATAGCGAGATAAGTTTTGGACCATAGCAGTTTGCATTGTTGTCAGGATTATTTCTTACATTGAGTTCTATATCAGCAGAATAATCAAAAATATCACCAAGTCTATTTTTATAGCAGTATTAATACTATCGGTACACACAAAATAATATATTGCCCCAGTTCGACTATATGTATCACCCAAAAGTATAACATCACCAAATGAAGAGTAAAGTTCAATACTATTTTCTAAATCAACAAATAAATCACAATTATAAAGTTTATAAAAATTCGATCTAACAGGGGGTATATAAACGCAGGCAATAAATAAGTTTGTATCACTTGTAAATAAAGGCAACAGTAGTATACCGCTGTTCAAAACTCATAAATCCATGGACAAAAAACAAATTCGGAGTAACAAACTAAAACTGAGGGAAACGCATTAAATATAAGAGGATTTCAATATTCAACCATATAATTGTGTCATGAATACATGTCTCAATAGAAACTTTATTAGAAAAACACTCTTTTATTAAAATTACAATACCTCCTCCTTAAGTAGATTTGGTCTTGCATCTAGCATACAAAAAAAAAGTCTGACCAGGAATAGAAAAACTAAAATCATTTTTAAACCAACATTCTGTAAGAAAAACTGTATCATATGTGCAAATAAAATTCAAAAATGCAATGTTATCAAGTTTATTTTGAATACCGCCATTCACGTTTCAAGAAATCAATTTCAAATTGTCACAGTTTTTTTTAATGAGACACAAAACATCCAACGCTATCCTAGTCTTCTTTGGTAGCAGTCAGTTTGATGAGTTGTCTTGTCAGTACATATATCTACATCGATCTTCTCATTCGGTATCTGAGTTTCCATTTTCGGTAAGTATTGCTTGTGCTTAATCTGGTCGAATAGCTCATTATCTATAAACAGTTTAAACTCTGATCATCACTGCTTTAGCTTGTTGAGCACGAGCTTCTCTTTGAATTGGGAGCAATTGTTTTCTTTTAGCGAGCACATCTGGTGTATACTATACACTGAGATAGAACGGAGAGCTCTTTAATTTGTAAGCAGATGACTTCACTACCTCACGCTGTTTAAAATTGTCAAAAGTGACTTGCTAAACGAAATGGCACTCTAATCGCTTAAAAAATCCATCGATTCAAAGGAAACTGGCTACTTGTTTTTGACATTGTACCTTTATCCACATTCTAGGTAGAGCCATACTCATTTCAATAATTATTTCAGCCATATAAACTAATATTGAATGGCACCGATTGTGTCAATAAATATCAATTAGAATCATTTTCCTCCTTTACAAAGCAATAATTCAAATCACGCTTCTGTAATGCATATGTGACATCATGGCATCAATATGTAGTTGGTCAAACTTATGATAATAACACAAGAAAGATGGCGTCTATATGGAAACAACTGGAATCTTTCAGTATCCTATTTCGATTTATTCTCATCTAAAACAAATTTACTTGTCCGAACCGTAATGATCTCCCATTTGGGCCTAAATTAACAAAGATATTTCCCGTAGAAAATGTTTGATTGAACCTGGTTTTATAAACAGCTAAACCTCATAATAGTGTCACAGTGATATGTAGTTCCTTTTTTTAACGAACAAAAACTGTACATAATTGGCTAACATGACAATAATTGTGACCCAGGAGACAAAACCGTGTAAAAACTTACAACATTGTGCTTCGTCGGTTTTAGTTTGTAACCCGGATTTGTTTTCGCTCAATCGATTTATAACTTTTGAAAAGCGGTATACTATTTTATTTATATGTCAATACCGATTGAAGCATCTGAACAAACATACAAATAAATCTGACAAAGATGCAACAAAAGAGTTTTTGTAGTTGATAGGACACAGAGTATAGTAAAAGATATAAAATATACTACTTCCGATAATGTACAGAGTTAGTAAAATATAAAAAGGATGAAAAACAACACTATAAACACATCAAGAGTCCAAATCAAAACTCTAAACAACCACACCCAAATAGCAAAAAACGACAAAAATGAACATAATATATAAAAAAAAACAATCAAAGGGACACTTTATAGTAAATTAACTACACACAGTGTCAGACTCTACACTGTATAACATAAGATTGGCCTGTATTGTTTGTAAAGTAAATGCTGTATATTTCTCTATCATATCTAGCTTAAAAACAAGATCTAAACAGCACGTTATAAATTTCAAGTGCCCGAAGCGCTTTTCTAGATTTTCTTTCATCAAAAACTCTAAGCCGAATATTTGAAAGCCAAAATTGTATGAGAACCAAAAGAGCTTTGCGACCAAAAAGGAAATAAAAAAATAGCCTTACTAATCTACTGTCAGCTTTGCATCATGGAGTAGTTATAAAGTAGTTATAAGAAGATGTGGTATGGGTTTGTTTTAAATAAAGGTTTGTTATAAAAAAAAAAAAAAGATCAGCACCGAAGTACTGACTACTCCGAACGATTTGCTATAAATAATGTCAGCACCGAAGTACTGACTACTTAGTTGATGGTTACCTCGGAGACTGATAGTCCAACAGTAGAGGTATATGTTAGCCCAGACATAGAAGACGTTTGGTAAAAATTTGAACAGTGGTATACTACTGTTGTCTTTATTGTAAACATGTGACGACGATTTATCAATCAGCCACATTCCTGTTTTAAAATCGATAAGTACAATGTTATGATAGATTTCACAAGATTTAATGTAAAAGCGTCATAAATAATTAGGCTAAATTAAATGTCCCTAGTCAGGGTTTTTCAGTCTTGTGTGTGTGGTTTTTTTTTTAAATTTTATAGATATAGGAAGATGTGATGTGAGTGCCAATGAGACAACTCTCCATCCAAATAACAATTTAAAAATTAAACCATTATAGGTTAAAGTACGGCCTTCAACACGGAGCCTTGGCTCACACCGAACAACAAGCTATAAAGGGCCCCAAAATTACTAGTGTAAAACCATTCAAACGGGAAAACTAACGGTCTAATCTATATAAACAAAACGAGAAACGAGAAACACGTAAATATTACATAAACAAACGACAACTACTGTACATCAGATTCCTGACTTAGGACAGGTGCAAACATTTGCAGCGGGATTAAACGTTTTAATGGGCCCAAACCTTCTCCCTTTTTCTGAAACAATAGTATAACATCACAACATATAAAAACATACGATAAAATATCAATTAGCAGACTTAACTCAATCAAAAAACGTATGATTACACAAAGAAGGAATAAATTTGATCTGCGATATCTGAATACAAATGCACAGTTAATTAAATATTAGAGACAAACAGTCATGACCAAAAGGCTATCAAACAAATTCAAACACACTGAGAAATATTTAACCAATCAATGTTCACTTTAGAAAAAAACCGGTTTTTTATAATCTTGAAGTTTATACAAATGTTGTAAGAATAAGTAAAAAATTGAAGATATTACAAATAATCAAAGCTGGTATACAGCCAAGATCCATATAAATAAAAAATGACAAAAAAGCATTATAAACAGTATCAACAGGTCGAATTAACAAGAAAATACGATTTGAGAGTACTAGCAGTTACTGACAGCTAGTTAAAAGCCAAAACCAATTAATAGTAAAAAATCATGCATCAGAGACTAAAATCGACTAAAACACATCACAGGGATTTAGTATTTTAACGTCATTAATAGTCAGAGAAGACATGACTTGTGCAATGCCAAAAATAAATGTATCGACAGGTAGTAGTATAGTGAAGAGCGACTTCTATAGAAATAAAAGTTAACGTGGCTGTGTCCCCTATACATCTCGCCTCAAAAGATAATGAAATTTAGTTATGTTTTAATTTGCTAATGACAAAATCAATATTAGTGCCAATGTGAACTATATTCAGAGATCTAATTACAATATTGGTACGATAACCCTTACTGATAAGTTTGTTTAAAGGTTCGATGAGTTTACAAGGATCACATAGTGATTTCCTCGCTTTAAGTACAATATTTCCATAAAATTTAGGATGAGAAATACCATTTTTAATAAGCTTTCTACAGGTATAGCCAAATTTACTAATCAAATCTTTGTATCTATGAAAGAATTTAGTAAAAGTTTTAAGTAATTTATGGTATCGAAATCCCTGACACAACAATTTACCAGTGATGCATTGATTACGTTCGTTAAAATCTATGACATCAGAACACACACGGGCAAACCGAACGAGTTGCGATATATAAACACCGTATGATGGAGCCAAAGGCACATCGCCGTCTAAAAAAGGAAAATTAACAATAGGAAATGAAAAATCGTCTCTTTTGTCGTAAATTTTAGTGTGAAGTTTCCCGTTTGAAATTGAAATGTCTAAATCTAGAAAAGGACAACTGCTGCTGTTTATGTTAGATTTAGTTAAAGTAAGTTCGTTTGGGTAAATTTCTGAAGTATATTTAGAGAACTCTGGATTATTCAACGAAAAAATATCATCCAGATAACGGTAGGTATTTTTGAATGTATCAACCAAATGTAACAATGATGGGTCTTTACTGAGTTTGGTCATAAACTGAGATTCATAGCAATATAGAAATAAATCTGCTATTAAAGGGGCACAGTTGGTGCCCATAGGAATACCTACTACCTGACGATACAGTTCATTTACATTGTTTTGGAGCTAATTGTAAACGTTCATTGTCTCTAAACAAATACATTTTTTTTGTTACGGGGCCATTTGGAGCCCGACTCTAGGTGCAGAATTTTCTCGTTGTGTTGAAGTACGTTGATGGCCTTTGACCGTTTTCTATTTTTTGTTCGGGTTGTTATCTCTTCGACACATTACCGTTTCCATTCTCTATTTTATGATAAATGATTTGATAATACAATACAGTGAAAATATGATAATTGAAAAGAAGATTTTTTTTAATGAAACGTCTGAAACAAATGTTTAATGAGGACAATTTTCGCATTCCTTAATATAGATGTTTATTTCTATTGTTGGATAAATGACTCGTTTATTTGAGATTGTCTTGAGCGATAGTTATGCTTTTTTGGTTAATTCTTCTGATTGGCTGACGTTTATCCATCATCGCATAAACTTAATTTTGTCATGTGACCGTGACGTCATGAACGTTTTTCATGACTGACTCCGGTTGGAAATGGAATTTGAATTGAATTATAAGGAATAACTACAATATATTTGTTCTGTCTATTCGAAGTAACATCAAAAATGTGGCGCACACTTTAAAATAACCCGCTACGTGGGTTATCCAGTGTGCATCACATTTAGGATGTTATTTCTTCATAGACAAACAAAATATTACAGACATTCCTTAAATAATTTGTATCAAATCAAAGCCTGAAGTGTATGATTTTGCTGATAACTAAACGCGAAATTCAAATTTCAGATCCTGTTTTTTTTAGTTTCATTATATTGAATATTTTCCTTTGTTTAACAATGACGAATGTTTCCTTATTATCAATCATAAACCTTCTGACACGTATTACAGAAAAAAATAAAGACATAACGTTTTGATTATCCTGAACAAATTTACACTAAATTTGTTGTTGTTACTACTATTTTAACCGAGTTCAATATACGAATCTGTTTTAATAAATGTCATGTATTAAACATGTAACATACTTTTTATTTCAATTTAAGTTTGCACTATGGTTCAAAGGTTGTATTCAATTTATCTATTTCTCAGATGAAGTTCTCATTTCCAGCATTGTTTTGTGTTCAATATTTAAAAGGTGTACTTCTTGAATTAGCATTTAAAAAACTGTTCTTTTTTTTTATTAAGAGTTTTGTTTAGTAGTATAAACAATTTAGAATTAAACTACGTAACTCGAACATCGTACTTTAAATTTTCCTACTGTACGAACTTTATTGTAAGCTGTCTTTATGCTGCCTCTGAAATTAAGTTTTGACATGTTTAAAGTCATAAGAAACGAGTGACCGGTGAAAAATAATGTTCTTCCAATTCTTGAAACAATGCATACAAACATCATAAACTTAGTCTTCTGTACTCGAATTTATCATTTTTTTCGTGTAAATTTCGTATAATTGTCATTTTTTTTTCAATCGGTCAGTGTTGTTGTGAAAATATGGCAGGTAATTAAAGTTCGTGTTTTGAAGCCGAAGTTTAACGATTGTCACCTGTTTGTCAACAATTGACGAAAAATAAACAAAAAAGCATGGAAATTGAGCACGTGTTTAACATGTAAATTCAGATAATAGTTTATTTTGAGGACATCCATGCGTATTGTGGTCACCGGATTTTTACGAGATGGGTCACACTGAGGTCACCTTGCATACGGCAAATATGTCGGGGGAATTGCTTGCTGGAAGGAAGCTATTCAAATAAAGTAAACTTCTTCTAAATATGAATAAATTAAAGAATTTTCTTCAGAAAAAAGTATATGTACATAAGTTTTATAATGAAAACTATCCATTGAGTTATTAAAATCATATGCATTATTTTTTTTTGATTTTAGGTTTCTTATGACTTTAATTGAATATTACAAATCGTGGTTGTTATATTGCTAAATATTAAATATGTAAGTTTTAGTAAGTATAATACCAATGCAGAGTAAAACCACAGAACACATATTTAATAGAGTTAGTCTGAGGTTATCGATTCTTACATTTCTGATATAATGGTATTATAACCATTATTAAATAATAAGGGGACTAGATTCTGAAATTACTATAAAACAATATTACAACAAGTTATAATCTATATCCGTTCGAAGCGATTTTCTGTTTTATCTTTCATCAGGAATGCCCAATACCAAATATTTGACAGCCAAGGATATATAAGAGCCGAAAAAATTAGATAGCTATTTACGACCCAAAACGACATTACAAATTCACCTAAGATCAACTTTGCCTAAGGGAGTTCTAAATAATTTCAAAATTTATAAATGGACAATATGATAAGCGTTAAGAGTTCCGTAGTCTAAATAACCATTATATTTTGCATCGTTTAATAAGTGATGATTTTTTTCATTAAAAATACATGTCAGAAATCATCCTGAACAAATTGTAAATAAACTTATCAACGATATCTAGACTGAAATTTTGTATTTGCACCAGACGCGCGTGTCATCTAAAAAGACTCACTAGTGACGCTTGAATAAAAAAACAAGAATTTAAAAAGGCCAAATATAATACGAAGTTGAAGGACATTGAGGACCTAAACTTCCTAAAGGTTTTGTCAAATACAGCTAAGGTAATCTATATCTGAGGTAGAAAAGTCTTAGTATTAAAAAAAAAGATTTGTACAGTTAGTTTACGGTATAATTATGACAATATCTATGATAATTCATATCAACACAGAATTGCTGGCTACTGGGCTGGTGATACAAACTCCACCAGCAGTAGCATTGACCCACTGGTTGTAAATACACTCCGTATAGATACCAGGATTGCAATTTTATACCTGCGCCAGATGTACGTTTCGTCTACAGAAACAAAAGATTCATTAACGACGCTCGCATAAAAAAACAGTTCAAATGAGTTAAATCTCGTTGTAACTACATTCTTGTTAACCGAATTTGTTACTTGTTTATAGATTTATATAACAACGTGTTATATCAACTTTATGTGACTATGCATGTGTGTAAACCTTCATACTTTGAACGACAAAACTATTTTTATGTCTACCTGTGCGAATTTCAAACGCGCAATTTTACACCAGCAATGAAAACCTTCTATTCTTTCCGGGTAGACTTTATATAGATAAATTAAGTGGTATAAGAAAAGCAAAATGAGTATATTAAATTTGATGTATGCCTTTTTGTGCTTCTTCGTTTACATTTGTTGTTTTTATAGTGTTGCAAGTATGTTTGTTTTGTTCATACTTTTAACGACAAAATTATTTCTATGTCTACCTGTAAGAATTTCAAACGCGCATTTTTACACCAGCAATGAAAACATTCTTTCCTTTACGGGTAGACTTTATATACATAAATTAAGTGGTACAAGAAAAGCAAAATGAGTATGTTAAATTTGATGTATGCCTTTTTGTGTTTCTTCGTTACATTTGTTGATTTTATAGTGATATTAAGATGATAACACAATATTGACTGCTGTACCCCTATTTTTGAGATTTTTACTCTTTGAGTATGTTTGTTTTGTTCATACATCGTTGACAATGTAATGGAATTTGATGCGACTGTCATACAAGTGAGAGGTTTAGCTAGCTATAAAACCAGGTTCAATCCACCATTTTCTACATTAGAAAATGCCTGTACCAAGTCAGGAATATGACAGTTGTTATCCATTCGTTTAATGTGTTTGGACTTTTGATTTTGCCTTTTGATTTTGGATTTTCCTTTTTGAATTTTCCTCGGAGTTCGGTATTTTTGTGTTTTTACTTTTTACCTTACTTTTTAAATATAAGTTTGTAAAGAATGAGTTGTGGCCTGTTAGTTGGCGAATCAATGTTGTTTGAATATAAGATATGCAAATTTTAGTAGTTGTAGTTCTAATGCTGATTAGAATAACAAGTTATACAAGTTATACATTTTCTATGTGTTTCTATTTGTTTATTAAACTTAGTAATAACAGTTTTTAATGATTTGTTGTATTAAAATTTACCTTTCAAAATCAGTTAACACTATCTATAGTACATGTTATGTAGTACCTTTTCCCATCATCACCTGTTTTCTACCCGAGGGTATCACCAGCCCAGTAGTCAGCACTTCGGTGTCGACATGAATATCAATTATATGGTCATTTTTATAAATTTTCTGTTTACAAATCTTTGAATTATTCGAAAAACTAAGGATTTTCTTACCCCAGGAGTAGATTACCTTAGCCGTATTTGGCACAACTTTTTGGAATTTTGGGTCCTCAATGCTCTTCAACTTTGTATTTGTTTGGCTTTTTAACTATTTTGATCTGAGCGTCACTGATGAGTCTTATGTAGACGAAACGCGCGTCTGGCGTATAAAATTATAATCCTGGTACTTTTGATAACTATTCCTTCCAATTTACTCTGTGCAGATTGCGAGGTACTAAAATTTGCATATCTTATATTCAAACAACTAAGGATGTTGGCATTCAAGGAATAAAATGTTTTCATTAAACAAAGATAGTGTGAATATTTAATGTTATTTGTTGATTTGTCTTTGCTTCCTGTAATTTCTTCTTTATATTATGTGTAAGTTACTTTATTTCCTGACACTGCATCTCTGTGTTATGTCAAATTGATTATTTATTTTGTCAAACAGTTGTTTGGTATTACATTGCTATTTTTTGTTATGTGCAATATGCATTATCATGTTGTAACTGCTGTATATTCTTTGAATACCTCTAAGCTATAAAATGATCAACCACCTGTACGTTCTCTCAGACACATTTTCTATATGTTGTGTCTATTCTTACTTTCAGTAAGTGAATGAAAAACTGCGTCCTTTCTCAAATGTGTTATATCAAATGTTCTAAACGTTTTGTTTTGGTACATCTTTGTTTAATGAAAACATTTTCTTCCTTGAATGCCAACATCCTTCGATCTACCGACAATATACCTGTAACATTATGTTGGAATTCAAGGAATAGGTGCAAGTAGTTATCACAACAAAAGTGCATGCTCATCAAAGCAATCATACTTATTAAACAGATAGTTAAATACAGGTAGCTAAATATAGTTCATGTTTGTTAAGTTGGTAAAAATCATACTTTGCTGCTCCTGCCTGAACAAATATGGATTCTCTTAAAACGAAGCTTTTAAAAGTGTTCCATCACAAAGTCAATATGTGCATATTGTCAGGAATTCCAGTTTACACAACTTCTACAATATACGCCTTTAGACTTCGAAGTTTTTTTCAATGTTTCTATAGTTGTGTGTGCTGTAATATCCTACCATATTACTGATTTTCAATTTTCTTGAAACTTTGTATCTCATGTTAGATTACTATTTTGTTTCTAACAGTTTGTTCAGGATATTTTTCTTGGTTATACAATTATTTTTTTTTATTGTAAATGATTCGTAAAATAACATTGTTTAGTTGTTTGTCATGATCGCAAATCATCTAAATTCTTGTTACCAAATTTCATGAATTTTCTTGAAACATTTGTAGAGTATACAGTTAAGAAGGTATCAAATTAACTTAATTATTTTTTAAATTTAATTAATTGTACAAATTAAATATTCATATAGTTTATATTAACTAATGAAATATTTAAATTGAAATTGAACTAAACAACTCTCTTATATCCTTTACTTAGTTTGAAATAATTGTATTAAACTAAGATTTCATTAAAAATTTTAATATTTCTTATGTTATTAACATATTCATTCAAAACATATTTTTTTTATAAAAAGTAATAAAACATTTTAATGTTCTTTATTTCTTTAAAATTCATAATAGTTTTACCCCTAAAATCTGCTATTTTTCTTATAAGAAAGTGATAAAATGTTGCATTTCTATAAAGTTCATTAATTATTTTCAACAGTTAAATACTTATAAAAACACCTGTTGTTATTATATAAACATCTATTGAAATATTTTTGTTGGCATTCAAGGAATAGGTAACATATAAAATGTTGGCATTCGAGGAAGACACCATGAAAACCACATGATGTCATATCTAAATTGTTTTAGGTTGTGTTTATACATATGTATCTTCTGCGAAAAATATAATATGTCATGTTATATGAGTTTCGCCCACTAAATCTAATTTTCTGTTAACATTCAACATGTGAATCTATTGGTAATATTGTAATAAATTCATTTGCATTTTGATTTGATTTTGTTAATGAAGACTATTAGTGACTTTGTTTTAAAAGTGTATTTGATGAATATTAGTAAATGTTTTTTACTGTTTTTTAAATTCTTTTAACTGATTTGACAAGCTTTTTAGATTTACGGGTAATTCACGGTTGTCATTCGGTTTATCGAGAGAAATGATCGTGAGAGAATATCTAACGGTTGTCAAGTATTGCGAGACGATCGCGAATTAATCGATAAGATATATGAAAGGCAGAGATGGGTCCGATTACTTTCAATGTAATTGATTAAATTACAATTACTTTGTCATTTGTACGATTAAATAAAATTAATGATTACATCATTTCTGAAAGTGTCTGATTAAATTAATGATTACATTGACAAAGTAATCATGATTACATCTGATTACAATGGGGAAAAAAACATTTTGCATAATGTGAATGAATAAACGTTTAATATATATAACTATAGCATTTTTTAGAAAGTATTGTGTTTGCCATATTAAAAAAATGATAACTTCAAACTTCATCTATTTAAGAAACTTCAAAAGTTCACTTCATACATACATGAACATTGTGTCACTGGTTATGACCCATTGCACTTTATCATCATTAATCTCTGAATTATTTTGACTTCAATTGAATAAAGCTTTAAATTTATAAAAAGCTTTGCTGTCTGTCTTCTGACATATTCTAGACTTTAATTTATATTTGTTTTAATGTGCAGTTTATGGGAGTTAAAATATGGATGAAATAAAGTTACCAGTTTAATCAAATTGTAAATAAATACAAGTGCTAACAATCATTGCATTTTACATGTCCAGTCCAAATACATACAAAAAAAATGCTTATTTTAAACAAGATATTTGTCCAACTTTTAATTAATTTTGTGCTAATTGGATAAATTATCACATGTCTGATTTATCTTTTACCATATATATTGTCCTACAGCTATACACAGTTGGTGATAGCAATAAAAACAAACCTTAATTGGTTTCCTACCTGTCAATTCAAAGTTGACAAAAATCACAACATTAACAAAAGATTATAATTAAGGGTTAAAGAAAAGTATTACTTGAATATAACAGTTATTATCAAATATATATATGTACATCTTTAAATTGTGAATATATGTACAATATTTTTTATTAAGGCCAGAAACATATAATTGTATTATATGTCTCTTCTTAGGGTAATGATGACTTTTCAATACTGTAACAGTTTATTTTTTACTGAAGTATACAAACCAATTATCATGCTTTATAAAAAAAAAAGGTAAACCAAACTATCTTAACATGTTCAATATAAATTGAATAAGAATAACAAAAAGTTTCCTTTATTGACCATAAACACAGTTTAAGATTTTTTTCATTGTAATCAGAATGTAATCATAAAGTAATCAGGATTACAGGGTATTTTGAAAAGTAATTGATTAAATTAAATTACATTACATGTAATCAGATTTTTGGCTGATTAAAGATTACAATGATTACTTGCAAAAATTGTAATCAATTACAGCTGATTAACGATTACAATTACAATTACCCCAACTCTGATGAAAGGTCAATAAATAATATAATTAAATCAATTACACGGAAAAATTAACAACTAAATAAAACTATCTGTCAAAATGATTCAACATTATGATCAGTATGTGATAAAATACAGGTTAATAAGTGTATAGGTTTTAGAAAACAACAAAGGCAGATTGCTTCTCGACATTTCAATGACATTAGAAATGTAAACAAACATGATTTTTTCACAAATTCGATTAAAATAAACTACTTATTCCAAATAAGGGCATTCTTTTTTAATGAACCAAATGTTTCTCATAGTTATTTTGTATAAACATAATCTAATATAAAAAAGAAGATGTGGTATGATTGCCAATGAGACAACTATCCACAAAAGACCAAAATGACACAAACATAAACAACTATAGGTCATCGTACGACCTTCAACAATGAACAAAGCCCATACCGTATAGTCAGCTATAAACGGCCACAATAAGACAATGTAAAACAATTCTAACGAGAAAACTAACGGCCTATCTTATGTAAAAAAATGAACGAAAAACAAATATGTAACACACTAACAAACGACAACCACTGAATTACAGGCTCCTGACTTGAGACAGGAACATACATAAAAAATGTGGCGGGGTAAACATGTTAGCGGGATCCCAACCCTCCCCTAACCATTGGACAGTGGTATAACAGTACAACATAAGAACGAACTATAAAAATCAGTTGAAAAAGGCTTAACTCATCAGATAGACAAAAAATACAAGTGGACGTGGCCGGGTACTTATACATCCCGACACAAAAAGACACAATGAACAGATCTGAGAGTACTCGCAGTTATCTGACAGCTAGTTCAAAGCCACTAACAACAAATAAAAAAATCATGCCTCTAAGACTAAACACTCAATCCGTACACATCCAACATACAATGGATTTAGTGTAAAGACGTCATAAACAGCCAGAGAAAAACATGACCTTGTGCAATACCAAGTTACAGGTATCGACAGATTGTAGATCCATGAAAATGTATATGTATATAACATACTAGTTTGGTTAGCTTTTAATCTACTGGTAACAAAATCAATATTTATACCAATAAAAACAATATTCAATGATCTTACTACAGTGTTGAATAGGTAACCTTTTATAATAAGACTTTAAAAAAAAAGAAATATTTACAGAAAAATTGGATTTTTCGCATCAAGAAAGATCACGTACCGCTTTTTTTAAGATCGTGAAGAATAGGATCGTGAAAGAACTAATACTATGAAGACGTTCAAATTATTCTTTAATTATATGATAATAAATATGTGTTATTGGTATTAAGAACAAGTTGCTTTCTTAAAACAAAATCAAAACCATAACATGAACCTAAAACCACTGGCTGGTCAACAAAATATTGTTGCTGAAATTTGCCTCCATTTTAATTGAAATAATTGAATGTGAATAGAAGAAAATAAGGATGAACTACCTTTATTAAAAAAATCCTAGTTTGTACAACAGGATGTATAATGCAAATTGCACAAACCAATTACAAAATAAATTTTAGCACTCAGTTTGCTTTATGATCTTGATGCATTTACTTTATCTATCATATCATTATATTGAGTAACCTTCATACTTTTAACTAATGTTTGAATTTGTCTGTACTCAAGGGAGATATTGTATAGATGAATTTCCCATGTAAAGTGACACCCTGTGGCATACAACTTTTAAGAATGTTTCGTATATATTTCTTGAGAATAACACACCAGCTTCATTTGGACCTATTATATAGAGTAAAATTGAGAATGGAAATGGGGAATGTGTCAAAGAGACAACAACCCGACCAAATAAAAAACAACAACAGAAGGTCACCAACAGGTCTTCAATGTAGCGAGAAATTCCCGCACCCGGAGGCGTCCTTCAGCTGGCCCCTAAACAAATATATACTAGTTCAGTGATAATGAACGCCATACTAGTTTCCAAATTGTACACAAGAAACTAATATAAAAATAATACAAGACTAACAAAGGCCAGAGGCTCCTGACTTGGGACAGGCGCAAAAATGCGTCGGGGATAAACATGTTTGTGAGATCTCAACCCTCCCCCTATACCTCTAACCAATGTAGAAAAATAAACGCATAACAATACGCACATTAAAATTCAGTTCAAGAGAAGTCCGAGTTTGATGTCAGAAGATGTAACCAAAGAAAATAAACAAAATGACAATAATACATAAATAACAACAGACTACTAGCAGTTAACTGACATGCCAGCTCCAGACTTCAATTAAACTGACTGAAAGATTATGATTTCATCATATGAACATCAGGCACAATCCTTCCCGTTAGGGGTTTAGTATAATACCATCATAACATATACGAGAAGAACATAACCCGTGTCATGCCAACAACTGTTTTTAGAATAAATGTCTTTAGTTCCGACGCAAAGACCTTATTAGTGACTCAATATCAACGCCAAAATATGCAATCTTTAATGACTTGACAACTGTATCGTAATTATATCCCTTCTTAATCAGTCTATTTAAAGGTTTTGTAAGTTTCTGAGGTGAATACTGACACATTTGTGTTTTATAAAGAATATTTCCATAAAAAAATGGATGTGAAATACCTGAACGTATAAAAAGTCTGCATGTTGAGCTATATTTACGAATGATGTCTTTATACCGATGATAGACTTATTTTGGTCTCATAAAACATCTCAAAATTTTAAGGATTTCCTGATTTTATCTAATCAATCATAATACTCTACAGGGAACTTGGTTTCGAAGAATATCTTGTTTATAGAAGTTTTATGGATACATACACATTACTCAAAAGAACCAATTTATATAAAAAAGACATGTAGATATGAAAAGATACCAGGATTAACATGTTGTACACTAGACGGGAGTTAGGTCTACAAAAAAATCATCAGCTCGAATGAAATTAGTTAAAATTAAAAAAGCCAAATAAAGGACGTTAAGTAATCTATTCCTTATGTAGAAAATCCTTGGCATTTCGAAGATGTCAAAATCTTTTAAAGGACAGTTACTCAAAAATAAAAAGCAAAAGAGAAACGGCTAGAAGTCAGAATACCGCAATCAATGATGATCGTGCTTGAAATTTACATGTCAAGTTCTCACTATCATATTCTGTATTTAAATAAAAAAAGCGAAATTTCGCATTCGCCAGTAAAATTAATTTGTATGCTTGAACGTGGTATTTTTGCGCAAGAAGTAGTAAATAGAAATTATATGCACTGTTAATCTGGATGAGAATATGCATTTGCGTCATCACACATACACATGTAACAGTTGAATTCGGAGGATATCAAACTACCTACCTCAAGTTTTTTGATTACGGATTCATTGACATCTTATCCAACATTTTTGTAAGCGCATGAACAGGGTGTATAATGTGAATGAATCAAGACATGTAGTATAGCTGACTACAATTTTAAAACCGTATCATAGAACAAATATTTAGATGTTTTTCAGTTGAACTTATACAAGAAAAAAAAGAAATACTATATACACAAAACGAGTAGAGGTACTGTATAACGCATGAACTGTATAATTGCGTTATCATTATACTTGGTATTTATTATACATTCACATTATAAAAAACACATATGTGTTTTTCTAATTTCTAAACGATTCTTCGACTGACTGTAACTTAGTCTTTATTATTTTACTTTCTGATTTACTTTGATTGTTGAAAAATACAATGTCACGTTGTAGCCTCTCTAGTTTTCTTAATGACATTTTTATTTATTAAATCACGATTTCCAACTTTCAAAAAGATTGACGAAAGATAACAGATGGACAGTCAAACTCATAAATCGAAAATAGTATGACCACGCCATGGCTAAAGAATAAAAAAAGACAAACAGACAAACAATAGTACACATGACACAACATAGAACAACCCGAATCCAACCAAAAACTAAGGATGATCTCGAGTGCTCCGTAAGGTTAAGCAGATCCTGCTCCACATGTGGCACCCGTCCTGATGCTCATGTTATAACAAATCCGGTAAACAGTCTAATTCGGTAGGTTACATTCATAAAAGGGAAGGGGATTTTAGTTGAATTTTGGTTTAATATCTTATAGATGGATTATCTTGACTTACATGTAGAAATTGATATATACCCCGTATGTAGGTGCTGTTGAAATGTTGCTTCTTAGAAATGAAAATTCACAATTGGAAAGCTGAAATCATCTCTTTTGTTGTAAAGTTTGTTTTCAACCAACCCTCATTGTCAATTTCTAGATGTAAGTCAAGATAATCTAATTTTTTTTGCAGGGCTTATTCCTGCACCGTCATAAATATTTGTATAATATTTGTTGAGTCCAGGTTGAAATGAATGGAATAAATACGACTGCTGTTCATGACTTCAATTGTCGAAACTTATGACTTTATATCCAATTGCTGGATACAAACAAATCACCACCCAGGAGAATTAAGAACATTTATTTTACTGGCAATCAGAATGTTATCCTAAGATTCAAAATATTACAGTTTTCAGCACTGAACGAAAATTTGTTACACAAGTATAACCAAAATTAAAACCTCCCCTTTCGACTGATAGATGTGAGCATAAAAGGAAAATTAATCAATATTTCCTCTCATTGGTTGTGATCAATTCCAAAGTGTTACAAGACAAAATGATACTTTGAAAAAAGTTTCTATGAAAAATGACTATAAAATGGACTACAGTAAATATAAACAATACTGTAGAAATATATAAACATTGTTTAAAAATTGTTTTATTAATATCTCCAATTGACTTAAATTCCACATTTTCGTCTTTTGTCATCTGTCCTCAATAGTGTTCAACATATGTGGTGTATGCCCCATATCCACTGCCTTCATAATATTCACCATGCCCGCCATAGTCTTTACCATTGTTATCGTGCCTTTTTGTATCTTTACGGACATTGCCTTCACCATTGTTATCGTGCCTTTTTGTATCTTTACGGACGTTGTCTTCCCCATTGTTATCGTGCCTTTTTGTATCTTTACGGACGTTGTCTTCACCATTGTTACCGTGCCGTTTTGTATTTTTACGGACTTTGCTTTCACCATTGTTATCGTGCCTTTTTGTATCTTTACGGACATTGCCTTCACCATTGTTATCGTGCCTTTTTGTATCTTTACGGACGTTGTCTTCCCCATTGTTATCGTGCCTTTTTGTATCTTTACGGACGTTGTCTTCACCATTGTTACCGTGCCGTTTTGTATTTTTACGGACTTTGCTTTCACCATTGTTATCGTGCCTTTTTGTATCTTTACGGACGTTGTCTTCACCATTGTTACCGTGCCGTTTTGTATTTTTACGGACTTTGCTTTCACCATTGTTATCGTGACTTTTTGTATCTTTACGGACGTTGCTTTCATCATTGTTATCGTGACTTTTTGTATCTTTACGGACGTTGCCTTCACCATTGTTATCGTGCCTTTTTGTATCTTTACGGACGTTGTCTTCCCCATTGTTATCGTGCCTTTTTGTATTTTTACGGACGTTGCCTTCACCATTGTTATCGTGCCTTTTTGTATCTTTACGGACGTTGCCTTCACCATTGTTATCGTGCCGTTTTGTATTTTTACGGACGTTGCCTTCACCATTGTTATCGTGCCTTTTTGTATCTTTACGGACGTTGCCTTCACCATTGTTATCGTGCCTTTTTGTATTTTTACGGACGTTGCTTTCACCATTGTTATCGTGCCTTTTTGTATCTTTACGAACGTTGCCTTCACCATTGTTATCGTGACTTTTTGTATTTTTACGGACGTTGCTTTCACCATTGTTATCGTGCCTTTTTGTATTTTTACGGACGTTGCTTTCACCATTGTTATCGTGCCTTTTTGTATCTTTACGGACGTTGCCTTCACCAAAGTTATCGCGCCTATTTGTATCTTTACGAACGTTGCTTTCACCATTGTTACCGTGCCGTTTTGTATTTTTACGGACGTTGCCTACCCCATTGTTACCGTGCCGTTTTGTGTTTTTACGGACGTTGCTTTCACCATTGTTATCGTGCCTTTTTGTATCTTTACGGACATTGCCTTCACCATTGTTACCGTGCCGTTTTGTATTTTTACGGACGTTGCTTTCACCATTGTTACCGTGCCGTTTTGTATTTTTACGGACGTTGCTTTCACCATTGTTATTGTGCCTTTTTGTATCTTTACGGACGTTGTCTTCCCCATTGTTATCGTGCCTTTTTGTATTTTTACGGACGTTGCCTTCACCATTGTTATCGTGCCTTTTTTTATTTTTTCGGACGTTGCTTTCACCATTGTTATCGTGCCGTCTTGTTATTTTACGGACGTTGCCTTCACCATTGTTACCGTGCCGTTTTGTATTTTTACGGACTTTGCTTTCACCATTGTTATCGTATGAAATCCTATAATCAATACAGATTATCATATTGAAGGTTTCCTAAATCGCAACCTCAATCTTAATTGTTTATCATATATCGGGCATCATGAGAATTTTTTTTTTTACTTTTCATTAGATAAAAGTTATTCAGGAGTAATTCCACCCTTTCCAGATACATTTCTTATTTAAAACCAACCAAAGTTGTTTTAAAGTATAGTTTTGATACAGCTGTTTACTGATGTGGTTAGCAGGTTATCAAGCTAGGAATCGAACCAACAACTTCACTCAAACGATACGACTACGCTGTACCGAGTTCATCGATGCGGTTAGCAGGTTAACATTAAGCATGATCTCCATACAAGAAAGAGGTTTACCTGGATTTAAAACAAGATTTAATCCACCATTTTCTACATATGAAATTCCGGTATCAAGGCAGGAATATAAGAGTTGTTATCCATTCGTTTGATGTGTTTGAACATTTAATTTTGCCATTGATTAGCAACAGTCCGTTTTGAATTTTCCTCGGAGTTCGATTTTTATGTGATTTTACTTTTTAGTATTACATTTGCGCAAATTTGAAGAAAATCAAAATGTTCATATTAGCCATAACCAAGTTATTTATCTACAAAAATGCGTCTATAGTACATGGACGGACGAACGGACGCACAGACCAGAAAACTTA
Organism: Mytilus trossulus; assembly: GCF_036588685.1. Lineage (NCBI taxonomy): Eukaryota > Metazoa > Mollusca > Bivalvia > Mytilida > Mytilidae > Mytilus > Mytilus trossulus. Next base: position 12,755,761 of record NC_086378.1, on the reverse strand, counting down.
ATGTTCATAAATGGGGCATAAAACAGAATAATTGTAGCAATGGTAACAAACATATGAAATAGACATACCACATAAGTTAACATGGTCACTATGGATGAAGCCGGATGAGAATGACTCATCTATGCATACCATCAGAATCAAAAACAAGCAAGCAGTCGCAAACTTCATCTTCGTCTCTAAAAAGCCGTTTTAATAATTCAAGATTTTCCGAAACTCTTAAATATGATGAAAAGCTTCTCTTCGTCAATATTATACTAGAAATGTCTAATCAACAGCTGCCTTGTAATGGGTTAATTTGGTAAAAACAAATACATGTCAAAGACTTGGGTAATTTGGGTCATGTTGTACTAAAGCAAACCAGAACGAGTTCAGCGAAATGACATACATATTTTACAATTCAAAAAGTGGGTTACAACATTTATTAGCACTGAAAACAGATGAACAGTAGAATTGGTTTTACAAAAAGAGACAAAATAATATATAAAAACTTTTCCATTCAGGACTGCTATACGTTTTCAGAAATGTTATTTACAAACATAATATTGTAACATATTAAATCGTTTAAAAGTCTACTGTTACAGTTCTGCCTTCTTTCTGATTTTGATATAATTCATAGTTTGTATTACTGGTGTGCATGCATAGCCTTAAACTCTCACTCTCTCGATGCACCCGGCCTTGCTACTTTTGAGGTTCATGTTAGTTCTTCAGTATTGCATCTATTACCTTAGCTTTAAAAATGAGAAGATGTGGTATGATTGCCAATGAGACAACTCTCCACTAGAGAGGTCACCGTATGGGTTCCAACAATGAGCAAAGCCCATTCAGCATAGTCACCTATAAAAGTCCCCGAAATGACAATTTTAAACAATTCAAACGAGAAAACTAACGGTCTTATTCTTGTTAATCATTCGTAAGCCATTGTCGCCTGTATCTACAAAATGTAAAAAAAAAGAAAAAAAGAAGGTGCTCCTATTTTATAATAGACCATTTTTTAATGTCCCTCTGGTATTTTTTGCCTGTTTTCAAAAAGAACTTTAGTATAACTGCACAACATTTGTATCTATGAATGATTTCGATATATCTTTTAAGTGTTGACAAGAAATAAACGTTTCACCGACCACAAACTAGACATTTTACTAACTTACATGAGTATGGTGATAAAGCTAGTTATCTAATTTCTCAATGTGTTGTTTGACGGAATAATTTCTAAATATTTTGATCAGATCGAGGATTTCCAAGTTGTTGCGTTTCTTTGTCTGATATGTTTCCTATTTATTTGTATTGTATTCCTGTAATATAGGTTGCATTTCTGTAAATATTGACAATGCAATTTCCCATAGAAACTCCTTTTACGGCTAAAACTGTACCACTTCACTCTGAAGTTTTGAAAAAAACCTTATCCTAGAATTGAAAGTTCATTTGCACCACAATTATTTTCAAAGGTCAAAATATAGGGCTGTGCGGGATATTTTCAACGTTTATATGCCCCGAACTTTTCAGAGTTTAAACTTACACTAATTTCATAACTACCCTTAACTTGGATGAAAGTTTACCACAGATTTCAATGTAAACAATATGGACGTGTTAATTTACTGGTAACATTCCCAAGTTCTGTCTCTGCGATATGAGACACAGAGAACATAACCGGGAACTATAAATTAGGTTTCTATGAATATTTAATTTCTCCCCAAAAGAGGCATGTTTTCAGAAACAGCTGTATTTACAAAGTGCAATCTATAATGTTGTCATGGTTTGGCATGCCACAAAACCAGGTTCAACCCACCATTTTTTTCTTTAAAACGTCCTGTACCAAACCAGGAATATGGCCATTGTTATATTATAGTTCGGTTTTGTGTGTGTTACATTTTTACGTTGTGTTTCCGTTGTGTCGTTTGTTTTCTCTTGTGTTTTAGTGTGTATTCGCATTACTATAAGACGTGTCACGGTACTTTTCTATCCTAAGTTCATGTATTTGGTTTTGATGTTATATTTAATATTCTCTTCGGATTTTTTTCTAATGATTAGTCCGTTTTTGTGTGTGTGTTACATTTTTATGTTGTGTCGTTGTTCTCCTCTTATATTTAATGCGTTTCCCTCAGTTTTAGTTTGTTATCCCGATTTTGTTTCTTGTCAATGGATTTTCGAGTTTTGATCAGCGGTATACTACTGATGCCTTTATTTGTAACATGTTGGTGGGTCATTTCATTAAGATGGATTTTAGACGAGAATATTTAAATTCAAATAATGCATTAACGATCGGAAACATTACTTTTGACGTCACAGTGTTATAAGATCGCTAACATAAAATAAACAAGTAAATTTCATCGACTTCAAAACGTGACATTTTAGAAAATAGTATATTTTGCACTTATTTTAATAAATAAATAGTAAATATGTTCATAGAACACTTTTTATTAAAATGACGTTTGACATAAGTATGTTACAAGAAAACTATGAGTAGGAATTCTTTATGAAAATATCGCCGAAACATTGCTTTGGATGTAATACAATGTATAAGTTTACAGCAAAAAGAATTCAGGTTTTTTGTAAATTCTGAAATATCAAAATTAATGAGAATTATTTTCAAAGAATTGAAACACAAATTTAGAGTATACTAGGTAAAAAAAAAGAAATAAAAAAATATAATTTTTTTTATCATTTGAAGTGAGAAATAAATGGTATGTCTAAAGAATAGAAATGTAAAAAAAATATTTTTTTTTTAAAGTAAATATATTTTAAATTCTACATTTTTTTCTCTTAAGGTAGCACACTGAGGAGGTATATTCTTTATTATTTATTTGAATTGATCGGGGTAAATAATATTTTGCATACAATTTTTGTGACAAAATAACCGTGTCATTTAAATTGTTTCGTACGCCCTTTAATATGGATATACACTTATTACTTTATCCTTTACAGTAGATACGTAACTGACGTCATTAAATACAATATTTTTGTTTAAGTTAAAACTCTTCATGTTGCGAATGAAGGGATAGTATACAGCACGGATTTGGTATGCCATGATCATTATTATGAAAATTGGTATTTCCTCTAGAATTGTGCTATTTTTTAAGTGGTGTCGCTTGCATGTATATAAACTCCATTTTGATAAAAACAAATATAATTACATGTGTTATAGACAGATAAACTTAGAGGTTCCCTAATGTAACATGGGTAGGGTTAGGGGAAAGTGCCTCCTCACGGGTTAGCTGATTATTTGATTACTTGTCTGTTTTATTACTGATTACTAATTACTAGACCACATTTGTTTTAATTATTTGATAATCTAGGGCAGTAATTTTGATTATTTAATTATCTTCCTTATGAAAATAAGAAATCATTATGTGATTATATCGGCACCCACTTGAGGGTCCTCGAGAATTACGCTCAATCATTTCAGAAGCAGTTTTCGTGGTCGCACTTTTTTGTTGTCTACTGCAAACGCAGATGTTAACTATCCGAAAACCCGCGGACATGTTACATCTGAAATTGAGCCTTGGAGCGATGGCTCCTACATCTGACGTGGCAACGTTTAACCACCATATTGCTTCCTGTGATTTGAAAGACGACGTGTTAAAAGTATTTTTTTATCAGAGTGTGATCATTCCTAGGCCTAAATTTTTCTATTCTAATTTACAGTTTTATATCACAGAACTTACCTATAAAATGTTGTGGTAAAAAAACAAACCGTTTTTTTTTTTTAAATATCCCTACCGTCTTTTTCGATTTTTTTACTGGAGCAACAATGGCAAGAAGCAGCCATCTAAAATGTTAAACACCAGAAGTTTGGTAAATCCAAAAAAAAGTATTGTTAATTCAGGAATGTCTCTAACGATTTACGATAATAATCTTAGGTCTTTATTACTGCAGTTTCAGTAAACCTAATTAAAGTGATTAAATAATATACTTCAAGCTTGCTAAAAATCGCTTAAAATGATTCTTTAACTTTAAACAACGTTAACAGATATGGACATAAGAAATGACTCCTGAGTAAAAGCAAAGTAACTAAAGTCGAAATTCAAATTTCAAATTGTATATTTTTGTTAAGTTTTAATATCAAATATTTTTCATTATTCACCAATGACGAATGTTCATCAATAATCCGTTTAAAATGTATTTTAAAAAATACATATCAAAGAGGGACGAAAGATACCAGAGGGACATGAAAAATGAAAAAGACAAACAGATAAATAATAGTACACATGACACAACATAGAAAACTAAAGACTACGCAATACAAACCCCACTAAAACTAGGGTTGATCTCAGGTGCTTCGGAAGGGAAAGCAGCTCCTACTCCTGTCATGTTGCTCATGTTATTACAAACCTTGAAAATGGATCATTCTGCACAGATTACATTGTCGATGTTGTTGTAATTACGTTTGCAACATATTTTAATACACGAATTTGTTTAAAACATTAATGTATCAAACATGTAACAATTTTTTTATCTATTCTAATTTAACTTTGCACTGTGATTCAATAGGCTTTAGTGGTCAAGTGGTCTAAGTTGTTACTACTGAATCATTAGCAAGTAGCACTAGCACTAGCACTGAGGTTGTGAGTTCGAACCCTGTTTGTGCGGGTACACTCGACTCCTATCGCAGGTAGGTGGTTTTCTCCTGGCACTCCATATTTCTCCACTAATAAAAACTGGCTGCAACTATATGACATAAAAGCGGTTTTTAAAGGTTGCATTTAAACGCAAAAAATAAAAAAAAGTCACTATGATTCAATAGGTGTGTACATTTTATTTTTTCCCACTTTATTTTTGTGTTCAATATTTAATAGGTGTACTTCTCGAACCAACATTCGAAAACCGGTTTGTTGGATATAAGAAGATGTGGTATTAGTCACAAATGTTTAATGTTATTTTTGTAATTCTCATCTGATTTTGTCAAATGTGTTGACGTCTTTTCTGTATACTTATGTTTTATGGTAAAGAAAATTAATCGTCGCCTTCATTTATTAGTTTTGATTTTGTTCAACGTAATCGGTATGATATTTTACGTTTGAAGTTAGATTCAAAATAAACCGGACATGGCTTTATAATATAGTTAATTGGTACCTTAGTTTGCTAATAATAAGTATTGAAATGTGCATTGTTATTAAATGCAATATCAGTATTTAGTTAAAGTTTAATCTTAAATCAATTCTTATTCTATCCTATTTATTCTAATGTGACGCCATTTTTCATTTTTTGATGATCTGTCTTAACAAATTCAAATGACGTCATTTTTTGTCATATTTTACAGTTTCAGATATGACGTCACTTGGCGTTGAGGTTTAAACTTATTCGGATGTGTCTACTTTTTGTGTTGCAAATATCTGGTTATGTTATGTATTTCAGTTGTTTTCTGTAATTAGTTAATAATTCAGTTTTATCATGTACATCTTTTGTTTAGTCATTTTATAAAATTTACTGTTTGCAAAAGTATAAATTATTCTAAATAATAGGGATGTTCTGGTAACTAACAGAAAACCCTTGCCGTTTTTGGCACAACTTTTTTTATCTTTTGGTCCTCGATGCTGTTTAACTTTGTACTTGTTTCGGCTTTCAAACTTTTGTATCTGGGCGTCACTAGTAGGTCTTGTGTGGACAAAATGCACTTCTGGCGTATTAAAATTTTGAACTTGTTGCCTTTTGTTGGCTGTTGTTCGTGTGATTCTTTGTCAATTGTGTTCTCCAATTTATTTATATTGTAGTCCTGTGGTGTTGTGTTGTCATTTTGATGTTATATTTCACATGGCCATAAAAGTGCGAGGTTTGGTATGCTACAAAACCAGGTTCAACCCACCATTTTTTCCTTTAAAAATGTCCTGTACCAAGTCAGGAATATGGCCATTGTTATATTATAGTTCGTTTCTGTGTATGTTACATTTTAACGTTGCGTCGTTTGTTTTCTCTTGATTTTGAGTGTGGATTCACATTGCGATGAGACGTGTTTTGGTTTTGATGTTGTGTTTGTTGTTCTCATGGGATTTTGTCTGATGCTCGGTCTGTTTCTGTGTGTGTTACATTTTAGTGTTATGTCGTTGTTCTCCTCTTATGTTAAGTGCGTTTCCCTCGGTTTTAGTTTGTTGCCCCGATTTTGTTTTATGGCTGTGGATTTATGAGTTTTGAACAGCGGTATATTTCTGTTGCCTTTATTTATTAAAACTTGTAAAAGTAAACCATTTATATAGGTAAAAGTACGGTTTGCAACACGGAGCCTAGTCTAATTTCGACCAGAAACCTATAAGGGGCCCAAAAAGTGATTTGTTTTCAATCAAAACAAACAAAATTGAAGTAACAACGTAATTCGGACATCGTGATTAGAACTTGTCCTACAGAGTCGGTCTGAGGTGACCTATTCTGATATTAAGGACGTGATGGTATTATAAACTTTATTAATTAAATTCGAGGTGAACGATTCCAAAATTAACCAAATGAAAACACATTTTCAGCTCTTTTCATAATGCGGGCATAGATTTGCGTGGCTAAGACAGACAACTAAAAAACAACATAAAAAGTCGGATTTAAACGTGTATACATTATAGGTGTAAAACCATCATTGATTTCCCCTATTAGTTTTTGTTAAATTTGCACTTTTGAAAAAAATTTGCAGTATTCATCTTTATTTCAAATAAAGAAATACTTGGTGCGAGTAAAGTTTTATCCTGTCCAGTACTATAGAAAAAAACTCGCATAACATTTCATTGCATATAAGAAAATTACCACCACTGGAAGTTAACCATTCAAATTTCTCCCCTTATTTAATCTGGATACAGGGATTAGTAACCATTTTTACCTCAAGTTTCCAAAATATTCTATAGGAATCCCAGATTAAAAATAATGGTGCTTTGGAATACCAAAGACATATTTTTATGATACAGAAATGTTTTACTGCAATAAAATGTAGGATTTATCACCTACAACTGACAAATTCAAGGAAATATTTATGTTCGATCTATTTTCGTATACAACCGGATGTGACGTACTGTAATTTGGTGGTATTACACCTATATTTTAATTTGATTAGACATTATCAAATAGTAAAATTTACCTATACTCAGGGTTAACACCGCCTAATCATATGTTTGCAGATTCAATCTTAGTTACAATGTTGGGCAAATATTTCTACAAACAAAGCAAGTAAGTCGACCAAACATGTGTCTTGCTAGCATTATGAAAAGGGCTGTAACATGTTATAAAGGAGTAGGTTCAGTAAGACACCTTTTTGGCCCCAAAATAAAGCCGTTTTACAAAATTGTAAAAATGTTATCTTTTAGTTGTTAATGGGAAAGTAGAATGCTTATGCTACACAAATATGGGCTGTTTTTGTCTATACAATGCACAGATATCGAGTACTAACATCAATAAGTCATGCTAAATTACTGAAATCTTAACAATTTTAGCATTTTACTTAAATTTTAGACGGTTTCCGTCGTAAATGAAAGTGGCCGCATTCGTGTTCATTCATAATAATGAAATGTACGTTGTATTTGATAATAATACATAACATATATAAAGGTTGAGGATGAACACGGATGCGGCCACTTTTATTTTTGATAAAATCCATCTGAAAAGTGACGATTTGTTGCATATTTGATACGCGTACTGACATTCTTTAGGAACGCTTAATGCGAATATTGTAGCGATGGGTGTATAAGAACCGAAACAGTTGACAAGCTATACGATTTTAAAGGACATTAGTATTGATCTGAGTTGAACTTCGACTGAGGGAGTTGAAACCTTAGTTTCTGAAAAAATCTAAATCTCTAAGTGTTCCGTAGTTGGAATATATATTATTTTGCATGGTTTAACAGATGATGATTTTCTTTCATTCTAAACGATTACAGGCTATTGAAATATGATGCTAAATTAGAAAAAAAATACATCATAGAAATAATCCTAACCGGATTGTAAATGATGCAGTATGCTCTTCAACTTTGTACTTGTTTTGGTTTTCGAACTTTTTTCATTTAATAGCTAACTAAAGATAACTGGTTTAAAATTCAGTACTTCAGACGCGTGTTTCGTTCACACAAGACTACCCAGTGACGTTTAAACACGTTTCGGATTGTTCACACAATGTTGTTTTACCTCGTTTGTAGATCAACTGACTCAACGCCCACGATGAAATATACCTATCACTTTGCATCCGTCTTAATCTGTTATAGAAAGATGTGTTTTTTTTAACTTATCTATCTTTTTTAACCAAGTTAAGCCTGGGTAATACTAAGTGATTACAAAGAAGTTATACATAAAGAACTGCACTATAACATGAGATTATTTGTAAAACTTATCACAGCTGATTGAACCCTTTGGTAGAATATAACTCATCAAAAACTTAAACATCCAAAATCAGCATTTTCTACAATCTGTCGATAGCTGTATCTCAGCATTGCACAAGGTCACTTTTTTTCTGACGTCTTTACGCTAAATCAAAAGCATGTTGGATGTGTACCGATTGATAATTAAGTCTTAGATGCATGATCTTTTTATTAGTTGTCAGTGGCACTGAACTAGCTGTCAGTAACTGCGAGTACTCTCAGATCAGTAATTAGTGTTTTTTGTTGATTGGATATAAAAGTACCCTTCCATGTCCACTCTGTGTTTTTGTTTAATGTATTTCCATGTGTATCCATCTGATGAGTTAGGTCTTTTTCAACTGGTTTTTATAGATTTCGTCAAATTCGATCAAAACATCCCAAAGTATTGACTTGCAAGTCAATCATTTAAAAACAGTCAAACCCATATCTACATATCCCTAACTTCTCCGACGTTTGAAGTTGGATTTCGCATGCATTTTGCAAGTTAGGTTAATTAAAAAAAGAAAGAATGAAACACCATGAAAATAACATGTTGTTGACCTATTAAGACCACAAGAAATCATCATTGACCTAATAAAATTATGTTTTATTTCTTTCATGGCTTGAAATGTTAAATGACGTCTAGCCGAAAATACGAGCCCAATGCTGATAGATCTTTTTTAATTGATTAATAACAGCTTAAACCCCTTAACATGTATCAAACTGACTATATGTCGTTTGATATATAAAAATGTGAAGTTGAGGGATCTAGTTTATCTTCGAGATATCGCTAGAGAATGCTTTTAACGAAAATATTTCTGTGATATCTATATAATTCCAGAAAAGAAGCTATTTCAGTTTAATAAACATTTTCTTGTTTTTTTGTTTGTTATCATTTTGTTTTAGCAATGTTTTGTGCATACAAAAAGTGACCAAAAGAACCTGTTCAATTTCTAATGTGGTCAATAAAATAGACGATAGTATCTGTATTGAATATTAATAATACTATAGACTTAAGTATGTACTGCAATCAGTAACAATAAATGAACACTGTTCAGAAGAAATTTTTATTTATAGATCTTCAATCGACTTATATCTTTGCATACTAATGATGGTGTTCAAAATAGATTTCTTCTGTCAATCAAAATATGTGATTTATGGCTCAGTCTATTCTTTATCTGCAACATTACCATCTTTATCATTGTGATTTGTATGGTCTTTGCCATTGCCATCTTTATCATTGTTATCGCGCCTTTCTGTATTTTTACGGTCTTCGCCATTGCCATCTTTATCATTGTGATCGCGCCTTTCTGTATTTTTACGGTCTTCGCCATTGCCATCTTTATCATTCTTATCGCGCCTTTCTGTATTTTTACGGTCTTCGCCATTGCCATCTTTATCATTGTGATCGCGCCTTTTTGTATTTTTACGGTCTTCGCCATTGCCATCTTTATCATTGTTATGGCGCCTTTCTGTATTTTTACGGTCTTTGCCATTACAATCTTTATCATTGTGATCGCGTCTTTCCGTATTTTTACGGCCTTCCTCACTACCATCTTTATCATTGTGATCGCGCCTTTCTGTATTTTTATGTCCTTCTCCATTGCCGTCTTTATCATTGTTATGGCGCCTTTCTGTATTTTTATGGCCTTCGCCATTGCCATCTTTATCATTGTGATCGCGCCTTTCTGTATTTTTATGGCCTTCGCCATTGCCATCTTTATCATTGTGATCGCGCCTTTCTGTATTTTTACGGTCTTCGCCATTGCCATCTTTATCATTGTTATGGCGCCTTTCTGTATTTTTACGGTCTTCGCCATTGCCATCTTTATCATTGTTATCGCGCCTTTCTGTATTTTTACGGTCTTCGCCGTTGCCATCTTTATCATTGTGATCGCGCCTTTCTGTATTTTTACGGTCCTCGCCATTGCCATCTTTATCATTGTGATCGCGCCTTTCTGTATTTTTACGGTCTTCACCATTACCATCTTTATCATTATGATTGCGCCTTTCTGTATTTTTACGATCTTCACCATTACCATCTTTATCATTGTTGTTGCGCCTTTCTGTATTTTTACGGTCTTCACCATTACCATCTTTATCATTGTTATCGTGCCTTTCTGTATTTTTACGGTCTTCGCCATTGCCATCTTTATCATTGTGATCGCGCCTTTCTGTATTTTTACGGTCTTCGCCATTGCCAACTTTGTCATTGTTATGGCGCCTTTCTGTATTTTTACGGCCTTCGTCACTACCATCTTTATCATTGTGATCGCGCCTTTCTGTATTTTTATGGCCTTCGCCATTGCCATCTTTATCATTGTTATGGCGCCTTTCTGTATTTTTACGGTTTTTGCCGTTGCCATCTTTATCATTCTTATCGGGCCTTTCTGTATTTTTACGGTCTTCGGTATTGCCTTTATGTTTTCCGCCACCTCCACATGTACCTTGTCCATGACCCCTGGCACATTTTACTAAACGTCGGATAAAAGCAAAAGGATAAAAAATAGTTTGGTTGTTCAACGAATAAACAAGTTATGCGAGACTTACTTAAAAAATAATGACATATATACAGATAATATAATGTTAATAGTAATAAAGTTGAACTGTCAAAAAATTATAGTACAAAAACTAATCATAGATACCAATATTAAAATTGTGCACGCCACTAACTTTCCGTCAATAAAAAAAATCATCAGTAACGATCGAATCAAAAAATTAAAAAGGTCATATTTTAAAAGAACAAAGTTGAAGAGTATGTGCGACTTATTTTTCGAAATGCTTCATATATAACTCTTTTTTTTGTACGCTTGTATTGTTTCAGTCAATTAAAAGCTTCTAAGCGGGGCAAATAATAATTAAGAGCTTTGCACGACGAAGATACATTCCTTCATTCGAAAAGTTTCAATAATTCAGTTATTCAGATAAATATCATATTCATCTGCCCTCATGTTGATACAGTCATTTATTGACTTATACAGTATGTCTTTTCCATAGTCGGACTCAATTTAGTGCTTCTATTAAATAATGTCTTTTGGGTTTCTAAAATATCAATCAATGGACACAATAGTTCAAAGAACATCAAGTAGTATTGCTATTGAAGTTCGAAAAAAAGAACATATCAAAGATGAAAAGGCTTTTATTTTCCAGACAAAACGTGCGAAATGAGCTGTGCATCCGGTTGAAAGACATGGTCTATGTTAATAGTTCAAATATAAATATGTTTTTCTTAATATTTTTCTTTAATTTGTTTTTAATAGCAACAAGTATTATACATTTACGTTCTATTTCGGACTGATACATGAAGCCTTTAGCTTCAAGAAGAAAGGAAATGATGTTTAGTTTGAAACTTTTAGAATGAAGGAATGTATCTTCGTCGTTAAAAGCTCTTATTATTTGCCCCGCTTTATCTATACTGTTTGTTCTTTTTGGTTTTTAGCTCTTCGTCCTTTTAATAACTTTCCTAAATTTTGGCCTCGGGCATCACCGAAGAGACATTAATTGTCGACATGCGCATCTAGTGCAGAAAGTTGGTACCGTTTATGTAACTATTTGAAACCTTTACGTGGCAGTTTCGACTTCAATCTCAATTGACAGGGATTACCAATTTTCGTATAATTGTCGGTGGTTCTTTCCGAGTATTCCGGCTCCCTCCATTTATAAAGGGTTCGACACCAATCTGATTTCAGAAGGATTGTAAGTTTTAATGTCGATGGTCAGTTGTTCTCTACTGACAGTTGGATTTCTCCATAAATAAAAAGTGACCACCACGATATAATGCTGATTGTGGCATTCAACACCAACAATCAATCAATCATCGATAAAAAGGGAGAAAAGGGAGAGTTTTATGTAAAAAAAAGATCTTTTTTAATCCTTATGTTCAAATATTAATCGTTCTTTAACTTAGACGTACCTTGTATTGGCTTCCTACATGAGTATCCTTTACCCCTAACTCTGCCACCGCGGCCGCATGTTACTGGACAGCAATAAAACCCAGGTGGACAATTACAATAACCCCTGCTATAGCAACCACACTTGGTATAGTATACGTATGTAGGTGCTGGACATACCTCACATTTATTACCATATCCCTCTGAAATCAATTGAGAACATGTTTGTATATCTCATATGTGTAATTGGTATTTGTGGTTGCAAATCTTATCTTTCAAATCTATTAATATATTGACTATAAATTTAGAGCTTGAAATGATTTATATTAGCGAACTGAACTTCTTTCATGTTTGACGCGGGGTTGTCGTTTAAATTGCGTTTGAACTATAAAACAAAAGGACAGTGTAGTTTATTTTTATCCAAAGTATATAACTCACTTTCGATCTAAATTCATGATCTGAAATTTATGATATTCTTTGGAGAGCTATAAAAACCTAAACAGATGAGCAATAAATGTGGTTGCGTGATATATATTTACTTTGAGACATTTATTCTATAGTCGTGTACAAAACATACAAGCGCAATATCTATAAATGACAACATACAGAATAAAAATCTGATGAATTGACTACCAGTGTTAGAAAAAATCTAAGTACAAGTTACGGTTTTTGGTATTTGATACTGGAAAACGACAACATCAGGCAGTGACATCATTGGTATTGAGCACAATAAAATACTATGTATGAAAGATATTACAACACAATAGCAAATCATTGATATTTTTTGCGGTACTTCGAAATACATTCTTTACATAGCATTTTCTATTTTTCGGATATTTATTTTGATAGATATCAATATATATTTTTGTATGAACGAATCAACCTCACCTTTTTTAGAACTTTTTAGAGAAACTCATGCCAGATTCGCATTTTGTTTTAAAAACAAATGTCATCTCAATAACCACAACAACGTTAAAATAAAAAAAGGAGAATATTGATGCGCAAATTACAATAAAAAAACATTTTACGTTCTCAAAGTAAGGTTGAATGAAATATCGAGAATACACAGACAAATTGAAAACAATCATATCTGCCTATCGGCCATTTTGTGCATACCTTTAACTTTTACCACGACTAATGTACGTCCGGTCTGAAAGATCATTTCAAGAAAGAAGTACACGTTTCAAACAAAATAAGTGTAGCTTTCAAAAAAGTAGAATATTTCATTTTTATTAAACGAAAGCTGAATGACTGATGATCGTTGCAGCCCATTGATTTGCTATGAATTTGAAAAAAATAATTTAAAATAAATGTACGCAAATTAAAAAGCGGTATTATTGCCTGGGTTTCAGACATCAAGTATCAGTATTTTGTTATATGTTATTAAAGGTATGTCGCTGTTTTCCGTTAAAAAAAACACCAAAAAGGGTTTACGTTAACATACAATTAAATACTGTCACTTTATTAAACTTTCAAAAGACTAGAGAGATGTGACTGCTTGAAATTGCGCAATTTAGCATAGAAAGCAATGGGACAATTAAAGAAAGGTGTTTATCCTTGAATTATGCCATGATTCTTTAGGTTACTTTTTCTGAAAACAAATTAAAGCAAAGAATGAAGTTTAAAAAAAATGAAAAATAGAGTCTTAAAAATGTGTGTCGCACACCTAGGTATATGAGCATTATCAACACTAATCAACAATGTAATCTCTCCAACCTTGTAAACAATGATAGAATTCATGACAAAAATTTCTTTTTTGATGTTCAAGTAATGCTGATTTTTTTGGTCAGTTTAGTTTCAGTTTTCAATCGAAACACAGAAAAAGGGTAAAAATCCTCTTTAAAGGAAATCGCTCCTATGAAAGGTGAAGGTCTACTAACAACAATGTACAATATCAATCAAATTTGACTAATAAGTGGAAATTGACCTACTGATATTTTTTTTTTTTAATTTTTATGTATCTTTTATATTTTATTCATTTAGGGCAAGACGCTAAAAAACTTGTAAATATTGTCATTAAAGGGCAATGAATCCAATAAGGAGTCGACGAAAAAAAATCAACACTGGAAATCACAAAAGTTCCCGTAAAAATTAAGACGTCATAAAGAATTTAGAAAATATATGATGCCATAATTGAAAAGTGATTGTTGAATGACATCGAAAGTTCAAGCGGAACATATTTCCAAATCATAGAGGCGATATGGTGTATTCTTCCTCAGCATTAATTTGAAATGCAACTCTTTTTTAGAGTCGTTTAATAGTTACAATTCTGAGGATTAATATATTTATTGTAAATTATTTGCTAAGATTTTCACTTTTTCATTCCTATTGTTTGAAATGTAGATATTAAAATTGAGAATGGAAATGGAAATATTGTCTTGCTGATAATTTTTTTCAAATTCAAGTTTCCTTCTATCTATTGTAATGTTTGAGATATAGTGTAAAACGCAAAAATGGCATTCGGTTAACTGACGATTTTGACAATTATAATCATTTGTGAATCTTGTTTTGCTGTTTATATTTGCTTCATAAAGTTGTTCTCTATCTATAATAGTTTTCACGATAAAGACAAAATGAAAAATAATAATTTCAGAGCAATAAATCTTATGACACGTCGCCATGGAAGTTTTGACTGTCAATAAACACTTAGTAGAGCTCAGAAAGTGTTAGATAATGGAAATTGGTAAATATTTCACATTCGAGATCAAATTGCCATATGTATTATTTGAACAATTATTATTTCTAATACTAATATATATTTTCAATAACTTACTTCGACATGCGTGCCTGCATTCTTTCCTGCTGTGAAATTTATTGGCATTACCACCATAACCTTTGTAATGTAGAGGTCTACATTTTCCTGACTTGGAGTCGTAGTAGAAGTACCTTCCCGTTGAATAACAATGTTCTTTATTACTGCAATATCCTTCGTTTTTCTCCAGTCCACATACTAAAAGACAAGATATTGATTACGAAAGTATCAACTTGCTAAATTACATGCCAAGTAAGTAAGAAACATCTTAGAAAGTGTCTTTCCAGTTTCACGTCCGTCCTAACAATTGCAATATAGTTTCTACCCAAAAAAAATAAACTGCTTGGATACCGAATTCATTTAAACAAAAAGCAATAAAGATAATTTCATTAAAGACCTCCTGAATCGTTACCTCAATCTAAATTGCCAGTGTATTAGAATCAGGTATTGACATTATGGTTCCAGACACTCACGATAATTAAACATTCTTCCTTTTGTCGATCATTGAATATGATTGCGTGATGTATTTCAAATTATTTAAATTAAACGGAAAAAAACAAAATCACGCGCAAGTATGACATTTTCATATACAAGTAATTCATTTGGGAGTAATTTCACCCGTTCCGGATACATTTCTTGTTATGTGACGGGTGAAATAACTCCTTAATTTGTTCTTAGTGATAGTGAAACATATGCTAGTAATGACATTGATGTCGTCGTTTCATCACGTTACAATTCTATTGACAATGAAAGAAGAATATCCTATAGAGAATAATTAAAGCAATGGTA
The DNA here is from genome assembly GCF_036588685.1 of Mytilus trossulus. Classification (NCBI taxonomy): domain Eukaryota; kingdom Metazoa; phylum Mollusca; class Bivalvia; order Mytilida; family Mytilidae; genus Mytilus; species Mytilus trossulus. The sequence goes on along the minus strand of NC_086378.1, from coordinate 12,740,036 downwards.
ACAAACATATATAATAGACATACCGCATGAGTTAACATGGTCACTATGGATGTAGCCGGATGAGAATGACTCATCTATGCATACCATCAGGATCAAAAACAAAAAAGCAGTCGCAAACTTCATCTTCGTCTTTAGAAAGCCGTTTTAATTATTCAAGATTTTTTCAAAAACTCTTGAATATGATGGCAAACCTCTCTTGGTCAATTTTATACTAGAAATGTCAAGCAACATCTGTCTAGTTATGGGTTAATTTGGTAAACAATCCGTGTCAAGGACTTGAGTAATTTTTATTTCGATACATGTAGTATTAAAACAAACCTGTTCACCTAGTTCACCGAGTTGGCATACATGTTTTACAATTCAGAAAATGGGTTACAACATTATTTGTTGCACTGATATCAGGTGAACAGAAGAATTGAAAGGAAGGGGTGAAGCAGTTCAGTGAGAATTTGTTGAACAAAAAGGAAAAACATATTATAAAGCTTTTTTAATTCAAGACTGAGATACTTTTCGGAAATGTTATATACAAGCATAATATGGTAACCAATTATCTTGTTCAAACGTATTTTTTCTGAGTTTGGATTCATTCATTGTTTATGAAATTAACTTGATAAAGAAATCTTACTTTTAATGACTAAATTTATACCCAAACTGAAATAATACACCTCCTACGAAGTCTGTGCAAAACATTATTTGAAAGATTTTTCATGCATATTGTGTCTTCTTATGTTGTAATGTAACACTACTGTGGCAGTTTAGTGTTAAGGTTGGTGTCTGTTAAAATGTTTAAACCCGTTGCATTTGTCTACCCTGTCCTACGTCAGGAGCCTGTTGATAAGAAGTTTTCGTTTGTTGGTGTGGTTCAAAAGTGTTTTTCGTTTCTCATTTATTATATAGAGACTATACCGTTTGAATCGTTTTATATTAGTCATTTTAGAGTCTTTTATAACTTGCTGTTTGTTGTAACCCTAGACTCCGTGTTGAAGGTCGTACTTTGTCCTTAAATTTATTATCGTTTATAAATTGTCACTTTGATTAGATTGGTCTCATTGGCACTCAAACCACATCCTATTAATATATATCTCATCATTGATAACGGGATTTAAATTTTGTGTTAGCTCCGACGAAAATCTAATCATCGAATACCCCCTCCTCATTTAAAATTTGCAGTCAGGAGATATTTTACTTGAGTGAACGACAAAAATGGTTCATATTTAATACGATAAACTTAGAAAATTGCAACTTTGATTGTTGTTTATAAAATTTTCTTTAAGTCTTGGATCGGTCAGAAAATACATAAATTCGTAAGTTTGTTAAAATAATATATACTCATCACAGTGGTGCACATGAAAAGACGACGGTATTGTAAAATAAATGGCAAAAAAAGACATACAAACAAGTCAACAAAAACACAACAAAGAAAAGTAAAGATAAGCACCCCCCCCCTCCCCCGCTTATAAGGTTCCCTCGGTGATGTCATATTCGAGGAAGAGGACATAATTGTGGTTATGACAATTGGAATACATTCCTTATCATATGTGAATAAGATATACTAATACGGTCAACCAACTCTGGACGGCGTCAGTGACATGTTCGAATGAAAGACTTCAAAATTTCCAATTTGAACACTCTATTAACTAAATCCTGATAGCAAAAACAAGCAATGTAACATCGTTTTCACTCATTGGTATATACTCTTTAGGCAGTAATTTTGCTTGAAAGAAAAGAAAAGTTCACAATGAGGAAAAATGAAATCAGTTTTTTTACGTAAATAAACCTGTTGTATGCTTTATTTCAAGTTCGATGGATAGATGCGTTTTATTATTTAAAATCTGTGTTAAACGGAACGATTTTAACTTCCGAATTATCAATTTCCAATTTCTTAGTAGTAACGTTCTGAACCCTTTGTCTCGTCGTGTGGTGTTCAAATATCTCAGTAGATACGCTATGCTAGTAAATGTTCACCATATACAGGAAGTTGACAGCACAGAAACTGTTATGCGGAGGAACGAATAAAAATGACACGCCGTAAATGTTATTTGACACCATCACGAATTGGTTGATCAATTCAATGTATCTGTATTTAAACTAACAAGGAACGGTCTACATTTGAGTATAGAAAGTCGCTGAAATAACTAACGACATGTTTACCAAATCTTATATTGTGGTTTAAATACCAAACGTGAAATATTCCCAAATATGACTGTTTTCCTAAGTGTTAATTTAAAGACGTGTTTCGGTATTTTAACATTGTCATATGAGTGGGAGGTTTGGTAAGCCATACTTAAAATGTCCTCTTCCAAGTCAGGAATATGGCAATTGTTATCACATAGTTATTTTTCCATTGATGTTAGAGTTCTTTTTCATTGATGTTAGAAATCTTTTTTATTGATGTTAGAGTTTTTTGTTTATGTTGGCGCTTGTTTTAGCAGCAGTGTAATGTTTCCTTTGTTCGTTTTTATAACTATTTCACAGTGGTATATTACTACTGCCTTTATTTGCATAGACATTAATAAATGTATCAGTGTGAGTCTGAAGGATGACTTAATGTGTTGATCATATCAAACAGTGTATTCATTGATACTGATGTGGGCGTTTTGTTCCCATGTACAAATAAGGACACTGTCTCCGAAATCAATAAAAGTATTTCCCTTTTCTTTATTTTCCTGCTTTATAAGTTGCATCCCGACCAAGCAATACACTAAGCTACCATCCAGAAACCTATTTATTTCAAAAATTTGGCCTTTAACTCCAAATCAATATACGACTTTATCTCTGTATATTCCATCGGTTTGAGTTTTAATTCTATTCAGCAGAACGTAAAATCACAAAAATGATGAACTCCAAGGAATATTCAATATAGAGGGACCCTTATCAAATGGCAAGATCAAAAGCTCAAACACATCAAACAAGTGGAGAACAACTGTCATACTCCTGATTTGATACGTTCATTTCCTTATGTAGAAAATTGTTGATTAAACCAAGTTTGATAGCTAGCTAAACCTCTCACTTGATTGACAGTCGCATACATTACATTATATTGACAACGATATGTAATCAATACAAATAGACATAATAGGTAAAATGTCTCAAATAGGAGTACACCTGTCATCGTTGTGCTATAATCTTACTTAATCACTATGAAGACAATAATATCTATGGTATAAAGCATATTTTAAGGTTGCTCTTGTCGAATGTGTAATACGACAAGACAATTCTACAATTCGGTATCATGCATTTATTAATTTGGTAAGTATAAGGGAACTCAAGTTAAGATCTGGAACCTATTTGATGAGAAAACATTGGACTGACAGACGCACACAGAGCTGACTATCAGGTCGTTGCAGGGTTGTTTCTTTTAAATTGTTTCCGTTTTGTCATATCTGGGTTTTTAACAGCTTACTTCAAGGTACAATTGTATAACTTTTGTCCTTGTTAAAAGACATACTTTCTTCTGTCATCGTATCAAAACAAAAAAACAACGTTGTGTTGAAGTATACCTGGTATTTACTTTTGTAATGAAAAACTCGCAGAAAAAAAACTTATGTATTCTTATCAAAATGATATAATCTCGATTATAAATGTTTCGGATAGAATCTATTATAATCAAAGCGTAAAAAGTTATAATAACGTAAATAAAAAAAGATTAATGATATGCCTAAGACCTTATAAAAAATGTCGAAAAACTTGTATAATGTTGGTGGGCCATTTTATTAAAAAATACTAAATCGTCATAACATTCAAATAAAATATCAGCGAGTGTTTGAGATCATACGATACAGTCAAAGTTTAATTCGGTCGTTAACATAAGATATTTTATAAGGGACGCCAAATTGTCACATATTGGAAAAGAATGTTTGTTTTGCATTTGTAGTTGAAGACACTGGGCCTTTTTTTTTATACATAAGCACTGGGTACCTTGGTATTAAAGACACTGGGCTGGTTGTCGTTGAAAACACTGGACATGTTGTTATTAATGACACTTGGCTGGTTGTTGTTGGATACACTCGATGGGTTGTAATTGAAGACACTGTGCCGGTTGCTTGGCATGATGTTGTTATTGAAGACACTGTACCGATTGCTGGACATGAGGTTGTTATTGAAGACACTGTGCCGATTGCTGGGCATGAGGTTGTTATTGAAGACACTTAGCCGATTGCTGGGCATGATGTTGTTATTGAAAACACTGTGCCGATTGTTGGGCGTATGGTTGTTATTGAAGGCACATAGCCAATTGTTGGGCATGATGTTGTTATTGAAGACACTGTGCCAATTGCTGGACATGAAGTTGTTATTGAAGACACTGTGCTGATTGCTGGGCATGCAGTTGTTATTGAAAACACTGTGCTGATTGCTGGGCATGAGGTTGTTATTGAAGACACTGTGCCGATTGCTGGGCATGAGGTTGTTATTGAAGACACTGTGTCGATTCCTTGGCATGAGGTTGTTATTGAAACACTGTGCCGATTGCTGGGCATGAGGTTGTTTTTGAAACACTGTGCTGATTGCTGGGCATGACGTTGTTATTGAAGACACTGTGCCGATTGCTGGGCATGAGGTTGTTATTGAAGACACTGCCGATTGCTGGGCATGAGGATGTTATTGAAGACACTTAGCCGATTGCTGGGCATGAGGCTGTTATTGAAAACACTGTGCCGATTGCTGGGCGTATGGTTGTTATTGAAGACACTTGGCTAATTGTTGGGCATGATGTTGTTATTGAAAACACTGTGCCGATTGCTGGGCATGAAGTTCTTATTGAAGACACTGTGCCGATTGCTGGGCATGAGGTTGTTATTGAAGACACTGCCGATTGCTGGGCATGAGGTTGTTATTGAAGACACTTAGCCGATTGCTGGTCATGAGGTTGTTATTGAAAACACTGTGCCGATTGCTGGGCGTATGGTTGTTATTGAAGACAATTGGCCAATTGTTGGGCATGATGTTGTTATTGAAAACACTGTGCCGATTGCTGGGCATGAGGTTGTTATTGAAGACACTGTCGATTGCTGGACATGAGGTTGTTATTGAAGACACTTAGCCGATTGCTGGTCATGAGGTTGTTATTGAAAACACTCTGCCGATTGCTGGGCGTATGGTTGTTATTGAAGACACTTGGCCAATTGTTGGGCATGATGTTGTTATTGAAAACACTGTGACGATTGCTGGGCCTGCAGTTGTTATTGAAGACACTGTGCCGATTGCTGGGCATGAGGTTGTTATTGAAACCACTGTGCTGATTGCTGGGCATGAGGTTGTTATTGAAGACATTGTGCCGATTGCTGGGCATGAGGTTGTTATTGAAGACACTGTGTCGATTCCTGGGCATGAGGTTGTTATTGAAACACTGTGCCGATTGCTGGGCATATGGTTGCTATTGGAGACACTTAGCCGATTGTTGGGCATGATGTTGTTATTGAAAACACTGTGCCGTTTGCTGGGCATGCAGTTGTTATTGAAGACACTGTGCCGATTGCTGGGCATAAAGTTGTTATTGAAGACACTGTGCCAATTGCTGGGCATGACGTTGTTATTGAAGACACTGTGCCGATTGCTGGGCATGAGGTTGTTATTGAAGACACTTAGCCGATTGCTGGGCATGATGTTGTTATTGAAAACACTGTGCCGATTGTTGGGCGTATGGTTGTTATTGAAGGCACATAGCCAATTGTTGGGCATGATGTTGTTATTGAAGACACTGTGCCAATTGCTGGACATGAAGTTGTTATTGAAGACACTGTGCTGATTGCTGGGCATGCAGTTGTTATTGAAAACACTGTGCTGATTGCTGGGCATGAGGTTGTTATTGAAGACACTGTGCCGATTGCTGGGCATGAGGTTGTTATTGAAGACACTGTGTCGATTCCTTGGCATGAGGTTGTTATTGAAACACTGTGCCGATTGCTGGGCATGAGGTTGTTTTTGAAACACTGTGCTGATTGCTGGGCATGACGTTGTTATTGAAGACACTGTGCCGATTGCTGGGCATGAGGTTGTTATTGAAGACACTGCCGATTGCTGGGCATGAGGATGTTATTGAAGACACTTAGCCGATTGCTGGGCATGAGGCTGTTATTGAAAACACTGTGCCGATTGCTGGGCGTATGGTTGTTATTGAAGACACTTGGCTAATTGTTGGGCATGATGTTGTTATTGAAAACACTGTGCCGATTGCTGGGCATGAAGTTGTTATTGAAGACACTGTGGCGATTGCTGGGCATGAGGTTGTTATTGAAGACACTTAGCCGATTGCTGGTCATGAGGTTGTTATTGAAAACACTGTGCCGATTGCTGGGCGTATGGTTGTTATTGAAGACAATTGGCCAATTGTTGGGCATGATGTTGTTATTGAAAACACTGTGCCGATTGCTGGGCATGAGGTTGTTATTGAAGACACTGTCGATTGCTGGACATGAGGTTGTTATTGAAGACACTTAGCCGATTGCTGGTCATGAGGTTGTTATTGAAAACACTCTGCCGATTGCTGGGCGTATGGTTGTTATTGAAGACACTTGGCCAATTGTTGGGCATGATGTTGTTATTGAAAACACTGTGACGATTGCTGGGCATGCAGTTGTTATTGAAGACACTGTTCCGATTGCTGGGCATGAGGTTGTTATTGAAACCACTGTGCTGATTGCTGGGCATGAGGTTGTTATTGAAGACATTGTGCCGATTGCTGGGCATGAGGTTGTTATTGAAGACACTGTGTCGATTCCTGGGCATGAGGTTGTTATTGAAACACTGTGCCGATTGCTGGGCATATGGTTGCTATTGGAGACACTTAGCCGATTGTTGGGCATGATGTTGTTATTGAAAACACTGTGCCGTTTGCTGGGCATGCAGTTGTTATTGAAGACACTGTGCCGATTGCTGGGCATAAAGTTGTTATTGAAGACACTGTGCCAATTGCTGGGCATGAAGTTGTTATTGAAGACACTGTGCCGATTGCTGAGCATGGGGTTGTTATTGAAGACACTGTGCCAATTGCTGGGCATGAAGTTGTTATTAAAAACACTGTGCCGATAGCTGGGCATGAGGTTGCTGATGAATCAACTTGGCTGTTTATTATTAAAGTAACTTAGTATATTATTAGTAAATGACCAAGTCGAATATTTAGACAATACTGATTGATATTGAAGCTATTAGGCTGAAATTCAGTCAGACAAGAATATTGGTATATTATTTAACATAATGAACTTCTTTAAATAGCTATATTAAAGATGCTGACATACACCTTGATTAAAATGTCTAGTTAAAATAACATTCACTAAGAAGTACAATTTTCATAAGTTTTGAAATGATTCCAGACGTCTCTCATAAGCAAGATCCAGTGCTAACTCCTGTATTTCTGATAGGATTTGTCTGAATCATAGCAGATTAAAATGGTACAGAGGAAAGGATGATTACTTTAGAGAATAATTTTAAACACAGTTATCTGTTTATCAAAATTCAGGAATACAAATAAATATTCAATGCTATTTTCCTGTTTCTTATGTTTCGAGTGCACTTGTCTCTGCAGGTTACGTCTCCCATGTAAGAGTTTGTGGTTATTTGATAATTATTTCATGTTCGTTTGAGTTGTACAAAAATCGAACATGTAAACATGTTGTTTGTTTATTGTTTACTAGTGTTTGGTTAATTATAGTAAGGTCGGTTCGATTGGGATATTGAGTTCATGCACGAACCAACTCAGGAACCAATTTATTCGAGCCATTGCAGTCAAAATGTACAGCAGCATTTTGCCGAATAAATGATATTATTGATTTACTATTAATTTTCAGATTTGTAGACCACTAGTATGGGGAAACCAGTACATGTACAAGCTGCTTAATACCTGTGTATTCATATGAACTTTCCACAATATTGTACTCATATTTATAATGAAATGCGCGCTTGTCTCTGCAAGTATCGTCTCCCATGTAAGAGTTTGTGGTTATTTGATAAATATTACAGATAATGCCCCTTTCCACAAACTAGCTATATATCTTTTTATGTAAACATTTTTTTTCTTTTACTATGATAATATTAAACTTCTAATTTTGAAATCAGGATTTACAAATAGATGTGGACAAACTAACGTACTCCTCTACCACATATTTTTGACAAACTTCATAATTCTATCTTGTTACGACAACACAAAAATACACTAAGAAGTAATCAAGTATCATTAGTAAATAACCCAAAGACAACACTGTACACAAAACAAATCATTGAATAGACAAAACAAGAACAAAACAAGCACAAAAATCTTCAAATTAAGGAACATCTAAGATTTAATCGGAGACGAAATTATATGTACCTAAAGGGTAAACTGTCGCCCACTTGAAACGCACATCGCTTGCTGCATCTAAGTAATTACTGGGTGGAAATCACATTGGGTGACGTAATAAAGGAGGAAAGGTGTCTTTGAAATTTGTCTTTTACTAGTGGAAAATATTCGTCTTATCATTTCGATAACGATCAACCAAACCAAGAAGCCGTATGTAACACTTTAGAAGAGATGATATAACTCTATAAATCCTTGATAGCTTCTTGCTGTATATAGGTATCATATGGTTCAGGTGGTTGGGGTACTTACTTTATATGGGTATCATTTGGTTCAGGTGGGTGGAAGGTGCAATAAACATAGCTGTATATGGGTATCATTTCGTTCAGGTGGGTGGGGTTGGTGCAATAAACATAGCTGTATATGGGTATCATTTGGTTCACGTGGGTAGGGTAGGTGCAATAAACATAGCTTAATGCGATGAAGAGTTAAGGTCAATGAAATAACAAACAACGGACCCAAAAGATATTTTGTCTTACAAGTAAAATTGAGAATTGAAATGGGGAATGTGTCAAAGAGACAACAACCCGACCAAATAAAAAAACAACAGCAGAAGGTCACCAACAGGTCTTCAATGTAGCGAGAAATTACCGCACCCGGAGGCGTCCTTCAGCTGGCCCCTAAACAAATATATACTAGTTCAGTGATAATGAACGCCATACTAATTTCCAAATTGTACACAAGTAACTAAAATTAAAATAATACAATACTAACAAAGGCCAGAGGCTCCTGACTTGGGACAGGCGCAAAAATGCGCCGGGGTTAAACATGTTTGTGAGATCTCAACCCTCCCCCTATACCTCTATCCAATGTAGAAAAGTAAACGCATAACAATACGCACATTAAAATTCAGTTCAAGAGAAGTCCGAGTCTGATGTCAGAAGATGTAACCAAAGAAAATAAACAAAATGTCAATAATACATAAATAACAACAGACTACTAGCATTTAACTGACATGCCAGCTCCAGACTTCAATGTAAACTGACTGAAAGATTATGATTTCATCATATGAACATATTTTCAAAACACATTTAAATGTTTTAACTAACGTTCAAAATCTGCACATCTTAGAATGATGAACAATGATTGAGGGCAGAAATTAAAGCCGCTAAACAAAACAAACAAAAAATGGGGGGGGGAGTATACCGAGACCACCAGACAATGCCTATTTCTATGATATCTATACATAAAAACAATCTCCAGAAAAGAAGCAATTACAGTTTGATTAACATTCTCTTATTTATTGTTTGTTATCATTTTATATACTAGTAAACCATGTTTAGAGTCCACAAAGTGATCACAAGGACCTGTTCAAATCATAATGTGTCCACAAAAAGTGATTAAACGAACCTGTTCAATAAAATAAAGTATAACTGCAGTCAGTGAAAATAAATAAACACTGTTCAGAAGAAATTTTTATTCATAGATCTTCAAGCGACTTATATCTTTGCATACTAATGAAGGTGTTCCAAATAGATTTCTTCTGTCTTCAATCGTAAGTTTATGTCTAAGTCGTTACTTTAACTTCATTAATACCATCTTTATCATTGTGATCGCGCCTTTCTGTATTTTTACGATCTTCGCCATTACCATCTCTATCACTGTTATCGCGCCTTTCTGCATTTTTACGGTCTCCGCCATTGCCATCTTTATCATTGTGATCGCGCCTTTCTGTATTTTTACGGTCTTCACCATTGCCATCTTTATCATTCTTATCGGGCCTTTCTGTATTTTTACGGTCTTCGCCATTGCCTTTACTTTTTCCGCCACCTCCACATGTACCTTGTCCATGACCCCTGGCACATTTTACTAAACATCGAATAAAAGCAATATGATAAAGAAAGTTTGGTTTTTCAACGGATAAAACCAGTTATGCGATACTAACTTCAAACAATAATTACACATATACAGATAATATAATGTTAATAATATTACAGTTAAACTGTCAAAAATAAATATAGTACAAAAACTAATCATAGATACCAAGATTAAAACTGCGCACGACAGACACTTTCCGTTAATAAAAAAATCATCAGTGACGCTCGAATCAAAAAATTAAAAAGGTCATATTAAGAACAAAGTTGAAAAGTATGTGTGACTTATTTTTCGAAATGCTTCATATATAACTCTTTTTTTGCACGCTTGTTTTTTTTAAGTCAATTAGAAGCTTCTGAATGAGGCAATTCAGCAAAATATCCACTTCATCTGCCTTCATGTTGATTACAGTCCGCTAATGGACTTATACAGTACGTCTTTTCCATATTCGTACTCAATTTAGTGCTTCTACTTAGTTATGTTTTTGTTCTTATAAAATATCAATCAAATGGCACAAAAGTTCAAGAAACATTTAGTAGTATTGCTATTGAAATTCGAAAAAAAAATATCCAAGATATACATGCTTATATTTTCCAAACAAAATGCGCGATATGAGCTGTGCATCTTGTGAAAAGACATGTGTCTTTGTTAATAGTTTCAAATATCAATATGATTTTCCTTGTGTTTTTTAAAGCATCAAGTATGATACTTTTATATTCTATTTCGGACTGATACACGGATTCTTTAGCTTCAAGAAGAAAAGAAATGAGGTTTAGTTTGAAACTTTTAGAATTAAGGAATGTAGCTTCGTCGTGCAAAGCTCTTATTACTTGGCCCGCTTTATCTATACTTTTTGTTCTGTTTGGTTTTTAGCTCTTCGTCCTTTTAATAATTTGAAATTTTCCTATATTTTGGCCTCGAGCATCACTGAAGAGACATAGATTGTTTGAAACTTTTAGAATTAAGGAATGTAGCTTCGTCGTGCAAAGCTCTTATTACTTGGCCCGCTTTATCTATACTTTTTGTTCTGTTTGGTTTTTAGCTCTTCGTCCTTTTAATAATTTGAAATTTTCCTATTTTTTGGCATCGAGCATCACTGAAGAGACATAGATTGTCGACATGCGCATCTAGTGCAGAAAATTGGTACCGTATATGTTACTATTTAAAACATGTACGCGGCAGTTTCGACTTCAATCTCAATTGACGGGGACTACCAGTTTTCGTATAACATGTGCGTGACAGTTTCAACTTCAATCTCAATTGACAGGGATTTCCAGTTTTCGTATAACCTGTACATGAAAGTTTCGACTTCAATCTTAATTGACAGGGATTACCAGTTTTCGTATAACATGTGCGTGACAGTTTCGAATTCAATCTCAATTGACAGGGATTGCCAGTTTTTGTATAATAGTTGGTGGTTCTTAAGAGTAATCCGGCTTTCTCCATTAATAAAGGGTTCATCACCGATCTAAATTTAGAAGAATTGTAGGTTTTGATGTCGATGGTCGGTTGTTTTTTCCGAGTATTCCGGCTTCCTCAATTTATAAAGGGTTTGACACCAATATGAATTTAGAAGGATGTAGGTTTTGATGTCGATGGTCAGTTGTTTTTTCTGAGTAATGCGGCTTCCTCGATTTATAAAGGGTTCGACACCAATCTGAATTCAGAGAGATTGTAAGTTTTGATGTCGATGGTCAGTTGTTCTCTACTGACAGTTGGATTTCTCCATAAATAAAAAGTGACCACCACGATATAATGCTGATTGTGGCATTCAACACCAACAATCAATCAATCATCGATAAAAAAAAAAAAGTAGAAAAGGGAGGGGGGTTATGTAGATGAAAGATCTTTTTTGTCCTTATGTTCAAATATTTATCGTTCTTTAACTTAGACGTACCTTGTATTGGCTTCATGCATGAGTATCCGTCATAAGGACCTTTACCTTTACCTTTACCTTTGCTGCCGCATGTAACTGGACAGCAATAATACCCAGGTGGACAATTACAATAACCCTTTTCATAGCAACCACACTGGGTATAGTATACGTATGTAGGTGCTGGACACACCTCACATTTGTTACCATATCCCTCTGAAATCAATTGAGAACATGTTTATATATCTCATATGTGTGATTGGTATTCGTGGTTGTAGATCTTATCTTTTAAATCAATAAATACATTGACTATATAGATTTAGAGCTTGAAATGATATATGTTAGCAAACTGAACTTCTTTCATGTTTGACGCGGGGTTGTCGTTTAAATTGTGTTTGATTTTGATTTGTACTATATATAAAACAAAAGGACAGCTAGGGTGGTTTATTCTATCCATATATATAGTATCTTACTGCTTTTCGATCTTAAATTTTCAAGACCAAAAACTTTACAGATGAGCAATATATGTAATGGTGTGATTTAGATTTACTTTGATACATTTTTACTTGGTCCATGTAAAAAAAAATACAAGCGCAATATCAATCAATGACAACACAAAATGAAAATCTGATAAATATGACTACCAGTGTTAGGGAAATTTCAAGTACAAGTTACGATTTTTGCTATTTGATACAAGAAAAACACAGCACAAACTATATTCAGTGACATTATTGGTATTGCGCGCAAAAAAATTAATCAATAACTTACTTCGACATGCATGCCTGCATTCTTTCCTGCTGTGAAATTTATTGGCATTACCACCATAACCTTTGTAATGTAGAGGTCTACATTTTCCTGACTTGGAGTCGTAGTAGAAATACCTTCCCGTTGAATAACAATGTTCTTTATTACTGCAATATCCTTCGTTTTTATCCAGTCCACATACTTAAAGACAAGATATTGATTACGAAAGTATCAACTTGCTAAATTGCATGTCAAGTAAGTAAGAAACATCTTAGAAAGTGTCTAAAATTGGGAATCGAGGCCATATAAGCAATAAAGATAATTTCATTAAAGACCTCATGAATTACAACCTCATTCTAAATTGCCAGTGTATTAGATAAAGGCAACAGTAGTATACCGCTGTTCGAACCTCATAAATCGATAGAAAAAAAAGAAATCCGGGTTACAAACTAAAATTGAAGGAAACGCATTTAATATAAAAGGAGAACAACGACACACAACAATAAAATGTAACACAGACAGAAACGAACTAAGCATTAGACAAATTCCGATGAGAATAACAAATATAAAATCAAAACTGAATACATGAATTTGGGATAGAAAAGTACTGTGACACGTCTTATAGTAATGTGAATTCACACTTACATATAAGAGGAAACAAACGACACAACAGAAACACAACGTTGAAATATAACACACACAGAAACGAACTATAAATTATAAATGGCCATAATCCTGACTTGGTACAGGACATTTTTAAAGAAACAAAAATGTAGGGTTGAACCTAGTTTTGTGGCAGGCCAAACCTCTCGCTTTAATGACAATGTTAAATATAACATTAATAGGATAACATGACATTACAGGACTACAATACAAATAAATAGGAGAACATATTGAATAAAATAACACATGAATAATAGCTAACAAAAGGCACGAGGTATACAAAGGATTATTAAATCCTTTTGTAGAAAAAACCAGGGAACCAAAATCACGCGAAAATATGCCATTTCCATCATACTTGTACATGTTTTATTATTTGCTGCTGTATTTATACTTTTCGTCACAAATTCATGTGGTATCATCCTAGTTAGTATGCAGAAATAGAAATAAATTTAGTGATACAAATACTAGTAATGGCATCCGTGGCATAACGTTACAATTAAATTGACAATGAAAGGGGAATAGTATGTACAGAAAAATTAAAGCAACGGTTACAAACATTAAAAATAGACATACCGCATGAGTTACCATGGTCACTATGGATGTAGCCGGATGAGAATGACTCATCTACGCATACCATCAGAATAAAAAACAAAATAGCAGTCGCAAACTTTATCTTCGTCTCTAGAAAGCCGTTTTAATTATTCAAGATTTTCAAAAACTCTTGAATATGATGGTAAGCCTTTCTTGGTCAATTTTATACTAGAAATGTCAAGCAACATCTGACTTGTTATTGGTTTATTCGGTAAACAATCCGTGTCAAAGACCTGAGTAATTAATATTTTGATACATGTAGTACTAAAAGTTCACTGAGTTGTCATACATATTTTACAATTAAGAAAATAGGTAACAACATTATTTTGCACTAATATCAGGTGAACAGTGGAATTAAAAGGAAGGGATGAAGCAGTTCATTGAGAATTGGTTTATCCTATGGTTTAACAAAAAGGGGGAAAATATTCTCTAACTTTTGTGCTATTTTCACATTTCTTGATCGGTGTGAGAAAAATATTTCTCCTCACTATTGAAATATCTGTTCTCGGCATATGATTAGTCGAAAATTGATAATGACGTCAAAATGTTTTGTTTTCTTCTAAATTGTCCCATTGTGACGTCATGAAAAAAGGCGACCACGCCTGATGACGTCGCATATAATTAACACAAGTTTCTGAAAATCTTTGAAAAAGAAGGATAAAAATCATCAGAGAAACAGATTCCAACAATACAACTCGTGTATTACGATATTTCTACACTCTGGACAGTTAAATCTTAACTATTTATAAAGCTCGGCAAGCCTCGCGCTTTAGATAATTGTCTCGAGTGAAGAAATATCGTAATCACTTGTTACAGTTTAGGAATCTGTATTTATCAAACTTTTTTTAATTTACGACTGAGAAATGTTTGATAATGTTATTTGCAAACATAATACGGTTTACCTATTATCTTGTTCAAACGTCTTTTTTTCCAATTGTGATATTTTTTATGAGTTTGGATTCATTCATTGTTTATAAAATAAACTTGATTGATAATCAACTTTTACTTTTAACGACACGATTTACACCTAAACTGAAAGAGTACATCTAATACAAAGACTGTGCAAAACTTAATTCGAAAGGTCTTCATGCATATTGTGTCTTCTTATGTTGTAATGGTACACCATAGTGGCAGTTTAGGGTGACGGTTGGTGTATGTTAAAATGTTTAAACCCGCTGCATTTATCTTATTAGTTATCAAAGGTACCAGGATTAGAATTAAGTACGCCAGACGTGCTTTTCGTCTACATAAGACTCATCAGTGACGCTCATATCAAAATATTACCTGTACGCTATGAGCCTGTTGATCAGTAATGGTCGTTTGTTGATGTGGATCAAACGTGTTTCTCATTTTCGTTTCTCATTTATTATATAAAGATTATACCGTTTGTTTTCATGTTTGAATTGTTTTAAAGTAGTCATTTTAGAGCCTTTTATAACTCGCTGTTCGTTGTGAGCCAAGACTCCGTGTTGAAGGCCGTACTTTGTCCTTTAATATATTATTTTTTATAAATTTATAAAGTGTGACTTTGATGGGATTGGTCTCATTGGCACTCATAACAAATCCTATTAATATATATCCAAAAAAGGTAAATGAACTCCTCAATGATAACGGGATTGAAATTTTTTATTAGCTCCGACGAAAGACTCATCAGTGGCGCTCGAATAAAAAAAGTTAAAAGCCCTCCCCACTTTAAAATTAGTAATCACTGGGAATCAAGTCCCCCTTTCAAACTTTAAGTCTATAAAGTGTTGTCAATACTTAAAAAAAAATTGACGAAACATCTGTCTATTTTATAATAGATATGATCATGTTTCCTTGTAGATATTTTACATTCGTAAACGACGAAAAGTGGTTCATATTCAATGCGATAATTTTAGAAAACTGCAACTTGTTGTGTATGAAATTTTCGTTGAAAACGATCGGTCAGAAAATACATAAATTCGTAATATTGTTAAAATAATATATTCCTCATTTTGTTCATTTACATTTAAACGTCTTACAGTGGCGCACATGAAGAGACCACGGCATCGTAAAAAAATGGCAAAAAGACTTACAAACAAGTCAACAAAAACACAACAAAGAAAAGTAAAGACAAGCACACCCCCGATGATCAGGTTCCTTTGGTGATGTTCAATTCGAGGAAGAGGATAGGATTGTGGTTATGACCATTGGAATATATCCCTGATCCTCTGTAAATCAGACATACAATAACGGTCACCCAACTCTGGACGGCGTCAGTGAAATGTTCAAATGAAAGACTTCAACTTTTCCAATTTGAACCCTCTATTAACTTAACCATGATAACAAAAGCAAGCAATGTAATTTCGTATATACTCTATATGCAGGAATGTTGCTTTAAAAAAAATATGTAAATAAATCTGCTGTATACTTTATTTCGAGTTCGATGGATAGATGCGATTTAAAATTTAAAATATGTGACAAACGGGATGATTTTAACTTCAGAATATCAATTTCCTATTTCTCTGTAGTGACATAGTGTTCCCTCTGTCTCATCTTGTGGTGTTCACATATCTCAATAGATACGTTATGCTAGTGTATGTTCAACCTATACGAACTTCATATCCATGAATGCTCCTTACACAGAAACTGTTATGCGGAGGAACGATTATAATGACACTAGGTAAAATGTTATGGACACCATCACGAAGTGGTTGATCAATTTGATGTATCTGTATTTTAACTAACCAGGGACTATCTACATTTTCGTAACGAAAGTCCCTGAACTAACTAACGACATTTTTACAAAATCTTAGATTGTGATTTAAATACCAAACGTGAACTATTCCCAAATATGACTGTTTTGCTGAGTGTAGATCAAAAGACGTGTTTCGGTATTTTTACATTGCCATATGAGCGGGAGGTTTGGCAAGCCATAAAACCAGATTTAACCAACATTTTATTTGTTAAAATGTCCTATACCAAGTCAGGAATATGACAGTTGTTATCACATAGTCATTTTAGAGTTCTTTTTTATTGATGTTAGAGTTCTTTTTGTTTCATGTTGGCATTTGTTTTAGCAGCAGTGTAATCTTTCTGTTGTTCCGTTTTTATAACTATTGCACAGCGGTATATCACAACTGCCCTTATTTGCATAGTCATTCTTAAATGTGTGAAAGAGGAACAAAAAATACCAGAGGGACAGTCAAACTCATAGATTGAGAATAACCTGACAACGTCATGACTAAAAATAAAAAGACAAACAGACAAATAATAGAACAGAATACAAAACATAGAAAAATAAAGACTAAGCAACACAAAAAACTATCAGTCTGAATAAAAAAATACCTAAATGTGTTAAATTGAAGGATGACTTAATGTGTTGATCATATCGAGCAGTGTATTCATTGATACTGATGTGGGCGTTTTGTTCCCATGTACAAAAAAGGACACTGTCTCCAAAATCAATAAAAGTATTTCCCTTTCTTTTATCCTCCTTCTTTTCAAGTTGCATTCCAATTAAGCAAGATACACTAAGCTACCATCCAGCAACCTATTTATTTCAAAAGTTTGGCCTTATGAATTCAAGTCAATATACAGACTTTCTCTCTTTATATTCCATCTGAATAAGTTTAATTCTATTCAGCAGAAAGTAAAATTACGGAAATACTGAACTCCAAGGAAAATAACTAATCAAATGGCAAAATCAAAAGCTAAAACACATCAATCAAATTGACAACAACTGTCATATTCCTGACTTGGTACGGGCATTTCCTTATGTAGAAAATTGTGAATTAAACCTGGTTTGATAGCTAGCTAAACCTCTAACTTGTATGACAGTCGCATGAAATTCCATTCTATTGACAAAGATGCGATAACAAAACAAAAAGACAGAATAGGTAAAACTTTCTCAAATAGGAGTACAGATTTTCAACATTGTGCTATAATCTTAATCACTCACTATATAGACAATAATATTTACGATATAATGCATATTTTAAGGTTTTTCTTGTCGAGTGTGTAATACGACAAGATAATTCTACAAATATGCATTTATCAGTATCATACATCTATTAATTTGGTAATTCTCAAGGGAACTGTTTGTGTTTGTCAACTTTGAATGGGGATTTTGTTTTTTAATTAAACTTAGAATTGATCAAAATGTATGAAATGTATCAATCAAACGTGCTGAATACATCGTTAAGCAGTAGTGAACAAGGGTGAGGTTTATCATTTGCGATGGGGATCAAACAGAAAACAACGTTGTGTTGAAGTATATTTATTGTTGTAATGAAAAACTCTCAGAAATGAAACTTATATATTCTAATCAAAATGAGATTATATCTCGATTATAAATGTTTCGGATAGAATCTTTTATAATCAAAGTGTAAATGGTCATAATAACGTAAAATAAAAGAGATTAATGATATGCATAAGACTTTAAAAAAAAATACGGAAAACTTGTAACATGTTGCCATTTTATTAAGATCGAGTTTAAACAAAAACAAAAAAAATATCAAATCGTCTTTCCAATTTTGCTAGCGAACGAAAACTGTGCTTTTGAGGTCAGAAGATCCAGTCAACAAATAATATGTTTGCTAACATAAAATATGTTTATAAGGGACGTCAAAATGTGACATATTGGAAAAAATGTATGTTTTGCATTGATTTTCATATAAAGCTTGTTAACATGTTTATAGGCCGATGTTTTTGAGAATGATGTTTGACATAGACTGGTCACTAAATAACCCACATCCAGTCAATACTTGCATCTAATGTTGTCCAGTGAACTTATATTATAATTAAGGATACTACTGATACAAGAAGGACTGATTCATACCATGATCTTTTCTTCAACATTGAAGTAGATAGACGACTTCACACTAAAATCTAGGACAAAGGGGATGATTTCTGCTTCCCAATTATCAATTTCCCATTTCTGAGCAGTAACGTATCTTTTTCTCCTTCATATAGTGTTTACGTATCTCAATTGATACGTTATGGTCGTGCATGTTCACACTCTATTGACTACATATACAGGAGCGCACTAGTACTCCTTATGAATACCTGCTCCAACAGTCATGGGGAGGAATGACCCACCATTTTTTCTTCAAAAGTACTGTACCAATTCAGGAATGTGGCAATTGTTATCAAATAAATCGTTTCTATGTATGTTTGCGTTTGTTTTTGTTGAACTTCAGTTGTTACTTTGTTTTCCTCTTGTAGTTGACATGTTTCTCTCGTTTTTAATTTGTAACCCGGATTTGTTTTCTCCAAATCGATTTAAATCGTCTGATACCCGGTATACTACTGTTGCTTTTATTGACAAACAAATTATTTGTAAGAATTCTTAATGAAAAAAAAACACCGATAGATTGCAATTAATACACAGCAAACAAATGCTTGTCGTTTGTAAATTCTTGAAAATTAAAATCAATGTGAATTATTTCGAAAGAATTGAGACAAATTTAGAGTGAAGTGTGTAAACGGAAAGTTTTTATCGTTTGTGATGAGAAAAATTTGGTATGCCCAAAGAATAGAAATGTAATAGAAAATATACAGACCTGCGGTTGATTTTTATCTGAAATTGGGCCAAGTGGAGTGATGGATCCTACATTTGAGGGAGCAACGTTACCAAAAACTAAGCCACCATATCACTAACTGTGATTGAAAGACGAAGTGATAAATCCTAGGCTTATAAATACCCCTTTTCAACTTGGTACACATATAACTTGAAGTTTCAATAAAATATACCTCTTACCTTTTAACAGAATAAAATTGATAATGGAAATGGGGAATGTGTCCAAGAGACAACATCCAAATGCCAGCAATGAGTCTTTAACACAACCAGAAATCCCGCATTTGGAGGTGTTCTTTATCTTGCCCTTTAACAAAAACGTGTACTAGTTAAGTGATAAGGGACTTTTTACTTAACTCCGAAACATATAAATAAACTTGAATTGAAACCACACAAGACTAACAAAGACCAGAGGCTCCTGATTTAGGACAGGGGCAAAATTATGGGGGGTTAAAGATGTTTTGTAAGATCTCTACCCTCCTCTATTCCTCTAGACAATGTAAAAAAAAAACAACATCAGACTCAGTCTTTTTTTTAAACTGAGATTTACTGTGCCTTTTGTTGTCTGTCTGTTTATTTAACATTGGCTAATGATATAGAGGGGGAATCAATATCTCACAAACATGATTAACCTACAGAACAGTTACATGTGTCACAAGTCAGCAACCTCTGTCTTTTGCTTGTATTACATGCTTTTGGTTTATTTGTGTGTTTTGTGGTTTAATGTGGTGTCTATTTTACTGAACAAGTATCCATTATTGTTTAGGGGCCAGCTGAAGCCCGACTCCCAAGTGTGTGATGTTTATAAAGATATCTACAATGTTGGAAGAGTGGACGATTTAGAAATCAGGAAAATTATATTTTACTGCACATATAATGGAAGATGTTGACAATTATGTCCATAAACATACACCAATTAATTTTGTAACGTGAATAAGATCTGAATATATGTTATTAACAATTAGCTTGATTTACGCAGTGTATATATGTCTCTGATTTACGCATGCAAATGGTATAAAGAATGTTTAACTTATTGAGCTTTATAGAAAGGAGTAGAGTGTAGTGTGATTGTCATTAAGACAAAAGATACTTGAGGGAAATTCAAATAAAATAAACTGACAATGACATGGCTTAAAAAAGAAAAAGACAAACAGAAAAACAACAGTACACAAACAAAACATAGACAAGAGGCTGTCACAACGACAGCAAACCGGATTTATTAACATTTACTTGTGTCCTGGCAATATCACAAGAACCATTACTGATGATTAGTGGAAGTGAAAATCGTCCATATCAAATTTGACCTCCATTTTGTCATCAGTATCAACATATTAAAATTTGAAAAGCTTAGATTGAATGGTTCGTGAGTAAATGCAACAACGTGAATGGAATCACCATTTTACGATTTTTCAAGAACCATAACTCCTGAACGGTAAAAGTCAAAATCGTCATTATTGAACTTGACCTCTATTTTTTCATCAGTAACAACATATTAAAATTTGAAAAGCTTTGGTTGAATGGTTCATGAGAAAATGCACGGACACGGCTGGAAACACCATTTTTCAATCTTTCAAGAACCATAACTCCTGAACGGTAAAAGTCAAAATCGTCATTATTGACCTTGACCTCCATTTAGTCATCAGTTACAACATATTAAAATTTGGGAAGCTTTGCTAGAACAGTTCATGTGAAAATGCACGGATACGACTGGAAACGCCATTTTACGATCTTTCAAGAACCATAACTCCTGAACAGTAAAAGTCAAAATCGTCATTATTGAAGTTGAACCTCACAAAAACTTGGGGTGATCTCAGGTGCTCAGGAAGAGTAAGCAGATTCTGCTCCACATGTGGCACCTGTCATATTGCTCATGTTAGTTCAAACCCAGTAACAAGTCTTATTCATTAGGTTACATTAATGAAAGGGGACAGGATTATAGTTACAACTATCCTTAAATGTATAAGACGAGGAATGAGTGCCAATGAGAAAACCCTTCATCCAAGTCATGAATGTAAAAGTAAATCATGATAGTTCAAAGTACGGTCTTTTTGATTGTTTAGAACTTTTAATGGCAGATGAGGCTTGGGATATATAGCTACAAAGGCATTGACCTAGGGTTTTGATTGTATTTCATTAAATGGTAAAATCATGTCAAACTTTTTACAATACATAAAATCAAATCAATTTTTTGTTTCATTATTTTATTTTTAAAATGCAAACGATAACATATAAATAACCAATGCAATTACATATATATTTTTTAAGCACATATGACAACTTTTCAAATCTTCATAAGAACAGATTCCCTCGAAAGGAAAATCTCTCTCATTTTTTCTTTGATCTTATATCTAATTTTCATATTAACTCGCAAATGTCTTGAGACAATTCTTATGATCAAAATGTCTCAAATTAATATGTTAACCAATCACATACCATTTAAACAGCCATAACAATATCATCAATGATAAACAATAAATAGTGTTTACAAATAAAATAATATTTTGACTATAATGTGTATTTTTTTAAAGTTAAGTAATTTAGATAAAAAATAAAAAGATCTTTCTTCCTCAGAAATATACTAGGTCTTCAGAGGGGGCAATTTCCTAATGAAATCAAGTATTTCTGCTAATTGCCTTTTTTGCTTGTTTTGCAGCGAATTGCTTTATGTGCTACAGCTAAAGTATTATCTTAGGTATTGGAAGGGCTTTGCTATAAGGCTAATAGATTATTATATAACTTCATCTTTGAACCACAAAATAATATAGCTACATGTATTTCAAAAGAAGACTACAAGTTGCTTACTTTTCTTTTGTTTCAGTGAACTATGTTTTACTGTAACTAAAAAAGAATACAATGCATGAAAAGTGGTAAATGGATTTCAGAACTTTTAAAAAAAAAAGCTGTCAATTTTTGTGCAATTTTATGTGTAAAACATTTTATATAAATAACAGATCTTGATAAAAACATATAAAAATAGATGTTTCATAACTCAAATGGGGAAAAAATTGAAGATTTATACCAGGAATCATATCAAATAGAGTTTTTGCTAATGTGATATATATATAAATGCATAAGATCTGTTTTTTGTGTCTTTTGATTAAACTTTTCATGAAACTAGATTATAATAAAAATATGGACATGTGCATGGTACATGAAATGTCTGCTGTTGAGAGAGGGTGGTTGAAGGGGTCCTGATTACAAAATCCCAGGCTTAAAAACATGAAATCCCTAGGTCCCGAATTTAAAAAAAAAATCCT
Organism: Mytilus trossulus; assembly: GCF_036588685.1. Lineage (NCBI taxonomy): Eukaryota > Metazoa > Mollusca > Bivalvia > Mytilida > Mytilidae > Mytilus > Mytilus trossulus. Next base: position 12,717,225 of record NC_086378.1, on the reverse strand, counting down.
GACATCCTGAAATTTGATAAAAGAAAACCCCCATCCTGAAAGGATCAATCCCAAAATCTCGAGCTTAAAAACACCCAATTTTGACGTCTCGAGAAAGGTCCTGCCCCCTCTTGAGAGGACTATCAATCAAAACTAAAGGACAAGTATGTGTAGGAATGCCCCTTCAAAAAGGAAAAACTTTGGGAAAAATGGTGTCAACTGTGATCTCAATTTAGCTGAACAGAATTGTACCATATAAGAAGACTAAGATATAAAATATGGTTGATATATGACAATATGTTTCTCAGAAATTGACCTTAGTACCAATTTAACAAATGTCACTCAAGTCTGAAGTGTAATATGTTACACAAATGATGATAAACAGTGCTGAACAGAGCTATACTACACAAGAAAATTGAAAATGGGAAATGGGAAATGTGTAAAAAAAAAAAAAAAACCCGACCAAAGAGCAGACACCAGCCAAAGACCACCAATGGACAAAACTACTTTAGACGTGAGTATAATTGATTCGTTGAATACACAATAGGTCTTTAAGATATGGACAAAGAAGGCACAATTCTATCTGTGTCATTGAAGCTTAATATGTTTGCCTATACTTTCCCAATTTGGCAGAAAAACTAGACGACTAGATAAAAATACATACTTAACTAAATCTATATTTCTTTGCAACTCATATATAGGTCATAGTAAATGTGAATGTAATCTCTTAAATAAATCTAAAAAAGTATTTTATATTTAGTTATACTCTGGAGTATATTTATCTATTGAGTTGAAGAAAACTAACTTTGTGGAAATTTTGGATTTCAACTGCATAGTGGGTTTTCGAGAATAAGAAATGGTGCAAAAGCTACATACAACCTATTTGTTTTCTTAAGTAAAAGTCATTACCTTTATAGGAATAACTAACTACAAATATTTCATACATAAATGGCACAATATGGACGGATTCATAAAATTACACCCAGCTTACACTGCATATTGAAAATAATCAATTATTTATTACAGATCTGTTTGTTGGCATTTTGCTTCAAATTAGACAGCCAAACTCAATAATATTTTATTCATAAAAAACACTCAATGAAATTGCATAATAACCAGTTTTGATAGTTTTAAGAGTAATTCTCCTTACTTACATGTAGTTATATTAAAAATGTAACAAAAAATATACAAAAATATGATTTTTTAGAAATTAAATATTCTATAAATGCAACTTTAATATCATGAAAATCTAGCAGTAAATCAAAACTAATAGTATGTGTAGTAAAATGCACTAACTAAAAAAATGGTGTGTAGAATGTGTGTTGTTTATTTACTGTGAAACTGTTAAAATAAAACAATGATAATGAATAAATGGCAAAATAAAAAAACACTAGATCATATCTTCTTTTACACATGACAAAAATTGTGAAAACTTTATTTCTATGGTTGCATTCATATGAAATGAAGGCACTTGTAATTGGGAATTTTCCCTTTATTAACCATTTGAAGAAAAAAACATAAGAATAAAAAAAAATGTCTCCTGTATGAATTTGGAAAGATTTTACATATAAAAATAGATTTTACATCAACTAGGACAATCATGCTCAATTTATAAATAACTTACATTCAACAAGGCAACAATTAATACTGTCCTATTGTGAGGTAAATACACAGCATTACAACAGAATAATTCAGAAACTATGTAATTGTAGTAGAGGATTTCAACATAAGCCAGATAGATTTTGAGGGCCAGCAGTAAAACAGTCATATTGCAATGAATGATAGGAATTGTAGTAAGACTTCAAACAGTTCATGCCATTGATTTATTACTGCAGCATATATTATTGATAAAGGCCAGGCTAATGGCCAGCTTGATGTTGATCTAATGTTCAATTTTACTATTCGATCATTTAAGACCTTCCAAAAATCTACCAGGAATAAAAATGCTCTTCTTTATACATACATATTGCTCATATATTACTTTATCAGTATGGAAATATTACTTCAAAAAATAATCATAAACTACACCAAACATTGCTAAAAGAATTGTGAGTAGAGATCACAAATATATAGGTTAGACTCTTAAAAAAATAATCTCTAAAAGACATCAATTTCAATGCATCATATCCCAAATGTATTGGTACATGTACCTTAAACTCATCTATCCCAAATGTATTGGTACATGTACCTTAAACCCATCATAGGTAATTATTATCAAAATATGAAATTATATCATTTTGTCATAACTTGATTCTAAATTCCTCAGAAAACAGGATGGCTAAAGTCAAAACATTCTTTTTTTAATCACTCTAATTGTTTTAATGTAAGGTTCATTTGTAACATTGATTAACTAAATAAGTATAGTTAAAACTAAATCCCTATCAGAATTACATAGTTTCTGAAAACATTCATTATTTTTTAGAATCAAATCTCGTTTTAGCATCAGGATTGTATTGTTGAACTTGTCGTACACCAGGTATAGGTTTTTCTGAACGTTCTGTTATAGCTTCTGTTGTTTCATCGTCATAATCATCATCATCGTCATCATCGTCATCATCGTCATCTTCATCCTCATCATCGTCATCATCATCATCATCGTCATCATCTTCAATCTTAAAATAGAATAGAAAAGTAAAGTGTATGTCATAAAAGACCAGATAATATCCATTAACATTTATATCTAAGAAACTATGACTTCAAATGTTTATTGATTGATTGATTCATGGTTGCTTCATGTTCAATGGCAAGTATTTCATTCAAATTGAGGACAAGAACAAATTAACAATAAATACAATAGGTAGGTCCAGTAATACAGGTTGTTCGGGATGATGGATGGAAAAATTGAATGTCAAGGGGAAACGTGGGGATTTTGGGTAGGGACAAACATTTAGCCTTGTAACAATGTTTACTGAATTTATGTTGTATCTTGTTTATAACTCTAATGATTTTGGTAGTTAACCTTTCGATCCTTTCTGGTTCAATTCACCCAATTTTTTTAATTATTTTAAAGGGGGCTTTTAGTTTCCCCTACCTTTGACCAGTCGCTTTTTTTATTAGGATTATTCCAGAGATATGTGAGGTGCATTTCTCTAGATGACTACTTTAAACCTGCTTTTTTTGGCAAGAAGGTCTTTCTAGTTGACTTCACTGCATTTTATATTTGCCATTTTCTAATTTTTCTGATTATGATGTATTCATAAGGGTTGATCAAAGTTTTATATAAACACAACAATTTATTTTCATGTTATTTTTCTGCTTGCAAAAATAAGCTGGTTTACAGTATTAACTCTTTTTATCTGTACCAGTTTCCTCATTATATAGACCACAAAAAAATCAAATTACCTGTCCTCTTAAACCGTTGGAAACTGGAATCAGTTTCTTAGGTTGAGCATTTGGTAGAGAATTCGTTCTGGACGGAGTGGAGTGTGATGAGGATGCATGTTGTGCTGACTGTGACCTTGAGGGTGACCTTAAACTGGCAGGTGATGCATGAACATGTGGTTTTGTTGGTGTCGTCTGCTGTTGTACAGGAGCTGACTGTTGCCTTTGGAGACCTCTTGGTTGTGTGGATGGTGTACCAGCAATAGGAGGGGTAACTCCACCACCAGAATTATTATTAGAATTCAGAGAATTGTAAGAATTAGATCTAACTAAATTCATCCTGATTGCTGAGTTAGGCGGTAATAATTTGTCTCTAAATTCCTGCAAAAAAAATAATTCAGCACAAATAAATATTACACAATTATTTAAAAAAAAAAAACACATATCATGTTTAATCTCAGTGTATTCGTATTGCAACATAGTTGTTCAGCTTCCCCCCCCCCCCCTTATATCAAAATGCAATATGACTATCATACTCAAAGGAGTAGGGGCATTAAGGCCTAATTTTGGCCCAAGAAAATAAAATGTTTGATAACTATTTCAAATTGGCACATAATGTTTAGAAATGCATTGGGTCAAGAAATATAAATGAAAAACATTAAGATTTGTATCTGATGACGTCACAAATACGTCATACTCTATACTATTTTCACAAAAACGATGAAAATACAGAATTTATGCAGTTTTCTAACTTAATTTCCGTTGAGAAAACATCGTGCGCAGCCGAGAAACAACAAAATAATTTAACAGAAGCTTTATTATAACTATTGGCATAATCTCACCAAATGTTAAGTTGTTTCTTGAGTGCGCAAATACTTTTTCAATCTAAAATCTACTTCAAATTTGATGAAAAAACAAGGAAAATCACGAAATTTAACAAAATATGCAAATTAAGTCACGATTTGTTGCCATGGTTACTTGTTCGATGTCAACTTTGTTTTGTTTTTCTTAGTACCTTAATCCTTAGTCAAGTTTTCAGTAGTTTAAGAATATGTATGATAACTTTTAAATTTGCAGTAATTTTTGGGCCAAATAAGGGCCTTATTGCCCCTACTCCTTTATTGATGATTGAAAAGTAAACCCTCTGCATTTGCCTACCCCCCAGTAGAAATTTTGAGTGCTTTGGTAATTTAGATATTAATTTTCTATTGCAAATACATTCAAATTCACATAACTGATTTGATGATAAAAAAAAATTGAATGCTTATCTAAAGCAACTTTAAATTCTATTGCATTATTATCTGTCCTTGGTACAGTATCCTTTGCCCTCAAGTAGGGACAATATTTGATAAGCACTATACATGTATTCATTACTTTAATAACAAACTGCCTCTCCTAAACCTTCTCCTTGCAAGTTCAAATAATCAAAATCAACTTAAATGTGCTTACCAGTATGTATTTGAAATGAATAGACAAACAAAAAGTTATTTGAAATTTAAAGTACATATATATTTGTAAAGTCTGAAATATAGGGGAAAAGATGGTTTGATTCTATTTTAAACAAATAAGAACTTTCCATAAGTGTGGTTAAATTGCTTGTTTTTTTTATAGATATTTTACAAACAGTGAAAAGGTTGATTTGATTTGCAGAAATATTTAGGATTATCTCCCCTGACAAACATATCAAAAGGGAGCTAACTGTTGGTATTACATCACAACATACCTCAATATCTTCATCTATGTCTATTGCAGCAACATTATTAAAGCACTGTGAATATACTTCTAAGGCCTTTGCATGAAATGTCATCTCAATATTTACAAAATCCATCATTATTTTCTAAAAATATGAAATTTCATTTTAAATCAATAATTAAAACCAAAAATATCACACATTCTCTTGAAGACTTTTTTTTCATTTATCAACATTTTCTTAAATTTTGTGTATTAAAAATTAACAAATCTTCTTTTAAGATTTGACAGATTATACTTCATATCTAAAATACAGTTTTGCATATATATCATATATACCGGAGGTGAATATCTCACTTTTTTGTACAAAGGGGTATTGCTTATCTGTGTGATTAAAAAAAAATCCAATACTAAAAAATAAGATTGCATTGCTGTAGCAAAACATCCATGCCACTGCTCAAATTTGAAATTAAATGGTGCGTCACAATGTGTTAGTTCATACCATTATCTTATCCTTTTTTAACATAACATGAAGAGCAAATTTGTCATAAAATTTGTACATGCCTTGTGTACAGTTTCCTTCAGTCTTATGCTGAGCTAAACTTTATAAACAACATACAAAAATTTCTGTATCTACAAAATGTCTAACCTTTATATCTCGTAACTTTTCCATTTCAAATTTATCCATTTGTTCTTGTAGAGCTTTTGATATTCTTGAAGCTTCTACACTGGCCTTCTGTAAGTCAGTTTCAGCAATAGATAGTTTATTTCTGTCTCCTGGACTTTTCTGTCTTAATTGTTCTAATTTTTTCTTCTGAGATTGTTCACGATCCTGGGCAGCAAATGCAGATTTTAAGTCATTTTTCGTTTGTTTACATTTTATTCCATAATTCATTAAAGGCTGTATAACCTTTGTGTCTAACCTCATAACCTGGAAATAAAAATAAAATCTGTGAACTCTGGCAAAACGTTTCTTTATAAGTTTTTTTTTAGCAGCATTACTTGTAGGATTTGGATTTAGTCCTTGGACTACCAACACAATAATATGAAAGCAGCTATTTCCCTATTAACCAATACTTGCTTATGAACAATTTTTTTCCTTCAAATCCCCTAGTTCATTCAGTCTTACTATGTATTTCAAGATAAGAAATTATATTACATGTACATGTATTGCTATAGCCGTAAATGAAAATTAAATATTTAATTTTCAAGAACAAACATCCCTGTTTAAAGTGTCCTCAACTGACCACTACATGCATAAATACTTCTGTGAAATAATCACCAATACTTACATCACAATGTTATTCTTACATTCCAAACAACATTGGAAAATAGACAGTTTTTCAAAAATTCTGCCAATGACAATAAATGAAAGAAAGAAATGCATGCTGGGAAATTGTATTAAATTCATGCTATGCTCCTTCACTTATAGATTATCATAAAGACAATAGTACACTTACTTCTGCCTGTCTATAATCCTGGATGGTAGATATATTCGAAGCAAATTCACTTATATTTCTGACAATACTGGGGTTCATTGACTCTGCCTCAGTGTAGTCCACTAAATTCTTGGCCAACTCATCACCTTAAAAAATTGTATACAGAATAAACATGTAAATTAATCACAGTATTGATACTAATACATATGTAAAAATTTGCAGGATATATTTTTACTTTTAATGCATGTATTACTTTCCCTGCAACAAATAAATATCAAATCTTCGACAGACAGTGTTCTCTCCATGCCCTTTGGCACAATAATTCTGTAGTTTTCGGAGAATGGTTCTATAATTTTGGACTGTGGTCCTATGAGCTGTGCTGTTATAATTCACATGGTTAGGTGTAGATAATAATATATAAAATAGGCATTGTCAGGTGTTCACACAAACTATGATGTAAGTTCACTTTTGTAACTAACAAAGTAAATTTCTTTGCATGCTGACATTATGAAGCACATTTTCTTCAAGCAGTATTTTTTCTTCTTGTGGCTGTCCTTCAAATTATTGATAACTACTCAAATTTTTCAACAGGAACCTAAAATCCATGAATTCGAATTTATGATCCACTAACAGGTATTAAACTTTTCTTTAAACCTAAAAAAATAATACCTAAGAATACACTTTTGCAGTTTTTAATTTAATCGATAGAGATACAATATACATGTAAGGGGGAGTTGTGATGACAAAATCGGTTCTGAAAAGAGTCAATGTTTCTCTGGTAAATAAGAATGATTCTGGATAAACTAAACAGCACATACCGATTTATAGTCTGCATAAAACAATCTATAACCTACAAAGCTTAAAAGTGAATCAAACAAAGGCTAAATAAGACAACTGTTGGACAAGGTCAATATTTCTTTTTATCAGCAGCTAAGATAAACCATGTATAAGGATTTTGAAGACAAGGTTAGTTCCAAAAATTCTAAGTGTAAAGATGAATAACTCTGGATACACTAAACAGAAAGAAAATACTACACATGATTCTTAAAAAATTGAGAATGGAAATAGGAAATGTTTCTAAGAGACAACAACCTGACCAAAAAGCCGAAAACTTTCCAAGGCCACCAATGGGTCTTTGGAAAAGATGAGAAAAATCCTGCACCCGGAGATGTTTGCATTTAATGATCAATAAAAGTTCAATTGAATCTGGCTAACAACAGATACAGAAGTTGGTTTTTACAGCTAGAGAAAGGCTGATTCCTATATACCCCTAACTAAGTTAGTAGGTATATGGAGGTTAGGTTGTTACCACTATATACCCCCCCCCCCCCCCCCCCCCAACTAAGTAAGTAGGTATATAGAGGTAAGGTTGTTACCATTATATACCCCCAAGTAAGTTAGTAGGTATATAGAGGTTAGCTTGTTACCATTATATAATTGTTACCATTATATAATTACCTTTATCCCTTAGTCTGGCACACTTTCTAGTTATTGATGACATTGTGTCACACAAATGTCCAAAATGTTTTTCCACAAAGCTAACTCGGTCCTGAATCATTTTGGACTGTTGTTCACTGAAAAATCAAAGTACATAATGAATAGCTTTTCATTCAAAATTATGGTTCATCAAATACAAGCTGATTATTTTAAATGTCTCTTCTTTAAGAATGTATCAAAATAGACGTGTTTGTAATAAACTTTTATTTTCAAAACAAACAAAAACATTTGCAATTGAAAAAAAAAATCATTTAATCAAGATTTTACATTGCAAAAAAACCATGATTTACTAAATGATAGAAGAATGCAAAAAAAGACGTAATTTGAATTACATAATAGGACAAATTTCGACCAATTATGATAAATATCAATCTTACTATATTTGTTTAATTCCCCATGAACAGAAACAACATGTATGCAATTTAAAATAAGATGTAAAACATAAATGCAACTGTGTTTACAGAAACTCTCTCTGCATAAACAACATCTGTGGATTAATCCTTCTTTTCAACCTTAGCTATTGACTTGACTTGACGACCCATGGTGTTTGATATGACAAGTAGAAAGTCATTAACTCCATAAATGGTATGATGTCCATTATCAGGCACGGAGCCATAAAATTAGAAAAAACAGATACCACACTTTTTGACAGACTTTTTTTTAGTAATGAGCTTTGTCCAGTTCAAAATAATGGATTAATTTTGAGCTCCTACATTTGCACTACACAATGAATATATAACAGATTTAATTTTAGGTAAAAACAGAAACTGAAAATGTGATTATAATATTTAAAAAAAATGTTAAACCTCACATCCTTATCAATCAGAGAGAGATCATTTAACTATGATACTGGTCAATATTCTAGAACAGGCAAGTTTGGCCATGTATCCCCTTTCTTTGTATCTATATCTTGATAGGATTTACAATCTACCCTTTTATATTTCAAGATTGTGGTTTCTCATACATATGGGAGTCACAAAATTTTGTTAATAAAGAATAGTTAACAACTGTTATAAAGCAGAGATTTCTAGATCAATATGTTCAGAACTGGAATTCCCTCATTCAAAATTCGCCAAAAGGTATAAACTACAAAATTTTTAAGAAAAACTTGGAATTTGAAGAATATTTTAATATTTTGGACTTCAAAGACGCTATTGTTTTTTTGTCGATTTAGAACGACTAATGCTAAGTTGCCGATTGAAACAGGAAGATGGCAAAACGTGATCAGAGAAAACTGCTTTTGCAGTCTATGTAACAATCCACAAATAGGTGACGAATATCATTTTATATTTGAAAGCAATTTTTTCCATCAAAAACGAAAAGAGTTTTTAACTGCATATTTTACAAAACGGCAAAATACAGTTAAATTCTCTGAACTTATGTCAAGTACAAGAAAACCAGTTCTGAAGAAGCTTTGTTCTTTTATAAAAAATATAAATACTAGTGTTTGTACTCCTGCCCTCGTAAATTTTTCTCTCTCGCTTGTTTTGTACATATTGTAAATATTTATTGTTGTATTTGTTATCTCTGTACCAATGTAATGCATTGGCTTTATGAGAATAAAGATATAAATATAACTGATAGTTTACAAAAAAAAAAAATTAATGTAAATTATTCAGAAACAAAAAATAGGCAATTTAAAAATTTGGGGTTTTCATTTTTAAATATTAGAATTGTAAATCAGGTAACTCCGTATTTGTAATAATTTCAGCACAAATTTTGTCTTTTCAATATGAATTGGGTTTTGCATAAAATCTTTTCACTTGAAGAATACATTAAAATTTGATATTTATAAATCAAAATGACATGTGCACTTAATTAAGCATTGATATTCACTTTGCTAAATAACACGTGTAACCTAAAGAAAAGATTACTAATTGGTATTCACCACTCTAAATGGCATGTGTTCTGCACGTGTATTGTCGGCAAACTATTTTATGCACAATTAGTTTTGGTAAATATCCTAGTTGTCAGTTAATACATGTGTTTAATTGACTTATTGAATTGATACTCATTTTGGTTGTTGGCCTTTGTAAATTTTTATTACAAATGGTGTCTTTTTATATGAATTGGAATTTGCATAAAACATATTCAGCTGATGAAAATATCGAAAGTTTTTTTATTCATGGAACAAAATGACACATGCAATCTCAAGAAACGACTTATACTTTTATTCACTATGCTAAATGACATGTGGAACCTGAAGAAAAGGTTGCTTATTGGTATTCTATATGCCACATGTTTTACACGTGTAATGATGGCAAAATATTTGATGCACAATTAAGTTAGATAAACAGAAGGCAGTTTATTCATTTTTTTTGGAATAAATGTAACATGTAGACTATTTCAATACGACATGATTGAGGGGCAGATCCATATAAAAGTTAAACAACTGCATACCAATTATAGTTGTAATGTTTCACTGTAAAAAAGTTAAACAACAGCATACCAAATATTGTTGTAATGTTTTACTGTAACAAAATTAAACAACTGCATACCAAATGTTGTTGTAATGTTTTTACTGTAACAAAGTTAAACAACTGTAAACCAAATATTATTGTACTGTTTTTACTGTAACAAAGTTAAACAGCTGCATACCAAATATTGTTGTACTGTTTTTACTGTAACAAAGTTAAACAACTGCATACCAAATATTGTTGTAATGTTTTTACTGTAACAAAGTTAAACAACTGCATACCAAATATTGTTGTAATGTTTTCACTGTAACTTTTATTTGGTTTATGAGAATAAAGATCATTCGATTCAATTCAATTCAATTCACATATCAATGATATAACATTTATAGTGGTTATCCTAATTCTGACATAATCACAAACTTTAACAAATTATTGACACCATTGTCACACACTTAACTTATGCTTTTGAAAACATTCTATAATGACTAATTTGAATAAGGCAAACATCTAACTTAATTTCAATAAATTTACCAAGTAACATGAAAAATATCTAAAATTCAAATGTAATGCCACACAAATTATATGTAGCTTTTACAATTTGTATGGACTTATAAGCCAGAAATAATATTTCATATTTATTCTACCACTAGAACAATTAAATTAATGATATAAATTCGAATTTTGATTTGTAGAAATTTTCTTTTTCTGAAATTAAAACTGAAATGCTACAAGATAAAATATGTATGTATGTAAATCATTTATATGAAAATTAATGTATCTTAAAAGGTACAAAATGTTTTACAATCTTTCTTTGTCAAATCAATAATAAACAGTGAAATCAAACTTTTCCATTCTTTTAAAACAACTTTTCACCTATTCATGAATAAGATATAAAAAAAACTTCAGATGGAAAGTTTCGAGAGTAAATTTTATTTTTTTTCATCTCAGAACAAAGAGTATCTATAAATAAAACACTATTTAGTATGCAGAACATAATTTCGACACTGTTAATAAGTACACCACAAAAGCATATGTCTTGGGTCAATTGTAATTGAACTGATCAAGCTGTTCCCCATTTTGATTTTTACAGTACCAAGTCACATCTCATGTTCAGTGATGCTGAACTTGAAATACAATTGTAGGTGTACACAAATAATCTAATCATTCTATTCAAGAATTAATTAACATCTTTTTGTGGAAAATCAGAAACAAAGCCTTCTTACATCCACATATTTCACTGTAATTAACAGTACTTTCTTAAAATTTGAGAAAATTATTAAGTTTTTGATTTAAATTTGTATTTTGGTTTCAAATTTTGATTTCAAAATTTGCTTTGTATTATATTTTTGTGGAGCTTGCTGTATGAATTTGAAGCTGCTTGACATTGGACAGACTAACTTGAATAAACTTGAACATTGAACCTTATAAAAATAGCACAGGTAAGTAATTTGACAATATATTTTGGACTTGGTACTTATGATATAAGTAATACTGTATTTTCACAACTGTTACTAAAGTTAGAAATTTAATCAATTTTAAACGCAATACATGTAATATATTCTACATACTTAAAACTTCCCCAATTCATTAACCAATTTTATACAATATTTTGTATAATGTAATTTTATTACAGAGACTTTTCAAAACTTAACTGGTTTTCATCCAAATTTTGACAATATTTCACATAAATAGAAAATAACAGTACATTTCTTTGATACTTTTTTTTTCTTGCTTCTGAAAGATTTTTTTCCACTTAAAATATTTCATAAATAAAGTTTGACATGTATACCATGTATATAAATTCTTTAATAATTGGAAATGCAATTTTTACAAATGAACACAAATTTGATTAAGTAAAGTCTGAAATATTAAAATTTATTTACTGACTTTCAGACTTTGAATAACAAATAGCTTCTATCTATAAGATACTTTATAAATTCATAAATTTATTTTATCAGCAATTTTATTTACAAAGAGAAACCCTTAATCCCTAAATAAAATTAAAATAGATGTAAATTTAATTAACAAATTTCATGCAAAGGTACACAGAACGGTTAATCTGAAAAGAATGAAAAAATATAAAAAGTGAAAATTCATACAAACCGCTTTATAAAATTTAAGGTACTGCTAAAAGAACATACAATTAAGTAAATTAGCTAAAATATTTTTTCTGAGCATACACGTGTCCAAAAATGCATTAATAGTTATTAAAATATATTAGAAGTAATTTATAGAAATCTAGAGGACTTTACATGAATTTATAATTTTTAAAGACCGGGGTAAATTTAGAGATTGACATATTACAAAAACACCTGTCTATTGTTAGAGACCATAGGTTGCACTCTTGGAGTCTTTTGGTAGTTTTCTATTGTTAGAGACCGTAGGTTGCACTCTTGGAGTCTTTTGGTAGTTTTCTATCAGTACAACTGTACATGTCACATGGACATAAGCCCAACAGAACATCTCTTTTCATTCAAATTACAAACAAAATAAAGGGGATGACCTCTAAAATTTTATTACTGTGATTTTAATGCATTATAATTATAACAATCAATTCAAAATACTATATCATGTTACATTCTAGCTTTTTTAACGAAATTTAGATAAAAATTGCTAGAATATTTTTTGGGGTGATTTCAGGAATATCTGCTTAACAAAATATCATATGTCAGAATGTGAGATTTACCAAATGTTGGTAACTCACCCAATTGCATAATTAGCATCAATAAAAACCTCTGTAATTTAGTGGTTGCCATACGTTTATGTGTAACATATTTATTTTTGGTTCATTTTTTTAATATAAATAAGGCCATTAGTTTTCTCATTTGAAATGATTTACATTGTCATTTTAAGTCCTTTTATAGCTAACTATGCGGTATGGGTTTTTTTCATTGTTGAAGGCCGTAGGGTGACCTATAGTTGTTAATTTCTGTGTCATTTTGGTCTTTTGTGAACAGTTGTCTCATTGGTAATCATACCGCATCTTCTTTTTTAAATTTTATAATCACTATAATTTCTTAATTTACAGTAAACAAACTCAGAAAAATTAAGACATCACTGAAAATAAATATTTTTTTAACATGTAAAGTTTATACAGTATGAACTAATTTTTCAAAACATATTTTCTTTTAAATTTAAAACAAAGTAATCTACTAGGGACATGCAGGAGAAATTAAAAAGTAAGCTGATACAAATGAATATTCCAAAGCAACAATTACATACATTTATTCTCAACTAAAAGCAGCTACAATGATTCTATACAGTTATTGCATGGCTATACGTTTAATTATATAATATGTTTAATCAAATGCATGCACAAAAATACAAAAGTAAAAAGGAATAAAAGAATGAAAAATAACTTAATTAAAATAAGCAGTCCTATTTAGACTAAATTTTACTTAAAATAAAAAAAAGAAGTGTTGAAACCTATTTTCCATGATTATCCGGAAGATCATGGTTTCTTAAAATCAAAATTTCAAATGAAAAATATGTTAAAAAGGTTAAATTATTTATTGATTCATACCATGTTGACTGCAATGATTAACATGATCCTTTTTTTTTAAGAAAATAAGTACATTTGTATATTTACCATTCATAAAAAAATGATAGAAAAAGTCTTAAAATTCCAAATTTTTACTTTGAAAGATGAATTAAAATGCATTGGTAACGAGAAAGCAGTAATTGTACCTGAGGTGGAAAATAATTGTCATGTTTGTAGCCATATATAATAAATCAAAAGATTTTTTTTAATGAAGCACTTTCTTTCTGTCGTAGGTTGTGGCCCCCCTCCCCACCCCGTCAGTACTCTGGCATCTTCCACCAATACAAACTGATGACACAAAATAGCCAATGGTTCAGAAAGTGGCCTTTAACATCAATCAATCTGATCAATTCCAATATCATCAAATTGTTTGGCATTTTTCACAGTAATGCTATTCAAAAACATACATACATATGCAAGTACTGGTCATATGGTCTGCAGAATTGTTAGTAAAATAGTAGTTTTCAAAATACTAGTCTGATTGAGAAAATAAGTAATGTTACTGGAATAATTTTCAATGCAATTCACATTCTTATAAGATAAATAATATTTTCCACCTCTGTTGGTACATCAATAAAACATATAATAGATATATATGAAGCTTCCAACAAACCAACATGCATCATACCTCATTCTGACATTCTGAAGACTTTGTGGTTGTGGCCTATATCGCAACGGCAAAATTTTTATTATATTTTTGTTATGTAACTTGTAATTTTTAACATTTTGGCAGGTTTTATTATTTAATCACTTAAGCTTTTGCTATACATTTAATCAGAAACACTAGAATTGCTTTTATGAATCTGGAATATTTTTAATTACGGAAAATTGACTAGAAATGTACATTTGTATGTTGAAACTAACCCTAAAAAGTAGGGTTAAAAATAAAGGCAATAGTAGTATACCGCTGTTCAAAACTCATAAATCCATGGACAAAAAACAAAATCGGGGTAACAAACCAAAACCGAGCGAAACGCATTAAATATAAGAGGAGAACAACGACACAACACCGAAACGCAACATACACAGAAACTGACCAATCATCAGACAAAACACCACGAGAATAACAAATATAACATGAAAACCAAATACATGAATTTGGGATAGCCATGCATGCCTAGCAAAGGAGGTTTATCAATTCCAACTGAAATATCAGTGAAAGAAACCTGATCTTTAGCCATGCAGGGCTAACAATATTTAGTTGGGTCATAATTATTCCAGGTTCTAATAGATCCTTCATAAGACATGTAAGATACTTTAGCTAAAAAAAAAAAATTTTATGAATTACATTCAATAGTATTATACCATGAACATGATGTATATTAAGGTTGTACATTGTACATGCAATTGTACAATACTTTATATGAATTATAATGATTTCTCCTTCTGACAAGGGCAGAACTTGATACATACATGTATGTATAATTATTTACATATATCATGTATATATATACATTGTATTAATATTAGAAGTTTATTAAAGCCCATTTCATAATTTTGATAAGATTTGCTTAATTATTTCAAAAGTTTCAAGAACATAAGAAAATTTTATCTTATACTCACAACAGACGCAGGAAGCAACTATGAATGTCTATTCAACTAGTATCATGACTAAAGGGTGATGTCTGTGATCATAACATAATATGGGAGTGGGGTTTACTAGTAATGGTACATTATATAATACATGTAGAAAATTTGCATGCAGCTGTATTATAATTTCTGTTGCATACACTATACATATGTAAATCTATTAGCACATGGTCATGTGTAAGCTGCTTAGAAATGGAAGGAGTCCAATGTGAAAACAGTCTACATGAATTTTTTTTACCATGTTTACAATCTAAATAAAAAAAATATTTCAATTGTATATGAATATTCTGAGAAGCTAATTCAGAAAATATTATTTGCTCCAAACATATTCATCTTTTTTCTTTAAATTCTGTTTTCTGACAATTGACTAAACATACAAAATTTCCAAACAGAACATTTGATGAAATAATTATATTTATCACAATTCTTAGTTAAATACATGTAAAAATATATTATGAAATATTTTACGAAGAAAGAGTTCATTTTTATTATAATTTCCTTTCAAATCATATTATCCTTCCATTAATTTATCACATCATGATTCATGTACAATGTAGTATGCAAAAAGGATTAGAAGTCAATTGAACAAAATTAGTCAGGCATGTACATAAGTGGTTATCTAATGGCATGCTGACTTTTACCTTTGCTTCCTGTTTTCAAAATAAACAATAAACAAGATTAACCATATAAAAAAGTTCTATTAATTGTGTCAACAAAGCTACTGTTGTATTATGCATTGTACATGTATTTAAAAGACAATATCAGATAATGTCAGCATAATCCCAAGCCCGTTGGTTAACTAATGTTTACTACAATTTTTGATTGAGTTACATGTAAGCCATTCCAATTCCAATGTACATGTATGCTGTGATGTTACACTATTGTTTAAGATAATGGAGAAGGTTTGGTACCATTAGAATGTTTAATCCCCCTGCAAATGTTTGCACCTGTCCTAAGTCAGAAATCTGATGTTCAGTAGTTGTCTTTTGTTTATGTGGTTCATCAGTGTTTAATAATATAGATAGATAAGACCTACGTTTGAATGGTTTTACCCTGGTAATTTTTTGGGCCCTTTATAGCTTGCTATTGGGTGTGAGCCAAGGCTGTGTTGAAGATGTACTCTGACCTATAATCGTTTAATTTTATAAATTGTGATTTGGATGGAGAGTTGTCTCATTGGCCCTCAAATCACATCTTTTTATATATATCTATTATAAATTTCTTATTCCAACCTACAGGTGAAACCAATGCTAAAAGACAGGTATTGCTAGACTGAATGTGTAAATACATGTCTGATCAGAAAGAGGACAATAACTTTGCCTAATGTAACTAATGACTAATGTATAATAAAGAGTGTCTCCTTTCTTACATTGTAGTTGCTTTACATAAAATTAAAGGGAACCCTTGCAAAATGTCTGTAGAGGCCTATAGGTAGACAAAAAAGTTGACGCTGTATTTAGCATACCTTATTTAGTGGCTGAGTGCCCTGGCATTCTGTAGCTAATTTTTTATCCTTCAACGGCTTAATCGTAGACAACCCAAATTGCAAAATATATACCTATATTTTAAGTTTATTCTGCTCCAGAATATTCATAAAATATTTCTGTATCTGTATAGTACTGGAAATGAACTCAAAATACTGAGTAAAACTTATCCAGGATGAGTAAAACTTATCCAGGAAGTAAAACTTATCCAGGAAGTGACACTAGGCATTGAATAAGCATTAAAAATTAACCAATCTAGACTAATAGATAGCAGGTACATGAGGAACATCTGCAATATTTTTGAAAAACAAAATTATTGAGACAACCTTCAAATAATTGCTGATAATATCCACTAGAAAACCACTGAATAATTTTGGGGGGAATTAAACTACTGGTACTTTTTAAATTTGAATCCAGATGAAAGAGATGACTACTATAGGTTCACTATATACATGATATATGAGCTTTGCTCATTGTTGAAGGCTGTACGGTGACCTTTAGTTGTTAATGTTTGTGTCATTTTGGTCTTTTGTGGATAGTTGTCTCATTGGCAATCATACCACATCTTCTTTCTTATATTCACCTTTAGTTTGTCCATGACAAAAATGAATTGGGTTAGGTTAAATTGTCACTACATGGCCTTAATACTCCTATACAAGTCAGAGGAGTACAATAATGTATTTTTATCATTTAGTAACCTCACTATCATGACTATTGAATTATTTTTTTTAACAATTTCAAAGCTTCAAAGATTCAGAGCTTGACAGACATGTACAATTAATCTATGGACAACTTTTTGCATGTATTGTTAAAATATTGCATGTTGAAAATGAATGAATTTAATTTCTTTAAGTGTTGTACATGAACATATGTTAAGGTGTACATGTTGTTTTGTTGACATTAGCCCCACGTCGTCTTTTTTTTTCTCTTAATCAATAGCTACATTTTTGAACATGTAGTGGAATAAATATTAAGTTGTATAAGGAATGAAGGAAGTAGATGAAAAAAACCTGTAACATCAGGTGTATTGATGTGGCACATTGCACCTACCAACATAATCCATTATAAGGGGTAGTAAATTAATATTCTTTTCTAAAATATTTTGCAACAATATTATGAATATTGTGACAACGAGCATGATGAACATTTATCTACAATGTACCATGTCTAAATAAATACATGTATCATGGGAAAAAGGTGAACAGAAAACACTTTTACCAGTTTCTTTAATTAAAATACTAGCTATATATAGGCATTCTTTTCTTCTTAAAATGCCTAAAAAACATTCAATATTGTTTATAATCTTTTATAAATTAAAATAAGTAAACTGCAACTTTTATTTGTGGACATGTTTCAGTTTAGACTAGTCTTCAGGACCTATAGACACAGGTCTAGATATAAGTTCAGTGAATCATGTCACCCTATAAAGTTGCAGTTAAGAGATGAAGTCAATTTTATATAGCAGCATTTTATCATTTTTCTTTGATATCCCATCTACATGTAACATGTATACTTGAATGGGAACTCTGACAATACAAAAATAAAAAATCAGTGCCGGATCTAGAAATTTTCACAAGTGGGGGCCCACTGGCTGCCTAAGAGGGGGCCCGATTTTGTCACGCTTCAGTGATTCCCTAAACAAGCAACCAAATTTTTTTGGCAGCAGTCCTTTTGCTCCAATTACTGTTTTTCAGGGGTATCATTGGTGCCAAATTTTGTTTTCAAAATGTATCAATTGCGCCAATATTAGGAACTCATTTGCGCCAATTTACCTTAACATATACATTTGTATCTATTATAAATATTAATGATTAATAGTTATTCTTATTTTTGGCTGAAAAAGTATCATATGTTTAGAGATATTTCATCCTGAAGATGACCATCTGGAGAGAAATGACTTGAAATGCATTATACAGTCCATGTACAGAAAGAGAAGAAAACTTATTGATTTGCTGAATATTTAATACAAAATATGCCAAAAAGAAGAAAATAGAAGCTTTTGCTGATTATGTTTTAGCCACATACATGTATGTTGATGACAGTGCTTTGTTCCCTCCATCCGTATTGGCTGAAACTCTATCTACCGCAAGATGTAGCAGTAATGGAGCAGAAGCATTCCACAGGAATTATTATTAACTCTTTTATGCATTTCATCCTTCAATGTTTTTCTTTTTGGACAATAATGTTAAGTTACAAGCTACTGCATACATTAAATTGGGAAGTATCCATGCAGTAGCAGTAAGAAGAAAGTATCTTTCAGAAAAGGAAACATTTGCCGTGTAAACTGCCAGTTCCAAGTTCAAATAAAGGAGGAGGGAAGTCATTTTTTTTCTTAATCTTATTGGCGCAATCGTATGTTTTATTTTTGGTGCAAATGATATCATGTAATTTAAAAATAGGTGGCGCAAACGTAGCATTGGAGAAAAAAAGTTGTGGCGCAAAAGGACATACTTTTGACGCAAACAAATCTCTCCCATTTTTTCTCAAAATGGGGGCCCGTCCCCCCGCCCCTAAGTCCGCCTCTGAAAATGTTACCCTGATTTCCAAAACAAAGACTCCTACCTAGCCACCCCTCTATAAACTGAGCTAAAGGAATAGACGTATTTACACTTGTATGCAAATTTGTCCGCCATTACGTATAATCACACAGGTTCCCGTAAACTTTGACATCATAATTTAAAAGTAATTGTTGCTTGACGTCAAAATGTGATTCGGAGTAGATCTAAGGTCATTCGAAGGCAAGATTCAGCTAAAAACCAAAAGTGTGAACACATTTATACCCCTTTAGCACATATTCTGGAGAACATTCAGTTAAACTATTTTAACTAACTTTCAAGAAGGGAAATTAATTTATGGCTTTTCAAAATGATCCATTCAAACATTTAATCTGTTTAAAGCATATTTACTAAAATTGAAGCATGTAAAATTAAATGTAAAGTTTCTTACATTAAATGGTGGTGATAGTTAGGAGACAGCACTGTGACACCACAGGAAAACAATGTGGATACCGAAAAGTTTGAAGTGTAAACAACAAGGATGCAAGTTTGGTCATGTTACATCGGAATTTTTGAGATTTTCAAATCTTTATCGATTTGTGATTTTGTCATAATTAAAGCTTTGTTAAATACACACCTTGCTCGTATTTCTGCCCCCGATCGACTCATTTTGGGGTAAAAAAACTTGGCCGAAATATTCACATTCTAGATTTTTTTTATTTCACTTTGAACCTTTTCTGTTTTCAAAACAAAAGAGTAAGTGAAATTCTAAACTCGGACCGATGCCGGAAATGTCATTTGGAAGATAAACATCATGAACATGAAGTTTATAATGATAGTTATATTGTTGCTGATGAATTCTTTCTGTAACGATTGAATTTAAAACAATATCAAACATTTATATTTCATATCAAGGTTTGTACTGAATGTTTGAATATTGTTCATAATCCCTTGTAAACAGGAAAAATACAAACACTAAAAATAAAGTAACAATAACCAGGGACTTTCTATAGTATAATACTGTACCATAGTGTAGAGAGTACCTGTTTAAACACAAACTGATGAAACTTATTGACAATAAACCTTACACAAAACTATAACAGAGATAGAACTTGGATATATGATACAGCTACCAATACACTTTATCGCTATAATCCTGACTGACCCGGCCCCTTGAACTTTTGAAGCATACAACAATCACTTTTCCATTGTGGCGGCAGAAATTTTGTATTGTGACGTTAAAATTTTACGGGAACCTGTGTGATATCCAGTAATGGCGGACAAATGGCGACAAGGTGTATAACCTTATCTATCGCTAATCCCTGCTGACCCGGCTGCTTGAACTTTTGACACATACAACAATCACTTTTTCATTGTGGCGTCAGATATTATATTTTATGACGTCAAAATTTTACAGCAACCTGTGTGATATCTAGTAATGGCGGACAAATAGCGATAAGGTTTTGTAAAGTGTATAACATCAGGACTGAAATTAGCAAAAAAATAAAATTGACTGGTTATTTCTAGACCTAGATATGAATTATGCAGATGATGATAGAACTTAATTGGGGATTAAAGTTACTTAAACATCTAGAAACCACTGTGTGTCCAGGACGTCTTATTTTAGTCCAATTTAGTCCAATTTTGTGCGTAGGAACACTGAGCGCAGCAGAATCACAATTTGGCAAAATAGGCACATACATTTTGTACATGTAGGGTTGAAATATTAAACAAAAACGTTGTGATAATTTTTTATACTGACCCAGTCAATGGTCATACATTTAGACTCAGTCCTAATTAAAGAAATAATATAATTCTAATTCTATATTAGATTTGAATTTTGTAAAGTAATTTTAATGTTCTTTGGTATATATTTCAGCAGTATTATTGTAATTTGGGTAGCTCTATATTATATTTTAAGTGTTCTGCAGTAAAAAGATTCTCTGATATCATTTCACAAAAGAAAGATATAAATACATGAAATATTTACCACACTTTTGTTGTACAAATGTTAGTATTCTTAAAATTAAAAATGTACTCACTACAGTCAATATTGTCTCACTAGAAAAACTGTAGATTTATAGATTTTATATCAGTTAAAGTTGATCCTCATGGTTAAATTACATTAAATGTTATTTATGTATATTTCACACATGCAAAATATGTTCTAGTTGCCACCTGATTATATTTATATAAGGTAATTCAATTAATTGTATTTGATGTCTCAGGTGTAAAAACTTAAGTGACATGTTAATTGACTTGATTGGTGATTACAAAAAATGTCAAAAATTGGTTAATCTAATTAAGTTTTGGTCCTTTAATTGTGTGGGTAAACTTGCTACGGTCAACATTAATTTTGGACTAAAATAAATAGAGTATATATATGATGTAAATGATGTAAATGCTTCATATACAATGTACAAGTTTTTCTATATAAAGTTTTAGGTCTACGATTTCTAAATGAATACCAAATTTGGTAAAAGTCGGAAGTATTGTCAAATGATTGAAGAATGTTCACAAAAATCGAAAAACTGTCATTAAACTTGAACTTTTTTACAATTAAAAAAGACACACTTATAATATATATATATGTTATATATAAGTCAACTCAAATATTGCTGTCCTACAACAACTTCTGATACACTTGTATCATTTTGAAACTTTTTGGTAGCCTTTAAGGACAATGAAAGAGGCCCACGGGTATAAAAATTTCTGAAAAAAATTAAACAGTTATTTTTCATTACGAATTCTATTTGTTACCTTTATTAATTGTTTCTTTATCATCATGATCATATGGTACAATAATCATTCAACAAAAATATTTTGTATTGGCCTCAGATGACTTTTAAAATGTAAATATCATTGAAAAAGCTCCAAATTATCTCCCTTTGCTGCAAAAATGACATTTTTTGGCATTAAAATTAAAATGTCTTTGTTAACTCATCAGTGACCTATCATTTGTATTATTATTTTTAAACAAGCTTTACTTAAACTAATCTTTTGTAAAATTTGAGCGATTTCTGTAATTACATGTATGTTCTTTTTTTATTTCGATTTTTCCGTTTTTTCTCCTATAAGTTCAACAGAAAAATAGTAGCTTGACACAAATGTATGCTTCTTTTGAAGGCAGATTGTGAGCATAAATGAACGGTGACCCCATCTTTTTATTTTATTTTTCTATTAGGTATAAGATAAAGTTCATTTGTAGCAAAATATAGCGAAATCCTATATATATGTCGTGTACAAGTTGCGATTTTGTACAGGTTATAACATGTACAAAAATATTGTACATGTTATAACTTGTATAATGCAAAAATACAAGTTATAACATGTACAAAAGTACCTCGTACATGTTATAACCTGAACAAAATATTGCTTAAAAATGGTTTTAACTTGTACAAAATAAAAAAATAAGGATATGTTTCTATTATCGCAACAGATGTTATTGACCTCAATAATATTTTCATAACTTTTTTATTATTCCTTTATGTTAGTGTGTTTTGTCCTTTTTTGATACAGTTAATGTCCAGGGGTCGGTATTACGAAGCATTCCTAAGACTTGTCATAAGGTATATCTTAGGACATGTCTTATGATCCTTTTATGACTATCTATGGACATATCTTTATTTGATGAATTATTTTGTGAGTGTCCACTTTGAAGGCAATAGTAAAATACTTTCATTCTAGTTGACACTAAAAGACATAAGAGGATAGCCAGGACAGATGTGTCTACAAATAAAATTGCGAATGAAAATAAGGTTTGGTCTAAAAGAAAACAACCCGCTCATGGAGCAGACAACCTCCAAAGGACACAAATACATGCTTTCAAAGTAGAGGATATATATTTAAAAACATCAAAATGACATTCGCCCCATGCAATAATCTTATAGTCTATAAAAAAAAATTGAGTTATAAATTTTCATAAGTCATGCTGAAGGCCAAAAAATGTTGAAGAGTAGATCCAAAGATATTGATAATGAAGCGTGGTCCAATGAAAACAATTTCAACCCTATCTTGCTTTTACTGAGCAAGCATATAAGACATTGCAAGCTTTTAGTAAAGCCATGAAGGACTACATACATGTAAAACATGCAATTACATGAAAACACATTTTGCCAACATAAGTCATGAAACATATATTTCTGAAACTTAGTGATTATTGACCTCTACAGAAAAGACACGTTCTGGCCTATTCATTGTTTTTCTTTATGCATTGGTGAATTTAAATGTATATTATACTTCATTACGGTTTATTTTAAATTTTGTACAAGTTAAACACATTTTTAAGCAATATTTTGTACAGGTTATAACATGTATGAGGTACTTTTGTACATGTTATAACTTGTATTTTTGCATTATACAAGTTATAACATGTACAATATTTTTGTACATGTTATAACCTGTACAAAATCGCAACTTGTACACAACATATATATATATATATATATATTAGAATAAAATTTTGATTTAGACCTGCTAACCACCTTAACACAGCTGTATTGCTTTATTTATAACTCCAATAGAGAAAACTTTGATGTTCAAACATTAGTCAAGTTTAAATAATTGTTTGAAACATCTTAAGATATCAGTTTAACCAATTTCTTTAATCACTTTAATACTGTAACAGTTTAATTGTTTGCTTAAATGAAACGTCACATTAACCATTTAGGTTATTTATTGTAACCACTTTTAACATTCGTAGCCATGGCTAAAAATGAAAAAGACAAACAGACAAACAGACAAACAACAGTACACATCACACAACATAGAAAACTAAAGATTAAGCAACATGAACCCCACCAAAAACTAGAGGTGATCTCAGGTGCTCCAGAAGGGTAAGATTAATAAAAAAGCAATAAAAAACCCCTGATAAACAAAATAAATTTAACAAATAATAAAGTACAACATAATCATGGTTATGCGTCTAAACATTTTCAAAAATTAATTAAAAATTACAAAAATGAAATGAAAATGTATCTAAAATATATATGTCACAAATGTAAATAATCTTTTATTTTATGGTTTTAATATCTAGGGTTTTTTCGATATATTTTGATTGGCCATTCAGTTCTGGGCGAATTAATCATGAAAATAGAGGGCAGACCCTAATTTAAATAAACAATTTAATTAACAAAATGTATATGAATAACAAGTGGCCAATTATAAAACAAATGAACAATAACACAGTATCAATGTCTGGAGTATTAATATTTCAAGGTTCTGTGGTAAATTTTGGGTGTTCTGTTGTATTCTGTGATGTTTTGTGGTATTCTGAGGTGTTCTATGGTATTCTGTGGTGTTCTGTGGTAAAAAGATGTTCATCATTTAGACAAATATTTTATTGTAAAAACATCTTTGTGTCAAAGTTTATTTTTATGTCATGTTTAAAATAAAATAAAATCTTTTCAGATTACGTCTAAGAAAATGGCATTGACAACCTTAAGTGTTCCGTCCATGATGTGTGGTGTATCTGAAACTCTATATCAGTTCCAGCAAGAGCGTTACTTATGTGACGTGCTTATCTTCACATCAGATGGATACATACCTGCACACAGAGTTGTACTGGTAGCTGCTAGTAAACATTTCAGGGAGATTGAGTCTAGCAGGAATATTCATACAACTCCAGAAGCTAATTTTTATCTTACAAAAGAGAAAAGTGAAGATATGCAAAAAATTGTTCAGCTGATATACACAGGTGAATTGAATATATCAGGAGATAATATGAAAAGAATTCACAACTTGTGTTTGACCCTTTCTTTGGATGATGCAGTTAAAGAATGTGAATGTTTCATAAAATTAATTGAAACCAGTGACAATATGTGTATGGAACAAAGTGAAGCAGAACATAACAAACAAGAATCTGAAGAAAAAGATTTAAGTTTACAGCAGTTAGAAGAAGAAGTTATTGATCAGTTAGAAGAGTCAAGGTCAAATAATAATAATGTTACTATGGTTACAAAGGTTGATGCTGCTAAACAAAAAGAAAAAGATAGTAGCAACTCAGATGCATCTACCAACTGTCACATTGATGTTGCTATGGTAACAAATGATATAAACATTGACAAGAAATCAAAATCTAAAGGGCAGAAGAGTAAAAATAAAAAGTCTGAAGTTTTTGAAAATAATAATCAAGAACAAAAAGCTGACGAGACTAATATAAATGAAAAGATGATTAATTGTGCCTTATGCAAAGAAAAATTTCAAGACAAGAAACTGCTGTTAGAACACAGAAGGAAAAAACATCAAAATAAAAGAAAACCGATGCATACAAAAAGATATATTCCAAGTCCAAATGACTCTTTAACAGATAACGAAGACCAAGACCAACTAGAGGAAAATTTATCCAACGATACTTTGTCTGAAAAAACTGATGAAGATGAGGTTTTGTCTACAAGGCAGGGTACAAAGAGAAGAGCAGCAGACAGGTTAAATAAACAGAAAAAGGCAGGAAAATTTGTTTGTAGACTCTGTAAAGATGAATTTTCAAAAAATGAGTTATTACAAGAACATCGTAAATTGATTCATCCTGGTGGCAAACGTGAAAATTTAACTTGTACATTATGTGACAAAGTTTTGAGCACATGGCTTAATCTGATAGAACACAAATATAAGAAACATAACATTGGATATGATGTAGAAAAGTATCAGGTCCTGATGTGTGATATGCCTGTAAGTTTATATATTTGTGATTGCCCCTGGTATAAGTTTTATTGCCCTTTAGTATCTCCCCCCTTCTTTTATAGATATAATCACAGATTTGGAAAAGAAGTAGTATAATTTTTCATAAAAATGGTGAAATATTATTTAGTAAGAACATGATGAAATTGTAATACTTCAGTAATTATATAAATTTTTAGCATTAGACGTCATGAACGTGTTTACATTGAAATTCAGAAATCACTTTTTTTCAAGGGGAACGGTCCTTCAAGACAGAACTTTACTTTTTTGGCAAACTCTCTGACTCTATAAAAATATAAATACTTGTACAAGATTTTTTAAAGACACTCAAAATGATCATGAAACTTCATGATTTTTTGGACAAAAGACAATAGTCATGGGTATAAACAATTAAGATATACATGTATAAGAGCTACATGTATGTAAAAATCTATTTTTTTCCCTCTCAAATTCTTGACCCATGTGAAAAACTGCAGAATATTAAATATTTTTTCAGTGAAGTTTCAAGTATAATGTCAGCTCATGTGTTTAACTTACATAATTAATAATATATGATATTAAATACAAAATGGAGAATACATAATTTGAATGGTCATTTTCAGAATTGCGATTTTTCAACAATTGTTGAATACAAGATGAGGACCCATTACAGTGACGTACATGGAGAAGTTGGATCGTACGTGTGTGAACTGTGTAATAAAGGATGTAAATCTGCTCCTCAGCTTAAATACCACATGAAAACAGTTCACCCAGATGATAAAACACAAATGCATTACAAGTGTAATGAATGCAGTAAAACATTCAGACATTCATGTAATTTGAAGGTTAGTTACATATGTATATACATAATCCATACACATTTAGTTTACATGTCATTTATGAATAAAATTGAGGATGAAACAGGGTATATGTCAAAGAGAAAACAACCCAATCAAAAGGCAGAATACAGCCAAAAGCCACCTATGGGTCTTCAATACAGGCAGAAAATCTCACATCCATAGGAGGGTAAAACTGGTCCCTAAACAAAATGTGTATTTGTTCAGTGAAAATTGAATATCACACTAAACTCCAAAACATGTACATGTATAATATAAAAAAAAAAGAGAAAAACATTGGAAACAGTTGTGGTAGATTTTTTCAGCAATTTAAATATGTAAATTTTCAAATAATATCAAAAAGAAGATGTTGTATGTATGATTGTCAATGACACATAACTCTCCACAAGAGACCAAATGACACAGAAATTTACAACCAAAGGTCATCTTACAGCCTTCAACAATGAGCAAAGCACATACTACATAGTCAGCTATATGTTTCTTAGATTTAGTAAAACAGAATCATCTTTGATATCAATGATTGAATAATATTTTTTACTTTCAGAAACACATCGATTACGTTCATTTGAAGATATCAGATAAAAAGTACTTATGTCATTTGTGTACTTATAAATGTATGAGTAAAACTGACTTAAACAACCACCTGCTGAAGATACATGATATACCATTGCCAAAATCTTGTAAAGTGTAAGTATGCTGATTACTAGCATTGCCTTAGATATATTTCTGAAGGTGGTACCCAACACTTGCACTTAAATTAATTTGGCTCGTGTAATTTTCATAAGAATTTGTCAAAGTACTTACATTGACCCTTTAACAAAAATATAAAAATTTCAGAAATTTTGAACCAACTGTTTTGTCAGAAAAATTACACTGGTTATATAGCAGTTTGACAAACACCAATTTTGATCATTGAGAAGCTTAATATAACTTTTACAACACAATCTAATTACAAAATGTAAAACGTTATCTCCCTGTAGTGTTGGGTACTACCTAAAGAATCTTGTAAAGTGTAAGTATGCTGATTTTGAACATTGCCTAACATATTTTTCTTAAGAATCTTTAGACTGTAAGGTCAAATCCTTTTTTTATTTAGACTTGAAATGTCTGTTCAAACATTAACTAATGAATAAACAAACTGTTTACTTATGTCCAATTACTTGTAAGGTAAAGATTTGAAATGTATACTGGTAAAACTCAATTTATGAATAATCTAAACAAAAAATTTTTACTGGTAGGAAACTTCTGTTTTGTTGAACATTTAAGTTTGTGTACAATCTTTAAACTTTAACAACAAAATCCCCTTACAGCAGAATGCATTGAGTGTGTAGGTTAAGGTAGAATCTTTGGTTAGCTTGCTTGTTAGCTAAACCGTATAGTAATTATTAGGTTAGGTATTCTTCACACCTTTTGGATTAGTCTAGTCCTACAGACAGATAGATTGGTTATATGTCCTTCTAGTCTATTCTAAAAGGAGGGTAGTTTACCTAACCTTATAATGACTTCACGGTTCAGTAAGCAAGCAAGCTAACCAAAGATATTACCTTTACCTACACAAAATGCATTCTGCTGTAGTTAGTAGTACTGTAAATTCAGAAATTATTGCGATTTTGTCACTTGAGACTAATGTGATTTTAATTTTTACGATCTTGAGAAAAAGCCAGTTTTGTTCATATAAAAATTTACAAAATGAGAGTTTAAATTATTGCGATTATAACCCGGTCACATTTTTCGCAATAATAAAAACATCGCAATAATTCTGAATTTACAGTAATTCTAATCATGCTAATGTTGAGCTTGTTCCAAAAAAAAAAAAATAGAGCTATTGAAAACATTTGTATGCCTATAATTGGTTTGTAAGAAAACAATAATTTTTACAATTTTAAAACTTCAAAAATGAATATTTAAAAGTTTCTATTTCCAGTTATAAATGTGAGAAATGTGATTACTTTACACTGACCAGATCTTGTTATGACAGACATCAACAGTTGCATCAAGGTAAATTAGCTTGACAGACAAATTATTCTGACTAAATAGTTACATAAGTGTACAGGAGTGAATTCTTATTTTATATATATTTCATAATAATATTATAATTTAAAGCAAGTTATTTCCCTTGTCAGGAAGTATAAATGCTTTGCAGCAAACAAGCTAAAAAAAGAGTTAACGATTAGTAGATTTTATTTCCTGTTGATTTCTGGTATTAATTCAAATATACTGTTAGCTGTGAAATCACCACTCCACAAGAGACCAAATGACAAAAAAATAACAGCTATTGGTCACAGTACAGCCTTCAACAATGAACAAAGCCCATACCACATAGTCAGTTAAAAATCCTGTATCTAAGACTAAATAAGCAATCAGTGCATATCCAACATCCAATGGATTTAGTGTAAAGACATCATAAACAGTCAGAGATCTACTAGAAAAAAAGACCTTATGCAATGCCAAGATACTTTTTGAGATGCATGCTAATTTTTGGTTTTCACCCAAGAATTTATGGTTCACTAAATAAAACAGGAAATCATATTAAGGAAGGATTCCAACATAAAAATGTATTTTACTACATGTATGCTTTTAATTTTCTGAGCTTCTAGAGAAATAATCCTAATGTTCACTATAGTACTTATATGAAATACATGAGTTAAAATCATACTGTTTTCTTTTTCAGAGGATGGTTTACAGAAAAGTTTCATGTGTTCAACTTGTGGTAAAGGTTTTTACAACATACAGAATGTTAAAGCTCACGAGAAAAGACACAGTAAGTTAAAAAAAAATATATGATTAAATGTTTTAAAATTTCTGTTGATATATCTTGAGATTGAATCTGTTGAGAATTGTTTGTAGAAAATTGCATAAAGTACTGTTTTCAGCCATGTATGGTATGCATTTGTGTATATTATGCAACCCTTAAATATTTATAAGTGACACTTTAACTTAAATTTTAATTTATTAATTTTGGTATTATTTTTTTTTCTCTCATAGTGTTTAAGAAATTTTACAAGTTTGTAGACATGAAAGTTAAATCTAGTAAAATATGATATAAGAAAATGGGTAAAAATGTAATAGTTAATTTTTTTTTTTCAGAATCAGAAATTATGGTATGCCCATTTGAGGGGTGTGGATATTCTACTAAGTTTAAACACACAATGAAGAACCATATAGCAGGAATGCATACACATAAGGTAAAATTACTTACCAATATATAGCAGAAGGCACAAGCCAGTCCTGCTGCCATGATGTATCTAAGGGGTAGGGTCATGATACTCTAAAATAGTAAATCTTCAATCTGATTCTTGACTTTGTAAATCATAAATGATATTTGGTTTTTTTCAGGGGTGGGGTTGTGACCATTTTATTGGAATTTTAGTAGAAAAGGTCTTTCAGTAAATAAACACTTAAGAATAAGTCATGACTTTCTTTGAGACCTTTGAATTTTTATAACCCACCTACGATAGGAGAGGGGCATTATGTTTTCTGGTCTGTGTGTCCGCCTGTCCGTCCATGATTTCTTTCGTCTGTCCTGCTTCAGGTTAAAGTTTTTGGTCAAGGTAGTTTATGATGAAGATGCAGTCCAATCAACTTGAAACTTAGTACACATGTTCCTTATGATATGCTCTTTCTAATTTAAATGCCAAATTAGAATTTTGACCCCTATTTCATGGTCCACTGAACTTAGAAAATGAAAGTGCAATTTTCTGTTAAAGTTTTTGGTCAAGGTAGTTTTTTTTTATGAAACTGTAGTCCAATCAACTTGAAACTTAGTACACATGTTCCGTATGGTATGATCTTTCTTATTTTAATGACAAATTAGATTTTTTACTAATTTCACGGTCCATTGAACATGGAAAATGATAGTGCAAGTGGGGCATCCATGTACTTAGGACACATTCTTGTTCATTCATATTTTGAACATAACTATTTTTTACTTTAACCACCTGTTTCTTTTAAAAATATGTGTTTTGAAAAATAATATACTGTGAAAGTACTTTTATTCGTGGGGTACCAATTTTCGTGGTTTTCGTGGATGACTGAATCCACGAATTTAAGTGTCCAACGAAATAAAACAACCATTGTCCAAAGTAAGACATGAAAAGATCCCCATGAAGGTTTGACTACTGATATGATAGAGAATAGATTGAATAACCTCGAATCTAAGAATACTTTAATAGCAGTCACATCACTTCAACTGCATGCAGGAGTATACCCCTTTAATCTTTAATAACCTAAACTGTACAACTTTGGATCTTTTAATTCTCATAAAAAAAAAACAATTCGATTAAAGTCAGATTTCTGGTATTGATATGCTAGTATGATTAAGTTTTCATTTTATATCCTCATAGTTCTCGTACATATGGGAAATAATAAGGTCATGCTGGGCTTGATTTTGAGAAGAATTATTTGACAATTTAAGATACGTTTATGATACTGATTTCTTTAGGTGTCAAATTTATGGACTGATAAACACCTTTGATTGTCCTTAATCTGTTGATCACTTAATCTTGGTAGTCTCAGCTTGGGATAATTAGTGTTTTTCGCGGGTAAATGTTTACTTTGCAATGTCCTTCAATCCAGACTTTTTGTAACCTTCTTTTCTTAAGGCTTTAATATTTCATTTAAAAAAAAACACTAAAATCCACGAATTTAAAAACCCACGAACATGTAAATATTGCTGAAACCACGAAAATTGATACCCACGAATTAAAGTACTTTCACAGTAGCTTGCCATATGATAATGGTATTTTACTGTTTGCAGTATTCTAACATTATCCTTTTTTTTCTAGAATCTGAGACCATATCAGTGCCATCTTTGTGAATATTCCTGCAAGTTGAAAGGAAATTTAGACAAACATTTAAGAGGCAAACATCATGTTGAAGTCATGACTATACCTAAACTTAGACAAAAAGCGATAGAAACAGGAAAAGGATTCGGTGATATTGTATTCCCACCACGAAACTGTAATGAACTTCCAGCTAAGATTGCTGACAAACATCACTTCCAGACAACTCAGAAACCACAGGTACAGTATGTTAAGATGTCAAGGCAGAGGTTTATTGATTATTATTTATTGTAGAATAAAAATAATAGAATAATTTGAATAAAACATTCCTATTATAGTTTTAGAAAGTTGAAAATAGCTAGGATTTGATAAGATATTTCTGAGATTTTTTCGCTAAAGCTAAATATTTTCTGTCCTGGATATGCATTTAATAATTACTTAGTACTGGACATTAAACAATCATCAAGCAATCTGTTATTTTTCTGTTAAAAGATATTGGTGTCAGTTGTAGAGCACAGACTGTTTACCTTTGAGAGCAATTATGTAACCTCTAGTTTTCAGTGGGGTTTATGTTGTCACATCTTTAATTTATTGTGTTGTATTGTTTTGATTATCTGTATATCTTTTCCATTTTAATAATGGCAATAATGCCAATCTACTATGGTTTGGGTGCCCCCTCTGTTTCTCCTTTGCCCATTTATAGGGCATTGTGAAAGTATTCTAAGTATTAATAAAAAATATATTTCAACTGCACATTTAATTTGAAACAAACAACATTTCTGTTTAGTCCACACTCATATATATGATTTTTTTCAATTTTACCTCTATATGTCATGGGAAAGACTTTGATTTCTTAAACTGTTTTAAAACATCTTCAGATTTGAAACAGATGCATTATTTGGTAGGACATTTCTGTTTGTCCACACTCACATATTTGATTGTTTAAAATTTTACCTGTATAGCCTTAATGTAGATTTTTACTTGTTTCATTATTTGTGAATGTATATTTCATTGAATATCACAGATATTTGTTATTATAATACACTTTGTTTGTTTGCAGGAATTGCAGGACGTTAGTTTTCCAGAACTTTTGGAAATGGCTAAGCAAGCATCCAGAGAAGCACAGTTAGAAAAATCACGAAATGGTGAAATGATGGATTTGAGTTTAGCAGGAAACCAGTCAACACAAAAAGACAATGACTTATCATACCAAACATCACAGAATCCTGCTATTATTGTTGATCTGCAACAATATCAGGAACCAGTCACCCCCGTTGCTATGGAAACAGAAGGATCAAGTTATCAACAAGAACAAGAAGTTGCCCTATCAAATCTTAACCCAGTACCAATAACTATCCATGCAAATAAACATTCTAAAGATATGATATTTACTCATCCTAATGATTTACTCACTTCCTATGCAGACCAGAATGGGTTATATTTAAATGATCATGCTGATTATTCATCCAGACCATTACCAGCTCACTCACAATTCAATTCAGCAGAATCTTATGCAGCTATGTTGTCATCATTTCTTAGCAGCTCTAAAAATGGAAGTCAACAGTCATTGCCAAGCTTGTTGCCACTTACTGTGCAAAATTATCAGTCACATGGCCATGGCCAGAGCCGTCCAATACTGAATCATTTATTGACCCATATGGATGAAGGTGGATGTTCATCTGGTCAAAGACCAACATCTGTTCCTGCTGAAGAAACAATGACCTTTACATCACAGTTACGACCTCATTCAGTGCATTCAGTTGATAATGTGTCCTTTAGGAACACAGCTTACCAAGGTCAAGGTCATTATGAAACAAATTTGTCTCCCTCTAATAACTCTGTGCCATATCAACAGGACACTAGATATTCATCTTCTTTACAACATCAGTCTCCTGATATCCTTATAGAGGGAGCCACAAGACATTCTGGGTCAAGGTCACAAAATAATGGACAGTCTCCAGAATTAAATGTCTCTCCAGAAAAAATATCAAACAGGGACAGTCATAACAGAAATCAAGAGACCTATCAAGATATAGGTCAATTATCATATAATCAGCCATGAAAATATTTATACGATAACGATATATACTGTGGATTCATAATTTTTTGTGATATACCAATGTTTGTGGATTTTTAAGTGAACCACAAATTTCAATACTAAACAAAGTAGGAATATTCTATAAGCTTTTATTTAGACATAGGTAAAACCAAGAAATCAAATATCCATAAAAACAGGATTTTTCAACAATGCACTAAGATTAGTATCAAAAAATGAAATGAATTCACAGTATAATGTGGAGT
Source organism: Mytilus trossulus (assembly GCF_036588685.1). Classification (NCBI taxonomy): domain Eukaryota; kingdom Metazoa; phylum Mollusca; class Bivalvia; order Mytilida; family Mytilidae; genus Mytilus; species Mytilus trossulus. The sequence continues at coordinate 12,683,177 of NC_086378.1, read as the reverse complement.
CATTATACATGTTATAATTTGTGGGTTATTACTTTATGTGAATTATGTGGGTAAAGACAAAAACATGGATTTAAATCATCAACACAGTACATTTTTTCTATTATACAGACTTTGGCAAAACCATGAAATCAACTATACATGAAAATAAAATTGATCCTTAATCCACAAAAATTGGTATATATGAAAAGAAATGGATCCAAAGTATACATGTATATGATATTTTACTGTTCTATTTAGAGGAAGAATGGGTCTTCAAAATGTAGTTATGAAACTAGTCAGTAACAAAAACATTACACAATGTTTTTTTTTGTCTTAAACAGATTGATTGTAATTTTCTTGTTAACTCAACTTAAGAATAGGACTTTGACAAATAATACCTAGAAAGATTCAACTCCAGATAAATAGGAATTTGTATATTTAGGTGACTGAGTGGTCTACAGTAGATACTAGCCTGTCAACACTGAGGTTATGCATTCATACTCTATTAAAGGCACATTCAACTTCAATCGTAATTAATTAGGATTGCCAGTTTTCATTGTGAAGTGTTTGGTTCATTCCAGGCTCTCTGGCTTTCTCAACATCAAAAGCTTGATGCCATATGATATAACAAACAGTGGTGAAAATGGCATTCAACACCAATAACTAATAAGTCATATACTGTGGAATCTTTATTATTCGTTGTATACTAATTTTCATAGATTTTGTGGGAACAGACGAACCACGAAATTAAATGTTCAACAAATATTAAATTTTCTACAGGCTTGTAAAGCAGATTTCTGCAAAACAACGAATTAAATATCCACGAACATATAAGTTTTCCTTTATCCACGAAAATTGGTATCCAGGAAAATTAATGAATCCACAGTATCCTTCACATAATTCAAAATTGAATATTATTTCTTGAGATTTGGTGTACACTACTTCATATTTATTTTTTACAACGACGATAATAGAGCCTCTGCATTTTATTTCTTTTGATTTTCTATTCCTGGTAGAATCATGCTAGTCTTCTAGTCTTCTAGTCTAGCAAGATGATTGTTTTAATAATGTTTGACTCATCTGCTGAAGTGACTGTTTAGTGGATTTTAGGTGAAATATAATAAAATCATATAAGTGTTTGTTTATATCTTTGTTTATATCTTTGTTTAAACTGTTTGTTAATGTCTTTTGTTACTTTATACACTATTTTTCTGCACGTTATCAGACACAGTGGTCCACTTGTTTTTATGCATGTTAGTTGACACAGTTGACCAGTCAGTAGGTCATGGAACCATTTGTAATCTAGTGGTAACTTGCTCATCTCCAGACCAGAGGTTGATGGGTTAGAACTCAATGCCTTGTTCAAGCAAAGTCTGGTAGGCTTGACATGCAGAGTAATGTGTCTGGGTGTAGGTGACACATCTTTCTGTGGACTGTTACTTTGTAAAGTAGTTGCTTAAAAAATCTGTCTTAGCCTGTCAGTCTAGTACAAAACAAGATTTATATTCATATCAATTGATGAAGGTTTTTTTTTTCATCATTTAAATAGGGGATGAATAGAATGAACATTTTAGACATACCAAATCTTGTCAACCAAACATTGCAACTTTTAAATATAAGAAAAGTATTAAAAAAACATTCAAACATGAATACATTGTATAAACTATGATTAGTAAACTGTATCAAAGATAGTGTGATGGAGTTTAGTAGTTGTGTATTTGAATATAAAACAGTTTGATGTGTAATGGATAGTGTGATACAGTTTGTCACATGTTATATTAAATTACAACTAAATGTTATGTTACAAAAATTATTTTTGATGTAATAAAGATAAGGAGCATGAAATCAAAAGAATGTAAATAGTCATTTTATTTAAAGGAATATATATGGATATATACTTATTATCTTCCAACTGGTGTTTTTTCCTTACAAAACAGAACTATTTTTATGTCACAATATCCTAGAATGCTTTTCCCACAATGACCCAAGGTGAACCATGGCCTATAATTTCTTAATTGAAATTGGAAACTGTTGGAAACTCATTTATTGTGAATCTTTGTCCTGAATTCACCAAAATTTGTTTGAAAATATCTTTTGGAATGAACATGATTCCTATTGATTTCATGAAAGAGTTTTGAAGGTCATCTACAAAGATCCTCTAAATCTAGAAAATCCTTTTATGCCTTACCAAACTTTGTGGTATATCATGCCTTGAGGTGAATATGACCCAATTGATTTTAAGGTCACTAGGTCAAACATGTCACAGCAGCAATGAATCAGTTGAAATTTGAAAATTATGTTTTGCTTTCCAGTAATGAACATTAATTCTTTATATTATAATTTGTTAAATACACTCATGGTGCTTCTGCTGTTATTTTGAAGTTTAGTAATAAAATGTACGAAATAATGAAATAGTCTTACAGTAAAAATGCATGCAGAACTGACATTTGCATGCTTTTACAACGCCCTCTCATTTTTTCTTCAATAAAATAATATAGCGTAACCATATTTGTATATATTTGAATTTTAGTGTACTTGCAGCATTATTTCTTCCCATCTGAGATATATACTTTTCACTGTGTAATTTTATTTAGTTTTCAGTTTTATAGTATGTATCTTTAAACCTTATTGCTTTTTAATATAAAAAAATTCATGACCAATTGAATATTGTTATATACAAAACTGATTGTGCATGTTTTATGATGTACATTTAGTAATAAACAAATAAATTGTGTATTGATTTTACCTCTTTTCTACACCCTCCCCCCTTTTTTTTGTGATGTTCTTTTTCTGTTTACTTCCATAAAAAAAAAACTTGTGAACAGATTAACAAGAAAAATGTATTGAATTGACTGAGTATGAAAGGGTGTATCAGAGAACTACACAACTACACAAAGTTAACACTATTTACAGAAAATATCCCAAATAAATCACTCAATCCAACTTATGACTGTCAAGCTAATGAAAACATTTTAATTCGTCATTATGTTGTTAGGACAGACAAACAGATGAATTGAAGGCAAAACCTATGGTGGATTCTAAATACCCTTCCCCCTCTTCTTCTTAGGGTTAGTGTAAATTCTCAGTAGTGGTATACCTTTTGGTACCAGTTGATGATCAGAGATGTAGCCCTCTAGGAGTACATCATTGAATCATGGCCCCATTGCTTTCTATGTTAAATTCCTCAGTTTCAAGCAAGCACAGCTCTTTTGTTTTTTAAAGTTCAAATAAATTGACAATTATTGCATGTCAAATCAACACTTTATGGTGTCTTGTACTGAAAAAATCAACATACCTTTAATGGATTTTAAGAAAGAACTGGTTTTCAGAACTTAGGATGTATCAAAACAGGTACTTCACAATTGACAAACAGGCAAAATGTACTCTGTTTATGAAATTTGGTACAGTTTTTTTAAAGGGGCACTAGCTGTCAAATTCATGGTCACCGATTTCACTTGAATTCTCATATTCAAAATGTAAAACATTTATCCAAACTATCAAAAGTCTAAAATAAACAGTTTACAGAGCATGGGATGGATAATATATAGGTTTGTTTCATGTGTGTTATTCCAGACGCCATCTAATTAACTATCGATTTGACCTCAGATGACCATATAAGCGATGTAAACACAAATAAAGATATGAATAGATAAAACCAACATGTGCAATTGGATTTTTATAGGTCTGTATTATTTTATTTTATAGATTAAAAATAGAAGTTTTTCATTGTTTTTAACCGTATAAGAATGATTTTATGGGCATCAAATTTAGCAATCAAATGATTTACCGTAGTTTCACTTTCATTGTTGACATTCTTTTTCTTTAAATAACCAGTACACGTACAATGCATGCGTTGTCAATCTCTAGCTAGTGGTTAAATTGAAGTTCACATGAATACGGATTTAAAGAGGTCGACTCATTCACTTACAAGTGAATAACTAATTATCAATGTTTCTTAGCATAATTTGACAAAATTGAACCAATTTGGTTGCAAAAGGTGAATTGTTATTTCACCATTTCACTTTCATTATTGATTGAACAAAAAAAAAAAAAACTTTGGGTTTTTTATATATCTCGTAGCTAGTTCCCCTTTAATATTCAGAATTATAGGTCCAAAAAATTTCTACAATGATGACCAGTCATTCAGCTTTCATTTGAAGTCAACAATACCTAAATATTCTACATATTTTTAAAGTAACACTCATGTGTAGAAACTATTTTGTGTTAAATATATGTACATCTTTCTAGTATGTGATTTCTTGCCAGGCTGAATTAGTGGTGTTACACCTAGAATAAAATGCTCTGCAGGGTGCAGCTTGATACGACAACAGAGGTTGAACTCTGAACAATTGGGGCCAGTATGGACACAACATTCAAGCTTGATACAGCTCTGAATTTGAATTGTAATTAAATATTTGACACAGCATAGGTTTCTGACACAGAATGAATGTGGTATAATGAACTTAAAAAAAAACCAACCTATTCTTGTCCAATATCTCAAATTTTAATACATGAATTGATTCAGCATATCAAAGAATCCCAAGAATTATTTTTTTTATGAAATCAAACAAAGTTTAATTTTGGACCCTTTTGACCTCAAAGTGGACCAATTTTATAATAAGGCCCAAAATCAAAAATCTAAATTAGCGTATCAAAAAACCACATACAATCTTTTTTTGTTGAAATCAAACAAAGTTAAATTTTGGACTCCAATTTGGACCAACTTGAAAACTTGGCCCATAATCATAAATCTAAATACATGTTTAGATTCAGCATATACAATGTAAAAGAACCTGAAGAATTCGATGTTTGTTTTATTCAAACTAAGTTTAATTTTGGACTATTTGGACCTTAATGTAGACCAATTTGACAACGGGACCCAAAATTAAAAATATAAATACACAGTTAGATGTGGCATATCAAAGAACTTCAATAATTCAATTTTTGATGATATCAAACAAAGTTGAAATTTTGACCCTTTGTACCTCATGTGGACCAATTTAAAAACTAGCCCAAACTCCAAAAAACTTAATACACAGTAAGATTCAGCACATTAAAGAACCCCAAGAATTCAAGAATAAAACCCCATTGAAATTGGTCAAGAAATAAGCAATTTATACAAAGTATAAGAAAAGTATTGTTTTGGCCCTTAATTCTTAACAGTTTGGGCCATAACCCCCATAATCAATCCCAACCTTCTTTTATGGTATGGAACCTTGTGGTACAATTTCAGAAAGATCTATACACTTACACACAAGTTATTGTCTGGAAACTAGAAAAATACTTATTTTGACCCCTTTCAGGCCCCTTGTTCCAAACTGTTAGCCCCCAAAAGCAATCACAACCTTCATTTTGTGGTTTCAAACTGTGTGTTTAAATTTCATAAAGATCCATTCACTTAAACTAAAATAATTGTCTGGAAACTATGTGTCTTTGGACGATGCTGACTAGTGATACTAATATACATATTAATATATTCCATCCGCAAACTAGTGTTAACAGGTGAGGGCAATATCTAGTAAAATATTTGCTTAAGAGTTTTGGGAAACATAAAAGGCTATATAACATATAAAAATAACTCAAATATGTATTTATTTTATTGTTACTGAAAACCTTAATTTCATAATAAATATCAGTCTTTAAGTATATTATATACAAATAAATATAAAATAATTCTATAACATTACAAAAGTATATAAATAAGTTAATGGACGGTATCTTTGCCACGTTAAAGTAAACTTAAGTGATACAGAAATAGTAAGAAATTGTATTTTTATACCGAAAAATACAACCTTAAACTAAATTTCTGAGAATAATCAAAGGATTTTTTTTTTTTTTTTTACATATATCACATGCTGTTAACAGATTTCTTCACTGGTACAGCTATTTCAGTAAAGATCCCTGTTTGTTAGTACTGATGATTCTTAACAATACAAAGTGGGGAAATTGAGAAAGCCTGTTTGTTGATTGTTCTCATCATGTGTTACTGACCCCATTAGACTTTACACTTTTCACTTTTGAATATTCATATATTATTAGCCAGCACAATCCTCTATAATATAATAGATAATAGACTGACTAGCTGACTAATCTACAACTCTGAAAAATCCTAGTGAAGAACCAATCATTGAAGACTACTGTAAATTCAGAAATTATTGCGAGGTTTTTATTATTGCGAATAATGCGACAGACTTGAAAACGCAATAATTAAAACTCGCATTTTGTAATATTCTAACTGAATTAAGCATGACTTTTCTTAAAATTGTAAAAATTAAAATCGCATTTAAGTTTAAAATGACAAAATCGCAATAATAAATGCACGCAATAATTAATGAATTTACAGTATTTAATAAATAATAATTCAACAACTAAGCTATATATTTGTTTTAACAATTTTCTCACAAATAGACTGATAGATTTAAACAGTTGCTAGATTGATGTTCACAGTTGGTATAAAAGCAGGTAAATACTACTTGGATAAAATAAATACTTTTAATGACCACTTGCAAGAAATAAGTTAATACATCTATATCTCATTATTGTAAAAGTTGTGACAGTGTTATTCTGACACAGCTTCTATGACACATTGTAAGTCTGTTAAACATTTTTCTGGTAATGCCTGCTTGTTATACATATTATTCATCTTCTCTTGAAGTTTAGGCAGCACATTAGCGTTCTTCATCATAACTTTGGCCTGGAAAAGAGCAATATGACATTACACACAAAAACTTTATAAAAGTGTAAGGCCGTGTTCACACCAAACACTGTGTACAGTAAACATGTTTACATTTACATCGCGGAATTTAATTTATTATTTAATCGTGAACCCCTGCATCCGAAAGGAACCGCCAAGCTAACAGCGCCGATCTACAGGCCACCAGCATATACATGGACCAAGGAATATTCCATACTTACAACGAAATAACAACTGAATCAAGATGACCAAGATGTCTGATACCACCTATACATCTATAAATGATAGCAGATATAAATGATTGCAGAAGAAACGTACCACGGGCGCCGATCTTAAATGAACTAGGAATTCACAACTATGCCATTATACAGACCAACTACTGCAGACGATCCAAAAATTATATAGTCACCAAATAATTAACAAAAGAACAGTTTTTGACAATTTTATTATCCACAGCGGCGATCATAATCTTCCTATTGTTACCGACGCGCCGGGAAGTAGTAACCTCCAACTATGGCCAGGTTGGAAGAGAAGCCTTGCGAAGTGGTAGGAACCATGGGAAGTTCGTCCTATTAGATGCCAAGCCTTTAGAACAATTTCATGTATCATATAATAGTAAAACGAACTCAAGTTACATTGTATACAAACTTTAATTTTCTATATTTATCTTATCTATTTATAACTCTGTATTGCTACTTTCACTTTTCATTGTTTCTCTCACCATGACGACGTCAAGTTCAATGCACCACTTTGAGTACTTCAGGGGCTCAATTTCTGTATAAAAATTGTCCTGATGAAGCCTGCCTTGCAGGCGAAACATGTAGACATAGATAATAAAATTGCAGATCTTTTGAAGTGTAGTTGTCAATTTTAATTATTATAATGTTTACATTTGGTTTAATATAATCTACACTAGTTTCACATAAGATTTGTCCACATCTATACACTTTGTTTAGTTACCTGTACATAAGATGTGTTCACACTTTTAAACTATATGTCATCTAAATGTTCATTACGTTTAACCGAATTCAAATTTTCGAACAACTTTTCTAGCAGTAAGGGAACTACCATTTGACTTTAAAAAAAATGGGGGGATGGATTTTACGGGTCATACAGATGATTAGAATGAAAATAAAAATCTGATTCCAAAGTTTCCCCAATACATAATAGTGTTAAATATTGAATTGGTACCATCGAAAAAAATTGATTATTAATTTTCGCGCGAGAAAAAATTTGGACTCAGACTCACGCCCCCCCCCCCCTTTTGTTTTAAAGTAAAGTGGTTGCTCCTTTAAGAAAGTCATTTTGGATGATTTGCAGTAGTTTAAAGATGTCTCGACTACGCATTAAAAATGTAGGCTGCATCAGCGTGATTATAGACAAAGAAAAAGAATTGCGATGTTAAGGATCACTACATTTCTAAATTTTCTTTTTGTTTCAAATGGTATTGTTTCTACAATTTTTTTTTTTTTTTTTTGGCAAAAGGAGAGGGTGATATTTTTTTTTTATTTCTTATTTTATTTTAACAAATCTGAGATTCTACACAAACAAACAATTAACCTCACCCTTTTTCAGAAATGCATTAATGAGTGAATTGTTGTTCGAGTAAAGACCAGTGGCAAATATTTCTGTCAGTGTCCAGTCGATTCGCGAAGACCTTTTCAAAGGAATTATGTGTTCGGCAATGATGACGGATGAGTTTTGATAAGGGGTTAATAAGGCTACGTTAAGTGCTTTTATAACAAATAAATATATCAAGTTTAGACAAATATTTCTGTTAAGAACTTAATTAATAGGTGTTATAAGTATTAATTTTATAAAAAAAATCGTTTCTTTTTTACATATAAATGGAAAAATTACAGGTTCGGAATGTCTAGTTTTGTGTTCAATGCACATACACAAGGCCTACATCAACTATTGACTGCATGTAGACAAAACATGATTTAAACTACATGTAAACATTGAGTTTTATCAATGGGAACGTAGTTATGTTTAGTTTATGTGTGAGTTACACTAACACAACACCAAAATTAGGTCAATGTGAACACGGCCTAACATAGTTATAAAACTACATGTATGGCAAGATAATCTTATAATTTTATTTTGGTCTTTTGTGGATAGTTGTCTCATTGGCAACCATACCACATCTTCTTTTTTTATATATATTATCATCCTGCTTAGAAAAGCAACATAAAAGTGAATAAACAATAGAGTGTTAATGTATAATAATAATAATTGGAAGGATGAACCAGTAGGTGTGTATTACACACAACTGCATACTATAAAATTGAGAATGGAAATGGCGAATGTGTCAAATAGACAACAACCCTACCACAGAACAGACAACAACAGAAGGTCATCAATAGGTCTTCTCAATGCAGCGAGAAATTCCCACTAACAAAGGTGTACTTCAGCTGCCCCCCTAAACAAATATATATACTATTTTATATCAATGTAGCGGTAATGGATAAATATGTTAAACAATGATCCTGACACGTGTTAACTATAAGGAGTAAACAGATCGGCTTCATTTTATATAGAGAAAGAACTATTTACCCTTCCAGAGCACCAGAGTTTACCCGTAGTTTCTTGTGACGTTCATGTTGTTTAATTGAGTTAGTTTTCTGTGAAGAAAGTTGAAAAAAACTGTTTTTTTTAATTTTGTATATTATCTGGTTGATTTTTTTGTTTACACCTATAAAAGGTTTGTTCTACAAATTTCTATTTAAAAGTAAATATTGATCTAAAAAACTGTGATGAATTGCATATCAAATTAAAGCAATTGTTGAGTAAAGTGTTGTAGTTAAAACTATGATAGTATACAAACTAACCTTTTGGTTATTGTACACTAGTGCCCACAGAGCTGAAATGGCAACCCTCTGTAAGGTATCTATACCACCGTCTACACACTTCATTATTTCTGGTAATAATTTATCTGAAATGATAAAATAATTTAATTTTGGATGTAACACGTCTTCTGATTGGCTGACGTTATTTTGTTATGAGCCCATAGACATAATTTAGTCATGTGACCGTGACGTCATCAACGTTTTTTCATAGTTTTCTACGGTTTAAAATGGAATTTAGAATTAAATTATAAGAAATGACTGTAATATTTTTTCTGTCTATTTGAAATAACATAAAAAATGTGGTGCACACTGATAAATAACCCACTACGCGTGTTATTCAGTGTGCACCAAATTTTTTATGTTATTTTTCATAGACAGAAAAAAATATTAGTCATTCCTTAAATGTATTATCAAAGGATCAGGATCTCCTATCATAAAAATATTAACCAATTTTTAGGATAATGTACACTAAATGAATCATTATGAAGTGGAAGACTTTTATTATTATTATCAATGAAAATAAGCTTCAGGATTTAACAGAAATCCTGTATATATAATTTTAATGGCAATTTCTTTTTTCTATATCTTTAACCCAATTTCATAACAATCTTTTAAAAGTGAAATGTCTAGATGTTTTTTCTGATGAAAATCATATATTAATGCTTTCCCAATATTTGTCTTGTAACTGCTGTTACTCAATTTAAAAAAAATTATACAACACATAACAACAATCCTTTCAAAAAATTACATGCATAACAAATGTTTCAACATACATGAAAGAAAAAAAATGTTTAATAGTTCAAACAGTGAAATGAGGATTAACAGTTAAAAAAACCAACTTCAACAGTAAAATAACAATTTTTAAAAAATGTTTTAATATCCTACTACAATGTAGCAATAAAAAAAAACACTTTAGGTTTAACAAATGTTTGAAAAAGAAAACATCAAGACATTTAGTTTTCACAGTAAGAAAATAATTACCATTAAAAATCTCACTTCCCTTACAAGATTATTGATTTATCAAGTTACAAGAATAATTTTAATATATACAGAAGGATTTTTTTCATTCATGTTTTATGTTTATTGAAAAATTAAATAAATTGTGTTCGAAATTGTTTTGGGGAATTGTATCTAACTATGAATTGTATCATGTAGCACTAACAACAATCCTTTTAAATTCAAAGCCACTAACACTTAACTGACATTTTTAGTGTATAACTGGAATTATAAAGCAACATTGGGGACTCATCATTTATTAATAACAACAACAACACTTTATTTTAAGAGGGTTAAATGATTCCCTATATAAATAATCTTCCCTGAGGCCCTCATCATGAAAAATCAAACAAAATGCAAACATATATACATTGCATACATTAGTATAAAATAGTATTAATATATCAATTGAATGAGATCATCAGTTGTCAAATACCATTGGCAAACAGTTGAGTTTCTTTATTAATATCAACTTCAATCTTAATTGACTAGGATTGTTTTCCTACTGAAGGTTGGTGGTAACCTCTAAGCACTCTAGGTTTCTCCACCAATGAAAACTAACCATCATTCTAACTTTCTCCACCAATGAAAACTAACCATCACTTTTAAATAGCACAATAGTGTTGAAAGTGGTACTTACTCCCATCACTTGATAAATCAATCCATCTTTAATGTTATATAATTCTTTCACTTACCATTAGCTAATAGTTTTGGTTTATTACTGGAATGACAACATAAGTTCCTGATAATCAGTGTTGATACTTCCGCTTGTCTCCCCTGACTACATTCCATGAAGTCTAGTAATAAGTCCACTGATTCTAAAATCAATAAAGGAAATACAAAAGCTGTAAAAATATTATAAACATTTTCTCCTTTAAAACAACTTTAGGCCTATTGGTGGCCTTCAGCTGTTGTCTTCTCTATGTTCCGGTTGTTGTCTCTTTGAAACATTCCCCATTTCCATTTTCCATTTTATTTTTTTAGTTTCTGTATTTTGTTTTATTTTGGAATAAGTTTTATATTTTTAAATTATTGTTATTAAATAAAAGAAAATTACCCATAATTATTTAAGAACTGTTTTGAATTGGCTGGGACAATAGCAAGTTATTACCCCTAGTAAACATTGTCAGCTCAAATGAAGCCAAGATTGACAATGTTACCTGGAAAACATTGTCAGCCAAGTTGAAGCCATGTTAGATATTTTCTATGAGAGGGGTACCAATCTGCTCTGTCACTCTATCAGCTAAGTGTTATCTTATCTTTTATATTGAATATTCTGTTAGTCCTGTCTATCAAATTTCAAATATCAAACTTAACATCTTGTACATAACAACCGTCAGTACTAGATAAAGCACACACCTAATGAAGTTTCTGTGTAAAGGGTATAAGTGTGTTTGCTATGGGATAGAGTAAATTATTTCCCTTGTATTATCCAATAAAAATCGGGATTTTTAACATGAAATATAATCAAATATTGTGTTAGCATACAATTCCAAGGAATTTGTAATGTAGGACCATATATTTTTTTCAATAGCAATTTCGTTATTCATATTTGACACATCTTTCCTAATGAGATGACCCAACAATGTAATCAATAAATCTCATCAATATGTAATGTCCCAGATTTGACACAATGAATTTTTTTTCAACATTTTTAGATGATAACAGATATAAAATATTTAGATGGAAACAGCTACATTACATACTTCCTTATAAAAAAAAACTATTACAATGATGGCATATATACAAGAAACTGATGCTTACACTGTAAAATATGGGGATAATGATCATTTCTTTCTAAAATGCTCATTTTGAATCCTTCTGGAAGGATGTAAAACAATTCTTAAAAAACAAATATTGGAAGACATGCTACTAAACTGAAAAGTACAGTAATGGGACAAAAGTGAGTTCCCAGTCAAAAAAAGTCCTATCATTTCAACTAAAATCGATTTTTTTCAAAAACAAATTACAAAGTAACTGTATGAGCGATTTTTATAAAATAGATACCAAAAGATGTAAAAATGTCTGAAGTTTTATTGTTTATTTAGTCATAATTTTCTTGAGTTTTGTTTTTATCATCTGATGAGTTAAACACAAATGCAAATTTTTATGATTTAGTTTGGTTAGAATAATAGCAAACTTTTCAAGAAATATTTTTCTTTTGTGTTCATCTCATCAGAAAATTAAACTGAGCATGAATAATATTATAACCAAATAAACAATAAAACTTCAGATATTTCTACATCTTTTGGTATCTATATTTAGAATAAAGCTCATACAGTTAATTTGTAATAATTTTTTGAAAAATATTGATTTTAGTTGAAATGATAGGACTTTTTTTGACTGGGAACTCACTTTTGTCCAACGACTGTATAGTTAATGGATATAAAGTCTATGATAGATTATAATGAACTCAATTTATGTCTAACTATAATTCGTTATACTATAAATAAAGTGTATACCATATGTCAGACTAAAAAATATAAATAGATAAAAAGTAATGATATAAAGGGATATAACTCAAGAACACAAAAGTGACACTAAACAAATTTGTAGCTGATCTGAGTTTTGTGGTAAAAATTGTGTATATAAGTATCTTATTATTTGGTTGAGGAAATTTAAAATTAGAGAACAGAATAGAAATATTCAGCAATATTTTCATTTGTAAAGGGGAATAACTCTAGAACGATTAAAGTAACACCACCAAAATTCAAACTTGAACTGTGTTTGATGGTAATAAGTATTGTGTATAAGATTCATAACATTTGGTTGAGGCAAACTCAAGTCAGAGAACAGAAACCAAATTTAGGACATACAGATGAACAGACATACAGAAAAGGATATAAAACTTAATGACCCCTACACTACGAGGAAAGTGGCGTAAATGAAATATACTTGCTATTATGATAAAAATAATAATTCTTGCAAACATATAGTGTATAACTGTAATTTCTATATATTCACTTAATATTTAATATTTTTTGCATACATCTATTTTTCTACAACTAGTTTAATTTTATTCTTGAACTTTTATGTTACTAGTTTCCTTTTTTTTGCTGTCAACTAACCATTCAATGATACAATGTTATTAAAAATATGCAGTATCTAACATGACAAGATCACATAGTAAATGAGAATTACCTTCAAGCGAATCATCTGATAAAATATCATCTGGTTTTACTGTAGATAATATATTTTTAAAACACATATGAGTTTCAAGGGAAATTTTTCCATAAATGGTAAGCAGATATTTCCAAAATTTCCTATAAGACACTATTAAAGGTTTTTTATTCATATTTTATGCATGAAATATTAATAAGAGGATTAAATTACATGTTAAGAAAATTCGGGTAATGAAATGATTTGGTCCAGTTGAAATTGGTCAAAGAGCTGATAGACTTTTTTTTTATCATTTTGATATGATTTTCCCAAAAGGTATAACACTACATTGTAAAAATTTTTTGGAAATAGAGCAGAATCTTATCAATATATTGTATTGATAAGACATACTGTAAGCTTCATGTAAAATGAGACAGACATTATGTGCCAATTTAAACAAGAGGCTCTCAAGAGCCTGAATTGCTCACCTTAATTCCTTTGGTTAAATCTCTCATCAATGATTATTTTGGCTTTTCAATTTATTTAAATGTTCTTTGGATCGTCCTATTTTCTTCAAAAGCCAAAAAAAAAAATCAATTTCACCTATGTTCTTTTTTAGCCATAGGACCTATGTTTCTTGACATACAAGGAAATAAAATATAAAATTTATACTAGATACTCTGAAACTCATTTAGCCTAAGTTTGGCTAAAATTGATACAGCATTTTCAAAGGAGAAGATTGTTTAAGGGCATTCGATACAGTTTTGATCCTGTATTTACAAGTTCATGAAAATTTGCATGTAGGCTATTTTTTACCCGATTAAGGTAACACGATACCGAATGGCATATCTCCCGATTTCCAAACTTTTTGGCATACGCGTTCTTTGCACCGAGTTACATCGAAATATGTAATAAAAAATGGGTGTCACCATTTTTGTTTTCTTGGTATTTTTATTGGAAAACGTCGATTTGGGCGACAAATTTACTTAGGTATATAGGGGAAATGCCTGTTTTTCGGCTAACCTTTTTAGATTTTCCAATGGATGGCTATGTTCTCATATACGGAGAACAACAAAAAACTAACATAATATTCAGAATTACAAACTGAATTCATACATGTATAGAAAATCATATGTCACCATCCTTGTTTTTGAGATAAATGGCTTCAAAATTGATTGATACCCTTAGAATTTGACCGAAAACGTGTGACGTTATTGAATACAGAATGTAACGTTATTCTCCTCAGAGATATGAGAAATGGAAATCACAAAATATGTCGGGATCTGAAGGGTGTTTATTTTATTTTCGTTTACCCTGTCATGTTTCCGTAAATTTCCTAGTGATATGAGATTCTACTGATATAATTTATTTCGTCCTGCACATAGAAATTTCACTAACATGAATTTAACATTAATCTCGTCTGATTTTTACACTTTTTACGTGTGATTCATTTGAATTACTGAGTTTTTAACTCCATCCTTTATGACAATGGTGGTGTCATTGCTTCATCCATGCAGAAAAATAGTACTTTAAAAATTTGATTCAGTTAACAGTGATATAATTGCTCTGTTTTTGATGGTTGTTTAACGTTCAGTGGCAAATAGTTCATGCTTAAAAAATAAAATAACAAAACTGAAAGAAAAATTCAAAACTTATATTCTTGAATTGCTACGTACATTAGTATAGTGTACTTTGCGTGGTGTAAATGTGTGAGTTGCTTGCTCAGCAAGTCGGACAAACATTGCAAACTGTATGCAAAATTTCACTATTAGTTCAACAGTCTGTCATTTGTGGAAAATTATTTTATAAAACAAATCTTGAGATCATCATATGCATTCGTTGTAAGTAAAATAAACTGCGAAACATTAAAGCTCAAGCTTGAAATTCCACATGTAGGAGATGTTACCGGAGTCTGTACTCTGCGGGCCTTTATAATTTATCAAAATGCCTAATCAAGCAACCTGTCATGAACAAAAAAAATAATATGAAAATCCAGACGATATGCGCATCTTTAAAAACAGGTACACAATTTAAACCTGAAGCAAAAAGACTATCAAGTGTGGGATTGACGGTCGAATTTACACGGGTGAAACAATATAATGTTGCGTGCTCTATTAGTTTCAAGTGGCGATTTTGAATTGTAGGATTGATTGCTGGTAACTTTACGTCTAGTGGCAAATATTTAATGCATGTTCAAGACGCAGTAAACAATAAATGATACATCCCGCACAGCCAAATGGACGCCTCACTTTGGAAGCATTTTACTCCCGGTCGGAAGAAGACCAAGTGACCATATTTTTATCCTTATTCACCCTAAGCCTTGGGGTGTAAATTGTAGTATATAAACAAAATATAAAATCATGTGCAATATACATTGTCAGAATTATAAAAGGTTTTTACACTCGCTACGAAACATGTGGAAAGCTCGGCGAGTCTCGCTTTCCATCGTGTTTCTACAGCTCATACTAATACATTTTATACTAGTATTACAATATACATACATGTATATGATTTTTTTATATAGTATATTTATCCACATAAAAAAATGCATAGTTCTTTTTTACATGTATATAGATCTACATGGAAGTTGCATGCTTGTTCTAAAAACTCCTTCTGATACTGTAAAACTCCACGGGCTTTTCCCGACGATAAGGCAGCAACCATTTGAGGGGGAGGGGGGAGGTCGGGGGCTATGGATTTTTTTGTTGCTTCCAGTTTTTGTGGCAACGTGGGGATGGCTTTAATCATACTGTAACGGGACCTGCTTTTTTCATTTTATTTTTGCCGAATTAAGTTCCCATGTATTTTTCCGTCTACGTTAACTTTTTCAAGCTTCATTCCGATGTTGCTGTCTATCCCGTGTACTCTTCCCGTGTAGACTTGGTCTATAGGATTACAAATCTAGCACTTTATTTTCAAAATATTTCCGAAACTATATCTGATTTACTCTGTACAGAACAATGAATTTCAGATACTTTTTATACTGGAACATAGAGAAAGATATTCGGCAAAATAACCAAGTAAACCTCTTTTTTAATAATCCATACAAACAAACTATTTTTGTTTGAGTAGCAAAGTCTGCTTGTATTGTGCATTATCGCCTAATTCTATCCGTATTCTCATCCAGATACATTTCCTTTTTTCCATTTTGCCCGAGCGGTTTGTTTGACGACCATTTTAACATGAATTATTAGATGTACCTACCCAGTGTTTTTTACACATCATCCTAAGTTTCTATAGATTAGATTTCTACTTTCAAAACAAAATTTCATGGGAATACGGCGTTCATCATGAAAAAGTATTTATTGCAAACATATACCAAGAATAAAGACTTGTGATAAAGCTCAGTTTAATATATGTAGATAAATCGTTCAGATGCTTAATCTTAAAGAAACAAAATATTTAAAAGTAAAGCAATACATTTTTAAAGATTAACAATAAGCAGTAACAAAAAAAATTATTAACATTTTCTTCATCGGTCAGGCCATAAGTCTGGGAAGAGTAGATGTTGGTAAGGTCAAGTTTTCTAACTCTTTGATTATTATTTTTTAAATGATCCGTTTCTTATATCTCTATATTTTATGTCAGAATCTTCCTTGACATCAAATTTGAAGTCGATCCTTCAAAGAACAAAAAGTTATAAACAATTTACATCGGTCAGGACATTAGTCACGGGAAAGATGAAGATGGTCAGGTCAAGTTATCTTTTTTTTTCTTTGTTCATTGTATTAAATGTTTTAATCTGCCATGGTATTGAGTTTGTCTATCCTGTTAATAATGAAAAAAAAATCGCTGGTTCATAGCTGTCAGGATATAAGAAGTTTCAAAGTCAATTTGGTGAGGTCTAGTTTTCTAACTCTTATAAATATGTTTTTCACTTTTTTTTCTTTTATTTATTAAATATAAGTTCTCATCTTGCTTGGTTCCAAATTTCAAGTTTATACTTCCAATAATAAAAAAAGTATTTAGCATTTTCATTTCTGTCAGGACATTGTCAGGTTGTCAGGACATTAGTCAAACTCCCTACAGTAATCGTTTCCGTTCCGGGACTATTTTCCTTTACTCCATCAAGTATCCAACCATTAAAAATGTCACATAAATACCCAATATTTTTTATAATGTTATCACTTAGTGATTGCAAAACCTGATGCATTGGCTTGAATGTGTGAACGTTATTCGATAACGTCAGGAACGATAACTCGTGGCGTAACGTCATTCGGTATCGTGTTACCTTAAATCAAATATGTAATAAAAAATATACCTTCATGTGCTATTTTTTGAGTAAATTGAGGTCGAAATTTTATATATTTGCTCGAAATTCAGACTTGTGGCCGTTATTTCTTTTTCAAAGAAAGACATAACTTTTTTGTTATAAAAGATAAACACAAATTGTTTTTTGTTAAATAATCGGTAATTTCTGTATTTTATAAATATCCTAAAAAAATATGCATTTTTTTATTCAGAAATAACTCATATTAATCAAATGTTCATGAATTGAGGAAAAAAACGTCATTGTTTACTGCATGTTTATCAAAATTAAAAAAAATCCTCTATTTACAGTTTTATAAAATTTGGGTCACATTATCTCCCGGCAAAATGAAACAAAATACCGTTTTGAAAAATAGGGGTCCATGAACTCGTTTTCAAATTAAATCAGTTTGAATGATAAAAATCAGTCGAAAAATGCATCTTTTCCTGATATGTCACCGTTTGACGTCGCGAAAATAACAAATAACGTTAGCAACGTCATTACCTTCCCTGTAACTGTATCGTATGCCCTTAAAGTAAGTCAACATGATGAACAAATTGTGAAAAAAGTCTTTTAAGGGCAATAACTCCTTAAGTCAGATTTGCTCTAAATGCTTTGGTTTTTGAGTTATAAGCCAAAAACTGCATTTGACCCCTATGTTCTATTTTAAGCAATGGCGACCATGTTTGTTGATAGATCAAAAATTCGGATACAATTTATAAACTAGATATCCTAAGGAACATTCAGTTAAAGTTTGGAAGTATTTGGCCCAGTATTTTCAGAGGAGAAGATTTTTGTAAAAGATTACTAAGATTTACGAAAAATTATTAAAAAATGACTATAAAGGGCAATAATTCCTTAAGGGGTCAACTGACCATTTCGGTCATGTTGACTTATTTGTAAATCTTACTTTGCTGAACATTATTGCTGTTTACAGTTTATCTCTATCTATAATAATTTTCAAGATAATAAACAAAAACGGCAAAATTTCCTTAAAATTACGAATTCAGGGGCAGCAACCCAACAACGGGTTGCCTGATTTATCTGAAAATTTCAGAGCAGATAGATCTTGACCTGATAAACAATATTACCCCACGTCAGATTTGCTCTAAATGCTTTGGTTTTTGAGTTAAAAGCCAAAAACTGCATTTGACCCCTATGTTCTATTTTTAGCAATGGCGACCATGTTTGTTGATAGTTCAAAACTTCAGATACAATTTATAAACAAGATACCCTAAGGAACATTCAGTTAAAGTTTGGAAGTATTTGGCCCAGTAGTTTCAGAGGAGAAGATTTTTGTAAAAGATTACTAAGATTTACGAAAAATGGTTTAAAAATGACTATAAAGGGCAATAACTCATAAAGGGGTCAACTGACCTTTTCGGTCATGTTGACTTATTTGTAAATCTTACTTTGCTGAACATTATTGCTGTTTACAGTTTATCTCCATCTATAATAATATTCAAGATAATAAACAAAAACAGCAAAATTTCCTTAAAATTACCAATTCAGGGGCAGCAACCCAACAACGGGTTGTCTGATTCATCTGAAAATTTCAGGGCAGATAGATCTTGACCTGATAAACAATATTACCCTATGTCAGATTTGCTCTAAATGCTTTGGTTTTTGAGTTATAAGCCAAAAACTGCATTTGACCCCTACGTTCTATTTTTAGCAATGGCGACCATGTTTGTTGATAGATCAAAACTTCGGATACAATTTATAAACAAGATACCCTAAGGAACATTCAGTTAATGTTTGGAAGTATTTGGCCCAGTAGTTTCAGAGGAGAAGATTCTTGAAATAGTTTACGACGATAGACGACGACGACAGACGACGACGACAGACGACAGACGACGACTGACGCCAAGTGATGGCATAAGCTCACTTGGCCCTTCGGGCCAGGTGAGCTAAAAAGTTATCAAACATCTATTTTCTTGGGCCAAAACCAGGCCTTAATGCCCTTACTTCTTTGAATTTATTGTCTAAAAAAAAAGGCACTACAAAATAACTGTCTCTTATATTAAATGTGTAATTCAACAAACTCAAAAGACATCTTCCTTTTCAGAAGGCTGGATTTCCTCTTTGTGGAGTAAACTACAACAGAGTAAGGGGGACTACTTAGTTACATACTGTGTATATATTACTGTATGCTATTACCTTTTATTTTCAAAATCATTTGTTGTCCTTCCACAGAAAAAGATAAATTGAGAAGTAGTTCTAACCAACAGACTTCTAAAAACTGTTGTCGCTTGGTTTTCTTGGTCTTCCTAGGGTTCAATTCAGCAAATTCACTTAAAAAATTACTCTAAAAGAAAAAAGATATTCAACAAATTTAAAATAGACATAGGGGTACATCTACAAATGAAACTTAATCACACACACACAAACAACAACAAAAATGTAGCAGTTTTTATAATTCATATTTAATTCTGTGGATTTATTTATTTTCATGGATTGATAAAAAAATAAATGCATTTTCATGGATATTTTGTTGTTTTGTCAAGGGATACATACAGGCCTACAGAACATTTAAATTTTGTTGATTGTTTAAATCTGTGGTTTGCCTTAAACTCAAATGAAATATCTAATAAATGAACAACAGATTGAAGTAATAAATGTGTTTATAAAACAATGAACTGACAGGTTTATTTTTAATTTCTAATATATATACACCAAACTAACTCAAATTGCAACCAGGTTAATAATACCAAGTAATTTCCTTTACTGTCCCAAAATTTCAAAATGAGTCAAATGCATGTTTTTACTTAAATTTAATTTAACATTATTTGAGCTAAATATTATTCCTAGCATTACCAACAAACTTATGGCTGTCATAAATTATTTTTAATATAAGAAATATACATCACTAAGTTTTTAAAGAATTATACAATAAACTATACCTTAAACATGATATTCCTACACTCTGAAGACAAAGTCAGTGTGGCCAGTAAGGAGAAGAACCTACCTTAAACATGATATTGCTACACTCTGATGACAAAGTCAGTGTGGCCAGTAAGGAGAAGAACCTACCTTAAACATGATATTCCTACACTCTGATGACAAAGTCAGTGTGGCCAGTAAGGAGAAGACCCTTCCTTGAACATGATATTCCTACACTCTGATGACAAAGTCAGTGTGGCCAGTAAGGAGAAGAACCTACCTTAAACATGATATTCCTACACTCTGATGACAAAGTCAGTGTGGCCAGTAAGGAGAAGAACCTACCTTAAACATGATATTCCTACACTCTGATGACAAAGTCAGTGTGGCCAGTAAGGAGAAGAACCTACCTTAAACATGATATTCCTACACTCTGATGACAAAGTCAGTGAGACCAGTAAGGAGAAAAACCTATCTTAAACATGATATTCCTACACTCTGATGACAAAGTCAGTGTGGCTAGTAAGGAGAAGAACCTACCTTAAACATGATATTCCTACACTCTGATGACAAAGTCAGTGTGGCCAGTAAGGAGAAGAACCTACCTTAAACATGATATTCCTACATTCTGATGACAAAGTCAGTGTGGCCAGTAAGGAGAAGAACCTACCTTAAACATGATATTCCTACACTCTGAAGACAAAGTCAGTGTGGCCAGTAAGGAGAAGAACCTACCTTAAACATGATATTCCTACATTCTGATGACAAAGTCAGTGAGACCAGTAAGGAGAAGAACCTACCTTAAACATGATATTCCTACACTCTGATGACAAAGTCAGTGTGGCCAGTAAGGAGAAGAACCTACCTTAAACATAATATTCCTACACTCTGATGACAAAGTCAGTGTGGCCAGTAAGGAGAAGAACCTATCTTAAACATGATATTCCTACACTCTGAAGACAAAGTCAGTGTGGCCAGTAAGGAGAAGAACCTACCTTAAACATGATATTCCTACACTCTGATGACAAAGTCAGTGTGGCCAGTAAGGAGAAGAACCTACCTTAAACATGATATTCCTACACTCTGATGACAAAGTCAGTGTGGCCAGTAAGGAGAAGAACCTACCTTAAACATGATATTCCTACACTCTGATGACAAAGTCAGTGTGACCAGTAAGGAGAAAAACCTACCTTAAACATGATATTCCTACACTCTGATGACAAAGTCAGTGAGACCAGTAAGGAGAAGAACCTACCTTAAACATGATATTCCTACACTCTGATGACAAAGTCAGTGTGACCAGTAAGGAGAAAAACCTACCTTAAACATGATATTCCTACACTCTGATGACAAAGTCAGTGTGGCCAGTAAGGAGAAGAACCTACCTTAAACATGATATTCCTACACTCTGATGACAAAGTCAGTGAGACCAGTAAGGAGAAGAACCTACCTTAAACATGATATTCCTACACTCTGGTGACAAAGTCAGTGTGGCCAGTAAGGAGAAGAACCTACCTTAAACATGATATTCCTACACTCTGATGACAAAGTCAGTGTGGCCAGTAAGGACAATAACCTACCTTAAACATGATATTCCTACACTCTGATGACAAAGTCAGTGTGGCCAGTAAGGACAATAACCTACCTTAAACATGATATTCCTACACTCTGATGACAAAGTCAGTGTGGCCAGTAAGGACAATAACCTACCTTAAACATGATACTCCTACACTCTGATGACAAAGTCAGTGTGGCCAGTAAGGACAATAACCTACCTTAAACATGATATTCCTACACTCTGATGACAAAGTCAGTGTGGCCAGTAAGGAGAAGAACCTACCTTAAACATGATATTCCTACACTCTGAAGACAAAGTCAGTGTGGCCAGTAAGGAGAATAACCTACCTTAAACATGATATTCCTACACTCTGATGACAAAGTCAGTGTGGCCAGTAAGGAGAAAAACCTACCTTAAACATGATATTCCTACACTCTGAAGACAAAGTCAGTGTGGCCAGTAAGGAGAATAACCTACCTTAAACATGATATTCCTACACTCTGATGACAAAGTCAGTGTGGCCAGTAAGGAGAAGAACCTACCTTAAACATGATATTCCTACACTCTGATGACAAAGTCAGTGTTGCCAGTAAGGAGAAGAACCTACCTTAAACATGATATTCCTACACTCTGATGACAAAGTCAGTGTGGCCAGTAAGGAGAAGAACCTACCTTAAACATAATATTCCTACACTCTGATGACAAAGTCAGTGTGGCTAGTAAGGAGAAGACCCTACCTTGAGCATGATATTGCTACACTCTGATGACAAAGTCAGTGTGGCCAGTAATGAGAAGAACCTACCTTAAACATGATATTCCTACACTCTGATGACAAAGTCAGTGTGGCCAGTAAGGAGAAGAACCTACCTTAAACATGATATTCCTACACTCTGATGACAAAGTCAGTGAGACCAGTAAGGAGAAGAACCTACCTTAAACATGATATTCCTACACTCTGATGACAAAGTCAGTGTGGCCAGTAAGGAGAAGAACCTACCTTAAACATGATATTCCTACACTCTGATGACAAAGTCAGTGTGGCCAGTAAGGAGAATAACCTACCTTAAACATGATATTCCTACACTCTGATGACAAAGTCAGTGTGGCCAGTAAGGAGAAGAACCTACCTTAAACATGATATTCCTACACTCTGATGACAAAGTCAGTGTGGCCAGTAAGGAGAAGAACCTACCTTAAACATGATATTCCTACACTCTGATGACAAAGTCAGTGTGGCCAGTAAGGAGAAGAACCTACCTTAAACATGATATTCCTACACTCTGATGACAAAGTCAGTGAGACCAGTAAGGAGAAGAACCTATCTTAAACATGATATTCCTACACTCTGATGACAAAGTCAGTGTGGCCAGTAAGGAGAAGAACCTACCTTAAACATGATATTCCTACACTCTGATGACAAAGTCAGTGTGGCCAGTAAGGAGAATAACCTACCTTAAACATGATATTCCTACACTCTGATGACAAAGTCAGTGTGGCCAGTAAGGAGAAGTTCCTACCTTAAACATGATATTGCTACACTCTGATGACAAAGTCAGTGTGGCCAGTAAGGAGAAGAACCTACCTTAAACATAATATTGCTACACTCTGATGACAAAGTCAGTGTGGCCAGTAAGGAGAAGAACCTATCTTAAACATGATATTCCTACACTCTGATGACAAAGTCAGTGTGGCCAGTAAGGAGAAAACCCTACATTAAACATGTTATTCCTACACTCTGATGATAAAGTCAGTGTGGCCAGTAAGGAGAAGAACCTACCTTAAACATGATATTCCTACACTCTGATGACAAAGTCAGTGTGGCCAGTAAGGAGAAGAACCTACCTTAAACATGATATTCCTACACTCTGATGACAAAGTCAGTGTGGCCAGTAAGGAGAAGAACCTACCTTAAACATGATATTCCTACACTCTGATGACAAAGTCAGTGTGGCCAGTAAGGAGAAGAACCTACCTTAAACATGATATTCCTACACTCTGATGACAAAGTCAGTGAGACCAGTAAGGAGAAGAACCTATCTTAAACATGATATTCCTACACTCTGATGACAAAGTCAGTGTGGCCAGTAAGGAGAAGAACCTACCTTAAACATGATATTCCTACACTCTGATGACAAAGTCAGTGTGGCCAGTAAGGAGAATAACCTACCTTAAACATGATATTCCTACACTCTGATGACAAAGTCAGTGTGGCCAGTAAGGAGAAGTTCCTACCTTAAACATGATATTGCTACACTCTGATGACAAAGTCAGTGTGGCCAGTAAGGAGAAGAACCTACCTTAAACATAATATTGCTACACTCTGATGACAAAGTCAGTGTGGCCAGTAAGGAGAAGAACCTATCTTAAACATGATATTCCTACACTCTGATGACAAAGTCAGTGTGGCCAGTAAGGAGAAAACCCTACATTAAACATGTTATTCCTACACTCTGATGATAAAGTCAGTGTGGCCAGTAAGGAGAAGAACCTACCTTAAACATGATATTCCTACACTCTGATGACAAAGTCAGTGTGGCCAGTAAGGAGAAGAACCTACCTTAAACATGATATTGCTACACTCTGATGACAAAGTCAGTGTGGCCAGTAAGGATAAGAACCTACCTTAAACATGATATTCCTACACTCTGATGACAAAGTCAGTGTGGCCAGTAAGGAGAAAAACCTACCTTAAACATGATATTCCTACACTCTGAAGACAAAGTCAGTGTGGCCAGTAAGGAGAATAACCTACCTTAAACATGATATTCCTACACTCTGATGACAAAGTCAGTGTGGCCAGTAAGGAGAAGAACCTACCTTAAACATGATATTCCTACACTCTGATGACAAAGTCAGTGTTGCCAGTAAGGAGAAGAACCTACCTTAAACATGATATTCCTACACTCTGATGACAAAGTCAGTGTGGCCAGTAAGGAGAAGAACCTACCTTAAACATAATATTCCTACACTCTGATGACAAAGTCAGTGTGGCTAGTAAGGAGAAGACCCTACCTTGAACATGATATTGCTACACTCTGATGACAAAGTCAGTGTGGCCAGTAAGGAGAAGAACCTACCTTAAACATGATATTCCTACACTCTGATGACAAAGTCAGTGTGGCCAGTAAGGAGAAGAACCTACCTTAAACATGATATTCCTACACTCTGATGACAAAGTCAGTGAGACCAGTAAGGAGAAGAACCTACCTTAAACATGATATTCCTACACTCTGATGACAAAGTCAGTGTGGCCAGTAAGGAGAATAACCTACCTTAAACATGATATTCCTACACTCTGATGACAAAGTCAGTGTGGCCAGTAAGGAGAAGAACCTACCTTAAACATGATATTCCTACACTCTGATGACAAAGTCAGTGTGGCCAGTAAGGAGAAGAACCTACCTTAAACATGATATTCCTACACTCTGATGACAAAGTCAGTGTGGCCAGTAAGGAGAAGAACCTACCTTAAACATGATATTCCTACACTCTGATGACAAAGTCAGTGAGACCAGTAAGGAGAAGAACCTATCTTAAACATGATATTCCTACACTCTGATGACAAAGTCAGTGTGGCCAGTAAGGAGAAGAACCTACCTTAAACATGATATTCCTACACTCTGATGACAAAGTCAGTGTGGCCAGTAAGGAGAATAACCTACCTTAAACATGATATTCCTACACTCTGATGACAAAGTCAGTGTGGCCAGTAAGGAGAAGTTCCTACCTTAAACATGATATTGCTACACTCTGATGACAAAGTCAGTGTGGCCAGTAAGGAGAAGAACCTACCTTAAACATAATATTGCTACACTCTGATGACAAAGTCAGTGTGGCCAGTAAGGAGAAGAACCTATCTTAAACATGATATTCCTACACTCTGATGACAAAGTCAGTGTGGCCAGTAAGGAGAAAACCCTACATTAAACATGTTATTCCTACACTCTGATGATAAAGTCAGTGTGGCCAGTAAGGAGAAGAACCTACCTTAAACATGATATTCCTACACTCTGATGACAAAGTCAGTGTGGCCAGTAAGGAGAAGAACCTACCTTAAACATGATATTGCTACACTCTGATGACAAAGTCAGTGTGGCCAGTAAGGATAAGAACCTACCTTAAACATGATATTCCTACACTCTGATGACAAAGTCAGTGTGGCTAGTAAGGAGAAGACCCTACCTTGAACATGATATTCCTACACTCTGATGACAAAGTCAGTGTGGCCAGTAAGGAGAAGACCCTACCTTGAACATGATATTCCTACACTCTGATGACAAAGTCAGTGTGGTCAATAAGGAGAAGACCCTACCTTGAACATAATATTCCTACACTCTGATGACAAAGTCAGTGTGGCCAGTAAGGAGAAGAACCTACCTTAAACATAATATTGCTACACTCTGATGACAAAGTCAGTGTGGCCAGTAAGGAGAAGAACCTATCTTAAACATGATATTCCTACACTCTGATGACAAAGTCAGTGTGGCCAGTAAGGAGAAAACCCTACATTAAACATGATATTCCTACACTCTGATGATAAAGTCAGTGTGGCCAGTAAGGAGAAGAACCTACCTTAAACATGATATTGCTACACTCTGATGACAAAGTCAGTGTGGCCAGTAAGGATAAGAACCTACCTTAAACATGATATTCCTACACTCTGATGACAAAGTCAGTGTGGCTAGTAAGGAGAAGAACCTACCTTAAACATGATATTGCTACACTCTGATGACAAAGTCAGTGTGGCCAGTAAGGATAAGAACCTACCTTAAACATGATATTCCTACACTCTGATGACAAAGTCAGTGTGGCTAGTAAGGAGAAGACCCTACCTTGAACATGATATTCCTACACTCTGATGACAAAGTCAGTGTGGTCAATAAGGAGAAGACCCTACCTTGAACATAATATTCCTACACTCTGATGACTAAGTCAGTGTGGCCAGTAAGGAGAAGAACCTACCTTAAACATGATATTCCTACACTCAGATGACAAAGTCAGTGTGGCCAGTAAGGAGAAGAACCTACCTTAAACATGATATTCCTACACTCTGATGACAAAGTCAGTGTGGCCAGTAAGGAGAAGTTCCTACCTTAAACATGATATTCCTACACTCTGATGACAAAGTCAGTGTGGCCAGTAAGGAGAAGAACCTACCTTAAACATGATATTCCTACACTCTGATGACTAAGTCAGTGTGGCCAGTAAGGAGAAGAACCTACCTTAAACATGATATTCCTACACTCTGATGACAAAGTCAGTGTGGCCAGTAAGGAGAAGTTCCTACCTTAAACATGATATTCCTACACTCTGATGACAAAGTCAGTGTGGCCAGTAAGGAGAAGAACCTACCTTAAACATGATATTCCTACACTCTGATGACTAAGTCAGTGTGGCCAGTAAGGAGAAGAACCTACCTTAAACATGATTTTCCTACACTCTGATGACAAAGTCAGTGTGGCCAGTAAGGAGAAGAACCTACCTTAAACATGATATTGCTACACTCTGATGACAAAGTCAGTGTGGCCAGTAAGGAGAAGAACCTACCTTAAACATGATATTCCTACACTCTGATGACAAAGTCAGTGAGACCAGTAAGGAGAAGAACCTACCTTAAACATGATATTCCTACACTCTGGTGACAAAGTCAGTGTGGCCAGTAAGGAGAAGAACCTACCTTAAACATGATATTCCTACACTCTGATGACAAAGTCAGTGTGGTCAATAAGGAGAAGAACTTACCTTAAACATGATATTCCTACACTCTGATGACAAAGTCAGTGTGGCCAGTAAGGAGAAAACCTACCTTAAACATGATATTCCTACACTCTGATGACAAAGTCAGTGTGGCGATTAAGGAGAAGAACCTACCTTAAACATGATATTCCTACACTCTGATGACAAAGTCAGTGTGGCCAGTAAGGAGAAGACCATTTTAAGTTGTGATTCCTTTATGTTGTCTTTAGATATAACTTTAATCAGACAGTGGACCAAAGAGTTGGTACTTAGCACTTGTGTCTTAGGAGCTGTACTAACTGTTGTTGCAGAAGGACTCGAGTAGGCCAATGAACTTGTGGCTGAAAATAAGAAAAATAAGATTTACTACGAATGTGTGGGTATCATTTTTTGTAGATTAAGGAAAAACTGTACTGCCAGGTATATTTGATTTGTTGGTTAAACCATTACTAAAATCTACATACAAGTCTAGATTTTTTTGTCTGATCACTTTGTCAAGATTTTTTTTTGCATTTAAAGTAAAAAGTGTAAAATGGTTCTGTACAATTTCTACACAGGGAATGTTTCAGATCTGAACAAGTATCAATTCTGTCACTAATAGATAATTCATCATAGTAATTCTATTAGATGATTTTCAATCTATTTCTGCACTATATACTCTGTATGCTTTGGGCATTTTTTTTACTAATTGCCATGTATAAAATTGTACTTTTCATAAAATTACATTTGAGGGACACATTATTATACAATATTAGATGAAACAAATTAAAATTAAGCAACATCTTATAGAGTACAAATATTATAATTTAGTGATGTCAACTTATTCTAGGTTGACCTTGTCAGTTTAACTTTCTTGTATTGTTATAAACATCTGTCATAAAAAAATGTTACTTTCAAAAACATATCTAAATTGTATTGTACTAAATGACATATATAAATGGGGCACAATATGCACTGTGTAGCTTTACATGGTTAACAGCTTCTCCATTATCACCTGGCCTTGAGGTCACAAAAGTCTGGAGTAAGATTAGTGTGCTCCGGCCTACAATTCTATCAATTAAAATACTGGATTTAGTTTATCAGCATAATATTTTTACTATTGGTAATGAGTAAATTTTTATAACCATATGCTTTTGTATACCTGTACCCATAAAGTAACAAGCACTGCATACAAACTTATAAAATAATTTGATGAAAACAAATTAAAGTTATGCCAGGAAACATGGAATTTAAGTTGTTGATGGCAGATCATTAGTAATTTCTTTGATTCTTTATATACTAGCAGACATGTGACAGAGTTGTCAAGTCACAACTGGAAATTTGGAAATTTTCAGTTGGAGTTTGTGCATCATAACTGGAGATTTTTTATCAACGAACGCAATCGGTTTTTGGTGTTTAAACTGCACATTTTCCTTTTTTGTTAATGATTCTATAACTTCATAGCTATTTTTACTTGTAGAAATAGAAGATAAAGGTTTTTTAAATATTTATTTATTATATATAAAGTTCAAGATAAAATGATCAGCCATCATATATAGTTGGTAAAAAGTATTTCTGCTTAAGCATGTTAAGCTACATTGTCAATTTTGGTACCACTAACTGAACAGTGGTGTTGAATTGATAGAGTTGTGAGCTTTCTGGTGAGTTTGCTGTCTCCATATGTTTGGTCAAGTCATTAGGTTCACCATAGTTAGCTTTGCAACATGTCCAGTAGGCATACCTATCATATTTGAGATCATAAAGACATTTGTCTTGAGGTTAAGTAATATAACTATTCAATGTTTTTAGCAGCATCACAAAAAAAAGTCATTGTTTATACAACTTTAATTAATCCATTGTCAGTATTTCACTTTTAATCATCCAGGCATGTGTCTTAAACTTGCTAGTTGATCACCAGGTAATTGCCAATACTCTTTTATTGCTGTATATACAGTCTAATCCTTAACACCTTCATAGATAACTCAAGGCTATTTACCTTTTGACATAACAGTTAAAGGAAACTTCTGTTTTTTTCGGACTTTTCCGATATCAATTTCCAGTTTCTCTGACTTTTTTCTCTGTCAGTATCAATTTTGTAAACAAAAATTTCTTCGAGGTTGACATTTTCTAAAAGCGGAAGATTTCAAATTTTAACGGATGGGACAGAAGAGGGTCTTAAAAGTGGGAGATTTTGACCCCCGCCGGAAGAATCGCATGTATGTACTAGAGATTATCAGCTTTATTGGTCCTTCATGATTGAAAACATTTTTTGAGGAATAAATACATGTGTGTTGTTGATTGCTAGATGCTTGTTATTTATGTTTGTTTTTGTATTTTTGTGTTGTTACATTGTGGTCTCATTTAACATTTGAGCCACATATAGTCTTTTAATCACTTGAGTGTCCTATTTTAATAGATAGATAGAATAAAAAGGTTTTTGGAAGTGGCCTTTTTGTGTGTATAAATTTGACATTTGATAAAGATGACAAATCTAACAATAAAAGAGTACTTTTTTCAAACTCATATACTTTTAAATATTCTTTTCTTTTCTAAATCAACTAATCTTGAGACCCATATCATATTGATAAGAAATGATATCCTGCTTCCCTGCCCATCTTTACAACTGTAACATCAATGGTAGCCATATACTGTGGGTTTTGCTCATTGTTGATGGGCAAAGGGTGACTTATCTACGTCATTTAGTCTCCATTGATGAGCTGTCTTATAGGCAATATCAATCACATCACATCTTTTTATTTTTATTGATAAACATAATAGAGATCCTTGAATGCCCCAGTCATGAACATGGATGTTTGCTAAAGACTGATTGGATAATATTTAAAATTACTAACCAGTGGGACATTTAGCAACAAAAGTTGTCAGCAGAGCTAACGATGATGACAAAAGATTGGGGTCCAATAAGCACCAGGTCCATAATCTGTGCACCATGTTGTGTAGTCCACTGTAAAAACAGGCCATCTGCATGGAAAAAAAATAATGTTTTGTTCACTATTGAAATAAGGGAGTCAACTTTGTAAACATATTTCTTTTTAAATTTCAGGCAAATGATTTATGCCTACTGTGCTAACCTCTTAGAATAAAGTGTTTTATTCTTACTTACTATTTCATTGAATTAAATACATACATATAGGAAAAATAAATGTCAAAACATCTGTGATAAATGTCTGTCATTGGACTTTTTTTTATGAAAAATAATCATTTCTTGAATCAATATAGGTTATATTGATAAGCTGTTTTTAAAGGAAAGGAAGTGTCTGCTTACCTCAACTTAAGCAAAGGACAAGAATTACATTTATATTATATGATATTATCATTGTACTCCCCACATCAGCTTTTGTTTATACAACTGACTCATCTTCTCTTTTCTAGACTAAATACAACCTATATTGATGTTGATTAAAGTCACTCATTCAACTAATATGAGAGACCAATACGTTTTCAAAATATAATACACAAACCTTTGCATCTAAACTTTGAAAAATAAAGTTGCGTAGCAGGTCAAAGGTCAAAATTAGTTCTTGAACATGA
Organism: Mytilus trossulus; assembly: GCF_036588685.1. Classification (NCBI taxonomy): domain Eukaryota; kingdom Metazoa; phylum Mollusca; class Bivalvia; order Mytilida; family Mytilidae; genus Mytilus; species Mytilus trossulus. Next base: position 12,651,606 of record NC_086378.1, on the reverse strand, counting down.
GATTCTTCCTTCTTTTTGTTCACTTTATTAATCTGTAGAGATTCAAGGTTTAATTTGGCTTGTGTCTGTTTTATATGTTCTATAATGTTCTCTACTAATCCCACTGAAAATAGATTACAATTCAAAAATTATTATATTCAATTAGTAGTATTATAGGATTAAACACATTTTTCTTAGAGGTTATTGATGTGTAAACCGGGGTGATAAACTCACAAACTGAATAAAAGATTTTTTTAATCTCAATTTGCTGAAAATCCAGGGATCCCTGTAAGCATGTGTATCGTGCATGAATAGATTACCAAAATAGTTTCGGAAACATGGTTTATCTTAAGTGTGAATCAAGAGAAATATTTTTATTGACCAATCAAATTCAAATATTTATAGGAATGTAAATCATATAAGAACAAGTGAAACTGCGAGCTACTGCTCACAAAGTAATGAATGTTATTTTGAATAATTGATTGATCTTTGATGTTTAACATCACTTTCAGTACCAATTGCTATTTCTTGGCATCCTATTTTTAGTTGTGGAGCAGGTGTACCTGGAGAGTATTAGAACCTTCAGGAAATAAAACTGACAATCCCAGTGAATTAAAATTTCAGTCTAACACATCTACCACTTATGAGATTTGAACTGACAACCTCAGTTTCAGTCTAACACATCTACCACTTAGAAGATTTGAACTGACAACCTCAGTTTCAGTCTAACACATCTACCACTTATGAGATTTGAACTGACAACCTCAGTTTCAGTCTAACACATCAACCACTTATGAGATTTGAACTGACAACCTCAGTTTCAGTCTAACACATCTACCACTTATGAGATTTGAACTGACAACCTCAGTTTCAGTCTAACACATCAACCACTTAGAAGATTTGAACTGACAACCTCAGTTTCAGTCTAACACATCTACCACTTAGAAGATTTGAACTGACAACCTCAGTTTCAGTCTAACACATCTACCACTTAGAAGATTTGAACTGACAACCTCAGTTTCAGTCTAACACATCTACCACTTAGAAGATTTGAACTGACAACCTCAGTTTCAGTCTAACACATCTACCACTTATGAGATTTGAACTGACAACCTCAGTTTCAGTCTAACACATCTACCACTTATGAGATTTGAACTGACAACCTCAGTTTCAGTCTAACACATCAACCACTTATAAGATTTGAACTGACAACCTCAGTTTCAGTCTAACACATCAACCACTTATGAGATTTGAACTGACAACCTCAGTTTCAGTCTAACACATCTACCACTTATGAGATTTGAACTGACAACCTCAGTTTCAGTCTAACACATCAACCACTTATGAGATTTGAACTGACAACCTCAGTTTCAGTCTAACACATCAACCACTAAAAAGATTTGAACTGACAACCTCAGTTTCAGTCTAACACATCTACCACTTATGAGATTTGAACTGACAACCTCAGTTTCAGTCTAACACATTTACCACTTATGAGATTTGAACTGACAACCTCAGTTTCAGTCTAACACATCTACCACTTAGAAGATTTGAACTGACAACCTCAGTTTCAGTCTAACACATCAACCACTTATGAGATTTGAACTGACAACCTCAGTTTCAGTCTAACACATCAACCACTTATGAGATTTGAACTGACAACCTCAGTTTCAGTCTAACACATCAACCACTTATGAGATTTGAACTGACAACCTCAGTTTCAGTCTAACACATCTACCACTTAGAAGATTTGAACTGACAACCTCAGTTTCAGTCTAACACATCTACCACTTATGAGATTTGAACTGACAACCTCAGTTTCAGTCTAACACATCAACCACTTATGAGATCTGAACTGACAACCTCAGTTTTAGTCTAACACATCAACCACTTATGAGATTTGAACTGACAACCTCAGTTTCAGTCTAACACATCTACCACTTAGAAGATTTGAACTGACAACCTCAGTTTCAGTCTAACACATCTACCACTTATGAGATTTGAACTGACAACCTCAGTTTCAGTCTAACACATCAACCACTTATGAGATTTGAACTGACAACCTCAGTTTTGAAAGGCTAGTTATACAGTAGTTGAACAACTTAGACTACTAGGACATAGATAAATAATACAAGCTTGACACTTTTGTTAACTCAAACTAAATATCAACTTACTATCAAGAGCAGTATTTTTGGCAGTGGCACATATAGCCAGTAGGTTCCTTAGAGCTGTAGCAGAATGTATTCTATCTGGACTTTTGTAATCTTTAGATTTCAGTATAGAATAGTCAAACACTTTAGTCAATGCTTTACAAAGACGACACCCTGTTGTTATAGAAACTTCATCCTTATCTTCAGAATCTAAAAAAAAATAACATAAGTTTATATTGTAAATAATAGATGAAATTAATTCAATATTTTATTAACAGTAATTTATCATGTTTTAGTGGAATTAAAAGTATAAATAAGCTAAAACATTGGTTGATTGTTTGTTTGATGGTTAGTGTTGAAAGCCACTTTCCGCTCTATATATATTGTGGCAGTCAGTTTTTACTTGTTGAGGAAGCAAGGGTGCCAGAAGACAATCAACCACCTCTGTGGTTTTAATCATGTGAGTTAGCAAATTGAGATGCGTTTTTCATAATTTCACTAATATTTTATCATTTTAACACAAAGTCAATGTTTTACCTGGATTGACTTTTTCATTCAACAATTGAGTAAAAGTTAGTGTTGACTTGGACAGCTCTGGTTGTCTCCCTTGAAGTTTTCCTTCTTCACTGAACAGAACAGAAAGGAACTGTAAACATGTGATGTACAAATTCCTGCTGTAGTCCAGTCTCTCGTCTAATATCTTCTGAACATTCTCTGAAAAATCACATAGATATAAAATATTATTTCAAATATTTAAATAATTTGATAGATCTAACTGGAGAAGTTTTGATTTTGATATGTCCATAGTTTCTAACCTTCATTGTTTAGTCTATGACGAAGAGTAGTTTCATTTGGCAACCATATCAAACCTTATCTAGTTGTGATTAATCAGAAAACAGATTCAATTGCAGAAACATAGATTTTAGTCTTGTGGTCAATACACAATTTACAGGAGAAAGTCTTAGTAATGGAAAAATAAGTGTCCAAAAATTCAATAGCTTAGACAGTTAGTAGACTAAAATCATCAGGACTTGAGGTCATTAACATTTTTAGCACAATCATTGTTGTACTCTAACACAAAAAGAAACAAATCCCATCTCATGTATGTAAAATAAAACCTAAAAAAAACCTACTCTTTGAGTACTGAGTGAAGTTTTTTTTTTAAAGAGAACCCTGGTATCTTCTTCATACCTAATTCCAAAGTTTGATTCAATGACATCCAAAGTATTTCATTAAATAAGCAAATGAATTTACCTGAAAGTGGAGCCCACACATTAGGTACAGCCTGTGTAATGGCCTCCAGTGCTGAGGCTCCCTGGACCTGCAACAGCATGGACAGGAACTGGAATACTGAGATCCACAATTCATGACAAGTGGACGTCACATCTGTAGATCCTGAAAAAAAGATTAATAATGAATGTTTAATAGATTACCCAGGAGGTTATAGAAAGATTTATAGATATACAAATTAAAATAATATAGTTTCTTATTTTAATATAGAATTTTAAAATCAGCCATAAATGCATTAAATTGTCAACTACTAAAAAATATACTATGCAAGCAAAGGCAAGTTAAAAAAAAAATCTCAATTCAATGAAATCCACATCAAACATAGAAAATGCCAAAAATGTTATTGTTCATAAAGCCCTTCTTCCCAAAAGCTCACAGTTCTCAACACTGCTATACAAACCTGAGTATGTAATAGTCAACAATGACAGTGTTGCCAGTAGAAAATTGTTGTTACTGAGTATATCTTGTCTAATGGGTGTGTCATAGATAACACATGCTTTCAGTAGGTCTAACAAGCTGGCATACATGTGAAGTAGGTCACAGAATACTAATTCATACTGGTCTAAACTGGTCTCTTCCATCTCCTTCATGTAGGCCTCTAAAAGGTTCGTATTTATTAAGCTGAAATGGTAGAAATATAATTCATTTTTAAAAATATAGCATTTACCATCTTTGATTTATCTCATCTTTGCTCTTTCAATGAATTGTCTGAGATGTAAAAAAAATAAATTATTAATGTTTCATTCAATTTAAAAAAAAAAAAACAACAAATTAAAATTTTGTTTATCATTATCTTTTAATGTCTTATCCAAGATTTGCAACTATATTAATGAAGAGTCTCACTGAAAAAGATAAGAGACAAAATACTAAAGAAGTAAAGTGTCAGATTGAGTTACAAACAATTTAAACAAGAGATGAGAGCAATTTGCAGATTTTCTACACTTTATCAACTGGAATATATGTGGAGCAGGATCTCCTTTCCCTTCTGCAGCACATAAGATTACCCCAGTTTTTGTTAGGGTTCATGTTGCTTAGTCTTTATTGTTCTATTTTGTAATAGAAAATTCTGTTTTGTGTACTATTTTTTGTCTGTCTGTTTGCTTGTTTTTTCTTTTTTAGTCATGGCGCTGTCAGTTTATTTTTATTTTATGAGTTGGAATGTCCCTCTGGTATCTTTCACTCCTCTCTTTTGACAAAGCAAACAACCTTAACTCCACAACATGACCAGTTATGTCAACAAGATAAAAGTCTCCTCTTATAGATATAGGAAGATGTGGTGTGAGTGCCAATGAGACAACTCTCCATCCAAATAACAATTTAAAAAGTAAACCATTATAGGTTAAAGTACGGCCTTCAACAAGGAGTCTTGGCTCACACCGAATAACAAGCTATAAAGGGCCTTATGCTTGCATTACCTATCATACTAATTGAAAACTCATATTATATATACATGGCACAAAAGTGATTGTGATAAATGTATATATATTGAACTTACTTGGTAAATATCTGTATAAAATTGTCTTTCTTTAAACAGGTAAAAGTATCTTGTGGAGCTAATACCACAATGTTTTTGATGAATTGACAGACAGACGACACAAGAGATGGTGTAACAATGATTGGATAATCTACGTCTCCTTGAATTATTGAACTGGCAGTACTGTCACCCTGCTGTACATGAGCTGTAAAAAGATAGAAACTATGGAGTATTCTTTTTGTACAGTGGTTTCAAAATATATTAAAAATAACATAGGTACAGATTGAAATTTATAACACATGAAAATTTTAAAGAATGTCTGATTACCTTTAAGATAAAATGTTATACTTAAAAAATGAGTCATAGGTAAGAGGACCTATTTTATGTGTCATAATTATTTTCAAAAAAAGTTTCATTTAAAAGGAACCATGAAGTCTTTATCATATTACTTATAAACATTTGTTACCTCATAACAAACTCAGATGTTATACAAGATCATACAATTACTTCAGAAATTGTAAAAACAAATAATATCAAAATATTCTAAATATTTCTTCTTCTTAAAAAAAAAAGAAAGATTAAATAATAAAATTTGAGGGTTCAGAGCAAAAAGGTTCTATCTGCATTTTTCATTGTTTTGAGAAAATCAAGTTTTATATAATAATAAATGAATCAGAAAATGAGTCTTCCTGGCTGAGGGGTAATGTTTAACAAATGAATTACCACTATGTTGAGTTCTGCTGCTACTTGTTGTTGACATGGTCAGTTGTCTTCTGTCTGTGAACTGATGAATAAAGATTTGCATGATTCAGTGCTTATAATTTAATTTTGGACGTAACATGTCTTCTGATTATATATATATCGTTATTCTCATAAACCAAAGTACAATGGAACAGAGACATACATGTATACAAATAAATTAACATAGTATAATTTTTAAATACAAATGTAAAATACAAAATAGAGACATAAAGTGATTACCCAGGAGATTCTAGGCATTTAATAATAATTCTTATAAACTTGCACAGATTGTTTAGTTCAGACGGGTTGCAACTATTCATTAGACCTTGAAATTTTAAAATATTTGGTCTGCTTATAAAATGATGCTTTAGCAGTTGTCTACTATCGTCTATTGCCGATTGGATGACGTTGTTTTGTTTATCAGCTCATAGACATAATTTTGTCATGTGACCATGACGTCATCAATATTTTTTCATGGTTTACCCTGGTTTAAAATGAAATTTAGAATTAAAGTATTAGAAATTACTGTAATATTTTTTCTGTCTATTCAAAATAACATAAAAAATGCGGCACTTTGAAATAATACGCTACACAGGTTATTTAGAGTGTACCTCATTTTTTATGTTATTTTGAAAAGACAGAAAAAAAAATTCAGTCATTCCTTAAATAAATAATTGATTGTTGTTATTTAAAAATTAATTTTATGAATTAGTTCTCGTTCTTCAAAAACAACATGCAAACCTATTGTTTTAACAAGAGTGCACACGCTGAAATGTCTCGCCTGCTGTACTAGTCATTGATATTATGTTGATAGTCCTAAGTATAAAGCTTTATTACAACTGTAACATAAACTTAACATTAATCAAGATAACTAAACAAAGACCAATGAACCTTGAAAATGAGGTCAATGTCAGATGAACCATGCCAGGCAGACATGTACAGCTAACAATGCTTCTATACAAAGTATATAGTTGACCTATTACTTATAGTTGAAGAAAAATAGTCCAAAACACAAAAACTTAACACTGTGCAATGAACCGTGAAAATGAGGTCATGGTCAAATAAAACCTGCGCGACTGACATAAAGATCATAAAATATTTCCATACACCAAATATAGTTGACCTATGGCATATAGTATTAGATAAAAAGACCAAAACTCAAAAACTTAACTTTGACCACTGAACCATGAAAATGAGGTCAAGGTCACATGACATCTGCCAGCTAGACATGTACACCTTACAATCGTTCCATACAACAAATATAGTAGACCTGTTGCATTTAGTATGAGAAAAACACACCAAAACACAAAAACTTAACTATAACCACTGAACCATAAAAATGAGGTCAAGGTCAGATGACACCTGCCAGTTGGACATGTACACCTTACAGTCCTTCCATACACCAAATATACAAGCCCTATTGCTTATAGTATCTGAGATATGGACTTGACCACCAAAACTTAACCTTGTTCACTGATCCATGAAATGAGGTCGAGGTCAAGTGAAAACTGTTTGACAGACATGAGGACCTTGCAAGGTACGCACATATTAAATATTGTTATCCTATTACTTATAATAAGAGAGAATTCAACATTACAAAAAATCTGAACTTTTTTTTCAAGTGGTCACTGAACCATGAAAATGAGGTCAAGGACATTGGACATGTGACTGACGGAAACTTCGTAACATGAAGCATCTATATACATAGTATGAAGCTTCTAAGTCTTCCACCATCTAAAATATAAAGCTTTTAAGAAGTGAGCTAATGCGCCGCCTCCGTAGCCACCGTAGCCGCCGGATCACTATCCCTATGTCGAGCTTTCTGCAACAAAAGTTGCAGGCTCTACAAAAATAACAATATTTACAATTCCTTATATAATAAGTACTTTTTTGGTAACTATAATCAATTACTCTGTCCCATTTATAGTAGGTTATGTTTAGATCTGCTTTCACTAAATATATTTTTACAGTTTACATTGTCTCCAAACCTACCTGTGTACTACTGTGTTGTTGGCTGTCTGATAAAACATCACCTGCAAATAACAATCACATTCTAAGTTAATACAGATTTTTTTTTAATAAACGTTTACAACTTCATGTGTTTTCACCCATTTAGTGTCTCATAACAGCTTGTTTGATTCAGGTACTGAATATTGTGGCTTCTATCTTAAAAGTTAAGGGGGTTCAAATCAAAGACTTTAATATTTGTATTTGCTGCTTCTCTGTTATGAATACAACATGAGGGGTAATAGCATAGACTGGTTCACTCAAAAGTGAATAATGTTGGTGGGTAGGATAACATGTTCATCTGCGGACTGTTACCTTTGCAAGTCAAAAATCCTGCTCAGCATATTGGTCTAACACAAAGCAGGATCAATATTTGTATTGTGTTAACATGTTGATATCCAGAATATGCATTTGTGTTGTCGCTGAACGTTAAACAGTAATCATCATGTATATTCTATAGTTTGTCTCATATTCAGTGTAAATTAAGCATGATGTGTTTCAGTGCTTTTGGAATATTTTAGATATTATCATAGCTAACATTTCCTTGGTGCCGAACTTGGAAAATTTACCACATAGAATGTTCTTAAACCTACCAACAGAGGAGAAAGTGGATTCAGTACTTCTTGGACTTTGTTGAGCTGTCTGCATCCAGATATCTGGCTGGATAACTGGCTGTGCATAGAAGTTAGATAACATCACTAACACTTCCGAATAAAACTGACTATGATGGAGTAAGGCTAACAGTGCACTCAGTCCTACCAATGACACCTGAAATTATATTAATAAAATGTGTTCATCTCTTTGTATACAGTGTTTATTCAATTTTTACACAAGTTTAATTAGACTATTTCTGTGCTTTTGAAATAAACAGGTAACTTTACAATGTGGATGCTAGTAATCTTGACACAACTAGTTTTTTTAAAAGTTGTGTTTTTACAATTTTTCAGAAATTCAGTTTTGAAATAATATAATGATTGAAATATGTGTGAAAGCATAACTGTAACCTATTTTCATGTTATGTTGATTAAATAAACTTCTAGCTATTGCATGAATTCAAATAGATGTAAGAATAACTGGAACAGTCTTTATCTATAAATATAAATATTTGGTAAAAATGTCTCATAACCATTAATTTCATATTGTAATATATCGTAAAAATTATTTAGAAACTGTATTTCATATATTTAGTTTAAAACTGCACCACTGCAGTGAAAATATTTTTATACTGACATGCAAAAAAATATAGAATTCCCTCAAAATACTTTTATACCTTGACTGTACAGAAGTACAGATGATACTTACCTCCATTTCAGTATCAGTAACAATAGGTCCCTGCCATGCATCACTTTGTAATTCTACTGTACCACAAGGCATACTTTGTGAAGTCAAATTTACCAACAGTAATGCTGCCTGTAAAAATCATCAAATACAAGACGTTTTTATTTTTTCTTAAAAATGACAAATAATATTTTATATCTGAAACTGCTAAGATCATTCATATAACAATCTTTTTCATCTGATTGGTACACATGATAAAAGACCATTATGTTGACACTTGTACATTAAGTAAGACTATGTCAACCTAAAGTTATCTTTATATTTTTCTGTTGTTGGATTGCTGTTTCATTGATGCATACCATAATCTTCATTTTATTTATATCTATGTGCAAATTTCCAGCATGCATAACATGGTTAACTGACTTTACCAACTTTAATTACTATTTATACACTTGTGACAAAATCTTTCTGACCTGTTGTCTGACCATACTGCATTCTGAATGGTCCAGGAGTATACTTAAAGCTGCTCCCCAGATGCCTCCTGGGATATGTTTACAGTTCAAGGTCATCATTATTCTTCCTGCTTCTGTAGAGGTCAAGGCCACAGCTATACCAAGACCTGCTGTCCTCACCTGATAAAATATCAACAATCAAAATGATTTGTCTTTGTTAAAAAATAAAGAGAATTCTTTGATATCTGAAACTAATTTTTTTCAGCTATTTTAGAAATATTTTTAAAAGACTTTATGAAAAAAATAAATAGCTTCACTTGTTAAATCATGATCTTTCTTTTATATACATTATATGATGTTTGCCTAATTCCATGTTTATATTGATATTTAAAGAAACAAAATGTAAAAAAATCACTCAAGCCTAGATTATTGAAACCATCATTTCAATATTAATAACAGCCTTTAACCTATAAAAAGTATCTTGCCTCAGGGTCTCTATAAGCCCATAGTGTTAACATCCAGTTAAGTCCATTCTCTAAACCACTTGATCCTGTTCTGTTCTGTTTGTGACCCCATTGTTTAGGCCAGTCCTGAAATGAAAAAGGAAAAGAAATTAAATTCAAATAACTCTTGTCCTTGCATAAGTCACAAGTTCCAAACTTTTCAGTTTTTCTGTATATATCTTTATGCTTTTATGTGAGCAATTAACACAATATTTATTGCATGTCATTAATAGTCTATGTTGAAATTATTCACAACCTTCCATGAATTTTGTTATTTCAAGCCTGGACATCATATAGACACTTTACTATTGTGGAAGACCTGCTGTCCTTTGAAAGTTTTGATTTTTTTGTTTGGTATGATACTGTCTGCTTCATTCATTATTCTAATAATTTTTTTAACTTGCATTGTGCATATATACATTCAATAAAACTTCAATTGAATTTAAATACCAACCAATTAATTCATGGGTTATTTCCCTTAGATAAGATCAGTAATTTTCTAACATCACAATAATTTCTACAATAACTGAAAACTTTAAGTTTACCTTATCATCTGACAGTGTAGCCATTTCATAAGACAGATGTCTCAAGCAAAGGGTGGCTGCTTTGGTAACACCTTTCCCCATGTATGACATAGAAGTACCACCACGACCAATATGGAACGCTGATACTACCTAAATTGAATTAAAAAAAATAAACATACATAAAAGTTTACATAAAACTAAGATGGAAATCCATAACTCTTCTCATTCATTTTAAAATACATGTTTATCCTGAACATTAATTCAGTGCCAATTGCATTGTTCTTTACCTTATGAAAAAGGGCAAAATACTTGTCAGTGAAAAATATGTCACATATAAATAACCCTTAATCTTAGTAACAAAGAAAATGAATCATGAATTCTTCTTTAAGGTTGAATTCAATAATATTATAATATATACTGATAACTAAATTATTATACCTTGTTTTAGTTTTTATAATGATTCATATTTCAAATTACCTCCAATAAACAATTCAGTACTCTAACACACAATGTGTAACTCTCTAAATCTGTACTTTCTTGGCTCCAACCAGGTCTACAGATTACATAGACAAATATAATATGAAAAAAACACAATGATTTTATCATTAATCTACATGAACATTAATTTATCATTATTTCTGTGTTTCTTCTGATCTTGAGTATGAAATATATATATATTGATATGCCCATTAAGTTTGATCCTCATAAACAGGTTGTTGGAATGTCTCATTGGCACTTATACCACTTAAACTACATCTTCTAATATCTATTATAACCCATTATTAAGTAAAAAATATATTTAAATTAATTCAGCTATTTTCTGCTCTTTGGTCAGATTGTCATTTTGACACAAACCCCATTTCTATTCTCAATTTTAAAAGTTGAATCACTGTTTATAAATGTTCATACCTTGCAGTGATATGCATTAAACATTGAAGAGTTCCTTCAAGGGAGGCAAGATTGTAGAAATGTGGAGCATCTGTGACATTTAACCTCTGAACTAACTGATTGACTAAGTCTCCTCTTAACTGTTGGATTTTTAACCTGAAAAAGATATTCATAAATTTTGGAATTATAATTGTCATATTTTATTTACCCACCTTTACACCCGTCAAGATTCATCTGCAACTTTGGATACCAGGTTTGTACAAATTCTCAATTTTATTCAAACAAATTTATAATTATTCATTTTTATTTGCTAGAATATTGAGCACACAATCATGGTAAATGTTATCACTACAGCAATATTCCAACCTAAAATTCATGTATCCATAAGAAATATTTCATTAAAGTCAGAGGGCTATTTCTAGATAAGGGTTCTGGGTCATTTATGGTTCTTTAGGCCTCTTAAAAATTACAAGAAAACTTAAAATTTGCTAGGGGTTCTTTTTAGTAAGTGACTAGTCCCTTTGTATCCTCCCACATGAGTAAATGAAATGGCCCTTATAATCAGAATTAATTCAAATTTCTCTAACCTCAGTACCTTACCTTCTGCATAACAAATATGGTAGTTTACTGTTGTATGTTGATATGAATGAGAGAAGTTCTTTGTCAAGGGTTCTGGAATAACAATAAAAAGTATATTTAATTTAACAAATTAAGAACCAATAATCAAGAAATTACTATTTTTTATACATGAGTACATGGTTTGTAAATAATTGAGAAATTTCTGTGAATATAATAGAATAAGCCAACTCTATGTTTGTAAAATAACCAACCATTATTTTAAATAAAATAATGCAAGTGACCTTGAACTTTTGATATCATGCATTCATTAGAGAATATTTTTCTGTTCACACTATTATAACTGATAGTTTAAGTTTAATAAGGAATTTAAATTTTAGTTTGATCATTAACAATTGATTGATGCTCAATTAAAAAATATGCTTTGAAAAGGTTCTATTGGCCTATATAAGAAATTCTAACAGGTCTAATATAAACTTTATAAGCCTTGTGGGTATGTGGTGGAGCATCAAGACTGTAACTATTACTCTCAAATAGATAAATGAGGAAAGTAATACACCTTATCGCTATTTGTCTGCCATTACTGGACATCACAAAAGATCCTGTCAATTTTGACATCATTATAGAAAATATCAGACGACACAATGGAACTCAGACTGTCATATGAAAAGTCAAAAGTTTATGCAGAACAGATTCACAGGTCAAGTGAAACAGATTTGTAAATAGGGATAAGGTGTATATACAGTTTTCAGTGGTCTCGAAGCAGGAACAGTAAGTCTATAGATATAGGAAGATGTGGTGTGAGTGCCAATGAGACAACTCTCCATCCAAATAACAATTTAAAAAGTAAACCATTATAGGTTAAAGTACGGCCTTCATAACGGAGCCTTGGCTCACACCGAACAACAAGCTATAAAGGACCCCGGTAAGTCTAGCATGTTTAGTGTACCACAACTTTTCTTTACATAACATGTTTACCTCTTAATGTTGACATTTTCAGGAACATCTCTGGTTTCTCCTCTGACTGCTGCTCTATGTAACAAACCAATCAGTGGTCCTGATGTTTGATACAATAATTCTCCTATCAACTGTAAAGTGTTATCTGGAATCTGATTGGCCATTCTTAGTGCCATCGAAACAAAGCTTAATACTTCTTGCAGCAAGGATTCATCAGTAGTATTTGAAGGTGTGACTTTCAAAAACCTGAAATGTAAAATAACTGAATTATAATACTTTATTAGGAAAAGCATTTTTTGGAGTCCTAAAGCAGACATTTTGTTTCCAAAACTTGAATTAAAGATCTCTTTCATTGTTTACAGGTGTCAGACCACCAATTACTTCCTCCAATTTAGAACGTATGTAAAAGTAGCCCTACTCTGACACAAAATAGTGCTTTTGATGTCCTTGTTTTCTTAAACTTACCAACAAATTTGCAGAAATGAAACTTTTGGTAAAAGAGAAATATATCTAGATCATTTTGAGCCAAAATTTACTTGTCTATGAGTTTGCATTAAAAATTTAGGATTAATGCGCTCCATAGTATGCTAATTTTAGATTTCCAGAAAACCAGGTTTTTTTTTGTGGAGTACCTCTATTTAAAGGTCAGTTATTTTGTTAGAAGGCTTTAAAGGTATGATGAAAATTGGCATGTAGAAAATTGATACATGAACAATTAAGGATATACCTGGTTTCTATGAAGTTAATAAACTTAAGGTAAAATATTTAGAAAGCTGTGAAAATTGCAAATATTGGTTGAACAGATTGGGATTTTTAATTGGTGGTCTGACACCTACAACAGCTATATTTCAATAAAAGATGACTGTCTATATGATAGAATATTAAGAAACTGATTCATATTGTCACTTCTTTTCATGCTTTATAAGAAAGGGCTAGTAGACATTGATGCCAGTTCTATCTTAAGCCCAAACAATCGACATACTAGAGACAAACAACATCAATACCAACCAGCAGAAAACCAGAGAGTTCATAAGTACTAAAACTTCACTCTGACAATACAAGAGAGAACACCCTTCCAATGGGTACTACAGAAGCTCTGACAGTAGAGGGGTTCCAGTGTCCACTTTCCAATTTTAAAAAGTGAACCACAGAAGTCAACACCATAGCTATATATAGAGAGCAGCCAAGTGTATATAATTTTAATCATATATCATCTAAAGTTTGTGTGTGAATAGTTACAGGAGAATTTGTCGTCTTATTCTTCCTCTAGTGGACTAATTTCATTCTACTAGGAATGAATTCCTTAGCAAGGAAGAAGAAAGAAGAAGACTGCTTATATAAAATATTACAATTACCTTCCAATACTATTGAACCATTCCATGGAAAAGAACATGTTGGATCCACCAAAACCAAATGCTGCCATTATATAGCTGAGCAGACGATGTAACGACTGACTGACACTACTATGGGATGTGGCATTACAAACTGTGTAGATAGCCTGCTGTAGTCCTTCTTTCAAATGACTGGCTTGCAATAACATCTTGTCTTTATAACTTAGATGCAGTTTTGCAGAAAACCTACAAGAAATGTAACATTTCTAATGAACAAACAAAGTGTCTAAATAATTCATAAACAATAATTGTCTATCATGAATTAGCTTATATACAAGAGATCTTGTTTTGTGAGTCTAAAATTTATGTGACTACATTATGTGTATAATTCAATGATATGATTTTTAATAGAAACAGAAAGGAGAAGAGTACAAGGAATTCCTAAATTCACCTACTTTTGCAAGATCCTGTTGCAAACATTTAAACTTTGATTCTGAAAATATACATTTTAAGCATGAATATTTTGGTAGGTTGAAACCTTGCAATTGCATAAATATTTCTTGTAAAAAATATGGTGAAAATTGACTGAATTAGACAGGTAACCATGAATTATACAGATGGTTTTAACAGGCAGGTGACTGCTTCAATAAGGTGACCATTCAAGCATGTTTGACTGTATTAATGATAATTTTAAAATGTGATAAGATATTAAAGAGCACATATATTTAAAAGCTTTTAACTGATTTGGCATTAAGATGTAATCTTGTTGTCCAAAAATTATTTAACATACTTACTCTGGTAAATTTCCATCAGATTTATTTTTATTTTGCCTCAAATGTTTCAGCAGATTTTCCATCCCATTATGCCATGATACATGCCATGCCACTTTCAACATTTCTGCTGGAGCATCACTCAGTAAAGGATCTGGTTCCTGAGCAAGAGCAGTAACATTGGGACTTGTTTCATGATGACAGTTTGGTCTAAATGGCTGTCTAAATCTAAATCAAATAAAAGATTGAATCAATTAAGGCAAATTACACCAACAATAGCAGAGTTAGAAGCTTCATGTCTGGTGGGTAGTTATAAAGTAAATCAACTGTAATGGCAATAAAAACTATTTTATGCCATATAATTATGAACCCTTCTTTGAATCATGCAGCCACAAATGGACACAAATTTACCGATTACTAAATTTAAACGGTTATTTGTATCTGTATTGACCATCTGTTTAAACACTGGTACTAACACACTATTGTTGAATCCAATGACATGCCTTAATGGTTGAATAAAAAAAAACTGCATTTAGAGTTTTGCCTTTTTTAATAAAGTCTTGTAACAATTGTGTGCATTACAGAATATACAGTTATGTTTAGATATTTAAGTCTTTGCTGAATTCATTGAAAACTTTTCTATAGACAAAGACTGTATGGTTATGGTACATGTATTGCTGTTTAGTTATGGTACATGTATTGCTGTTTAGTTATGGTACATGTATTGCTGTTTAGTTATGGTACATGTATTGCTGTTTAGTTATGGTACATGTATTACTGTTTAGTTATGGTACATGTATTGCTGTTTAGTTATGGTACACGTATTGCTGTTTAGTTATGGTACATGTATTGCTGTTTAGTTATGGTACATGTATTGCTGTTTCATTGACACATACACAACATAGTGCTATCCAATACATGCATCATTTTAACAAAATTATAAGCTGTGTTTCTTTGACAAGTTTTATTGAATTATCTTTTTGTTTGTTCATTAGAATTGTTGTCTTTATTTTCGTTAGTAAGTAACACATACCTTTTCTTAAGCACATGTGGAATAGAGAACGTGACCACTGGAGTTTGCCCACCTCTGCAATTAAAAAATGGAATATATAGTTCTTTATAACAATACAGTATTTTGTTTCTCAAACTGTCAATGGCTATTCAACAATTATTTTTTTCAAAAATTAGATATAAAATGTCTGCCCTCACTCAAAGACAGAAAAGGATTGAATCAGAGAAAAAAAAAGTTGAAGGAATATAATAATATGTGTTCTGTGACCAATTTCAATAGCTACAATAAACCTTACTTTTGGCCTTGAGCACCACTGAAGAGACACTGAACTGATCTGACAAATGTGGAGATAAACAAATAAAGGCAATAAAATTCCTTTCTCAATTTTATTATTAAAAGGAGTATCAGCTGTTCAAATACAGAAAAATAAAAAAATATTGGGACTATTGCACAAAATTTACTTTTAAAACTCAACAAACTCAGTATATACATTAGTCATATGGACTTTGATTTTAGCTGATCAAGCTTATACACCCATTTAATTCAGGTTTATATAGTTACTGATATCATAGTCAGTTCAGCATGTTTGATTTAGTATCATATAAACATAACCTAAATATGTATCAGATACAGTGTACAAAAGGTCTAGTTGTTTAAGTAGTCACAGTATTAGTTTCATCCTTCATCAAAAGGTCGTATTAAAATGAACCTAAATGCAAAAACTTCATCAATCATTCAAACCTATATGTAAATTATGAGGCCCCTCATGGGGGGTCCTAGTAATCACATAATCACCATTTTTTTGCCAATATAATCACATAATCATTAAATATTTGCTTATCTTTAGTAATCAAATAATCATAAACTAAAAATACAGTCCTAGGTAATCAAATAATCATGAAATATTTGGCTTAATAATCAAATAATCATTAAAAAAACAGCCAAGTAATCACATAATCAAAAACCCCATGAGGGCCCTCAATTATCTTGGCCCTAGGTTGGCTGTTCAACAATATAGCATACAAGACAGTATGACTTTTCAAAATGGACCAACACAAAACTTTACTTCAATCAATTATTGTTGTGTATTTTCCTGAACTTTTTACGCCAAATCAAGATAAACAAGACCAAAACCAAGTAATGGTGCTGCATAATTACATTCAAAACTATAGTGACTACATTCAAGAGAAAAAATAAAGTACTTGTGCACTTCAACTCAACATTTCAAACTTCAGATCAATTGTTAAAGCATGTAAAAAATGATATATATTTTGTTTGTACAATTTTGAGTTATCGACAAACAGTAAGTGACTTCACAGTTACTGTAAGCACAAAATTGCTTATACACTACAACTTAAACATTATCAAGTTGCAGATCAATTATAAATTCATCCCCTTTCATAAAAGTTCAGATAAGATTGAAAAAGATTTGTCAAAATGAACTGATCAAGACCAAAACTTTTATTACTGAAGTTGATATTATGTCCAACAAATAGAACAATCTAAATAAATATATAACTATCACATACAACAAATAAATTATGATTGGTTGATAAATAATATCTTTTTTGGTAGAGTATGACACAATACTTTAAACATATTATGGGTTATAAAATAGATGCAAAGTACAGAAAAAGTTAACATATAACTGATAAAAATTTTAAAACTATTAAGCATGGCAGAGTTTGATGAAGCAAACATTTCAAAGGAAAGAAACATGGACCAAAGTGATATTGGTGCTCAAGATGTTCTTGGGAAAAAGTTGGCAATACATCGATGTTCCATTCACACTAGTATTGACTTAAGTATTTTTTGTCGTCAGTGTAATAAACTTATATGTCCAGTTTGTTTAACACAACAACATCAGCAACATACAATGTGTGATATTGAGACCATTCATCATGAAAAGCTTGGAATACTTAACAATAAGAACCATATAATTACAAATGAATTCATGCCATTCTTTTCAGAAGAAAATTCAAAATTGGATAAGATTTTATTTACTCATCAGAAACACTGTGAGAAAATGAAACTTAATATTATGGAACAGGATCGAAAACTAAAAGAAGAAATAACAAAACAGACAAATACTCTCTTACAAACATTTGAAAATGCTTTACATTCAACTGAAGAGGAAGTAAATAATAGAAAATCCAAACTTGAGGACAAACTATCTATTTTGAAGAAAAATCATGAAACTATAGTTCAAGTTAAGAAAAGTGATGATATTAGAAAAATATGCAAAACTGCTGATGATATGCTTGATTATGTAAACAATGAAAACATTTCATCATCTCCCTTGCCACGCAATAACCAGGAATACAAAGAAGGGGATATACATACAGAAATCATTTCTACCCTGATTGGATTATTACAACCTATAACATTACCAGATACTGCTGAAGTCCAATTTAAAGTTTTGCAAACTTATGTGACTGACTTGAATGCCATTGGGAAAGTAACATCAGGAGAGAAAACTAGGATAAAGAATAGTACCAGCTCAGTTTTGCGAGAAATTGATTTAAATGATGAACTGTTGGTTTTAGGAGAAACGAACAATATAAAAGTCAGGGACATGGCTGTTAACAAGTCTGGAGATTTTTTTCTTGCACTAGACAATAAACCAAAAATAAAGATGGTTAAGAATGGAGAAAAAGAAATAAAAGATTTTCATGAATTTCCCATTCCGTGGATTGATAAACCACAAGTCCCTGTGGCCTTGCACTGCTACAAGGATGATCAATTAATTGTAGGCACAGTTGAAAAGGGAACAAGTATGGACACAGTTCCAGGCAATGTTAAAAGACAAATAGTGTGGTTATCTAAAGATAAACAACAACTTAAAGTTTATGAGTATGATCAAGATGGAAAACGACTGTTCACGTATCCCCACAGGATCACTTCCGATACTGAGGGTAACATCATCATCCTTGACAAATTCAGTAACAAATCTGGAAGAATAATATCTATATCAACAGAAGGAACTATACAATGGACTTATGATGGCCCTAATGACACATTACTAAACCAATTTTTTGATCCGTGGGACATTGTTGTAACTTCTCATGACAATGTGATCATATGTGACATGAGAAATAATGCATTACATGTCCTAAACTCTAATGGACAAATCATGACATGTCAAAAGACAGATTCATTAGAAATTAAATATCCTGCAAGTATGGACATAAATAAAAATGGACATATAATTCTAGGCTGTGGAACAGAATATGAACAAAAAGCAAAACTTCATACTTTGGAATTTAAAGGATGTTGAAAAAGAAACCATTTGTAAATAAAATTTTCATACTTTAGTCTTAAGTCAAACATGGATTACAACAAATACAGATCACAACTTTAACTCAGCAAATAATATTTGTACTGAATATTACAAGATTAAAAATTCATCCAGATATCTTTTTAATACAATTATCAGTACAGGTATGTAGATATAGGAAGATGCGGTGTGAGTGCCAATGAGACAACATTTCTCCATCCAAATAACAATTTTTAAAAGTAAACCATTATAGGTCAATATACAGCCTTCAACACTGAGTCTAGTTCACACCGAAACAAAATCCATAAATTAAAGGGCCCCAAAATTACTAGTGTAAAACCATTCAACATTAGGCAGATGTTTGTCATTTTCTAGAATAATATAAAATAGCTGCAAAAAACATGAGAGCTGCAGAATCATGGCTGTCAGATTCTGTGCTGAAATAAAGCCCTCAGATATATTGCACAGACTTATAATAAGAGTCTAGGTAGTGCATCAAATGTATAAAAAAATAAGACTTGGTATGCTTGCCAATGAGACAACTCTTCACAAGTACACATTGGAAGGTTTTGAAACTAAATCAAAATGTTATTGATTTAGATTAGGGAACTTCTTAATCTAATACTTTTTAGTTTTCAACAGATTTCATCATGTGTTTGGTATTTGTATATCTTTTTATTAGGAGCTCACTCTTTATAACATTATCTGTAAATCATCAATTGCCTCTTAATCCTTGTTGTGACAATTTTGATTTGATGCAAGATGTCTACCCTCTATGCTTGTATCAGATTTTTCTCAGATTGGAATTTCTCTAATTCCGTTATAGAACTCCCCTGCTTTAAGTATGAAAAATTGATTTACTAATGGTTTATCATTGGTAAAGAACTGTTGATTTTTTATTTAAACTTCTTAATGATTTCAGGTATGATACAGCATTTCCTTTAAATATACCTGTTATTATCTTGCAGATGTACAGGGCATTAGATTTGGTGTTTTATATAGTATTGTTTAATTTTTTAATGCCTTCATTACTGCATTTTTACTTTAATTGAAACAGAAAAGTTTTGATTTGAGGAGACACATTTATGGATAACAAGAATGTGTCCACAGTACATGGATGCCCCACTGGCACTATCATTTTCTATGTTTAGTGGACTGTGAAATTGGGATAAATTCTCTAATTTGGCATTAAAATTAGAATGATCTTATCAAAGGGAACATTTATACTAAGTTTCAAGTTGATTGGACTTCAACTTCATCAAAAACTACCTTGACCAAAAACTTTAACCTGAAGCGGGACAGAAGGACGAACGAACAGACAGACGAGCGAACAAACAGACGAACAAACAGATGAACGAACGAACGGACGCACAGACCAGAAAACATAATGCCCCTCTACTATCGTAGGTGGGGCATAAAAATGTGCTTTCTCTGTTAAACATGGGATCCATTCTGGTTAGCCAAGAAAGCTGTCAAACATCATCCCTGAACCCTGAACTCTTGATAACAATAAATAATAACAAAGTTGTGATTAGTTATCAAAGTACAAGGATTATAATTTAGTACGCCAGATGTGCATTTTGTCTACATAAAGGACTCAGTGATGCTCATATTAAAATATTTATTTATAAAGTACAAAGTTGAAGAGCATTGAGCATACTGAAACCAGACTTTCACAGTAAAACAGAATTTCATGTAAATTTCTATACCATATATATATGTATATATCGACCTGTTAGTCAAATGCGTTTTGTTTAAATATACTTTTTCACTTTTTTGGTCTTTTGGAAAATGTTGTTTGTGCTGTTTTAGACCCTTCTACAACGAAATTTGTTTTACATGCACACGTATAAAAATTGCGGTTTTTATCCAACGCAATCATAGGTTTGAACGTAGTTTTCAATTTAGACTCGTATATATATATATATATATACTTTGTTTACTACAGTTAGTTGTCTCAGATAAAAAGACTGCCACAAGTGAATTAAAGGAAAAGTCAATAAGGTTGTATTATCTATACTATATATGCCTATACATAAAACAACACAAACGCAAATATCAATTTGCTGTCAGCCCGCCGTATTTGATGGACGCCGGATGTAATTTTATTATAACACATACAATATTGTTTCAAACAACAAATAATAAACATGTCGCAACTCAATGCTTCTATACACTCTCTCTTAAATTTTCTAAAACATTTCCCTCATGGATATTCGAGGCCGTCCAGGAAAAAACAAATTTTATAAAATGGAAACCTGTATCCGACAACAATGCCAAGCCTATCTCAGGAAAAAGGTAGCCAGACCCTACCTTATATAACGAGAGAGATGACGACCAAACAATTTTGAACAAAAATAAAATACTTCAAAAATATATATATTTATACATTATGACTTAAGTTTAAGTCATGCACGTACGAACGGCGGCTAGAAAGTGACAAACAAATCAAACATACCAACATACCCGGATCTAAATCAACCCCTCTGATTGGACCATACGCATATTACCCATAACGTCAATACAATATTTTCCCGCTTTACTTCGAACCGCGAGAAAATATTATTATACAAGTGTAAAGGACTTATCAAACTACTCAAAGTGGAACAATTTCAACTAGATGCATGCTGATACAAATTCACATTCAGATAGTATAAATAAAGGCAACAGTAGTATACCAATGTTCAAAATTCATAAATCGATAGATACAAACAAATCATGGTCATAAACCAAAACCGAGGGAAACGCATTAAATACAAGAGAATGACGACACAGCATTAACACTAAACTTCAAAACTTATTTACACTTCTATGTTTATAGGGTCCCAATTTTAACAATCAATACTATCAACCAAAATTCACTCTATCAATGTTCAAGGTTTTATTCAATTAAGTACAGATATATTTTTAGATTCTGAGGCAAACCTATCACATGTGCATAAAGGTGTCATACGATAAAGACCATATCAACAAGGAAGTACACGTAAAGCAGATATACAGATAAACTCTTGTCACTACAAATTGATATTCAAAGTTCTAAAATAGTGGTCTATAGCTATAGAAGCAGGTTCAATCCACCATTTTCTACATTTGAAAATGCCAGTACGAAGTCAGGAATGTGACAGTTGTTGTCCATTTGTTTGACGTTTTTTTTTCATTTGATTTTGCCATTTGATTTTGGGAATTTCTGTTTTTGAATTTTCTTTATGTGATTTTACTTTCTACTTTATATAATTTTTTAGCACAGTGTCTGAAATTTACTGCTTGCTTACAACCATGTAACCCATCTTACTAACAATAAGGATCAAGAAACTTTTACCTTAAATGTTTTTTTCTGTTGTTAATTCAGTTGTATAAGTGCACTACGTACCTGTGAAAGTACTGTATTTGGTGATAGTAAATTGAATGGTTTTGTCTGTTTGGAGGGTCACTGTTCTTTTGGGGTTGTTTTAATTTTAAAAGTTCTATTTGTGCACTAAGTACTTATAAAAGAACTTTATATGTTGAAAGGAATTTTCAAGTATAGCTGACATAGCATTAATTCTTAAAAACAATGTATGTTATGTCAGACATGGCTTAGTGTAATGCTTTGTTATGTCAGACATGGCTTAGTGTAATGCTATGTTATGTTAGACATGACTTAGTGTAATGCTATGCTATGTCAGACATGGCTTAGTGTAATGCTATGTACTATGGCTTGGTGTAATGCTATGTTATGTCAGACATGACTTAGTGTAATGCTATACTATGTCAAACATGGCTTAGTGTAATGCTATGTTATGTCAGACATGGCTTAGTGTTATTCTATGTTATGTCAGACATGGCTTAGTGTAATGCTATGTTATGTCAGACATGACTTAGTGTAATGCTATGCTATGTCAGACATGGCTTAGTGTAATGCTATGTTATGTCAGGCATGGCTCAGTGTCATGCTATGGCTTAGTGTTATGCTGTGTTACGTCAGACATAATTTAGTGTAATACTCTGTTATGTCAGACATGGCTTAGTGTAATACTCTGTTACGTCAGACATGGCTTAGTGTAATACTATGTTATGTCAGGCATGGCTTAGTATAATGCTATTGCTTAGTGTAATGCTGTTACGTCAGACATGGCTTTGTGTAATGCTGTTACGTCAGAAACGGCTTAGTGTAATACTATGCTTTGTCAGACATGGCTAAGTGTAATACTATGTTATGTCAGACATGGCTTAGTGTAATGCTATGTTATGTCAGACATAGCTTAGTGTAATGCTGTGTTATGTCAGACATGGCTTAGTGTAATGCTATGTTACTTCAGACATGGCTTAGTGTAATGCTATGTTATGTCAGACATGGCTTAGTGTAATGCTATGTTACTTCAGACATGGCTTATTGTAATACTATGTTATGTCAGACATGGCTTAGTGTAATATTATGTTACTTCAACATGGCTTAGTGTAATGCTTTGTTATATCAGACATGGCTTAGTGTAAAACTATGTAACTGTAGACATTGCTTAGTGTAATGCTATGTTATGTCAGACATGGCTTAGTGTAATGCTTTGTTACTTCAGACATGGCTTAGTGTAATGCTATGTTATGTCAGACATGGTTAGTGTAATGCTATGTTATGTCAGACCTGGCTTAGTGTAATACTGTTACTTCATACATGGCTTAGTGTAATGCTATGTTATGTCAGACATGGCTTAGTGTAATGCATTCAAACAGCAGTATACCACTGTTGCCTTTATTCATGGCATTGTGTTAACCAGTATAAAGTTACCTTTCTGTTTGGTCTTAGTGTATTAGTTTGATGAAACCATGCAATCTAAAGAAAGCAGTACTGATAAACAGTCAACTAGTATAAATATATAGTATGAGCTTATAGTTAAAGGATTACACCAAGATATAATTGTCCTTGACTAACTAAGATAAGTGGGTAACTTTATACATCATCAAACAAATACAAACACAACTAGTAGGGGTATACTTACTAACCAATTCTGAATCTAAAGAAATATTTTTTAGATCCATGGAATTTACTCCTTATAAAAAAAAAATAAACCGTAGTATACTGCTGTTCAAAAGTCATAAACCAATAGAGAGAAACTAAATATTTGTTACAAACAAACAACTAGTGAACCATATAAACTATAAGAGGATATACAAGTGTGCCAAACAAAAACTAAAATAACTAAAAAAATGATTTACAGACACAATGTGATTCTAGTCCATTAAGCTTTAATCACCCTGTTAATTTGTAGGTTAAACATGACCCAACCTTATGTAGTACATTCAGGTGATGTTTTTATCTTATAAATGGGATCATGCCTTAACTGACCATCATATCAGTAAACATAAATATTAACCAGATGCTCTGCAGGGCGCAGCTTTATACGACTGCAGAGGTTGAACCCTGAACGGTTGGGGCAAGTATGGACACAACATTCAAGCTGGATACAGCTCTAAATTTGGATTGTGATTAAATAGTTGACACAGCATAGGTTTCTTACACAGAATGAATGTGGTCTAATGAACTTAAAATTTTGGTTTTGCCTTTGAGCAATTCACTATGCTGTTGAATATTAATCCTCTCCAAAAAATGGTTGAAGAAATTTCTTTTTGATTATGAAATTTCAAATGAGAAAAACTGAATTCCACCCCCCCCCCCCAATTTTTTTTTCTCACATCCCCCTATCATTTATTCCAAAACTAATCACAATTAAAATTTCTAATGGAGTTTGCAACAATAATTACTCATTTAAATACATCATAAAATATTAAAATGTAAAAATGTGCTTGTTATCACTGAATGGTAAAGATTGTCTTAATTTATCAGTTGGTAGTAAAAGTGAATATACATTGTATATTGTATAAAACAATGATTTTAGTTGATTCAACTACCTATTCTTGACAAAGAAAGATAACTCCAATTGAAATTCTTGCTATTGCACAATATTGTGCAATTAGATATTTCTTGCGATTGCGCAATACTGTGCAATTGAAAATACTTGCTATTGCACAATACTGTGCAATTGAAGATTTCTTGCTCTTGCACAATACTGTGCAATTGGAAATTTCTTGTTATTGCTGAGTACTGTGCAATTGAAAATTTCTTGCTATTGCACAATACTTAATATAATAATTTTAGATCCTGATTTGGACCAACTTGAAAACTGTGCCCATAATCAAAAATCTAAGTACATGTTTGGATTCAGCATATCAAAGAACCCCAAGAATTCAATTTTTGTTTAAACTAAGTTTAATTTTGGACCCTTTGGACTTTAATGTAGACCAATTAGAAAACAGGACCAAAAATCAAGAATATACATACACAGTTAGATTTGGCATATCAAAGAACCCCATTTATTCAATTTTTGATAAAAATCAAACAAAGTTTGATTTTGGACCCTTATTTGGACCAACTTGAAAACTGGGCAAATAATTAAAAATCTAAGTTCATTTTTAGATTCAGCATATCAAAAAACCCCAAGGATTCAATTTTTGTCAAAATCAAACTAAGTTTAATTTTGGACCCTTTGGACCTTAATGTAGACCAATTTAAAAAAGAGACCAAAAATTAAAAATCTACATACACAGTTAGATTCGGCATATCAAAGAACCCCAATTATTCAATTTTTGATGAAATCAAACAAAGTTTAATTTTGGACCCTTTGGGCCTCTTATTCCTAAACTGTTAGGACCAAAACTCCAAAAATCAATACCAACCTTCCTTTTATGGTCATAAACCTTGTGTTTAAATTTCATAGATTTTTATTTACTTATACTAAAGTTATGGTACGAAAACAACAAAAAATGCTTATTTGGACCCCTTTGTGGCCCCTAATTCCTAAACTGTAAGGACCAAAAACTCCCAAAATCAATACCAATCTTCCTTTTGTGGTCATACACCTTCTGATTAAATTTCATAGATTTCCATTCCCTTATACTAAAGTTATGGTGCAAAAAAGTTGATTCAACTACTATTCTATACAAAGAAAGATAACTCCAATTGATTTCTATTTACTTAAAAACCAAGAAAAATGCTTATTCAGACCCCTTTTTAGCCCCTAATTTCTAAACTTTTAGAACCAAAACTCCCAAAATCAATCCCAACCTTCCTTTTGTGGTTATAAACCTTGTGTCAAAATTTCATAGATTTCTATTTACTTAAACTAAAGTTACTGTGTGAAAAAAAGAATATGCTTATTTGGCCCCTAATTCCTAAAATGTTGGGATCAAAACTCCCAAAATCAATCCCAACCTTCCTTTTGGGGTCATAAACCTTGTGTTAAAATTTCATAGATTTCTATTCCCTTTTACTAAAGTTAGAGTGCGAAAACTAAAAGTATTCGGACGCAGACGACGACGCCAACATGATAGCAATATATGACGAAAATTTTTCAAATTTTGCGGTCGTATAAAAAAAGTTATTGTTAATAAACAAAGCTGCTATAAAAATTTCTTAAGAAGAAACGAATGAATGAATGAATGCTGGTTGCTTATTGTCAAGTGGCAAACAATAAAAAAAAAAAAAAAAAAAAGGGGTTTTACTGCACAACATTTCTTTTGATGCTTTCAGACTTCGTGTAGTCAAAATGAATCTAATTTGATCTTTTCAGCTTTGTATGTACATCAATCTTTATATAGAGTAACACATTCATTAACCTCAGGTGTGAAAATCTTGCTTGGTGATCCCCAATCTGTAATTTGATTTAGGTAATGAATTGAGCAATGAGGTGAGATTTTAAAAAATGTTTTTCAGAGGTAAAATGAAATAGGGATAATTAAATTATACCATAACTTAGTTTTTACCACATAATGAACATGTTGTTGTCTCTTTGACACATTCCCCATTTCCATTCTCAATTTTATGTGAAGGCTGTGGCAATATTCAAGTTTCTGAATAATTTTATAATCCTCAAATATATGTATGGCAATATATTTCAGAAGAAATAATCAATCCACTGTTACAGCAATGAACAAATAAGATTTATGTTGATATAGTGAACCAAAATTGAATGGGTGATAAATAAAACTTGTCGGGGACATAACAGAATATATTTGAAATACCAACAATTTGAGACTACTAATTTTCAAGGTTGTTTAGTAATAGGTTATCTTATAAATACAAAGTACAGGAACTAAAGGTCATTAACAACAACAAAGTTATGTTATGTATAATAAAAATTTTAATATTTCAAAGCAGAACAGAGACTGTAGAACATATAAAGATGTCACAGGAAACACTTCTATATAACAGGGGCAACACAGAAACTGGTGAACCTATACAGGTTTCACAGGAAACAACCATATATAACAGAGACAACAGAGGCGCTCAAGATGTAGTTGAAAAGATATTGACAATTCATAGATGTTCCATTCACCCTAGTATAGACTTAAGCATTTTTTGTCGTCAGTGTAATAAACTTATATGTCCAGTTTGTTTAACACAAGAACATCAGCAACATACAATGTGTGATATTGAGACCATTCACCATGAAAAACTTGGAATACTTACCAAAAAAGATGAAATTATCATGAATGAATTTATGCCATTTTTTAAAGAAGAAAATTCCAAACTGGATAAGATTGTATTTACTCAACAGGAGCACTGTGAGCAAATGAAACTTAAAATTGAGGAACATGATCGAAAGCTAAAAGAAGAAATAACTAAACAGACAAGTGCACTGCTGAAAACATTTGATAATTATTTGTATACATCAAATGCGGTGGTAAAAAATCAAAAATCCAAACTGGAGGAAAAACTTCTTAATTTGAAGAAAAATCATGAAATGATTGATACAGTTAAGAAAAATGGTGATATTCGAAAAATCTGCCAAACTGCTGATGACATGCTTTGTTATGTCAACAATGTAAAGATTTCATCTGATCCCTTGCCACGCAATAACCAGGAATACAATGAAGGAAATATAAACACAGAAACTATTTCTTCACTGATTGGAATGCTTCAACCTATAATATTACCAGATACTGCTGAAGTCCAATTTAAAGTCTTGCAAACATATGTGACCGACTTGAATGTCATTGGGAAAGTAACATCAGGAGAGAAAACTTGGATAAAAAATAGTTCCAGCTCAGTTTTGCGAGAAATTGCTTTAAATGATGAACTGTTGGTTTTAGGAGAAAAAAACAATATTAAAGTCAGGGACATGGCTGTTAACAAGTCTGGAGATCTTTTTCTTGCAATAGACGATAAACCAAAAATAAAAATGGTTAAGAATGGAGAAAAAGAAATAAAAGATTTTCATGAATTTCCCATTCCGTGGATTGATAAACCACAAGTCCCTGTGGCCTTGCACTGTTACAAGGATAATTATATAATTGCAGGCACAGTTGAAAAGGGCACAAGCATGGGCACAGCTCCAGACAATGTTAAAAGACAAATAGTGTGTTTATCTAAAGATAAACAACAAATTAAAGTTTATGAGTATGATCAAGATGGGAAACGACTGTTCGTGTATCCACACAGGATTACTTCTGTCACTGAGGGTAATATTATCATCCTTGACAAATTTAGTAACAAATCTGGGAGAATCATTTCCATATCAACAGAAGGAACTATACAATGGACTTATGATGGCCCTATTGACTCAAAACCAAACCAACTTTTTGATCCGTGGGATATAGTTGTTACTTCTCATGACAATGTTTTAGTATGTGATATGAGAAATAATGCATTACATGTCCTGAATTGTAATGGACAAATTGTGGCATGTCTGAAAACAGATTCATTGGGAATTAAATATCCTGCTAGTATGGATGTAAATAAAAATGGACATCTAATTCTAGGTTGTGGAACAGAATTTGAACAAAAAGCAAAACTTCATACCTTAAAATTTAAAGGATGTTGAAAAAAAAACTGATTTATTTAAAAATAAAATATTTATTCTTAACTCATAAGCAAACAATTGGATTACAAAAAAACATAAAGATTTACATCTTGATTTCTGTTACTAAGGAATAACAATAAAAAGTGTTTGTTCTGAATGTTTCATGAGTAAAAGATTACCATAATTAAAATTATCAGTATATATTTCACTGTTGACCATTTACCAAGAGTTTTGGAAAACATTTGTTTTTGTAATTGTTTTTGTAATACCCATGTTTGGTCACCTTTCAAACTAATATGGCTGTAAAAAGCATTTTAGCTGCAGAATCAGGGCTCTTATGTCATGTGCCTGAATACAGTCTGCACAATTCTCAAGGACTTGAAAAAGGAGCTTACATAATGTACCTCAATATACATATGGCAGAATTTGAAATCAAATAAGAATATTTTGGTATTTAAATTTAAAGTTGACCTGATATTAGAAATTTCTTTATTTTCTCTACATTCTTTGTAGAATTTTTTATAAGGAGCTCATTCTTTGTATTGAATTTAAATTACTCTGATCTGTAAATTAACCAAAACACGCTACTCAAGGTCCAATCTGTTATGATATTAGCAAGTAGTTGCTGGTAACAAAATCACTACATCAATGTGCAAGAGTCCCGACTGTAACTGTTTTCAGCCTCTTAACATGTGTATTCTTAGATTCTGGGGCAAACATACATAATAAAAACTATCATATGTGCATGGATACATTATGAGATAAAAGTTTTGTTTTCAACAAGGAAGTGTGTCTGAAGCAGACATACTGATAAACTCTTGTCATTACCAATTCATGTTCAAAGTTCTACAATATTAAGGTCTACTTCTTGAACCTTCAATACATTAAAGCTTAAATTTTCTGCTAAGTATCAATTCAGTAATTTTACTATCTATAAGGAGTTTGAAAATTTTACCATCCATTATTTTTCTGGTTTTGTTATTTTTGTTATTTTAATTTTTTTTTGGAGGGAAAGAGGGGGTGGAAGTTAATTCACTTTTACCGACTGCCATCAGGAAATGTGTTTAACCATTTATTGTTGATAATAATTTTTATGTATTGATTGCATTATACAATATGTGTTTTATGACAGACATGGCATAGTGTATTTCATTTTGTTAGGCATTTAGTTTATTTAGTTTATTGGTGATAGGTTAGGGAACAATTATGCCATCTGGGGAAAATAGTTCTAATATACAGCAGAGTAAAAGGATAACATCTCATTCTCTTACAGATACATAATGATACACAGATATAATTGACCTTGACTGACCACCTTAGGCTAAAGGAATACTTATGTCATTAGACAACTTAAAGACACCCAATGGGATTATACTAGAAAATCAAATCTTAATATTAAAACTATTGCTCTATCCATGGAATCTAGTTCTCCACTTAAAAATAAAGGCAACAGTAGTATACCGATGTTCAAAACTCATTAATCGATAGACAAAAAACAAATCCGGGTCATAAACCAAAACCTAGGGAATCGCATTAAATACAAGAAAATGACGACACAACATTAAAATGTAACACACACAGAAACGAACTAAGCATTAATGTCAATGCCTAATAGAAAATTTTTAATTTAACCACACCATGAACAGATGATAGCAATGGTAATCTACAAGTTACTGTGCAATCATCAACATAAAGATAAAACTCAGTACAGAAAGTTTAAACACTGCAATGTTATCAAATTTATTTTCTGGCCTAGTACTTATAAATAAACTCATCATAGATACCATAGTATATTGAAAAACATGATTGGTTGATAAATTATACTTATCTGGTATATTCTTAATATATCTAGTATATGACTTAATAAATCTGATAAACTGATATTATGTTTTATTGGTTATCATATAGAAGTTGAAGGTGAAGGGAAAAAATTTAGTATGATAGAGTTTTAAATATTGTATGTCTGACCATAAACATATGAAAATGTCAAAGAAAAATTCAATTTATCTAAACAAAGGTGATTATGAAGTCATGGAAAATGTATTGACAATTCAAGAATATTTTTTTACCCTTGAAGTAATCCATTAATTTTTTTTGTAGAGACTGTCATAAACTGATCTGGCCTGCACACAAAAACACCAGGAACACATCATTTGTGATATTCAGATTAAACATGAAGAACAGCTGGTAATACTTTCTGATAATGACCATATAATCAGAACCAATTTTGAACCATTTTTTACAGTAAAAAAACAAGAATGTGTCCATAGAACACGGAAACCCCACTCCCACTATCTTGAAATTTGGGTAAAAATTCTAATTTGGCATTAAAATTAAGAAGATCATATCAAAGGTAACATGTGTGCATGTACTAAATTTCAACTTCAGTGTAAACTACCTTGATCAATTTGTTTAACACTAAGGGGGACAGAAGGACAGACTGACAAACAAATGAACGAACAAACAAACAGAGGCACAGACAGAAAAACATGATGCCCCTAAGTGTAGCATAAAAGCATTACATATACATCTAAATCTGATGAAGGAATAAAAGTTAAAAAAAAAAAAAAAATCAAATTCATGGGTTTATTATATACTTGGGAAAATATGTAATAAATAGAACTATCTGGATGAATAATATGACTTACAATAGATAAATTAACAAATTTGATTGGCTGATAAGTAATATCTTTTCTAGTAAAGAACACCTGAATTTAATATGCGTTGTTTAATAGATAATTGCAAAGTACAGACTACTAAACATGTGATAAAGTTAAAAATATTCTAAATCATGACAGAATCTGAATAACCAGTAAACATGTCACACGAAGCAATCCAAGACCAAAGCAACATTGCTGCTCAGGATGTTGTTAGAAAGAATTTGGCTATACATCGATGTTCCATTCACCCTAGTATTGACTTAAGTATCTTTTGTCGTCAGTGTAATAAACTCATTTGTCCAGTTTGTTTAACACTAGAACATCAGCAACATAGTATGTGTGATATTCAAACCATTCACCATGAAAAGCTTGGAATACTTGCCGATAAGGATTATATAATCACAAATAAATTTATGCCATTCTTCACAGAAGAAAATTCAAAACTGGATAATGTTTTAGAGACTCAACAGGACCACTGTAAAAAAATGAAACTAAGAATTGAGGAACATGATAGAAAGTTTAAAGAAGAAATAACTAAGCATACAAATGCACTTCTGAAAACATTTGATAGTTATTTGCATACAACAAAAGAGGAAGTAAAAAAGCGAAAATCCAAACTTGAGGACAAACTATCTATTTTGAAGAAAAATCATGAAATTATTGATCAAATCAAGGAAACTGATGATATTCGAAAAATCTGCAGAACTGCTGATGAAATGCTTGATTATGTTAACAATGTAAACATTTCATCTGCTCCCTTGCCACGTAAAAACAAGGAATACAAGGAAGGAAATATAAACACAGGAATCATCTCTTCCCTGATTGGTTCGCTTCATTCTATAGCATTACCTGATCCAGCTCATGTCCAATTCAAAGTCTTGAAAACTTATGTGACTGACTTGGATGCCATTGGAAAAGTTACAGCGGGGGAGAAAACTTGGATCAAGACTAGCACCACCTCTGTATTGAGAAAAATTGATTTTCCTGATGAAATGAGGCTTCTTTGTGAAAATAAAATACAAGTTAGAGACATGACCATGAATAGTTTTGGAGATCTTTACCTTGCATTAGAAAACAAAGCACAACTGAAAATTGTCAAGGATGGAGAAAATGAAATAAAGGATTTCTATAAGTTTCCAAAAACTAGCTATTTTAGACAGCGTCAAGTGCCTGTGGCTATACATTGTTACAAGGAAAATCAAATTCTAGCAGGTACAATTGCTAAGGAGGCAAATACAGAAACAATTGCAGACAATGTTCAAAGACAAATTGTGTGTTTATCAGAAGATAAACAACAACTTAAAGTTTATGAGTATGATCAAGATGGAAATAGGCTGTTCAACTTTCCTTTCAGAATCACTTCAGACTCAAATGGTGACATCATCTTTCTTGACAAATTAAGTAACCAATCTGGAAGAATTGTATCCATTTCAACAGAAGGAACTATAAAATGGACATATTATCCTCTTAAGGACATAAGATTAGGCCAACTGTTCGATCCGTGTGACATTGTTGTAACTTCTCATGACAATGTTATAATATGTGACATGAGAAATAATGCCTTACATGTCCTGAACACTGATGGACAACCCATGACATGTCAGACGACTGACTCATTAGAGATCAAATGTCCTGTCAGTATGGACATAAATATAAATGGACTTCTGATACTAGGCTGTGGGACAGAACATGAACAGACGGCAAAACTACATATTTTGGAATTTAAAGGGTGTTAAGAAAGCAACTGACTCATTTCTATATAAAAGTTCATATTATACCATATAGACTCTCATGCAAAACATGGATTACAGATACAATACAATAGACAACTTTCGAGTCCAATGCATTTCTTCAAAAATTTTGGTTTTAGTGAACATCATTCAAGCCTTTAGAGGCATCATCACTTCTGTTTCAATGTTGAGCAAGGGGTTGGAAAACTATGATGCTATATTGAACAAATCAATCGGCAAATTGAATTCTAATAATTGACAATCAACACTGCTGTCATTATGGAATTGTGATTAAGTACCTACAGAACAAATATAATTTCTAGTTTATCTTGCACAATGATGATCACTAAGACGCTTGATAAACATTGATAGTGCAAGGATATACATGATCCCCTCTATCTGGTAAATAACGTCAAAAAAGCGTGCATAATTGGCGAGTTTTTTCAGGTGATATACAAACTTGAAAGAGGTCTACTCACATACTGACTAATAAAAAGATAAAACAGTCATTAATGCATGTATTAAATTTGATATTAGTTAAGCTCAATTTGATTATTTTTAACGACAATCATCAGAAAAGTTATTGACCTTGATTTTTTTATAACACTTTTTTTTCTTAAGTAATTAGGACAGATTTTCTACACCTTCCGAGATAATATGAATGCATAAAGCCTTATAGCTTCAGAATGATGGTAACTTGCTAATGTGCTGGAATGCAACCTGCACACTAATAACACATCTCACAAGGATTTATAATAAATTTAAGGATTGCAAGTGGCAGGCTTTTAGGGATTAAGTTCTGGAGAAATCTTTATTTAATATTTTATATGTAAAATACTACATTTGGTATTTTTATATCGTTTATTAACTAAGAGCTCACTCTTACAACATGCTCAAAGTTATTCCATGTTTTCACTCTTAAGGTAGCACAATACAAAGATTTTATAACTCCAACTCCTAAGTTTTAAAATGCTGTAACTTTCTTCATAATGCTTCAAAATTTATAAAAATGGAAGTTTTGGTTAGCTAACAGATTACTCTTTCAAATTAATGCAATGTTAGTATTATGCAACAATTATTTAACCAATTATAATGTTAACTGTGTCTAAAATATTTTTCACCAAATTTCCACTTTCAAATGAAATTAGCTTCTCCATAGGTATCCCTAGAGGGTTGATTTTATTATATGTTGTTCCTATGGCCATTATCTACAAAAGCGTGTCTCAGATTTTAGATAGAATGTATAGAACAAATTTTACAGCTAATTAAACATTATCTTCTTTCATGTGGTTAGGATGTTTACACTAATTAGAGATTTATGAGAGAATGGAATACCATAGAGACAATCTGAGACACCCTTTTGAAGCCCATGATGTGTTGATTAAGATTTCGTTAAAATTTTCTGTATAGTAAAAGAGATGATAGAGCTAAATTCATTCAAGTGAACTTACCTAGATTTTGTCACTAATTACATAATAATTAATTACATAATGATTGCATAATAAAAATATTGCATTCATTTTGAAGATAAATCTTTTATCTATCTATATATACCTCTTTTCTTGTTTTCTATGCACTAATAAGAAAGTTACAGCATTTCAAAGGTTAATGATTGGAAGTAAAAAAATCTTTGTATTGTGCTACCTTAACAGCAGAAGTTAAGTCAGCTGTATGTGTTTTTATAAATTTGAACTGTCTGGATTCATATGCGAGTTGGTGCATTTGGTGTACATCTGTTTCCTGTTATGTATAAAAAAAACATGCTTCCAGATATTATATGTATGCCACCATATCCTTTCAAGTTGAATTATCTGTCTTTATCATGCAAAAGATCTAGAGTGATATGTAAAGGTGATTGAATTGGATGTTAAGTATGGTTCATATTTATGTCTTTATTTGTACAATTTCTACTGCAATCAATAAATGTCAATACTGAGTAGTTTCATTTTCTAGAAGTTAGATAGTCTGAAAAGAATATGTAATGTCAGTGTTAACCAAAGAAAAGTTCAAGTCCATACTTAGTCATACCAAAAGCTTGCAATAATTATCACTCAACTCATTATTGCCAGAAGAAGATTTATAATTGGTCTTTACAGCATCATTTTGTTGTGAGCTTTGCACTCTAATACCAGATCTTCCATTAAAAGAATAACATGTATCAATTGTAAATGATCTCATACACAAAACAGCCACACGTAGTAAACAGGAATGTGTTCATAGAACACCAATGTCCCACTCACACATGATTTTTTATGTTCAATGGATCGTGCAATTAGGTCAAAACTGTAATTTGGCATAGAGAACATGTGTACTAAGATTCAAGTTGATTGGACTTTAACTTCATCAGAAACTACCTTAACCAAAAACTTTAATTGAAAGAAGAATAGACAGATGGACTGTCAAACAAACCTACAAACCAAAAAAACATAATGCTACTAGGTGGCGCATAAAACATATGCAAATACCAGTAAACAAGACTCTACTGAACCAACTTCAACTAGTTGCATTTTGAAAGTAAGCTAGTCTGAGAACTCATCATGCACTCAAATATTTCAACTACTGAGCTCAGAGTAACAATACTATCAAACAGATGAAAGATCAAAATTTTCATTATCAATGTTCAAGGACAGTTGATTAAAAGTATTTTTAGATTCAGATGCAAAATTACATAATGTATTATCTATCACATGTGCATGAAGTTACATACTAAGATAAAAATCTAAATCAACAAGGATGTGTAACTAAAGCAGATAATCAGATCAACTCTTGTAATTTTTTACAATTTCAATACATAGAAATTTAATACCTGCCTTATAAGGAATCTTTGACAGAACCTTTAACCTTGAATGGCTTTAGCTACTCCTTTCTTGGAGAAGGGCATTTTGTAATTTCAGTTTTTCTATGTGTATATGGTGTTATGGTATTTATGGTGTTTCCCTGGGTTTTAATTTGTGGCCTTGATTTATTTCATTTAAATCAACTTATTCTTTATGACTATGGAACAGCAGCATATTACTTGTGCCTTTATCAATATGTATTAGTACTTTTGTTTATTGATAGTAATTGTATGGCATAGCCACCATATCTTTATTAATCCTATGATCAATGTATGTTGTGACATGGTTAGGTGTAAATCATAAAAGAGTTTATATCATGCTGGATACTAAGTTTAGTAATTAAATGAAACCCTGCTGTCTAAAGAAAAAAGTACTCTTTCACAGTATAGAAAAAAGAGGTGTTCTCATACTATAACAGAGAGCATATATATTCCATGTATACTGATATATAATTGATTTTGATATACCACCATAGGTTAGTGGTAGACTTGCATCATTAGATAAATTAAAGCACATAAAGTGGGATCATACTTGTAAACCAATTCTGAATCTAATCATATATTGATTTGATCCATGGAATTTCCTCTTTTAAATAAAAAAAGAAAACAAAATGCAATTGGGGCAAACAAAAACTAGAGCCAATGTTGTAAAACACAGTACTTTGAATTTTGAATTATTGATATAGGAAGATATCGTGTGAGTGCCAATGAGACAACTCTCTATTCAAATAACAATTTATAAAAGTAAACCATTATAGGTCAATGTACGTCCTTCAACACTGAACCTTGGCTCACACCAAACAACAAGCTATAATACCTGTTACTTAGTAGGTAAAAGACTCCCAAGCAACTTTAGGACTTACTAACCCATATTTAATACATATGGGTCAATTTTTGTATATTCTTCAGTACATTTGAAAAATTTATCTGTATAGCCCTCTTGCACAGTTAAGTTACCAGTATGCTACATTTAGGTGAGTTTGACCTTAGCATGTACATTTTCTTTCTAAGATGCTAGTTCACTACTCATGTGACTCAACCTGATGTATTTAGGTTATATTTACCAATATAATCATTCATACTTCACACCCATATCAGGATATTCATATAATGTTATGTAATTATATATAAATGTAAAAACATAGATGGATAAGATAAAATTAAAGTCTAAGTGTCTGCACTTAGATTGTAAGCAACAAAATGTGTTCCTTTTAGCAGTGAAAAACAAGAATGTGACCAAAGTACACTGATGCCCCACTCGCATCATCATTTTCCATGTTCAATGGACCGTGAAATTGGGTAACAAATATAATTTGGCCATAAAAGAAAAAGATCAACCAAAAGGAAACATGTGTAAAAAGTTTCAAGTTGATTGGACTTCATCAAAAACTACCTTGACCAAAAACTTGAACCTGAAACTCACACTTTTAATTTCTATGTTCAGTGGACCACGAAAATGGGTTCAAAAGTCTTATTTGGTTTTAAAATAAGAAAGATCATATCATAAGGAACATGTGTACTAAGTTTCATGTTGATTGGACTTCAGCTTCATCAAAAACTACCTTGACCAAAAACTTTAACCTGAAGTGGGACAAACGAACGGAGGAAAAGATGGACAGACAAACAGACAGAAGGATGCACAAAACATAATGCCTCTCTACTATTTTAGGTGGGGCATAAAAAAAGAAAATAAAGAATTAAACCCAACTATAAAAAAAGGAAAATAAGAATAAAACGTAAATACTAAAAACTAAAAAAAAAAAGAAATTTACTAAATATGTATCATTTTTTTTTTATATAAATCCTTTTATTGTTTTCTTCAAATTAAGGACATTTTATTAATGAAAACATTTGAAAGCATCTCCCAGTTTGACATGTACACCTTACAGTCCTTCCATACACCAAATATACTAGAACTATTACTTATAGTATCTAATGAGATTTTGACTTGACCACCAAAAACTTAACCTTGTTCACTGATCCATGAAATGAGGTCGAGGTCAAGTGAGTACTGTCTGACTAGCATGAGGACCGTGCATGGTACACACATACCAAATATAGTTATCCTATTACTTATAATAAGAGAGAATTTAACATTACAAAACATCTGAATTTTTTTTTCAAGTAGTCACTGAACCATGAAAATGAGATCAAAGGCATTGGACATGTGACTAGCAAAAACTTCGTAACATGCAGCGTCCATATACAAAGTATGAAGCATCCAGGTCTACCACCTTCTAAAATATAAAGCTTTCAAAAAGTTAGCTAATGTCGCCACTGCTGCCAGATCACTATCTCTTTGTAAAGCTGTCTGTAACAAAAGTCAAAGGGTTGACAAAAATGATAATAATACTTGTCTGGTACATTCTTAAATATATCTGAAAAACTAATACTGTCACATAATGAGGTTGCTAATATATAGATGCAATGTACAGACACTTAAGGTAAATACCAAAAAGTGTGTATACAAACTCATCATAGATACCAGGATTGAAATTTTATATTTGCACCAGTGCCTGTTTCGTTTACAAAAGACTTATCAGTGATGCTTGAATCAAAAACTGTTCAAAAGGCCAAATAAAGTACGAAGTTGAAGAGCATTGAGGACCAAAAATTCCAAAAACGCTTTGCCAAATAATAGAGTTTTGGATATTTTATGCATGACAGAAACTGATGAACATATGAAGATGTCACAGGGAAATACTATAATATAGAGTTTGCTGGAATTTATTGACAATTTATAAATGTTCTTCCTTCCCTTAAAGTATCTCATAATTTTTTGTAGAAGCTGTATTTAGTTGAAATCCTGAATGTTGAACACAAAAGCTTCAAGTTTGCTATTCAGACTATTTACTAAGAAAAGTTGTAATGTTTTCTGATAATGATTGTATAAGCACAAATTTGTATCATTCTTAACAGTACAAAAATACACAAAATGTACTAATGTAAGTCATTGCTATATACATTTTGTTAAACAATAATATAAGAATGACAAGATAATTGAAGGAAAAAAGTAAAGCAACATTTCAGATTACTGTTGTTGATAAATAATTGGCTAATGTTATCTGGATGACAATATATATATATGACATACAACAGATAAATTGATAAATTTGATTGGCTGATAAGAAATATCTTTTCTAGTAAAGTACTTACAAACACTCCAATTAAAACTCTGTTGTTTAATGGATACATGCAAAGTAAAGACTACTAAACATGTGCATGATTAAGTTTTAAATATTCTAAAGCATGACAGAATCTGAATAGCCAGTAAACATGTCACAGGAAGCAATCCAAGACCAAAGCAACATTGCTGCTCAGGATGTTGTCAGAAAGAAGTTGGCTATACATAGATGTTCCATTCACTCTAGTATTGACTTAAGTATTTTTTGTCGTCAGTGTAATAAACTCATTTGTCCAGTTTGTTTAACACTAGAACATCAGCAACACATTATGTGTGATATTCAGACAATTCACCATGAAAAGTTTGAAATACTTGCCGATAAGGATTATATAATCACAAATAAATTTATGCCATTCTTCACAGAAGAAAATTCAAAACTAGATAATGTTTTAGAGACTCAGCAAGAGCATTGTAAAAAAATGAAACTAAGAATTGAGGAACATGATAAAAAGTTTAAAGAAGAAATAACTAAACGAACAAATGCACTTCAGAAAACATTTGATAGTTATTTGCATACAACAAAAGAGGAAGTAAAAAAACGAAAATCCAAACTTGGGAACATTCTATCTATTTTGAAGAAAAATCATGAAATTATTGATCAAATTAAGGAAACTGATGATATTAGAAAAATATGCAAAACTGCTGATGAAATGCTTGATTATGTTAACAATGTAAATATTTCATCTGCTCCCTTGCCACGTAAAAACAAGGAATACAAGGAAGGAAATATAAACACAGGAATCATCTCTTCCCTGATTGGTTCGCTTCATTCAATAGAATTACCTGATCCTGCTCAAGTCCAATTCAAAGTCTTGAAAACTTATGTGACCGACTTGAATGCCATTGGAAAAATCATATCCGGGAAGGAAACTTGGATAAAGACTAGTACCAGCTCAGTTTTGAGAAAAATCGAATTAAATGATAAAGTGAAGCCTCTATGGGAAAAGAAAATAAAAGTAAGAGACATGGCCATCAACAGTCTTGGAGATCTTTTTCTTGCTGTTGAAAACAGTACACAACTGAGAGTTCTTAGGAATGGTGAAAAAGAAATCAAGGATTTTTATAAGTTTCCAAAATCTAGCTTTTTTGGAAAACCAACAGTGCCCGTGGCTCTGCATTGGTACAAGGAAAATCAAATACTAGTCGGTGTAATTGAAAAGGATGCAAACACAGCAACACTTACAGACAAGGTTCAAAGACAGCTAGTCCTTTTGTCAGAAGATAAACAACAAATTAAAGTTTATGAGTATGATCAAGACGGAAATAGGCTGTCCAACATTCCTCTCAGAATCACTTCAGACTCGAACAGTGACATTGTCTTTCTTGACAGATTAAGTACTGAATCTGGAAGAATTGTATCCATGACAACAGAAGGAGCTATAAAATGGGCGTATAATCCCCTCATGGACACAAGATCAGGCTGTCTGTTCGATCCATGGGACATTGTTGTAACTTCTCATGACAATGTAATAATATGTGACATGAGAAATAATGCCTTACATGTCCTGAACTCTGATGGACAAATCATGACATGTCAGGAGACAGATTCATTAAAAATTAATTATCCTGCTAGTATTAACATAAATAAAAATGGACAAGTGATACTAGGGGGTGGGACACAACATGGACAGACAGCAAAACTACATATTTTGGAATTTAAAGGATGTTAAAACAACTTAGCAACTGACTTATATATAAATAAACATTCATGTTATACCTTAGAGACTCTTTAGAAAAACATGGATTGCATATACAATAGTATTCACATACTGACTCTTCAAAGGATAACAGCAATTAATCAATGTATTAAATTTTACATAAATAAATGTTCATGTAGTGTTTTTAAACAGAATTTACAGAACAGATATATATGCTTATCATTTATGCATGAACCCATATCAGATTACAAGTCCTCTGATCTGTGTAGTTAACAAATTAGACTAAAATCTGGATTCTTATGCCAGTTTGTGTATAACATGAGATGCCTTGCCTGAAGATGTACCAAATGGATCTCAGTTTTGAGTTCATGTAATTTCTTCATGTTTATAACTTTTGTTTTTCTATTCAAAATGAATTTACATATTTGTGGAATTGGTGAACAACTGTTGCTTTCTATTTGAACTTCCTGATAATTACATTTATACCCTACATTATTTTACCTTTACTTTTTATGTCTTTTATCTTTCAAAACAAAGGCAGAATATACTAATGAAAGGGTGTGCAGAGGTGATTGGATTTGATATTGCTTATAAATAATAGATTTTATTGAGAGAATTTGGAAAAACCAATCAATCAATAAAAATCAATAGTTTAATTTTCATGTATACATAATTAAGATTAACCTTTAAAAACAAAACAAAAATGTGATGTCATAGAATATTTCAAGTCCATATTTTTCATACCAAAAGTTGTTAACAATAATCTTAGGGAAAAGTAAAGTTATAGTTGGCCTGTACAGCATCATTATGTATTGGGCTCTGCACACCAACGCTAGATCTTCACGCCAGTGAAGAATTACATTTTAAGTGATCTCATACACAAAACAGCCAAACATAAAAGAAAACAAAAATGTGTCTATAGTACACTGTTGCCCAACTCGCACTATCATTTTCTATGTTCAGTGGATCTTGAAATTGGAGTAAAATCTCTCCTTTGGCATTTAAATTAGAAAGATCATATCAAAAGAAATATGTTTACTGAGTTTCAAGTTGATTGGACCTTAACTTCAGTACAAAATACCTTGACCAAAAACTTTAATTGGAAGCTGGACTGACGGATGGATGGTCGAAACAAAAATACAGACCAAAATAACATAATGCTCCTAGGTGGGACGTAAAAACATTTCAGATTGTCAATGTTCAAGGATAGTTGCTTTATAATTTTCAGTTCCTAACAGCTATATATTTAGATTCAGATGCAAAATTACATAATATATATCTATCACATGTGCATGAATGTTTACTAAGATAAAATCTTTATCAACAAGGATGTACACCTTAGCAGATAAACAGATAAACTCTTGTTATTTCCAATTCAATTTTCCAATTCTGCAATATTGGCCTACTTTTAGAATTTCAATACATAAAGATTGAAATTTTGGACTTACTAAGTATCATTTACATCACTTTAATACCACTAACAATAAGGATCCAACTTTGTCAAAACCTTCAAGCTTCAATGGTCATGGCTTCTTTTTATCTTTTGGAAAGGAGGGGGCTCCTACGTGTTTATGGTATTTACTGTGTTTCCTCAGTTTTGGTTTATGACCTGGATTTGTTTCAGTTAAATTGATTGATGACTATTGAACAGCGGCATTTAGATGTGTATGTTGCATTTTTTTAAGCAACCACTTAGCTGACATGTAATAGACAATATGAACATGGTATTGACACTTACTTGTTATTCTATCATTTCTATACTCCTTTGAAAATTGTTATTCTATCATTTCTATACTCCTTTGAAAAATTTGGTTTCAGTGTGCAACTACACAACTTTATTATGCAGAATGTCTGATTCAAAGATGACAAAGGATATGTTCTAATTGTTATAAATACAATCCTGTTCCCTTTTACCTAAAAGTCACCTAACAAATAAGACCTATCACCATGTGTTTACTAATTTGATGCAACATGTGGAGCAGGATCTGCTTACCCTTCCTGAGAACCTGATATCATCTCAAGTTTGTGTTGGGGTTCGCGTTGATTAGTCTTCTGTAGTTTTCTAAGTTTTGTTTTAT
Source organism: Mytilus trossulus (assembly GCF_036588685.1). NCBI lineage: Eukaryota > Metazoa > Mollusca > Bivalvia > Mytilida > Mytilidae > Mytilus > Mytilus trossulus. Next base: position 12,608,418 of record NC_086378.1, on the reverse strand, counting down.
GTTCTAAAAATTGTCTGTTTGTCTTTTTCTCAGTTAGCCATGAGACTCATCAAGTATTTTGAACCTGTGAGTTTGAATGTGACATTGTCCCTTCAGTAAATTTTGCCTCTCTTGTTCCGCCAAATTATGATTGTTCTCTAAGTCACTCCACTTCCAATGATGAGTTAATGGATAATGATTACCAGCTTTTGGTATGAGTAAATATGGACCAGAAATTTGCTGTGTTTAACACTGACAACATAAAACAGGAATGTGTCCCCAGTACACGGATGCCCCATCATTTTCTATGTTTAGTGGAATGTGAAAATGAGGGAAAATCCCTCATTTGGCATTTAAATTAGAAAGATCATATTATATGGAACATGTGAACTAAGTTTCAAGTTCCTTGGACTTCAACTTCATCAAAAACTACCTCGACCAGGCATGGGGTACATTTTGCAGTGTAATCTGATGTAATTAGTAATCATACCATTTCTGATTACAAGGAAATATTGTAATCAATTACATTGCCAAAAACAGGTGTAATCATGATTACTTTAAATCACTTTAAGATTACGTTTATATAATTACTTGCTGATTACAAATCTTGAATACTGATATATAAGAAAAAAGTATTTGATAGACAATATCAAAATGTAAAGAATGAATAAAAAAAATATGAAACTAGTATTCAGTATTATCACATGATGGGACTTTGTTTAATGTGATAAATAGTATCATCTATATGACAAGTTTTGTATAACCAAGTATTTTATTTTGTTAACAGTTTACAAAAGGAATTTGCTTTCCAGTATTTGTGAGATAGATCTCTTACATGTTTGATTTAAGAGTATGTCTTGAAAGCATTTTAGTTCATTGATTGAACACTTCTTATATTAACTTCAATTTCATATAAGTATGCCCAATATTTTTATAAAACTACAATAAAATTCTAAAGCAGAAAACATTTAGTTTCAATTTGATTTGAGGGTCATCACACATAACTGCATGAACCCTTTTAACTAAAAAAAAATCGTTTTCCATTAATATCATAATATATATGTATTCAAAATTTTCAAATAAATTATGACAATTAACCACTTATAACTTTATTAATATTGCATATATAAAAGCCAATATTTTTTTAATACCCAAGCTCACCTATTGTTTGTTAAAAAAGATGGAGGTAGTGATTAACACCTGTAAAAACATTTATGAATGTGTCAATTATGTTCTCACAGACAATAAAACTATATTTAATTGATTTTTTATTATTTGTCCAGGTTTTTTTGTGAATTGGGTAGTTGGTTAAAATTTGTAGAAAAAACAAAGTTATATCTTGTACATGGAGAAAGGACACTTGTCTACAGCTATGTTATCAAATAACACATGTTACACTGTATTTGTCTAAATTCTTTTAAATAAGATTAATAAATTATGGCTTTAAATAAAATCACCAAAATTAGTTTTTTGGTGAGGATAAAAAGTTATTAGAAATTCTTTATTAATGCAATATACAATGTAATCATAAGTAATCACAAGTAATCATGATTACTTTAAAGAAAAGTAATCTTATGTAATCAATTACATTTGAAATAAGGTGTAATTGTAATGTAATGGATTATATTTAATAAGCAAAGTAATTGCAATTTGATCGATTACATTTTTAAGTAATCAACCCCATCCCTACCTCGACCAAAAACTTTAATCTGAAGCAGGACAGAGGGATGAACGGACACAGAACGGACACTGTGAAGCTGGTAATTACTATAAATTGTTCTAAAAAAATCTTTTGGTTTATACTTGAAATATAACAACCATATATCTGTTCTGATAAATGCAGTTAAAACCATCATGATGAGTCTTTAATTGTGTAAATATATGTAAAATATAAATGTAGTACATATATTAATAAATCTTATCTTTAAAGAAGTCAGTATTTGAATTATTTTCTATCAATAATCCACATTTTGCTTAAGAGTTTAAAAGGTAAAATCTGTTATTATAATTGTAAGCAAATCAGTTTTTTCTTTAACACCCTTTAAATTCCAGGGTATGAAGTTTTGCTTTATCTTCTTTTTCTGTTCCACAGCCTAATATCAAATGACATTTTTTATCTATACACATACTAGCAGGATATTTAATCTCTAATGAATCCATATTTTGGCATTTCATTATTTGTCCATTACAGTTCAGGACATATAATGCATTATTTTTCAAATCACTGATTATAACATTGTTATGAGTGGTTACAACAATGTCTAATGGATCAAACAGTTTGCCTAATCTTGTGTCACTAAGGGGATTAAACGTCCATTTTATAACACCTTCTGTTGTCATGGATACAATTCTTCCAGATTGGGTACTAAGTTTGTCAAGAAAGAGGATGTCACCATTTGAGTCTGAAGTGATTCTGATAGGAATGTTGAACAGTCTTTTCCCATCTTGATCAAACTCATAAACTTTAAGCTGTTGCTGATTTACTGATAAACAGACTAGTTGTCTTTGAACATTGTGTGTAAGTGTTTCTGTGTTTGCTTCCATATCAATCGTACCTGCTAGTATTTGATTTTCATTGTACCAATGCAGAGCCACCGGCACTTGAGGTTTTCCAAAAAAGCTATGTTTTGGAAACTTATAAAAATCCTTGATTACATTTTCACCGTTCCAAATAACTTTCAGTTGTGTATTGTTTGCTATAGCAAGAAAAAGATCTCCAAAGCTATTGATGGCCATGTCTCTGACTTGTATTTTCTTTTCCCATAGCGGCTTCAGTACATATTTATCTTTGAAATCATATTTTCTAAAAACTGAGCTGGTACTATTCTTTATCCAAGTTTTCTCCCCACATATGACTTTTCCAATGGCATTCAAGTCAGTCACAAAATTAAGCAAGACTTTGAATTGGATTTCAGCTGTATCCGGTAATGTTATAGGTTGTAATGATCCAATCAGGGAAGAGATGATTCCTGTGTTTATATTTCCTTCATTATATTCCTTGTTTTTGCGTGGTAAAGGCACAGATGAAATATTGAGATTTTTGACATATTCAAGAATATCATCAGCAGTTTTGTAAATTGTTCGAATATCATCACTTTTCTTCATTTCATTAATAATCTCATGTTTTTTCTTCAAAATAATAAGCATGTCTTCAAGTTTGGATTTTTTGTTCATAACTTCCTCTTTGACTGTTTGTAAACTATCGACAAAAGTTTGTAGGAGTGCATTTGTCTGATTTGTTATTTCTATTTTAAGCTGACAATCCTGTTTTTCAACTTTTAGTTTCATTTTTTTGCAGTGCTCCTGATGAGTACATAAAATCTTATCCAGTTTGGAATTTTCTTCTGTAAAGAATGGTTCAAATTCATTTGTGATTATATGATCGTTTTCAGAAAGTATTACCAGCTTTTCTCTGTGTATTGTCTGAATATCACACATAATATGTTGCTGATGTTTTTGCGTTAAGCATTCTGGACAGATTAGTTCATTACAGCCTCGACAAAAAATACTCAAGTCACTTCTAGGGTGATCAGAACATTTATGAATATTTATTTCTATGACATCTTGAGCACCTCTGTCTTCCTGTGACATTTTTATATGTTCATTTGTTTCTGTCATGCATTAAGATATTTAAAACACTATCGCACATAATTATTGTTTATTTTCACCAAAAATTTCTGTACTTTGCATCCATATGATAACCTAATTACCAACATAATCTATTAGTGTTAGTACATAAGATATATTGAAAAATTTACCACACAATTATTATTTATCAACCAATCAATTATTTTGGTCAAAGTATCAACAGTATAACTTAAAGGACAGAAATACAATTTGGTATGATTACAGTCATTATTCTTTCAGTACTGTACTTCCTTAATTGTATACTTATTCAGATAATTCAGAAACATGTATATGACAAGAGTCTTTGGGGTATAATCATGATAATAAGATTACCTATAAGGTCTAATTCATTGATACTTATTTTAATCTATTTCTTTACAGTTCTTCTTATGGCTTATTAAGTCCCTTTAACCTCACTATAGCAGTTTTTGATTTAGAAAAAGAGAGGGACGAAAGATACCAATGGGACAGTCAAACTCATAAATCTAAAACAAACTGACAACGCCATGGCTAAAAATGAAAAAGACAAACAGAAAAACAATAGTACACATGACACAACATAGAAAACTAAAGAATAAACAACACGAACCCCACCAAAAACTAGGGGTGATCTCAGGTGCTCCGGAAGGGTAAGCAGATCCTGCTCCACATGCGGCACCCGTCGTGTTGCTTATGTGATTACAAATCCGGTAAATAGTCTAATTCGGTAGGTCAAATTCATGAAAGGGAAGGGGATTGTAGTTACGACGTAAGGAACATATCCGATATCATTTGTGAAATGGTTATTCCATAACGGTCAACCAACTCGTGATGGCGTCTGTAAAATTTACGAAGGGATGATTTCAACTTCACCATTTGGAACTCTTGATTTAATAGCTTTCTTGTGAGCAGTAACCCTCTATCAAGAAAATCATGATAGGAAATGCAAGCACGGGAATATCGTATCAATTGAGAGATATACACCCCGTATGCAGGTGCTGCTGGAATGTTGCTACTTAGAAATGGAAAGTTCACAATTGGAAAGCTGAAATCATCTCTTTTGTCGTCAAAAATACATCAAAGCCAAGATGTTTTTTTGCTCCACTACTTTTTCAGTAAAGTAACATAGCATTTGTCACTTTGTCATTTTGACATTGTCTTGATGTAAATACCGTTTTGCTGACATATGTACATTAGCTCATGCCGATTTTGAATTTGATATATGCAACCCAAATTAAATGATCAGAATGAAAAATGGGAATATTGATAAATGGATTTAGGATGACCATCAAGAATTGATAAGTTGATAAACTACAAATTGATTTTGGTTTACATATGTTTTACATTTATCAAATGTCCTTTATCTGAAGAGAGCAATTAAAGATTTGTAAAAAAAAATTACTCATATTTAGTAAATATTTCTTTTTATGTAGTTGGGTTGAATTCTTGTTATTTTTTTTAAATATGTGTAAATGTGTAACAGGAACAGCACTGACCTTGTGCAATGCTCAAAATGTAACTACTTAAAGAATATAAGACCTTAAGTGATTAACATATCTGGAATGCAATATATATTATATGCACTAGACTATTTAAAAAAAAAAATGTATTTATTCAGCAAGGAAAACAAACTTAAAAGGTCTTGCTCCCCTTCTTCATTATTAATTTTTAAGAATGACATTATATAGAACCAATAAGTTTATATGAATCATATTTAGATTTAAAGCTCTATAAACATAACCAAAAAATTTATGATTTGATAGCTTTTTTGTAGTATGATTTTCTACACATACAGCCAATTCCAAACAAAATGTTTGTAGCTATCAAATAATTTAGTACATTTTTTTAAAAAATCAAAGACTTTACAATTTACCAGTTATTCATAGATTATGTTCTATGAAATCAAAAACTTCACTGCAGAAATGGATTTGCGTTTTAAACCTTTTTCTTTATTTTGGTCCTATAATACAGAAACAATCAAAGTGATCATCAAAGAGTTTCTATTTCTTTTTTGCCAATTGGAGTACCCTATGCTATCCCTAAAAATATCAACATTTGTATGTAAATCAGTCAATACAATTTTGATATGATTTAGAAATAAGAAGATGTGGTATGATTGCCTGTGAGACAATTCTCCACCAAAGAGAGACATTCATGTTCCTGACTATAGTTTTACTGTACGAGAGGACTAGGCAGATAAAATTTTCAATCACCCATTAGAATTTAAGAATTTGAAAAAATGGACCTAAATGCATTAAATGTGGGCTAGATAGACCTAAAGAGAATAGAGGGATAAAGTTTTATGCCTGATTCAAAATGTTATGTTTTTTAAGCCTTGGTTTTTAGTTTTTGTTTTCTCCAAATGTATCCTTCTTCGTTTTTGGGTGTAAAGGAGGAAATTCCATGGATCAAACAAATTTATGATAAGATTCAGATTAGCATCTGAGAAAATATGCACTCAAATATTTGGTTCGTGTTTGAATCACAAACTTAGTTTCATATATATAGGCCAACAAATAAAAACTTTCATGCAGTAGCAAGACCAACATATGGTTTATCTTTTGGTTCCTTGCAGTAAAATAAAATCACTGTCCCATTAACAAGTATATTTTAAGATTCTATGGCAATATAACACATGTGTCTATTGTTGTTGGGTTTTTTTATCAACAAGGAAGTAGAAATAGTTCTCTTTAGTGTACGTATCAGTATTTTGTTAATGTAGCATTTAGTTAATTTGCAGTACAGAAAGTTTAAAGAGAACTAAAATATCAAAAACCTCGAAGAACATTTCAAACTATTTAAGGTCAAATTATCTAACAAAGCGGGATCCTAATTGTTAGAAAAATAACATAAATTGAACTAAAAGAGGAGCCAAAGACACCAGAGGAACTGTTAAACTCATAGATTGTAAATAAACTGACAACATCATGGCTAAAAAAGAAATAGACAAACATACAAATAATAGTATACATGACACAACATAGAAAACAAAAGACAAAGCAACCCGAACCCCACCAAAAACTGGGGGTTATCTTAGGTGCTCCAAAAGAGTAAGCTGATCCGGCTCAACATGTGGCACCCGTCTTTTATTTAATACAAAATGTATCAACAAATAGATGCCCGTAAAATAGTGGTACAATTGGGGAAATGTTAAAACAAAGAGTTTTTAAACTTTGCCTCCCTGGTGTCTTTTGGTTGTTTTTGTTGTTTAGTCTTCTTGACATAATCACACATCTCCTTTTATTTATTTCTAAAATTTAAGATATAACAAGAATTATTGATTTCTAAAATTTAAGATATAACAAGAATGTGTCCATAGTACACGGATGCCCCACTCGCCCTATCATTTTCTATGTTCAGTAGACCGTGAAATGGGGGTCAAAACTTTAATTTTGAATTTAAATTAGAAAGATCATATCATAGGAAACATGTGTACTAAGTTTCAAGTTGATTGGACTTTAACTTCATCAAAAACTACCTTGACCAAAAACTTAAACCTGAACTTCACACTATCATTTTCTATGTTCAGTGGACCATAAAATTGGGGTCAAAAATATAATTTGGCATTAAAATTAGAAAGATCATATCATGGGGAACATGTGTACTAAGTTTCAAGTTGATTGGACTTCAACTTCTTTAAAAACTACCTTGACCAAAAATTGTAACCTGAAGCGAACGGACGCATGGACACACAGACGGAGGCACAGACCAGAAAACATAATGCCCCTCTACTATCGTAGGTGGGGCATAAAAATAAGGAGATGTCAGTGAGACAACTATCAACCAGTGGCAATAAGAAAACAATGTTACCAACAGATAATGATTGTATGGCCGTCAGCAATGAGAAAAACAAATACATATTGATTATTATAAAATATAAAAATTGTAAACTTGTGAACTGATTTTAGCTAATAACATTAAACAAAAATTTACTTTGCCAGACAATTGTAGACCCATATGTGCTATTCCCTTTTGGATTTTACAAAGTTCAATGTGAAAGAACTTACTCAGACAAAGCTAGTTATATTACACTAAAAAGTATTTTTTTTTTAGTCTTATTGATGAACAAAACTGATATAAATCATATTTACAATACAGTTTTAATGGTGGATGAAATAGATGTATTAATGCTTTATTTCTCAAACTTGAATCTCAACATTAACTTTACCAAGTTATTCATGCATTAAAAAGTAGATAATAGTGACTCAATTGGACAATGGATATCAGACACACACAAAATACTTCCACATGATTTTCAAATAATGATCTTTCAAATTTTATTTTAAATTGATATATATATACTTGTATGTTTTGTAAGTCTATAAGGAAAATGTTGGTGCATATGTTACAATGGAAAACAATAAATAAGATCTAGTAATTTTCAAAGGAAAATTTGGAAGTACACAAATTATTTTATTTTTCATTTTGGGAATTATATGAACTAGATTTTTTTCATATAAATTACAATGTATATGGTAAGTAAAGAAGTAAAAACTCACCCAAGATCAAATTTGGCCACTTCATCAAATAGAAACAGGACAAATAGATGTGCCACATCATAACACAGTCTCTCATCATTTTGGTGGAGGAAGGCAACTGAAAAATATGATTTGAATTAATGTTATGTTATGGCCATCATTTATATGCCTCTTGGATGTAGTATACAAAATCAGATTCACAGTTCCCAATTAAAAAACATACAGTGTAATTACCTGTGTTATCTGACACAGTGGGGGCCAGAAAAAAATGTTGAATTTAGCAAGGTGTTGGAATATTCAGGTCTTTTCTGCGAGAATAAGCATATTTAGGGACCAGAAAAATGTGTCAGTTTAAGCAGGATGTTGTAATAAACCTTTGTCTGATTAGACAGATTACACTGTATTGCATTTTCAGTTCACTACCTGCTTTGAGAAGATAAGATAACAAACATGTTAGATATGAAAGAGTTAACTAACCCCTGAGAAGATTCATATATATTTCTGTATCATGAGCCAACTTATGTCGGAGAACATAATCATGATGTACAAGATATCTCAGTACTGTTACACAGGATGGAACATATTTAAGGCTCTCATTCTGAAAATAAAAAAACAATTTATCTCAGTATATAAGATGGTTATGGAGCATTAGTTAAAAATTTGTTCATACATTGCCAAAACGTAGTATATATTGATAAATTTTCAAAAATATAAGGAAAATGATAGGTCACTACGAAGTTTCTGAAGCTACAGCATCAAATTTTGCTAGCTCTGGACCATAGGTTCTCTGTTTTTACTATCCAAGATGGGGAAAGACACCCATATTACCATAATCAAAGCAAGGAAGCGCAAGAACAGCATTTTTTGTCTACTTTATGTTTTGTGTTTTACATATCTTTGGAATGAAATCACACCTGACAGGAGATTATAATGATTAAATTCAGATGGTTGACTTAATCATTGAATTAATTTGAAAGATACAGAATTTAACATTTTATATCAAAAAGAAAATTAAGTAAAAACAAAATGTTTTAAACAATTTTAATATTTGCTTTTATCTTTATGCAATACACATTTTGCGACAAAATACGACTAATAAATTTTGACAAATACTCAAGTGAATGTTGACATACAAAAGAGAGTAAAATCATATGCTTTACAGACTCTCAGGTGCTTGATAATAATAATAATTCAGTAGAGTTTCCAATCAAAGGAATGAACACACAAAATAGTATGTTAAATTCAAATTTGAAAGAAATGGATTTAAATTATAATTGTGATATATTGTAGATGTGTAATGGTTTGTATATTCTATTACCTTTGTATTTTCCTCAGGCTTCATTATACCAAGTTTAATATATTTCAAAATTTCCTTTACCCCTCCATCATTCTTGAATGGAGAATGCAGGTTATGGTCTGAAAGTATAAGTAACATTTTTTACTTTACATATTTTTTAGGAGTCATATCTGAAAACTCAAATACCTTATGTGTTTTAAGGTAGATTGATGGTATACCGCCATCTTGGATTGTACAATCACAGTACAAAATCGGTCTAGTTATTTGCCCAAATCAGCAAATTTGGAAACAGATTTGTAATTTTATGGTTAGACTGTTTAATTATATAAAGAAAACTTGTTAATTTATTGTATTATTCAAAATATTTTAACAAATATCAACCTTTTTGTTTTTAAAAATCATTTTTTGCAAATGAGCCATTTAAGGGGAGATAACTCTTTTAGTACAAAATTTATACTAGACTAATAGGGAAATTTTTTTTTTTTACTTGTGGCAAGAAAACAAGTTCGGTGACACCATGTTTTCTTTTTATTTTCTTAAAGGGTACTACGAAACCTATCTTCTCATAATTCATTTCAAAATTCTATCTCATAGAACTTTTTTTATGCACTCTTATGTGTTTTTCCATGAACAAACTAACCAAATTTAGGCAATTTTCAACGACTCATTTCTTGAAAAAAAGCACGGTGACCCATACTTTTTACTATATTTTTGAAAAAAGCATAGTAAAATCTTCATTTTGGCAAATTAAAAGAAATTTCTGTCTCAAAAAACATTTACTTATGATCTACCTTAACTGATAATAATTTATTGTGATCAATTATAAAACATAAATAAACTTATTCATTGTAACAGAGAACTAGAGCTTCTCATAATATTATATAGAAATTGGACAATAATTCAGTAACATTTTCATTATTGACACCACACAGTGCTCAAATACTTGTTTACATTCTGATCATTTAGTATATGATGGACAGTTCTCATTGGCAATTATATATATATCATTTTATTCTGGTATCACCTAAGTTGGACAAAGGTATACAGAAAAACACATTCGCTTACATTATATTGCATATAAGTACATTTGTTGAGGAAGCATTAAATAGTAGTTTTTTTACAACGGTATGATCACATCTTCTTGTTTTCATATTAGTGATTTCAATAGTTGTCTCCTCTGTTATAAATCACAAGTTAAAAACCATTGAATTTGTAACAAACCTTGTAAAATAATGGCTAGCTGGTCTACTGCTGATTTCTTCACTCCAGGGTCAACTGAGTCCGACTTAAATATCTCATAGACCTTTCTTAAACCATCCACCTAAAAGTAACCAAGTTGTTTCTTGTCATATGATAATGATTAGCCTATTTTTAGTACTTTTACATGATCGTAACTAAATTTTTCAAATTTTTTTTTTGTCAGTTTCTTTAATAGCTAGACTCCTAGAGTATTGTATACAGGGGTCGAAATTAGCGCTAGTCCGGTAGTCCGGGACTAGTAAAATTTGCGTCGGACCAGTAGATTTTGTCAGCTGGTAGTCCGGGGGACCAGTCGAAATTTGTCGATAAAAATCACTGATTGCATCGCAATCTCCGTTTGTTTACAAAACAATTTACCTGTGAAATCAATTACACAGTACTGGGAGGTATTACAATTGATCAAGTTAATTAATATCTCGGGTGAGCGTCTTTCACAACAAAATAAAATGTGGAAATTTTTGGAAGGAGTTAAACCGCCGGACAAAAAAATTAAGACAACTGAAAATCAAAAGGAAGATCGAAATAAAGTATATGAAAGTGACAAAAGGAAACGCAAATACCAAAAATCTTGGGATAAAGATCGTGAATGATTGCATTATATAGTAGATCGGAATTTAATAAACTGTACAATACTGATATGTGAAAAATTTGCAGTGACAGACCTAAATAGGAAATGAATTTTCGTAACTGGATCGTCAAATTTCAGATTGTGGATGTTGAAGACAATCTTGATATTTTTTCTGTCCTTGATCCTGATTTTAATAAAGAAAATCATTGAGATTACCAAAGCCTTTATCAAAATCAGAATAAAGACTATTCCTTTGTTTCTGTCTAAATTATGGAAACGAAAGCATCAAAATGAAATTAAACATCTGTCATTTATATTAATGTTTGTCAAATAAATGTCATTTTTGGAGGACCAGTAGATTTGGAGCCGGACCAGTAGAGTTTTCAGTTCACTGGTCCGGCTGACCAGTACACAAAAAAGCTTAAATTCGACCCCTGATTGTATATTTAGAAATATTGTATGATTCTATTAAAGTTTTATTATTATGTACTGTAATTTAGAGAGATTTTATGAGAATAATTAAGGTGTGTCCAATCTGTTTAACTTTGAGTAAATATAATACTTAAATTAACCAAAAAGTATCATAATGATTTTTATATAATTCATGCACCCTTAAAATTTATTGTTTTTAAAGAAAATCAATACAATAATGATAAAATTGAGAATGGAATATGTAATGGATCAAAATATTTCTACAATTTTAAAAGTCTGTTAAATTATCAATTGTTTATGAGTTTTAATGTTATCTTCTTTTATTTACAACTTCTGAAATTATATCTCAAACCCAAATGTTTGATTGACATCCAGCAAAAAAAAAATATCTTAAAATATTGTTGCTAATTATTATAAAAATACCTGGAAGACAGATCGACCATAATCTTCATCTAAAGATCTTTGTGTTTCCACAATAAATATATTGGTAAGATTAGCCACATCTAAGGAGGAAAATGCTGGTTGTTTGTTCTGGCTGTTCTCTTCATTGGATAGGAACCAGGCTAATCTCTTCAAGGCTTCTGCTCTACACCTACAGTATAAATCAATAGTGATTGTAAACATGTGTTGTAATCTCTAGGAAAAAATACAAGTATATGACCAGTGCAACTTATTTTTACTGCACACAATTTATTATTATTACATTTAATGAAGAGTGACTGGTAGTGATAATCACAGGGCAGATTTTGAAGATTTTTCAGCCCCCCCTCCCTTGTGTTGTAAAAATTTGGTTAATTATATAGGGAATCACTGAAGCGTGACTGGAGCAGGCCAACTCTTAGGCATTCAGTACCCCACCACCCACCCCACTTTTCAAAAATTTTTGGATCCGCCACTGACAATGTTTTCCTTATTAGATATATAATAAGCATCCTTTTACCATGGAACCAAAGCATAACTGTAGATTGGAAAAAGCCTTGCAACTGTCCAAAAAAATGTATTTAATTCAAGACTTTTTGGCTGCATTAAACAGGTATTTAGAAAAGACTTTTCATCATTTGTTTCAACTTTTTACATGGATTTCTTCAATTTATTTAGAAAGAAACTAATATTTTTTTGTGACAAAGGACAAAGAAAATGTCAAATAACTGATTCTTTCACACTTAAAGAAAAAAAATTGTAAACCATTCTGCATCAAACATCATGTTTTTCATCGGAAGGTAGTTGAATATGTACATTTATATAAAAATCATTTTCAGTTGGAATGAGAAAATATTTGTATTTGTTCCTAGTATGAACTTTAACTTCTTCATGGAAAAATGAATGCCTTAATTATACCAAGCAGTATCTTATTTCTTCAAAATTTTAAAGAGTTTTAAAAAGAGTTTTAAAGTGAGAAGACTACATACTCCCCTAGTTTGATTGTAAAATATCAGTTCACAATTGTTCTAGTTCTTTGATTAAAGCTACAAGTTTTGAGACAGATAGGGAACTAAAATGTAAAATTTGTTGTCTAATGAAGATAAATAAGTAATTTTTTGCATTTTTCATACTGTTTTAGTTCAATTAATTTTTTTCAACTAAGCCACATAAGGGGAGATAACTCTTGCAGTAATTTCTTTTTACAATGTGGAAGTAATTTTCAATTTTTACTTGTAGCAAGAAAACAAGTTTTGTTACACCATTCTTTTTATATTGTCTGATAGCATATTATATAAAACTATCTTCTAATAAATTATTTAAAAGTTCCATCAAATATATTTCTTTTTAATCACCAAAAAATGTTTTTCATGAATAATCTCTATTCAAAGCTGGGTGATTTAGCATGAATTGTTGCTTGAAATATACCAAAGTGACCCATACTGTCATCATATTTTTAAAAAAGCATGGTAAAATCTACATTTTGGCAAAGTCTAAAAAACTCTATTTGAAGTAATGTATAGTGATGATCAAGCCTGAAGGCTAAAGAAAAGACTAACATTGATGAACAAATTCTGGTTGGCAAAATGCAAGAATTTCAAACATTCAACATATTGATACAAGGTGTAAAGACAAATCTGCTAAATAGCCTCTGCTCTATCTAGTTATAGAATTTGTTGATCAAAATTAATACAAACCTTATGTCAGATGTAAACATAACCCTTAAGGTGCCTCTGAGTTTTTCCAGGTATGGCAGTTGTCCAGGACATGTTGAAATCAAAGGATCTATCATAGCCATAATACATTTACCCAAAGTACTGTCACTATCAGCATAGGACTGCAAATAAATATAATCAAATATAGTACAGAAAAACGATTCAAACCATTCAAATTATATATTCATTATAGATCTCATTTTGTCTGCTGATTACAGCAAATGCCATTCACCAATTACTCAGTTTTTTTATATAAATTAGATCGTTGTTTTTTTAGAAGCTTTTTGGGCCTTTAAAATTTGTAAGCCATCATAGCCATGGCTCCTTGTTGAAGACTTTGACCTATAATATAATGGTTTAATTGACAAATTATGACTTGGATGGAGAGTTGTCTCATAAACGTATTTACACTTTAGGTATTTAGCTGTATTTTGCCTCTAAATGACCTTACATCACCTCTGAATAACCTTTTGACGTCAAGCAACAATCACTTTTCAGTGACATCATATGTTTTGAATTATGAAGTCAAAGTTTGCGGGAACCTGTGTGATGTTATGTAATGGCGGACAAATTTGCATTCAAGTGTAAATACGTCTATTGGCACTCGTACCACATCTTCTTTTATCTATATGGTCACAATTCCAACAAGAGGCTGTCACAACGACAGCAAACCAGATTTATTAACATTTATTTGTTTCCTGGCAATATCACAAGAACCATTACTGATGAATGGTGAAAGTGAAAATCATCAATATCAAATTTGACCTCCATTTTGTCATCAGTATCAATATATTAAAATTTGAAAAGCTTAGATTGAATGGTTCATGAGTAAATACAACAATGTGAATGGAAACGCCTTTTACGATCTTTCAAGAACCATAACTTCTGAACAGTAAAAGTTTAAATTGTCATTATTAAACTTGACCTCTATTTTGTCATCAGTAGCAACATATAAAAATTTCAAAAGCTTTGGTTGAATGGTTCATGAGAAAATGCACGGACACGACTGGAAACACCATTTTTCAATCTTTCAAGAACCATAATTCCTGAACAGTAAAAGTCAAAATCGTCATTATTGAACTTGACCTCCATTTTGTCATCAGTAACAACATATTAAAATTTGGGAAGCTTTGTTAGAACCGTTCATGCGTAAATGCACAGACACGACTGGAAACTCCATTTTTCAATCTTTTAAGAACCATAACTCCTGAACGGTAAAAGTCAAAATCGCCATTATTAAACTTGACCTTCATTTAGTTGTCAGTAACAACATATTAAAATTTCAAAAGCTTTGGTTAAACGGTCCATGAGTTAATGCAGGGACAACATTTGATTGCCACCAGCCAGACCACCCGGTTGCCCAACCACCCGCCTTACATCCCAAAATCAATAACCAACATTTTTGTCAAAAAAATCCTGTTAAAATATTGAGAAGTATTGAAAAAATTTGTAAGGGTCCGCGGAACCCAGTGTCTCGCCTACTTTTGCTGTAAATCGCAGGCTCAACAACAAAGAGAAAAAAAATCAATAAAAATATTTCTCTTAATACTATCTTATGATTGTAAGAACCTTCTGTCCAAGTTTGGTAAATATCTAGGATAGTTAATGAATCTTATAAATGTTTTGAAAACTTAAACTGCAGACTGTATGTAATGTTAACTTGAAGAAAATCTAAGTCCATTTAAAAGTAAAATACAGAAAAAATGGAGTTATCTTTTTACAATATTTACTTCTGGATACTATCTTATGAACATAAATAAGCTTCTGTTCAAGTTTGGTACAAACCCAGGATAGTTTAAGAAAGTTATTAAAATTTTAAAAACTTTAACCCCATAGTGAATGTAATGTTTTCCCCCAGAAAAACTAAGTCCATTTAAAATTAAAATACAGAAAAAAATAATTTATTTTTTTACAAAATTTACTTCTGGATACTATCTTATGATCATAAACAAGCTTCTGTCCAAGTTTGGTACAAACTCAGGATAGTTTAAGAAAGTTATTAAAATTCTAAAAACTTTAACCACATAGTGAATGTTATATTCCCTGCAGAAAAAACTAAGTCCATTTATAAGTAAAATACGGAAAAAATGGAATTTCATTTTTACAAAATTTACTTCTGGATACTATCTTATGATCATAAACAAGCTTCTGTCCAAGTTTGGTAGACATCCAGTATAGTTTAAGAAAGTTGTTAAAATTTAAAAAACCTTAACCACAGAGTGAATATTTGTGGACGCCGCCTCCACCGACGACGACGACGATCGCTTAGTCTCGCTTTTTCAGCTAAAGTCGAAGGCTCGACCAAAATGGGAGTTGTTGGTATCAATTCATTCAGATCTTGTGGCTTGCAAATCTTAAGACAAATGTCACCATTTTACAACTATCATGAATAAATGGGGATACGAAATATTCAACGATTAATCCAACATTCCTGCTTTAATTCATATCAAGTCTATGTAAAAAAGTACCTGTATGATGGGTAGTGACTTGTGTAAATTGGTCAAGAACTCTGTCCATAATTCCTCTGTCATAAATAACTGACTGTCTAACAGATGGCATACTAAATCATTACCTGTCTTAGAAACCTGAAATATTGTCATTTGAAAAAATAAACTGAAACATAGTAAATAATCATTTAGAACAAATAAAATGCATGATCAAAGTTTTGTATAATTGGTTTTTATAGCTAATTTCCTAATGTGTGTAGAGTAAAACTTTGGTAGGCTTGCTTGCTCTGTTTGTATAAACATTAATTCAAGCTTTGTCGGTAACATTGACATCTTTAATCTGTATATTTAAGCATATTTTAACCTGTGTACATATATGTAAGTTTGAATGGACGTTATACCAGTTACAATTGTACAATATTCAAACAAAGCAAGCAAGCTAACCAAAGTCTTGCTTTACATGCATTAGGAAATTAGCTGTAATGTGATATTTTGTGTGCCTTTTTTGAAAGTTGATGCAAAATACATATATATAATGCTCATAATGATTTACTGTAAATTCGGAAATTATGTTTTATTATTGCGAAAATATGCGACCTGATTATAATCTCAATAATTCAAGCTCACAATTTGATTTTTTTTATATGAATTAAACAGATTTTTTCTTAATATGGCAAAAAATTAAAATCACATTTCAGTCTAAAATGACAAAACCTCAATAATTTCTAAATTTACAAGTAATGACAAAATTTGTTCTCTTTCTTCAGTGGTGGTGTTATAAAGAGATTTTTTTATTTCACCCCATTATGTATGAAATAATTTCTTTTTACCCTGCTGTTTCCAATAAATTTTTCAGACTATCTCTTAAATAATCATCAAACATCAAATTTTAAGAAAAAGAGCCTATGAAACACCATTAAAATAGAAATCAACTCTTAAACAATCTTCACTATAGTCTAATGTATCTTATATTTCTTAAAAAAAAATCTATTCTCATTTAATCTTTTACCTTTGTATCTTTGTCATTAAGACCAAACACTGATATTTCATACAGTATATCAGGATCCAGTAGAAACCGTGACAACATACAGGCATCAGAGTTAGGGTCAGATGCTTCATCTACACTGAGACAGCCCTGAAAGATAAATGTTCATCAATCTTAAAACTCAAATTAGCATAATAACAACTGAGGAATATTTGAAATTAGATGTGTCCTTAAGGTTGTTTATAAGTTTTATTATAAAAATCTGGACACTATGAAGCCATTCTTATAAATGGGTGCCGACTCTGTTTTGAAAAAAAGCACAAATTTGTTTTTAATTTTTAATTTATTAATTGCAGTTCTTTGTACAACTGAAAACTAAGACACCATCTCTATGTTTTATGTTTAAGTTTCAAAAAGTTTGTCAATTTCCTTTTATTTATATTAAGCAATTATTCAGTTTGACTAAAGAACCCTTTCCACAAAACTTGGTAGGACAACTACTAAGCCAAAAATGAGAGTTAAAAAATACAATTTTAATTCATTCATGTGAAATACTTTGCAAATTTTCATCAGAAATTTCAGATTACTAGACTATTAATTTCACCATTTCAGAATCTAATGCATTTTGGGAAATATTTTAATTCATGTCCACCAAAATGCTGTGTTTGACTAACAGCATCCTTTACAACAGGAATTCATTCAACTATGTGATGTTATCTCAATTTTGAAGTAGGAATAATGAAATTAGCCACAATCCTTTTTGATTTCTATATAAAGCCAAATAAACACATTTGATTTGTGCACCTTAACATACCTTTATGACTTGGAAGATCGTACTAACACACTTGATGTGTGCACCTTAACATACCTTTATGACTTGGAAGATCATACTAACAGACCTGATTTGTGCACCTCAACATACCTTTATGACTTGGAAGATGGTACTAACACACCTGATTTGTGCACCTTAACATACCTTTATGACTAGGAAGATTGTACTAACACACTTGATTTGTGCACCTTAACATACCTTTATGACTTGGAAGATCGTACTAACACACTTGATGTGTGCACCTTAACATACCTTTATGACTTGGAAGATCATACTAACAGACCTGATTTGTGCACCTCAACATACCTTTATGACTTGGAAGATGGTACTAACACACCTGATTTGTGCACCTTAACATACCTTTATGACTAGGAAGATTGTACTAACACACTTGATTTGTGCACCTTAACATACCTTTATGACTTGGAAGATGGTACTAACACACCTGATTTGTGCACCTTAACATACCTTTATGACTTGGAAGATGGTACTAACACACCTGATTTGTGCACCTTAACATACCTTTATGACTTGGAAGATCATACTAACACACCTGATTTATGCACCTTAACATACCTTTATGACTTGGAAGATGGTACTAACACACCTGATTTGTGCACCTTAACATACCTTTATGACTTGGAAGATGGTACTAACACACCTGATTTGTGCACCTTAACATACCTTTATGACTTGGAAGATCATACTAACACACCTGATTTGTGCACCTTAACATACCTTTATGACTTGGAAGATGGTACTAACACACCTGATTTGTGCACCTTAACATACCTTTATGACTTGGAAGATCATACTAACAGACCTGATTTGTGCACCTCAACATACCTTTATGACTTGGAAGATGGTACTAACACACCTGATTTGTGCACCTTAACATACCTTTATGACTTGGAAGATGGTACTAACACAACTGATTTGTGCACCTTAACATACCTTTATGACTTGGAAGATGGTACTAACACACCTGATTTGTGCACCTTAACATACCTTTATGACTTGGAAGATGGTACTAACACACCTGATTTGTGCACCTTAACATACCTTGATGACTTGGAAGATGGTACTAACACACCTGAAATTTTGCACCTTAACATACATTTATGACTTGGAAGATGGTACTAACACACCTGATTTGTGCACCTTAACATACCTTTATGACTTGGAAGATGGTACTGTATGTTTGTGCACCTTAACATACCTTTATGACTTGGAAGATGGTACTGTATGTTTGTGCACCTTAACATACCTTTATGACTTGTAAGATGGTACTGTATGTTTGTGCACCTTAACATACCTTTATGACTAGGAAGATTGTACTAACACACTTGATTTATGCACCTTAACATACCTTTATGACTTGGAAGATTGTACTAACACACTTGATTTATGCACCTTAACATACCTTTATGACTAGGAAGATTGTACTAACACACTTGATTTATGCACCTTAACATACCTTGATGACTTGGAAGATGGTACTAACACACCTGATTTGTGCACCTTAACATACCTTGATGACTTGGAAGATTGTACTAACACACTCGATTTATGCACCTTAACATACCTTTATGACTTGGAAGATGGTACTAACACACCTGATTTGTGCACCTTAACATACCTTTATGACTTGGAAGATGGTACTAACACACCTGATTTGTGCACCTTAACATACCTTTATGACTAGGAAGATTGTACTAACACACCTGATTTATGCACCTTAACATACCTTTATAACTTGGAAGATGGTACTGTATGTTTGTGCACCTTAACATACCTTTATGACTTGTAAGATGGTACTGTATGTTTGTGCACCTTAACATACCTTTATGACTTGGAAGATGGTACTGTATGTTTGTGCACCTTAACATACCTTTATGACTTGGAAGATGGTACTGTATGTTTGTGCACCTTAACATACCTTTATGACTTGGAAGATGGTACTGTATGTTTGTGTACCTTAACATACCTTTATGACTTGGAAGATGGTACTGTATGTTTGTGCACCTTAACATACCTTTATGACTTGGAAGATGGTACTGGATGTTTGTGCACCTTAACATACCTTTATGACTTGGAAGATGGTACTGTATGTTTGTGCATCTTAACATACCTTTATAACTTGGAAGATGGTACTGTTTGTGCACCTTAACATACCTTTATGACTTGGAAGATGGTACTGTATGTTTGTGCACCTTAACATACCTTTATAACTTGGAAGATGGTACTGTATGTTTGTGCACCTTAACATACCTTTATGACTTGGAAGATTGTACTGTATGTTTGTGCACCTTAACATACCTTTATGACTTGGAAGATTGTACTGTATGTTTGTGCACCTTAACATACCTTTATGACTTGGAAGATGGTACTGTATGTTTGTGCACCTTAACATACCTTTATGACTTAGAAGATGGTACTGTATGTTTGTGCACCTTAACATACCTTTATGACTTAGAAGATGGTACTGTATGTTTGTGCACCTTAACATACCTTTATGACTTGGAAGATGGTACTGTATGTTTGTGCACCTTAACATACCTTTATGACTTGGAAGATGGTACTGTATGTTTGTGCACCTTAACATACCTTTATGACTTGGAAGATGGTACTGTATGTTTGTGCACCTTAACATACCTTTATGTCTTGGAAGATGGTACTGTATGATTGTGCACCTTAACATACCTTTATAACTTGGAAGATGGTACTGTATGTTTGTGCACCTTAACATACCTTTATGACTTGGAAGATGGTACTGTATGTTTGTGCACCTTAACATACCTTTATGACTTGGAAGATGGTACTGTATGTTTGTGCACCTTAACATACCTTTATAACTTGGAAGATGGTACTGTATGTTTGTGCACCTTAACATACCTTTATGACTTGGAAGATGGTACTGTTTGTGCACCTTAACATACCTTTATGACTTGGAAGATTGTACTGTATGTTTGTGCACCTTAACATACCTTTATGACTTAGAAGATGGTACTGTATGTTTGTGCACCTTAACATACCTTTATGACTTGGAAGATGGTACTGTATGTTTGTGCACCTTAACATACCTTTATGACTTGGAAGATGGTACTGTATGTTTGTGCACCTTAACATACCTTTATGACTTGGAAGATTGTACTGTATGTTTGTGCACCTTAACATACCTTTATGACTTGGAAGATGGTACTGTATGTTTGTGCACCTTAACATACCTTTATGACTTAGAAGATGGTACTGTATGTTTGTGCACCTTAACATACCTTTATGACTTGGAAGATGGTACTGTATGTTTGTGCACCTTAACATACCTTTATGACTTAGAAGATGGTACTGTATGTTTGTGCACCTTAACATACCTTTATAACTTGGAAGATGGTACTGTATGTTTGTGCACCTTAACATACCTTTATGACTTGGAAGATGGTACTGTATGTTTGTGCACCTTAACATACCTTTATGACTTGGAAGATGGTACTGTATGTTTGTGCACCTTAACATACCTTTATGACTTAGAAGATGGTACTGTATGTTTGTGCACCTTAACATACCTTTATGACTTGGAAGATGGTACTGTATGTTTGTGCACCCTAACATACCTTTATGACTTGGAAGATGGTACTGTATGTTTGTGCACCTTAACATACCTTTATGACTTGGAAGATGGTACTGTATGTTTGTGTACCTTAACATACCTTTATGACTTGGAAGATGGTACTGTATGTTTGTGCACCTTAACATACCTTTATGACTTGGAAGATGGTACTGTATGTTTGTGTACCTTAACATACCTTTATGACTTGGAAGATGATACTGTATGTTTGTGCACCTTAACATACCTTTATGACTTGGAAGATGATACTGTATGTTTGTGCACCTTAACATACCTTTATGACTTGGAAGATGGTACTGTATGTTTGTGCACCTTAACATACCTTTATGACTTGGAAGATGATACTGTATGTTTGTGCACCTTAACATACCTTTATGACTTGGAAGATGGTGCTGTATGTTTGTGCACCTTAACATACCTTTATGACTTGGAAGATGGTGCTGTATGTTTGTGCACCTTAACATACCTTTATGACTTGGAAGATGGTACTGTATGTTTGATGTCTAACTTTGGGCAGAGGATGAGCTAAAAACCTCAAAAGAACACTTCTACAGTTTATCTGCAGATCTGTATTTTTTTCTGATCTAGCACACCTGTAATGCACAAAAAGTATAAAATGTGATCAAGTTCTTTCATCAAATTCTTGTTAGGTCAACAAAACTGTGCACTGTTTTATTTTATTTTTATTTTATACAAAAAAGAAGCATTTTTTGTTTAAAACCCATATTTTTTTCAGCCTTCAAATTGAAGCAGGTAGTTTCTTCTTTACAGTAACAGTATTAGAGACACATGTTATGATTTATGATGGTTTAGAGAAACTAGAGGCTCTAAAGAGCCTGTGTTGCTCACCTTGGTCTATGTGAATATTAAACAAAGGACACAGATGGATTCATGACAAAATTATGTTTTGGTGGTGGTGATGTGTTTGTACATCTTACTTTACTGAACATTCTTGCTGCTTACAATAACCTCTATCTATAATGAACTTGGCCCAGTAGTTTCAGAGGAGAAGATTTTTGTAAAAGGTTACTAAGATTTATGGAAAATGGTTAAAATTGACTATAAAGGGCAATAACTCCTAAAGGGGTCAACTGACCATTTCGGTCATGTTGATTTATTTGTAAATCTTACTTTGCTGAACATTTTTGCTGTTTACAGTTTATCTCTATCTATAATAATATTCAAGATAATAACCAAAAACAGCAAAATGTCCTTAAAATTACCAATTCAGGGGCAGCAACCCAACAACAGGTTGTCCGATTCATCTGAAAATTTCAGGGCAGATAGATTTTGACCTGATTAACAATTTTAATCCCTGTCAGATTTGCTCTATATGCTTTGGTTTTTGAGTTATAAGCCAAAATCTGCATTTTACCCCTATGTTCTATTTTTAGCCATGGCGTCCATCGTGGTTGGTTAGCCGGGTCATGGCACACATTTTTAAACTAGATACTCCAATGATGATTGTGTCCAAGTTTGGTTCAATTTGGCCTAGTAGTTTCAGAGGAGAAGATTTTTGTAAAAGTTAACGACGACAGACGACGACGGACGCAAAGTGATGGGAAAAGCTCACTTGGCCCTTCGAGCCAGGTGAGCTAAAAAGAACCTTGCTCATATAAATTTTAAGCCATGCCTTACAGAAGTGCCATTTATGTGTACATTGCAAAGCCTTCACTTTCAAATACTCTATGCATTGCACTATTATGTTAATTTTTTAACACACATTTATTACATGTATAAACAAAACAAGTACTTACACAGATGATGATAATTTTACAAACTCAGATACCAGAGTAAGATGTAGATGGTATGGTAGGCTGTGTATAGATTCATCTGCTAACTTTGCCAGCTCACAACTTCCTTGATAAGCCTGTAATTTATAAAAAAAAAAATTTTACATGTATATATATGTTACAAAATAAACATCTTATAGTGAATGAGGAAAGAATTTCAATTTTTACACCTTGAATTATGAAAATGACAATAATATAAAAACAAATTATATAAAGAAAAAAACCAAATGTGCATCCACTTAAAAAAAATTATACTATCTAAAGCTTAAATAGCCTACTATGAATTCATTTTTTCTTGGATACTGATTTTTCTTAAGAATTGAGAAAAAAATGTTTTTTCAGGGATATTTGATTTGATTGTGTTTCCATATTCTGCATACAAACCTATAAAACATGTGTATTTCATTCAACATTTAAATATGTGGTTTACTTATACACAAGAAATCCATCAAAATTTGCATCCTACAAATCATTAATTGTTTGTTAAAAAAATGCCCTTAGTTTCTCAATTGATGTGTTTCATATTTTAAGTCAGAACCTTTTATAGTTGACTATACAGTATGGATTTTTCTCATGGTTTAAGGATGTATGGTTGTTTATAATTGCTTACATCCACTTCATTTGAGTTTTGATGGATAGTTGTCTCATTGGCAATCATACCACATTTCTTTATATATAGAAATCCTTTAAGTAAAAGATGTCTCATCAATGATTTCATGAAATAAGCTGTTTCAGAAACTAAAGGACTATGGGTAATTTGATTGTTCATACCCCAAAATGAAATAATGTCACTTCATTGGTTGAATTTCCATTGTTTATGATGATCTAATTAATCACAACGTTTTGTGGAACACTTTTGAAAATATTACCCAAAATTCATTAGATTCTGAATTCTATAGAAGCTGTTCCACTTACCTCCTGCTGACAAAGCATTAAGAATTTACATGTTTTCTGCATTGATTGACACACTCTGGAAGCTGAGACGTATACATTGTATTTCTCTCTGTCTACTTGTTCTAAATAAGCCAGCAACTTTATCTGTACATCAGAATAACTTTGAGAAAGTCCCTCGTCAAACACAACTATTCCAATAGCTGATACAAGCTGTGTTGGAAGGATATTTCTTGCCTGAAAAATAAAAATGTACCAGATCAGTGAAAGAAACATTTGTAACCTTAGTAAAATATCCTTGCTATAATAAATGCAATACAATCCTATCTGATCTTCAACGTGCATAACATATTTGCCACTGGATGTTATTTCCCCTATACATACACATTAATTTATATACTTCAATAATTTGCGGTCATATTCATTCAAATGCTGGGAAAGTTATTTTTATAATGTGCAATAAAATGTTAGTCAATGACATTTTTACAAGGATACCAGAAGGGATTGAAATTTATTCACAAGGAAAAAGACTTAACCTTAACTTGAAAAAAAATGAAATTGAAATGAGAGCACTGAAACGTTAATTTCAGAAAAATATGGCAATATCAAAGTGTGTTCATAATCTTTTCTTTATTTGAAATAATAATCTGTAAACTTTGAAATTAAATATATTTATAATGTACTCATTGCCAAAATTGTTCCATAGAACAAAAGATATAATTTATACATGTATCTCTAGCTATTACTAAGCTTTTCTGAATTTGTCATTTCTTATCACAAAATCAAGTTGTCTGTTTCACTTGCCAAAAATTTAACAACAGTAACTCAGCACTTTACAACACCTGGTTATGCCCTAATAGATATTATAAGTTATCTACGTTCATATCCGTAGATATGGATATTTTAACACCCTGAAGTACCCCAGTACACCATGAGGCGTAGCCGAAGGGTGTACATGGTACTGAAGGGTGTTAAAATATCCATATCTACGGATATGAACGTAGATAACGAATTTATCCCCGGTCTTAGTCCGAATCGGGCGAGTTTCATGGAAATTCGGGTACAAAGTGTAACACGAAAACAACGTTTTTTTCATTATCTAAAAAAGTTTTATTGAAATTTGGAAATTTTACATATTTTTTACGGAGTGTAGGGTATACTACCTTTGGTAGAACCCTACAGGTAGTCAAATATATGACGTTTTCAAAACGGAGACAGAGAAATTGGATTGAGTAAAATTTGGCGCTCAATGTTGTGAGCGTTACACCATAGATGGTGTGACGTCAACGTGGGTAATTTGCATAGCTAGGTCAGTAGTCCCATTCCTTGAAAATGTGGCAGTCAAGTGATGCATTTAATGAAATGAGTGTAAATGATCGGCATAATAGGACAAAATTGTTAATGAATTAAATATTTAATCACAAACATCATGGATAATCTACAGAATTCAATATTTCACAAGGAGCAGTCATGGAACTAAGGAAAACTTGCGTGAAGTTCCCCGGGATAATGGTTAGCAACGTCCGGGGATATGGGTTAGCAACACCCAGGGGCTATGGGTTTTGTAACGACGTGCGTTAACCAATCAAAATCCTAGATATATACTAAGCCGGGGATAAAAGTTTTTACTTACCATTTTATATGGAACAAATTCCTGGAGAAGCCTGGCAAGGAAGCAACAGATCCCAATATAAGCCAATCTGTGTTGAATAAGATCGTTACTTTCGTCATCATGGTCACTGTTACTATAGTGGTGGTATACAATTAGATTTCCTAGAATCTCAAAACTCTTAGATAATTTTTCCACCTGAAAAATATGAAAACATGAAATCAGTTCAACAGGAATTAACTTTTCAAATCTTCTGAAATCAGTGAATTAATGTTTTGTTATTTTCTTAAGTTAAGAAAATTATAACTGTACTTATAAACTTTTTGTTATTTTATCAGGATGTGAAAGTGAAGAGAGAAGCTACACATCTTATCTTTTATTTTCTTGTGCATTAAAAATCTTTGTCCTTGAAACCATTTGCAGTTAGATGTTATATTCAAAATAGAAATGAAACATTGAATGCCTCTTGAAAAGTCCTAAAATCGTTTATGAAATTCTATGAAATATCTTTGCAACATAATGATTAGATAAATAGTTGGAAAATTAACCATAAAATTGAGAATGGAAATGGGGAATGTATCAAAGAGACAACAACCCGACCATAGAAAAAACAACAGCAGAAGGTCACCAACATAGCCTTTTCCAATCCCAATAACAATCCTATGTTATTCCTACTTACTATTTCTCTGGCAGGAGAAGACACATCATTCCATACTTCCAATGTAATAACAGATGACAGTATATCCAATATCTGATTTACAAGATATAATAACTGGGTGACAACATTTTCATTGCCAGTCTTCAGAAGTGGCAGAGCTTTATCTAAAACACAGCCACAGAACTGGGGAACTGTCATCTGAACATATTGTAATGACTGCATGTCCTCTAGATCTGTTTCTTCTTGTTGTACAATGTCACCTCCTAAATCTAAACTTGAAGCTCGAGATGTGGATCTGAAACAATTGAAGAATCTTTTGATTAAGTTCACTCTTGCTCTGAATCTATTTCTTTTTGTATCATATCATCTCCAAAACATATTCTATGCCTATAACCTTTTGTAGAAATCTCTTGACTAATGATTAATTGATGTTACTCAATGCTGATTACAGCACTCTAGACTTCTGTGGGTTCATTTTTATAATTCGTTGTATACAGAGTTTGCGAAAAGTGTCAGTCCTCAGGATTTCACCACCAAAATTTTGCATAGGACTGACACAATTTTAGTATTTTTCAATAGATTAAAAGTGAGGACCTGCAGATTTTCTTCAAGGACCACCAGGGGAAAAAAGATTTCGCTAACTCTGTGTATATCAAATTTTGTGGATTTTTGAATTTAAATGTTCAATAAATTGCAAGTTCATTATATAATTATATGTAAACTTTTGGAAAACCATTAAATTAAATTTCCATTAAATGTAAGTTTTCCTAAATCCATGAAAATTGTATTAAACTTATTTTCTGTAAAGCCTACCTGCTAGATGTGGATGAGTCACCATCTCTCCCATCACCTCTGGGTCTTGGATCTGTCCAACCAGCAAACGAGTTCCTGTCTGGAGGTGCAGAATGATTGGATAAGGTACTTGGTGAATTGGAAAACGGTGATGAACTTGCTGAACAGAAATCTGAAAATAAATATTAATGTATGATATGCATCTCTCATTTTATCAGACTATTAGATTATTGACTTCAAAAGATTTTTAAAAAAATGTGATTTTATTTGACATGAAGGAGCAGACCACTGTTTTCACACATCAAAGACATTTTGTTTTTTGCTTTGGAAAACTAATAAAATCAATAAGTTAATATTTTGTGAACAAACTTATGAAATCTTCTATAACTGAACCCTTACAATTTTGTATAATGTGTGTCCAATATTAAGAAGTTTCAAAATGTCTGGTGATTTTGCACATGCCTTTTAAAAATCAGTTACCATTGAACTTAATTCTGTGGAGTTTGAACCACAGACTTCAAGGGATACAGAGTATAAACTAAATTATTTAAAAAAAATAGTTGCCTTTTAAAATACAATGTACCGTAATTCAAACCTTGTTTTGGAGTATATAATGAAGGATCTTGGTAGTATCTCATGCGTGACATTAAACAAGCGGCCAGATCTCCCAGTGTTTTGGCTGCATGTGTAGTTAGCTGTACATTTTGGTTAGATGTTGATCCCAGCAATGCAAGTAAATTCTGTGAAAAAATAGAATCGATATAAATACATAATTCCACATTACAGAATCTAGGGACTATGGGCAATTTCACTATTCTTACCGTAAAATGAAAAAGAAAAAAAAACGTCACATCATTGGATTAATTACCAATGTTTAAAGGAATTTAAACCAATCACAATATTTTGTATGTTTTTGAAAATGTTATCCAACATGTATTAGATTCTGAAAAGCAAATACCAACAGGAAATTACTATCTAACATTTCTTTTGTATAAAGTTTGGCATTGCATTTTCTAATTATATCTGCTGAAATTATTCAATTATTAATTACCTTTACTATATTTGGTCTTTGTAAAAATATCTCAGAAGGAAAATCCCTGAAGACAACATCACTCAAAAATTCACAAGAACTTGCTAATAAATGTGACTCTCTGCTCTGTAAGGATCTAAAATCAATAACTTTATTTTTATTAAAAATACCAACATACAAATTCAGTTAATATATCATTTGCCAATATTCATTTTGTTTTATAAGACATCCCCTGAGTACACACATAGTGTAAATTCAACTTCAACCAAAGAATTGCCATTTAAATGTGTAAACATGTGGTGAAATGTTTGATCTATAAACACAAGTGAAACAAAGTTAATTTAAAAAACTACTACTCTAAATATTGAACAATGCCAAAGAGTAGAAAAATGGAATAAATTGACATGAAAGAGGGGGGATAGGACCTTTACCAGGACACCGGGATCGGGTGTTTTTAAGCTCGGGATTTTGGGATTTACCCGTTCGTGATCCGGGAATTTTTTTTCGAATTTCAGGACCTCGGGAATTCAGGTTTTTTAAGCCTGGGATTTTGGGATTTCATGTCTTTAAGCTCAGGATTTCGGGATCAGGACCCCTCCTACCCTCCCTCATGAAAGTCCACTTTCAAGTAACATTAATCGTCATTCATGTAGGTTGTTTTTGAAATTGGATCTATGTGTATTGTTGGTTACTCTAGTCTTTTTCTAACTTTTCAAAAGGTTAATATTTTTAAAAACGGTTTGATTAAAAATAAATAGCATTTGTTTTTTTTTGTGTTTTAAATTTGAATTACATACTATGCTAATAAAACAAACAAAATCCCTACTGACATGACTGACAGTATACAATACTTACGAGTTTGTAGATAAGATGACATGTCTGTCGGTTGATGTGAGGGCCAACCATGGGAATGTTGTCAAAACAAAACTACTGGCTGTTTCTAAAATGTGAAGATTCAGATATTATGTTAGCAATATTGCATAAGTATGATAAGGAATTAATTGTGTACCTATTTTGAAGTAATAACAGGTTTAACATAGAATACTTCTATCTAATTATTAAATTTAACTTTGCATATGTTTTATTCTTTTCTACTCATTTCTTTCAAATATTTCTATTTCACTTACCAGTTAAAAAAAATTTGTAAGGGTTCCGCGGAACTCAGTGTCTCGCCTACTTTTGCTGTAAATCTCAGGCTCAACAAAAATGAGGAAAAAAATCAATAAAATTATCCCCTTGATACTATCTTATGATTGTAAGAAGCTTCTGTCCAAGTTTGTTAAAAATCTAGGAAAGTTAAATAATGAATGTAATAAATGTTTTGAAAACTTTAACTGCAGACTGTATGTAATGTTAACTGGAAGAAAACCTAAGTCCATTTAAAAGTAAAATACAGAAAAAATGGAGTTATCTTTTTACAAAATTTACTTCTGGATATTATTTTATGATCATAAATAAGCTTCTCAGTCCAAGTTTGGTAAAAACCAAGGATAGTTTAAGAAAGTTATTAAAATTTTAAAAACTTTAACCACAGAGTGAATGTAATGTTTCCCCGCAGAAAAACTAAGTCCATTTAAAAGTAAAATACGGAAAAATGTATATTTTTTTACATAATTTACTTCTGGATACTATCTTATGATCATAAACAAGCTTCAGTCTAAGTTTGGTACAAACCAAGGATAGTTTAAGAAAGTAATTAAAATTTTAAAAACTTTAACCACAGAGTGAATGTAATGTTTCCCCGCAGAAAAACTAAGTCCATTTAAAAGTAAAATACGGAAAAAAATGAATTAATTTTTTTACAAAATTTACTTCTGGATACTATCTTATGATCATAAACAAGCTTCTGTCCAAGTTTGGTACAAACCAAGGATAGTTTAAGAAAGTTATTAAAATTTAAAAAACTTTAACCACAGAGTGAATGTAATGTTTCCCTGCAGAAAAAACTAAGTCCATTTAAAGGTAAAATACTGAAAAATGAAATTTTATTTTTACAAAATTTACTGCTGGATACTATCTTATGATCATAAACAAGCTTCTGTCCACGTTTGGTAGAAATCCAGTGTAGTTTAAGAAAGTTATTATAATTTCAAAAACTTTAACCACAGAGTGAATATTTGTGGACGCCGCCGACGACGACACCGACGACGACGGAAAGTAGGATCGCTTAGTCTCGCTTTTTCGACTAAAGTCGAAGGCTCGACAAAAATGAACTTTACCACATAATTTTTTTTTAACAACTTACAATATATTGCAAGACTAAAGAAATCAAAGGAAGTATAAAAAAAAATATCAGTCATGTAGTTATATCAAATATTAAATAAAGTATGCCAACAAAAAATGGAAGTTTTTAACGACCTTGACTGGCTATACAGCCCTTGCACGGTCGTTAAAGTATGCCAATTGGATGTTGTATCTTTTATATCTGTACTTTTGTAACTCAAAATACTTTTTAAAAGATAAAAGGTTGCAAATTGATAAAATGTACTGTATTTTAACGGAATCTAACCTATAAGTATTCTTCAATGAAAACTTGATTTGAATTTATGTCCACTAGTGCAGTGTATAATCAAATCAATAGGATATGCAACACTTGTTATAAATCTGAAATTTAATACTCGGATACTCGGTCAAGATACTCGAGTACTCACGAGTACTCGGATGAATTTTATACGTCTATTGAAAAGTTCAGATTTTAGGTGGGATGCAGATGTTTTGTTATTACCTTTCATAAACATAAGACAAAGGTACTACAAACATAGCTTGCTCCTATGTTTTTGTGTCATTAAATAATGAATTAATTTACCGGTCTCCGTTACTACAAATAACCTATCATAATAGCAACTATTGTGTGTGTACGTGTTCATGAACCAAATTCAATTAAAACCAGAAATATTTGCATATAAAGTCCCACAAAGTAGACAATATATGTATCATCTGTTCCTAAGGAGATGGTATTTTTTATGATACAACATGTCAATTAATTTGTCAACAACAATAGTGGACTTCAAATTACTGGTGCTTTTTCCTGTTGCTCTGTCTTGCTTTTTGTGTGCTTGTTTTTGCACCATCTTTTGTCTGATTTTTAGATTTTTTTCAGCCATGTACTACTTTTTATGTCCTTTTTGGTCCTTCTTGGTCATTTAGCTCTTCAACTGTTTAGTTCTTTTACATTGATGGCTTTCAAAAATTCAGATTTGAGCTTTCCAGATGAAGGTAAATCTAGAAATTCACTTTGACGCACACAAATTATAAAGAGTTATTTTTTCAAGATGATGTGAACTACATGTAGATAGAAATAAGAAGATGTGGAATGAGCGCCAATGAGACACTCTGACAGCTCTTCATCCAGGTCAAAACAAGTAAACAATTATAGGTCAAAGTATGGCCTTCAACATTGAACCTTGGCTCACACCAAACAGCAAATAATTTGCACAAAAATGAGTAGTGTAAACAAATCAAATAGGAAAACCAACAATATAATCTATATTAAAAACAAGAAACAAGGAACACCTATGAACCACATCAGCAAACAACAACCACTGAACAACAGGTTCCTGAGAGATGCAAACAAATGCAGGGGGTTTAAACATTCCAACAAGCCACAACCTTCACCCTAACCTGAAACACATAATACAATACATACCATTATTTTGTTGATACTGCTGTTGTTGTTGCACTGATTCTATAGCATCTCTGTTAAAATAACCCACATTATCATCCCTGGTACCAGCTATATAGGGTGTGTCTTGGTTGACAGGAGGTAGGGAGGATTGTAGTGTGTCTGTTGTTGTTTCTGCTTTAAACCCTAAAAAACAAACACATTTTTACTCTATTTTTCAAAACTAAGCCATTATTGAGATTTGAAATTTTCCTGTTCCATCAAAATTCAATTTCAGAGAGGAATTTGTATTATGTGCCCAGTAAAAAAAAAATCTGGCCTTTGCAGTGTACTACTGTACAAGGGTTTCTAAATATTTTTTTATTGAATAAAGTATTGTGAGTACCAAAATTCAATTTAATGTTGCTATATTTGCTTGTATGATAGCATTGAAAAATCTATTTAGCCATAAAAATTGAAAGATAATGTATCCCTTTATTACAATAGGAGTTGATATATCTGGCTTCATGTACAGTTAAATTTTTATCCACCAATAAAATCTATTATAACATCAATTATAGAGAGCTACATCAAGGGGGACTATTATGAAGAGACTTCAATAACTAATACTGATAATTAATACAAAGCTTAAGAAGAATAATGTATTCCAATCATTAAAAAAAAATCATTCTCCAACATGGTCATGGTTAAGTGTTGTACCATGGTCTTCATGTGCTTCAATTTGCCATGGTTTAGTGTTGAGTTATAAATGCATAAAACTAGGTGGACTTTTGATTAATATAAAAATGTTGATAGAACTCATCAGTGTTCTCCTCAAATATTTCATATATAATATCCTGGTAAAAAAGGAATTTTGAAATATCATCATGTTTCTTAAAATTATAGCATCACATCCATAACACTATCTATAAGAAAATCAAGTCAGATAGTGTCACATTCAGAAATATAGCATCACATTACCATGATGCTTAATGGTCATAGAGAGAACAGTGACCGTGTCTGTCATGATAAGTCTACTTCAATGAATTTTTACCTGTTTGGTTTTCCTGCTTTTGGTAAATACATTCTGGTGCATGGTCCTGGTGTTTTATTTCTGGCAGTCTCATGGTATTCTCTAATATTTGGTCAACTAGAGGCTGTAAAGAGCTGGAAACATCTTTTCTCAACTGACTCAAGAATTCAATTCCACCAATATCCTGAAGAATTTCAGCAGCAGGGGAATGCTGTTGAGATAAATTATATAAATCAGTATTTTTAAAGACGTTTATTAACTCATTATCCTGGGTTTCAACATTTTTATCTGAATGGTTAAGACTTTTTGAAGAAACTGTCCAGAGCATAAAAACTAATGTTCACTGCATTAATCCTTGGACCATTAAAATAAAGTAAAAATCAGCAACCATGGCCATGCACTACAGTAGGTAAAACCTTGTGACCATTAGTCATGTTAGTTACGTTGTATCTACATGTACAATGTATCAGTGTATAATCTTAATCCGTCTAAAAAAAAATCTGTTCTAATACATGTTCTACCATTGTTGTCAAAATAAACAATCATCCATATGGCTCTGTTGACAGTTGACATTTTTGGCACTTTATAGCTTGCTGTTTGATTTGACATGTTTGAGCCTAGTTGAAAGCTGTTCTTCTACATGTTTTATAGCTTGCTGTTCGGTGTGAGTCTAGGCTCTGTGATGAAGACAGTACCTTGACTTATAATTGTTCACTTTTTACACATTGTGACTTGGATAGAGAATTGTCTCATTTGCACTCATACCACATCTCTTTATATCTATATAAAAATGTATGGCTAGCCTTCATGTCAGACATGATTATATACAGAACTATAATCTTAATTCTCCATAATTTCCTACCTGTGTCAGTCTGAGTAAAAGTTTTAGGACATCTGCATGGCTTGTAGTGTTTGGAAAATTAAACCATTCCACTATTCTAATCAGGAGATGACGCTCATGGATGAGGTCTGCATCACAAATTAATTTATGTTCTAATTTAGACAGTAAATTTTCAAGGGCACGAATTCTGATCTCCTCCAAATCATGACCTGAAAATATATATTTAATCATCTCTACATTATTCAATAAACCTAAGTACACATGCATGTGTATGGTATCACCAGAAAATGAAATACAGAGCTGCTTTCATTATCATGTAAAATCTATTAAGATTAAAGTGTTCAGGTGCTGAAAATTTTCAATCTTCATTTTGAAACTGAAAAACTACTGTTTTATTAACTTAGACTTCTCAGCTTTAAACCATTTCATGTATATATATGACATACATTCATGAAATCCCAAATTGCTTGTAAATGAGAAATAAATCCAAACATATTTGTTGATATGAAAATATGTGAAAAATATATACATTTGTGCATGTGTTAGAAAATGGAAGAATAAATCATCATGATTATGGAAGTAATGTAATTTTCAATATCTTCCATGTGTTTCTCAATTCAGAATGTAATTGATTTTAAACCACATACATTTCAACTCATATTTTAATTCTATTGAATGAAATGTTACATTATTTTTTTCTTGTTAAAACATAGTTTCCTGTCTTGAGATAGTCTTGTTTCTGTGTTGTAACAGACATGGCATATGGCATGAACTTCATTTTTGTGTCTTGACCCTTGTGTAAAAACAGGAATATATATATTGTTATCATTATCATGATTATCAAGAGCTTGTTGAAAACAAGCAAATGTCAGGGTAATCTGTATTCACATGAAATTTGTGTGGTGGGTTTACTTTTATTAAGTATCAAGTAAGCTGCAGAACCACAGCTCTTAGGTCTTTATGATATTGTGGCCTTATTTAATGAATGAAAATTAAAACAAATAGGTATCACATATACAAACAACAACCTCTGAATTACAGGCTCCTGACTTGGGACAGGCACATACATACATAATGTGGCGGGTTAAACATGTTAGCGGGATCCCAACCCTCCCCTAACCTGGGACAGTGGTATAACAGTACAACATAAGAACGAACTATAAAAATCAGTTGAAAAGGCTTAACTAATAAGATGGACAAAAATACAAGTGGATGTGGCTGGGTTCAAGTATGATTTCTAACTGACTGCAATCTATCAATGAAAATAACACTTTATTAATATTGTGCTATTGAAGTACTTTTCTGAAACACTCAAACCAAGCATTTGAAAGTCAAAGTAGTATGTAAACTAGTACCTGAATATTTGAGGAGCTGTACAACAAAAAGGTGATACAAAACAATAATCAAATTCATCTATGGTCAAGTTTGACTGAAGGAGAACATGGAGAAGGAACCTTAGTTTCTTTTCTTTTTTTTTTCTTTATTTGTGTAACCAATGGCATTGAGCATGCTTTGCATTCCAAAACTATTGTACCTGTTTCTAAACCAGTACCCCCTGGCACAGTTAGCCACCTCTCTACATTTTTTACTTTACTAGCACAGCTAATGGGAGGCGGTTAGTTTATACTAGGTAAGAAACACAACTTTTATTGCTAGTAACCAATTTTGTAACTAGAGAGAATAATTTGCCTTCCAAAAAAAAATAACTGTTCAAGCTGTGATTCAAACCTGGGATATATGCACAGTAAGTCATACCTCTAGCAACTGAGCTAAAGGGGTACTACACTACCACAGCTAATAGGTGGACCTTAATCATGTTAATAAGAGCAGTATGATATAAATCATGTCAGTACTATATATAGCTAGTGCATGAACTCATGAGCTATGAAAGAATAGTCTCCATGACTAACAGTTGACAGCAGTGGTTTCAACTCATAGATTAATTATTCAGGGTCAATAACGGCAGTAGCACAGGCTACTTTTAATATCATGATTATTTGATTGTAATTGGATCCCTAAAATTTAGATGAAAAGCTTTTGTCAATCTTTCATATTGTGGCAGGTTGTGCTCCTACATGCATAGATGAAATAGAATACAGAATGCATAGATGAAATTGTAAGTTTTTGCAATGTAAATATGCAGCATCACCAGTCACAGGAAAAATTATCATGGGTCTCATTGGGGTCAAACGTGTCACAGGATATCTGTATCTGTATCTGTAGTGGTACGTGTAGAATCCTATTAAGGCTTTTATACACGGTGGAGAAGAGCGCCGTTGTTATGGGCGGTGTTCTTGTAGAGCGGTCTTAAATGCCTCTACAGAACCTGCATGCACAACTTTATCTGGTAGTTGGTTCCAGTGAATAGTTGTTTCCACAAAAAATGAATGTTTGTACTGTGGTTTGTTGCTATTTGGTACTTTCAGTCCTCTGGTGTTATTGATAACTTGACGTTCGATGATATTGTCAGTTTCACAGTTTAAGTAAGTTTTGGCTTTAATTGTTCGTTTCGGTCTTGCTGGTATGACAAAATTGTCGGCTGGTAGAGCCGGCACCAGACCCTCAACCACCTTGTAAATCAGGATAAGACGGAGGCTGTGTCTTCTTTCCTCTAGCGTCTCCATTTCAAGCTGGCGTCTCATATTAGTTATGGACCCTGTTTCCCGACTCCTGTAGTTTTTCTTTATGAATCGTAAGCCTCTGTTTTGGATACGTTCTAGTTTGTCAATATCCCCTTTCATATATGGGTTCCAGATTGTTGCGCCATATTCCATGGTCGATCTTACAAGGGATATATATGCTACTTTCCTACATGCTTCTGGTACGTTCCTCAAGTTCCTCCGAAGAAAGCCAAAGGTGGCGTTGGCTTTCTTGCTGATGTTATTTATGTGGAAGCTCCATTTCAGATCGTTTGAGATTTGGAGTCCTAAGTAGGGGTTCACTTGTACTTCTTGTAGGATGTGTTTATTTAGCGTGTAGAATTTGTCTGCTTTTTTGTTTATGGATAGAACATAGCACTTTTTGGCGTTGAATCGCATTCCCCATTTGTCGGCCCAGATTTCTAGTTGTTCCAAATCTGTTTGTAGCTTTTGTTGGTCTTGGCTATTTTTAATTGTTCTGTATAGTAGGAAGTCGTCAGCAAATAGTCTTACTGATGATGTTACCCTGTCTGGTAGGTCATTGATGTGGCACAGGAATAGGATTGGTCCTAAGACTGTGCCCTGGGGGACCCCAGAGTCGACTGTTGTTTCGCCACGATGGTTCTCATTGATCTTGCAGTTAGGAAGTTCTTAAGCCATTTGTGTGTATTTCCTTTAATTCCATACTGATCTAATTTATGTAATAATTTGTTGTGTGGTACGGTGTCGAAAGCTTTTGAAAAATCTAATATGCCTACGTCGATTTGATGTCCCTTGTCGTGTTCTTGTAAAAAGTCGTTGATGGTAGTTATGAGTTGGGTTTCACATGAGTATCCTGACCTGAAGCCGTGGTTTAAGTTGGTTAGGATTTTGTTTTTTTCCAGATGTTTAAGAATATGCCTGCATACGATGTGTTCTAGAATTTTGCTGATGACAGATGTTAAGGATACAGGTCTGTAGTTTTCTGCCAGGTGTTTGTCTCCTTTTTTGAAGATACTGGATATGTTTGCGTCTCTCCAGTCTTTTGGTAGTTCACCTGTGTCTAGCGAGCATTGCATTATGATTTGTAGGATGGGTGCTAGTTGTTCAGCACATTCCTTGAGTATGCGGTTTGGGATGTTGTCTGGTCCAGAGGCTTTATTAGGGTTTGTGTTTTTTAATAGTGTTTCCAGCCCCTTTTGGTCGATCGTTAGAGGTGTTATATTGATTTTTGCTCGTATTCTTGTTGTTGGTAGGTTAGTGTCTGATGTTATTGTGAATACGGACTTGAATTGTTCTAGTAGGAGTTTGGCTTTTCCTTTACTGTCACTGACAAGAGTAGTTCCCTTTTTTAATGGTGCTATTCCTCCTGAGTCCTGGCGTTTGGATTTAATGTATTTCCAAAACGGCTTTGTGTCATTGTTGTTTTGGCCCTCAAAGATGTTTTGGTTGACATATTCATATTCTGCTTTCCTCAGTTGTTTCTTGCATTCCTTTTGGAAGGACCTATAGTTTGACCATTTGTTTGTTTTTCTGGCTTGTTTGTATAGCCTCTGTTTTTTCTTTAGCATTTTTCTCTGTTTGTGTTTGATCCATGGGATGTTATTTCTTGATCTTATCTCTTTGTTCGGAATGTTTGTATTCATTGTTATTTGAAGCTGACTTTTGAAGGTGTCCCAAAGTTGATGTACCTCAGCTCCTTGGTGATGTTTTTCTTTGACCTCCTCTAGGGTGTGTTTAAGGTCTGTGGTGATTTGGTCCCATTTCGCCTTCTTGTAGATATAGCATTTTCTTGGTAAGCTTTTTTGATGGTGTACTTTTGTTTCCAGGTCGGTGATTATAATGTCATGGTCTGATATACCTGGTACGTTATTTGATGATTTAACTAGAGTTGGATTCGTAACAAATACAAGATCTAGGAGGTTTCCTTCACGAGTTGGTACAGTGTGTATTTGTGTCAGATTATATGTTTCAGCTATATCAACTAGTCCTTGTTGGATTTCTCTGTCTGGTCCAAGGGCTGTTGCATTGTCCCATATGATGTCAGGGCAGTTGAAATCTCCCGTTAGAATGACATTGGTGTTCCCATTAGTCCTGGCTTTCTCAAGTGACTTTTGCAGTTCATTTAGGTGTTTTTGATCTCTGTGTGACATGTAAAAGGATACAACTAGCAAGTCTTTGTTGTTTTTAATTTTGATCTTTACCCATTCAATTTCTCCATCAGTAATTAAAGATGTTTGTTCGACTGATGTAATGGATTTCTCTACAAGTACAAATACACAAATAGACCAGGGTTTTTTTTAAGCGTGACACGTGAATAATTAAGTGTGAAAATGGGAAATGAAGTCAGTCTGGACGAGGGAAATTACATGTGCTATAAATGCATCAAAAGCAGACGTTCGAATTCTCACTAGACAATAAGCTGGATCCAGGATCAGACTTCCCATTGAGACCCCTTAATCTTGGTCCTGTGTCTATTTTTATCTAATTTTGAGGTGATGCTAAATGATTTTTTATAGATATTCATTTTTTTTAATTTTTAATCATTTTACAATTCATTTGCTTGAAGAAAGACCTCACCGAGTAAGACTAACCTAATTTTTTAAATAGTGCTTGAAAATTAATATCTTGTCTGAGGTTTGTTGTCATTTTCGTTAAAATTCTGTCTGTCCAAACATGTTTCAAAACATCCGCTTAGATTTTCAAGGGAGGTAATACTACTTAGTTAAGGTTTATCTAAAAGATGTCCCCCTTATTCCGATTAGCGGTATCACTAAATAGAGACAAGAATAATGTAGAGACAAGAAGCGGCAAGATATTCTTAATCTGGTCTTGGCTCGGGTCTTGGATTAAATTCAATAAATAACTTTGCAATTCATTAATAGTTACACTTACAATTTACCTTTATGTCTTTGTTCTAAAGAATATAAAATGTCTTCATTGTTCTTTGTGCTGTTCTGAATTTTGTCAAAAATTTTAAGTAAAATTTCACTGTGACATCAATCAATCAAACCAGTGCAGTGATATAATTAGATAACAGTAATTTTACTGTTCATTTCAAGATCACCTGACTTTGAAAGAACTTGACACCAGCATGCTTTGTCCATGTTAAGGATATCAATTCTATGTTTTAGTCTGTACAATTCAGCATGCAAACTAAAATGGGTTTTTTGAATGAACATCTGTTTCTATTTATAGCACAGTGTAAGGAATTGGGTCAACTTTACTTTAACATTGTTTAATTAAGATCAATTAAGAAGTTGGTTTTGACAATTTCATTATTTTAAATACTGCATATATGAGTGGTGAATATGACCAGAGACATATAATACATGTATTATATGTCTCTGATATGACTGATAAAAAGGAAAGACTTCTTACACAAAAAATTATATTATAAAATCATAAATAAATTTGGTGTATTTTCTGTCTTCTGATTGGTTAAAACTATGAGTTTTATTTTCAATGTTGTCAATTTTTATGGCGACACGCCCACTCTGACGTTGAGTATTCCTACGCCATCATGTGTGTACGATGTTATTGTTAATATATAAAATATAAAAAGTTATTTGAGCCTTATTTTTTATGAAAATTTATTTATAATGAATGGCAATAATTTATTTTGATTTTATTGAACCATAAAACTAATTTTTGACTCTTCACATTTTACATAATCCGCTTCGATGATTATTCAATGTACAGAGTCAAAAATTAGTTTTATGGTTCAATCAATAAATTCAAAATAGATAACAGCCATTCATTAAATATGTACAAATATTGGGTCTCATTAATTAGCGACAAGAAGCGACAAGAAGCGACAAGAAGCTATTTAGTGACAAGAATTTTTTTTATTTTTTTTTATTAAATATTAAAAAAAATATGCATTTAGTCATTTTAAACGGGCAGAAATAAATTAATATTTTTTTAGTATTATATTGATAAATGAAGAATTTAAAAAATTTGCGAGGAAGGGATTGTGTAGTTTTTATTATCATATTGAAAGATGAAGAAATTAAACATTTGTAAGAGCAAAGGAAATGTAAACGCTATAAAATGAAAATAAAAACAAAGATTTGTCACCTTCCCTTTGAAGGATTTATTGAAACAAAACATGAAATATTATTTCCTTTCTAACTACAATTAATTGTTCCTGATAGGACCAACATTAGCTTTGGCTTCACCCTAAGGTAATACACAATTTAGAACATCAAATGAGACAATACACTAAATAAAATGATGGAAAATATTCACATTTTAATTATGTTTTCCTCTTGTTTGATTTCAGTTCTTAATTTGTATTTCACAATTTGTGTATGTATTTTCTAGACAATTATGCACAAATAATGCATTTTGCAAGTTTATTATATATTGTATTTATTTGGAATAAGTAATTTCAATTAAAAACTAGTATCTCAATTGTTTGTAAAACAATTGAAAGGTCTTTCCTGTAAAAGTGATGTTTTCGTAATGTTCTTTGTACGACCTTTCGTTCGATATACGACAAGCATACCTTCTGTAACTTTTCGCTTTTTACACTTAATGACCTCATCCGCCTACATTTTTTAGATCGGAAGTATGATATATGTAACACAGGGTAGATGAGCTTTCATTTGATATGCGACAACGCCATGTTTTAAAAAGTTTGATTTTTGCACTTAATAACCTCATCCAACCAATATTTGGAGGTTGGGAATTTGATATTTCAAATGTATACATCATGACCTTTCATTTGATATACAACAACCCTATCGTTAAAGAAAATTTATTTTTTGCACTCAATGACCCCATCCAACCAATTTTCGGGGGACGTCAATTTGAAATTTGAAATGTACGCTTTATGTTCTTTCATTTGATATGCGACAACCTTACCATCTGAGAAATTTGAATGTTTGCACTAAATGACCCCACCCTTCCCCCTGGGATGAAAAGGGGGTTTCAAATTTTCATTTTTTAAGTAGAGTTTATTAAGACCTTCAATTTGATATATCAGATGACCCCATTTGACAAAGTGCAAATAATGATGCAATATCAACTATATTAATAGAAGTTATGAAACTTACAAAGTCAATGCAAAACATGAAAATTTCAAATTGATTTTTTGGTGTTTTTTTCCATGGAATGTTTTTGGTATTTGGTCAAACACATAACTATGTCAACCTCTTCAATTTCTAAAACATTTTTCGTGGTAAACTCTTGATGATTCAGAAATACATGCCTCCGCTCGCAAAACTTCAAACTGCATTATCTCTAAAACGACAATAGATATCTCAAATCTGTTAAATGATAAATGATCTACAGTTGAAGGACAACATTATAGAAAAAGAATGTGGACAATTTAAAAGTTCACCAAGGTCACAATTAATCATCAAATATATGATGCAATACAAAACTTGAGAACCGGAAGTCGTAGAGACATGGGACTATCACCATTCAACTCAGGACCACTTGACCTTTCAAATGTCACAAGGTCAAGGTCATAGTATAATGTGAAGGTCAAGGTGAAATTTCATCATGACCTGACATTGACCTCAAATTGAAGGTCTTGAACTACTGATCATCTTTGCAGTTTATAGTAGGTTGATATCTGTTACCTTTAAAAAGATATACACACAATACTATGCTTTTAAGAATCATCCCGTCGTAACTTTTGAACAGACAGTCGGAATCTTTTGAGCTCAGTGTATAAAATGTAGAGCTCGTCGAGAGGAACATTTTATACACTGTAAGTATGCAGCAAACTCTTATCGTTTTCTTAATATGCAAGCTTGAAATTGCAGCGTACTTTTATTTTGCACTCTGTGACCTTTGACCTTGGGTGCATATTAAAGGTCACATGAATTAAAGATTATTGGTGAAGGTTCCAGGTCTGTATGACTTCCGGTTCTCGAAATACAATTTTTCAAAAATTATGTTCATTTTTTCAAGGGAAATAACTCCTTATAAGGGTTAATAACAAAATTATTGTACATGTCCATTAACATTGTTATCTGTTCCTGTACATGTTGCCGTTTTCAAATCGATTCTATCTCTTATACTTTTTGAGAAAAATGCAAAGGAAAGAAATTGTTTCAAGGGGATATAACTCTCATAGGGGGCGATGAAATCCTTAGCAGCCTCATATGGTAACACATCATGATGAGATCTAACTTTTGTCCAAATAAGGTCATGATATCTTTTAAAAAATTTAAGGGGGGCCATGTTGAAAAAAATCAATAAAAGGGAGATAACTTCTAAAGGGGATGATGAAATCCTACAAAAGTTCATCTGGTAAAAGTTCATGATGAGGTCTATCAATGATCCATATTTGGTCTTGATAACTTCAACAGAAAGGGGATGAGGCCTTGTCAAACAAATGTTGGAAGAAAAAAAAGAAAAAGACTAGTATCTCAATTGTTTGTAAAACAATTGAAAGGTCTTTCCTGTAAAAGTGATGTTTTCGTAATGTTCTTTGTACGACCTTTCGTTCGATATACGACAAGCATACCTTCTGTAACTTTTCGCTTTTTACACTAAATGACCTCATCCGCCTACATTTTTTAGATCGGAAGTATGATATATGTAACACAGGGT
Source organism: Mytilus trossulus (assembly GCF_036588685.1). Lineage (NCBI taxonomy): Eukaryota > Metazoa > Mollusca > Bivalvia > Mytilida > Mytilidae > Mytilus > Mytilus trossulus. The sequence continues at coordinate 12,565,338 of NC_086378.1, read as the reverse complement.
AGATGAGCTTTCATTTGATATGCGACAACGCCATGTTTTAAAAAGTTTGATTTTTGCACTTAATAACCTCATCCAACCAATTTTTGGAGGTTGGGAATTTGATATTTCAAATGTATACATCATGACCTTTCATTTGATATACAACCCTATCGTAAAAGAAAATTTATTTTTTGCACTCAATGACCCCATCCAACCAATTTTTGGGGGACGTCAATTTGAAATTTGAAATGTACGCTTTATGTTCTTTCATTTGATATGCGACAACCTTACCATCTGAGAAATTTGAATGTTTGCACTAAATGACCCCACCCTTCCCCCTGGGATGAAAAGGGGGTTTAAAATTTTCATTTTTTAAGTAGAGTTTATTTTGACCTTTAATTTGATATATCAGATGACCCCATTTGACAAAGTGCAAATAATGATGCAATATCAACTATATAAATAGAAATTATGAAACTTACAAAGTCAATGCAAAACATGAAAATTTCAAATTGAATTTTTGGTGTTTTTTTCCATGGAATGTTGTTGGTATTTGGTCAAACATATAACTATGTCAACCTCTTCAATTTCTTAAACATTTTAAGTGGTAAGCTCTTGATGATTCAGAAATACATGCCTCCGCTCGCAAAACTTAAAACTGCATTATCTCTAAAACGACAATAGATATCTCAAATCTGTTAAATAATAAATGATCTACAGTTAAAGGACAACATTAAAGAAAAAGAATTAAGACAATTTTAAAGTTCACTAAGGTCACAATTAATCATCAAATATATGATGCAATACAAAACTTGAGAACCGGAAGTCGTAAAGACATGGGACTATCACCATTCAACTCAGGACCACTTGACCTTTTAAAAATCACAAGGTCAAGGTCATAGTATAATGTGAAGGTCAAGGTGAAATTTCATCATGACCTGACATTGACCTCAAATTGAAGGTCTTGAATTACTGATCATCTTTTCAGTTTATAGTATGTTGATATCTGTTACCTTTAAAAAGATATACACAAAATACTATACTTTTAATAATCATCCTGTTGTAACTTTTGAACAGACGGTCGGACATTTTTGGGCTTATTATATAAAATGTAGAGTTCGTCGAGAGGAACATTTTATACGCTGTATGTAGGCAGCAAACTCTTATCGTTTTCCTAATATGTAAGCTTGAAATTGAAGCGTAATTTTTTTTTGCACTCTGTGACCTTTGACCTTGGGTGCATATTGAAGGTCACATGAATTAAAGATTATTGGTGAAGGTCCCAAGTCTCTACGACTTCCAGTTCTTGAAATAGATTTTTTCTAAAATTGTATACAATTTTTCAAGGGGAATAACTCCTTATAAGGGTTAATAACAAAATGATTGTATATGTTCATTAACATTGCCATCTGTTCCTGTACATGTTGCCGTTTTCAAATCGATTCTATCTCTAACATTTTTTGAGAAATGATCAAAGGAAAGAAATTGTTTCAAGGGCAAATAACTCTCAAAGGGGATGATGAAATTCTATGCAGCCTCATATGGTAATACATCATGATGAGATGTACCTATTGTCCAAATAAGATCATGATATCTTTAAAAACAACGAGGGGGGGCCATGTTGAAAAAAATCAATAAAAGGGAGATAACTTCTAAACGGGATGATGAAATCCTACACAGCCTCATCTGGTAATACTTCATAATGAGGTCTACCGATGGTCCATATTTGGTTTTGATAACTCCAATAGAAACGAGGGGAGGCCATGTCAAACAAATGCTGGATGAAAAAAAAAAAAAAAAAAAAAACTAGTATCTCAATTGTTTGTAAAACAATTGAAAGGTCTTTCCTGTAAAAGTGATGTTTTCGTAATGTAGCTTGTACGACCTTTCGTTTGATATACGACAAGCATACCTTCTGAAACTTTCCGCTTTTAACACTTAATGACCTCATCCGCCTATATTTTTGAGATCGGAATTATGATATAAATAACACTGAGTAGATGAGCTTTCATTTGATATGCGACAACGCCATGTTCTAAAAAGTTTGATTTTTGCACTTAATAACCCAATCCAATCAATGACCCCATCCAACCAATTTTTAGGGGACGTCAATTTGAAATTTGAAATGGTCGCTTCATGTTCTTTAATTTGATATGCGACAACCTTACCATCTGAGAAATTTGAATGTTTGCACTAAATGACTTCACCCGTCCCCCTTTGATGAAAAGGGGGTTAACATTTTCATTTTTAAGTAGAGTTTATTAAGACCTTCAATTTGATAAATCATATGACCCCATTTGACAAAGTGCAAATAATGATGCAATATCAACTATATAAATAGAAATTATGAAACATACAAAGTCAATGCAAAACTTGAAAATTTCAAATTGAATTTTTGGTGTTTTTTTAAGTGGAATGTTTTCGGTATTTGGTCAAACATATAACTATGTTAACCTCTTCAATTTCTTAAACATTTTAAGTGGTAAGCTGTTGTTGATTCAGAAATACATGCCGCCGCTAGCAAAATTTAAAACTGCATTATCTCTAAAACAACAATAGATATCTTAAATCTGTTCAATGATAAATGATCTACAGTGAAAGGACAACATTATAGAAAAAGAATTGGGACAATTTCAAAGTTCACCAAGGTCACAATTAATCATCAAATATATGATGCAATACCAAACTTGAGAACCGGAAGTTGTAAAGACATGGGACAACCACCATTCAACTCAGGACCACTTGACCTTTCAAATATCACAAGGTCAAGGTCATAGTATACTGTGAAGGTCAAGGTGAAATTTCATCATGACCTGACATTGAACTCAAATTGAAGGTCTTGAATTACTGATCATCTTTGCAGTTTATAGTAGGTTGATATCTGTTACCTCTAAAAAGATATAGACTAAATACTATACTTTAAAGAATCATCCCGTTGTAACTTTTGAACAGACGGTCGGACATTATGGACTTAACATATGAAATGTAGGGCTCGTCGAGAGGAACAATTTATATGCTGTATGTATGCAGCAAAGTCTTATCGTTTTCCTAATATGTAAGCTTGAAATTGCAGCGTAATTTTTTTTTGCACTCAGTGACCTTTAACCTTGGGTTTATATTAAAGGTCACCTGAATTCAAGATTATTGGTGAAGGTCCCAAGTCTCTACGACTTCTGAATCTCGAAATACATTTTTTTCTAAAATTAATTACAATTTTTAAAGGGGAATAACTCCTTATACGGGTTGATAACAAAATGATTGTACATGTTAATTAACATTGCCATCTGTTCTTGTACATGTTGCCGTTTTCAAATCGATTCTATCTCTTATACTTTTTGAGAAAATTGGAAAGGAAAGAAATTGTTTCAAGGGGATATAACTCTCATAGGGGACCGTGGAATCCTATTCAGCCTCACATGGTAATACATCTGGATGAGATCTACATTATGTTCAATTAAGGTCATGATATCTTTAAAACCAACGAGGGGGGGTCATGTTGAAAAAAATCAATAAAAGGAAGATAACTCCTAAAGGGGATGATGAAATCCTTAACAGGATCATTTGGTAATACATCTTGGTGAGGTCTAGCTATGGTCCATATTTGGTCCTAATAACTTCAACAGAAACAAGAGGCGGACATGTCAAAAAAATGTTGGAAGAAAAAAAGGAAAAAAAAGAAAAAACTAGTATCTCAATTGTTTGTAAAACAATTGAAAGGTCTTTCCTGTGAAAGTGATGTTTTCGTAATGTTCTTTGTACGACCTTTCGTTCGATATACGACAAGCATACCTTCTGTAACTTTTCGCTTTTTACACTTAATGACCTCATCCTCCTACATTTTTTAGATCGGATGTATGATATATGTAACACAGGGTAGATGAGCTTTCATTTGATATGCGACAACGCCATGTTTTAAAAAGTTTGATTTTTGCACTTAATAACCTCATCCAACCAATTTTTGGAGGTTGGGAATTTGATATTTCAAATGTATACATCATGACCTTTCATTTGATATACAACAACCCTATCGTAAAAGAAAATTTATTTTTTGCACTCAATGACCCCATCCAACCAATTTTTGGGGGACGTCAATTTGAAATTTGAAATGTACGCTTTATGTTCTTTCATTTGATATGCAACAACCTTACCATCTGAGAAATTTGAATGTTTGCACTAAATGACCCCACCCGTCCCCCTGGGATGAAAAGGGGGTTTAAAATTTTCATTTTTAAGTAGAGTTTATTAAGACCTTCAATTTGATATATCAGATGACCCCATTTGACAAAGTGCAAATAATGATGCAATATCAACTATATAAATAGAAGTTATGAAACTTACAAAGTCAATGCAAAACATGAAAATTTCAAATTGATTTTTTGGTGTTTTTTTCCATGGAATGTTTTTGGTATTTGGTCAAACATATAACTATGTCAATCTCTTCAATTTCTAAAACATTTTTCGTGGTAAGCTCTTGATGATTCAGAAATACATGCCTCCGCTCGCAAAACTTCAAACTGCATTATCTCTAAAACGACAATAGATATCTCAAATCTGTTAAATGATAAATGATCTACAGTTGAAGGACAACATTATAGAAAAAGAATGTGGACAATTTCAAAGTTCACCAAGGTCACAATTAATCATCAAATATATGATGCAATACAAAACTTGAGAACCGGAAGTCGTAGAGACATGGGACTATCACCATTCAACTCAGGACCACTTGACCTTTCAAATGTCACAAGGTCAAGGTCATAGTATAATGTGAAGGTCAAGGTGAAATTTAATCATGACCTGACATTGACCTCAAATTGAAGGTCTTGAACTACTGATCATCTTTGCAGTTTATAGTAGGTTGATATCTGTTACCTTTAAAAAGATATACACACAATACTATACTTTTAAGAATCATCCCGTCGTAACTTTTGAACAGACAGTCGGAATCTTTTGAGCTCAGTGTATAAAATGTAGAGCTCGTCGAGAGGAACATTTTATACACTGTAAGTATGCAGCAAACTCTTATCGTTTTCTTAATATGCAAGCTTGAAATTGCAGCGTAATTTTTTTTTGCACTTGGTGACCTTTGACCTTGGGTGCAAATTAAAGGTCACATGAACTTAAGATTATTGGTGTAGGTCCCAAGTCTTTACGACTTCCGGTTCTCGAGATACAATTTTTCAAAAATTGTGTATATTTTTTCAAGGGAAATAACTCCTTATAAGGGTTAACAACAAAATGATTGTATATGTTTATTATCATTGCCATTTGGTCTTGTACATGTTGCCGTTTTCAAATCGATTCTATCTTGAATACTTTTTGAGAAAAATGTAAAAGAAAGAAATTACTTCAAGGGGACGTAACTCTCATAGGGAATGATGAAATCCTTAGCAGCCTCATATGGTAACACATCATGATGAGATCTAACTTTTGTCCAAATAAGGTCATGATATCTTTTAAAACATTTAAAGGGTGCCATGTTGAAAAAAATCAATTAAAGGGAGATAACTTCTAAAGGGGATGATGAAATCCTACAAAAGTTCATCTGGTAAAAGTTCATGATGAGGTCTATCAATGATCCATATTTGGTCTTGATAACTTCAACAGAAAGGGGATGAGGCCTTGTCAAACAAATGTTGGAAGAAAAAAAAGAAAAAGAAAAAACATTAGAAAAACTAGTATCTCAATTGTTTGTAAAACAATTGAAAGGTCTTTCTTGTAAAAGTGATGCTTTCATAATGTACTTGTACGACCATTCGTTTGATATACGACAAGCATACCTTCTGAAACTTTTTACTTTTATCACTTAATGACCTCATCCGCCTACATTTTTGAGATCGGAATTATTATATATGTAACATAGAGTAGATGAGCTTTCATTTGATATGCGACAACGCCATATTCTAGAAAGTTTGATTTTTGAACTCAATAACCCTATCTTACTAATTTTTGGAGGTCAGGAATTTGCTTTTTGAAATGTACACATCATGACCTTTCATTTGATATACAACAACCCTACCTTAAAAGAACATTTATTTTTTGCACTCAATGACCCCATCCAACTCATTTTTGGGAGACGTTAATTTGAAATTTGAAATGTTCGCTTTATGTTCTTTCATTTGATATGCGACAACCTTACCATCTGAGAAATTTGAATGTTTGCACTTAATGACCCCACCCGTCTCCCTTGGATGAAAAGGGGGTTTCAAATTTTCATTTTTAAGTAGAGTTTATTAAGACCTTCAATTTGATATATCAGATGACCCCATTTGACAAAGTGCAAATAATGATGCAATATCAACTATATAAATAGAAGTTATGAAACTTACAAAGTCAATGCAAAACTGGAAAATTTAAAAATGATTTTTTTGGGTTTTTTTCCATGGATTTTTTTGGTATTTAGTCAAACATATAACTATGTTAACCTCTTCAATTTCTTAAACATTTTAAGTGGTAAGCTCTTGATGATTCAGAAATACATGCCTCCGCTCGCAAAACTTCAAACTGCATTATCTCTATAACGACAATAGATATCTCAAATCTGTTAAATGATAAATGATCTACAGTTAAAGGACAACATTATAGAAAAGAATTAGGACAATTTTAAAGTTCACTAAGGTCACAATTAATCATCAAATATATGATGCAATACAAAACTTGAGAACCGGAAGTCGTAAAGACATGGGACTATCACCATTCAACTCAGGACCACTTGACCTTTTAAATATCACAAGGTCAAGGTCATAGTATAATGTGAAGGTCAAGGTGAAATTTCATCATGACCTGACATTGACCTCAAATTGAAGGTCTTGAACTACTGATCATCTTTTAAGTTTATAGTAGGTTGATATCTGTTAACTTTAAAAAGATATACACACAATACTATACTTTTAAGAATCATCCCGTCGTAACTTTTGAACAGAAGGTCGGACTCTTTTGAGCTCAGTGTATAAAATGTAGAGCTCGTCGAGAGGAACATTTTATACGCTGTAAGTATGCAGCAAACTCTTATCGTTTTCTTAATATGGAAGCTTAAAATTGCAGCGTAATTTTTTTTTGCACTCGGTGACCTTTGACCTTGGGTGCAAATTAAAGGTCATATGAACTTAAGATTATTGGTGTAGGTCCCAAGTCTTTACGACTTCCGGTTCTCGAGATACAATTTTTCAAAAATTGTGTATATTTTTTTAAGGGAAATAACTCCTTAAAAGGGTTAACAACAAAATGAGTGTATATGTTAATTAACATTGCCATCTGGTCTTGTACATGTTGCCGTTTTCAAATGGATTCTATCTTATATACTTTTTGAGAAAAATGTAAAAGAAAGAAATTGCTTCAAGGGGACATAACTCTCATAGGGAATGATGAAATCCTTAGCAGCCTCATATGGTAACACATCATGATGAGATCTAACTATTGTCTAAATAAAGTCATGATATCTTCAAAAACAACGAGGGGGGGGCCATGTCGAAAAAAACCAATAAAAGGGAGATAACTTATAAAGGGGATGATGAAATCATACACAGCCTCATCTGGTAATACCTCATAATGAGGTCTACCGATGGTCCATATTTGGTCTTGATAACTCCAATAGAAACAAGGGGAGGCCATGTCAAACAAATGCTGGATGAAAAAAAAAAAAAAAAAAAAAAAAAACATGCGAAAAACAATAAGGTTTTTTCCTCGCGGAGAGGAAAGACCTTAAAAACAATAAGGTCTTTCCTCACGTAGGGGAAAGACCTTAAAAATATACGACAAGCATACCTTTTCAAACTTTTCGCTTTTAACACTTTATAACCTCATCCGCCTACAGTTTTGAGATCGGAAGTATGATATATGTAACATAGAGTAGATGAGCTTTCATTTGATATGCGACAACGCCATGTTCTAGAAAGTTTGATTTTTGCACTTAATAACCCTATACAACTAATTTTTGGAGGTCGGGAATTTGATATTTTAAATGAACACATCATGACCTTTCATTTGATATACAACAACCCTATCTTTAAAGAAAATTTATATTTTGCACTCAATGACCCCATCCAACCCATTTTTGGGAGACGTCAATTTGAAATTTGAAATGTACACTTAATGATCTTTCATTTGATATGCGACAACTTTACCATCTAAGAAATTTGAATGTTTGCACTAAATGACCCCACCCGTCCCCCTGGGATGAAAAGGGGGTTTAAAATTTTTATTTTCAAGTAGAGTTTATTAAGACCTTCAATTTGATATATCAAATGACCCCATTTGACAAAGTGCAAATAATGATGCAATATCAACTATATAAATAGAAGTTATGAAACTTACAAAGTCAATGCAAAACTGGAAAATTTAAAAATGATTTTTTTGGGTTTTTTTCCATGGATTTTTTTGGTATTTAGTCAAACGTATAACTATGACAACCTCTTCAATTTCTTAAACATTTTAAGTGGTAAGCTGTTGTTGATTCAGAAATACATGCCGCCGCTCGCAAAATTTCAAACTGCATTATCTCTAAAACGACAGCAGATATCTCAAATCTGTTAAATGGTAAATGATCTACAGTTAAAGGACAACATCATAGAAAAAGAATTGGGACAATTTCAATGTTCACCAAGGTCACAATTAATCATCAAATATATGATGCAATACCAAACTTGAGAACCGGAAGTCGTAGATACATGGGACTACCACCATTCAACTCAAGACCACTTGACCTTTCAAATATCACAAGGTCAAGGTCATAGTATAATGTGAAGGTCAAGGTGAAATTTCATCATGACCTGACATTGACCTCAAATTGAAGGTCTTGAATTACTGATTATCTTTTCAGTTTATAGTAGGTTGATATATGTTACCTTTAAAAAGATATACACAAAATACTATACTTTTAAGGATCATCCCGTTGTAACTTTTGAACAGACGGTCGGACATTTTTGGGCTTATTATATAAAATGTAGAGTTCGTCGAGAGGAACATTTTAGACGCTGTATGTAGGCAGCAAACTCTTATCGTTTTCCTAATATGTAAGCTTGAAATTGCAGCGTAATTTTTTTTTGCACTCTGTGACCTTTGACTTTGGGTGCATATTGAAGGTCACATGAATTAAAGATTATTGGTGAAGGTCCCAAGTCTCTACGACTTCCAGTTCTCGAAATAGATTTTTTCTAAAATTGTATACAATTTTTCAAGGGCAATAACTCCTTATAAGGGTAAATAACAAAATGATTGTATATGTTCATTAACATTGCCATCTGTTCCTGTACATGTTGCCGTTTTCAAATCGATTCTATCTCTAACATTTTTTGAGAAATGAGCAAAGGAAAGAAATTGTTTCAAGGGGAAATAACTCTCAAAGGGGATGATGAAATTCTATGCAGCCTCATATGGTAATACATCATGGTGAGATGTACCTATTGTCCAAATAAGATCATGCTATCTTCAAAAACAACGAGGGGGGGCCATATTGAAAAAAATCAATAAAAGGGAGATAATTTCTAAAGGGGATGATGAAATCCTACACAGCCTCATCTGGTAATACTTCATAATGAGGTCTACCGATGGTCCATATTTGGGTTTGATAACTCCAATAGAAACGAGGGGAGGCCATGTCAAACAAATGCTGGATGAAAAAAAAAAAAAAAAAACATGCGAAAAACAATAAGGTCTTTCCTCGCGGAGAGGAAAGACCTTAACTAGTCCTCACGTAGGGGAAAGACCTTAAAAACTAGTATCTCAATTGTTTGTTAAACAATTGAAAGGTCTTTCCTGTAAAAGTGATGTTTTCGTTATGTACTTTGTACGATCTTTCGTTTGATATACGACAAGCATACCTTTTCAAACTTTTCGCTTTTAACACTTAATGACCTCATCCGCCTACAGTTTTGAGATCGGAAGTATGATAAATGTAATACAGAGTAGATGAGCTTTCATTTGATATGCGACAACGCCATTTTCTAGAAAGTTTGATTTTTGCACTTAATAACCCTATCCAACTAATTTTTTGAGGTCAGGAATTTGATATTTTAAATGTACACATCATGACCTTTCATTTGATATACAACAACCCTATCTTTAAAGAAAATTTATATTTTGCACTCAATGACCCCATCCAACCCATTATTGGGAGACGTCAATATGAAATTTGAAATGTACGCTTTATGTTCTTTCATTTGATATGCGACAACCTTACCATCTGAGAAATTTGAATGTTTGCACTAAATGAACCCACCCTGCCCACTGGGATGAAAAGGGGGTTTAAAATTTTCATTTTTAGGTAGAGTTTATTTAGACCTTCAATTTGATATATCAGATGACCCCATTTGACAAAGTGCAAATAATGATGCAATATCAACTATATAAATAGAAGTTATGAAACTTACAAAGTCAATGCAAAACTTGAAAATTTCAAAATGATTTTTTGGTGTATTTTTCCATGGAATGTTTTTGGTATTTGGTCAAACATATAACTATGTCAACCTCTTCAATTTCTTAAACATTTTAAGTGGTAAGCTCTTGTTGATTCAGAAATACATGCCTCCGCTCGAAAAACTTTAAACTGCAGTATCTCTATAACGACAATAGATATCTCAAATCTGTTAAATGATAAATGATCTACAGTTGAAGGACAACATTATAGAAAAAGAATTGGGACAATTTCAAAGTTCACCAAGGTCACAATTAATCATCAAATATATGATGCAATACCAAACTTGAGAACCGGAAGTCATAGAGACATGGGACTATCACCATTCAACTCAGGACCACTTGACCTTTCAGAGATCACAATGTCAAGGTCATAGTATAATGTGAAGGTCAAGGTGAAATTGCATCATGACGTAACATTGAACTCAAATTGAAGGTCTTGAAGTACTGATCATCTTTGCAGTATATAGTAGGTTGATATCTGTTACCTTAAAAAAGATATACACAAAATACTAGATTTTTAAGAATCATCCCGTTGTAACTTTTGAACAGACAGTCGGACATTTTTCGGTTTACAATATAAAATGTAGAGCTCGTCGAGAGGAACACTTTATACGCTGTATGTATGCAGCAAAGTCTTATCGTTTTCCTAATATGTAAGCTTGAAATTGCAGCGTAATTTTTTTTTGCACTCAGTGACCTTTGACCTTGGGTGCATATTCAAGGTCACATGAATTACAGATTATTGGTGAAGGTCCCAAGTCTCTACGACTTCCGGTTCTGAAAATAAAAAAATTCTAAAATTGTTCACAATTTTTCAAGGGGAATAACTCCTTATAAGGGTTAATAACAAAATGATTGTATATGTTCAATAACATTGCCATCTGTTCTTGTACATGTTACCGTTTTCAAATCGATTCTGTCTTGAATACTTTTTGAGAAAAATGTAAAAGAAAGAAATTGCTTCAAGGGGACATAACTCTCATAAGGGATGATGAAATCCTTAGCAGCCTCATATGGTAACACATCATGATAAGATCTAGCTATTGTCCAAATAAGGTCATGATATCTTTTAAAACATTTAAGGGGGGCCATGTTGAAAAAAATCAATAAAAGGGAGATAACTTCTAAAGGGGATGATGAAATCCTACAAAAGTTCATCTTGTAAAAGTTCATGATGAGGTCTATCGATGGTCCATATTTGGTCTTGATAACTTCAACAGAAAGGGGAGGAGGCCTTGTCAAACAAATGTTGGAAGAAAAAAAAGAAAAAGAAAAAGAACTAGTATCTCAATTGTTTGTAAAACAATTGAAAGGTCTTTCCTGTAAAAGTGATGTTTTCGTAATGTTCTTTGTACGACCTTTCGTTCGATATACGACAAGCATACCTTCTGTAACTTTTCGCTTTTTACACTTAATGACCTCATCCGCCTACATTTTTTAGATCGGAAGTATGATATATGTAACACAGGGTAGATGAGCTTTCATTTGATATGCGACAACGCCATGTTTTAAAAAGTTTGATTTTTGCACTTAATAACCTCATCCAACCAATTTTTGGAGGTTGGGAATTTGATATTTCAAATGTATACATCATGACCTTTCATTTGATATACAACAACCCTATCGTAAAAGAAAATTTATTTGTTGCACTCAATGACCCCATCCAACCAATTTTTGGGGGACGTCAATTTGAAATTTGAAATGTACGCTTTATGTTCTTTCATTTGATATGCGACAACCTTACCATCTGAGAAATTTGAATGTTTGCACTAAATGACCCCACCCTTCCCCCTGGGATGAAAAGGGGGTTTAAAATTTTCATTTTTTAAGTAGAGTTTATTAAGACCTTCAATTTGATATATCAGATGACCCCATTTGACAAAGTGCAAATAATGATGCAATATCAACTATATAAATAGAAGTTATGAAACTTACAAAGTCAATGCAAAACATGAAAATTTCAAATTGATTTTTTGGTGTTTTTTTCCATGGAATGTTTTTGGTATTTGGTCAAACACATAACTATGTCAACCTCTTCAATTTCTAAAACATTTTTCGTGGTAAGCTCTTGATGATTCAGAAATACATGCCTCCGCTCGCAAAACTTCAAACTGCATTATCTCTAAAACGACAATAGATATCTCAAATCTGTTAAATGATAAATGATCTACAGTTGAAGGACACCATTAAAGAAAAAGAATGTGGACAATTTCAAAGTTCACCAAGGTCACAATTAATCATCAATTATATGATGCAATACAAAACTTGAGAACCGGAAGTCGTAGAGACATGGGACTATCACCATTCAACTCAGGACCACTTGACCTTTCAAATATCACAAGGTCAAGGTCATAGTATAATGTGAAGGTCAAGGTGAAATTTCATCATGACATTGACCTCAAATTGAAGGTCTTGAACTACTGATCATCTTTGCAGTTTATAGTAGGTTGATATCTGTTACCTTTAAAAAGATATACACACAATACTATACTTTTAAGAATCATCCCGTCGTAACTTTTGAACAGACGGTCGGACATTTTTGGGCTTATTATATAAAATGTAGAGTTCGTCGAGAGGAACATTTTATACGCTGTATGTAGGCAGCAAAGTCTTATCGTTTTCCTAATATGTAAGCTTGAAATTGCAGCGTAATTTTTTTTTGCACTCTGTGATCTTTGACCTTGGGTGCATAATGAAGGTCACATGAATTAAAGATTATTGGTGAAGGTCCCAAGTCTCTACGACTTCCAGTTCTTGAAATAGATTTTTTCTAAAATTGAATACAATTTTTCAAGGGGAATAACTCCTTATAAGGGTTAATAACAAAATGATTGTATATGTTCATTAACATTGCCATCTGTTCCTGTACATGTTGCCGTTTTCAAATCGATTCTATCTCTAACATTTTTTTAGAAATGAGCAAAGGAAAGAAATTGTTTCAAGGGGAAATAACTCTCAAAGGGGATGATGAAATTCTATGCAGCCTCATATGGTAATACATCATGATGAGATGTACCTATTGTCCAAATAAGATCATGATATCTTTAAAAACAACGAGGGGGGGCCATGTTGAAAAAAATCAATAAAAGGGAGATAACTTCTAAAGGGGATGATGAAATCCTACACAGCCTCATCTGGTAATACTTCATAATGAGGTCTACCGATGGTCCATATTTGGTTTTGATAACTCCAATAGAAACGAGGGGAGGCCATGTCAAACAAATGCTGGATGAAAAAAAAAAAAAAAAAAAAAAAAAAAAAAAAAACATGCGAAAAACAATAAGGTCTTTCCTCGCGGAGAGGAAAGACCTTAATTAGAAAAACAATAAGGTCTTTCCTCACGTAGGGGAAAGACCTTAAATATACGACAAGCATACCTTCTGTAACTTTTCGCTTTTTACACTTAATGACCTCATCCGCCTACATTTTTTAGATCGGAAGTATGATATATGTAACACAGGGTAGATGAGCTTTCATTTGATATGCGACAACGCCATGTTTTAAAAAGTTTGATTTTTGCACTTAAGAACCCCATCCAACCAATTTTTGGAGGTTGGGAATTTGATATTTCAAATGTAAACATCATGACCTTTCATTTGATATACAACAACCTTATCGTAAAAGAAAAATTATTTTTTGCACTCAATGACCCCATCCAACCAATTTTGGGGGACGTCAATTTGAAATTTGAAATGTACGCTTTATGTTCTTTCATTTGATATGCGACAACCTTACCATCTGAGAAATTTGAATGTTTGCACTAAATGACCCCACCCTTCCCCCTGGGATGAAAAGGGGGTTTAAAATTTTCATTTTTTAAGTAGAGTTTATTAAGACCTTCAATTTGATATATCAGATGACCCCATTTGACAAAGTGCAAATAATGATGCAATATCAACTATATAAATAGAAGTTATGAAACTTACAAAGTCAATGCAAAACATGAAAATTTCAAATTGATTTTTTGGTGTTTTTTTCCATGGAATGTTTTTGTATTTGGTCAAACACATAACTATGTCAACCTCTTCAATTTCTAAAACATTTTTCGTGGTAAGCTCTTGATGATTCAGAAATACATGCCTCCGCTCGCAAAATTTCAAACTGCATTATCTCTAAAACGACAATAGATATCTCAAATCTGTTAAATGATAAATGATCTACAGTTGAAGGACAACATTATAGAAAAAGAATGTGGACAATTTCAAAGTTCACCAAGGTCACAATTAATCATCAAATATATGATGCAATACAAAACTTGAGAACCGGAAGTCGTAGAGACATGGGACTATCACCATTCAACTCAGGAACACTTGACCTTTCAAATGTCACAAGGTCAAGGTCATAGTATAATGTGAAGGTCAAGGTGAAATTTCATCATGACCTGACATTGACCTCAAATTGAAGGTCTTGAACTACTGATCATCTTTTCAGTTTATAGTAGGTTGATATCTGTTACCTTTAAAAAGATATACACACAATACTATACTTTTAAGAATCATCCCGTCGTAACTTTTGAACAGACAGTCGGAATCTCTTGAGCTCAGTGTAGAAAATGTAGAGCTCGTCGAGAGGAACATTTTATACACTGTAAGTATGCAGCAAACTCTTATCGTTTTCTTAATATGCAAGCTTGAAATTGCAGCGTAATTTTTTTTTGCACTTGGTGACCTTTGACCTTGAGTGCAAATTAAAGGTCACATGAACTTAAGATTATTGGTGTAGGTCCCAAGTCTTTACGACTTCCGGTTCTCGAGATACAACTTTTCAAAAATTGTGTATATTTTTTCAAGGGAAATAACTCCTTATAAGGGTTAACAACAAAATGATTGTATATGTTTATTATCATTGCCATTTGGTCTTGTACATGTTGCCGTTTTCAAATCGATTCTATCTTGAATACTTTTTGAGAAAAATGTAAAAGAAAGAAATTGCTTCAAGGGGACGTAACTCTCATAGGGAATGATGAAATCCTTAGCAGCCTCATATGGTAACACATCATGATGAGATCTAACTTTTGTCCAAATAAGGTCATGATATCTTTTAAAACATTTAAGGGGGGCCATGTTGAAAAAAACCAATAAAAGGGAGATAACTTCTAAAGGGGATGATGAAATCCTACAAAAGTTCATCTGGTAAAAGTTCATGATGAGGTCTATCAATGATCCATATTTGGTCTTGATAACTTCAACAGAAAGGGGATGAGGCCTTGTGAAACAAATGTTGGAAGAAAAAAAAGAAAAAAAAGAAAAAGAAAAAAAAACATTAGAACTAGTATCTCAATTGTTTGTAAAACAATTGAAAGGTCTTTCCTGTAAAAGTGATGTTTTCGTAATGTTCTTTGTAAGACCTTTCGTTTGAAATACGACAAGCATACCTTCTGAAATTTTTCGCTTTTGACACTTAATGACCTCATCCGCCTACATTTTTGAGGTCGGAAGTATGATATATGTAACACAGGGTAGATGAGCTTTCATTTGATATGCGACAATCCCATGTTCTAAAAAGTTTGATTTTTGCACTAAGTTACCCCATCCAACTAATTTTTGGAGGTTGAGAATTTGATATCTCAAATGTACACAAAATGAACTTTCATTTGATATACAACAACCCTATCGTAAAAGAAAATTTATGTTTTGCACTCAATGACCCCATCCAACCAATTTTTTGGGGACAACAATTTGAAATTTGAAATGTACGCTTTATGTTCTTTCATTTGATATGCGACAACCTTACCATCTGAGAAATTTGATTTTTTTGCACTAAATGACCCCACCCTTTCACCTGGAATGAAAAAGAGGTTAAAAATTTTCATTTTTTAAGTAGAGTTTATTGAGACCTTCAATTTGATATATCAGATGACCCCATTTGACAAAGTGCAAAAAATGATGCAATGTCAACGATATAAATAGAAGTTATGAAACTTTCAAAGTCAATGCAAAACATGTAAATTTCAAAATGATTTTTTGGTGTTTTTTTAATTGGAAAGTTTTTGGTATTTTGTCAAACAAATAACTATGTTAACCTCTTCAATTTATAAAACATTTTAAGTGGTAAGCTGTTGTTGATTCAGAAATACATGCCACTGCTCGCAAAATTTCAAACTGCATTATCTCTAAAACGACAATAGGTATCTCAAATCTGTTAAATGATAAATGATCTACAGTTAAGGGACAACATTATAGAAAAAGAATTGGGACAATTTCAAAGTTTACCAAGGTCACAATTAATCATCAAACATATGATGCAATACCAAACTTGAGAACCGGAAGTCGTGGAGACATGGGACTACCACCATTCAACTCAGGACCACTTGACCTTTCAAATATCACAAGTTCAAGGTCATAGTCTATTGTGAAGGTCAAGGTGAAATTTCATCATGACCTGACATTGACCTCAAATTGACGGTCTTGAATTACTGATCATCTTTGCAGTTTATAGTAGGTTGATATCTGTTACCTTTAAAAAGATATACACACAATACTATACTTTTAAGAATCATCCCGTTGTAACTTTTGAACAGACAGTCGGACATTTTCGGACTTTACATATAAAATGTAGAGCTCGTCGAGAGGGACATTTTATACACTGTATGTATAGAGCAAAGTTTTATCGTTCTCCTAATATGCAAGCTTGAAATTGCAGCGTATTTTTTTTTTTGCACTCAGTGACCTTTGACCTTGAGTGCATATTCAAGGTCACACGAATTAAAGATTATTGGTGAAAGTCCAAAGTCTCTACAACCTCTGGTTCGCGAAATACAATTTTTCTAAAATTATTTACAATTTTTCAAGGGGAGTAACTCCTTATAAGGGTTAATAACAAAATGATTGTACGTGTTCATTAACATTGCCATCTGTTCCTGTACATGTTGCTGTTTTCAAATCGATTCTTTCTCTTATACTTTTTGAGAAAAATGCAAAGGAAAGAAATTGTTTCAAGGGGATATAACTCTCATAGGGGACAATGAAATCCTATTCAGCCTCACATGGTAATACATCATGATGAGATCTACATTATTTCCAATTAAGGTCACGATATCTTTAAAACCAACGAGGGAGGGCCATGTTGAAAAAAATCAATAAAAGGGAGATAACTCCAAAAGGGGATGATGAAATCCTAAACAGGGTCATTTGGTAATACATCTTGGTGAGGTCTAGCGATGGTCCATATTTGGTTTTAATAACTTCAACAGAAACAATAGGCGGGCATGTCTAAAAAATGTTGGAAGAAAAAAAAGAAAAAAAAGAAAAAGAAAAAAAAACATTAGAAAAACAATAAGGTCTTTCCTCACGTAGGGGAAAGACCTTAAAAACACTAGTATCTCAATTGTTTGTAAAACAATTGAAAGGTCTTTCCTGTAAAAGTGATGTTTTCGTAATGTTCTTTGTACGACCTTTCGTTCGATATACGACAAGCATACCTTCTGTAACTTTTCGCTTTTTACACTTAATGACCTCATCCGCCTACATTTTTGAGATCGGAAGTATGATATATGTAACACAAGGTAGATGAGCTTTCATTTGATATGCGACAACGCCATGTTTTAAAAAGTTTGATTTTTGCACTCAATAACCTCATCCAACCAATTTTTGGAGGTTGGGAATTTGATATTTCAAATGTATAAATCATGACCTTTCATTTGATATACAACAACCCTATCGTAAAAGAAAATTTATTTTTTGCACTCAATGACCCCATCCAACCCAATTTTTGGGGGACGTCAATTTGAAATTTGAAATGTACGCTTTATGTTCTTTCATTTGATATGCGACAACCTTACCATTTGAGAAATTTGAATGTTTGCACTAAATGACCCCACCCTTCCCCCTGGGATGAAAAGGGGGGTTAAAATTTTCATTTTTTAAGTAGAGTTTATTAAGACCTTCAATTTGATATATCAGATGACCCCATTTGACAAAGTGCAAATAATGATGCAATATCAACTATATAAATAGAAGTTATGAAACTTACAAAGTCAATGCAAAACATGAAAATTTCAAATTGATTTTTTGGTGTTTTTTTCCATGGAATGTTTTTGGTATTTGGTCAAACACATAACTATGTCCACCTCTTCAATTTCTAAAACATTTTTCGTGGTAAGCTCTTGATGATTCAGAAATACATGCCTCCGCTCGCAAAACTTCAAACTGCATTATCTCTAAAACGACAATAGATATCTCAAATCTGTTAAATGATAAATGATCTACAGTTGAAGGACAACATTATAGAAAAAGAATGTGGACAATTTCAAAGTTCACCAAGGTCACAATTAATCATCAAATATATGATGCAATACAAAACTTGAGAACCGGAAGTCGTAGAGACATGGGACTATCACCATTCAACTCAAAACCACTTGACCTTTCAAATGTCACAAGGTCAAGGTCATAGTATAATGTGAAGGTCAAGGTGAAATTTCATCATGACCTGACATTGACCTCAAATTGAAGGTCTTGAACTACTGATCATCTTTGCTGTTTATAGTAGGTTGATATCTGTTACCTTTAAAAAGATATACACACAATACTATACTTTTAAGAATCATCCCGTCGTAACTTTTGAACAGACAGTCGGAATCTTTTGAGCTCAGTGTATAAAATGTAGAGCTCGTCGAGAGGAACATTTTATACACTGTAAGTATGCAGCAAACTCTTATCGTTTTCTTAATATGCAAGCTTGAAATTGCAGCGTAATTTTTTTTTGCACTTGGTGACCTTTGACCTTGGGTGCAAATTAAAGGTCACATGAACTTAAGATTATTGGTGTAGGTCCCAAGTCTTTACGACTTCCGGTTCTCGAGATACAATTTTTCAAAAATTGTGTATATTTTTTCAAGGGAAATATCTCCTTATAAGGGTTAACAACTAAATGATTGTATATGTTTATTATCATTGCCATTTGGTCTTGTACATGTTGCCGTTTTCAAATCGAATCTATCTTGAATACTTTTTGATAAAAATGTAAAAGAAAGAAATTGCTTCAAGGGGACGTAACTCTCATAGGGAATGATGAAATCCTTAGCAGCCTCATATGGTAACACATCATGATGAGATCTAACTTTTGTCCAAATAAGGTCATGATATCTTTTAAAACATTTAAGGGGGGCCATGTTGAAAAAAATCAATTAAAGGGAGATAACTTCTAAAGGGGATGATGAAATCCTACAAAAGTTCATCTGGTAAAAGTTCATGATGAGGTCTATCAATGATCCATATTTGGTATTGATAACTTCAACAGAAAGGGGATGAGGCCTTGTCAAACAAATGTTGGAAGAAAAAAAAGAAAAAAAAGAAAAAAAAAAAACATTAGAAAAACAATAAGGTCTTTCCTCGCGGAGAGGAAAGACCTTAAAAACAATAAGGTCTTTCCTCACGTAGGGGAAAGACCTTAACTAGTATCTCAATTGTTTGTAAAACAATTGAAAGGTCTTTCCTGTAAAAGTGATGTTTTCGTTATGTTCTTTGTACGACCTTTCGTTTGATATACGACAAGCATACCTTCTGAAACTTTTCGCTTTTTACACTTAATGACCTCATCCGCCTACATTTTTGAGATCGGAAGTATGATATATGTAACACATGGTAGATGAGCTTTCATTTGATATGCGACAACGCCATGTTCTAAAAAGTTTAAATTTTGCACCTAATAACCCCATCCAACCAATTTTTGGAGGTTGGGAATTTGATATTTCAAATGTACACATCATGACCTTTCATTTGATATACAACAACCCTATTGAAAAAGAAATTATTTTTTTTGCACTCAATGACCCCATCCAACCAATTTTTGGGGACGTCAATTTGAAATTTCAAATGTACGCTTTATGTTCTTTCATTTGATATGCGACAACCTTACCATCTGAGAAATTTGATTTTTTGCACTAAATGACCCCACCCTTCCACCTGGGATGAAAAAGAGGTTTTAAATTTTCATTTTTTAGTAGAGTTTATTGAGACCTTCAATTTGATATATCAGATGACCCCATTTGACAAAGTGCAAAAAATGATGCAATATCAACTATATAAATAGAAGTTATGAAACTCACAAAGTCAATGCAAAACATGAAAATTTCAAATTTATTTTTGGGTGTTTTTTTTCCATGGAATGTTTTTGGTATTTGGTTAAACATATAACTATGTCAATCTCTTCAATTTCTTAAACATTTTAAGTGGTTAGCTGTTGTTGTTTCAGAAATACTTGCCGCCGCTCGAAAAATTTCGAACTGCATTATCTCTAAAACGACAATAGATATCTCAAATCTGTTAAATGGTAAATGATCTGCAGTTAAAGGACAACACTATAGAAAAAGAAATGGGACAATTTCAAAGTTCACCAAGGTCACAATTAATCATCAAATATATGATGCAATACCAAACTTAAGAACCGGAAGCCGTGGAGACATGGGACTACCACCATTCAACTCAGGACCACTTGACCTTTCAAATATCACAAGGTCAAGGTCATAGTATACTGTGAAGGTCAAGGTGAAATTTCATCATGACCTGACATTGACCTCAAATTGAAGGTCTTGAAATACTGATCATCTTTGCAGTTGATAGTAGGTTGATATATGTTCCCTTTTAAAAGATATACACAAAATACTATACTTTTAAGAATCATCCCGTTGTAACTTTTGAACAGACGGTCGGACATTATTGGGCTTATTGTATAAAATGTAGAGCTCGTCGAGAGGAACAATTTACATGCTATATGTATGCAGCAAAGTCTTATCGTTTTACTAATATGTAAGCTTGAAATTGTAGCGTAATTTTTTTTTGCACTCGGTGACCTTTGACCTTGGGTGCATAGTAAAGGTCACATGAATTACAGATTATTGGTGAAGGTCCCAAGTCTCTACGACTTCTGGTTCTCGAAATACAATTTTTCTAAAATTATGTACATTTTTTCAAGGGGAATAACTCCTTATAAGGATTAATAACAAAATGATTGTACATGTTCATTAACATTGCCATCTGTTCTTGTACATGTTGCTGTTTTCAAATCGATTCTAGCTTGAATACTTTTTGAGAAAAATGTAAAAGAAAGAAATTGATTCAAGCGGACATAACTCTCATAAGGGATGATGAAATCCTTAGCAGCATCATATGGTAACACATCATGATAAGATCTAGCTATTGTCCAAATAAGGTCATGATATCTTTTAAAACATTTAAGGGGGGCCATGTTGAAAAAAATCAATAAAAGGGAGATAACTTCTAAAGGGGATGATGAAATCCTACAAAAGTTCATCTTGTAAAAGTTCATGATGAGGTCTATCGATGGTCCATATTTGGTCTTGATAACTTCAACAGAAAGGGGATGAGGCCTTGTCAAACAAATGTTGGAAGAAAAAAAAGAAAAAAAAGAAAAAGAAAAAAAAACACTAGTATCTCAATTGTTTGTAAAACAATTGAAAGGTCTTTCCTGTAAAAGTGATGCTTTCATAATGTACTTTGTACGACCTTTCGTTTGATATACGACAAGCATACCTTCTGAAACTTTTTACTTTTATCACTTAATGACCTCATCCGCCTACATTTTTGAGATCGGAATTATTATATATGTAACATAGAGTAGATGAGCTTTCATTTGATATGCGACAACGCCATATTCTAGAAAGTTTGATTTTTGCACTCAATAACCCTATCTTACTAATTTTTGAAGGTCAGGAATTTGCTATTTGAAATGTACACATCATGACCTTTCATTTGATATACAACAACCCTACCTTAAAAGAACATTTATTTTTTGCACTCAATGACCCCATCCAACTCATTTTTGGGAGACGTCAATTAGAAATTTGAAATGTTCGCTTTATGTTCTTTCATTTGATATGCGACAACCTTACCATCTGAGAAATTTGAATGTTTGCACTAAATGACCCCACCCGTCTCCCTTGGATGAAAAGGGGGTTTCAAATTTTCATTTTTAAGTAGAGTTTATTAAGACCTTCAATTTGATATATCAGATGACCCCATTTGACAAAGTGCAAATAATGATGCAATATCAACTATATAAAAAGAAATTATGAAACTTACAAAGTCAATGCAAAACATGAAAATTTCAAATTGAATTTTTTAGTGTTTTTTTAAATGGAATGTTTTTGGTATTTTGTCAAACATATAACTATGTCAACCTCTTCAATTTCTTAAACATTTTAAGTGGTAAGCTCTTGATGATTCAGAAATACATGCCTCCGCTCGCAAAACTTAAAACTGCATTATCTCTAAAACGACAATAGATATCTCAAATCTGTTAAATGATAAATGATCTACAGTTAAAGGACAACATTATAGAAAAAGAATTAAGACAATTTTAAAGTTCACTAAGGTCACAATTAATCATCAAATATATGATGCAATACAAAACTTGAGAACCGGAAGTCGTAAAGACATGGGACTATCACCATTCAACTCAGGACCACTTGACCTTTTAAATATCACAAGGTCAAGGTCATAGTATAATGTGAAGGTCAAGGTGAAATTTCATCATGACCTGACATTGACCTCAAATTGAAGGTCTTGAATTACTGATCATCTTTTCAGTTTATAGTAGGTTGATATCTGTTACCTTTAAAAAGATATACACAAAATACTATACTTTTAAGAATCATCCCGTTGTAACTTTTGAACAGACGGTCGGACATTTTTGGGCTTATTATATAAAATGTAGAGTTCGTCGAGAGGAACATTTTATACGCTGTATGTAGGCAGCAAAGTCTTATCGTTTTCCTAATATGTAAGCTTGAAATTGCAGCGTAATTTTTTTTTGCACTCTGTGACCTTTGACTTTGGGTGCATATTGAAGGTCACATGAATTAAAGATTATTGGTGAAGGTCCCAAGTCTCTACGACTTCCAGTTCTCGAAATAGATTTTTTCTAAAATTGTATACAATTTTTCAAGGGTAATAACTCCTTATAAGGGTTAATAACAAAATGATTGTATATGTTCATTAACATTGCCATCTGTTCCTGTACATGTTGCCGTTTTCAAATCGATTCTATCTCTAACATTTTTTGAGAAATGAGCAAAGGAAAGAAATTGTTTCAAGGGGAAATAACTCTCAAAGGGGATGATGAAATTCTATGCAGCCTCATATGGTAATACATCATGATGAGATGTACCTATTGTCCAAATGAGATCATGATATCTTCAAAAACAACGAGGGGGGGGCCATGTTGAAAAAAATCAATAAAAGGGAGATAACTTCTAAAGGGGATGATGAAATCCTACACAGCCTCATCTGGTAATACTTCATGATGAGGTCTATCGATGGTCCATATTTGGTCTTGATAACTCCAATAGAAACGAAGGGAGGCCATGTCAAACAAATGCTGGATGAAAAAAAAAAAAAAAAAACAGGCGAAAAACAATAAGGTCTTTCCTCGCGGAGAGGAAAGACCTTAACTAGTATCTCAATTGTTTGTAAAACAATTGAAAGGTCTTTCCTGTAAAAGTGATGCTTTCATAATGTACTTTGTACGACCTTTCGTTTGATATACGACAAGCATACCTTCTGAAACTTTTTACTTTTATCACTTAATGACCTCATCCGCCTACATTTTTGAGATCAGAATTATTATATATGTAACATAGAGTAGATGAGCTTTCATTTGATATGCGACAACGCCATATTCTAGAAAGTTTGATTTTTGCACTCAATAACCCTATCTTACTAATTTTTGGAGGTCAGGAATTTGCTATTTGAAATGTACACATCATGACCTTTCATTTGATTTACAACAACCCTACCTTAAAAGAACATTTATTTTTTGCACTCAATGACCCCATCCAACTCATTTTTGGGAGACGTCAATTTGAAATTTGAAATGTTCGCTTTATGTTCTTTCATTTGATATGCGACAACCTTACCATCTGAGAAATTTGAATGTTTGCACTAAATGACCCCACCCGTCTCCCTTGGATGAAAAGGGGGTTTCAAATTTTCATTTTTAAGTAGAGTTTATTAAGACCTTCAATTTGATATATCAGATGACCCCATTTGACAAAGTGCAAATAATGATGCAATATCAACTATATAAATAGAAATTATGAAACTTACAAAGTCAATGCAAAACATGAAAATTTCAAATTGAATTTTTGGTGTTTTTTTCCATGGAATGTTTTTGGTATTTGGTCAAACATATAACTATGTCAACCTCTTCAATTTCTTAAACATTTTAAGTGGTAAGCTCTTGATGATTCAGAAATACATGCCTCCGCTCGCAAAACTTAAAACTGCATTATCTCTAAAACGACAATAGATATCTCAAATCTGTTTAATAATAAATGATCTACAGTTAAAGGACAACATTATAGAAAAAGAATTAAGACAATTTTAAAGTTCACTAAGGTCACAATTAATCATCAAATATATGATGCAATACAAAACTTGAGAACCGGAAGTCGTAAAGACATGGGACTATCACCATTCAACTCAGGACCACTTGACCTTTTAAATATCACAAGGTCAAGGTCATAGTATAATGTGAAGGTCAAGGTGAAATTTCATCATGACCTGACATTGACCTCAAATTGAAGGTCTTGAATTACTGATCATCTTTTCAGTTTATAGTAGGTTGATATCTGTTACCTTTAAAAAGATATACACACAATACTATACTTTTAATAATCATCCTGTTGTAACTTTTGAACAGACGGTCGGATATTTTTGGGCTTATTATATAAAATGTAGAGTTCGTCGAGAGGAACATTTTATACGCTGAATGTAGGCAGCAAAGTCTTATCGTTTTCCTAATATGTAAGCTTGAAATTGCAGCGTATTTTTTTTTTGCACTCTGTGACCTTTGACCTTGGGTGCATATTGAAGGTCACATGAATTAAAGATTATTGGTGAAGGTCCCAAGTCTCTACGACTTCCAGTTCTTGAAATAGATTTTTTCTAAAATTGTATACAATTTTTCAAGGGGAATAACTCCTTATAAGGGTTAATAACAAAATGATTGTATATGTTCATTAACATTGCCATCTGTTTCTGTACATGTTGCCGTTTTCAAATCGATTCTATCTCTAACATTTTTTGAGAAATGATCAAAGGAAAGAAATTGTTTCAAGGGCAAATAACTCTCAAAGGGGATGATGAAATTCTATGCAGCCTCATATAGTAATACATCATGATGAGATGTACCTATTGTCCAAATAAGATCATGATATCTTTAAAAACAACGAGGGGGGGCCATGTTGAAAAAAATCAATAAAAGGGAGATAACTTCTAAAGGGGATGATGAAATCCTACACAGCCTCATCTGGTAATACTTCATAATGAGGTCTACCGATGGTCCATATTTGGTTTTGATAACTCCAATAGAAACGAGGGGAGGCCATGTCAAACAAATGCTGGATGAAAAAAAAAAAAAAAAAAAAAAAAAAAAAAAAAAAAAAACATGCGAAAAACAATAAGGTCTTTCCTCACGGAGAGGAAAGACCTTAATTAGAAAAACAATAAGGTCTTTCCTCACGTAGGGGAAAGACCTTAACTAGTATCTCAATTGTTTGTAAAACAATAAAAGGTCTTTCCTGTAAAAGTGATGTTTTCGTATTGTACTTTGTACGACCTTTCGTTCGATATACGACAAGCACACCTTCTGTAACTTTTTGCTTTTTACACTTAATGACCTCATCCGTCTACATTTTTGAGATCGGAATTATGATATATGGAACAGAGTAGATGAGCTTTCGTTTGATATGCGACAACACCATGTTCTTGAAAGGTTGATTTTTGCACTTAATTACCTCATCCAACAAATGTTTTAAGGTCGGGAATTTGATATTTCAAATGTACACATCATGACCTTTCATTTGATATACAACAACCCTACCTTAAAAGAACATTTATTTTTTGCACTCAATGACCCCATCCAACCCATTTTTGGGAGACGTCAGTTTGAAATTTGAAATGTACGCTTTATGTTCTTTCATTTGATATGCGACAACCTTACCATCTGAGAAATTTTAATTTTTGCACTAAATGACCCCACCTGTCCCCGTTGGATGAAAGGGGGTTTAAAATTTCATTTTCAAATAGACTATATTAAGACCTTCAATTTGATATATCAGATGACCCCATTTGACAAAATGCAAATAATGATGCAATATCAATTATATAAATAGAAGTTATGAAACTTACAAATTCAATGCAAAACTTGAAAATTTTAAAATGATTTTTTGGTGTTTTTTTCCATGGATTTTTTTTTTGGTATTTAGTCAAACGTATAACTTTGTTAACTTCTTCAATTTCTAAAACATTTTAAGTGGTAAGCTCTTGTTGATTCAGAAATACATGCCTCCGCTCGCAAAACTTTAAACTGCATTATCTCTATAACGACAATAGATATCTCAAATCTGTTAAATGATAAATGATCTACAGTTGAAGGACAACATTATAGAAAAAGAATTGGGACAATTTCAAAGTTCACCAAGGTCACAATTAATCATCAAATAAATGATGCAATACCAAACTTGAGAACCAGAAGTCGTGGAGACATGGGACTATCACCATTCAACTCAGGACCACTTGACCTTTCAGAGATCACAATGTCAAGGTCATAGTATAATGTGAAGGTCAAGGTGAAATTGCATCATGACGTAACATTGACCTCAAATTGTAGGTCTTGAATTACTGATCATTTTTGCAGTTTATAGTAGGTTGATATCTGTTACATTAAAAAAGATATACACAAAATACTAGATTTTTAAGAATCATCCCGTTGTAACTTTTGAACAGACAGTCGGACATTTTTGGACTGATCATATAAAATGTAGAGCTTGTAGAGAGGAACAATTTATACGCTGTATGTATGCAGCAAAGTCTTGTCGTTTTCCTAATATGTAAGCTTGAAATTGCAGCGTAATTTTTTTTGGCACTCTGTGACCTTTGACCTTGGGTGCATAGTAAAGGTCACATGAATTACAGATTATTGGTGAAGATCCCAAGTCTCTACGACTTCTGGTTCTCGAAATACAATTTTTCTAAAATTATGTACAATTTTTTAAGGGGAATAACTCCTTATAAGGATTAATAACAAAATGATTGTACATGTTCATTAACATTGCCATCTGTTCTTGTACATGTTGCTGTTTTCAAATCGATTCTAGCTTGAATACTTTTTGAGAAAAATGTAAAAGAAAGAAATTGATTCAAGGGGACTTAACTCTCTTAAGGGATGATGAAATCCTTAGCAGCCTCATATGGTAACACATCATGATAAGATCTAGCTATTGTCCAAATAAGGTCATGATATCTTTTAAAACATTTAAGGGGGGCCATGTTGAAAAAAATCAATAAAAGGGAGATAACTTCTAAAGGGGATGATGAAATCCTACAAAAGTTCATCTTGTAAAAGTTCATGATGAGGTCTATCGATGGTCCATATTTGGTCTTGATAACTTCAACAGAAAGGGGAGGAGGCCTTGTCAAACAAATGTTGGAAGAAAAAAAATAAAAAGAAACTAGTATCTCAATTGTTTGTAAAACAATTGAAAGGTCTTTCCTGTAAAAGTGATGTTTTCGTAATGTTCTTTGTACGACCTTTCGTTCGATATACGACAAGCATACCTTCTGTAACTTTTCGCTTTTTACACTTAATGACCTCATCCGCCTACATATTTTTAGATCGGAAGTATGATATATGTAACACAGGGTAGATGAGCTTTCATTTGATATGCGACAACGCCATGTTTTAAAAAGTTTGATTTTTGCACTTAATAACCTCATCCAACCAATTTTTGGAGGTTGGGAATTTGATATTTCAAATGTATACATCATGACCTTTCATTTGATATACAACAACCCTATTGTAAAAGAAAAATTTTTTTTTGCACTCAATGACCCCATCCAACCCATTTTTGGGTGACGTCAATTTGAAATTTGAAATGTACGCTTTATGTTCTTTCATTTGATATGCGACAACCTTACCATCTGAGAAATTTGAATGTTTGCACTAAATGACCCCACCCTTCCCCCTGGGATGAAAAGGGGGTTTAAAATTTTCATTTTTTAAGTAGAGTTTATTAAGACCTTCAATTTGATATATCAGATGACCCCATTTGACAAAGTGCAAATAATGATGCAATATCAACTATATAAATAGAAGTTATGAAACTTACAAAGTCAATGCAAAACATAAAAATTTCAAATTAATTTTTTGGTGTTTTTTTCCATGGAATGTTTTTGGTATTTGGTCAAACACATAACTATGTCAACCTCTTCAATTTCTAAAACATTTTTCGTGGTAAGCTCTTGATGATTCAGAAATACATGCCTCCGCTCGCAAAACTTCAAACTGCATTATCTCTAAAACGACAATAGATATCTCAAATCTGTTAAATGATAAATGATCTACAGTTGAAGGACAACATTATAGGAAAAGAATGTGGACAATTTCAAAGTTCACCAAGGTCACAATTAATCATCAAATATATGATGCAATACAAAACTTGAGAACCGGAAGTCGTAGAGACATGGGACTATCACCATTCAACTCAGGACCACTTGACCTTTCAAATGTCACAAGGTCAAGGTCATAGTATAATGTGAAGGTCAAGGTGAAATTTCATCATGACCTGACATTGACCTTAAATTGAAGGTCTTGAACTACTGATCATCTTTGCAGTTTATAGTAGGTTGGTATTTGTTACCTTTAAAAAGATATACACACAATACTATACTTTTAAGAATCATCCCGTCGTAACTTTTGAACAGACAGTCGGACATTTTTGGGCTTATTGTATAAAATGTAGAGCTTGTCGAGAGGAACATTTTATACGCTGTATGTATAGAGCAAAGTCTTATCGTTTTCCTAATATTTAAGTTTGAAATTGCAGCGTAATTTGTTTTTGCACTCAGTGACCTTTGACCTTGACTGCATATTAAAGGTCACATGAATTAAAGATTATTGGTGAAGGTCCCAAGTCTCTACGACTTCTGGTTTTCGAAATACAATTTTTCTAAAATTATGTACAATTTTTCAAGGGGAATAACTCCTTATAAGAGTTAACAACAAAATGATTGTACATGTTCATTAACATTGCCATCTGTTCCTGTACATGTTGCTGTTTTCAAATCGATAGTAGCTTGAATACTTTTTGAGAAAAATGTAAAAGAAAGAAATTGCTTCAAGGGGACATAACTCTCATAGGGAATGATGAAATCTTTAGCAGCCTCATATGGTAACACATCATGATGAGATCTAGCTATTGTCCAAATAAGGTCATGATATCTTTTAAAACATTTAAGGGGGGCCATGTTGAAAAAAATCAATAAAAGGGAGATAACTTCTAAAGGGGATGATGAAATCCTACAAAAGTTCATCTGGTAAAAGTTCATGATGAGGTCTATCAATGATCCATATTTGGTCTTGATAACTTCAACAGAAAGGGGATGAGGCCTTGTCAAACAAATGTTGGAAGAAAAAAAAGAAAAAGAAAAAACATTAGAAAAACAATAAGGTCTTTCCTCACGTAGGGGAAAGACCTTAAAAACTAGTATCTCAATTGTTTGTAAAACAATTGAAAGGTCTTTCCTGTAAAAGTGATGTTTTCGTAATGTTCTTAGTACTACCTTTCGTTTGATATACGACAAGCATACCTTCTCAAACTTTTCACTTTTAACTTTTAATGACCTCATCCGCCTACATTTTTGAGATTGGAAGTATGATATATGTAACATAGAGTAGATGAGCTTTCATTTGATATGCGACAACGCCATGTTCTAGAAAGTTTGATTTTTGCACTTAATAACCCTGTTCAACTTTTTTTTGGGGGTCGGAAATTTGATATTTCAAATGTACACATCATGACCTTTCATTTGATATACAACAACCATACATTAAAAGAAAAAATAATTTTTGCACTCAATAACCCCATCCAACCCATTTTCGGGAAACGTCAATTTGAAATTTGAAATGTACGCTTTATGTTCTTTCATTTGATATGCGACAACCTTACCATCTGAGAAATTTGAATTTTTGCACTAAATGACCCCAGCCTTCCACCTGGGATGAAAAAGAGGTTTAAAATTTTCATTTTTAAGTAGAGTTTATTAAGACCTTCAATTTGATATATCAGTTGACCCCATTTGACAAAGTGCAAAAAATGATGCAATATCGACGATATAAATAGAAGTTATGAAACTTACAAAGTCAATGCAAAACATGAAAATTTCAAATTGATTTTTTTGGTGTTTTTTTAAATGGAATGTTTTTGGTATTTGGTTAAGCATATAATTAGGTTAACCTCTTAAATTTCGTAAACATTTTAAGTGTTAAACTGTTGTTGATTCAGAAATATATGCCACTGCACGTAAAATTTCGAACTGCATTATTTCTAAAGCGACAATAGATATCTCCAATCTGTTAAAAGGTAAATGATCTACAGTTAAAGGACACCATTATAGAAAAAGAATTGGGATGATTTCAAAGTTCACCAGGGTCAAAATTAATCATCAAATATATGATGCAATACCAAACTTGAGAACCGGAAGTCGTGGAGACATGGGACTACCACCATTCAACTCAGCACCACTTGACCTTTCAAATATCACAAGGTCAAGGTCATAGTATACTGTGAAGGTCAGGGTAAAATTTCATCATGACCTGACATTGACCTCAAATTGAAGGTCTTGAATTACTGATCATTTTTGCAGTTTATAGTAGGTTGATATCTGTTACCTTCAAAAAGATATACACAAAATACTATATTTTTAAGAATCATCCCGTTGTAACTTTTGAACAGACAGTCGGACATTTTTGGACTGATCATATAAAATGTAGAGCTTGTCGAGAGGAACAATTTATACGCTGTATGTATGCAGCAAAGTCTTATCGTTTTCCTAATATGTAAGCTTGAAATTGCAGCGTAATTTTTTTTTGCACTCAGTGACCTTTGACCTTGGGTGCATAGTAAAGGTCACATGAATTACAGATTATTGGTGAAGGTCCCAAGTCTCTACGACTTCTGGTTCTCGAAATACAATTTTTCTAAAATTATGTACAATTTTTCAAGGGGAATAACTCCTTATAAGGATTAATAACAAAATGATTGTACATGTTCATTAACATTGCCATCTGTTCTTGTACATGTTGCTGTTTTCAAATCGATTCTAGCTTGAATACTTTTTGAGAAAAATGTAAAAGAAAGAAATGGATTCAAAGGGACATAACTTTCATAACGGATGATGAAATCCTTAGCAGCCTCATATGGTAACACATCATGATAAGATCTAGCTATTGTCCAAATAAGGTCATGATATCTTTTAAAACATTTAAGGGGGGCCATGTTGAAAAAAATCAATAAAAGGGAGATAACTTCTAAAGGGGATGATGAAATCCTACAAAAGTTCATCTTGTAAAAGTTCATTATGAGGTCTATCGATGGTCCATATTTGGTCTTGATAACTTCAACAGAAAGGGGAGGAGGCCTTGTCAAACAAATGTTGGAAGAAAAAAAAGAAAAAAAAGAAAAAGAAAAAAAAACATTAGAAAAACAATAAGGTCTTTCCTCACCTAGGGGAAAGACCTTAAAAACTAGTATCTCAATTGTTTGTAAAACAATTGAAAGGTCTTTCCTGTAAAAGTGATGTTTTCGTTATGTTCTTTGTACGACCTTTTGTTTGATATACGACAAGCATACCTTCTGAAACTTTTCGCTTTTTACACTTAATGACCTCATCCGCCTACATTTTTGAGATCGGAAGTATGATATATGTAACACATGGTAGATGAGCTTTCATTTGATATGCGACAACGCCATGTTCTAAAAAGTTTAAATTTTGCACTTAATAACCCCATCCAACCAATTTTTGGAGGTTGGGAGTTTGATATTTCAAATGTACACATCATGACCTTTCATTTGATATACAACAACCCTATTGTAAAAGAAATTAATTTTTTTGCACTAAATGACCCCATCCAACCAATTTTTGGGGGACGTCAATTTGAAATTTGAAATGTACGCTGTATGTTCTTTCATTTGATATGCGAAAACCTTACCATCTGAGAAATTTGAATTTTTGCACTAAATGACCCCACCCTTCCACCTGGGATGAAAAAGAGGTTTAAAATTTTCATTTCTAAGTAGAGTTTATTGAGACCTTCAATTTGATATATCAGATGACCCCATTTGACAAAGTGCAAAAAATGATGCAATATCAACTATATAAATAGAAGTTATGAAACTCACAAAGTCAATGCAAAACATGAAAATTTCAAATTTATTTTTGGGTGTTTTTTTTCCATGGAATGTTTTTGGTATTTGGTTAAACATATAACTATGTCAATCTCTTCAATTTCTTAAACATTTTAAGTGGTTAGCTGTTGTTGTTTCAGAAATACTTGCCGCCGCTCGAAAAATTTCAAACTGCATTATCTCTAAAACGACAATAGATATCTCAAATCTGTTAAATGGTAAATGATCTGCAGTTAAAGGACAACACTATAGAAAAAGAAATGGGACAATTTCAAAGTTCACCAAGGTCACAATTAATCATCAAATATATGATGCAATACCAAACTTAAGAACCGGAAGCCGTGGAGACATGGGACTACCACCATTCAACTCAGGACCACTTGACCTTTCAAATATCACAAGGTCAAGGTCATTGTATACTGTGAAGGTCAAGGTGAAATTTCATCATGACCTGACATTGACCTCAAATTGAAGGTCTTGAAATACTGATCATCTTTGCAGTTGATAGTAGGTTGATATATGTTACCTTTTAAAAGATATACACAAAATACTATACTTTTAAGAATCATCCCGTTGTAACTTTTGAACAGACGGTCGGACATTATTGGGCTTATTGTATAAAATGTAGAGCTCGTCGAGAGGAACAATTTACATGCTATATGTATGCAGCAAAGTCTTATCGTTTTACTAATATGTAAGCTTGAAATTGCAGCGTAATTTTTTTTTGCACTCGGTGACCTTTGACCTTGGGTGCATAGTAAAGGTCACATGAATTACAGATTATTGGCGAAGGTCCCAAGTCTCTACGACTTCTGGCTCTCGAAATACAATTTTTCTAAAATTATGTACAATTTTTCCAGGGGAATAACTCCTTATAAGGATTAATAACAAAATGATTGTACATGTTCATTAACATTGCCATCTGTTCTTGTACATGTTGCTGTTTTCAAATCGATTCTAGCTTGAATACTATTTGAGAAAAATGTAAAAGAAAGAAATTGATTCAAGGGGACATAACTCTCATAAGGGATGATGAAATCCTTAGCAGCCTCATATGGTAAAACATCATGATAAGATCTAGCTATTGTCCAAATAAGGTCATGATATCTTTTAAAACATTTAAGGGGGGCCATGTTGAAAAAAATCAATAAAAGGGAGATAACTTCTAAAGGGGATGATGAAATCCTACAAAAGTTCATCTTGTAAAAGTTCATGATGAGGTCTATCGATGGTCCATATTTGGTCTTGATAACTTCAACAGAAAGGGGAGGAGGCCTTGTCAAACAAATGTTGGAAGAAAAAAAAGAAAAAGAAAAAAAAACATTAGAAAAACAATAAGGTCTTTCCTCACGTAGGGGAAAGACCTTAAAAACATTAGAAAAACAATAAGGTCTTTCCTCACGTAGGGGAAAGACCTTAAAAACATTAGAACTAGTATCTCAATTGTTTGTAAAACAATTGAAAGGTCTTTCCTGTAAAAATGATGTTTTCGTAATGTACTTTGTACGACCTTTCGTTTGATATACGACAAGCATACCTTCTGAAACTTTTCACTTTTATCACTTAATGACCTCATTCAGCCTACATTTTTTTTAGATCGGAATTATTATATATGTAGCATAGAGTAGATGAGCTTTCATTTGATATGCGACAACGCCATGTTCTAGAAAGTTTGATTTTTGCACTTAATAACCCTATTTTTCTAATTTTTGGAAGTCCGGAATTTGATATTTGAAATGTACACATCATGACCTTTCATTTGATATACAACAACCCTATCTTAAAAGAAAATTTATGTTTTGCACTCAATGACCCCATCCAACCCATTTTTGGGTGACGTCAATTTGAAATTTGAAATGTACGCTTTATGTTCTTTCATTTGATATGCGACAACCTTACCATCTGAGAAATTTGAATGTTTGCACTAAATGACCCCACCCTTCCCCCTGGGATGAAAAGGGGGTTTAAAATTTTCATTTTTAAGTAGAGTTTATTAAGACCTTCAATTTGATATATCAGATGACCCCATTTGACAAAGTGCAAATAATGATGCAATATCAACTATATAAATAGAAGTTATGAAACTTACAAAGTCAATGCAAAACTTGAAAATTGCAAATTGATTTTTTGGTGTTTTTTTCCATGGAATGTTTTTGGTATTTAGTCAAACATATAACTATGTCAACCTCTTCAATTTCTAAAACATTTTAAGTGGTAAGCTCTTGATGATTCAGAAATACATGCCTCCGCTCGCAAAACTTCAAACTGCATTATCTCTAAAACGACAATAGATATCTCAAATCTGTTAAATGATAAATGATCTACAGTTGAAGGACAACATTATAGAAAAAGAACTGGGACAATTTCAAAGTTCACCAAGGTCACAATTAATCATCAAATATATGATGCAATACAAAACTTGAGAACCGGAAGTCGTAGAGACATGGGACTATCACCATTCAACTCAGGACCACTTGACCTTTCAAATATCACAATGTCAAGGTCATAGTATAATGTGAAGGTCAAGGTAAAATTTCATCATGACCTGACATTGACCTCAAATTGAAGGTCTTGAACTACTGATCATCTTTGCAGTTTATAGTAGGTTGATATCTGTTACCTTTAAAAAGATATACACACAATACTATACTTTTAAGAATCATCCCGTCGTAACTTTTGAACAGACAGTCGGACATTTTTGGGCTTATTACATAAAATGTAGAGCTCGTCGAGAGGAACAATTTACATGCTATATGTATGCAGCAAAGTCTTATCGTTTTACTAATATGTAAGCTTGAAATTGCAGCGTAATTTTTTTTTGCACTCAGTGACCTTTGACCTTGGGTGCAAATTAAAGTTCACATGAACTTAAGATTATTGGTGTAGGTCCCAAGTCTTTACGACTTCCGGTTCTCGAGATACAACTTTTCAAAAATTGTTTATATTTTTTCAAGGGAAATAACTCCTTATAAGGGTTAACAACAAAATGATTGTATATGTTAATTAACATTGCCATCTGGTCCTGTACATGTTGCCGTTTTCAAATCGATTCTATCTTGAATACTTTTTGAGAAAAATGTAAAAGAAAAAAATTGCTTCAAGGGGACATAACTCTCATAGGGGATGATGAAATCCTTAGCAGCCTCATATGGTAACACATCATGGTGAGATCTAACTATTGTCCAAATAAGGTCATGATATCTTCAAAAACAACGAGGGGGGGCCATGTCGAAAAAAAACAATAAAAGGGAGATAACTTCTAAAGAGGATGATGAAATCCTCCACAGCCTCATCTGGTAATACTTCATAATGAGGTCTACCGATGGTCCATATTTGGTTTTGATAACTCCAATAGAAACGAGGGGAGGCCATGTCAAACAAATGCTGGATGAAAAAAAAAAAAAAAAAACATGCGAAAAACAATAAGGTCTTTCCTCGCGGAGAGGAAAGACCTTAAAAATATGTAACATAGAGTAGATGAGCTTTCATTTGATATGCGACAACGCCATATTCTAGAAAGTTTGATTTTTGCACTCAATAACCCTATCTTACTAATTTTTGAAGGTCAGGAATTTGCTATTTGAAATGTACACATCATGACCTTTCATTTGATATACAACAACCCTACCTTAAAAGAACATTTATTTTTTGCACTCAATGACCCCATCCAACTCATTTTTGGGAGACGTCAATTTGAAATTTGAAATGTTCGCTTTATGTTCTTTCATTTGATATGCGACAACCTTACCATCTGAGAAATTTGAATGTTTGCACTAAATGACCCCACCCGTCTCCCTTGGATGAAAAGGGGGTTTCAAATTTTCATTTTTAAGTAGAGTTTATTAAGACCTTCAATTTGATATATCAGATGACCCCATTTGACAAAGTGCAAATAATGATGCAATATCAACTATATAAATAGAAATTATGAAACTTACAAAGTCAATGCAAAACATGAAAATTTCAAATTGAATTTTTTAGTGTTTTTTTAAATGGAATGTTTTTGGTATTTGGTCAAACATATAACTATGTCAACCTCTTCAATTTCTTAAACATTTTAAGTGGTAAGCTCTTGATGATTCAGAAATACATGCCTCCGCTCGCAAAACTTAAAACTGCATTATCTCTAAAACGACAATAGATATCTCAAATCTGTTAAATGATAAATGATCTACAGTTAAAGGACAACATTATGGAAAAAGAATTAAGACAATTTTAAAGTTCACTAAGGTCACAATTAATCATCAAATATATGATGCAATACAAAACGTGAGAACCGGAAGTCGTAAAGACATGGGACTATCACCATTCAACTCAGGACCACTTGACCTTTTAAATATCACAAGGTCAAGGTCATAGTATAATGTGAAGGTCAAGGTGAAATTTCATCATGACCTGACATTGACCTCAAATTGAAGGTCTTGAACTACTGATCATCTTTTAAGTTTATAGTAGGTTGATATCTGTTACCTTTAAAAAGATATACACAAAATACTATACTTTTAATAATCATCCCGTTGTAACTTTTGAACAGACGGTCGGACATTTTGGGGCTTATTATATAAATTGTAGAGTTCGTCGAGAGGAACATTTGATACGCTGTATGTAGGCAGCAAAGTCTTATCGTTTTCCTAATATGTAAGCTTGAAATTGCAGCGTAATTTTTTTTTGCACTCTGTGACCTTTGACCTTGGGTGCATATTGAAGGTCACATGAATTAAAGATTATTGGTGAAGGTCCCAAGTCTCTACGACTTCCAGTTCTTGCAATAGATTTTTTCTAAAATTGTATACAATTTTTCAAGGGGAATAACTCCTTATAAGGGTTAATAACAAAATGATTGTATATGTTCATTAACATTGCCATCTGTTCCTGTACATGTTGCCGTTTTCAAATCGATTCTATCTCTAACATTTTTTGAGAAATGAGCAAAGGAAAGAAATTGTTTCAAGGGGAAATAACTCTCAAAGGGGATGATGAAATTCTATGCAGCCTCATATGGTAATACATCATGATGAGATGTACCTATTGTCCAAATAAGATCATGATATCTTTAAAAACAACGAGGGGGGGTCATGTTGAAAAAAATCAATAAAAGGGAGATAACTTCTAAAGGGGATGATGAAATCCTACACAGCCTCATCTGGTAATACTTCATAATGAGGTCTACCGATGGTTCATATTTGGTTTTGATAACTCCAATAGAAACGAGGGGAGGCCATGTCAAACAAATGCTGGATGAAAAAAAAAAAAAAAAAAAAAAAAAAAAAAAAACATGCGAAAAACAATAAGGTCTTTCCTCACGGAGAGGAAAGACCTTAAAAACAATAAGGTCTTTCCTCACGTAGGGGAAAGACCTTAACAATTGAAAGGTCTTTCCTGTAAAAGTGATGTTTTCGTTATGTTCTTTGTACGACCTTTCGTTTGATATACGACAAGCATACCTTCTGAAACTTTTCGCTTTTTACACTTAATGACCTCATCCGCCTACATTTTTGAGATCGGAAGTATGATATATGTAACACATGGTAGATGAGCTTTCATTTGATATGCTACAAGGCCATGTTCTAAAAAGTTAAAATTTTGCAACAATAACCCCATCCAACCAATTTTTGGAGGTTGGGAATTTGATATTTCAAATGTACACATCATGACCTTTCATTTGATATACAACAACCCTATTGTAAAAGAAATTAATTTTTTTGCACTTAATGACCCCATCCAACCAATTTTTGGGGGACGTCAATTTGAAATTTGAAATGTACGCTTTATGTTCTTTCATTTGATATGCGACAACCTAACCATCTGAGAAATTTGAGTTTTTGCACGAAATGACCCCACCCTTCCACCTGGGATGAAAGAGAGATTTAAAATTTTCATTTTTAGGTAGAGTTTATTGAGACCTTCAATTTGATATATCAGATGACCCCATTTGACAAAGTGCAAAAAATGATGCAATATCAACTATATAAATAGAAGTTATGAAACTCACAAAGTCAATGCAAAATAGAAAATTTCAAATTTATTTTTGGGTGTTTTTTTTCCATGGAATGTTTTTGGTATTTGGTTAAACATATAACTATATCAATCTCTTCAATTTCTTAAACATTTTAAGTGGTTAGCTGTTGTTGTTTCAGAAATACTTGCCGCCGCTCGAAAAATTTCAAACTGCATTATCTCTAAAACGACAATAGATATCTCAAATCTGTTAAATGGTAAATGATCTGCAGTTAAAGGACAACACTATAGAAAAAGAAATGGGACAATTTCAAAGTTCACCAAGGTCACAATTAATCATCAAATATATGATGCAATACCAAACTTAAGAACCGGAAGCCGTAGAGACATGGGACTACCACCATTCAACTCAGGACCACTTGACCTTTCAAATATCACAAGGTCAAGGTCATAATATACTGTGAAGGTCAAGGTGAAATTTCATCATGACCTGACATTGACCTCAAATTGAAGGTCTTGAAATACTGATCATCTTTGCAGTTGATAGTAGGTTGATATATGTTACCTTTTAAAAGATATACACAAAATACTATACTTTTAAGAATCATCCCGTTGTAACTTTTGAACAGACGGTCGGACATTATTGGGCTTATTGTATAAAATGTAGAGCTCGTCGAGAGGAACAATTTACATGCTATATGTATGCAGCAAAGTCTTATCGTTTTACTAATATGTAAGCTTGAAATTGCAGCGTAATTTTTTTTTGCACTCAGTGACCTTTGACCTTGATTGTATATTAAAGGTCACATGAATTAAAGATTATTGGTGAAGGTCCCCAGTCTCTACGACTTCTGGTTCTCGAAATACAGTTTTTCTAAAATTATGTACATTTTTTCAAGTGGAATAACTCCTTATAAGGGTTAATAACAAAACGAGTGTACATGTTTATTAGCATTGCCATCTGTTCATGTACATGTTGCCGTTTTCAAATCGATTCTATCTCTTATACTTTATGTGAAAAATGCAAAAGAAAGAAATTGTTTCAAGGGGATATAACTCTCATAGGGGACGCTGAAATCTTAATCAGCCTCAGATGGTAATACATCATTATGAGATCTACATTATGTTCAATTAAGGTCATGATATCTTTAAAACCAACGAGGGGGGGTCATGTTGAAAAAAATCAATAAAAGGAAGATAACTCCTAAAGGGGATGATGAAATCCTTAACAGGATCATTTGGTAATACATCTTGGTGAGGTCTAGCTATGGTCCATATTTGGTCCTAATAACTTCAACAGAAACAAGAGGCGGGCATGTCAAAAAAATGTTGGAAGAAAAAAAGGAAAAACTAGTATCTCAATTGTTTGTAAAACAATTGAAAGGTCTTTCCTGTAAAAGTGATGTTTTCGTTATGTACTTTGTACGACCTTTCGTTTGATATACGACAAGCATACCTTTTCAAACTTTTCGCTTTTAACACTTAATGACCTCATCCGCCTACAGTTTTGAGATCGGAAGTATGATATATGTAATACAGAGTAGATGAGCTTTCATTTGATATGCGACAACGCCATTTTCTAGAAAGTTTGATTTTTGCACTTAATAACCCTATCCAACTAATTTTTTGAGGTCGGGAATTTGATATTTTAAATGTACACATCATGACCTTTCATTTGATATACAACAACCCTATCTTTAAAGAAAATTTATATTTTGCACTCAATAACCCCATCCGACCCATTTTTGGGAGACGTCAATTTGAAATTTGAAATGTACGCTTTATGTTCTTTCATTTGATATGCGACAACCTTACCATCTGAGAAATTTGAATGTTTGCACTAAATGAACCCACCCTGCCCACTGGGATGAAAAGGGGGTTTAAAATTTTCATTTTTAGGTAGAGTTTATTTAGACCTTCAATTTGATATATCAGATGACCCCATTTGACAAAGTGCAAATAATGATGCAATATCAACTATATAAATAGAAGTTATGAAACTTACAAAGTCAATGCAAAACTTGAAAATTTCAAAATGATTTTTTGGTGTATTTTTCCATGGAATGTTTTTGGTATTTGGTCAAACATATAACTATGTCAACCTCTTCAATTTCTTAAACATTTTAAGTGGTAAGCTCTTGTTGATTCAGAAATACATGCCTCCGCTCGCAAAACTTTAAACTGCAGTATCTCTATAACGACAATAGATATCTCAAATCTGTTAAATGATAAATG
Organism: Mytilus trossulus; assembly: GCF_036588685.1. Lineage (NCBI taxonomy): Eukaryota > Metazoa > Mollusca > Bivalvia > Mytilida > Mytilidae > Mytilus > Mytilus trossulus. Next base: position 12,524,552 of record NC_086378.1, on the reverse strand, counting down.
ATCTACAGTTGAAGGACAACATTATAGAAAAAGAATTGGGACAATTTCAAAGTTCACCAAGGTCACAATTAATCATCAAATATATGATGCAATACCAAACTTGAGAACCGGAAGTCATAGAGACATGGGACTATCACCATTCAACTCAGGACCACTTGACCTTTCAGAGATCACAATGTCAAGGTCATAGTATAATGTGAAGGTCAAGGTGAAATTGCATCATGACGTAACATTGACCTCAAATTGAAGGTCTTGAATTACTGATCATCTTTGCAGTATATAGTAGGTTGATATCTGTTACCTTAAAAAAGATATACACAAAATACTGGATTTTTAAGAATCATCCCGTTGTAACTTTTGAACAGACAGTCGGACATTTTTCGGTTTATAATATAAAATGTAGAGCTCGTCGAGAGGAACATTTTATACGCTGTATGTATGCAGCAAAGTCTTATCGTTTTCCTAATATGTAAGCTTGAAATTGCAGCGTAATTTTTTTTTGCACTCAGTGACCTTTGACCTTGGGTGCATATTCAAGGTCACATGAATTACAGATTATTGGTGAAGGTCCCAAGTCTCTACGACTTCCGGTTCTGAAAATTAAAAAATTCTAAAATTGTTCACAATTTTTCAAGGGGAATAACTCCTTATAAGGGTTAATAACAAAATGATTGTATATGTTCAATAACATTGCCATCTGTTCTTGTACATGTTACCGTTTTCAAATCGATTCTGTCTTGAATACTTTTTGAGAAAAATGTAAAAGAAAGAAATTGCTTCAAGGGGACATAACTCTCATAGGGAATGATGAAATCCTTAGCAGCCTCATCTGGTAACACATCATGATGAGATCTAGCTATTGTCCAAATAAGGTCATGATATCTTTTAAAACATTTAAGGGGGGCCATGTTGAAAAAAATCAATAAAAGGGAGATAACTTCTAAAGGGGATGATGAAATCCTACAAAAGTTCATCTTGTAAAAGTTCATGATGAGGTCTATCGATGGTCCATATTTGGTCTTGATAACTTCAACAGAAAGGGGAGGAGGCCTTGTCAAACAAATGTTGGAAGTAAAAAAAGAAAAAGAAAAAAAAACATTAGAAAAACAATAAGGTCTTTCCTCACGTAGGGGAAAGACCTTAAAAAGAAAAAAAAACATTAGAAAAACAATAAGGTCTTTCCTCACGTAGGGGAAAGACCTTAAAAACTAGTATCTCAATTGTTTGTAAAACAATTGAAAGGTCTTTCCTGTAAAAGTGATGTTTTCGTCATGTTCTTTGTACGACCTTTCGTTTGATATACGACAAGCATACCTTCTGAAACTTTTCGCTTTTTACACTTAATGACCTCATCCGCCTACATTTTTGAGATCGGAAGTATGATATATGTAACACATGTTAGATGAGCTTTCATTTGATATGCGACAACGCCATGTTCTAAAAAGTTTAAATTTTGCACTTAATAACCCCATCCAACCAATTTTTGGAGGTTGGGAATTTGATATTTCAAATGTACACATCATGACCTTTCATTTGATATACAACAACCCTATTGTAAAAGAAATAATTTTTTTTGCACTCAATGACCCCATCCAACCAATTTTTGGGGGACGTCAATTTGAAATTTGAAATGTACGCTTTATGTTCTTTCATTTGATATGCGACAACCTTACCATCTGAGAAATTTGAATTTTTGCACTAAATGACCCCACCCTTCCACCTGGGATGAAAAAGAGGTTTAAAATTTTCATTTTTAAGTAGAGTTTATAGAGACCTTCAATTTGATATATCAGATGACCCCATTTGACAAAGTGCAAAAAATGATGCAATATCAACTATATAAATAAAAGTTATGAAACTCACAAAGTCAATGCAAAACATGAAAATTTCAAATTTATTTTTTGGTGGTTTTTTCCCATGGAATTTTTTTGGTATTTGGTTAAACATATAACTATGTCAATCTCTTCAATTTCTTAAACATTTTAAGTGGTTAGCTGTTGTTGTTTCAGAAATACTTGCCGCCGCTCGAAAAATTTCAAACTGCATTATCTCTAAAACGACAATAGATATCTCAAATCTGTTAAATGGTAAATGATCTGCAGTTAAAGGACAACACTTTAGAAAAAGAAATGGGACAATTTCAAAGTTCACCAAGGTCACAATTAATCATCAAATATATGATGCAATACCAAACTTAAGAACTGGAAGCCGTGGAGACATGGGACTACCACCATTCAACTCAGGACCACTTGACCTTTCAAATATCACAAGGTCAAGGTCATATTATACTGTGAAGGTCAAGGTGAAATTTCATCATGACCTGACATTGACATCAAATTGAAGGTCTTGAAATACTGATCATCTTTGCAGTTGATAGTAGGTTGATATATGTTACCTTTTAAAAGATATACACAAAATACTATACTTTTAAGAATCATCCCGTTGTAACTTTTGAACAGACGGTCGGCCATTATTGGGCTTATTGTATAAAATGTAGAGCTCGTCGAGAGGAACAATTTACATGCTATATGTATGCAGCAAAGTCTTATCGTTTTACTAATATGTAAGCTTGAAATTGCAGCGTAATTTTTTTTTGCACTCAGTGACCTTTGACCTTGATTGTATATTAAAGGTCACATGAATTAAAGATGATTGGTGAAGGTCCCCAGTCTCTACGACTTCTGGTTCTCGAAATACAGTTTTTCTAAAATTATGTACATTTTTTCAAGTGGAATAACTCCTTATAAGGGTTAATAACAAAACGAGTGTACATGTTTATTAGCATTGCCATCTGTTCATGTACATGTTGCCGTTTTCAAATCGATTCTATCTCTTATACTTTATGTGAAAAATGCAAAAGAAAGAAATTGTTTCAAGGGGATAAAACTCTCATAAGGGACTCTGAAATCTTAATCAGCCTCACATGGTAATACATCATTATGAGATCTACATTATGTCCAATTAAGGTCATGATATCTTTAAAACCAACGAGGGAGGGTCATGTTGAAAAAAATCAATAAAAGGAAGATAACTCCTAAAGGGGATGATGAAATCCTTAACAGGGTCATTTGGTAATACATCTTGGTGAGGTCTAGCTATGGTCCATATTTGGTCCTAATAACTTCAACAGAAACAAGAGGCGGGCATGTCAAAAAAATGTTGGAAGAAAAAAAGGAAAAAAAAGAAAAAAAAACATTAGAACTAGTATCTCAATTGTTAGTAAAACAATTGAAAGGTCTTTCCTGTAAAAATGATGCTTTCATAATGTACTTTGTACGACCTTTCGTTTGATATACGACAAGCATACCTTCTGAAACTTTTTACTTTTATCACTTAATGACCTCATCCGCCTACATTTTTGAGATCGGAATTATTATATATGTAACATAGAGTAGTAGATGAGCTTTCATTTGATATGCGACAACGCCATATTCTAGAAAGTTTGATTTTTGCACTCAATAACCCTTTCTTACTAATTTTTGAAGGTCAGGAATTTGCTATTTGAAATGTACACATCATGACCTTTCATTTGATATACAACAACCCTACCTTAAAAGAACATTTATTTTTTGCACTCAATGACCCCATCCAACTCATTTTTGGGAGACGTCAATTTGAAATTTGAAATGTTCGCTTTATGTTCTTTCATTTGATATGCGACAACCTTACCATCTGAGAAATTTGAATGTTTGCACTAAATGACCCCACCCGTCTCCCTTGGATGAAAAGGGGGTTTCAAATTTTCATTTTTAAGTAGAGTTTATTAAGACCTTCAATTTGATATATCAGATGACCCCATTTGACAAAGTGCAAATAATGATGCAATATCAACTATATAAATAGAAATTATGAAACTTACAAAGTCAATGCAAAACATGAAAATTTCAAATAGAATTTTTGGTGTTTTTTTCCTTGGAATGTTTTTGGTATTTGGTCAAACATATAACTATGTCAACCTCTTCAATTTCTTAAACATTTTAAGTGGTAAGCTCTTGATGATTCAGAAATACATGCCTCCGCTCGCAAAACTTAAAACTGCATTATCTCTTAAACGACAATAGATATCTCAAATCTGTTAAATGATAAATGATCTACAGTTAAAGGACAACATTATAGAAAAAGAATTAAGACAATTTTAAAGTTCACTAATGTCACAATTAATCATCAAATATATGATGCAATACAAAACTTGAGAACCGGAAGTCGTAAAGACATGTGACTATCACCATTCAACTCAGGACCACTTGACCTTTTAAATATCACAAGGTCAAGGTCATAGTATAATGTGAAGGTCAAGGTGAAATTTCATCATGACCTGACATTGACCTCAAATTGAAGGTCTTGAACTACTGATCATCTGTTAAGTTTATAGTAGGTTGATATCTGTTAACTTTAAAAAGATATACACACAATACTATACTTTTAAGAATCATCCCGTCGTAACTTTTGAACAGACGGTCGGACTCTTTTGAGCTCAGTGTATAAAATGTAGAGCTCGTCGAGAGGAACATTTTATACGCTGTAAGTATGCAGCAAACTCTTATCGTTTTCTTAATATGGAAGCTTAAAATTGCAGCGTAATTTTTTTTTGCACTCGGTGACCTTTGACCTTGGGTGCAAATTAAAGGTCATATGAACTTAAGATTATTGGTGTAGGTCCCAAGTCTTTACGACTTCCGGTTCTCGAGATACAATTTTTCAAAAATTGTGTATATTTTTTTAAGGGAAATAACTCCTTATAAGGGTTAACAACAAAATGAGTGTATATGTTAATTAACATTGCCATCTGGTCTTGTACATGTTGCCGTTTTCAAATGGATTCTATCTTAAATACTTTTTGAGAAAAATGTAAAAGAAAGAAATTGCTTCAAGGGGACATAACTCTCATAGGGAATGATGAAATCCTTAGCAGCCTCATATTGTAACACATCATGATGAGATCTAACTATTGTCTAAATAAAGTCATGATATCTTCAAAAACAACGAGGGGGGGGCCATGTCGAAAAAAACCAATAAAAGGGAGATAACTTCTAAGGGGAAAGATGAAATCCTACACAGCCTCATCTGGTAATACCTCATAATGAGGTCTACCGATGGTCCATATTTGGTCTTGATAACTCCAATAGAAACGAGGGGAGGCCATGTCAAACAAATGCTGGATGAAAAAAAAAAAAAAAAACATGCGAAAAACAATAAGGTCTTTCCTCGCGGAGAGGAAAGACCTTAACTAGTATCTCAATTGTTTGTAAAACAATTGAAAGGTCTTTCCTGTAAAAGTGATGTTTTCGTTATGTTCTTTGTATGACCTTTCGTTTGATATACGACAAGCATACCTTCTGAAACTTTTCGCTTTTTACACTTAATGACCCCATCCGCCTACATTTTTGAGATCGGAAGTATGAAATATGTAACACAGGGTAGATGAGCTTTCATTTGATATGCGACAACGCCATGTTCTAAAAAGTTTGATTTTTGCACTTAATAACCCCATCCAATCAATTTTTGGAGGTTGGGAATTTCATATTTTAAATGTACACATCATGACCTTTCATTTGATATACAACAACCCTATCGTAAAAAAAAATCATTTTTTGCACTCAATGACCCCATCCAACAATTTTTTGGGGACGTCAATTTGAAATTTGAAATGTACGCTTTATGTTCTTTCATTTGATATGCGACAACCTTACCATCTGAGAAATTTGAATTCTTGCACTAAATGATCCCACCCTTCCACCTGGGATGAAAAAGAGGTTTAAAATTTTCATTTTTAAGTAGAGTTTATTGAGACCTTCAATTTGATATATCAGATGACCCCATTTGACAAAGTTCCAAAAATGATGCAATATCAACGATATAAATAGAAGTTATGAAACTTACAAAGTCAATGCAAAACATGAAAATTTCAAAATGATTTTTTGGTGTTTTTCTCAATGGAATGTTTTTGGTATTTGGTCAATCATATAACTAGGTTAACCTCTTCAATTTCTAAAACATTTTAAGTGGTAAGCTGGTGTTGATTCAGAAATACATGCCGCCGCTCGCAAAACTTCGAACTGCATTATCTCTAAAACGACAATAGATATCTCAAATCTGTCAAATGATAAATGATCTACAGTTGAAGGACAACATTATAGAAAAAGAATTGGGACAATTTCAAAGTTCACCAAGGTCACAATTAATCATCAAATATATGATGCAATACAAAACTTGAGAACCGGAAGTCGTAGAGACATGGGACTATCACCATTCAACTCAGGACCACTTGACCATTCAAATATCACAAGGTCAAGGTCATAGTAAAATGTGAAGGTCAAGGTGAAATTTCATCATGACCTGACATTGACCTCAAATTGAAGGTCTTGAACTACTGATCATCGTTTCAGTTTATAGTAGGTTGATATCTGTTACCTTTAAAAAGATATACACAAAATACTATACTTTTAATAATCATCCCGTTGTAACTTTTGAACAGACGGTCGGACATTTTTGAGCTTATTATATAAAATGTAGAGCTCGTCGAGAGGAACATTTTATACGCTGTAAGTATGCAGCAAAGTCTTATCGTTTTCCTAATATGTAAGCTTGAAATTGCAGCGTAATTTTTTTTTGCACTCTGTGACCTTTGACCTTGGGTGCATATTGAAGGTCACATGAATTAAAGATTATTGGTAAAGGTCCCAAGTCTCTACGACTTCCAGTTCTTGAAATAGATTTTTTCTAAAATTGTATACAATTTTTCAAGGGGAATAACTCCTTATAAGGGTTAATAACAAAATGATTGTATATGTTCATTAACATTGCCATCTGTTCCTGTACATGTTGCCGTTTTCAAATCGATTCTATCTCAAACATTTTTTGAGAAATGAGCAAAGGAAAGAAATTGTTTCAAGGGGAAATAACTCTCAAAGGGGATGATGAAATTCTATGCAACCTCATATGGTTATACATCATGATGAGATGTACCTATTGTCCAAATAAGATCATGATATCTTTAAAAACAACGAGGGGGGGCCATGTTGAAAAAAATCAATAAAAGGGAGATAACTTCTAAAGGGGATGATGAAATCCTACACAGCCTCATCTGGTAATACTTCATAATGAGGTCTACCGATGGTCCATATTTGGTTTTGATAACTCCAATAGAAACGAGGGGAGGCCATGTCAAACAAATGCTGGATGAAAAAAAAAAAAAAAAAAAAAAAAAAAAAAAAACATGCGAAAAACAATAAGGTCTTTCCTCACGGAGAGGAAAGACCTTAAAAACAATAAGGTCTTTCCTCACGTAGGGGAAAGACCTTAAAAAAAAAAAACATGCGAAAAACAATAAGGTCTTTCCTCACGGAGAGGAAAGACCTTAAAAAAACATTAGAACTAGTATCTCAATTGTTTGTAAAACAATTGAAAGGTCTTTCCTGTAAAAGTGATGCTTTCACAATGTACTTTGTACGACCTTTCGATTGATATACGACAAGCATACCTTCTGAAACTTTTTACTTTTATCACTTAATGACCTCATCCGCCTACATTTTTGAGATCGGAATTATTATGTATGTAACATAGAGTAGATGAGCTTTCATTTGATATGCGACAACGCCATATTCTAGAAAGTTTGATTTTTGCACGAAATAACCCTATCTTACTAATTTTTGGAGGTCAGGAATTTGCTATTTGAAATGTACACATCATGACCTTTCATTTGATATACAACAACCCTACCTTAAAAGAACATTTATTTTTTGCACTCAATGACCCCATCCAACTCAATTTTGGGAGACGTCAATTTGAAATTTGAAATGTTCGCTTTATGTTCTTTCATTTGATATGCGACAACCTTACCATCTGAGATATTTGAATGTTTGCACTAAATGACCCCACCCGTCTCCCTTGGATGAAAAGGGGGTTTCAAATTTTCATTTTTAAGTAGAGTCTATTAAGACCTTCAATTTGATATATCAGATGACCCCATTTGACAAAGTGCAAATAATGATGCAATATCAACTATATAAATAGAAATTATGAAACTTACAAAGTCAATGCAAAACATGAAAATTTCAAATTGAATTTTTGGTGTTTTTTTCCATGGAATGTTTTTGGTATTTGGTCAAACATATAACTATGTCAACCTCTTCAATTTCTTAAACATTTTAAGTGGTAAGCTCTTGATGATTCAGAAATACATGCCTCCGCTCGCAAAACTTAAAACTGCATTATCTCTAAAACGACAATAGATATCTCAAATCTGTTAAATGATAAATGATCTACAGTTAAAGGACACCATTATAGAAAAAGAATTAAGACAACTTTAAAGTTCACTAAGGTCACAATTAATCATCAAATATATGATGCAATACAAAACTTGAGAACCGGAAGTCGTAAAGACATGGGACTATCACCATTCAACTCAGGACCACTTGACCTTTTAAATATCACAAGGTCAAGGTCATAGTATAATGTGAAGGTCAAGGTGAAATTTCATCATGACCTGACATTGACCTCAAATTGAAGGTCTTGAATTACTGATCATCTTTTCAGTTTATAGTAGGTTGATATCTGTTACCTTTAAAAAGATATACACAAAATACTATACTTTTAAGAATCATCCCGTTGTAACTTTTGAACAGACGGTCGGACATTTTTGGGCTTATTATATAAAATGTAGAGTTCGTCGAGAGGAACATTTTATACGCTGTATGTAGGCAGCAAAGTCTTATCGTTTTCCTAATATGTAAGCTTGAAATTGCAGCGTAATTTTTTGTTGCACTCTGTGACCTTTGACCTTGGGTGCATATTGAAGGTCACATGAATTAAAGATTATTGGTGAAGGTCCCAAGTCTCTACGACTTCCAGTTCTTGAAATAGATTTTTTCTAAAATTGTATACAATTTTTCAAGGAGAATAACTCCTTATAAGGGTTAATAACAAAATGATTGTAAATGTTCATTAACATTGCCATCTGTTCCTGTACATGTTGCCGTTTTCAAATCGATTCTATCTCTAACATTTTTTGAGAAATGAGCAAAGGAAAGAAATTTTTTCAAGGGGAAATAACTCTCAAAGGGGATGATGAAATTCTATGCAGCCTCATATGGTAATACATCATGATGAGATGTACCTATTATCCAAATAAGATCGTGATATCTTTAAAAACAACGAGGGGGGGCCATTTTGAAAAAAATCAATAAAAGGGAGATAACTTCTAAAGGGGATGATGAAATCCTACACAGCCTCATCTGGTAATACTTCATAATGAGGTCTACCGATGGTCCATATTTGGTTTTGATAACTCCAATAGAAACGAGGGGAGGCCATGTCAAACAAATGCTGGATGAAAAAAAAAAAAAAAAAAAAAAAAAAAACTAGTATCTCAATTGTTTGTAAAACAATTGAAAGGTCTTTCCTGTAAAAGTGATGTTTTCGTAATGTAGCTTGTACGACCTTTCGTTTGATATACGACAAGCATACCTTCCGAAGCTTTCCGCTTTTATAAATAACACTACGTAGATTAGCTTTAATTTGATATGCGACAAGGCCATGTTCCAGAAAGTTTGATTTTTTGCACTTAATAACCATATCCAAGTAATTTTTGGAGGCAGGAATTTGATATTTCAAATATACACATCATGACCTTTCATTTGATATACAACAACCCTATCTTAAAAGAAAATGTATGTTTTGCACTCAATGACCCCATCCAACCCATTTTTAAGGGACGTTAATTTGAAATTTGAAATGTACACTTTATGTTCTTTCATTTGATATGCGACAGCCTTACCGTCTGAGAAATTTGAATGTTTGCACTAAATGACTCCACCCATCCCCCTGGGATGAAAAAGGGGTTTAAAATTTTCATTTTTAAGTAGAGTTTATAAAGACCTTCAATTTGATATATCAGATGACCCCATTTGACAAAGTGCAAATAATGATGCAATATCAACTATATAAATAGAAGTTATGAAACTTACAAAGCTATGCAAAACTTGAAATTTTCAAATTGTTTTTTTGGTGTTTTTTCCCATGGAATGTTTTTGGTATTTGGTCAAACATATAACTATGTTAACCTCTTCAATTTATAAAACTTTTTAAGTAGTAAGCTCTTGTTGATTCAGAAATACATGCCTCCGCTTGCAAAATTTCAAACTGCATTATATCTAAAACGACAATAGATATTTCAAATCTGTTGAATGATAAATGATCTACAGTTGAAGGACAACATTATAGGAAAAGAATTGGAAGAAATTCAAAGTTCACCAAGGTAACAATTCATCATCAAATATATGATGCAATATCAAACTTGAGATCCGGAAGTCGTAGAGACATGGGACTACCACCATTCAACTCAGGACCACTTGACCTTTCAAATATCAGAAGGTCAAGGTCATAGTTATATGTGAAGGTCAAGGTGAAATTTCATCATGACCTGACATTGACCTCAAATTGAAGGTCTTGATTTACTGATCATCTTTGCAGTTTATAGTAGGTTGATATCTGTTACCTTTAAAAAGATATACACACAATACTATACTTTTAAGAATCATCCCGTCGTAACTTTTGAACAGACAGTCGGACATGTTTGGACTTATCATATAAAATGTAGAGCTTGTCGAGAGGAACATTTTATATGCTGTATGTATGCAGCAAAGTCTTATCGTTTTCCTAATATTTAAGCTTGAAATTGCAGCGTAATTTGTGTTTGCACTCAGTGACCTTTGACCTTGACTGCATATTAAAGGTCACACGAATTAAAGATTATTGGTGAAGGTCCCAAGTCTCTACGACTTCTGGTTCTCGAAATACAATTTTTCTAAAATTATGTACAATTTTTCAAGGGGAATAACTCCTTATAAGAGTTAACAACAAAATGATTGTACATGTTCATTAACATTGCCATATGTTCCTGTACATGTTGCTGTTTTCAAATCGATACTAGCTTGAAGACTTTTTGAGAAAAATGTAAAAGAGAGAAATTGCTTCAAGGGGACATAACTCTCATAGGGAATGATGAAATCCTTAGCAGCCTCATATGGTAACACATCATGATGAGATCTAGCTATTGTCCAAATAAGGTCATGATATCTTTTAAAACATTTAAGGGGGGGCCATGTTGAAAAAAATCAATAAAAGGGAGATAACTTCTAAAGGGGATGATGAAATCCTACAAAAGTTCATCTGGTAAAAGTTCATGATGAGGTCTATCAATGATTTATATTTGGTCTTGATAACTTCAACAGAAAGGGGATGAGGCCTTGTCAAACAAATGTTGGAAGAAAAAAAAGAAAAAGAAAAAAAACTAGTATCTCAATTGTTTGTAAAACAATTGAAAGGTCTTTCCTGTAAAAGTGATGTTTTCGTTATGTACTTTGTACGACCTTTCGTTTGATATACGACACGCATACCTTTTCAAACTTTTCGCTTTTAACACTTAATGACCTCATCCGCCTACAGTTTTGAGATCGGAAGTATGATATATGTAACACAGAGTAGATGAGCTTTCATTTGATATGCCACAACGCCATTTTCTAGAAAGTTTGATTTTTGCACTTGATAACCCTATCCAACTAATTTTTTGAGGTCGGGAATTTGATACTTTAAATGTACACATCATGACCTTTCATTTGATATACAACAACCCTATCTTTAAAGAAAATTTATATTTTGCACTCAATGACCCCATCCAACCCATTTTTGGGAGACGTCAATTTGAAATTTGAAATGTACGCTTTATGTTCTTTCATTTGATATGCGACAACCTTACCATCTGAGAAATTTGAATTTTTGCACTAAATGACCCCAGCCTTCCACCTGGGATAAAAAAAGAGGTTTAAAATTTTCATTTTCAAGTAGAGTTTATTGAGACCTTCAATTTGATATATCAGTTGACCCCATTTGACAAAGTGCAAAAAATGATGCAATATCGACGATATAAATAGAAGTTATGAAACTTACAAAGTCAATGCAAAACATGAAAATTTCAAAATGATTTTTTTGGTGTTTTTTTCAATGGAATGTTTTTGGTATTTGGTTAAGCATATAATTAGGTTAACCTCTAAAATTTTCGTAAACATTTTAAGTGTTAAACTGTTGTTGATTCAGAAATATATGCCACTGCACGTAAAATTTCGAACTACATTATTTCTAAAGCGACAATAGATATCTCCAATCTGTTAAAAGGTAAATGATCTACAGTTAAAGGACACCATTATAGAAAAAGAATTGGGATGATTTCAAAGTTCACCAGGGTCAAAATTAATCATCAAATATATGATGCAATACCAAACTTGAGAACCGGAAGTCGTGGAGACACGGGACTACCACCATTCAACTCAGCACCACTTGACCTTTCAAATATCACAAGGTCAAGGTCATAGTATACTGTGAAGGTCAGGGTAAAATTTCATCATGACCTGACATTGACCTCAAATTGAAGGTCTTAAATTACTGATCATTTTTGCAGTTTATAGTAGGTTGATATCTGTTACCTTCAAAAAGATATACACAAAATACTATATTTTTAAGAATCATCCCGTTGTAACTATTGAACAGACAGTCGGACATTTTTGGACTGATCATATAAAATGTAGAGCTTGTCGAGAGGAACAATTTATACGCTGTATGTATGCAGCAAAGTCTTTTCGTTTTCCTAATATGTAAGCTTGAAATTGCAGCGTAATTTTTTTTTGCACTCGGTGACCTTTGACCTTGGGTGCATAGTAAAGGTCACATGAATTACAGATTATTGGTGAAGGTCCCAAGTCTTTACGACTTCTGGTTCTCGAAATACAATTTTTCTAAAATTATGTACAATTTTTCAAGGGGAATAACTCCTTATAAGGATTAATAACAAAATGATTGTACATGTTCATTAACATTGCCATCTGTTCTTGTACATGTTGCTGTTTTCAAATCGATTCTAGCTTGAATACTTTTTGAGAAAAATGTAAAAGAAAGAAATTGATTCAAGGGGACATAACTCTCATAGGGAATGATGAAATCCTTAGCAGCCTCATATGGTAACACATCATGATAAGATCTAGCTATTGTCCAAATAAGGTCATGATATCTTTTAAAACATTTAAGGGGGGCCATGTTGAAAAAAATCAATAAAAGGGAGATAACTTCTAAAGGGGATAATGAAATCCTACAAAAGTTCATCTTGTAAAAGTTCATGATGAGGTCTATCGATGGTCCATATTTGGTCTTGATAACTTCAACAGAAAGGGGAGGAGGCCTTGTCAAACAAATGTTGGAAGAAAAAAAAGAAAAAGAAAAAAAAACACTAGTATCTCAATTGTTTGTAAAACAATTGAAAGGTCTTTCCTGTAAAAGTGATGTTTTCGTATTGTAATTTGTACGACCTTTCGTTTGATATAAGACAGCATACCTTCTGAAACTTTTCGCTTTTTACACTTAATGACCTCATCCGCCTACATTTTTGAGATCGGAATTATGATACATGGAACAGAGTAGATGAGCTTTCTTTTGATATGCGACAACACCATGTTCTAAAAAGTTTGATTTTTGCACTTAATAACCCTATCCAACTAATTTTTGGAGGTCGGGAATTTGATATATCAAATGTACACATCATGACCTTTCATTTGATATACAACAACCCTACCTTAAAAGAAAATTTATTTTTTGCACTCAATGACCCCATCCAACCAATTTTTTGGAGACGTCAATTTGAAATTTGAAATGTACGCTTTATGTTCTTTCATTTGATATGCAACAACCTTACCATCTGAGAAATTTGAATGTTTGCACTAAATGACCCCACCCGTCCCCCTGGGATGAAAAGGAGGTTTAAAATTTTCATTTTTAAGTAGAGTTTATTGAGACCTTCAATTTGATATATCAGATGACCCCATTTGACAAAGTGCAAATAATGATGCAATATCAACTATATAAATAGAAGTTATGAAACTTACAAAGTCAATGCAAAACTTGAAAATTTCAAATTGATTTTTTGGTGTTTTTTTCCATGGAATGTTTTTGGTATTTGGTCAAACATATAACTATGTCAACCTCTTCAATTTCTAAGACATTTTAAGTGGTAAACTCTTGATGATTCAGAAATACATGCCTCCGCTCGCAAAACTTCAAACTGCATTATCTCTAAAAGGACTATAGATATTTCAAATATGTTAAATGATAAACGATATACAGTTGAACAACAACATTCTAGAAAAAGAATTGGGACAATTTCAAAGTTCATAAAGGTCACAATTTATCATCAAATATATGATGCAATACTAAACTTAAGAACCGGAAGTCGTAGAAACATGGGACTAGCACCATTCAACTCAGGACCACTTAACCTTTCAACTATCACAAGGTCAAGGTCATAGTATACTGTGAAGGTCAAGGTGAAATTTCATCATGACCTGACATTGACCTCAAATTGAAGGTCTCGAACTACTGATCATCTTTGCAGTTTATAGTAGGTTGATATCTGTTACCTTTAAAAAGATATTCACACAATACTATACTTTTAAGAATCATCCCGTTGTAACTTTTGAACAGACGGTCGGACATTTTTGGGCTTATTGTATAAAATGTAGAGCTTGTCGAGAAGAACATTTCATACGCTGTATGTATGCAGCAAAGTCTTATCGTTTTCCTAATATGTAAGCTTGAAATTGCAGCGTAATTTTTGTTTGCACTCGGTGACCTTTGACCTTGGGTGCATATTAAAGGTCATATGAATTTAAGATTATTGGTGAAGGTTACAAGTCTCTATGACTTCCGGTTCTCGAATACAAATTTTTGAAAATATATTTTTAATTTCTAAAGGGAAATAACTCCTTATAAGGGTTAATAACAAATAAATTGTTTATGTTTATAAACATTGCCATCTGTTCTAATACATGCTGTCATTTTCAATTAAATTCTATCTCTAATACTTTTTGAAAAAAATGCAAATAAAAGAAATTGATTCAAGGGGATATAACTCTCAAAGTAGATGATGAAATCCTATGCAGCCTCATATGGTAATACATTATGATGAGATCTACCTTTTGTCCAAATAAAGTCGTGATATCTTTTAACACATTTTGGGGGGACCATGTTGAAAAAAATCAACAAAAGGGAGATAACTTCTTAAGGGGAAGGTGAAATCCTACAAAAGTTCATCTGGTAAAAGTTCATGTTGAGGTCTATTGATGGTTTAATTTTGGTATTGATAACTCCAATAGAAGCGGAAGGAGGGCGAGCCAAACAAATGCTGGAAGAAAAAAAAGAAAAAAAAACATTAGAAAAACAATAAGGTCTTTCCTCACGGAGAGGAAAGACCTTAATTAGAAAAACAATAAGGTCTTTCCTCACGTAGGGGAAAGACCTTAAAAACATTAGAAAAACAATAAGGTCTTTCCTCACGTAGGGGAAAGACCTTAAAAACATTAGAAAAACAATAAGGTCTTTCCTCACGTAGGGGAAAGACCTTAAAAAAGAAAAAAAAACATTAGAAAAACAATAAGGTCTTTCCTCACGTAGGGGAAAGACCTTAAAAAACACTAGTATCTCAATTGTTTGTAAAACAATTGAAAGGTCTTTCCTGTAAAAGTGATGTTTTCGTAATGTTCTTTGTACGACCTTTCGTTCGATATACGACAAGCATACCTTCTGTAACTTTTCGCTTTTTACACTTAATGACCTCATCCGCCTACATTTTTTAGATCGGAAGTATGATATATGTAACACAGGGTAGATGAGCTTTCATTTGATATGCGACAACGCCATGTTTTAAAAAGTTTGATTGTTGCACTTAATAACCTCATCCAACCAATTTTTGGAGGTTGGGAATTTGATATTTCAAATGTATACATCATGACCTTTCATTTGATATACAACAACCCTATCGTAAAAGAAAATTTATTTTTTGCACTCAATGACCCCATCCAACCAATTTTTGGGGGACGTCAATTTGAAATTTGAAATGTACGCTTTATGTTCTTTCATTTGATATGCGACAACCTTACCATTTGAGAAATTTGAATGTTTGCACTAAATGACCCCACCCTTCCCCCTGGGATGAAAAGGGGGGTTAAAATTTTCATTTTTTAAGTAGAGTTTATTAAGACCTTCAATTTGATATATCAGATGACCCCATTTGACAAAGTGCAAATAATGATGCAATATCAACTATATAAATAGAAGTTATGAAACTTACAAAGTCAATGCAAAACATGAAAATTTCAAATTGATTTTTTGGTGTTTTTTTCCATGGAATGTTTTTGGTATTTGGTCAAACACATAACTATGTCCACCTCTTCAATTTCTAAAACATTTTTCGTGGTTAGCTCTTGATAATTCAGAAATACATGCCTCCGCTCGCAAAACTTCAAACTGCATTATCTCTAAAACGACAATAGATATCTCAAATCTGTTAAATGATAAATGATCTACAGTTGAAGGACAACATTATAGAAAAAGAATGTGGACAATTTCAAAGTTCACCAAGGTCACAATTAATCATCAAATATATGATGCAATACAAAACTTGAGAACCGGAAGTCGTAGAGACATGGGACTATCACCATTCAACTCAAGACCACTTGACCTTTCAAATGTCACAAGGTCAAGGTCATAGTATAATGTGAAGGTCAATGTGAAATTTCATCATGACCTGACATTGACCTCAAATTGAAGGTCTTGAACTACTGATCATCTTTGCTGTTTATAGTAGGTTGATATCTGTTACCTTTAAAAAGATATACACACAATACTATACTTTTAAGAATCATCCCGTCGTAACTTTTGAACAGACAGTCGGAATCTTTGAGCTCAGTGTATAAAATGTAGAGCTCGTCGAGAGGAACATTTTATACACTGTAAGTATGCAGCAAACTCTTATCGTTTTCTTAATATGCAAGCTTGAAATTGCAGCTTAATTTTTTTTTGCACTTGGTGACCTTTGACCTTGGGTGCAAATTAAAGGTCACATGAACTTAAGATTATTGGTGTAGGTCCCAAGTCTTTACGACTTCCGGTTCTCGAGATACAATTTTTCAAAAATTGTGTATATTTTTTCAAGGGAAATATCTCCTTATAAGGGTTAACAACTAAATGATTGTATATGTTTATTATCATTGCCATTTGGTCTTGTACATGTTGCCGTTTTCAAATCGAATCTATCTTGAATACTTTTTGATAAAAATGTAAAAGAAAGAAATTGCTTCAAGGGGACGTAACTCTCATAGGGAATGATGAAATCCTTAGCAGCCTCATATGGTAACACATCATGATGAGATCTAACTTTTGTCCAAATAAGGTCATGATATCTTTTAAAACATTTAAGGGGGGCCATGTTGAAAAAAATCAATAAAAGGGAGATAACTTCTAAAGGGGATGATGAAATCCTACAAAAGTTCATCTGGTAAAAGTTCATGATGAGGTCTATCAATGATCCATATTTGGTATTGATAACTTCAACAGAAAGGGGATGAGGCCTTGTCAAACAAATGTTGGAAGAAAAAAAAGAAAAAAAAGAAAAAAAAAAAACATTAGAAAAACAATAAGGTCTTTCCTCGCGGAGAGGAAAGACCTTAACTAGTATCTCAATTGTTTGTAAAACAATTGAAAGGTCTTTCCTGTAAAAGTGATGTTTTCGTATTGTAATTTGTACGACCTTTCGTTTGATATAAGACAGCATACCTTCTGAAACTTTTCGCTTTTTACACTTAATGACCTCATCCGCCTACATTTTTGAGATCGGAATTATGATACATGGAACAGAGTAGATGAGCTTTCTTTTGATATGCGACAACACCATGTTCTAAAACGTTTGATTTTTGCACTTAATAACCCTATCCAACTAATTTTTGGAGGTCGGGAATTTGATATATCAAATGTACACATCATGACCTTTCATTTGATATACAACAACCCTACCTTAAAAGAAAATTTATTTTTTGCACTCAATGACCCCATCCAACCAATTTTTTGGAGACGTCAATTTGAAATTTGAAATGTACGCTTTATGTTCTTTCATTTGATATGCAACAACCTTACCATCTGAGAAATTTGAATGTTTGCACTAAATGACCCCACCCGTCCCCCTGGGATGAAAAGGAGGTTTAAAATTTTCATTTTTAAGTAGAGTTTATTGAGACCTTCAATTTGATATATCAGATGACCCCATTTGACAAAGTGCAAATAATGATGCAATATCAACTATATAAATAGAAGTTATGAAACTTACAAAGTCAATGCAAAACTTGAAAATTTCAAATTGATTTTTTGGTGTTTTTTTCCATGGAATGTTTTTGGTATTTGGTCAAACATATAACTATGTCAACCTCTTCAATTTCTAAGACATTTTAAGTGGTAAACTCTTGATGATTCAGAAATACATGCCTCCGCTCGCAAAACTTCAAACTGCATTATCTCTAAAAGGACTATAGATATTTCAAATATGTTAAATGATAAACGATATACAGTTGAACAACAACATTATAGAAAAAGAATTGGGACAATTTCAAAGTTCATAAAGGTCACAATTTATCATCAAATATATGATGCAATACTAAACTTAAGAACCGGAAGTCGTAGAAACATGGGACTAGCACCATTCAACTCAGGACCACTTAACCTTTCAACTATCACAAGGTCAAGGTCATAGTATACTGTGAAGGTCAAGGTGAAATTTCATCATGACCTGACATTGACCTCAAATTGAAGGTCTCGAACTACTGATCATCTTTGCAGTTTATAGTAGGTTGATATCTGTTACCTTTAAAAAGATATTCACACAATACTATACTTTTAAGAATCATCCCATTGTAACTTTTGAACAGACGGTCGGACATTTTTGGGCTTATTGTATAAAATGTAGAGCTTGTCGAGAAGAACATTTCATACGCTGTATGTATGCAGCAAAGTCTTATCGTTTTCCTAATATGTAAGCTTGAAATTGCAGCGTAATTTTTGTTTGCACTCGGTGACCTTTGACCTTGGGTGCATATTAAAGGTCATATGAATTTAAGATTATTGGTGAAGGTTACAAGTCTCTATGACTTCCGGTTCTCGAATATAAATTTTTGAAAATATATTTTTAATTTCTAAAGGGAAATAACTCCTTATCAGGGTTAATAACAAATAAATTGTTTATGTTTATAAACATTGCCATCTGTTCTAATACATGCTGTCATTTTCAATTAAATTCTATCTCTAATACTTTTTGAAAAAAATGCAAATAAAAGAAATTGATTCAAGGGGATATAACTCTCAAAGTAGATGATGAAATCCTATGCAGCCTCATATGGTAATACATTATGATGAGATCTACCTTTTGTCCAAATAAAGTCGTGATATCTTTTAACACATTTTGGGGGGACCATGTTGAAAAAAATCAACAAAAGGGAGATAACTTCTTAAGGGGAAGGTGAAATCCTACAAAAGTTCATCTGGTAAAAGTTCATGTTGAGGTCTATTGATGGTTTAATTTTGGTATTGATAACTCCAATAGAAGCGGTAGGAGGGCGAGCCAAACAAATGCTGGAAGAAAAAAAAGAAAAAAAAACATTAGAAAAACAATAAGGTCTTTCCTCACGGAGAGGAAAGACCTTAAACATTAGAAAAACAATAAGGTCTTTCCTCACGTAGGGGAAAGACCTTAAAAAAAACATGCGAAAAACAATAAGGTCTTTCCTCACGGAGAGGAAAGACCTTAAAAACTAGTATCTCAATTGTTTGTAAAACAATTGAAAGGTCTTTCCTGTAAAAGTGATGTTTTCGTATTGTACTTTGAACGACCTTTCGTTTGATATACGACAAGCATACCTTCTGAAACTTTTCGCTTTTTACACTTAATGACCTTATCCGCCTACATTTTTGAGATCGGAATTATAATATATGAAACAGAGTATATGAGCTTTCATTTGATATGCGACAACGCCATGTTCTAGAAAGTTTATTTTTTGCACTTAATAACCCTATCCAACTAATTTTTGGAGGTTGGGAATTTGATATTTCAAATGTACACATCATGACCTTTCATTTGATATACAACAACCCTACCTTAAAAGAACATTTATTTTTTGCACTCAATGACCCCATCTAACCCATTTTTGGGAGACGTCAATTTGAAATTTGAAATGTACGCTTTATGTCCTTTCATTTGATATGCGACAACCTTAGCATCTGAGAAATTTGAATGTTTGCACTAAATGACCCCACCCTTCCCTCTGGGATAAAAAGGGGGTTTAAAATTTTCATTTTTAAGTAGAGTTTATTAAGACCTTCAATTTGATATATCAGATGACCCCATTTGACAAAGTGCAAATAATGATGCAATATCAACTATATAAATAGAAGTTATGAAACTTAAAAAGTCAATGCAAAACTTGAAAATTTCAAATTGACTTTTTGGTGTTTTTTTCCATGGAATGTTTTTGGTATTTGGTCAAACATATAACTATGTCAACCTCTTCAATTTCTAATACATTTTAAGTGGTAAGCTCTTGATGATTTAGAAATACATGCCTCCGCTCGAAAAACTTCAAACTGCATTACCTCTAAAACGACAATAGATATCTCAAATCTGTTAAATGATAAATGATCTACAGTTGAAGGACAACATTATAGAAAAAGAATTGGGACGATTTCAATGTTCACCAAGGTCACAATTAATCATCAAATATATGATGCAATACCAAACTTGAGAACCGGAAGTCGTAGATACATGGGACTATCACCATTCAACTCAAGACCACTTGACCTTTCAAATATCACAAGGTCAAGGTCATAGTATAATGTGAAGGTCAAGGTGAAATTTCATCATGACCTGACATTGACCTCAAATTGAAGGTCTTGAATTACTGATCATCTTTTAAGTTTATAGTAGGTTGATATCTGTTACCTTTAAAAAGATATACACAAAATACTATACTTTTAAGAATCATCCCGTTGTAACTTTTGAACAGACGGTCGGACATTTTTGGGCTTATTATATAAAATGTAGAGTTCGTCGAGAGGAACATTTTATACGCTGTATGTAGGCAGCAAAGTCTTATCGTTTTCCTAATATGTAAGCTTGAAATTGCAGCGTAATTTTTTTTTGCACTCTGTGACCTTTGACTTTGGGTGTATATTGAAGGTCACATGAATTAAAGATTATTGGTGAAGGTCCCAAGTCTCTACGACTTCCAGTTCTCGAAATAGATTTTTTCTAAAATTGTATACAATTTTTCAAGGGGAATAACTCCTTATAAGGGTTAATAACAAAATGATTGTATATGTTCATTAACATTGCCATCTGTTCCTGTACATGTTGCCGTTTTCAAATCGATTCTATCTCTAACATTTTTTGAGAAATGAGCAAAGGAAAGAAATTTTTTCAAGGGGAAATAACTCTCAAAGGGGATGATGAAATTCCATGCAGCCTCATATGGTAATACATCATGATGAGATGTACCTATTGGTCAAATAAGATCATGATATCTTCAAAAACAACGAGGGGGGGGCCATGTTGAAAAAAATCAATAAAAGGGAGATAACTTCTAAAGGGGATGATGAAATCCTACACAGCCTCATCTGGTAATACTTCATAATGAGGTCTACCGATGGTCCATATTTGGGTTTGATAATTCCAATAGAAACGAGGGGAGGCCATGTCAAACAAATGCTGGATGAAAAAAAAAAAAAAACATGCGAAAAACAATAAGGTCTTTCCTCGCGGAGAGGAAAGACCTTAACAATAAGGTCTTTCCTCACGTAGGGGAAAGACCTTAAATATGTTTTCTTGTCGCTAAATAGTTTCTTGTCGCTTCTTGACGCTTTTTGTCGCTACAATTCTTCTTGTCGCTAATTAGTGAGACCGCAAATATTAAAATATTTCTTTTTTAAATTTTTTTCCAATGACAGAAACAAAACATGATAAATATCTTTGAAATATAATTATACGTCTAGATTATTTTTGATGTTTGATGTTTATTGTTTTAATAGACAAATATAATAAGTTGTGTATTGTAGGGGTTATGTTCATGTGTTGATTTGGTCACATTCTGCCAACCGTTAGTTTCATTGTGTTCGGGAGCGACGTACATATTTTAGATATCTAAAAGGAAATCAACACTGTACACATGCGCTCTTAATTTTTCAGAATGGCAACAGTGGTGCTTGGACGTTTTGCCCTTCGTCGAGCCTGTATGCTCGCAAGAAATGCACAGAAAACGCAACATGCATGGAAGAATTTAAGAACAATTAGCGTATCTTCCAAACTTTTTGCACGTATGTAATTCGATAGATAAATTAGCAATGACAAAATAAGAAAATAATCTTTCTGATGAAACTGTTTTGGATCCTGTACTGGCAGTAGAGGGTTACCAATACTATATATTTTTGTCACGGAATAGAAGTTCCTTCATGATATAAGTTCCAAATAGAAAAAAGATTCTGGTATATTACTTCCACAGGAATAAATATTACAGTCACTGTAGATGTTCCTAACGGAATTAGTCCGAGATTACTCTGACGTCCGACGGCTGTTTTGCCAGACAAGCTGGGGCCGTGGGACGTCAGAGCTTGTCCCATATCAAAAAGTGGATATTTGCCCACCCAAAATAGATGCGCTACTTTGTTGCTTCTGGAGCCGACTGGGGGCCTTGGAATTTTATAAATCGGGCATCAGTCTCTTCATTTTTCATTTATCTCTTCATTTATGTAAGTTTCACTTACCTGCCAACCTTTATTTTTCTATATTTTAACAGTTTTCATAGTGACCCCCCCCCCCCCCCCCCCCCATTTCAGCATTTTCACTATCATTTTCAAATACTATCACGTGACCACGAGAAAACAGGGCAAATGACCATAATGTAACACCTCGTTCATTTACGATGCACCTGCCTAAAGATCCGAGAGCTTCCGATCGTTTTCGTGGTCGGAACTAAATGCTGATTACCGAAAAAACTTGGTTGCTTCTAGATGTTAATCATCGATCTCCTATAAAGGAGGTAAAAAAATATAAATATTTGCATATTTGAGTCTCGAGGCCACGAACTCTCTCGTAACTTGACGTCCATATTTGAAAGTGAAAGTGAAAATGCTGAAATGGAGGGGTCACTATGAAAACTGTTAAAATATAGAAAAATAAAGGTTGGCAAGTAGGTGAAACTTACATAAATGAAGAGATAAATGAAAAATGAAGAGACTGATGCCCGATTTATTAAATTCCAAGTCCCCCAGTCGGCTCCAGAAGCGACAAAGTAGCGCATCTATTTTGGGTGGGCAAATATCCACTTTTTGATATGGGACAAGCTCTGACGTCCCACGGCCCCAGCTTGTCTGGCAAAACAGCCGTCGGACGTCAGAGTAATCTCGGACTATAACGGAATGAATAGCATATTTTTGTTCCATCAGGTACAGGTATTATGAAATTGTTTATAATAAAGTTTCCAATGGAACTTCTGTTAGGTGGAACAAATATACATTGACACATCAATCACTTACACGATAAATTAGAAATAGCCTAGTAATAATTAACAGTAAAAATTCTTGCCAAATGATGTTAACGGTAATTTTTTGTGCATGACGATCTCCAAATATAACGGTAACGATAATTATATGAGACCTCTGGCGAATCAGGGTTAAATTGTGACAGTCACATGATAATAAGTTAATTAGGCTAATTAACTTATTATCATGTGACTGTCACAATTCACTAACTTTCAATGTCAGTAGTCTTTGTACAGTATGAGGGTAGTAATGGCCTTTACTGTCAGGCGTCAACAGTTAGCGTCAAATTGTTTAAAATTTAACCGTGATTCGTCAGAAGTCTCAAATAATTATCATTAGGCCACACCAATTAAATTTCTTGTTCTACGGATTTTTGGACTCAAAAATTTGGGGTGAGCGAGCGATTTGAAAATTTAAATAAAAAAATATTTATTTTGCAAATTCTTGAGGCGAAGCTTGAAAAGTAAAGGCGAGTGATTATATATTTTTTTTGTAAACACAAAATAGTAGGTTTCGACAATATTAAAACTTGATTTATCACTTGTACTTTGTTATTTCTTTAATTTCTGAAGTATTTTTTCCCTGTTCACAAAGAAATAATTAAATCTGGTCTATGTATGTGTGACTGACAATGAGACAATTCTCCATCTAAGTCATATTCAGTTTGGGGGCAACCCCTTAATGTTATAAATATCCCTTTTTTCATGTTTTATGAGTGATCAATATTAAGTTATAATATATTTGTTTGTACAAAAGGGCTCATACAGTACATTCCGTGACATGGTCTGAAAAATGTCGCAGGTTTTAAAAAGGCTCAGCATCAGCGACTTAAATGTCGATGATTGATTACCTGTAGTCAATCAAATCATCAGCTGATAGTAAGTGCAATAAAATCAGCCAAGCGTGCATGGTCGGCCGCACATGCTACTTAATATTATGTAATTAGTTATGATAATGTAACAGGTAAAATCGATAATTACATAATAGACATTTAAAAGGCATGCACGGTTTTCAGATTGTTTCAGTTCTATTTATTTAATTTACCAATAAAAGAAATATGTTTTTTTTTCAGGTCTGTCTGAGGAAGAAACATTCTACACATTATTGTTCTCTTATTTATCTTCTCAGTTTTTATTTATGATTCGAATATAAAATAAAATATCTTTTCCTATCCGTTCTTTTCTCATTATTTCTACATTTCGTCGCGAGTTATATGTTCTAGAAATTTCGTAGATTAGTTTTCTTTTAAAAAGACATGAGTTTCCTATCTTTATTCATATTTGAAAACGTCATGTGAGGGAGGGTAAGAAGGGGTCCTGATCCCAAATGCCGGGCTTAAAAAACAAAATACCGAAATCCCGGACTTAAAATCGCGAAATCCCGAGGTCCCCTAATTCAAAAAAGAATTACCGGTACCCGAAAGTGTTACTCTTGAAATCCCAAGCTTAAAAACATCCTATCCTGGAGTCCCGATAAAGGTCCTATCCCCCCTCTTTTATATTCTCAAAACGTGAAATATTTCTGTAACAAGAAATACACGAATGAAACAGCTGCTGAAACGTCTATTATTGAAAACTAGTTTTTCGTTTGTAAGATACGATGGTTATTTTTATTGTAATAAAATGTTTGGATTGGAAGAGAATTTGATCGAACATTTAAATGCATTGCTGGTGAAAGCGGGGTCAAGGTTGACACGATAATATCACGTGTGTACATGTGTTTAAAACTTTAGGGGTTTCCTGTTCAATTTCATGGATAAAATCATCAATCGGAACTACTCGGCCTGCTTTTTGTTTGCACGAAGAAATAACTTTAATTATTGTACTGTATAGCGAGAGTAGTTATGATTGATAAAATTATAAAAGATATTATTAGCCTAGCATGTTACTATGTCCAGTGTGTATTCTTTGTAAAAAAAAAACACAACGTCATATTCAACTGGCTTAAAATTCTAAGATAAAAAAAATAAAAAAAAATCGAGATTTTTTTCTCAGTAAAATAGTTTGCAGCAAAAAAAAATATTTACCAGATTTTTTCTAGGTAAAATAAAATGCAGCAAATTTTCTCAATTAAAATATAAAACTTACTGAATAGCGTAAATATGTGTTTTCTTGAAGAACAAGACTATGTAGGATAAAAAAATCTAAACGTTTTAGAAATCAGTCACAAACAGTAGAGGGTCACTCCTAATAAAATGGTATAAACTATCTTTATTTGTAAATTATTCAATAGACAATATGATAAAATTTTATTTACTGGTGAAGCATCAACAACACGACTAAATAAAACCATGAATGCTACAAAAAACTATCAAAAAAAAGGAAGAGCTTTAACCAATAAAATCTGACAAGTCGGCCTTACAAGATTAAAAAAATAATATAACTTACAAATATTTGGTTTACTGGTGAAACATAAAAAACAAGACTAAATAAAACCATGAATTCTACAAAAAACTGAAGAAAAACGAACAGCTTTTACCTATAAAATCTGACAAGCCGGCCTTACAAGATTAAAAGAAAATAAATATTTAACAAATATTTTATTTACTGGTGAAACATCAAAAAGAAGATTTTAAAAAACCAAGAATGCTACAAAGAACTAAAGAAAAAAAGGGATAGTTTTAACCTATAAAATCAGACAAGGTCACAAGATTAAAAGAAAAAGGAATTACACACATACAATGTTCATGTACCAATTCAAAACATATTCTTTTATATATAAAACCAAAATCCTTTAACATGACAAATCGTTTTAGAACGAACAAGAGACATAAAATAAAAAATTCCATTATTTTTTTTTATTTACTGATTTCCTTAAAAAAAAATCTTTTTAATAGATATTAATCAAATTAATAGGAAGATGGTTATGAATATATATTACATTTAAAATTTAGTTTTTATTAATATTTGAACAAATATTAGATTTAAAATTAATTCTTTAAGATACAGCAGGTAAAGAATATAAAAAAAATATATTCTTTAATGTTTTATTCTGACAGACAAAATAACAGAAAAGCATAAAAAAAGTTGTATTTTTTCTTAATAATGCAAAGACAAACACAGGTAAATTTTACCTGTACATCTAAATATTATGTAATCAAGACATGAAACCTTCTACCTGTTAAAAGATTTAAAACACCTGGTTGATCACCTTTTATTATCCCAGCAGGAAGTCTGACCATCAGCCAGTGATTTATGACCCCCAATAAAAGCCCAGCATTTAATGCCAGGCATACAAGATGCTGATGATTTTTCAGACCATGTCACAGTGTGTACTGTATTTTCATATTAATGGTCAAAACATGTCCAAGAATTTTGTAATATTCCTGGACTTTAACCATGTTAACACATTTACTTTAACAGTTTAATATTATTCAAAATAAGTGGACTCCTCTTTTAGAAAAAGTTGTTTTAAATATGATGTAACTCTCCTCTTTTTGAGTACAACATTCTAAGTTTTCAAAGGTTTTGAATAGAAGAACTATACAAATCCTTGTTATTTCTTTTTTTTTCTACATCAGTAAAATGACCCCTTGTCTGGGGGAGGGTTGATCTTAACCTGATGATAACAAACACTGTAAAAGTACGACTTGCTACATGGGGCTTTGATACAGATTAAACAACAAGCTTAACAGGGCCCCAAAATTATTAGCATACACAATTCAAACAGAAAAACCAACGATCTAATTTATATATCCAAACGGGAAAATACCAATGAACAACATCAATAAACGATAACTGCTGAACGACACAACCCTGAATCAATCAGGACAGGTGCATAAACATGCAGCGGCTATGGATAGTTTTGTTTCGCCAGCATACAATAAAATTGCAGTTGAAGGCAAATCCTTCAGAAGTTCTTTGTACTTTATTCTAACAAGGATCATATTTTGATAGGGAAAGAAACCAATGTTTTGTTCTTTACATGTATATATTTCCGCTTTTATAAATTTATATCGGAGCACTCCTTCTTTGGATAAATAGGTTTTATGCTGAAATAAATATTCTCACAGATATTTAAGAAGTGTGGTGGTGTACTTTTATGTTTAAAATCGTTATATGGACCATAATTTGGTATTCGACCTTTGGTTTCTTTTTGTATCCTTTTTTATAAGTTCTAAAATTTTAACTTTTATTTTGTGGGTTGTGTTGGTGTTAGAATAGTATGAATGGAACAATTGAGTTTTTCGAGAAAAAATTAATACATTTTGATTCACTGTTTACGTGACATGAAACCAAACAGGAAACCAATCTTTATTTTCTTTATTTTGCACAATATAATTCAAAAGGCATAAATAAACACCATTACTAGTGTTACTTGCTTCATGTTAATATTTAAAATCTATTTTCAATGTTATATTAAAGTTTTTTTTAAACCTGACAGGAAACCATAAGAAACCGAAAGCATTTTTTTAGTTTTATTTTATTGCAAAATCTGCTTAAAATAATCTGAACAGTATACTTTTTCTTAAAATCCATCTTAAATGTAACAGTATTATAAAACTCCTAAATATGTGCTTGTTTTGAAATCAATTAGTACAATTTATTCAGAATTTTCCATATTTTCTTCATTGATACAGGATACCATAATCGTTGTATCTTGATGTTTAAGCCCAAAAAATGTATTTATATTTGGTTTTGATATTCCAGTTATATACAATTTATTCCAAATCATTGGCAATGTAACATTCTTTAAATCCAGTAAAAAAACCCACTTTTAACTTGGAATTAAAATCTTTAAAATAGGCACAATGTGATACTTGTGACCTGTACATCATCTACATGGTTTCCACATTTTAACCTACTTTAGTGGGCTAAAATCAATAAAGTACTTCCTTTCAAGTCATGCATGGTAAACATTTACTTCTCCTTTGACAAGTTTATTGCGTTTCTGATAAGTGTTTGCAGAACATGAATAAAAAATATTAATTAAAAACTGTGACAAAGATTCCAACTTTGTACAGTCCAAGTGTATCGGTATATTAACATGTATTTTTTATTAAATTATATTTATTCACCTAAAATATCCAGTAATATTTACTGCTGAAGTTAAATCAATCCAACAAGCATTGGTACAATGATAAGAGACGTAATTTCGATCAATTTTTCCAAGGACTCTTCACGTCATTATCGGGAAACGAAGTGTGTTCTAACGTCTGTCAAATATGAAATCGATTTTGTCAAGTCATTGGGCATTTATTTTCACACAGGATCGTATGGAAAAATTGTTTGATTGTTTAGTTACTCCCATTCTTACATATTGTAGTGAAATTTGGGGGGTGGATTCACATTTTAAAGACTCTGATCCATTTGAAAAACTTCATGTTAAATTTATCAAAGACATATTAGGGGTTCACTGTAAGGCATCTAATGATGGATGTCGAGCTGAACTTAATAGAATTCCCTTAAAAAATAAAATATTATATTCAATATTCAACTACCTGAACCATATAGTTTCTTCGGAAAATTCTTTGGCATATGATATATTCACTAAATCTGTAGATTCAAACCCTTGGGTCATAAAGGTCAAGAGTCTTTTGAATGAACTTGGAATGTCTTATATCATCAATAACTTTAATTATGTTAAAGGTAATTTTAAACTCTATTAAACAAAGAATTAATGACCAATGTTTGCAAGTTCAAAATGCAAATATATTTGAATCCAAAAAATTAGACTTTTTCAAAAGTGTCTACATAATGGGCAGAAGACCACCCTATGTTGATATATTAAAAAACAGAAGTGACAGAGCTGCAATATGTAAGATCCGTATAAGCGCTCATACACTGATGATTGAAAGAGGGAGACATCTAAATATTCCCAGAAATGAGAGATACTGCTCTGTATGTAATTCTGGTCAAATTGAAAATGAAAAACATTTTCTTTTACATTGTGAAAAATACTCAACTAAGAGGGACATATTTTACCATAAAGTTTCAAATATAATTGTTGATTCTACAAAATTTCAAAAACATGAAAATATTATATATTCTTTTTATTAAATAATAATTCATACACAATCCTAAAATTAACTTCCTCTTTCATCTCAGACAGTTTGAACCTGCGTAAAGCAGAACAAACTCTATAAAATTGCTAATAATCATTGTTCATAATATTACATATTAATATTGTCGTTATTTTCAATACTTATTTTGGTTGACCAACTATGTAATTGATATATCTTTTTTTAATCATTTACTGTTGATGATATTGATATCGTTCGATGATATTGTTCAAAATATGCCTATTGATATTCTATGCATTATTACTATTTGTATAACAGTTGTATGGGCCATTGCCAATTATTGTAATTGTGTTTGTGCCAATAAAATATTTGTATTTATATTTGTATTTGTATTTGTAACATTATGCACATAGGAAAAATAACAGACCACCGGCGCAATCTCTTTTGACAATTGTATTTTCCTCTTTTAAACAAGACGAAACAAGTCTACAGATTATGTTTGCTAACATCCCGTTGGAAACAAAAGCAATGTTTAGACCTAGTATTTCGTACATCCGGCCGTAATGGCGTTATCACATGTTAATCACATGTTTCACGTATGACTGGAAATGATTAGAACTTAAGGTAAAAAACAATTTTAATAAATAACTGAACTTCTGTTTCGTGTGAAATGTAACGCATAACGATTACGTAATTTTCTTACTTAATTATTACGAAGATCAAAACAAGAATGTAAATCATCTCGGATTTACCTGTTTGAACATCTCGCGAGGGGTTCATATTTGCATATTGTTTTTAAGAATTCTATTACATCAAAGTAGATTACATCATCTATAAATTGCGTTACGAAATCGGACACAAAAATCGCGCCACTGTTCTTACATCTGCTACCGGTACATAAATACATGTACTTATAGTTCTCAGCATTTTCTTCTCACTATTCTTATTGGTCGATGTTCTTTGTTATTTGAAAGCAAAAGTTACGAATTTGCAGGTGACGATTATCTATAAATCAGTCAGCGTTATGCTCTTCGGTTGTAGAATCTTTGAAATTCGTATATTTTAATTTTTTTTCTAGGGAAGAGTAGCATACACTTGTATGTTGATAAAAATAAAGGCATCTTTAGATGTAGTTACAACTTTTCTTACAGTAATTCACATTTTATCACTTTTCTATAGTTATAGGAAAAGGAGCCCAATAGCAAATTATGGTCCATATACAGGTTAGACTGTGATTTTGAAAACAAATGTTGATTTTATAATATTTACAACAACAAAACGGTGCGGGAAATGGACATGATTACATTTCCGAATGCAGGAAGTGGGAATATAAAAAAAAATTAAATAAATCTGTTTTGAGAAAAATAGGTGCGGGTGGGTCCGTCGAACAAGGAATCAAATTGGTGTGGCCTTACTGTTATATTTGGAGATCATCATTCGATTCTTTCATCATCTAAAAGAAAGTGCATATTTTATCGTCATGCACAAAAAATTACCGTTAACATCATTTGGCAAAAATGTTTACTGTTTTTCGTCATGAAGGTACCCCCATTGGCAGTACCACCCTCCAGTATCAGCAGGTATACTGAGAAAGCAGTTTTATGTTTATGCAATAGTTTCCTTAATGCCAACTCTGAATTAAATTACAGTTTTTAATAGACAAGGAATATTAGATATTACACCTTAATATACCTTATTACACCTGTGCAGTTATCTTGTGAGACCTTAAGATAAAATTTGAAACCATTTATCAAATGGAAAAATAACATTTTGAGACAACATAACTATTTGGAGTACAATTTAGCTATGAAATCATAATTGACATCTAGAAATTTTTGCACATGAATAAATTCTTACCTGTTAATGCTGCATAGTGTCTCCAGAATTCTCCAAATGTAATCAGAGCTCTAGATAAGCTGCGTATTTGCATGATATTTGCAATAAAATAATTGAAAACCCAATGCTATTGCCCATTGCAGAGTTCTAAAACCCAATTCGTGCAAAGAAAAACCATGAGCTCTTAACACTTTTCGTCACTATCTTGTGGATTATTTACTCTACTCTATTATAAAGTCGTCGCGTAAATCTATTTTTGTAATATTAAGTTATATCCTTAT
The DNA here is from genome assembly GCF_036588685.1 of Mytilus trossulus. Classification (NCBI taxonomy): domain Eukaryota; kingdom Metazoa; phylum Mollusca; class Bivalvia; order Mytilida; family Mytilidae; genus Mytilus; species Mytilus trossulus. The sequence goes on along the minus strand of NC_086378.1, from coordinate 12,493,022 downwards.
GTTCTAAAAATAGATCATTGAAATGTTCCCTTGCCAAAAGGTACAAGTGGTGAGGAAAACATTTAAATCTTCACTGTTTTTATCCAATAAGCCTGAGCCATGTCGTCACAATTCTTTTCGTACTTCCCGGGAATTATCATAACACTTAGCAATGTGTCATGGTGTGTTATTTGGCTTAAATTTGTGTTAGTGTTATTTTGGATAAAAAAAATGTTTTAATTTATGAAAGAAAATTTAATGTTTGTATTTTGTAAAAGTTTTATTAATCTGTTTAATTAATTTTACCTATGCTGTGGCATAAGTACTCGAAATGTCACAGTTTGCTCAAAGCACTTTATTTTGAAAGACTAATTGTAATTAGCATACATGTCACTAGGATTAGGCTTTGTTAATTGAATTCTGTTTTTACTTATGAGAGTAATATTAACATCTCATGTCATGTTGAGTTAATCTGTGTTTTAGTATAAATAGCGTTGTGAAATTTAGGAAAATCAGTCACCTTTCGGAAACCAAACCTTTCACTTCTTAAGTCTATTATTCTGGTACTGTAGGACTATCGATCAGTCTACCAGTTGACTTTGTAGTGTTTAGACAAAAATGTATTTTTTGACTCACATTTTATTTTTGAGAATTTTTAAGATCTTAGTCAGTGTTTCGGAAGCGTAACCTCACACTACTCATGTCATTATACTGGCCCTTTACGACTGTCTACAAGTCTACCAGTTGACTGTGTAGTGTGAGACAAAATTTATCTCTGACTCATAATTTAACTTTGGAAATACTTTTAAAGATTGTTTTATTTTTGAAACTTTGTACATTTTGAATTAGAGATTAAGTACATTTTATGATTTAGTAGTTTTGGCATTTATTTTATATTTTACATTTTAAGGAGAAATAGTTTTACTTTGGATTTGATATTTAGATTTGATACTTTGTACTTTAATTAGATTATTATTATTATTTGGAATTGTTCACTAATTGATTTGTTATCATCATTCGTTTAAATTGTTACAGTAATTAAATTATGAAAACCTTCCTTGCGTTTAAGCTATGCCTATCAGAACATTAAGTCTAGCGATAGACTGACCCCCTGTCCCTTGGTTCCAGCACATACGAGTTAGCTCCCCCTTATCTAACCGTGCTCTGGAGGAACCTTGGTGACAGATATGGCGGAGTTGACCCGAGGCATGATTCAAATTAGATTCTGAAACTGCATAGCTAGAATGTAGGTTGGCAAAATTCATTCAAAATTATTTAAAACTTAAAATTTCAAAATTGAGACAACAGCAGGAGAGACTATGAGAGGAAGAGAGAACCAGTAGCAGGAGAGACAAGTTGCAGATTAAACAACACATTACTAAAAGATAAGTACATCTTGCCTATTATAATACACTTTAATAACTTTTAAGTGAAAAGTATAGATGTATGTTGATTCTTGGTGTGAATCTGTTAACTTTAAATAAATATTTGTTTGTGCAAAAACTTTACAGGAGTTAAAATTCAGTTCAGGAGAAACTGTACTTGTGCAAATAATTTTATACGATCTGGAAATTTGACTCATAGTAGAGAGAATTTAACATTTAGTTCAGGAGAGATTTTATTTGCGTAATTAATAGAATATGATGAGTAACTTAAGGTAGAGAATAGAACATAAACAATATACTGACAAAAATACTTTAAGTTTCAGTTTGGTAATTGGAATAGAAATATCATCATGGGTAGAAAAAGGATTTCAAAAGGATGGTGCTGCCAAAAAGACAGATGTGCCAGGCTATCCAGTGTAATACCAGGAACAGCCGGTTTCCAGTTTACTACAACCGTGGAGAGGAGCTTTGTGTAGATTGGACTGGAGAATCACAGAGTGAGCTGTTTATTTGACAGTAGAGCATCTTGGAGCTGTATCGGTCGACATCAGTTGCGTCATCTAGGCGCCACTGCAGCAGTGCACGGATCAACGAGCAAGGATGCAATAGGTGTCCTTCGACAGGTGTTTGCAATAATCGGAGAAAAAGTGCTTTAACTTTTGGACATATTACCAGAAATTAATAATTTTGAACATTACTTGCTAGAGCTTATTTATAGGATTGAACTTTTGTGAAACAACAAAGCAAAAACAGTTTACAAGAACAGAACTTTGACATTACCAACTCAGATCATTTAGAAATTTGTGAATATCGTGATGGTGCTTATTATGTAATACCATAGCAACCTTCCAAGACAGCAGGATTTAGAAAAAACAATCAGTTTCTATCTTTATTTTTTTGTGGTTCTAGGAATTAGTAGGAGTGCACGCCTGTTGGTTCTTTTCACTACATCAATTTGAATTTTGGATTACTAGAATGTTATTTTATTTTTCATCTGTTAAACACATGGAATATAGGTTGCTGGGAGCTAGCAAGTTGAAATACATAGTTGTTGCTATATATTATAAGTATATATTTTGGCACCAGGTTATATATAGTTTATTGGAGTGTATAAAGACTATTTTTAAGATGTTAATATGTGAATGTATATATCATGTTTGGGGACAAACATATTGGAGTAGGGGGGAATATGTCATGGTGTGTTATTTGGCTTAAATTTGTGTTAGTGTTATTTTGGATAAAAAAAATGTTTTAATTTATGAAAGAAAATTTAATGTTTGTATTTTGTAAAAGTTTTATTAATCTGTTTAATTAATTTTACCTATGCTGTGGCATAAGTACTCGAAATGTCACAGTTTGCTCAAAGCACTTTATTTTGAAAGACTAATTGTAATTAGCATACATGTCACTAGGATTAGGCTTTGTTAATTGAATTCTGTTTTTACTTATGAGAGTAATATTAACATCTCATGTCATGTTGAGTTAATCTGTGTTTTAGTATAAATAGCGTTGTGAAATTTAGGAAAATCAGTCACCTTTCGGAAACCAAACCTTTCACTTCTTAAGTCTATTATTCTGGTACTGTAGGACTATCGATCAGTCTACCAGTTGACTTTGTAGTGTTTAGACAAAAATGTATTTTTTGACTCACATTTTATTTTTGAGAATTTTTAAGATCTTAGTCAGTGTTTCGGAAGCGTAACCTCACACTACTCATGTCATTATACTGGCCCTTTACGACTGTCTACAAGTCTACCAGTTGACTGTGTAGTGTGAGACAAAATTTATCTCTGACTCATAATTTAACTTTGGAAATACTTTTAAAGATTGTTTTATTTTTGAAACTTTGTACATTTTGAATTAGAGATTAAGTACATTTTATGATTTAGTAGTTTTGGCATTTATTTTATATTTTACATTTTAAGGAGAAATAGTTTTACTTTGGATTTGATATTTAGATTTGATACTTTGTACTTTAATTAGATTATTATTATTATTTGGAATTGTTCACTAATTGATTTGTTATCATCATTCGTTTAAATTGTTACAGTAATTAAATTATGAAAACCTTCCTTGCGTTTTAGCTATGCCTATCAGAACATTAAGTCTAGCGATAGACTGACCCCCTGTCAAGCACAAACGAGTTAGCTCCCCCTTATCTAACAGTGCTATCGAGTGGACCTTGGTGACAGATGAATTAAAACGAAAGTAAATTTCCGGTAAAAATATTGAATAGAAGCATGTTTTAATTTCCTTTTGAGAGGAAGACTCAGCTAGAGTTGTCAGGAAGCGTCCCTTGAATGCACAGGGTCGTGCAATGGCGTGTCCAGACATGTTTGCATGCCTGAACAATAACAGGGTTAGAACTTGTCAAAACTAAATCAGTTGGAACACGAAAGGCCAAATCACTTAAAAAATGTATATGAAGTCAGCATCAGAATCCAAAAGTTCTAATAAGCCTTATAAGGGACAAGTAAATCCAGATTTATGTAAATAAAATTAGACAAATACATTGTTTATTTACATGTATAGTTCTCAAGAGTATATATGTAAACCTCAGATCTATGTCTGACCTCAAATCTGTGTCCGTTTCTCAAATCTATGCCCCATGGTGACGTCAATCGCTAATCTATGTCCATAAAAAAATTCTCGACCTCAAATCTGTGGCCGATTTTTAATCATGGCGTCATTCGCAAATCTATGTCCTTAAAAAAAACAATTCGGCCTCAAATCTGTGGCCGATTTTTAATTGTGACGTTTTTCTCAAATCTATGTCCGTTATAAAAGAAAAGGCTTTAAAACTATGTAATGTTTTAATTCTTTTCTAGCCATGGGCAAATTTATTCCCGTTTAATAATTTAGGCCTGATAGGTTTTTTTTTATTAAGTCATTTCCCATATTTCAATATTAATTTGTTGGTATGTGTTTTCCATGTGTGTACAAGAGCTCAAGTATTATAAGTAAATATAGCTAGATTATTTCACTTGTATTTAAACAGGAATATTGTTTCTTAAGTCTGGTCATGTATGATTTTTGTTTTATAAAGTAATTTCGACATGTTTGTGGTTAAAATCATGCGTGTGTTATTATTGTATGCCGTCTTTAAGAATTAAACTACACATGGTTTTTTTTAACTAAAAAAACAGTAATTTAGTTTGAAATGTTTTACATTGTCTTATCAGGGTTTTTTTAAAGCTAACTATGCGGTATGGGCTTTGCTCATTGTTGAAGGCCGTACGGTGACCCTATAGTTGTTAATGTCTGTGTCATTTTGGTCTTTTGTGGATAGTTGTCTCATTGGCAATCATACCACATCTTCTTTTTTATAATAAAGAATTACTTTTTGTATGCAACTTCAGCGTACATTAATTGTCTCTAAATTCTCTTATATTGCTGTTAAATTGACATTCATACCACTTTATATATTGTATGTTACTTAAATATCAATAAAATCATTCTGAATTGATAAAAATAAAAGTAACGTGCTCCATATTTTTTTGTTATATTTGACGTCGATGAAAGGACATAGATTGGAGCCAAACATGGCCATAGATTTGAGTAAATAAAGGACATAGATTTGAGACAATACAGGACATAGATTTGAGACTCTTCAAGACAAAGATTTGAGACAATACAGGACATAGATTTGGATCGTTTATGACGCAATATTAAAAAGGACATAGATTTGGATCGTTTATGACGCAATATTAAAAAGGACATAGATTTGGATCGTTTATGACGCAATATTAAAAAGGCCATAGATTTGGGGAAAGGACATACATTTGAGGCAGGACATAGATTTGAGGCTTACATATACAGTATGTATTTCATTTTAGTTGATGAGTGAACACACACATTCAATATAGTGTTAATGAAAAAAAACAATATCAGAATATAGCTTGGTGGTGAAAGCCCAATTTGATATTTGCTTGAGGGGTGACTTGGAATAAATAATGCAACTGAAAAACTGTTTCACTCATCAATTAAATGAAAAATGGAGGGGTCAAAAGCCCAATTTGTGAATTCTAATCTGGAGCTATGTGTAATAATATGAGTTAGTTACAATTCCATTCAAGATCTGTATAAATGAGGTTGTACAGCTGTTTTGAACATCAGGAAAATATCAAATAATTTTTTAAGTCTGTCCGGTCTTGTAAGCACTTTCACTGGTACAATTGCTTGATTTTTATAAATCATAAATCATAAATCATTGGTTTATATCAACATTTTCTTCCAAAATCAGAGCCCAATCATCAAATTTTTAAAGCGTTGTGCCCTTTGAAAATATGGATTATATGGTTAATTGCATTGTTAGGACTCTCACAGGGTCATATTTTGACAGACTTGCATCAAATTTAAATCTGTTAACAATGTCCTGAATGGTTTTTTTTTAAATTAGTGTTATAAATCTAATTTAATAAAAATAAAAAAATCTGAAGAGTTATGTCCCTTTGATTTTTTTTTTATATCTGATATTGCAGTCGAGCATTCATTTTTTGAGTTTATGCACTTGGACAGATAAATATGTCCACACAGGGACAAAGGAAATATGTTCTTTTATTTTCCATTATATATACATGTATGTTGTATAGTAACCATGTGATGTCCATAAAATACAGGTTAATGTCATTGTTTTTCAAGAAAAATGAGGATCAAAACTGAGAACTTCTGCATTTCAATTTTTTCTGACATATGGTCAGTATGATGATCCCTAAAGCATATGTAATGTGTCATTAAAATTCATATGACATTTGTAAACAAACAATAAGTACAGCTGTATAGAACAAATGTAACTACATGTAGGTCATTGAGAGTTTAATTTTTTTATTTCATAATATATTAGGATCATGCAAACTAGGTATAAATTTTCTGGCTATATAAAAATACATATAATTACTGTAAATTCAGAAATTATTGCGTGCATTTATTATTGCGATTTTGTCATTTTGCACTTGAATGCGATTTTAATTTTTACGATTTTGAGAAAAGTCATTCTTAATTTAGTTAAAATATTACAAAATGCGAGTTTTAATTATTGCGTTTACAACTCAGTCGCATTATTCGCAATAATAAAAACCTCGCAATCATTTCTGAATTTACAGTATATTGGTACATGACATACTATATATTGATATATATAGTGTTGTAAAATAACCTTTTAAAATCTTTCATCAAATCGCTGTGTCTTTTGAAAAAGAATTCATTTGTTGATCGATGAAATAATTTACTTTAACTTATTCTAAGATATTTATTAATCTATTATATACTTTCAGAGAGATATTTCACAGAGAAGCATGAATGGGTTGATGAAGAAAATGGTAATGGAAAAGTAGGCATAACTGACTATGCACAGGTAAATTAAGCTAAATATTGTATTACATGGTAAGGTTAAAGTTGACTTGTCAGGTTATAGGTCATCCTATTTGATACTATTTTATATTTTAGAACATAACTTTGATATTATATGTCATGTAATACATATTTTACATTTTCAGTCAACCTGAGAATGCTTAAATTTGTTTTCTTATGAAAATAGATTGTAATTTATTTCAATAAATAATTAAACTTGCTCAAACATTGTAAGAAACTGACACCTCTAGAGTGTATAGCCTGATGAACTACACATGTATTTATGTATATTGTTTTGGAAGGTGCTGAATCATGCATTGGTTTGCTGTGTTCTTTTAGCATCCTTATCAATTTAAAGGCATCTTTTCAATGAAGAAAGCAAACTCATGCATGCCATGTGCATCAATCTTTTAGCATCCTTATCAATTTAAAGGCATCTTTTCAATGAAGAAAGCAAACTCATGCATGTCATGTGCATCAATCTTTTAGCAATCTTATCAATTTAAAGGCATCTTTTCAATGAAGAAAGCAAACTCATGCATGTCATGTGCATCAATCTTTTAGCATCCTTATCAATTTAAAGGCATCTTTTCAATGAAGAAAGCAAACTCATGCATGTCATGTGCATCAATCTTTTAGCATCCTTATCAAATTAAAGGGGCATCTTTTTCACGAAGAGGGCAAACTCATGCATGTCATGTGCATCAATCTTTTAACATCCTTATCAATTTAAAGGGGCATCTTTTTCACGAAGAGGGCAAACTCATGCATGTCATGTGCATCAATCTTTTAACATCCTTATCAATTTAAAGGCATCTTTTCAATGAAGAAAGCAAACTCATGCATGTCATGTGCATCAATCTTTTAACATCCTTATCAATTTAAAGGCATCTTTTCAATGAAGAAAGCAAACTCAGGCATGTCATGTGCATCAATCTTTTAGCATCCTTATCAATTTAAAGGCATCTTTTCAATGAAGAAAGCAAACTCATGCATGTCATGTGCATCAATCTTTTAACATCCTTATCAATTTAAAGGCATCTTTTCAATGAAGAAAGCAAACTCATGCATGTCATGTGCATCAATCTTTTAGCATCCTTATCAATTTAAAGGGGCATCTTTTTCACGAAGAGGGCAAACTCATGCATGTCATGTGCATCAATCTTTTAACATCCTTATCAATTTAAAGGCATCTTTTCAATGAAGAAAGCAAACTCATGCATGTCATGTGCATCAATCTTTTAGCATCCTTATCAATTTTAAGGGGCATCTTTTCAATGAAGAAAGCAAACTCATGCATGTCATGTGCATCAATCTTTTAACATCCTTATCAATTTAAAGGCATCTTTTCAATGAAGAAAGCAAACTCATGCATGTCATGTGCATCAATCTTTTAGCATCATTATCAATTTAAAGGGGCATCTTTTCAATGAAGAAAGCAAACTCATGCATGTCATGTGCATCAATCTTTTAACATCCTTATCAATTTAAAGGCATCTTTTCAATGAAGAAAGCAAACTCATGCATGTCATGTGCATCAATCTTTTAACATCCTCATCAATTTAAAGGCATCTTTTCCATGAAGAAAGCAAACTCATGCATGCCATGTGCATCAATCTTTTAACATCCTTATCAATTTAAAGGCATCTTTTCAATGAAGAAAGCAAACTCATGCATGTCATGTGCATCAATCTTTTAACATCCTTATCAATTTAAAGGCATCTTTTCAATGAAGAAAGCAAACTAATGCATGTCATGTGCATCAATCTTTTAACATCCTTATCAATTTAAAGGCATCTTTTCAATGAAGAAAGCAAACTCATGCATGTCATGTGCATCAATCTTTTAACATCCTTATCAATTTAAAGGCATCTTTTCAATGAAGAAAGCAAACTCATGCATGTCATGTGCATCAATCTTTTAACATCCTTATCAATTTAAAGGCATCTTTTCAATGAAGAAAGCAAACTCATGCATGTCATGTGCATCAATCTTTTAGCATCCTTATCAATTTAAAGGCATCTTTTCAATGAAGAAAGCAAACTCATGCATGCCATGTGCATCAATCTTTTAGCAATCTTATCAATTTAAAGGCATCTTTTCAATGAAGAAAGCAAACTCATGCATGTCATGTGCATCAATCTTTTAACATCCTTATCAATTTAAAGGCATCTTTTCAATGAAGAAAGCAAACTCATGCATGTCATGTGCATCAATCTTTTAGCATCCTTATCAATTTAAAGGCATCTTTTCAATGAAGAAAGCAAACTCATGCATGCCATGTGCATCAATCTTTTAGCAATCTTATCAATTTAAAGGCATCTTTTCAATGAAGAAAGCAAACTCATGCATGTCATGTGCATCAATCTTTTAACATCCTTATCAATTTAAAGGGGCATCTTTTTCACGAAGAGGGCAAACTCATGTCCCTTAAACTGTAATGTCTGATATGGGTGCAGTGACAATTGATAAAGAACAATGTTGATATGAAGGTCAGGTACTATCTGTATTTCAGGGATGTTTGGTTTGTTTCAGGATAAACTAGGAGAAGTTGTTTATGTACAGTTACCAGAAATTGGAACAGAAGTGGAATTAGATGGTAAATAAAAGCAAGAAGATGTGGTATGAAGGCAAATGAAACAACTCTCTGAAAGAGACCAAATGACACAGAAATTAACAACTATAGGTCACTGTATGGGCTTCAACAATGAGCAATGCCAAGTACCTTTGATTATATTATTTTATTTTATCAAAAACAGATTGTATTTTACCTTAGTATGCAATTGATTGGTATGATATTAAGTTTTGTGGACTGCCCCCTCTAACATGGTCTATTGATTTAAGAACTTGCATAGTTTACATGTTAAAGTATTGCCATTTTAATTTCAACATTTTAAAAAGACTATATATTAAAAATAACATGTACAGGAAAGACATATCTCTGTGTCAACAGGTATTTATTATTCTAATGCAATTAGTTTGTAACGATAATTTTCATTGGACGTTGATAAATATTTTGAGGGGTTAGATTCTACGTTCTACCAGTCCATAACTAAGAAAGCCACCATTTTGAATTCTGGGATATGTAATTTTCAAAAAATAAAAAAGATATTCACATTTTGAGCCTCAAATCTTCTTTTAGTCTATATTGAAACCATTCTGAAGCATATGAAAAGTAAAAATATGTTTAGTATTCATGTTTGACATCCAGAGTAAACACATGACGTCACATTGTTTAGATGCTAAAGACAATGCAACAGTTTCGCGGACTTTTTCATTTATGCCATTTTTAAGCAAAATAATTTATTAAATGACATTTATTTTAATATGTGGCATTAGAATGGAGATAACTGTATTGTATTTTAAGCTTGGCCTTCGTAAAACTTGATTTTACTGTCGCAAATATCTGTTTACCTATTTCCGCTCCGTGTCGCTAGGTAAACTCAATTTGCGACAGTAAAATCTACGTTTTACGAAGGCCAAGCTTAAAATACAATACAGTTATCTCCTAAATTATCAATAAAAAAACAAACTTTAGGTTGAAGTAATTAGACTGACAATATAGGTTTTATTGCTTTGGTATTACTTTTTTTTTACAACTACTTTACATACTTTATGAACCCCCATGTACATCATGTTATACTTCAAAAACATTGTAAAGAATATTTAAGACAAGTGAGTTTACATTTAGTTTAAAATTTCTCGTTTTAATTTATTTTTAAACTGTCCATTCAAAATCTAGAGGAACTCTCACTGTGCATTATGTAATGATGGATACATCCATAAGATTTTTTTATAAAAGTGAAAAGAATAAATTTATTTTGAAATTTATTTTTCAAATTTATTTTTAAATTTTGTTTCCATTAAACCAGTAGAGGACTCTCTCTGTACATAATGTAATGCTAAGTTAGTAAGTACATTTTAAAGAATCTTTTGATGAACATGATGGAGGTGTTATTCATTTATTCTGTTTCACAGTTTGAAATTTTTCATACAAAATACTGCCAGTAATTGTACAAGAAAACCTTTTTTGTAGTAAATCAGCAACCCAACAACACAAATCAAATATTCACCTTTAATCCTAATGAAATTAAAAGTTATTGGCTTATTACTTTTTAACAATCCTGTAATTTATTCATAGGGATGAAAATAATCTAATTTGCGGTATTTATCCCTAAAATTTCCTATCTACATTTTGAATGTCAACATAATTAAGGTCATTAAATATAACTCTTCTATAATATCAGGTGAAGCAGGCATACTAGAAAGTGTCAAAGCTGCTAGTGAAGTGTATTCACCCGTGACAGGGGAGGTTATAGAAGGAAACAATGCTGTAGTAGATAACCCTAAACTTATTAATGAATCTCCCTTTGAACAAGGTAAGGACTCAGTTGTTCAAAATACTGTATAGCTGCTTATTTTTAAGGGTGTAAAATTTCATGATTTTCATTGAATAAGGTATACGAAATATTTTTGTGGATTTAAAACTTTTATCAGTACTTTTGCATGTGCACTTTTAAATTGGAGGAATTTATTTTAGCCATTTTGTTCTTACCGTGAAAATAAGCGAAAATTTACACCCTATGAAAATAACCCCCTATACAGTAATGTCATTTACAGATTGGTATCAATGAAATGGGACAGCAACCAAAACAACTTATACACACTCATAGAATTGAAATGTAAAAGGTTACATTAATCAATGAGAGAATATTTTTTTCTAAACATTTTCAGATTTGAAGAATTTAAAATTTTTTAAACCTGTAAAATTGGAAGATGTTTAGTATAGAAAATTATTTCTTATTATTACATATGGCATGTATGAAGAGTATGTATTTCTAATGATTTAAAGTTGATTTTTTTGGGAAATAGTGTTAGTATTTTCTGATGATCAACAAAAAAATCATGAATATGTTATAAAAATACTAAAGAAACATTTTTTGCTGAGAGTTTATTTGGATATGAATGCTGTCTAAAGTGTGTATGAATGAAAAGAGATGTGGGGTTTCTTTTTATTTGGCAGCAACCCAATAACAGGAAACAACTAAAAAATTAACATATTTGTCAACAATCAGGGAAGGATTGTGCCTGATGTTCATATGATGGAGCTGGCTTGTCAGTTAACTGCTAGAAGTCTGTTGTTATTTATGTATTATTGTCATTTTGTTTATTTTCTTTGGTTACATCTTCTGACATCAGACTTGGACTTCTCTTGAACTGAATTTTAATGTGTGTATTATGATGCGTTTACTTTTCTACATTGGTTAGAGGTATAGGGGGAGGGTTGAGATCTCACAAAAATGTTTAACCCCGCCGCATTTTTGCGCCTGTCGAAGTCAGGAGCCTCTGGCCTTTGTTAGTCTTGTATTATTTTAATTTTAGTTTCTTGTGTACAATTTGGAAATAAGGATGGCGTTCATTATCACTGAACTAGTATATATTTGTTTAGGGGCCAGCTGAAGGACGCCTCCGGGTGCGGGAATTTCTCGCTACATTGAAGACCTGTTGGTGACCTTCTGCTGTTGTGTTTTTTCATTTGGTCGGGTTGTTGTCTCTTTGACACATTCTCCATTTCCATTCTCAATTTTAATCAAAGTGATTTGAGTATGGATTATTTTCCTTTGTTTTGATGTTTGAAACTTGGCCATATTTTTCAAAAGTTATTTTCTGACTGGAATCTATAAAGTATATATTTACAGTCTTGCTGTACCACATGTTAGAAATTATTCCATATTATTACAGGTTGGTTATTTACAGTCAAACTAAGTCAACCAGAAGAATTAGAAGCTTTGATGACTGAATCTGCATACAAAAAATATTGTGAGACACTTGAATGATGTTGGACAATCGTAGAAACCATATTATGTACAGATCTAAGAGAAAACACAGTGCTTTATACTTTATTATTCATTGAATATTTTTATGAACCGTTTCTGGACTATTTATGATCTTGTTTATTATGAAATATATGTACATTTCAGAATTATGATATAGCCCTGTTCTAAAATTAGTCGTCTGTTTATATAAATATAATCATCTTAATAGGGATTTATATAACTGATTATTCTTTTTAAAATGAAAGTTATTATAAAATAAAACTTAAATTATATTAAATCACTTACAATTCTTCATTGTTTTCAATTTGTCCAAGAAAACACTTATTTTTGTATGTTTAATTTTTTTTTGGAAAAAATAAAATCATATTTTTGTTGATATTGGATTTTGTAGCTCACACAATTTCTGTTATCAAGGCCCTTGGAAATTGTATTTTGTTGAAATATGGGTTCACTTTTGTTTCAAAGTCCAAGAAAATGATTACCTCCTTTATAAAGATGAGCTGCAAGCGTCATTCAAGATTTACTGAAACAAGGATAATAATTTCTTAAAACCTCATATGTTTCTGAAAAATGAAACTGTTTTCATGTTGTCCTCAAATTATTCGATGTGTAAAACAGTAATTTCATTTCATTCTAAGGGGTTTACCTTTCTTCTTTGTTTTTTTCTGGAATGATCCTTTACCTTTTCTCAAAGAGGTCACAATAAGATAATTGAAGGTTATGACCTCAATTCACTCTGAAATATTTGTTATGCATGCATTTAAAGTTACTGAATACTGCAGGGTTAAAAAAAGAGTTTGTATCCAATATGAAAGGCCACTGTCTGAATAAGTAAATTTTTTGCATTGTTTTGTTCTTGGTTATTGGAAGTATAACTTATTATGATTCAAATTGGCATTAGAAGATTTCCAGTGGCAGTGGTATTTGAATAAATAGTTTTGTAAAAAATTGTTACATTATAACTAAGCAATGGGGCTGTATAGCATTTAAGGTAGTTTTAGAACTGTCTTATGGTATAAAAGCTAAATCATCTGCAAGTTTTGTCCAAGAAATTTCATGATCTACATTGTATCATATTTGATTTTGGGTGGTTTGAATTTTTAAAATAACTAGATTTTGTTTTAATATCTAACCATGAAACTTGATAATATTTTTTTGGTAGATCCAACTTGTCACTATTCCTTATTCTTGTTATGTAATGCATAAAATGTTGCAAAGATAATTGATGAACTACAAAATTTACCACAAGAAAGAAGTGCCATTGTTTAGTTTGTCCAAATATCCCTGTAATATTTGCTGCTGCACTCATAAACAACCACCTACAAATATGTCATTGTTTTACATCTATTGCATGTGAGTATATGGTAACTAACTGAATATGTTGAAGAAATAAAGTGACATTTTTTAAATATTTCAACTTTTCATCTTTTTGTGACATAGCAGATCAACGTAAAGACAAGTCAATCGAAAATATTAACAACTTTTATTCATAAAACTGAGTAAATACATTTGTAAATTCTTCGGAAATCGATGTGACTCACACAAGTAAGAGGTTTAGCTAGCTATGAATTCAGGTTTAATCACCATTTACAACATAAGAAAATGCCTATACCAAGTCAGGAATATGACAGTTGATTTCCATTTGTTTGATGTGTTTGAGGCTTTGTCATTTGATTACTAGCTCACACGAAAGCAACCTTGTTTCATTGAACATTCATAAACATTGTATTAAAACTCTATTGAATGATTTCACCAATGAAGGTCAGTTATTCTCATATCAAATGGTTACTATAGGTTGACTAGCTTTGGTGGTTAGAATTGTTGTAAAGTGTGTATTTCTATCAGATTGGTTCCACCTGGCCTTGACCTACTTTCATGGTTTATGTGTTTAGGAGAGTTTTCTTAATTACACTATAATTGTTCTATAGAATCATTAAAAAGTGTGCATATAAGTTTGATTTAGTTAACTTAACCTTGAACTGAATTTGTGGTTCAAAAAATATCGAAACTTTTCATGGTAGGTCAGTTAACAAATTTCTATGAGTAACTGGGATTTAACATGTTCACCTTGATCTCATATTCACTCTGTGTTGGTGAAATTGGGTTCACTTCTTGAAATAGAGTTTTAATAAGTATAAAATATGGATCTATGGTTACATAATGTATGCTAAATGACGATGATTTAGGCAGTAATATTTTAAGTCACATCAAAGCCATCAACAAGGATCAAAATCCATTCTGTATACCTAAAATTGGATATGAAAGGCCCAGACATGACAAAATTTGAGACAATTCAAACAAGAAAACTGGCCTGATTTAGGACAAAACAATTAAACCAAAAAAAGATATGAGGAACAGCATCAAAGATGATCACAGAAATTAAAGTCACCTGACTTGAAACAGGGACAAAGAATGCAGCTTGATTCAGCATGAAAGCGAGAGCTCAACCCTTTCCCCTAACATTAGTTATTGATCAAACCAAGATCTTAGATGGAGTTTAAAGATATTATTTAAGAATTAAATTATTCAAAGGATAAATACCCGGTTGGTCAGATTCTCTGCGACTTTATGTTATAAGTTAACTATCTTTGATCTAGATTTGTTGTAAATAGTACATGTCTATTAGACAGTTCATATACCATGAGCTTGTTTTATGGTTTGTGGGTAAAAATTAGTTTTTGTGATAACTTTATAAAACTAAGGATATGTGTTATGTTTACCAATGAGACAACTAATCACTTCAGTCAAAATGATGTAGGCATTTTTTTTTTCAGTTGCATCATTTGTATACGGTATATAAAAGGTCCACCATCGTTGGTATTTAGATTCATTGAAAGGTTAACATGTCTTTCTGAAAGGGTTCACCTAACCATTGGCATCATGTTCCTTGGTGCCAGAGGCAATATTTGTATCTGATTTATCAGTTTTCAAAAAAATACTCTGAAACATCAAAATACTATTTTATAAATGCAAAACCCTTTTATTCAATATTCTATTTGTGCCTGTCCAATGTTTAGAGCCTCTAAACATTTGTTGTCATGAGGTGTTTTGTGTTATATTTGATTTTAACTGATTTTTCTGAAGGAAAAAAAGTTGGTAAGTGATATGGGTATGTACATTTTTTGTACTCTTGAACAGTTTAAAATCAAAGCTTTTCAAATTTAAATATGTTGTTACTGATGACAAAATGGAGGTCAAGTTAATGATGAAGATATTCACTTTCACTTTTCAAGAGTTATGGTTCTTGAAAGATTGAAAAATGGTCTTTCCAGTCCTGTCTGCTTTAACTTATGAACTGTTCAACCAAAGCTTTTCAAATTTCAATTTGGTATTACTGATGACAAAATGGAGGTCGGGTTCAATATTGACAATTTTCACTCCACTGTTCAGGAGTAATGGTTCTTGAAAGATAAAAAAAGGTCTTTTCAGTCATGTCAGTGCTATATCTCATGAACTGTTCAATCAAAACTTTTTCAAATTTAAAAATGTTGTTACTGATGACAAAATGGAGATCAAAATCAATATTGATGATTGTCACTTTTATAGTTCAGAAGTTATTGTCCTTGTGATATAGAAAAACGCCATTTTTGATATTATGTGACTGTTGATTCATTTATTTTCGTGGGTACCAATTTTCGTAGATTAGGGAAAACTTGCATGCTCGTTGATATTCAATATCGTAGTTTAACCAAAGTCTGCTTAGCACCCTATAGAAATTTAGTTATTCGTAGAACATTAAATTTCGTGGTTCACCTGTATCCATGAAATCTTCGAAAAAATTGGTTTACAATGAATAATGATGAATCCACAGTACACTTATTTTAAAGGGTTTCATAGTTATTTGGAAACCATGAATTATAGATGTTCTATAGATAGGAATGTATGCAGACTTCAGAAAATCCACAAAATCAAATATCA
The DNA here is from genome assembly GCF_036588685.1 of Mytilus trossulus. Lineage (NCBI taxonomy): Eukaryota > Metazoa > Mollusca > Bivalvia > Mytilida > Mytilidae > Mytilus > Mytilus trossulus. Next base: position 12,476,554 of record NC_086378.1, on the reverse strand, counting down.
AAAGTGTTAGTTTATTGCAATTCAACGAAAAATTAGTATCAACAAAAATAAGAGAATCCACAGTATATGGCAGTCTGCATTTGTACTTTTAAAAAATCTAGGTACATCGAAACAAAGTGATAGTTATAGTATAATTTAAGAGCACATTTTCAGTAATTGTCTTATCTCCTGAAGGTATTTATGTATAACCAGGGTAAACACCTTGGCCTACATCTGTGTATAAAGTTAAAAAAGTTAAAAACTGGGACAATACAACCAAGTCAAAAGCCTCTGGCCATAGTTTGTCTTGTATGCTTTTAAAGTTTAGTTTTCATGGAACTTGTACACATTTAGTTTAGGGGCAAGGTAAAGCCTTCCTCCAGGTGCAGGATTTGCAGGCCGTGTTGACCCATTTGTGGCTCTTGGCTTTTTATGCCCCACCTACAATAGTAGAGGGGCATTATGTTTTCTGGTCTGTGCCTCAGTTCGTCCGTTCGTTTTTAGTCCACTTCAGGTTAAAGTTTTTGGTCCAGGTAGTTTTTGATGAAGTTGAAGTCCAATCAATTTGAAACTTAGTACACATGTTCCCTATGATATGATCTTTCTAATTTTAATGTCAAATTAAAGTATTGACCCCAATTTCATGGTCCACTGATAAAAGAAGAAGATAGTGTGAAGCTCAGGTTAAGGTTTTTGGTCAAGGTAGTTTTTGATGAAGTTGAAGTCCAATCAATTTGAAACTTAGTACACATGTGTCTATGATATGATCTTTCCAATTTTAATGTCAAATTAAAGTATTGACCTCAATTTCACGGTCCAGTGAACATGTAAAATGATAGTGCGAGTGGGGCATCCGTGAACTATGGACACATTCTTGTTTCTGCTATTTTGTTGGTTGTCTCTTTGACACATTCCCATTTCTATTTTTAATTCAAAACCCTTTAGACCATAAACACAACAAGGAAAATTGAGGTCTGGAGCCTGCATGTAGTCCTTTATTCATTTATGTAATATTGTCTTTTTGCTTAGTTTCTTTTGCTACCTATCCAAACATCATGATCAGACTTCTTTTAAACTAAGTTTAATTGTGTGTATTGCTATGTGTTTCTTTATTCTACATTGACTAGAGGTATAGGGGTAGGGTTGAGATCTCACAAACATCTTTAACGCCGCCACATTTATGCACCCCGTCCCGAGTCGGGAGCCTCAGGCCTTTGTTAGTTTTGTAGCTTTTTCATTTTTGGTTTCTTTATATATTTCGGTGTTTAGTGTGACGTCCATTTTCACTGAACTAGTACATAATTTTATTTAGGGGCCAGCTGAGGACCACTTTGTGGTGCGGGATTTCTCGCTGTGTTGAAGAACCATTGGTGGCTTTAGGCTGTTGTTTGCCTATTTGGTTAGGTTGTTGTCTCTTTGACATATTCCCCATTTCCATTCTTAATTTTATTTCATATCCACTTTAGAAAAATAGAAACCTAACAAGAAATCTTTAGAATTATTCGAACAAAGTTTTGTTCAATTCTGCATTGAATTATTCCTGAAACAATCTTAGTAATTGATGGTAGACTGACAATACATTGTATCTGATATCTCGTGGCACATGGCCTTTTAAACTTTAGAGAGCTAAAAGGAGAGATTTTTAAGAAGAAAAAAATTATAAAATTCAATTTCAATTATATTTATTGTCAAAAATAAGTTATGTTCATTTATAAAATATATAACAATTTCAATATATCAGGAAAATATCGATCTTTCATTCATCTGAATGAAAAAAGAAAATAATATTGTATCCAATCCATCTAATAATGAAAAGTGTAGTGAAGGAGCAACCATTTTATTTCAAGGGGGATTAATGGTTTTTTGTCTTGAGACAGAATAATTTTTTCAAATTTAAAACTATAAGGCATGGGGGTAATCAGTGAGTGGATTCAGAATATTTGTTTTTGGTCATCTGCTTGACCAAAATTATTTATTTCTCATCAAATTGGGGATCAGAATTAGTTTTAAGGAAAAAAAACACAACCCCCCTGAAGTTAAATGGTCACTCCCTAAAATTTGTTTTTTTGTGCAATATATCTGCCAGTTTTATTTTATGATTTGAATGTGAGAAGATCTTTTTTAAATGTCTTTCATTTTGTTGATGAAAGGGATAAACTTTTTTTCATTTACCATTTTTAAACTTAGTTTAAGCTTTTATTTTCCTTTAACAATCTTTAACAACAACAAGTCAAATGCACAACAATTGTATTCTAAAATGTTTAAAGTGAATATACAACTTTAAATTCAGAATATGAATATGTTTGTTTGATAAAGCTTATGCATGTACCTGAGTTCCATTAATAAATTTCACACTTCAGTTAAAATATTTAAAATGTGCATTACTTAGGGATGACATCAAAAGATTGATGTAGGATAAAAAACTTAAATCAAATAGTTTGGGGGTGGGGGGGTTAAAATTCTGCAAGTTTTGTATATCTAAAATCGATTTTTAAACATATATCCCTATTGTTTAATCAATTTTTCCCAAATTAAGTTAAGAGGGGGTGGGGAGGTCAGTGAAAAAACTATGTGAACTTTTGATGTCGTCCCTTAAATGTGCATTACTTAATGTGGATTTCAATTTCCAAAACTACATATGCATCAAAATATTTAAATTACCCTGTGAAATGACTTGCAAGAGGGTTTTGATGGGGTCAAAATAAAAATGGATATTGACCTTATATAAAATGACACAACATATCAATCAGGTCCTGTATTAAAATATGATATAAATAATTACATGTAAATAGTTAAAATGTAAACATAAATATCATCAATAATCCTTTGGTATAACATTTTTAAATACATCAAATTTAAAACAAAAATATAACAAACTATCAACAATCTTAATCTATCAGTAAAAAATCTAATATAGATTTATAACCTAAAAATCTAATATAGATTTATTTCCTGTGTGTAGTTTTATTTTCCTTGAGCATTTGAATAGGGTTCTGTGTCTTCACAGAAATATATACATACAAAAACAACCAAAATTTACTCACTTTTGTCAAATATGATTTTTTTAAATAACCTGTCATCCAAAAAAAATATTGCATTGAAATTCCAATGTAAAACATAACTTTTATAATTTAAACAGTAGCACCAAATTTATCCCAATTATTGCTGATCCTGCACTGTTTTCATGTGGCGCTACTTGTAGTATATTGATTTGAGAAATGTCAGCATATGATAAAAGCTTTACTGGAATGGTAAAAGCATGGATAACAGCTTTTTACTTTTGTTTTTGTAACTAGCTCTGTAATTATAGTTGGAAATGCACCCAGTACAATGATTTTTGCTTATAATCACATATTGGTGATGTGGCTTACACCATTCCTTTTCACCAATCAAAGTAAAAATTCTTAATAGAAAAATTTCACGTAGAAATATTTTTTATCAATTTATGATTCAAGCATGACTGTATTTTAAAAACAATTGTAAAATAGTATATGGCTTAAGTTTTCATTAAAAAAAATCACCCCAAAACTGTTCTTTTTTTCAACAATATACTAGGTGAGATTTTTCATCAACATATTACACAAGATTCATTTTATTTACAGCACAAAATTTCAATAACATATAAATTGCACAACTCTGAACTAATTAATAATTTGCAAATTGAAAGTTTGTCAATAATAACCAGACAAATATTTCAAGTGTCAAACAAAAAAAGAAATAAAAAAATAACAGCAACTTTGTCTTTTTCGGGTCCCTTGTATATAGCCATGAAAATGTAAAGGTACCTTCTAATATGTACTAGAATTAGATCAAATCAAATGAACTCTGAAAATGTCCTAATTTCAACATACTTTGAATCACAGAGATATTACCATTTAAAATAAATTTGTAAGAACCAAAAGAATTTTGATGTTTAAAAAAAATATATATTGGTAAATAATTGAGCCAAATGTGCTGAGTCATCATTTATTCAACAATATCTGATCAAATCAAAATGGAAAATAGCAATTTAAGGAAATAACTTTCAATTTTTATCACAGAAGTCATTAATTTACAAATCTATCACTTATTGATTGTCAGGCTAGGAATGAATATCTTGTGAAAACAAACATAAATTTCCAATAACAGAATAAAAACTGACAAACAAGCAAAACAAATAAAATTAATAAAAAAATAATTACAATTCAATTTTTCAATTACATTGAATCTTATCACAATATCAATTGTCAAAAATAAAAAATGATTTTTAAATACACAATGAATAATGAAAAAATAATAAATGAAAGACAATTCAATATGAACATTAAATTAACAACGTTAACGATTTACGATCATGACAATGGAAGACAGTATATATTAATTTTCGATCACAATCACTGTTAAATGTCTAGAGATCCTTTTGTTGGTTTAACACCATATATAACTCCCCATCTTTGATCACCCTGTGATGTCCGCACTAACTTGTCATTCCATCCTTGTACCAAGTATTCATAATCCTCCAATGAAAATTCCTGAAACATTCAATGATTTATTGAAGTCGAACAGCATCAAAGTTATAATGATATACAGTTTTGTTAACAAATTATATTAAGAAGATTAGCCCCTTAGCCCCAGTGGCTTTTTCAGTTTTCCTATATTTGCTGTCTCTTGTACTTGATATTTACATTCTATTTAGGGAGCAATATCACATGTACATTTTCTGCAGAAGATTAGAGCCATTGAGCCTAAGTGTTCTACCTCATTTGGTTTCTGGTGGAGTATTGTCCCAATAGCAATCATATACCATATTTTTTTCATTTATATAATACAAAAAATGTGAAGAATTGTTTTTTTGTTTATTATTTTGTATAAAAACGTTTGAATAAGACTCTAAAGGTAATGGAGATGAAACTAAAGACTCAATGATCATAGCAAAAAGCTACAACCTACAGAACATGTTCAAGACACTAGGACTGGACTAGATCTTTTAAACTTGAACAATATACAGTAACTCATGTGACCACAGTTTTAAACTTGACATTCAAAGTCAAATATAAGCAGTAAAATCAGTATTATCAAAATCATAGCAAATCTTCTATGACAGTTATGTATATGATGATGGTAACATGAATAGTTTATGTCCAATATGGTGAGGTGACTTTTATTTATTTTAGTTTTACCTTTACAAAATCATCCTTGATTGTTTCAAATTTGACCAGTTCTTTCTTCAGTGATTCTACAAACAGATCTGTACTGTCGTCTGCTTTAACTTGGGTAAATCCTACATCTTCTAATACCTGAAAAAACAAAATGACACCAGCTTCTTATAAACTGATTTGATTTTAGAGAATGTCTACTTAAGTATGTACTAATAGGTCAGGTTTAAGAATTTGTGTCAATTGTTTGGACCCATTGTTTTATTCCTTCAATACAGCGGAAATATGTTGCCCCATAACACCAATTTTTCTTTTCATATGAGACTTCAATAGCTCAAAGACGGCCATTTACCAATATTGAAGCAGATTCTTGGTTTCTTTTCTCTCAATTTGAGATCCAAATACATGTAATACCATTGCAAATATATCAAAGGTAAAAGTATTAAGTCAGCCTTTTCAATATTTTCTCTATCTTGAAAAGTAGCTCCATGACCTAAAATAGGTTATCTTATTTTTTTCCTTAACTTAAATACTCTTATATATGACTTTAATATCAACTTTAAATTTTAGATTATTTTAATTTCACCTAAGAACATCTTTAAAACAAATTCTTAACCTAACAAGATTAGTTGCACTTAAAATTCCTATTTCAATTCATCATCTTTTCAGTACATGTTTTTACTTTTGAACTTTAATGAATAAAATGATTTTTTGTATAGTATAATCAATACAACTTGAAAAAAAAAAACTTTTTAAAAATTTCAATCATGTAAAACTTAATATTTTGTTTCACTTGCCTTCTGGTGTATTTTATATCAAGCAATTGAAAAAGTAATTCCACTTTTTAATGTTTCCTACAGTTGACCATTGACCTTAATATGACTTCAAGAAAGCAATACATACACTTTTTTATTTTGAACATTGTTAAGGGGGCTCGCGGGTCTAAATCATTTTTTTTAATTTAATGTAGGATATCGCAATATTTTTCTATAAATGAACTTTATCTTATACTTAATAGAAAAATGAAATAAAAAAATGGGGTCACCGTTCATTTACACTCACAATCTGCCTTCCAAAGAAGCATATATTTTTGTTAATGTCCTTTTTTTCTGTTGAACTAATAGGAGAAAAAGCGGTAATATCGAAATGAAAAAAAGAACTAAATTACAGCAATCTTTTAAATTTCACAATTATTTAGTTTATGTACAGCTTATTTGAAAACAACAATAAAAATATAGGTCACCGATGAGTTTCAAAAGATATTTTAATTTTAAAGCCAAAAAATGGCATTTTTGCACCAAAGGGAGCTTTTCCATGATATCTTCATTATAAAAGTCACCTACGGCCAACATGATTTGATTTTTTGGAATGATTTTTGTACCATATGATAAAGTAACAACTTCTAAAGGTAATTAATAAAATTTGTAATGAAAAATAAATATACCCACGAGCCTCCTTAAATTGTATTGACAGAAAATCAGTAATCCATGTAGACAACATTTATATATGGGTTTCGAACATTCATGAATGATTGCAGACATTAAGGAACAAACAATCATTCAATAAATTATGAATAACAAAAATGTGTCCATAAATCATGGATGCCCCACTACCACTATCATTTTTTTATGTTCAGTGGACCCTGAAATTGAGATCACCACTCTAATCATATTTTAAAATTATAAAAATCATATCATAGGGAACATGTATGCTAAGTTTCAAGTTGGTGGGACTTTAACTTCAACAAATTTGACCTGATGCGGGACAGACAGACTAATAGACTAATAGACTAATAAGACTGGACAAACAGGTGAACTGACAAAATGTGAACAAATGAACAGGCAAACGAATGAACCATTAGAAGAATGAAAAGGATGCAAAGATAGAAAAACATAATGCCCGTAAGTGGGGCATAACAACAAGAGCTGAGTTATTACGGGACATGACAGCATTACCTTTCCATATGATTTTGGTGATAAGAGATTATATCCTCGCTGTTTGACGTAAGCCTTGAAAGCCTCGGTGTGTTCACCCTCGCTACAACAGTAGTCAGATATAAAAATAATTCCTCCAGGTTTGAGCACTTTCTGAAATTGGAAAAAGTATGGATACAAATATATATTTAATCTGGATTCTAGAAGATCATCATTTACCTTAACTCCAAATTGTACTTAGTTTATTATGATCATATATCTAATTCAAAGATAGAATATTTAATATGTAGTTGTGCATTTTTTAATGTGGTCTATAAAATAGTGTTATAGATATAGTTGTATACAGCTAATTTCCATATATTTTAGTCATAAACACTTAAATAATTTTATGAACAATTGGATTATATTAAATGCATGAAATGGGAGATAATTCTTGTTGATTTTTAGAGACTACAATTTGTACTCAGTTTATTATGATCATATACATCTAAATCAAATTAATCAAAGATATTTTAAGATGGATTATGTAGTTGTGCAAAGTTTTTTCATTGTTGACAGAAAAGTTTTTGTATTCAGCTAATGTCCTTACTTTTTATGAACAATGGAATTTTATAAAACACAAGAAATGGGAGATAACTGTTGTTGATTTTTAGAAAGATTTTTAAACTGCTTCTGCTTTTCATAGTCATTGCCTATGCAATAAATTTTGAAAGGATTTTTAAAAATGGATTTGAAGCTCTTGATTTTTCTATCACTTGCTTTAGGATTAATACTTTTTGCTGCTGAATTTCAAAATGATAATATTTTTTTTCAAATGAAACCTTTTCAAAAAGATTATTTTTATAACAACTATAAATAAAAATTAATAGGTCAGTTAAATTCTTGTTTATCAGATATAAAAAAGGACTAATACGCAACAATATGTTATATCAATTGAGTATTTGAAAAAGAAAAACACATCACAGAAAAAAATGCTTACTGTACTTATAGTGTATGTAACCTAAGATAGAAAAAAAATAAAATGTTTAGATACCAGAGGTTTAATTGCGTTGTTAGTTTTTCAAACATTTTGATGATTAAAAATAATATTTTTGGGTAAATGCATATTCTAAGAAAAAGTCAGATAGAGCTCAGAAACCTGATTGAAAATTGAATAAGCAAGTATGATGAGAAAAATTAATCATTCCTGACTTGTCCATGTGGAAATACTTACAAAAAGTCTTGTGAATAGACTATGTTTATCGTTGATATGTAAAATGGTATCCCTGCTGTAGACAACATCAAAAGAATGAGGTGGGTATTCTCTCTTTGTAGCATCTGCAACTTCAAATTCCACTTGCTATACAAAACAAAATGAAACAATAATAATAAGTATAGTTTTGAAATTATGATTTGTGGTCTAACTGAAATAATCTGTCCTATAAAATGAACTAGTGTTTTAATGGAACAGCTGTTACTTAAAAGACACAAAACTTTTTAATCTCTTTGTATAAATACATGTTTAAGATCTGAAAAGAAAACTAGTACTATAATATTGATATAAAAAAAAGTATACATACATTTTCAATATGAATGATAATGTATAAATCTTGCTTAAGACAAAGACAAATTTACCTACTGAAATTTGTAAAAGAGAGATAATCAAAGTAATTGTCAATTTATTCAATTTTGGTCAGATTTTTTAAAATGGATTTCAAACTTTAAAAAAATTTGTTACTCAATTTTAGAAAAATGAAAAAACAGTTTTGAATACAATACCTCGACAGAAACTCCAACCTCCTCTCGTCTTTTCAAAGCTAAGTTAATCATATTTGAAGACAGATCTATTCCAACAACATTTACTCCAAATTCTTTAGCCATATAGAATGCACTTCCACCAATTCCACACCCGACATCTAAAACTTTTTGTCCAGGTTTAAGATCGAGTCTTGACACAAATTCCTGAAATCATACAATACAAATTACTGATACTGACTAGATAAAAACAGGTCTAGTTTAAAAGTTAATCTGTAGTTGTATGATACAAAAAGAGAAACTCCGAAATTTCCTTACTGTCTTTGAAAAAAATGAGGTCAAATCATAAAAACATGTTATTTCTGAAAATCAAAAAATGGACAAAATTTGAGAAATTGCCATTTGATGTGAAAATTATTCCTTTTTATTATTATTTCACATGCAATCATATAGTTTGTACCAATCTAAAATTATTTCAATTTCATATCTTGACGTAAGCTTAGATATATCCTCCATAATGACGCCTTTTAACATGTCCTATATTAAATTTAGCTTACTGTAATTTCAACATTTTTGTTTGAAAAGTATTTCTCAATAGAAATTTGTTGTAGCAGGTTAAGGGAGATCACCCAGGAGTAACAAATATGCGGACAATTCAAATGGGTATAAAATGGTCTATTTTCTAATGAATAAAAAGGATCCGATTTTTATCTTTTATTTACAATAAGGGTCATATGATAACAAGAAATTATAGGATATGGAAAATCACTTCCTGTGATCTTTAAGTGCAATAACTCCCAATAAGCATTGATTTGACAGTTTTTAAAATGTGACTTAATTGTAGTTCTTCATGTATAGATTTTACTTTGGACTTTCGATCGGTCGACTGTTGATGATTTAAAAATTTATGAAATGACGATAATTTTGAATCCAAACTTTTCCTATAACAAAAATCTCCTTACCTTTGTTGTTTCATATCCACCAGTACTTATATAAGTATGTCCAAATATTCTTTCATATCGTAACACACCATTCATAGAGTATTGTTGATTATCGAGGAATTCTCTAAATGTGACAAAGCCATGTGTATCTTCCTGTCGTTTAACTTTCTGTACTAACCATACAACCTGGTTGTTGTTCTTTTTATGCTGTAAATTAACACATTAAATTCATAAAAGCTAGTAGACATAGAGAAATATATATAACACAGAAACCCAAAAAATAAAGCTAATAGAAACATTTATCTACGACACAATACTAATTTCCTCATGAAAAAGTTTAAAATGTAAACTTTATAGATATAAGAAGATATGGTATGAGTGCCAATGAGACAACTCTCCATCCATTTAGTCACAATTTATAAAAGTAAACCATTATAGGTCAAGTATGGTTTTCAACACAGAGCCTTGATATACTCACTTTAACATAACTAGTAAGTGGTTTCCTGAACACCAAATCCTTGATATACTCACTTTAACATAACTAGTAAGTGGTTTCCTGAACACCTAATCCTTGATATACTCACTTTAACATAACTAGTAAGTGGTTTCCTGAACACCAAATCCTAGATATACTCACTTTAACATAACTAGTAAGTGGTTTCCTGAACACCAAATCCTAGATATACTCACTTTAACATAACTAGTAAGTGGTTTCCTGAACACCAAATCCTAGATATACTCACTTTAACATAACTAGTAAGTGGTTTCCTGAACAGCAAATCCTAGATATACTCACTTTAACATAACTAGTAAGTGGTTTCCTGAACACCAAATCCTAGATATACTCACTTTAACATAACTAGTAAGTGGTTTCCTGAACAGCAAATCCTAGATATACTCACTTTAACATAACTAGTAAGTGGTTTCCTGAACACCAAATCCAGACCATACACCATTCCTTCCTCTTCTGAGGGCATTGTGACTGAATTAAAGATGGCTTCATATAAAGCTGGATCACGATAATTTGTTGGGTTTTGATCTCTTGGTTTGTCACCTGTAAGTTATATATATTTTTTTATTAAATCCATTTCAGCGTAAATAACCTAGTGATCAAACTAGTAGTTGATGATCTTAACATGGGTTTTTAATATACAAAGGGAAACAACTCTTGTATTTCAATTACATCTTTATAATTCTCTAACATAAAGATTCCTCCATTAAAGGCAAAAGAATCTGAGACTGTTCAGGATTGAATAATTCAAATTACATTATAAAAATTATTCTTCTATGATGACCTTTTAATTTTTTTAACATGAACATACCAAAATAAAAGATTTCTCTGTGTTTCTTAAGGTAAAGTACCTGATTGATGAAAACAAGATTCTCTACAGAAGAAATAACCATCTTCTCTCAGCCAGGTGAGAGATTTTCTTAATAGATCTTGTATCTCTTCATCTTCCAAATACATCAGAAGCCAGTTAGAAAACACAAGATCAGTACTGAAAAAAACGTAACATGTTATAGTTTTATCAATTTTTTTAAAATATCAAATTCTATTTCAAATTCTAATCATGAGCTATTAAATTTGTAATGATAGAAATACACAGAAAATACAATTATTTATTGGAGGACAGGGTTATGGCAATGAGGGGCAGAAAGTGGGAGTCTGTGGTGACAAGCAGAAGTCTGGCAATAGGAACTGAGGGAGAGGGGGAGAAACATAGGGATATTTTGAGAAAATTTATTTGACTAATTTTCGTCTGGGAGTAAAGGGAAGGTTAGTTTGATTTGAAGATAGAGAAGTGAAAATCTTAGACCTAGACCCACAATCCATCCTATCTTTATTTAGTCAATGTTGTTAAAATTGCACCCAAGGTGTAAAAGTATCTCCCCAATAAACTTCTGTTATTGATATACATACCTTTGCTCTAGAAGTTGTAGTTTTGTGACATCAGAACACATGTAATCTATGTTGTTAAATTTACAATTGTTTTCCATGTTTTTATTGAGAAATTTCTGCATAAAGTCAACAGCTATAACTGATTTACTCTTCTCAGCAAATATTGATGTGTACCTCCTGATAGAAAGATAAGAAGTTTCATTTTAGTTTTATTCATCATTATTAGAATGCTTTGTTGCTAATTCTTATAAAGCCTATTAAGGAGACTTGGACTTATAATACGTCATCAAGACAGCAATAACCAACAAAAAACATAAAGGACTTGAAATGGTTTTCAATCTTTATTTCAGTCCTTTCTAAATTTGAACCAATCTTAGTCAATATATCCATTTTGGATGAGTTACCCAAACAAGAGACTTTTACCACACATTGAAATATTGAAGAATGCAGATTCAATTTTCTGAAAATACCCACACTACTATATACATTTCACAAACATCTGTCTTATTGTTTAGGAGCTGCACTTACCAAAGATTATTACAAAATTTAGCAATATTGAAGCAAGAAAGTTTAATTATCTCCCCTTTAACATTTTGGACCTGGATAATGTTCCTTGATATTTTTTCTGCAACTGTGTAAAATTCTTCAATATATGTCTAGCAGTTTAGGAAGAATTGTGCTTATATCATTCCAATTGATAACCACATTTTACAATATTCAAACTTATTTCAATATTGTAAATGTAATCAGACAGACATGGGGATTCCTTTATACCCCAGAAAAATTTGTATTCTTGGGTATAAATAGCCAATTGGTATTCTGAGAGATTTGGTATAATATAATGGGAGATAACTCAAATTTATCATTGAACTTCCATAAAATGTAATTTCGTGAAAAAAAACCACATAATTTCACCAGTAACTTCCATAAAATAATGATTTTCAACAATAACAATTGACAAAACATATTTTTATTTGAATGTCTGAAAAATATATGTAAATTAAAAAAAAAATATCCTGGGTCTGAAATTATTCATTCAACCTGTGACTCTTTGCCATGTCAGCCTCAGAATAAAAATCTTAAACTTCAAAGCCTTTCTGATAATGGAATCATATATCATCATTCCCAACATTAATAAAATATACACACCCAATGCCAGCCCCCAGTTCCACTACATCTTTACTCTTCAAGTTTGGTAAATATGAAAGTATTTCTGGTTCTTCATCTTTACACAGATCTCTGGCTGAGGAATCTAGCATCATTTCCTCTAATGTTGCATCCTGGGAATGTTCTTCCCAGTATTTTGTCATAGCATTCCTTGCTGAAAGAAGAAAGATTAGAATATAGATATAGTTTGGTTATTTTTGTTGGTGGTTTCCTGTCACATTAATGTGTTACCAACTCTTACTCAAAAAGAAAGTTATATCTATATGATAATAGGTTGGGTGTTTTTTTCTTGTCAGTATTAGATTAATTTTTTTTCTAAAATTTATCATTAAAATCTAATAAGTTTATCTGTATGTATTCAGGATCCATGATATTAGGAGGTCTTGGTGGCCCACTAGTCTTAATCAGCTCATCTACTGTTTCTACACCACTGTCAACACTGAGATTTTTAGAGTTTGAACCCTGTATGGGGCAGGTAAGTTTGACTGCAATTAACCTTGACTAGGATTGCCTGCCAAAGTTTGAAGTCTTCTGTCACTCAGATTCTTTGAACACTAAAAGTTGGCTTCCACAATACATCCACTTGTATTGAAAGTGCTGTTAGACATTACCAATCAATCAATCAATCAACATTTTTACTGTGATTTAAATGACTTTGCTTTCTTCTACATTTAGAAAAAAATTAGTCACAAGGACTCATGCACTTGAATTATTAAAATTCACAATTTTACTAATCTAAAAAATCACTAATAATGTGTAATGTTAAAAGAAGGAACAAATAGTCATATTAGATGATCTGTCCTGAAATTTGTTCTATTTCATGCTTTCATATATATCTTACTTTAAATTATAGATTTAATTATTACATGTACTATGACCAGATGGAAAAAATGTAAAGTTTAAATTAGAATATTAAGTCACTGCATAAACAATTACTACTGAGTATTGATGGTGTAATAATAATCTTGCATACCTGTCAATCAATACATAATTTTGATTTCAATATATGTTTATATTTAAATTATTCAAACTAAAAGTTATGACATGCATTAACATCATGATCAATCAAGGAATTTTCAAACAACTCTTTGTTATGAAATCATAGATTATTATCATCCCCATATTTGTCAAAATATCCATATGATAAAAACATCATACACCATAGGCCAATCCAAGTGGTCCTGGGCTCCCTCTTTTGTGGGAAAAATTTGGTTGATTTATCATACAGGGAATCACAAAAACAGGACTCCCCCTTTATAAAAAGTTCTGGATCATCCACAGTACATGTTCTTTATAAAAAAAAAAAGATCTGTGGTTTTAAATCACAAAATGTTTGAATTAAAAAAAACACAGAAGTTGTATTAATATTTGTCTTCTTACTTCTCACACTAATCAAAATTATTTAAACTGGGACACACTTTTGTGTATTGAAACTAGGACAACTTACTGTTTGATTTATAAATAGGATAAAGGAATGATTATATATGGTTGAAGTGATCTTGGTCAAAAGTGTATGGACATACACTAGCCTTGAACTTTAGAAATCAAGTATACTAAACAAATAATTTTTATTTTTTCCCCAATTACAGTATAATTAGACCTTTACTGACTATTAAACATCAAGTACATGTAGTTTCTTTAAACAGGAACATTTTTATTCACTAGCTCATTTATATTTTAAACAAACTGTGAAACATTATATTCCAACATTTAAATAGCTGAATTTGTTCCTTCAAAACCCTTAAATACATGATTAAAAATAGTTTTGGACAATTGATAAAGTCTTTTTGATTAAACTTTTGATAAATTTCAGTCTTAAATTGTAATGTGAATTTTTTTTTCAGACACCTATAATTGTTTTAAAAAATGTTGGTGTCATTTTTGATCTTTTGTGTATAGTTGTCTCATTGGCAATCATACCACATCTTCTTTTTAATATGATCTTTGAACCTTATTAGAACAGTACTATTGTGCCATACAGATTAAGGATCTTTAAAAGGATCATACACACACATTCTAGTGTAATATAATTTATTGCATGTATAAGGATGTCTGCTACTCTGTGACTCAAAAGCCTAGGCTCCCTCTTGCCTTCTTTTTTGAGGGAAACAATTGATGATTTTACAGGGAATTCCTGATGCATGACTGGAGCAGTCTCCCTCTTATGCAGTCAGCAACCCCCCTTTTTTGGGGGGATAAATTTTGTTGATAATATAGGGAATCACTAAAGCATGACTGGAGCAGGCCCCCTCTTGTGCACTCAGTACCTCACCCCCTTTTTTGTATGATAAATGTAGATTATATACGGAATCATTGACGCATTTGACTGAAGCAGTCCCTCTTATATATGCAGTTACGCTGGTCAAATTTGACCAAAAGTGTGTTACCAATAAACTCATCGTCATAGATACCTTAAGCCTGAATATAGTCTGGGACATAATATCATATTTTTAGTTTGGTAGTCCCAGTTAGCATGGTTAGTATAAGTCCCAGATACAGTAAAGTGACTTATGCAGGTCAGCTTGATAGATAGGTCAATATATGGTATATCCCGGACTTAGATTTCTACATAACATTCATCATACTTTACTCACCACATATATCAAAACAAATGAATGTACAGTATGATAAAACTGTCCTAAGATATTGACCTTTCAGTGTTTCATAGTGCACGTGCACTTTAATATGTAAGAGACGGCATAGTTACTTTATCAAGTTAAAAAGTACGTCATTATTTAATTGCCCTGTTCTCGTCATCATTTCAGAATAAACTAATAACTTAATAAAACCTTAAATATAGGAGAAACGGTAGTTTTATATAATATAAGGTTCTCAAGGTGAAGCACCGAAGAAGAGGGTGTAAATAGGTGTCCTTGACCCCCCTCCCCACGTAATCTGAAATTATTTTCCCCTTTATACTTCAACATTTTCCAATATATCCTTACTTTTTATTATCATCCCCTCCCTTACCAGTTTCCGCCAAATTTACTCCCGCTTTCTGCTCCGTAATTCCCAGGTCCAGACCACATGTCCAACCCCTAGCTAGAAGGGATGATCTCGAGCTGTAATTTCGATTTCAGTATCCGACAGTTCCCCCCAGATTTTCACCCTAGCAGGGTCAAAGTCCAAAAGCTATTGAAATTTGAAATTTTGATAAAGAATAGTCTTATAAATTCTAAGGACTTTTCCGACTGTAAAATTATTGATAATACATATTTCGTAAGAAATTGGTTTTAGATCCCAGCTCTTTTAATTGTCTGATATTAAAACGGTTTATCACATTTATAACAAATTTGATGAAAGAGATAATTTCATAGAATCACTTAGCTTTTTCTTTTATCACATTTAAACAGTGTGCTGATGACAAAAGACATAAGATATATACGTTTCATTTAATATTTCAGAACAACCTTTCAAGAATCAATTAATCCCTTTATTAACAAGTAATTTTATTAGATATGAAAATTTAACTTACGAAACAAGCTCATAGTAAATAGTATATATTTGCTCTTTTACTATTTTCACACTATAAAGTCGATCTTACGATACTAGAATGTCATGAACAGTTCACGGTTTATTCATAAGCTCTTTATGTTTTTATTTTTGTAGAAATAGCTACTGCCGCGCATGCTCAAATTTTTTAATCAATAATAGCAAAATTTCTATCAGCTGATTCTGAGACATCGATCTAGAACCGTTATGTAATACTTGTATACTGACTATGATCTCATTTTGTTTATGTTTTATTTGTAAGAATAAGTTCTGGGCAGTCCCTATGCTAAATACTATACTTTTCTTATTCCTTTTTTTACGAATTTCATACCTAGGATTCTTATTACGTCTTAATAACAGTACATTGAGTGCAGCCACGTAAAAGAATCTTCAAAGTTTTAGAAGCACGCCTTGCAATCCACCCCCTCCAAAAACCAAAAGCACCAAAAAAACAAAAAAACAATCAAAGCAAAAATCAAAACAATTAAAACACAAACTGAAAAACACATAAAAAATAAATAAAAGAAACAACATCAGAAAATAAAATTAAAGTAATAATATTTTAAAAAGATTCCTGTACCTGATGTGTCTGTCATTTTGTCCGTTTAAGTTAATTGTATAGTACAAGTTTAAATTTATTAGGGAATTTAGTGAATCTGACGATTTTTTCTATTTATATGTATTGACCAGAGAACTTTCTATGAATATTGATTTCAATTAAAGCTACTGAATATTCATGTCGCACAATTCAGTGGTGGGGAAAAACGTGACGGACAGATGGATAGGTAGTAAAAATTTTCCGTTGACTGGGTTCAAGGATAAATATGTCATTCTAACTTATTGAAGGGAATGTTGTTATAAGGCATTATCTACGTACTTATATCTGCATAAATGTGTAGCGAAATTAGTCATATGAGGCCATTTATGTTATCTGAAAAGTATTCTCAATATTTGATTTGGTTACAGGGAAGATACTTTTTACTGCTGCAATAGTTCGTATAGAAGGCGTGTAGAAGGGGAAACAGTTATAAAAATGAATATTCATTTGGATTCCTACTAAATACATGTAAATATGTCTTTTGCCAATTGGGGCATAGACCTCGACTGATTAAAAGTTGAAGATTTAATATTTACTTTTGTTTAATATTTCAATTCAATTTTCCTTATTTGATGTATATATAAACATTTGCCAAAGTAAACCATTAATTACAGGTCAACGTACGTTCTCTTATACTAAAATGATGATGTGAGTTTTTAACGACGTTGACTGGCTATAAAGCCCTCGTCCAGTCCTTACAATAAGTGTAATTTCAAATGTTCATGTCTTCCCTCAAATCGAAGAAAATGAAAAGACGGTCAGCAGGTTTAAAAGACGGTTAGTTGGTTTAAACAACAGATACATAAACATATAATTATTAAGAAAAAACTGTGAAAAATCAACTCAATCAAACTCTCAACCAACAAAAAATTATATAGAAAAGAGAAGAAAGTCCCGAGAGAAAAATTTAAAGAATACATAGACGAAGAACACCCGCATCAAGACACTTACTCAGCTATAAAAGGCCCCGATAAGACAATGTAAAGCAATTCAAGCGAGAAAACTAACGGCCTTATTTATGTAAAAAAAAATTAACTAATGATACTGACGATCCACCACAAAGTAATATACATAGAACCATACCACATACCAATATTAAGCAAATACATATAAAAAAGAGGTGGTACATGTATGATTGCCAACGAGACAATTCTCCACAAGAGACCAAATCGACACCGAAATTAACAACTACAGGTCACTTTACGGCCATAAACAATGAGCAAAGCCAATACCGCATAATCAGCTATAAAATGCCCTGAAATGACAATGTAAAACAATTGAAGCGAGAAAACTAATGGCCTTATTTTTATTGAAAAAATAAACAAAAAACTAATATGTAACACATAAACAAATGGGCTATGTCTTCAATTTCAGTAAAATTTTGCATACAGCTCTGGCTCGATGAACTTCAACTGAAAATCGAAATAATAATGCATTAATCTCAATTATCATTTGAAATATTACTGATTGATTCATACAAAATGGATGAACATTTGTATAGAAAGCACATAAAATCGGCAAAAACCCTTCTAAAATTTGTCTTAAAATCGCCAAATCTCTAATTCTACTCCATAGATTTTTCTTAAAAAACTCTATGTTGTTGATACATAAATTTCCGTTATAATGATGCAAAATAAAGATAGGGTCACCGACTTCGTTTTTACAGTATACATCATTCAAAGTTGCGTTCTTTGTGAAAAAAATCCAACAAAACGTCGAAATAATCGTAACGTTATCGCGTTGCAGGCCGTAAAACATTGATTTTTGACGTTTTTCACTACCAATAAGGTAATAAATTGATTATAAGATAAAAAACGAAGTCGGTGACCATATGATTATTTTATATCATTAAAACAGAAATTTATGTGTCAACAATATATAGTTTTTTAAGAAAAATCTATGGAGTAGAATTAGAGATTTGGCGATTTAAAGACAAATTTTAGAAGGTTTTTCGCCGATTTTATGTGCTTTCTATACAAATGTTCACCCATATTAAGAGAAATCAATCTGCAACTTTTCAGCAAATAAAAGAGATAAATGTATTATTTTTTCGATTTTCAGTTGTAGATCAACGAGCCAAGGTTGTATGCAATATTGTAGCAAAATCTGCGACATAGCCCATTTACTGTTCCTTTACCTTGAAAAAAAAAAAACACGTGAAAAAAGAACCTATTATGTGTTGCTCTCCTAGCTACAAAATGTATCCAAAATCAAAGATGTAGAACATATTCTATCATAATCATTTGGTAACTAATGTAATTACTGTCTCCTCCGTGCCCGTCTTGAACATAAAAAAATACAAGAAAGTGTCCAAAGTACACGGATCAAAAACTACCTTGACCAAAAACTTTAACCTGAAACTCCCACTTTTATTTTCTATGTTCAATGGACTGTGAAATTGGGGTCAAAAGTCTAATTTGGCTTTAAAATTAAAAAAATCATATCATAATGAACATGTGTACTAAGTTTCAAGTTGATTGGACTTCAGCTTCATCAAAAACTACCTTGACCAAAAAGTTTTTAACTTTAACCTAAAGCAGGACAAACGAACGATCCTACATTTCGTCGTCGGCGGCAGCGTTAACATTTAGATTGAATCAGTCGTTAACCGAGATTTTCTTAAGGGGGTTCGCGGGTCTGAATCATTTATATAGGATTTCTCTATATTTTTCCATAAATGAACTTTATCTTATAGCTAATAGAAAAATAAAATAAAAAGTGGGGTCACCGTTCATTTGCGCTCACAATCTGCTTTCGAAAGAAGCATACATTTTTGTAAAGGTGAGTTTTTTCTGTTGAAGTAATGGGAGATTTAAAGGTAATATCGAAATAAAAAAAGAAAGTTATTACAGATATCGCTCAAATTTTACAATAATTTAGTTTAAGTACAGCTTATATGGAAACTATATTAAAAAATATATGTCACCGATGAGTTAAAAAAGATAATTCAATTTTAAAGCCAAAAAATGGTATTATTCCACCAAAGGGAGATAATTTGGAACTTTTTCCATGATGTATACATTTTAAAAGTCATCTGGGGCCAACACAAATTGTTTGTTTTGAATGATTCTTGTACCATATGATAAGTAACAACTACAAAAGGTAACAAATAAAATTTGAAATGAAAAACAAATGATTATTTTTTTTCTGAAATTTTTATACCCTCGAGCTTGAAATGGTCTATCTAAGCACATTTGTAGGAATAATTAATGAAAACAAAATTTTATATCATCTGATATTTTAAAAAGCGATAAATTTTGATAACTTACCATTTTCAAAAACCTGACCATGGCGAGGATTATTCATTTTTGAAAAAAAACAGCTTTTACCGTTCGATCAACACAAAAAACAGCAATGGCATCATAAATTATATTAGACGTTTATCATTCATGCGAATTTTCGCGGATTTTAAACTTTTTATTAGACCACAAAAATTCCCGCAAAAGTTATTTTTGGGAATAATTTGTTACGTCTGACACGCATATTTTTGACGTTTTGGTAATATTTGTATCATTATTTGGAACTATTATGAAAAGTTAAAGAATATCTTTTTTATATATTTGGAAACAGTAATACCGGCCTAATCTATGGATATACATTTCATAAAGCTGAACTATTTAGTTTTCATAGAAGAGCTTTTTATCAAATTGCTCTGTCGCATTTCACGGCATTGACGCAATAACGTGCTTAACGTCCAATGCTTGGCTTTCGTAACATAACTATCGTAGGCTCGAAAATAAAAGTGTTACCAACAATTTCAGTAGCCCTTATCATACGCAGCTGTGAAGAAGGTGGAGGTTACATCCAAATAAGATTAACCATATGTAATAAAGAGCTCACTAAGCCAGCAAACTTTCATTTTGGAAATAAAGATACAAAAATAGTCTTGATATTATAATTAGAATTTAAAAAATCCAAAAAAAATCCACATCTCGACTAATTGAGGTGATTCAACTCAATTGATTTAAATTGTGTACAACTTTGGAAATAGAGAATTACAGACTCATGGGAGTGATAGATGCTTATAGCGGTCAACATCGTTATAAACAACGAAAAACTATAACACAAATAGGGCATGTATGCGCAGAACAACCATGTTAAGTTCAGGGTTAAAGGGGTACATGTCCTTGAATGGAAGAACATTTCTACTTTTTTTTCAGGGCTTGTTTTCTAACATTGGACCTTTTTCGGTAAAGATTTTGCAAATCCTTGATCCGTCACTGAATTGAATTACCAGTCTATCAAACATCCCATATGACAAAGCAGCATATTATATCATACGTCAATTTATACTACTGACATATTTTATAATCGAGAACAAATACTAAACTAGGCGGTCTGTATTACATATAAGTCTAGATAACCTAATTCACACACAGCATACAATTTACATCAAACTGTAATACTGACCTTTAAATAAAATATGCACATAATTAAGCTCGATTAATCGAGAGGAGTAGCGAGTTGTCCAATAGAAAAAAAGATATTCTTTAACCGAAAGTGTTTGCGCTAAATTTCTCGTTTCAATAAGTAATGCTTTATATCGGCACTAAATTATACACACAGACTGGAGGCGGTCATTGTTTTAAACAGGTATTCAAGAAATGACAAGTAAGCATGTGAATAAAATTAGAGGTTCAATATAGAGAAGGAAAGCCCATTGACCCGAAGGTCGACGCCTTCATTCTTAGTATGCCGTTAAATTAGAATATCAGCTTGGCAGAATCAGAACACCTCCCCGTTTTGAAAATATGTACCTTCACTTAATTCTAATCATTACCAGGCGGTTTCAACAGGATACTTAATAACTAAAATATTTATTCATACAAAATTGTTCAACACTATTTTTATTGATGCTGTTGTTAAAATATTTTCACCGGTATTACATAAGTGGAAGTATTTTAAATTACAAATAGGCAGCATTAATTTTCATACAATTCGCCAAAATGTTGTTTTCTTACTGAATATACTTTAGAATTGAACTAGCTGCTTGCTTGTAAATTTTTAATAGTATATGTAATTACTGCAAAACAAGTTCTATACTGTTAAATTATTGCAGATCCCAAATTTGCGTTACACTACGTTTCGTAATCATCTATATATATAAAATTATGTAATTTTCTACGATAACTTCTTGCTTTTTGCTTTAGTTTCCCAAAATTTATGTTATTTTCTTATATACCGCCGCCTGCACCAAGGTCATGACTGCCTGTCTGATTTTTGTCGAATTTTACGTTTAAAAAAATCTGTAGGAAATGTTAGATGGCTAATATAACTATTTTAAACGAACCTGTATTCTATTAAGCTGTTTTTAAAAAATCAAGATTTATTCCAAGGTACTAGAAGAATAGTTCACTAATGTATAAAAAAAATGGCACCGACATATTATTAAATTCTAATAGTGCCTATAAGAAAAAGACTCATATAATAACACGTATACTATATACTCTTCCCAAAATGGGAACTCCGGCGTTTGTCACATCGTGGTAACACCACCTACACTATGTGAAACGCCTCCTTTTTAACAAAATCTTGATTCAAATATTACTATGCAGTCACATCAATATTTCTTAATGCAGCATAAAAAATCAACATGCAATGGATGACATCTGTTTCATACAAGTTCAAAGGATAAAATATATTGTATTTTTGACATTTTAATTTCAAATATTTATTTGCACTTAAAATCAAACTAGCATATGATGATGGAATCTTCGATCAAATTTTAAACGGGACAATCATATCGATAATATAACATCAAAAGTTTAAACAACCCATGTCTCGATCTCGCATTTATTCGTAGAAACCTTGTATCACTATAAAGTTTAATCTCACGCATTCAAATTATTTAAAGTGTAAGCTCACGCATTCAAATTATATAAAGTGTAAGCTCACGCATTCAAATTAAGCTCTAGTCAAACCAACATTAAAGTATTGATCGACCATTTTGGATCCATATACAAAATGATTGATTTCACAAATTGAAAAAAAAGTCCAAAGAAGAACACCACATCAGCTACAGTATAATGACAAACCCTAACTGGGACCTACCCGAAAGAAGACGATTTACACATGGACTAGTTTTTTTCTTAACAAATCATCCCCTCA
The DNA here is from genome assembly GCF_036588685.1 of Mytilus trossulus. Lineage (NCBI taxonomy): Eukaryota > Metazoa > Mollusca > Bivalvia > Mytilida > Mytilidae > Mytilus > Mytilus trossulus. Next base: position 12,453,566 of record NC_086378.1, on the reverse strand, counting down.
ATCGTTGCAGTCCCTACCATGAAGTCCAGCCATTTTAAAGAGGGGGTTCACAACCTAGAGTAAAGGGGGGATCCATCTATCTTTATGCTCCTATTCAAATGCATTGATCGTCCAAAAAAGGGTTTCAATCCCCGACCCCTTAACAGATGTTAATGTCTGTGTCATTTTGGTCTTTTGTGGATAGTTGTCTCATTGGCAATCATACCACATCTTCTTTTTTATATAAGTGTAACCTCCGAAAACGATAAAACTGGCTTACGAAAGCACAAATGTAAGGTTCATGAATTTTTTATACTGGATTCATATATTCTATTCACATTATACATATATTGAAAATAACATTAGTTATTGGCAACGCTGAATAGTTCTATACGAACAACTTTTAATTAGTAAACCTGTTTTCATTTTAATTACTGCAACTATTTGTGTTTATTTCCTAAATATAGTAACACAGTTATACATTAGAATCAATTTCTTCGACGCATTGTTTCATGCAATGCATGATAGGTTTGGTTTTAGGGTATACCAGAAGCTGCTCTGATCCCAAATGACTAATCCTTATTGTTACGGTTAAAATGTAGATTGGTGTAAATTTTCATTTTTCAATTGTGCATATGGTTTGGTTTTGTTTGAATTTAAGGGGGAGTGAAGAAAAGTACAGTATTCTCGACTTGGTAAAGTTATGTTTCGAAGAATATTTTGGGTTACTTAAAACTGGTTTAATAGCTAGCCAAACCTCATAGTTGTACCTTATATCGACAAAATGCTACGAGCAACGCACCAGACATACCTTAACGTGACAATAACTGGGATCCAGGAGACAAAACATTAAAAATAAAGTTACCACAGACATATACGAACAACTTTTAATTTGTAAACCTGTTTAGTGTATAATTTTCCTTTCTTCTTTGGATCATTGCAACTTCGTAACCTTGATATGTTTTTAATGGCATTAATTTCCATATTTAACCAAACCATAAAATGATATGTATAATTATTTAACTCCGTTATAAAAGTTTTCACGAAAATGAGCAATCGACAGGTGCAGTAAAAAAAAGAGTCCTGGGCCCTCCGCCTGTAAAGCCAACTTTTGGAGTGATACTTGTAAAAATGCGTTTATTTTATCTGAAACTCCATAACGGTCCGGTGCCCCTGTCCCACTCACTGAATCCGCTTCTGATCGACGAGAAAGGTGAATGGATAAATTCGACTTTAGAATTGGCTATACTGATGTCGACGCTAAAATGTCCACTAGTATATATATAGTTTTGATTTTTAGCTTTTTGTTAATGACATGCGCCCTCTCTATCAAATGTACTTTAGTGTGCAAAACTGCCAGTGGAAAATTTTACACAAATTATGGCCTACAAAAATTGTCTTTAAAATATGACGCAACACAAACTTGTGTACACAAATACATACAATCACCTGACAATTTACGTCGTATCAAATTCATAAATCTGTTTCTAAAATGAGATCATGATTTACCTATATATAAATGACAATGAACTCATAGAAATAAATACCTGGTAATTGTTTATGGCGGATTTCTTTTTTTCTTAAATTAAAAAAAAAAATATACCTACTATTGTTCTATATTGCAAAATTGTATCTAATAAAGCTAATGAATTTAAATATGATCATAGATTTTATTGGTACAATTTGTTAGGTAACCGGTTAAATACATTCCTCCCAGTGTCAAACACATGAGTTGGAATAAAACAACACAAAAAGTTTGAGAAGAGGCATGCAATACAATAATTCTGATTTGATTTAAACTCACAAATGCATTTAAATATGAAACAAAGTTTATATCTTTTGAAGTAACATAACATTTTTTTTATAATTTAAAAACATTGTTTATGCAAATATTACAGTGTTAAACAATGCGTGTAGTGGTGCATAGCATCAGCTGGTTCATTTCTTTATTTTATACAAGAGGGTTGAAAGATACCAGAGGCACAACGGAACTCATATAGATTGGAAAAATAAACTGACAACGCCAGGGCTAAAAAAACAAAATGACAATCAGACAAATAATATTTCACAAGACACAACATAAAAAACTAAAGACTAAGCAACACGAACCCCACTTAAAACTGGGAGTGAACTCAGATGCTCCGGAAGGGTAAGCAGATTCTGCTCTTCATGTGGCACCCGTCGTGTTGATAATGTTATCAAAAACCCGGTAAATAGTCTAATTCGGTAGGTCATATTCATGCAAAGGGAAGGGGATTGTAGTTACGACGTAAGGAACATATATGACGATACGCGCGGTAAAGTGCGTTCGGATTAAAATTATCTTATAGTGTGATTTTAGAACAGCAACCATTCGCAAAAAAAATCATCAACATGCATATTTCATGTATATGTACAGAAAGGTCTTGACGTGTGTTTCTTATTTTTACTCAATTCTATAAATTATTGTACCATACATTTATTTTATTGATCACACAAATCACAGTTTAATGTTGATAATCGCTTGTCCGGCGGAACAGTTTTAGATTGAATATAAAGCATCCTATGATCCGTTGTAATTTTGACAAAACGAGTTTTGGTACATTAACTTCTTACTAGATTTATATTCTGACGTCATACCCGTTTTTTGGCTTTGGTTAAAATTTGAAGCAAGTCATCAACGAAATATTCCGCTGAGGAACCCGTTTGTATGTGTTATGAGAAAAGTTAAATCTAAATTTCGGACTCCATTGTTATCACTAATAATAATATATTTTAAAAATCGTATATGCGATTTCAACTGTGAACCAACTCGTGATGGCGTCCGTAAAATTTACGAAGAGATATTTTCAACTTCACCATTTGGAACTCTTCGTTTAATGTGAGCAGCAACCCTCTATCAAGAAAATCATGATAGGAAACACAGCCCCGGGAGAGTAATTTAAATATCATTAACTACAGATTCAATGTAATAATAATGTTATTCATTCCACTGACAATGTAATTGTATTAAATGAATAACATTGACAATGCAATTGTATCAAATGAATAACATTGACAATGTCATTGCAATGTCACTTGACAATGTCATTGCAATGTCACTAATTCCATTGACAATGTAATTGTAATATCGTTAATAACATTTACGATGTAATTGTTATGTCACTAAATCGATTGTCAATCATGTATTACATGTGTTGTTATTTTAAATTACATTCTAACATGACGTCCTTCAAACGCTTTGAGTACACACCCGTGGTAAAATATGAATATATTGCATTGGCTGTTCCGATCGTACTCCCACGTCATATGTTTTTTTTATGAATGAAGTACCCGACGTCATAGAATGATGACGTTATAATTTAAGCATTTTACCGGAAAATACACGCTTCTGATACCGAAAATCATCACAACAAGGAAACGTCAACAAACGATGCCAAAATGTGGTATAAGCCCATTTTTTTATACATAGAAGACATATAAGTTAATTAACATTAAAATTCATCCAAATCTATCCAAACAAGTTTTGTGAATAGTTTGAGCATGTCACTTTTTCTGTTTGCTCCGTTCTTTTACGCCAATCTAAAAGTGCGTTAATTTATGAGAACGGCAAATAATGGCCTCCACCTAGAGCGCTTCGATCTACAAAAAAATGCCGTATTTGTCCTATTAGAATCGAAATAATTCATGGGGGCTTGAATATATCTAGATTTTACCACGGGTTTTCCCTTTATGCCGATATTTTACCCCTCGCTATCGCTCAGGGTAAAATATTTGTCATAAAGGGCAAACCCGTGGTAAAATAACGATATATTCAAGCCCCCATGAATTATTTCTTAATTCTAACATGACGTCCTTCAAACGCTTTGAGTACACACCCGTGGTAAAATTTGAATATATTGCATGGGCTGTTCCGATCGTACTCCCACGTCATATGCTTTTTTATGAATGAGTTTCGCGACGTCATAATACGATGACGTTCGAATATGAGCATTTTACGGGAAAATACACGCTTGAAAAACCGCAATCTAATTGAAATGTTGATCTCTGATTACGTTATAATGCAGTATAACGTAATCAGAGATCAACATTTCAATTAGATTGGAAAAACCGAAAATCATCACAACATGGCAACGTAAACAAACGATGCTCAAATGTGTTATAAGCCATATTTGTTTAAACATTTAAGACATATATGAGTAAATTATCATTTAAAATAATTCAAAACTATCTATATGCGTTATTTTAAATAGTTTAAGCATGTCACTAATTCAGTTTGCTCCGTTCTTTTACGCCAATTTAATAGTGCGTTTATTTATGGGAATGGCAAATATTTGCCTCCACCTAGAGCGCTTCGATCCAAAAGAATTGCCGTATTTGACCTATTAGAATCGAAATAATTCATGGGGGCTTGAATATATCTAGATTTTACCACGGGTTGTCCCTTTATGCCAATATTTTACCCCTCGCTATCGCTCAGGGTAAAATATTTGTCATAAAGGGCCAACCCGTGGTAAAATCACGATATATTCAAGCCCCCATGAATTATTTCTTAATTAAGGAATGTATCTCCCTCATGCAAAGCTCCGATTTCTTTCACGGATTTGGCTATACTTTTTGGACATTTTGAATTATAGCTCTTCATCTTTTATATAAGCTTTGGATTTCAAATATTTTGGCCACGGTCACCACTGAAGAGACATGTGTTGTCGAAATTTGCATCTGGTGCAGGAAAATTGGTACCGTTAATTTTATTAATGATAGCAGCAATACGTTAAAACACATTTCAATCACCCTCCCTAAAAATAATAAAAATAAGCTTATTTAAGTATAATGTCCGCCATGTGGGATTTGATCAGTATACACTGTGGTAACATGCAGACGATGGTAGCAGTATGTGAAAATTATAGCATTGAATGGAAATTTATGTATAACCCACTCCTAGGATTTACAGTATACGGATATGGATAGTTAACTGAACATTGCTAGAAAACAAAGATATCGTGATGCCGACGTTTGAAACATTTAATTTAGTAATGTAATTCAAATAGACAGGGAATACGAAACAGATACAAAAACCATTAAGAAACAAAATTGTAATCTGCTAACCGAGTCCCTGTGATATATACATGTAAATGTGTCTCTGTTTGTACGTAACAATGTTGCAAGTACTTTATCAGTGTGTGTGAAATTTATTTTAAGATGACATAACTATTATCAAAATGGATTGGACTGAAAATCGTTAAAGTACAAAACCTTGATAATTTTATAAAGCCCTTTATCTGCATAAACACAGTAGATTATTGCTGTTCCATGCACTTAATTTCTGGACTTGATTTGTGAAGCGTTAGAGGAAAACTGGTGTTTCGAACACGTTACGCAACATTTGTGGGCGTGGCATTATTAGTCAATTTAACTTAGAAAAGAGCGGTAATTAAAAATGTCATTTCAACAACCGAGGGCTGTTTAGCAAATCAAGGTCGTTAAAAACGTCCATCATCATCATTTCAACATGCATCGCTATATTTAGCAAAATTTTTAGGAATTTTGGTTCTCAATGCTCTTCAACTTCGTACTTTTTTTGGCATTTTTAACTTTTTTGGATTCGAGCGTCACAAATGAGTCTTTAGTAGACGAAACGCGCGTCTGGCGTATATACTAAATTTAGTCCTCGTTAACTTTTTGGATTCGAGCGTCACTGATGAGTCTTTTGTAGACGAAACGCGCGTCTGACGTATATACTAAATTTAGTCCTCGTATCTATGATGAGTTTATATTCAGATATAAAAAATATAAATAATGATATTCACCTCTTTTATCACAGTACATAGACTTCTTAAGTTGAAACATTGAATCTTAACTACAAGTAGCATTTTTAAAGACCTCTGATGTCAAAGTCGGATAAATCTTGTTAGACAACAACGTACATCTTGAAATTAATAAATACAACAAATATAGTTGACCTGTTTCCTTTAGAAATTGATAACAGAACAAAACATTCTATTAAATTTGCTGACCTTTTGCTATTAGTACTTGAAGATCTTTGAAAAACAGACCAAAACACAAAAACTTGACATCGACCGTTGATTCTTGAAAATAAGGTCAAGGTCAGATGATGTAAAATGTATTGACATGCTTCGTAGAATACAGCTTGACAGACAGACACACACTTTATACTTTGCAATTTTTCCATGCTCCAAATATAATTGATCTGTGGCTTATTGTATCTGATAAAATTACAAAATCACACACACTTATCATTTGCCTATGAATCATGAAAATCAGGTCAAGGTCATATGAAACCTGTCAGATAGATATGTACATCTTACAATCTTTTACTAGTTGAATCATAGGAAAACACCAATTAAGACACAAAAACTAAACATTTTTTGCCAAATAAACATGAAATTAATGTAAAGATCAGCCATGTACACCTTACCCTCATTCAATATATAGCGGACCTTATGCTTATATGATTTATCTATAAGTAAAAGACAACGAACTCATGAAAATTATAATTGATTGTGGCAATTTTCCTTTTTTATAAATGAAAAAAATATACATACAAATTTTATATTGCAAATTTTTATCTAATCTATCTTTTGAATTTACATATGATCATAATTTGATTGGTACACATGCTGTTAGGTAATCGATTGAATACATCTTCCCATTCAAAAATACATGAATTGGAGTATAACAACACATTAAGCATGTTAAGTTTCAATAGATGCATGCAATACAATGAATTCGATTTTAATCAACTCTCAAATGCCTTATAAATTGTATGAAACATAGTTTACATCTTTTGATGTAATATAAAATTTCAAAACTTAAATTGCTAGTGTAAATGTTTCAATGTTAAAGTCATAAGAAACCTCAAATCAATAAAAAATAATGCATATGTTTTTTATAACTCAATGGATAGTTTTCATTGTAAAACTTATGTACATATACTTTTTTCTGAAGAAAACTCTTTAATTTATTCATATTTAGAAGAAGTTTACTTTATTTGAATTGCTTCCTTCCAGCAAGCAATTCCCCCGATATATTTTCCGTATGCAAGGTGACCTCAGTGTGACCCATCTCGTAAAAATCCGGTGACCACAATATGCATGGATGTCCTTAAAATAAACTATTATCTGAATTTACATGTTCAACACGTGCTCAATTTCCATGCTTTTTTGTTTATTTTTCGTCAATTGTTGACAAACATGTGACAATCGTTAAACTTCGGCTTCAAAACACGAACTTTAATTACTTGCCATATTTTCACAACAACACTGACCGATTGAAAAAAAAAATGACGATTATACGAAATTTACACGAAAAAAATGATAAATTCGAGCACAGAAGACTAAGTTTATGATGTTTGTATGCATTGGTTTAAGAATTGGAAGACCATTATTTTTCACCGGTCACTCGTTTCTTATGACTTTAACAAAATGCATGTAAAATTGTACCACATCAGCTGTTGCATATCTTCCTTCATTATGGGAAAGTTAACATTATAGTAAATAAACTCGTCATAGAAACCAGGACTTAATTTGTATATACGCCAGACGCGCGTTTCGTCTACAAAATACGTTATTAATTTCTTGCGTCCGAAGCGCTTTTCTGGATTTACCTTCATCAGTAACGCTCAAAGCCAAACATTTGAAAACCGAAGATGTATAAGTACCGAAACCGTTGAAGAGCTGTATGTCAAAAATACCTAAAATAAATAAGACTCATCAGTGACGCTCGAATTGAAGTATTATATTTACATTACTAGTAATTAAATTGGCAATCTAAAACTACGTAACAAAAGGACGTAAGATACTAGAGGGATAGTCAATGCAAATTATTTGTTGCCAATTAATGTTATTGTATTGGAATTATTCAATGTCAATAATTCCATTGACAATGTAATTGTTATGCAACTTATTCCACTGACTACTAGTATGTAATTTTAATATAGTAGTTCCATAGAAAATGTTTTAACTTTTGATTTTTTCTACGCTTTATACTAATATTCCCCATGCTCAGTTGAAAGATCGACTTGACCATCTCATAAAACAGAGCTTTTTCTATAAAAATGGGAATCGTTGATACAAATTTCTTATTTTGGGTTACAATAATTCATATTTTGTTAAGAATCACACTGAATCTTCCAGAAAATATACTGAAGATGATATTATCAAAATGCTGGACTTTTTGATCGACAATATATTTGTTGAGTTTGAGGATTTATATTTCAACAGACTAATCGGCCTTCTAAAGGACAAAAAGAAAAAGCACCTTGCGAAATTCTTTAATTTTACTTTCCGATATATTGATGATGTTCTATCATTGAATAACCCATACCTCAGCCAATACTTACATCTCATATATCCCAGTGAACTTGAAATTAAGGATATTAATGGAACTAGAAGGACTGCTTAACACCTTGATCCTTTCCTCAATATTGACGTACATGGACGACTTCACACGAAAATCTATGATAAACGGGACGATTTCATACCCCCAATTATCAATTTCCCATTTCTCAGCAGTAACATACCCTCTACCCCTTCGTATTGTGTTAACATATCACAATTGATACGTTATTCACGTGCTTGTTCACTCTATACGGACTTCATGTACAGGAGTGTGCTCCTTACGCAGAAACTGCTCCAACAAAGTTATGAGGAGGAGGACAGATTAAAATTGACACTCCGTAAATTTTATGGACACCATCACGAATTGGTGGATCCATACGATGTGTCTTTTACCAAACTAGCTAAGGACATTTTTACAACATGGTAGATTGTGGTTTGTCATTATGTCGTCTAATCTTTTAATTACCAAACGTGACTTATTCCCGATTGTGACGGTTTTGCTGAATGTGAATTAGCATTACTATAAGACGTGTTACGGTACTTGTCTATCCCAAATTCATGTATTTAGTTTAAATGTTTAATGTTATAATAGTTATTTTCATCGGATTTTGTCAAATGTGTTGACGTCTTTACTATTATATTTATGTGTTATGGAAAGAAAAATTAATCACCGCCTTCATTACACAGATTTAATTTTGTTCAGCGTAATCTGTACGATAATTTACGTTTGAAGTTGGATTCATAACTATAGTGCATAACAAGATTTTGTGAGGTGGACGAAATTGACTTTAAAACGATCGTATTGACTTTTGATGTGCAGAAATAGGCAGATCGGAAAAATTTTGACTTTAAATACTTACTCCTTAAGTTTGGGATTAATTGTAATCAACATATTCCAATGAGACTGAAAAATGCTTTTTTTTATTATGCTAAATAATAATTTTACCAGCCGTAGTCGTGCGTAAAATATATTTCGGCATTTCTCTTACGAAAATTACTTGTTTTATGGAACAAAACGTATTATTTGTAAACTTTCTCTTTAATCTCACTGCAAAAAAAATAATTCTGATTGATGCAGTGGTATTGTCATAAATTGCACTGGAGTGAACAGTGGTACAGCAAACGTCGAATTCCCTCACACAATGTTATCACACACTATAATAAGTATTGCAATATTTGTTTGTGTGTGTAAATGAGGTAGGTGAGCATTTTGTGGATTGCATTTTCATCTGTTGCTAGACGTACGGCTTACCTTATTGTTTCTTAAATATTTACAAAAGATATATTCTCTCTTGTTCTTTTTTAATTCCTACATTGTCTGTCTATTTCTTCTCATGCAGTCTTTAGTAAATTGATTTATTTTCAGTTATTACGAGGCCATAATATTCATTTTCAACTTTTTATTCGCTTTTGTACTTGCACAACATTGACTTTCACTAACAAATATATCATGATTGCAACCGTTTCAGAATAATATGTTTGTAATGAATAAAATTGAGAATGGAATTGGCGAATGTGCCAAAGATACAACAACCTAAGCAAAGTGCAGAAAACAGCCGGAGACCACCAATGGGTCTTCAATACAGCGAGAAAATCCCGCACCCGGAAGTGTGCTTCAGCTGGCCACTAAATAAAAATGTGTACTAGTTCAGTGATAATAGACGTCATACTAAACTACGAAATATATAAAAGAAACTAAAATTAAAACTCCTACAAGAATAACATAGGCCAGCCGCTCCTGACTTGGTTTATGTTTCTGTTATTTCGTAGTTCTCCTCTTAATTATATTTAATGTGTTTCCCTCAGTTTTACTTTGTAACCAGGATTTGTTTTTTTCTTTTAACTCGATTTATGAATTTCGAACTGCGGTAAACTACTGTTGCCTGTATTTTTTATATATCTCTGTTTTCATGTAAGAATGCTGTGAGGACTTTAACAGTGTGTGTGAAATTTATTTTAAGATTACATAACTATTATCTGTGACCTACTAACTAAAGTGCATTGGACTGCAAATTGTTAAAGTACAGAACATTTTCATATTATATTTTATCTGCATAAACACAGTAGATTGCCACTGTTCCATGCATTACATTTATTGACTGGATCTGTGGAGCGTTGGAGGGTATATTATAACTGGTCTGTTTGCATGGATTAGTGAAGCATTTTAAACAACATTTGTGGGCGGAGCATTAAAAGCCAAGTAAACTATAAAAAGCGGTAAATAGGTAATTTTAAAAGTCCGATATGAAAACATCTTCATGAAGATATTCTTCGCCTACTTGAAACATTGAGGTTTAACTACAGGTATCATTTTTACAGATCCCTGAAGTCACGGTCAAATAAATCTTGTAAGACAACACTTACATGAATATCAATAATGTGGACATTTAAATAAATTTCCTGTAACAAAACTTTGAATTTTTCGAAAAACTAAGGATTTTCTTATCCCAGGCATATATTACCTTAGCCGTATTTGACACATCTTTTTGGAATTTTGGATCCTCAATGCTCATCAACTTTTTACTTGTTTGGCTTTATAAATATTTTGAACGTCACTGATGAGTCTTTTGTAGACGAAACGCGCGTCTGGCGTTATAAATTAGAATCCTGGTACCTTTGATAACTATTTACACATTGTATGGATAAATTACTCAAAAAACAGACCAACACACAAAAATTTAACAATGACCAATGAATCGTGAAAATAAGGTCATGATCGTATGGTACATAAATTGATAAAAAGGTCCATAGAGCGCAGCTTCAACGATTGCAGAGGTCTAACCATGAACAGTTAGGGTAGGTAAGGACAGTCACATCATTCAAACTTGTTACAGCTCTGAATTCGAATTGTGATTCAAAATTTGAAACATCATAGGTTTCTGACACATAATGAATGAGTTCCAGGAACTTGGAGATTTGAAATGGGACATTTGTCTATCATTGTGCAATATCTAATTTTTAAATACATGATTCCATTCAGCTTACCATGAAACCCCGAGAATTCAATTTTGTTGAAGTCAAACAAAGTTTAATTTTGGATCCTTAGAATCTTAATGTGGACAAATTTAAAAACAAGACCCAAAATTACAAATCTGAATATACAATTAGATTTGGAATAGTAAAGAACCCCAAACCAATTGAAATCAGTCAAGAAATAAGCAATGTACAAAAAGAATAAGAACAATAATGTCTTTGGTTCCTTTTTCTGGAAACCAAATAATTTCTAACGATAACCTCAAGAATTGAGAATATCAAAGCAGTTACCTTATATTGACCAATGAACCATTAAAATAAGGTAAAGGTTAGATGATACCAATTCAACTAGATAAACATGTTCACACTACAATTATTCAATACATTATTTATAGATGACATATTGCTATTTGTATTTGGAAAACAGACAAAAACACAAAAACTAAATATCGACCAATGAAACCATAACAATGAGACCAAGGTCAGAGGATATTGGCTAGACATACACAAACTATAGTTGTCCTATTGCTTATAGTATCTTATAAACTGGTAAAACCACAAAAACTTATCACTGACCAGTTACCATAACCATGAAGTTCATATGTATCTAACCAGATAATGGAGAGTTGTCTCATTGGCTCTGACACCACATCTTCCTATATCTAATCAATTCTGTACACCTTATAATCATTCCATACACCAAATGCTTTTTCTCTCAATACTTCATGTCAAAATGCCAGTTTATAATTGGTTAATACAAGGGAGATAATTTACTCTATCCCATGGTAAATACAAGATAACTGCTCTATTACCCTTCACAGAGACACTTGCTCAAGTTTGCACTTTATTAGATATAGATGCCATCATGGTTGTCATGTACAAGACATCATAATTTATCCCTTCCAATTTGAATGTTGATAGATAATAATAAGAGAACATTTAGTATAATAAATCCAATAACACACACCAAAGAGGGTTTATATGGAGCAGAGATTTACCCTATATGTTTGTAAGTACTATATGGTCCTTTAAATGTATATGTACTTAATGCTTCTATAGTTTGTGGGCTCTAGCTTTTCCTGCAATTTGTCAGTGTTGAATGCTCCTATAATCTTGGATTGTTATAGCTCATATAGTTTCTAAGTACTGAATGGTCGTTTTATTCATAAGTACTAAATGGTTCTTTAATTTATGAGTATTAAATGCTCCAAGAGTATGTTATTAGTAAATGGTCCTACACATTGTGAGTATCAACCTGTAGTTTGTGAGTAATAAACTGTTTCTAACCTGAAAGATCACAAACAGAAGAAAGTGATCTCCATTTAGAGTAATCAAAGTTACAGCAATGTCATGTCTACACGTTTAAGAAAAAGAATGGAGAGTGGAAAAAAGAAATCTGTCAAAGAGACAACAATCCAACCAAAGAGCAGTAAACAGACATAGACTCAAATGGTTCTTAAATGCAGAGATAATTACACACAAGCAGATGGCCTTCAGCTGACCCATCAGCAATAATGTATACTTGTTCAACACAACAGATACCACACTCAACTCAGAAACATATATATAAATCAACCAAAATGAAAAAGAACACAAAAATATTTTTTAAAATTTTTATTTCAATAAATTGTAACATTGACCAAATACACATGTATGCAAAATATTCTTGATATCAAAAGGCACATCGTGTACAATATAAAGCAATATGGCACTAAACATATTTTGTCACATTTATTTATAGAAGTAAATTAAAGTAATTCAAAACCTTTTAGTGGTCAATCGCTTATCAAATGCATTTGCTTCATAGAACAACCTCAGTGAATATTTTTCCTTTATGAAGTAGAGAACTTTTTTCATATCTATCTGAAGCTGTGTCTTCAAATAGTAAACTGTAAATCAAGAAATTATTGCGAGGTTTTTATTAATAATGCAAATAATGCGACTCAGTGAGTACTGCAATGAACTTGCATTTTGATAACGAAACTATAGATCTGTATGTAAATTTTTCTTAAATTGCAATAATTGAACTTGCATTCTTGTCAATTTTTGAAAAATGGCAATAATAAATGCAAGCAATAATTTCTGAATTTACAGTATTTTCACCATATGACCTTATATGGGTAAAAAGCACAATTTCAAATTAGCTTTAAAATTAAACAAGCATACTTTTCCCTATATTTTTTTAGCATTCAGATTTAATTGTATATCAATCAGCATTCCAACATAGATTTACATAGGAAATCATCAAGTCAGCCTTTTTTTACTTTAGGGGTCCAAACCTTATAAGGCTATACTAAACTTACCCTAACCCAAAAGTTCAAAACTTAACCCTGAACTATTATGAATCCATAAAACCTAAACTTAATATATAAAAAGCCGAACATAACCATAATCATAAAGTATAGGGACCCCTTAAGTGAAAGAAAGCCATCTACTCCACCTTGACTTAAATGGTAACCTCATTGTAACATTTTTTCATGTCTCTAGATAAAGTATAGAGACCCCTAAAGTGAAAGAAAGCCATCTACTCCACCTTGACTTAAATGGTAACCTCATTGTAACATTTTGTCATACCTCTAGATAAATAATCATATCAAGATTTATGTTTATGATGTTTTTTATGTTTAACTTTATGTTTGGATTTATGTTTTACTTTGTTTTTGGTATGATCTTTAACATTGTCAGAGGAATGCATTTTGTCTGTTTTCAATCTTTTAACTTTTTTATGCTTTGATTTCTTTCTCTTTTTATTCATCTTTAATTCATCATCAACAGATAAAGAATGGGAATGCTTTTTCTTCTTTTTCTTCTGTTTCTTCTTTCCATTTTCAATTTCAGAATCTGAAGATGTGCTTTCAATTAATTCTTTTAACTTTTGCACTCTGAAACATACATAAAAAGGTGTTTATTCTGAATCTGTCTCATTTCAATATGTACTATACATTACTTAAATGTTAATAAGCATAGGCAGATCCTGTGGGGCACAGCCCCCCCCCCCTTTTGTGGGAAAAATTTTGTTGATTATATAGGGAATCACTGAAGCATGACTTGAAAGACCCCCACCCCTTAGGAAAAGTTCTGGATCCGCCACTGATAAGATATTGAACTGTTTAATTGAGGATGGCAATTTTTGTCATATTATTTGTGAGCATTTTCCCCTATCTCATATATGTCTTGAAAGGTATTCTATATTCAATGCAACTACTTATTGATTGAATTACACAACAATAAAATAATTTCAAGTTTGTTAAACAAGATGTAATGATTTTGATGTTGTTTTATCTGATAGGTATACTCAACTTAGAAGTATATTTCAAAGAATAAATGTTGTTTTTTAATACCAACTTAAAATTGTCTCATTTTTTGAGTTTTTTTACTTGACCCACAAAACATTTAAAAAATTAATGATAAAAGAAAAGAATGTGTGTTGAGAGGACACCATGCCCAACTCACACTATCACTACTATGTTCAATGAATAGCAAAATCTGGGTCAAATTCTAATTTGGAATATATCTTAAAAGACAGGAAATACTGCATACACATGCATATGAATGCAGACGCATTTCCTAAGTGTGACGGTTGTCAAAATACTGAAGCTGCAACCCCTTCAATCAAAGTTGGCATTAGACAGCCTTAGATTTTATATTTGTACTAGTACTGCATATTCATATGTATTTGAGCATCACCTTTTCCATAACAGGTAACAACACTCATATTTTTCAACTTAGTAAGAAAATGGTGGTTTAAACCTGTTTTTTTAGCTAGCTAAATAAAGAGCATAAATTTATATAGCTTTTAATTGCTATTAAAAGAGAGAATTATTCTTTAACAAGAAAATAATAAAGATTAGGTATTACAACATATGGGAGGTAACTCTTCACAAAATTTACTTATCTGTCAACAAAAATGTATAATTAAAACCAGAGTGCTCTTTTTTAGTACATTTAGTAAGTAACATTCTTAATGTCATCAGTCACTAAAAGTTTATAAACATGCACAAGATTTGGGCCGATCCATGGTAAAATAAATGGTGAGTATAGTGAGGTGAAATTTGTTAGGACAATTTTAAGCCAAAAAAAATATGCTTTCAATGGTTTATGATTTTTCAAACTAGGATTTTTCAAGTTTGTGCACACAACAAAGCAAAAAAATATATCATCTTCCCTAAAAGCATATATCATTCAAAAAGAATAATAATATTAAATACCACAACATTCATAAAAAAAAGTTTGTACCTTTCTTCTTTTTCTTCCATTTGTTTTCTATCTCTCTCTTCAAAATAGTGCTTCATAGGATCCTCAAAACTCTGAAATCAATATCAATCATTTCCTCACCAAGCATTTTAAGAATTAAAACATAAGATGCTGACCTGATAAGTAAAGTACTAGACAAACTAGGTCCCCTCAAATTATAATATTATTAATATCAATAGTCTTATACTCACACTTCATTCTGGAAAGGACAAGGTATAATAAGGCCTGTTTTTTTTCCCCCAATTTTCTCATTTTCTAAATTTTGCTTTGGAAAGCTACCTATCAAGGTAAAATATACCCTTAAGTTTGAAGTTTGTTTGGATGAACTTCAAATCCATTAATTTCAGAAAATGGGTGAGGTTAGGGGGGTGAAAGGTCATCAAAAACACCAAAAGAAGGGAATATAACAATTTTCTGCCATTGTTTCTTAAAATTCAATAACGTGTGCCTACGTGACCCGGAAAAAAATATATGGCAATTTAGACAGCAAAAATAGTTCTCATGACATTGGAATAAAAAAAATCCTGGCTCACATTGGCGCAGACACTAAAAAAATAAAAAAAATTGTAAAATCAGCTGCAAAATGAATAATATTTACAATATTTGAATAATAATAGAAAGTTACCCCCCTCACCTCACTCAATTGCGAAAATTTATGGTTTTGAAGTTCATCAAAACAAACTTCATCCATCAGGGAATGTTTTAACATAATAAGTAGCTTTCCAAATCAGAATTAGAAAAATGAGAAAATAGGGGGCCAAAAACAGGCCTTATCATACCTTGTCCTTTATCATTGAACTTTTACATTTAAATATGTCATGTATGTAGCATTGTAATTTTTCTGTCCTATTCTAGGTGCAAGCATTTTGCAGATTAAAGCATCTGGTTTCCATGGTTTTGTTTTTTTGTTATATTATCAATTCAAATTCATCTATTTGTCATTTCAATGTAGTATACTTATATGGTGAACGTGGTGATATACATCATCTTTTTAGAAAATGGTGTTTTATTAACAATCTTTGAAGTGCAGATCAAGAAGGTTTGAAAAGTTGGGGGGATCAACCTATTTGTTTTTCTTTTATTTAGAGAATTAAGAACTCGAAAATACTGGGCTCTTGCTTTAAATTTGACTTTCATGTTGATCTTTGTTTTGAAAATTTTAGCCTCCATCAATCTTTTACACTGTCTAGAGAGGTTTTTTATCAGGATTCCAATGCTTAGAAATTGAACTTAAACTCACCCATTTCAGTCTTTGATGAACTTGTGGAGGTTCTATTTGTTTTCCTTTTTCAGGGCATTTGTCTTTCTTGTGTCCATTCTTCTTACAATAAAAACCTAAAATTATAATTTCTTTTTAATAGAATAACAATAATCACAGCATTAACAAGTATTGGAAACCTATAAACAGTGATAGGGCTTCTTAGAGTTCTTTTGTGCAAAATCTAATTAAAATTAAATCCTTTTGTTGTTCCTGTTCTGTTATTTCCATCATCAGGTTGTGCCACACATCTATTTTTTTTTAATTGTGACACGTGAATCTGCAAATTTTCATTTTCAAGATGAGCTGCATTATACATGGAACTTATCGCCAAATGATATCAATGTGTTGACAGTTATCTCCTCTTTCTGTTTAAATAATTTCTTATGAAACTGAAACATCAAATGAGAAAATGAGAAAACAAAATGTAAATATGGATTTATTCTTACACTGAATTGAATCTTTATCCTTTTCTCTTTCCATTTATGTAAACTCTTTTGATAAAATCATTTCATCTTCTGTTAGAGATCAATCTGCAATGAAAAATGTCCTTTCAGACAGACTCAAAAGCAATAAAAGAACAGCGTTCCTGCATCCTCCATGTTGCATATATTATCTTCAAGTTCAACAACTCCAAAATTATTTTTGTTACCCATCTTTTAAACTTGTTGATAAATATCTTATAACAGGGGCTTATACATAATATAATTAGAGTCCAAGCTTACAAGAAATGCAGATATGTCCTGATTAGATTGCAAAACATGTTTAAGCCCACCGTATTTTTGGTCCTGTCCCAAGTCAGGAGCCTCTGGCCTTTGTTTGTCATGTATTAATTTAATTTTAGATTCTTGTGTACAATTTGGAGTTTAGTATGGCATTCATTACCACTGAACTAGTATATATTTGTTTAGGGGCCAGCTGAAGGACGTCTCCCGGTGCGGGAATTTCTCGCTACATTAAAGACCTGTAGGTGACCTTCTGCTGTTGTTTTTTGTATGGTCAGGGGGTGTCTCTTTGACACATTCCCCATTTTCATTCTCAATTCTACTCTATTCAGACTCTGAGCTGATCAATCTTGGCTTTTACTCTAAATGCTGTTTAAAAATTGGAAATAAATAGGTACAGATAAAGAAGTACACTTCCAAGACGTACTGAATATGAGGTTGTCTGCATGTTGATATTGTAAAATATCAGCTTAGAGTCACAATATGAAGTTTTTTGTTGAATGAGCGCAACAAATAAGATAAAAAGTCTTCATATTGTGTCGAGCAGCTTATATTTGACAATATCAAAATGCTGATAACCTTTTGGTTTTAGTGAATGTCATTTGTGCGTTTAGGGGCGTTGTCACTGCCATTCCAATGTTGAGTGAGTGGTTGGAATATTGTACGAATTATTCGGCAAATTGAATTCTTAAAATGGACAATCGATACTGCTGTCATGAGGGAATAGACAACTTTCGAGTTCAATGCAGTTCTGTCAAAAACTCTGGTTTTAGTGATAGTCATTTGTGCGTTTAGGGGTGTTGTCACTTCCATTCCAATGTTGAGCGAGTGGTTGGAAAACTATAATTCTATATTGTACGAATTATTCGGCAAATTGAATTCTCAAAATTGACAATCAGCATTGCTGTCATTAGGGAATTGTCAGTAAGTACCTACAGAACAACCATTATTTCTATTTTATCCTGCACAATGACGATCACTAAGACGCTTGATGAACGTAAATAGTGCAGGAATACAGGCGACCCCCTCTATCTGGTAAATGACGTCATAAAGGCGCGTATAATTGTTGAGTTTTTTACGGTGACGGATGAACTCGAAAGTGGTCTATTGTCAGGAAGTACCTACAGAGCAACCAATATTTCTAGTTTATCCTGCACAATGACAATCACTAAGACACTTCATGGACGTAAATAGTGCAGGGATACAGGCGACCCCCTTTATCTGGTAAATGACGTTATAAAGGCGTGCATAATTGACTAGTTTTTGCCGGTGACGGATGAACTCGAAAGTGATCTATTGATTTATTGGGCTGTATTTGGGTCTTTTGGAAGTGTTATTTAGTTACACCAGCAACCAGAAGATGACCCGATAAGTTCAGGTCAATCTTAACAACGTGGGTTCAAACATTCTGACGTCTCAGACTCTCTGATATATCCTGGTCAACATAGTGGACATCATAAAGCTGTAATATGCAATTTTATTAAGAGCTGAGTAGCGTGATATAGACAGTGGGACGACTGACAACTTACCAATGTAAGACTAGTATAATATTTCTACGTTGTGATGTTACACTAGTTATAATTGTTTTAGATAAGGGTGAAGGTTGGAACCTATTAAAATGTTAAAAACCACTGAATTTGTTTGCACCTGTCCTTAGTTTGGAACATGATTTTATGCAAATAAAATGTTGTTTTTTGGTCCCATGTTGTTAAAATTGCAAATAAAACGATATGCATGAATAAAATGCAGCTAGTGTCAGCAAAATCCTGATATATATACAACATTTGACATGGTTCATGAACTTAAATACTGGGGTTGTAAAAAAGTGTGCTAATTTCATTTGAGAACTCACTCAGGGAAAGAGTGGTTTGATACACCAATTAGGGTATGAATAGATACTTCAATTAGGATACAATAGAGGGGGGATAGGACCTTTGACAGGACTTTGGGATTGGGGGTTTTTATGCTCTGGATTTCAGGATTGACCCTTTCAGGATCCAGGAATTCTTATTTCGTATTTTGGGATTTCATTTTTATAAGCCTGGGATATCAGGAATTCATGTTTTTAAGCCTGGGATTCGGGATCAGGAGCCCTCCTATCCCCCTAACAATACCCCAATTAAGGTATTCCCAAAAAAAAGCATGCGGGTACGAATAGTCAAATTGCCGTTCTAGGCTGCGCGTACCCACATCCGGTTTTCTAATAAAATGCCATCGGATCGGGTATAAAACGTGAAATATCTACGAAAATTGTCGATAATATGGAGATATCGTGTAGAACGAGTGAAAAGTATGAAAAATAATATTTTCAAATTGTATTTATTAGATAATGATACATTATAAACATTGCAAAATTAAATGCACAATGATGGAAAATGAAACTGTATGTACAGTCCCTGCAAGGACTTATATACGTCCCTGAGTGCCTGTAAAAGAAAAACATGATAGAAATTAATACTATCATAATATTTTAATGCAAATTTAAAGAATACAATTTTTATAAATTAAAAAATATACCCATATGATATTTTAAAATAATCTTTTAGTAATATGTAAAACAGAAACTAAAATTTTAAAATATATAAAACTTCTAAAATTAAAGCTTGAGTTTATAAAAATTAAAATTTAAAAAAGCAAGTAATCATGAATAATGAAACATGAACGTAGGCTGGCAACATTTGAAATGTGCAGCGGGGTTGAAATCTGTGCCAAAACAATCATATTTGATATGAAAAATGTGGTCCAAATCTTAATTATTTACATGAATCTTTTATAATTGGTTAAAATTGATATTATTACTTGCTTCTTTAATTTTTATAAACTCAAGCTTTAATTTTAGTAGTTTTATTTTACTTTTTTCTTTTCAGGGACTGTACAGTTTCCATCATTGTGCATTTAATTTTGCAATGTTTATCATGTTTATTATGTATCATTATTTAATAAATACAATTCGAAAATCTTATTTTTTCATATTCTTCACTCGATCGTTCTATACGAAATCCCCATATTATCGATAATTTTCGTATTTATTTCACGTTTCATTCCTGATTTGATGGCATTTTATTAGAAAACCGGATGTGGCTACGTGCAGCCTAGAACGGCAATTTGACTATTCGTACCCGCATGCGGGTATGCGCAGACACTACCATTAAATATAGATTAGTCACTGATGTTTTGATGTGTTTATGGTTTACACTAGTAATTTGGGGGGCCTTTTCCAGCTTGCTTTCTGGTGTGAGTTAAGGCTCAATGTTGAAGACATACAATTCAATAATCAATAAACAGATCTAATTCCTGTAAATAGGTAAAATTTTGGATTTTCTTTTCATAGTTTGTTCAACTTATCATGACATTATGATGAAACATGTCATGTTTGGGATTCTGAACTTGAGCATTTTTCTAATTTTCATTTCATTAGTGATAATTTACAAACTAGGAATGATACACAAGGTCCATGATAGATTTAAAATTCCTAATTTTTAAATCTACCTCAAGCTTCTCTTACAAAGTCAAATCGGATACCAGTCCGTCCCCGTTTCGAGTTTTAGTATATACAATTGCTAAAAGAAAGAACATTTTGGTACAAAAATAAAGAAATCACAATAAATTTGCACACATCAGATTGACTATTGATTTAAAAAATTTCAAAACAAATCTTTGTTCTGTATTTAAGTTGATAAATAATATTCTAGCCATTTTAATTCGGTTCATAATAGTTAAAAGAATGAGCTGTACGGGATCAAACTCCAGTTACTTTAAAATACAAAGCGAAAATACAAACTGAAAGTAGAATTTCTCAGCAGCACTCAACCTCAAGGGAGATATGATATGAACCAGAGACATATTCCCAATAAACACTAATCAACAACAAACTAAAAACCATATCGCAAATTGTTATCAGTGTGTTTTCTTAAAGAAGGTAAATTTAAGCAGCTCAATTAATTGATTAATTGAATTAAATCTATTTTTTGCATTTAGCAGGTCAGGAATAACCACCAATTGGTGGATTATACCTCAATTGACGTATAATCCACCAATTGACGTATAATGGTATAGACCAATTGGTGTATAATTGTTTGTTTTTCAAAACAAATTATTCTACTAAAATGGAGCATTGTTTTCTTAAAACCATATTATGGTATGATAACTTGTCAAACATTCCTAGTTTAGTATAGTGACATAACATACTGCATTTAATCAATAATTGTATTTGCAGTTTCTTCTATTGTTATCTTGTCAATTCTTGATTGGAAAATTTACCTGTAATCAACTGTCAATGGACACCATTACTGTCTGCAGTCATGTGATCATGAGTACAACTCCACAAATGAATGGAGCTCTTTGTTATTACTTGACTTTCATTATAAAGACACAGTGTAGATACTATTCTGTACGTTATCCGGAAGTCGCGATTTTCGAAGCGAGAACTTTTAAATTTTACATTTTAAATTTGATAGATACACTAAATTAACGGTAAGTTGATCATCTGAACATTGCTTAATAACTAAATCAGCTGATATCAATATTCTCAAATGGTTTAGAAATAAATACAGCACATTCATTATTCGTATCTTTGCCTTAATCAAGAGATTTTCAAGTGCATCACTATGGAAAATCAGTCGGTGAACATAAAAACAATATTTGTACCCTCTTATTGTACAAATTAATGTATGAACCAGACTTAGTTAACTAAATGAAGTAGATGTCAAGTGGGGGTAAAAGTTTCAACCAGATCTTTGAAGCCAGAAATAAGAAATTTACACTTGTTTGAATTTCTCACTGTACGATCAGTCTCGCTTGTATATTTTTAAACTGTATGATCAGTCTTTATTTCACTGTATTCTAGTGGTGATTTCCAAAATTATATACGACATATTAAAAGGTGGTATTTTTCTAAATAACACAAATATATTTCAATAAATTCACATCCTAAAAACTTATGAAACATGTTTTAGCTTGATAGGGTGAATTCGACTTACTACATTAAGTATAAGGATGTTTTTATTAAATGTTGCTAAAATAAGAAGAAGGTTTGTTTATAGCTGACTATACGGTATGGGCTTTGCTCATTGTTGAAGGCCGTACAGTGACCTATAGTTGTTAATGTTTGTATCATTTCGGTCTTTTGTGGATAGTTGTCTCATTGGCAATCATACCACATCTTCTTTTTTATATTGTTGTATATATAAGTTTTAGAAATGTCCTCCGTTATACTTAAAATTGTACAAACACACAGATTTAATTGTTATATAAAAATGCATGTATTTACAAACATTCGAAGCCGTACCGATCCGTACAGTAGCCTACTGTTGATCACAGTTCCTTCACTTTGTTTTGGATGTAGATCTGTCTCTTTCACACTCAATTGTGCACCACTTTGTAAACCGGTGGTTTATAGTGATAATGAAGTCCGTCTTTCCGTTCGTCCGTTGGACCGGTACAACATGTTTCGCCGGTTTTGTAAGCGCATCTCCTCATAATACACTTAATATACATTGGGATTTCCAGACATTTTTAAATTGAGAGGGGGTCCATTCAAGGAGAAAAGAGAATTCCAAATATATGTTCCCATCCAAATGCATTGAAAGTTAAAAAAAGAGTTTCAACCGCCTGATCCCAATTTTCTTGAATCCGTCACTGAGCTGAAGTTGCGATATCATTGCCAATGAGACAACCGTCCACAAGAGACCAAAATGACACAGACATTAACAAATATAGGTCACCGTAAAAACTATGGTCTTCAACAATGAGCTAAGCCAATACCACAAAGTCAGCTATAATAGGCCCAAAAATGACAATGTAAAACAACTCAAACAAGAAAATTAACGGCCTTATTTATATAAAAAAAAGGAATGTATTTCGAATTTTATTTAAAATCTCCAAAACAAATTGTTAAACTTTTCTAAAATTGCTCCATTTTTAATCAATTAATTTATTATGGTCCTTCTATTTTGAATTTTTGGTAAACATAGTTTTGATGTTTCTATATCTAAAATACGGACTGTGTCATAACCTATTGTATATCCACAACTTCCTTCAGACACTTGTCATAACTTAATGAATCTTTTTCAGATTCCTTATCATTTAATTCAATTGTGCACCTCTTATTTTGATTTTTTGAAAATTCAGCAGTTTTCTATTTCCATGATAAGGACTTTTCCACTACCTTATTGGGTGGTACCCATTTACTATACGCAACTTTCAAAAACATATATTATTAAAACTTCCTCATATTTGTTATTAAATGATGTCCTTGTGCACCTATAATTTAGTTTTTTTGTGGTTTATTTTTTTTTGCAAAACATGGACTATAGAAGTGGCGGGGTATAATTTCGTTAATTCTTTCCTCTATTCCTAAAGTTTTTAAATAAAACTTTCTCTATCTATTTTTTCGTCATTTTAAAAGAGACAAGCTTGATGTATGTTATCACCAATTGGTCATTGGCAGACGGTGTAAATAGTCTTAAATGTAATAGTTAAACAGATAACTGCAACGACACACTAATACAAAGTCCACAAGCGAATCATGTATTGCCTTTTAGGCATTTGATTTTAAATAAGACTGACAGAACAAAAATATAATTATTTTGCCGTCTACAAAAATCATCGAAAATATATTTGTATTGTCTGATGAAAGAAATTACACGTTATAGTTCCATGGACACAATCATAATATCACATAGACACGTATTTACCTTCAATTTGCCGTTGTTTTTTTCCTTCAAAATCTCGACTGGTCATACAGACAAAAAATCTGAAATCACTACTAGAATACAGTCAGTTTTAGACTGATCGTACAGTAATTGATTTTGGGATCCTCAAGGAAAGCATATTTTTTATTTGAAATACGAACATTCTACTTAAATACGGTAAGAATATTGAAACAGTATATATTTAACTGTAAACTGATGCAAATATTTGCAATAAAAGATTATTTGCTTTGTACTACGAGAGCAAAATTGTCCATCGATTTCACTTTTTTCTATGAAGTTGGCGTGATGCACACGTATATTTTATATTCTACTGCATGTTTTTGTTACAGTTACTCATATTTATGATGCTATACATACATTTAAAATGTGGAAAGCACTTTATAGATATAGGAGTAAACAAATGATGAGAAAAGGCACCAAAACAAAACCGTTCTGTTAGCCAGTTTGAAATCCTCGCTTGGAAAATCGCGACTTCCGGATAGCGTACAGAATAGTATCTACACTGTGTAAAGAGTCAATCATGGTCAATAGTACAAATGTTTCAACAAAAGAATTGTTGTACTCCTGCATTCTCAAGAGATGCAGCAGGCTTTGACAAAACTAAAACTTTTGGAGGACTCGAGAAGGGTCATTAAATAGGTAGCAAGTTGCAAAATCATGCTCCTATCTCACACTAGCATTTTATTACCCCAAAAATGCATTATACGTCAAATGGTCTATACCAATATACCTCAATTGGTGGATTATACGTCAATTGAGGTATAATCCACCAATTAGTGGTTATTCCTGACCTGTTTAGAATTTTATCCAATTTGCTCACTAGCTGACAGATGCATTGGCATTTTTTTGTTTAGACCATGCAGTTTTAACTTGGTAGATTTCTACACTGGTGAATACCATAGAACACCTAAGTTATACATGAGAGACACACTTATCATCTTGTAATGTGTTTTCGTACTAATAACAGTTTTTACTGCTTACGGTTTTCACTGTTTAGTTTTTATTCAGGTGTTTACTCAAATTTAAAAAGCATGTCCTGTAGATTGATTTCAGGTATATAGTTTTTTTGTCAAGGCTTACTACGATTTTTTACTGTTTCCGATTACTTTGCGATTTTTGTATGTCAAAAAAACGGCGTCATATGTTTTCGTATGAAATAAAAATTGAATCAGTACACGGACAGGAAATGACTATAAAATCCGGAAATTAATATTTTCCAAAGTCATGGTTCTGGTGATCGCTTGAATCATAAAAAAAGTTATTAAAGACTTTTCAGTACTAAAAATTACTAGCAAATAGTTTTAGGTTGGTGTTTCATGTGCTGAAATTGTTAGATTTTGATTAGTTTCAGATTGGCACCTGGTTTGTACAAAATACATTATTTTTTCTAAAATAAAATGCAGTTTTCAAAATTTAGGATTAAATATAAAAAAGTTAAGACTGTATTCATCTTCAAGTATCAATGATGTACATAT
Source organism: Mytilus trossulus (assembly GCF_036588685.1). Classification (NCBI taxonomy): domain Eukaryota; kingdom Metazoa; phylum Mollusca; class Bivalvia; order Mytilida; family Mytilidae; genus Mytilus; species Mytilus trossulus. The sequence continues at coordinate 12,427,850 of NC_086378.1, read as the reverse complement.
AAAAAGAATTGTCAATAAAATATTGAATAATTAGATTTTGAACAACCATTTTATATAAGAACCCTGTTAATTTTAACTCGCTGGTCGCTGGTTTGTAATTAAAACGGCCAAAAAAAACATATGGCAGTCGTATGCCTTGAAGATCAGATGTCTGACAGGCAAAAAACACATCTGGACTTTATTTTAACCCCTCTGAATTTTTTCCACAACTATTCTAGTGATGCATATTTTTGACATTAAATAACAATGGCTAAATAGGTCAGTTTTATCAAATTTGTTCTAACGTCTTTAAAAAGCCCTGTTGAATATGTTTTAAATTTGTCAAGTTGTAGTAGTGTTATTGTTTTAAATATAGAAACCAAAAAACACACAACAATATACGCGTATGCAGTTGAAACCGACAAAATGTGGTTGATACGAAAAACATATGACATACGAAAACATATGACACGACGATAAGCTTTAAAATTGCATGATTTTTTTAACAAGGTTCATCATAAATAAAAAGACAAATATGGGTGTATTTTCTCTTTCAACTAATATGTGTACAGACTTACAAGTGCAATTTTGAAAGTTTGAAGGCCTGGCATCCACTAGATTCGAAATTTAAATGCATTTAGTGTTAAGTAAATTGTACTCTGTTTTCGTTTAAAAAGATGCATGAGTTGTATTTTTATTCATGTATCAATCTGATTAGTTAATTGGCCTTTTTCAACTGATTTTTATAGTTTGTTCTTTGTTGTACTGTTACAGTTACTGTCCAAGGTTAGAAGGAGGGTTGACGCCTTCAAGCTAAAAGTGTTTAATCCAGCTTCATTCTGTATGTGCCTGTTGGTTCTAATACTAATCTATGGGTTGCTTTAAAATACATATACAATGTATATAAAAGTAAGCACTGAATGTGGTTGTTAAATTGGTTATAATTGAGATTGTGACACAGTGATGACTGCTGTACTCCAATTTTAATAAATTAACCTATTATGTCTTTTTTGTTCAGGCATTGTTGTAAATATAGTGGATTTTGATGCGACTGTCATACAAGTGAGAGGTTTAGCGCTATAAAACCAGGTTCAATCAAACATTTTCTACATTTTGAAATGCCTGTACCAAGTCAGGAATATGACAGTTGTTCAACGTACGGTCCATTCATTTGATGTGTTTTGATTTTGCCTTTTGATTAAGGACTTTCTGTTTTGATTTTTCCTTTGAGTTCAGACTTTTTTTTCTTTTTTTTCTCAAGTTAGGAGCTTGTTATTGAGTGGTTGTCCGTTGTTGCTGTGTAACATACTTGTTTTTCTTTCAATAATTTGTACATGAATTAGGCCGGTAGTATCTCTGTTGAATTGTTTTACATTTGTTGTTTCTGGGCCTTTTATAGCTGACTATGCATTATGGATTTTGCTCATTGTTGAAGACTAAAATCTTTTAAAAAAATCCTTTGATATTAATTTTTCATAATTTTTTAAAGAAAAAAGATGTCAATGTTAAATGTATGAAAAATCTAGAAAATATCTTTTCCAGCCAAATTTTTAATTGTCTTTATTTTCAGGATCAACAATTATTTAACATTATACCAGTTTTTTTGTCCTTATAATATTTGATTTAAGAATACTTGTTTCTTGGTACAATCAATATATTCTTGTTCTTGTTCTGTAAACAGAAATGGTAATTGCAATTGGCTTTGAAGGAAGTGCCAATAAGATTGGAATTGGTATAATACAAGATGGAAAAGTGTTATCAAATCCAAGACGTACCTATATAACTCCACCAGGCCAAGGTATGTAAAGACTTAAAATTTGATATTCATGGTTTTGAAATAAGTACTTGCCAATAAACTATTTCATATAACAGGCTTTTGACTATGAGGTTTATATTTTATTGACAGGTTACTTGATCTGTTGTAGGAAATCCTGGTATTCAGTCAATTGCAAGTAAGAGCAACTTAAGGTGGTACCCAACACTTTCACTTTCACTAAAATTAATTTGGCTCGTTTAATTTTCATTAAATTTTGTCACAGTATTCACTATGACCCTTTTACAAAAATATCAAAATTTCAAAATTTTGAACCGTTTACTCAGAAAAATTACACTGGTTATATAGCAGTTTGACAAACACTAATTTTGATCATTGAGGAGCTTAATATTCCTTTTACAACACAACGTAATTAAAACGTTTAGCTGACTTTACAGAGTTATCTCCCTGTATTGTTAGGTACCACCTTAAAGAAGTAAAATCAAGCTAAAATCAGTAATTTACTGTTTCTTGTTGTCTATAGATGACAAAATCATTGGAACATGTGGAAAACAGCAAACTTTCCCCCACAATTCTACTGATTGTTTGTTTGATTTTATTTCTTTTGATTGCTCTAATTTTTAAGGTTGCAGTATGTCTTATCAAAGCGAAGGTAATCTGTCCAAAAATTATATAATTCAGAGTCAAAAGTCAGTAATATGAAAAAAGTCTATCAGCAAAATATGAACAATTTGTATTTGGATATTAAGAAGAGATATGGTATGAGTAAAAATCAGACACCTCTCCATCCAAGTCACAATTTGTAAAAGTATAGGTCAAAGTACTTGGCATATTGAAAGTTAGGTACAGTTTGGTGTTTGACTTGCCGATATACCTTATATTAATTATTCTTTGAGAACCTGCATTCATTTATAAAATCTTTAAATTATTACATTTTTATCAAAAGAAATTTAAAAAAGAAAAACTGAAATATTAAATTATGATCCTTTTGGTACTAGTATAATATCACTTTTTGTGCGTTATAGGTTTTTTGCCCAGAGACACAGCTAAGCATCATAGAGCCAATGTTCTAGTTGTATTAAAGGAAGCTCTTGATGAGGCTAAAATAGACCCCAAAGACATTGATGTTGTGTGTTATACAAAAGGTCAGTTTGAGATTGTTTCTTATAAACTGTATTTACATCATGTTAATATAACCAACTTTTTTCAGTTTGACCTAATTGTTTTTTCCATAACTTTTTTAGGGTCAATGTTATATAATTAAAATTATTATTGTTCATCAAATAAAATTGTGCATTATGTATTTTCATTTTTTTTGTATTTTGTTTTTTGTGTATTTTGTATATTGTATTTTGTATATTGTATTTTGTATTTTGTGTATTTTGTATATTGTATTTTGTATTTTGTATTTTGTATTTTGTATTTTGTATTTTGTATTTTGTATTTGATTGTTTTAACAGGTCCAGGAATGGGTGCCCCGTTAGTATCTGTTGCCATAGTTGCACGGACAGTAGCACAGTTATGGCAGAAGCCAATCATTGGAGTAAATCACTGTATTGGACGTATCCTTTACTGTATATAAACCTTAACTTTATATCATTGGAGTAAATCACTGTATTGGACGTATCCTTTACTGTATATATACCTTAACTTTATATCATTGGAGTAAATCACTGTATTGGACGTATCCTTTACTGTATACTACTTCTAACTACTATATGTATATATATACTTCAACTTCATGATAACTATCTGTCATATTAATGAAAAATTACATACCTATGAATAAAAGGAGATGTGGGAAATACTAACTACAATGACAGCAACAGAAAAATATAAAACAAACAAAGGATATGCTGTCAACTACTGATATTTTAGAATATCTATACAAAGAAAATCTGACTATTTGTTTATGGTTATATTACGGTAATGGTATTTTTCCTCTCCCTCAGAAAGTTGTACGCTTGATGAAAACAAGCTTGATAATGTCTCCCCACACATTGTGACATTGCTGATAAGGCCTGCTCTGGCCTGGAAGCTGTGATACTAGAATTACATTTCGACTGGGCAGGGTGATATGGCCATAGGGAAGGACAATAAGCTATTTTTATAATGTTTAAACCTTAATTGTAATTCAGATATAGAGATGGGTAGATTGATAACAGGTTCTGAAAATCCTACTGTTTTATATGTTAGTGGTGGAAATACACAGGTAATTCTGGAGATTTCGTGTTGCTAGGAATGATTGTAATATTTACAAATGTAGCAAATTAAAAATTTGATAGTACGAATTAACAAAAAAATTGATATTACAAAATGTATTATTAAAACTCAAAATTGATAAATTGGTCCTAAGATAAATTAATCAAAACAAATGTATGCCAATTCTTTTCTTAGAAGGTAGCTTTTCCTGACATTTTCCTTTACAAAAGACAAATCAAGTGGTAAAAACTGTACCTTGCATTTTGTATAAGTGTTATCCAATTTTTCAGTTGGTATTTAATTCCAAATTTAATTTTATTGGCAAATGTCTTAATAAATGCATAACCTTTGTGCCAAAAGTCACAGTAGTTGTAAAGTACTGAAGAACAGTTGAAACATGCAAAGCAAGTATTCTTAAGTTTTAATACTGTCTATTTATATTTAGGTGATAGCTTATCTACAAAAAAGATACAGAATATTTGGAGAGACTATAGATATTGCTGTTGGAAATTGTTTAGATAGATTTGCCAGAGTACTCAAGGTAAAATTCAGATTGGATGTATTCAATGTTAAAAATCTGATACAATATCAAGTATGCATCCGTGCAAATAAAAAGCTTAGAAAAAAAAAACAACACAGGATAACAGTTGTTTTATTAAGCAATCATGGTGCCCAAAATTTTAGCTATATAATGAAAGAAACTATAAAATAAAGCACAGTGAATGATTAGAACTAAAACTAAACTAAAATGTATATGTTCAAGACCATATGAGTATTTGGACCCTACGCATATGGTCCTGACCTTATATGTATACTCATACGGTCCGACCATACACGTACGGTCGGACGGTATGAGTATACGCATACACACTCCAGTACGATCTGACCATACATGTTATTTGATCATATGGGTTAAATTGAAACAATCTTTATTTTTAGTTTTACAAATTGTTATTGATAATTCATTACAATTAGATAGATAAAATGAACAAACGAACAATTGAAATTAGGTATTTGTTTAATTGTATATCTAAATCCTATTTTAGTACTCTCGCCCAATAGTCCAGTCATTCTATGGTTATACCTCAAACTAATTGCAACAGAAATGTTTTTTGCGGAATTTGTGAGAAACATAACGTATAAGAAACATATCAAAAATCGAGAAAAATCGAAATAGGGGAAAGTCGTCAATTTTGCCCCCAAAAAAATCTAGATTTTACCTCAAATATTATGTAAAGATATGGCGCCCGTAGATTGAGAATGACGATATGGGAGACAACTCGTAATGGTCAACTGCAGACGACGCATCTAGGTTTCATCCTTTTCATTCCGGTAAGTAAATATAAAACTTATATATTAAAGTTTTATACGTATTTAACATTCTTCAGAGTAAAAGCTACCATGCAAGGTATTTTGGATGTGTTTTGAAAGGTGCAGATACACGGGAAACGTCAAAATGTAGCACACGACAAAAATGAGTTCATTTCGGTTTGCCAAGGTCTCTAAACCAGGAATTACATATAAAACAGCTCTAGTTTTTTTTATATTTGAACTTCAGTATATACATTACACAATTGCAATAGCCCCGTAGAAAGGAAATTTTATTCTTATTGCTGACGAAAAATAGTATGTAACGCCGTTACTACCAAAAAGGTTACAATCTAACTAAATTAATTCATGGAAAAATGAAGTTGTACCGATAATTAGATACAAAATCGATGCAGACAAATTGTGTTAGGGAGCTGCTTTTTAATTTTTCATGTTTGTATGGAGGCTGGGATAAAATAAAATAAAAATATGGAGGACAGAATGAGACAATTTCCATAAAAATCAAATAATAAAAATTGAATATTTATTAATAAACCAAAAGGGGGGAATTGAAATTCAACAAAAATACCATTATACAATTCAACTTAGAATAAACACTACATCGGAATAATTTATTGTTTATAAATCAACATATCTTTTTTTAATATTATTGTAGTCAAAACAAATCCTAAATGATAAAAAAAAATATGAAAGCAAAATCAAAATAATTGAATCTCAACTTAACAGTTTTATAATTTTTTAGGTAATGATGGATGCTTGTGTTTTTTGTCGGGTGTCTCTAAAAAATTGTGAAGAAATAACACAACTAAGAGAAAAAGGATGTAAAACTGTTAATAGGGCCAGCCAAACCAATCGATTCAAAAGCTGTGTATCCGTCTTTTGTTGATATAAACTCAGAGCAAAACATTGCCTTTGTGAATGTCCCAGATTCGTTACAAACATTACCACGTGCATTATTTAGTCAAAACGACTCTACTGTTAAAGTTGCTTGCATCTGTTGGCCAGGCTATTATGCAGGCTTCCTGACCTAGAACAGTTATTGCACCGCTTCAAATTACCCTCAGTGTACAAACGTAACATCACCTTGCATCAAGATTTTTATTGGACACTTTGAAAACTCTTTGTTTGGCTTCTTCCTACACAGAGGTTCAACGTTTTGAACTTAATGCTGCTGCTGCTGATCATGACAGAACCGACACACAGTTTGGGAATGGCACTTTCGTCCAGTACATAGCTGATAATGTAGACCATAATCTGCGAACTTAAGATGGTTGTCATGGAACATTTCATGGTATGGGTATGATTGCAGCTGTCACTCCAGGATTCAGACTTGACAAAGCTGTCCCTAGGCTGTCTCGCACACTAAAAGGAAGTCTGTGACCTTGCAAAAATTAACATAGAATGTCATAAGATGCAATCTAGACAATCGTTACAGGCAAAGTTCGCAACAATGAATTATGAGCCAAATATGATAGATACAACGTGGAAGTAAGACCTTCTGTCAAAAGTATGCTGGCCTTTGACATGCATCCGACCCAGTTGGTCAGCAATTATGCACACAAAGTGATGGTCGGTGACTACCCAGGAAAATCATCTGTTGTTTTTTTTTGCCAATGATAGACATGAATCCTAGTGATCTCACATCTATAAATTCAACACCTACCTTCATAGGCAAGCAAGCAAAGGCTCAACATTGTGTTCCTATTTTGACATTTGATCAACCCCTCTATTGGAAGACAATGACCATTATTAAATATGAACCATCGAACATGGTCACTTGAGGGAAGGATCAGGAATAATTGAGCTACTTGAAACAGTGAATGCACCAAATACAGTTACTCATATGACTAGCGGGAAGGCTATTACACGAGCAATAGGGCACATTTTCTGATAAATACAGCTCTTACGTCAAGATTAATTGATTGATTGTTGGTTGTTTAACGTCCAGTGGCAAATATTTCATGTATATTCCGGACGAGAACAAGTTCACAAGTTTCACTGGAAAATGAGGGTATATTGGATAGGGACATTTTTGCCTTACAACAAACCACCTACAGGCCCTCAAAGAGTTGTTGTAAGGATTCTTAACGTGCAAAGAGCGTGGCACTCTCTTTACACGAGACGTCGGATTTAACGTCCCAATTCTGACCGGACGTGACTGCGAACTTAATGCATCCCGCACAGCCAAACGGACGCCCCACTTAGGCAAGCGTTTTGTAGCCTGTCGGGAGAAGACCAAGTGACCATATTTCTATTCCCTAGTCACCTTTGAGGGCACGTCAAGAGACTGTCAAGATTTGAATTTTTTTTTATAGTTTCTTATTAGCAGAAATCCTTTTGAACAGGAAACGAGTTTGCGAAACATAGAAACAGGGGTCTCGGCGGACAAATTTGTCAATGTTGATAATTCGAAGGAATTAGGTATTCAAATATTGAAGTCCATGGACGAAAAAAAAAAAGATGAATTCTCATTTAAAATTAAAGAACTGGCCATTATCTTGAGTGCCGCACAATCAAAGTTGATGATGCTGTCATTATTGTAGATTCACAGCTTCTCTTCCAGAGTTTTCTTGCTGCATCAAATGGTATATATGAAGAGCAGTCGAAACATTCACCTTTGAACCCTGTAGTCATCCCAGCTCAATGTTTGATCCAAATGATCGAATGCGAACAGCACAAAAGTCTATTCTTGCAGATGCTATTTGGGGAAAGGGCGATTGTTGCGCATTTGAAATGAACGAAAACGACGAAACTCAGTAAAGTTTCATTCACAGATAGAACTCTTTTCAAATCTAAATTATGTACTCGTAGAAAAAACCGACTTGAATGTTCAGTAGCTTGTGGCAAATGTAAACAACTGGTTGTACAAATTCGAGCAAAACAGTTGACATGGACGATTAAGTGATAATCAACTTCAAAAGATTTATGTAGAATACGCAAAAAACATTATAAGCACAATTAAGGGGTTTTGGTCAAACTATTGCATTTTTTTTGTTATCCTATAGAGTAAATATTTTGGTTTTAAAAAAAAACTGCATCATATCTGTCAATCAGTTTTTATTGTTGTTATAAGATCTATTGAAATAACGAATTGATCATTATTTGATCCATCCAAACACTTAAGACAGATATAAAATGAATTTGAAGACCCATGATATACTAGTAATTTGATATTAATTACGAAAACATAAATTCCCAGTTTTTCATGATTTTTCACTAAAATACTAACATTTTCACCCAAAATTTTTGCTTCCTTAACTTTAAAATTTATCATAGTTTTAAAAAATCATTACTGTTATATAAGATCTATTGACTTGATCATAGATTATGTACGTTGCTATTTTCGTTTTTTAGTCACAACAAATTTCCAGTTTTCAGCGATTTTTTTCATAAAAATCCAAAGTTTTCACCCAAAATTTTCGATTTCCAGAACTTTGCAGTTCATCAAAGTTTAATAAAATCATTACTGTTGTAAGATCTATTGACTTGCTTAAAAATTGTGGATATTGCTGTTTTAATTTTTTAGTCACGGCAAATCTCCAGTTTTCTGCGATTTTTCATCAAAATCCAAGGTTTTCAGCCAAAATTTTTAACTTCCTGTACTTTGAAGTTCATCATAGTTTTTTAAAATCATTACTGTTATAAGATCTATAGACTTGATTAAAAATTATGCAAGTTGCTATTTTTGTTTTTGAGTCACGGCAAATTACCAGTTTTGAGCGATTTTTCACCAAAAATCAAGGTTTTCACCCAAAATTAACAATTTCCCTTCATCCAACCATTTTCGATTTTTTTGATGTTCAACAGTAGACCTAAATCAGCTAGAAAAACTAGAAGAACATTCTGTTGCAATTAGTTTGAGGTTTGGACATATTTTGGCTAGAATGACTGGACTACAAGGTGACACAATTCAAGTAACGTAATATTTTCAGCATTTTCATGTATGCAGTTCATGCATGTTCTTTTGCATTTGCATTGTTTGGTAAAGTTGCTAAATATTCTAAAATAATTGAACTACCACTTTATGTTTACTTCCGATATCTTCAATTTCAGGGTTCATAATACAATTAATGTACAACTGATTGACATGCTTAATACAAGAGATTAGCATATTTAATTAGCGTGAATTAAAAAAAAAAAAAATATAAAGTTTTTGTTTCAATTACAAATGAACTTTTTTATATTAACTTGATAGTTAAGTCATGTTGATCTGCTATTTGCATTTGTATTTAATAAACTTGAACAACTTTTTAATATTAGTCAGACCATACGCATATGGTCCAATTACTCATACGGTCCGAACATATACATATGTAAACAAAGTAATGTCAAATTATTAAGTAAAATTGGCAGCAACCATGACTTGGAGAAAATATGTTTCTTAATCAATGGGAGACAAATCTCGATCTATATATATTTTAAAAAAAATCAATTTTTCTATTTTATAGAACTAATATTGATATTTTATAGACCTTAATTTTGTTCTATAAAAAGGGAGTGCAATAATTTAGATAAGTTTGAAGTAACAAACAATTCTTCAGATTGAAGAATCCAAACACAATTCATTTTAAAAGTAGATATCTGTGAACAAAATTTGAATTTAGGATTTAAATTAGACCGATGTTGAGATCTTGTATCTTTTAGAACTGGACATTTTAAAAGAACATGTAGTACATCTTCTACTGCATTTTTACATAGCTTACACATTCCATGTTCAGCTTTGATACCAATATACTTCCCTCTTTCAATATAAAGGTCATCACAGGGCCTAAATTAATATATTGTTTGTTTCCCCAATCCCGACCCTGCCAAGCCAGGTGTGGGTAGGTAGGTAGGGAATTAATTTTATTTTTCCGAAAAGCTTGAACAATATCGGCCAATGGGGCAAGCCTGAAAATCAGAAATGAATAAAATAATTTTCTCTTTAGTTCTGACAATAAAATTTTATGATTAGCACCATTTTTGCAGGGTCGGTCGGGATTGGGGAAACAAACAATATTTTATTTTAGGCCCAGCTAGTTCTAAACCTTGTTATAATTTGCTGGTCTATTTTTGAATTTATTGTTAAATATTTTTCAAACACATAAAAATATTAAAAAAATTCTGTAAGTTCTTAATTGATTGTCTAATCTTATATTGGCATTTTTCCAATAATTGCTTTCAAAATATCATTTTGTATTAGGTCAGCTGTTTCTATGATTAACACAATCTTTAACTTTCTGATGGCAAGTTTCTCTTCAATCATACCTGCCAACTATTTTTGTGTTCAAGATGGCTGTCTTAGTCCTAAAAAACCTTCAAGGGGGCCTGCAAATACATTTTAGTGCTGTTTTTTGGCTTCTTCATACTTTTATAAGCCTAATGTCATTGTACAATTAATTGTTTTGTTTAAATTGTGGACAAAATTGCACTTTCAAAATTTCAATTTGGGAGCCTTCATGGGGGAAATCCCCCGCAAATAGTAACAGTGGGTGGTATGTCTTCAATCAGATATAAATAGATATAAATTTTCATATTATTTAATTTTGTTCCTGGATGTGAAGCTGACAACGATCAAGTAATCAATCTAAAACGTTAAAATTAAAAAATATGATATGGGCACAAAGATATCCTCTTAAGCTCACGTGATGACCTCTGGAGTCTAGATAGCTTTAATGTATGCATATATTTTACAGCTTTCCAATGATCCAAGTCCTGGGTACAATATTGAACAATTAGCTAAAAAGTAAGTATTATTTATAAGAAGATGTTGCACGAGTGCAAATGAGACAACTTTCCATCAAAGTCACAATTTGTAAAAGTAAATCACTTCAGGTCAAAGTAAGACCTTCAACATGTTTTTTTGGCTCACACCAAACATCAAGCTATGATAAGCTTCAATTATTACTAGTGCTAGACCAATCAAACAGGAGAACCAATGGTCTAATCTATATAAAAACGAGATTATCTATTTCGGTTCGAATAAAATAAAGAGAGTATCTTCAATTATTTTTAATTTTATTTTCCCACCTAAATTATTTATGATAAAAAGTGATATAAAGTAAATTCTGTTTGATATTGCTGCTAAATATGTTATAACTTTGGCATTTCATAAATTACTGTTCTATCAAATTAACCAAATACTTTTAATGTGGACAATTTTGATGCACTAAATAATGTTGTTAGTGATACCTTGAGCCAAATAATTGTTACAAAGGCCTAATGTTTAAGGCATCATAGCTTGGTAAGTAAAAGATGGTTTTATAATAACAAAACTGAATTTTATTTTGGAAAGTAACTTACTTTCCAAAAAAAAAAATCAGTTTTGTTATTACAATTTTCCTCATGAAGATACCTCAATTAAAAATCATATAAAAATTTTGGAAAAGATGAATTCTGGTTAACTAATTCATAGGAGGCTTGTAAAATGAAGATATTGATACCCTTTGATATCTAAAAAAAAAGCCATATTTTTCAGAGGAAAGAAATATTTAGAACTTCCCTACACGGTAAAAGGAATGGATGTGTCTTTCTCAGGACTCTTGTCATTTATTGAGGTAATTATCAATTTAATATTAATACTTTAAGCAAAATATATTCATTGAAAATTTATTAAGTTATTATTTTGCATTTGGAGAAAACAAATTTCACAATTTCAAGTGATTCAAAAGCTCTAAAAACCATACCCTCAAAAATATTATTTATATGATATTAAAACGTTTTATTAACACCAAAATATAAGCTTGGAAAAAAAGCCACTCTAACTTACAAAAATATTAAAATTGATCACCAAGGAAAAACACAACTAACAACCAATGTATTTGACAATGTAAATAAATATATTATGGCATTTAATACATTATTCAAGAAAGTTATAAAACATAAATATGAGAAGCAGTAGTATGATCAAGTAATAATTCATGGGGGCCTGAACATATCATGATTTTACCATGGGTTGTCCCTGTATCCAGATATTTTACCCCTAGCTATCGCTCAGGGTAAAATATTTGTAATAAAGGGCCAACCCGTGGTAAAATCATGATATATTTAAGCCCCCATGAATAATTTAGGTTCTAATAGGGAAAATACAGCAATTCTTTTGGGTCAAAGTGCTCGAGGAGGCAAATATTTGCCGTTCCCATAAATAAACACACTATTAAATTGGTGTAAAAGAACGGAGCAAACTGAATCAGTGACATGCTTAAACTCTTTACAATAACGTATTTAGATAGTTTTGGATAAATTTAAATGATAATTTACTTATATGTCTGATATGTTTAAAAAAAATGGCTTATATCACATTTTAGCATCGTTTGTTTACGGTTCCTTGTTGTGATGAGTTTTGTTTCACAAGTGTGTATTCTCCCGTAAAATTCTTATATTCTTACCTCATCGTTCTATGACGTTGGGAAACTCATTCCTAAAAAAGCATATGACGTGGGTGTACGATCGGAACAGCTTAAGAAATATATTCATATTTTACCACGGGTGTGTACTCAAAGCATTTGAAGGACATCATGTTAGAATTGTAAATTAGACCACTTACCACCTTGAATCCAAAGAACTATCAGGTGATCATCTTCATGTCAATGGATTGCTAATTTTTAAACTATTTTAGAAATACTGTAAAAATACAAGTGAACCAACACCTGAAGTGGTGATTGTGTGGTAAAAACTTGAGTGTTTTTGTTTTTATTGCCGACATATTTTAGAAATAAGTTAATCCCTCAGATTGTATGTTGAGAAACATTATCATTACATTGTTGGCTGTGAAAAAAGAAGGTTAAAATGTCTACATTTAAATCCTACTTCCAGGAAAAGGCACCTCAGGTTCTAAAGACAGGTGAATATACACCAGAAGATTTATGTTTTTCTCTACAAGAAACAGTATTCTCTATGTTAATTGAAATTACCGGTAAGAATGATAAATCCTCTATTTCTTGTGTGTTTTGGTAAATTAAATTCTAGAATCATTTTAAATATTTGTGCAGGAAAAAAAAGGTATTTTTATAAAACTAATTCCCTTAATACATTCTTTTTTGTTAGTTAAGAAAAAAATAATGCATTTATTTATAAGCTCATACATGTAAATGCATGTAGTATTGTCCTAATATAACAAAATCTGACAGCAAATAGAAAAGAGTGTTATCTCTAAAAAGTTAAACAAAAGATTGAATTTATTTTTAATAAAAACAGTCAGCAGGTAAATGGGAGGAAAATGTAAAAATTAACTAGTAGCCATTTAAAGGCTTTTTACCAAAGGAAAAACAATCAAGAACAAAACAAAAAGAAAAGAAAAAAGCTTAAATGCATACAATGGTCAACAATATATTGCACAGAAATAAAAGATTAAGAAAAATAGAACACAATAACATAGAACATGTGTGTTCTAAGGTTTTCCAAACACTAAAGATGATTTTGGTTCAAACTTAGCACTTCTTGTATTATCTGCAATGTGTTTTTGAAATACTTATTTGCTAAAAGATGCAAAATAAAGTTTTTTTAAAGGAGTATTTTTTAAGTTACATGTAATAATATAACTATGAATGCGGTTAACAAGCATCCCTAGGCAGGTCTTGTTTTATTCTTGCCTCTTTATAATCTTGTAACTAAAATGATATTTTGTTACAGAGCGAGCCATGGCACATTGTGGATCTCAGGAAGTTCTCATTGTGGGTGGTGTAGGGTGTAAGTATTTATTAGCAAATTTTAGGTGTGCCTTTAGTTCAGTGTTTATTCTGTTCATTTCCTCTTATGATTGATGAGTTTCCTCAGTTTAAATTTGTCATTTAGTGCCGAAAACAGAACATTAAGGTGGTATGGGTGTCTTTCGCCATCTTGGATTGTAAAAAACAGAGAATCTAAGGTCCATATTTTCCATCAAGTTAGCAAACTTTGATGCAGGAATGCAGATATTTAATGTGAATTTTCATTTAAAAGAACGAATTTATAAGAATATAAATTAGAAATATTAATATTTTTTACAAGTGTAGATTATTTTTGGTTGTTTTTAAATATTTTCAAATTGGCATTTTAAGGGGAAGTAACTCTAAAACAGTGCATTTTCTGAAGGACTCTTCATGAAATTTTCCTATTTTGTCTTTTAGCCGGAAAAACGTACAGTGACACTATCTTTTCTTTTGATATTCTAAAAGCATTGTCTGAAAGCTATCTTTTCCTAACTTATTATACAATTCTATCATTTTGTTTAGTTTCTATTCGTAAAATTGAGTTTTTTCCTGTATAATCCATACAAAATTTGTCATTTTGTCACAACCTGTAGCTTGAGAAAATGCGCGGTGACCTATCATTTTTATAATATTTTTGAACATGTATCTATAGATACTACATATTGACAAAGTATGGACAAATTCTATCATTTTAGACTCCCATACCACCTTAAGTTAAATTGAACATATAAAAATGGTATCTCAAAATTAATACTAATCAGACACAAATTAGCAGGATAAAGAGCACATCAAGCCCTATTTATCTTGTAAATTTCAGAAAAAAATTGTCAATCTGATTTTGAGTTATTGCCCCTGAAATGTTTATTCTTTATTTATTTGCAAATCTTTGCCATTGTCTTAGAACAGAAGGAGCTTAGTTTAAACGATGATTGATTAATGGATGGGGGTTTAATGTCCAGTTGCAAATTAAATGCATATATTTCTCTATTTTAATTTAAAAAATTACTAAAGTTCATAGTTAACCTTTTTTTATGTCAACAGTTGTAGTACATATGTGATTTTTTGCTGCTATATTTGATCAATTATTTTGAATAAAACTCAGTTCTAAAAGTTTTGGAGTACATGTATCATTTTAATTGGGAAACTTAAATGAATTTTATTCCATGTTGCTTCTTCTATATATTTCTGTATTGTTCATCATTTTATTACTTTTTTTTTTTTTTATATAAAAATAAATCAAGAAACAAAACTAAGATGTAAGAGAAAACAAAGCAAGAATTTGTCATTAGGTTGGGAAAAAATTCTGCTTGTAGGCAATAAAAGACTTCAAGAAATGATGGAGATAATGGCCAAAGAAAGAGGGGCCAAATTATTTGCTACAGATGAAAGGTAAATTTTCGTTACTGTGTACAAGGATTTGTATAGTCGAACTATACAAATCCTTGCTGTGTATTAAATTATTTTTTAGGGCACCCTTCTTTGTGGATTGACTAAAAAATGTTTTTTATTTTGTGGTTTTGCAAAAGTCTGCATACAAACCTATTATATGATTAGATAAGTGGCTATTCATTCAAAAGCTTAAGGTGGTACCTAACACTACAGGGAGATAACCCTGTAAAATCAGCTAAACATTTTAATTACATTCTGTTGTAAAGGGAATATTAAGCTTCTTAATGATCAAAATTGGTGTTTGTTAAACTGCTATATAACCAGTGTAATTTTTCTGACAAAACGGTTGGTTCAAAATTTTTGATTCTTTTTATATTTTTTTTAAAGGATCAAAGTAAATACTTTGTCAAAATTTTATAAAAATTAAACGAGTCAAAATAATTTTAGCGAAAGTGTTAGGTACCACTTTAATTCATGGTTTACAGAAGAGAAAGTTGGTGTATGGAATGATTGTAAGGTGAAGATGTTGATATGGCATGTTTCATCTGACCTTGACTTTATTTAAATGGTTCATTGTTCAATGTTCAGTTTTGGGATAAGATTTTTTTCCAGACCCAAACTTTCTTTGATTAAAAATTTGATAAATCTTAACACCTTCATGAACTATATAGATGATGGAACAAAATAATCACTAAAATTCATTATTTGATTTGAATACATGTAGTAAATAGGACTTTTTGCATATGTTTTTAGAAAGGCACTCAAACTAGTATATATTTGTTTAGGGGCCAGCTGAAGGACACCTCCGGGTGCTGGAATTTCTTGCTACATTGAAGACCTGTTAGTGACCTTCTGCTGTTGTTTTTTCTATGGTCAGGTTGTTGTCTCTTTGACACATTCCCCATTTTCATTCTCAATTTTACTCAACACAGAAGCCCACCTTCCCATCCGCAAGGGATAAAAAGAGAAGAAATAAGAAATAACAGCTATTCCAAACAAATGAATATTTTTTTTTTATAAAAATCTGCCACCAATCCATAAAAATTCCTTATTATATAGATATAAGAATGTGTGGTATGAGGCCAAGGAGACAACTCTCCATCCCAGTCATAATTTATAAAAAGTAATCCAAAGTATACCTTTACGATGATTTATAATTTTTATTTCTAGATTTTGTATAGATAATGGTGCAATGATAGCCCAGGCTGGATGGGAGATGTTCAAATCCGGCCAGATAACACCTTTTGAAGAGACATTTTGTACACAGAGGTTTGTTTGATTTTTTTTAAGATAATTTTTCCCAATTTCTGATATTAGAGTAATCTTAGAGTCTTTTATACTTATTCTGTAATTATTTGTCATGTTTTATGATTATATTGAGTTTTCACCAAGATAATACAAATCAGCAAGTAAATCTAGCACATCTTAGAAATTCTACAATACTGCATTTGTTTTATATACTTATAATTAACAAATTGTAACCCCAAATATTTCAATGATGAATTTCATTGAATGTATATAATTCCTTAAGAAAATTGTTTATTTATCTACTCAGAACTTTAGCATGACAACATATAAAAGTAAAATAATAAAAATACCAATTTTATGAAAAATTAAAAACTAAAAGTCCATAATAAAATGGCAAAATCAAAGTCTTAAAACACATCAAACAAAATTAATGGATAACAACTGTCATATTCTTGACTTGGTACAGTAATACCACTTTAATATTACACTATAAGAAGTTAATTTCATCTTTCTGAAATAAGATATAAACAACATATAAAGTCACAGATGTACATTTTTGTTTATATATTTTTATTTTCAGATATAGAACTGATGAAGTAGAGGTGACATGGAGAAGTTGACAGAATCTCACAATGAGCTTGTCTAATCTTGTAATAAATATTTGTAATGGATTTGATACTTTAATAGCCTGATAACTAACCCCTTTATATTTGATCATACATATAGATGAAAGAAAGCAAGGCATCCTGGAAAAATCTCCAATTTGTGTCATTTTGCTGAACAGTGAGCTAGGATCACAGCCTTATTGATTCTGTTCACAGCATCTTATACCTGACATTTTAATTTATGAAATTGAGAGTTTAAAAAGGTTGATTTCTGATCCTATATCTAAACTTGAGGTGGTATGGGTGTCTTTTGCCATCTTGGATTGTAAAAAACAGAGAATCTAAGGTCCAGAATTTCATTCAAGTTAGCAAAATTTGATGCAGGAATGCAGATAACTAATGTGAATTTGCATTTAAAATAACAAAATTTATATAAGATTATAACTTATAAATATTGATATTTGTACAAGTGGTGATAAGTTCTGTTAGCATTTTAATATTTTTGAATTGGCATTTTAAGGGTAGGTAACTCTGAAATAGTGCATTTTCTGAAGGAATCTACATGGAATTTTGCTATTTTGTATTTTAGACAGAAGAAAGGCACAGTGACCCTATCTTTTCTTTTGATAATTTCAAAGCATTTTAGAAAAGCTATCTTCTCATATTTTATTTTACAATTCTATCATTTTGTTTAGCTTCTAATCACATAATGGTGCTTTTTCCTGTATAATACATACAAAATGTGCCATTTTGTCACGACCTGTAGCTTGAGAAAATGTGCGGTGACCTATCAATTTTATGATATTTCTGAACCTTTATCAAAGAGGGACGAAAGACACCAAAGGGACAGTCAAACTCGTAAATCTAAAACAAACTGACAACGCCATGGCTAAAAATGAAAAAGACAAACAGAAAAACAATAGTACACATGACACAACATTAGATACTATGTTTTGGCTAAGTATGAACAAATTCTATCATTTTTAATTTAAACTCCCATACCACCTTAACTGGGTTGTTTTGCTATGGAAATGTACCTATCTGATTAACTCTTTTACAAGCACTACTAGATTCATTCGTCAGGTAAAAGACTTCAATAATTTGTATGGATAGGTGCTGTATTACTCCTTATACCAATTGGCCATCACACCACAGCTGTCCAATCTAACAGACTTCAATAATCTGTATAGATAGGTGCTGTATAACTCCTTATACCAATTGGCCATCACACCACGGCTGTCCAATCTTATAGACTTCAATAATCTGTATAGATAGGTGCTGAATAGCTCCTCATACCAATGGGCCATCACACCAGAGCTGTCCAATCCAATAGACTTCAATAATCTGTATGGATAGGTGCTGTATAACTCCTTATACCAATGGGCCATCACGCCAGAGCTGTCCAATCCAATAGACTTCAATAATCTGTATGGATAGGTGCTGTATTACTCCTTATACCAATTGGCCATCACACCACAGCTGTCCAATCTTATAGACTCCAATAATCTGTATAGATAGGTGTCGATTAGCTCCTTATACTTATGGGTCATCACGCCAGAGCTGTCCAATCCAATAGACTTCAATAATCTGTATAGATAGGTGCTGTATAACTCCTTATACTAATTGGCCATCACGCCACAGCTGTTCATTATAACGTCCATTCTAACAGACTTCAATAATCTGTATAGATAGGTGCTGTATAACTCCTTATACCAATTGGCCATCACATCACAGCTGTCTATTCTAACAGACTTAAATAATCTGTATAGATAGGTGCTGTATTACTCCTTATACCAATTGACCATCACGCCACAGCTGTTCATTCTAACGTCCATTCTAACAGACTTCAATAATCTGTATAGATAGGTGCTGTATAACTCCTTATACCAATTGGCCACCACACCACAGCTGTCTATTCTAACAGACTTAAATAATCTGTATAGATAGGTGCTGTATAACTCCTTATACCAATTGGCCATCACACCACAGCTGTCTATTCTAACAGACTTAAATAATCTGTATAGATAGGTGCTGTATTACTCCTTATACCAATAGGCCATCACACCACAGCTGTCCAATCTAATAGACTTCAATAATCTGTATAGAGACGTGCTGAATAGCTCCTTATACCTATGGGCCATCACGCAAGCTGTCCAATCCAATAGACTTCAATAATATTTATGGATAGGTGCTGTATAACTCCTTATACCGATTGGCCATCACACCACAGCTGTCCAATCTTACAGACTTCAATAATCTGTATAGATAGGTGCTGTATAACTCCTTATACCAATTGGCCATCACACCACAGCTGTCCATTCTAACAGACTTAAATAATCTGTATAGATAGGTGCTGTATAAATCCTTATACCAATTGGCCATCACACCACAGCTGTCCAATCTAATAGACTTCAATAATCTGTATAGAGACGTGCTGAATAGCTCCTTATACCTATGGGCCATCACGCCAGAGCTGTCCAATCCAATAGACTTCAATAACATTTATGGATAGGTGCTGTATAACTCCTTATACCAATTGGCCATCACACCACAGCTGTCCAATATTATAGACTTCAATAATCTGTATAGATAGGTGCTGTATAACTCCTTATACCAATTGGCCATCACACCACAGCTGTCCATTCTAACAGACTTAAATAATCTGTATAGATAGGTGCTGTATAAATCCTTATACCAATTGGCCATCACGCCACAGCTGTCTAATCTAACAGACTTCAATAATCTGTATGGATAGGTGCTGTATAACTCCTTATACCAATTGGCCATCACACCACAGCTGTCCATTCTAACAAACATCAATAATCTGTATAGATAGGTGCTGTATAACTCCTTATACCAATTGGCCAGTACACCACAGCTGTCCAATCTTATAGACTTCAATAATCTGTATGGATAGGTGCTGTATAACTCCTTATACCAATTGGCCAGTACACCACAGCTGTCCAATCTTATAGACTTCAATAATCTGTATGGATAGGTGCTGTATAACTCCTTATACCAATTGGCCAGTACACCACAGCTGTCCAATCTTATAGACTTCAATAATCTGTATGGATAGTTGCTGCATAACTCCTTATACCAATTGGCCATCACACCACATCTGTCCAATCCAATAGACTTCAATAATCTGTATAGATAGGTGCTGTATAACTCCTTATACAAATTGGCCATCACGCCACAGCTGTCCAATCTAACAGACTTCAATAATCTGTATAGATAGGTGCTGTATAACTCCTTATACAAATTGGCCATCACGCCACAGCTGTCCAATCTAACAGACTTCAATAATCTGTATGGATAGGTGCTGTATAACTCCTTATACAAATTGGCCATCACGCCACAGCTGTCCAATATAACAGACTTCAATAATCTGTATAGATAGGTTCTGTATAACTCCTTATACCAATTGGCCTTCACACCACAGCTGTACAAGCTTACAGACTTCAATAATCTATATTGATAGGTGCTGTATTATTCCTTATACTAATTGGCCATCACACCACAGCTGTCCAATCTAACAGACTTCAATAATCTGTATAGATGGGTTGTTGTAAATGTGTGTTTTGGTTATTTCCAAGTAAAAGAATATTGTTATTTATTGTAATAAGAGAATTTATATAAGTTGACAGAAGTTATTTCTAGTGTTTAGTATATCGAATGAGTAATTAACGTACGTTTTACTTTATGTTTTTAGTTGTATCGATAACGTCGTATATGGCACAACTTAGTCATGTATTGTTCAGAACGTTACCGTTGGGTCAATATTTTAAGCGTGAACCCAAAAGTGTTCATTTGTGAGCTCTTAACTGGAAGAATTAATATGTCTAGATTTGATTCTTCATAAGATTGTATTATAATAAGCATTTTGAGTCGAGGACTCCTATATTTTATGTAAGCGTTTTACGTTATGTTTTTCTTCCTGCTTAGAAGATTGACTTCCGGTAATTTGAATTAAATACCAGTGCAACGTCACGTTCGTTAGTCTTTGCTGTGTTTACGTTTGGCTTGCAGCAAGGCTCATCCCGGGGGGGGGGGGGGGTCCTAGAGGTAAGAAGCAGCGCATTGGCTGTATGCCTTGCATTTTATTTATATTGTCTTTAAAATGTGTAGTATAATCCCAGTTGACCCGTACGAAAATACATCAGAAAGATTATTATTTTAGTAGCTTCGCCCCGTATGTTTATTATATATTATTGTTGGAATATTGTACTTGTATGGAAACATATCGGCTGTTTCATAAAGGTATTATTTTTACTATTGATTATATCTTCACGCTAGCATTGATGAGAGAGAACAGACAACAGTTTTGACGTCCGTATTTATTTATTGCCCCGTGTATTTACTAGTTTTATGAGATATTCGTATTTGCTGGCTTTATAACTATATAAAAACATAGCAAGAAGCAGAAATTACGACAAAGGTGCCGAATAGGTCCTTATACCTATGGGTCATCACGCCAGAGCTGTCCAATTCAATAGACTTCAATAATCTGTATAGATAGGTGCTGTATAACTCCTTATACCAATTGACCATCACGCCACAGCTGTTCATTCTAGCGTCCATTCTAACGGACTTCAATAATCTGTATAGATAGGTGCTGTATTACTCCTTATACCTATTTGCCATCACACCACAGCTGTCCAATCTAATAGACTTCAATAATCTGTATAGAGAGGTGCTGAATAGCTCCTTATACCTATGGGCCATCACGC
This sequence comes from Mytilus trossulus, assembly GCF_036588685.1. NCBI lineage: Eukaryota > Metazoa > Mollusca > Bivalvia > Mytilida > Mytilidae > Mytilus > Mytilus trossulus. The sequence goes on along the minus strand of NC_086378.1, from coordinate 12,405,922 downwards.
CAGAGCTGTCCAATCCAATAGACTTCAATAATATTTATGGATAGGTGCTGTATAACTCCTTATACCAATTGGCCATCACACCACAGCTGTCCATTCTAACAGACTTAAATAATCTGTATAGAAAGGTACCTATAAATCCTTATACCAATTGGCCATCACGCCACAGCTGTCCATTCTAACAGACTTCAATAATCTGTATGGATAGGTGCTGTATAACTCCTTATACCAATTGGCCAGTACACCACAGCTGTCCAATCTAACAAACTTCAATAATCTGTATAGATAGGTGCTGTATAACTCCTTACCAATTGGCCACCACACCACAGCTGTACAATCTTACAGACTTCAATAATCTATATGGATAGGTGCTGTAGTATTCCTTATACTAATTGGCCATCACACCACAGCTGTCCAATCTAACAGACTTCAATAATCTGTATAGATAGGTTGTTGTAAATGTGTGTTTTTGGTTATTTCCAAGTAAAAGAATATTGTTAATTATTGTAATAAGAGAGTTTATATAAGTTGACAGAAGTTATTTCTAGTTTTTAGTAAATCGAATGAGTAATTAACGTACGTTTTACTTTATGTTATTAGTTGTATCGATAACGTCGTATATGGCACAACTTAGTCATGTATTGTTCAGAACGTTACCGTTGGGTCAATATTTTAAGGGCATACGATACAGTTACAGGGAAGGTAATGACGTTGCTAACGTAATTTGTTATTTTCGCGACGTCATCACACCACAGCTGTCCAATCTAACAGACTTCAATAATCTGTACAGATAGGTGCTGAATAGCTCCTTATACCAATGAGCCATCACGACAGAGCTGTCCAATCCAATAGACTTCAATAATCTGTATGGATAGGTGCTGTATAACTCCTTATACCAATTGGCCATCACGAGGCCACAACTGTCCAATTATGTGCCTGATAGCTTGAAAGTGTTTTATATCATTTTTATTGTTTTTTCATTTTGTTCTGGTTTGTGTCATTGATTGATGCGCCAAATCCTTTCTTTTCCATAATGTATGAACACATCGTAAAATTCAGTTGAAAAGAGTTTGACTAATTGTATTGATACAAAAGTGAACCAGATGCTCCGCAGGGCGTAGCTTTATACGACCGCAGAGGTTGAACCCTGAACGGTTGGGGCAAGTATGGACACAACATTCAAGCTGGATTCAGCTCTAAATTTGGATTGTGATTAAATAGTTGACACAGCATAGGTTTCTGACACAGAATGAATGTGTTCTAATGAACTTAAAATTTTTGTTTTCTCTTAGAGCAATTCACTATGCTGTTGAATATTAATCCTCTCAAAAAAATGTTTGAAGAAATTTTCTTTTTATTTATGAAACTTCAAATGAGAAAAATTGAACCCAATTTTTTAATCACATCCCCCTTTCCCTTATTCCAAAACTAATCTCAATTAAAATATTCTAATGGAGTTTGCAACAATAACTACTCATTTAAATACATCATAAAATATTAAGATGTAAAAAAACTGCTTGTTATCACTGAATGGTAAAGATTATTTAAATTTATCAGTTGGTAGTAAAAAGTGAATATACATTGTATATTGTATATAACAAAGATTTAGGTTGATTCTGGACAAAGAAAGATAACTCCAATTAAAAAAAAATCTTGCTTATTGTGCAATAAGATATTTCTTGCTTACTATTCTGGACAAAGAAAGATAACTCTAATTAAAAAAATATTTGCTATTTCACAATATTGTGAAATTAGATATACTGTGCGATTGAAAAGACTTGCTATTACACAATACTTAATATAATAATTTTAGATCCTGATTTGGACCAACTTGAAAACTGGGCCCATAATCAAAAATCTAAGATTCAGCATATCAAAAAGGCCCAAGAATTTAATTTAGGTTAAAATCAAACTTAGTTTAATTTTGGACCCTTTAGCCTTAATGTAGGCCAATTTGAAAACGGGACCAAAAATGAAGAATCTACATACACAGTTAGATTTGGCATATCAAAGAACCCCATTTATTCAATTTTTGATGAAATCAAATAAAGTTTAATTTTGGACCCAGATTTGGACCAACTTGAAAACTGGGTCAATAATCAAGAATCTAAGTACATTTTTAGATTCAACATTTCAAAGAACCCAACCAATTTATTTTTTGTCAAAATCAAACTAAGTTTAATTTTGGACCCTTTGGACCTTAATGTAGACCAATTTGAAAACATGACCAAAAGTTAAGAATCTACATACACAGTTAGATTCGGCATATAAAAAACCCAATTATTCAATTTTGATGAAATCAAACAAAGTTTAATTTTGGACCCTTTGGGCCCCTTTTTCCTAAACTGTTGGGACCAAAACTCCCAAAATCAATACCAACCTTCCTTTTATGGTCATAAACCTTGTGTTTAAATTTCATAGATTTCTATTTACTTATACTAACGTTATGGTGCGAAAACCAAGAAAATGCTTATTAGGGTCCCTTTTTGGACCCTAATTCCTAAACTGTTGGGACCTTAACTCCCAAAATCAAAACCAATCTTCCTTTTGTGGTCATAAACATTGTGTTTAAATTTTATTGATTTCTATATACTTAAACTAAAGTTATAGTGCGAAAACCAAGAAAATGCTTATTTGGGCTCTTTTTGGCCCCTAATTCCTAAAATGTTGGGACCAAAACTCCCAAAAATCAATACCAACCTTACTTTTATGGTCATAAACCTTGTGTTAAAATTTCATAGATTTCTTTTCACTTTTACTAAAGTTAGAGTGCGAAAACTAAAAGTATTCGGACGACGACGACGACGACAACGACGACGACGACGACGCAGACGACGACGCCAACGTGATAACAATATACGACGAAATTTTTTTCAAAATTTGCGGTCGTATAAAAATAACTAACACGAAGACCAATATGATAACAGAAAGTACTGATAAAAGACTCAAACAAGTGTTCACTTTTCTTTAAAACATGGCAATATTCGACTTTTTTCAGAACCTGATTCAAACCAAAAGTTCTCTGTGAACATTTTCTTGCAGAAGCTTTGTTCCATGCACTGATGTAAGCTCCTCAATAAGGATAAAGGTACAATCAGTTCTGGTATAATAAAGACTCATAAGACCCAAACAGCGTAGAGTTGGTTTATCAAGGACCTACACAGATTGGAGTTGGTTTATCAGGGACAATTTATCTAAGATATTGATCACACTTTTCTCAAACACAAGGGAAATATAACCCTTAAAAAAACTATATTGACCTTTCCTCTATTGCTAAGAGCTATATGTATTCTAAATAGACGAAAACTACACAGCCAAAAACTATTTTCAACACAAAAGCTATAAAACGACTAACTTTTTAGTAAAAGCTTTTCCCTATTTTACACATGCATAGATTATTTGTGTTTTACGCAACTTTCTACATTCTACGTTCTTTCATGATAGCAAGTTTTTTAGTTGACCATGTCGTAGTGGCCAAAGAGAATCTATGGTCTGTAACAGCTATTATCGTAATGCCAGCAAATTAAAGGTTTGGTTGGCTTGCTTGCTTTGTTGGCATTATTGTTTACTCAAGTATCTTAATTAAGATTGACATCTGCAAAAAATAGAAGTAGACAGAGTTTAATCTCCCTTCATTATATTTAAATTTGATTGGACATTATCAAATAATAAAATTTACCTATTTATATACAGGTTTAAATCTGCCTACTTGTATTGTTTGCAGATGTAAATATTATTTACTATGCTTGAGCAAACAATTATACAAACAAAGCAAGCAAGCAAAACTAACCTTAAACTTGCTAGTGTTAGAATAACAGCTGTAAAAGGTAGCCTGGCAATTATCATGCACTTTACATAAACACAGTTACGTAATGAACCAAGAATACCTATAACATATATGCATGTCCATAAATCAACCATGCAATATACAAATGTCCTTGAACATATCATGCTATAATTAATCATATGTTGCATTCATTTATGTAATAATAATTTATAAATAGGACACAGCTGCATTAAAATATAGAACAAACACACTTAGATACACCGAATACATATACTAAATATAATTCCTAATCAAGGAGATCATTCGTAAGTATAAATCAACCTGCAGACATCCTACAAGTTCAGGGATTTCACATCCCATCTTGGGATTGTAATATTCTTTATAAGGCACAAACATACTGAAGCCCTGGAGTGCCACTCAAAAAAATAATTACAACTTGCGCGCACAAGTTGATAACTCGTGCGCGCAGGTTTGTAAATCGTGCGCGCAAGTTTTTAACTCGTGCGCACAAGTTATGTAACTCGTGTGCACAATATAGTAACTTTTTTTTTGCATGGCACTCCAGGGCTTCCGTACAAACATTCATCTAAAAAAAAATTAACCAAACTTTTCAACAGACTTATTTATAGTTGCTGTTGTCAGGTTAAGATGACATTTTTTGAATTAATAATGATGCATTCATAGTTTCTTTGTATAGGAAATAAATATATTTATTCTAAAATCAGTTCTCGGCATGAAACGGGTAACGTTCTATCGTATATCAAATGATACTAAAAAACTAACTGGGAGGGTGGGGGTTGATTGTGCTTGATCTTCATATGATAAAGACATAATATTAAAACAGTTTGCATAAGGTCTAAAGTTTGCATTTAAGTAACTGCAAGTATTCCGTTGTTAAGTTATGTTATTATTGTCATTGTGCTTTGTTATCTGTTATTCATTCTAACATCGTACTAGAACTTCTTTTAAACTGAATTTAACTTATTTTATTGTTGTTTATTTATTGCACATTTGGCTTGAGGTATAGTGGGAGGTTTGATATATCACATAACAGATCATAACACGTTTAACCCCCGCATCATTGAGGTATTGGTCGATAAACCCAAGCGTTATCCACTCATTTTAACCCTACTGCACAATCATCACTTCATGTGTTGTTTCTTTTATAGAGACTCTATTCATTTGCTAGTCAGATATCAGTATCATGACAATCATAAAAGGTCAAACTCCTGGAGAAAATTATAGGGTACTTACAATAGATCTCATATATATGGATTTATTTATACAAGGCTCCGTGTTGAAGGCCGTACATTGACCTATAATGGTTTACTTTTATAAATTGTTATTTGGATGGGGAGTTGTCTGATTGGCAATCACACCACATCTTCCTATTTTTATTAACACTGACAGTGTGAACCACATACTGTGTGTTCGTTAGAAAAAAAATGAATAATGAACTGGCATTGTTCATTTCCTCTTTGATGTTTTTCGTCATAGTGCTTACTGAAGAATCCACCTGGTTAATTTTGCTTGTTTTTAATACGACGACGATTAGTAGGTTGTTGTAGTATGTCCGTATTTGGTCAATCTGTTTGATCACAGCTCGTACGCAAGTTTAGCTGATTTCCCGCTAGTTGGTGCTCCTCCACAAACAGTTGTGTTTTTGCATAAGAGCGAAACAACATCAGTTTTCCAGTTTAAACATATATATAAATACGTATGATATACAGCACAACATTATGATTGACAACATAAACCTCCCTTCGACAATTTCCAGTTTTATGGGACTTGGGAATGCTGTACTAAAACTCAGCTTTGATGCGATACTTTGTCTTTTAAATATTAAAATTTAGATTATATCGAGAAATGCATTGTTAACTGTTTATTTCAGACATTTTTTCAATTTTGTTTTACGTTTTATTATGTTATAAGTCAAATATGAGAATTTAAGTCAAATCGATGAATATGATATTGACACCAATGACCCTTTAATGCACAAAATAATAAACGACCAAGGGAATTGGGGAAAGGGTAATTAGACATTATACGTATAGTGTCTTGAAATATGAAATTTATTTGTATGAGGCTTAGAAACGGGAAAATACGAGGTTCTACCGAGCATTTTCCCGTTTCGTGCCGAATACAAATAAATTTCATATTTCAAAACATTATACGTATATTGTCTTTATACTGAAATCGAAAAGAAAAATTTGAAACATGTATCAAAAATTGTTAAAAAAAAGTGTTTGGAATTTCCCTCTTGGGGTACCATTTTGGGTTATTTCCCTATGAGCGTAGTCCAGGCGGTAAGACATTGACATATTAAGGAATTAGAAAGGGAAAATGAACTTAATTAATAACATTTGATAAACATGATATATAAATAACCAATTTGAAGACATAAAAGTTTAAATTCATAAAAGTTTGACCGTTGTTACTTAACGTTGTGATGGTCGTGACGTGACGTTGTTGATGAAATACAGTAGATCCGGTAAGGAGGCGGGGCTTATAGGTCAGTTGAGGTCATTAACGTATAAAGCTAACGTTTATACGTATAGCTTTATCTGTATAGTTAAATAGCACTGATTTTTTTAACATGTAACTAATGGTATCAATTTACAGGAAGACATGATCACCATGCCAGATCTCATTAATCTAACTTGAAGAAAACCAAACTTGATCTTTTCGAGGTGATGGAGATTAAACAATATAATAAAACAGTGACAAGTGATCATGTTAAAAATAATCATCATAATTGAATTATTCTTTTTTTAGTTGTTGAATAATTATGTGAAAACAACACACTTGAGATACACAAAAAAATATCTTCACTATGCGCAAGTTTTTGATTGATTGATTGATTGTTTATGTCTCATGCCACTTTAAGCACTCTTGGATATGTCGGGGCGGCCAGGTTTCTCCTAATTGTGTTTTATTCACTACTTTGTATTTGTAGAATGAACAAAAGGTAAATATTCAGGAATAGAATGTATAGTAATACTAGAGGATATTCTTATCAATGAATTAAAATACAGTTTTATTAAACCGGAGAGCCAGAACAAAAACACCGACCTTTTACAGAAAACTTCATAATCCGCATGCACTTGAAACAGAGTAACACAATTAACGTTATGAACCCAGCATACTTTTATAAAATATATGTATGTACATATATCACCCTTCCATTACGTAAAATGTCCTTGAACAAAATGTTATAATTAATAATATGTTAAGTTCATTTATGTAATAATTAAGATCTATGGATATGTCATAGTGCATACAAATATAGGGCCAAACACCTAAAAATACATAGGATACATTTACCATGTGTATGCTAATCAGAAATACTAAATCGTCGCATCATTAGAATAATAAAGGGTCATACCACAGGCGTGTATTTTATGAGAAATTTTCATTTAACCTCATATCTCCGTTAGATATATTACGTTTACTATTAACCCTGAAAGTTTAGAAAATACTACTGTTTGTTCATTTAAGAAAGGATGAATAATGAAATAGCAATATGCAGTTTCTATCGATGTCTTTTTTCATCATAGTTGTCACAGAAAAACTCGCCGGATTTTGGTAGTTGTTTTTCATAAGACCAGTTTAGACGTATATAAGGTAGACCGTAGACTTCTTTATTGGGTCCATTTGTTTAAAACACTTCTTCAGATGACTCAAGTTTGTTCTTTCCGGTTTTTTTTAAATTTAACACACTATTAGTATTGACAAAACCCCCCAAAAAACTTCTTTTTGATTTTGGCTATTTTCAATTTTGTCATATTAGAGATATAGGACTTTATTCATGGAAAAAGTAAAATCACAAAAATACTGAACTCAGAGGAAAATCAATTTTGAAAGTCCATAATCACATGGCAAAATAAAAAAAACAAAACGCATCAAAAACGAATGGACAAGAACTGTCATATTCCTGACTTGGTACATGCATTTTCAAATGTAGAAAATGGTGGATTAAACCTGGTTCTATAGCGCTAACCCTCTCACTTTAATAACAGTCTATACAATAACGCAGCAATTAATGCTGTGGTGCTTTTTTCAAAATTTTGTAGCATGGATAAAATGAACCAAAATAAGCTTAATAAATCTTTCAAATGGGACTGTCTTTTATTTGATTATATTAGTTTTATTATAGGAAATGTTATTCTATGATATCTTCATGCAATTTATTCTGAAGAGACAGGTTACTTACTTCTAATAAGATGCATTTTATTACGGCAACACATTCATTTTCTATCAGACGGGCGTATTATGCATAAACCTGTGTATATTCATAATTATGTAGATGCATCTAGTTTGTCCGATATCAGATATCAAATTTTCATAACTTTTTAAACTTGAAAAGATTGTTAAGTAACTCAATATATGATCATATCCCTTAAACTGATCTATTTTTTATTTTGTTTATTCTAATTGATTCAATTAGATCTAAGAGTTCCTTATATCGAATCAATGACTTTTTTGTTTGTAATCTCCCTTACACGTAAATTGTGTTTTCGTTAATGCTCACAAGTTTTAGAAGAACGTAGAAAATAAGCCAATTTCACGATTTCCAAACTTACGTTTATTCCTACATTCTATTTTAAATCAACAATATTTTATTGAATAGTAAATTACCAGTGACCCAAAGCTCATCTCTAGATATGACTTTTAACAGGAACAGTCAACCCCTAAAAAAAAAAATTTATAGAATTGCTCATTGTCTGTCTGTCCGTATAATAAGGTAATCCCGCTCACTGATATTATTTTCGTTGGAATTTATCATCACTACTGGTTCAATAGAGGGATGTTGTTCGTTATATTATTTTTTTTATTGAACATTCACACATCTAACCAATTTTACATCAATATTTCATCAATACTCCAGTAGTCAGAACTTTTTGTGCTGACATGAATTGTCATTGATATGGTTATATTTATAAACTTACTGTTTATTTTTGAATTTTTTGAAATACTAAGGCTTTTCTACCTCAGACATAGATTACCTTAGCTGTATTTGGCAACACTTTTAGGATTTTTTATCCTAAATGCTCTTCAACTTCGTACTTTATTTTGCCTTTTTAACTTTTTTGGATTCGAGCGTCACTGATGAGTCTTTTGTAGGAGAAACGCACGTCTGGCGTATATACTAAATTTAGTCCTGGTATCTATGATGAGTTAATTTACAACCACTTGGTCGATGCCACTGCTGGTGGAGATTCATTTCCCCGAGGGTATTACAAGCCCAGTAGTCAGCTCTTTTTGTGCTGACATGAATTGTCATTGATATGGTTATATTTAAAATTTACCTGTTTACCAATTTTTTAATCTTTTGAAATACTAAGGATTTCCTACCTCAGACATAAATTACTTCTGCTGTATTTGACAGCACCTTTAGGGATTTTGGTCCTCAATGCTCTTTAACTTCGTACTTTATTTTGCCTTTTTAACTATTTTTGGATTCGAGCGTCACTGCTGAGTCTTTTGTAGACGAAACGCTCGTATATACTAAATTTAGTCCTGGTATCTATGATGAGTTTATTCATATCAGATCATTCTTTTAAAAAATGCACAGTTAAGGTGCATACAGGTTTTTAAGCATGTGACATCACTACGAATGCATAAAGATGGCAACAATCTGCCCTTTTGAAAGACTTTGCCAAATTAAATGTCGTTTTTAAAACAATTATGTAAAAACAAATCCTTTATATATAGCCAAAATCTGAAATATGTGGAAAGTAGAAATTTATTATTTCTTAATACAAATTTTACATGGGTTAGAGACGTCATTCAATTCATGAATTTACACAAAAAAAACCAACATGTGACATGAGCAATATCGTCTTCAACAGCAATATGCGGTGCTGAAAAAAAACCACTTGTCTGTCTGTCGGTCTGTCGCTCGGCAAACTTTGACTTCAGGAGTTAACAAATACAGGGAAATTAGAAATACCTTTTCGCTTCGTATAAAGGAAAATTTAAGATGAATATTTAAGTTTGCACTGAATTTCGGGCCAGAATTTACCATTATACCCTGTTCCTTAAAATTTAACAGTTCAGACATTGTCGAAAACATGCTATGTGTTGTTTTCGCTGTTTTTAGTTTGGTCTGACAAGGCCCGAACAAATTTGCGTATCAACTTTATGAAAGAATGTTAAAATATTTGCGGGCTCTATCAATTAACTTGACAGCTATCTACGTATACCATATTATAAAATGTCATGTTGCACGTAAACATAAACCCACACTCGTCCTCTAATTTATGTTAGTTAACGATGTATGTCCATAGAAGGGCTTCCCTCAAACAGAAAATATTTTAATTGTAATTTGAAAAATGATCTGATGAAAAAAAGAAAACAGGAAAGGCCAGGAACGACGTAAAACCCATTTACCGCACTCCATGAATAGTAATTATCATCCATAAATAAAAAGAGAATAAACAACAGTCATTAACACTCACAACAACTTAATCTGCCTAAAGTCAGTTTTGTTTGAAGGCTTTATAACCTGATATTAAGCGTAATTACATAATTTACTAATAGTTATATTAACATTGTGTAAACAAACTTCTAGAATATTACACTTAATTACATATTTTGTCTATTTGTTTTGCACTCACATTGTTGTAAATATAAAAGAATTCGATGCAATTTTCATAAAAAGAGAGAGGTTAGGCTACCAATAAATCAGGTTTAATTCACTATTGTTTACATAAGAAAATGCCTGTAACAAGTTAGGAATACGAAAGTTCTTTTTATTTGTTAGATGTGTTTGAGCTTTTGATTTTGCCAAATTGAATTTATAAAGAACTTTCTGTATTGAATATCTCTTTGCAGTTCGGTATTTTTGTTATTTTACTTTTAACGTTGTACGTTTTAAATTGTGTTTTTATATAATTAATTTCATTTATTTAGAGACGAATTGTTTTATATCACGATTCTGTTTCCATTGACACTTAATTTGAAAATGTTCAAAAGAAATGTATTAAAATACCGAGATGTGGTATGATCACCCATAAAATAAATTTCATGCAGAGATTTATATGTCTAACCTTGCTGTAAGACAGGGTAATTGATAGTTATATCATTGTATGTTTTATTACAGCTTTATCAAATAAGGGCAAATATTTCACATCTCATCTCCCATTATAACACTCTCATAATCCCGTAAAAATTAATGGCAAATGTCATGAAAAGATTCAAGAAAAAGAGAGTTTTAGTTGCAAATATTATTTAATCTGAGATCACTATCAGCTAATCATATATCTATACATATTTTCATAAATTCATCAAAACCTATTGAAAACTTTAAATATATAAAGTGTGCACACATAAGTACCAAGACCAACAATTTCGCGTCCATAGACGCTTCAATCTTCTCTGATTAATATTAAGATACTTCCATAAGTTGTTTCCTTATTGATTAATATCAGATTCAGATTGGGCATGTGTCAAAGTGGCCACAACCCGATCAAAGACCACTAAACAATAGAAGGTCACAAATGGTTCTTCAACACATCGAGAAAATCCCGCTACCGGAGGCGGTCTTCAGCTGGTCCCTTAAGGGAGCTACCATTTGATTTTTATGGGGGGGCTAGGATGAAAAATTTTGTCCTGCTTTTTTTTTAGTTGTAATCTCTGTCCTGCCTTTTTATTTTTTACTCTATTCGGTCCTGCCTTTTTTTTAATAGTTTATCCTGACTTTTTTTACACAAATTGTCATCCTGCCTTTTTTTTTACCAAGTTGCTCATCCTGCCTTTTTTTTTTACTCAAAACTCCTGTCCTGCCTATTTTTTTCAAATTTCATCCTAGCCCCCCCATAAAAATCAAATGGTAGCTCCCTAACAAAAAAGTGTACTTGTTCAATAAAAAAAAGACATCAAACTGAACTTAAAAAAAAAAAAGTTAACACATTCATAAAGACAAGAGGCTTCTGCCTTCGGGCAGCCGCAATGCATTCCCGTAGATCATTAGCACTATCTTAAACACTGACTGTAAAATAAAAGTAAAAGGATGGCATATGTAAACTACTGCCAATGTATGAATGTGACAGTAATAGGTAGAACATTATAAAGGAAAATAAATAAGATATAATTCACACAATTGTCACACGTACAAATATCTGAAGAAAAACCACCAAACAGAAAGGATGTCACAGGCGTCTGTGGTATAACCAGGAAATCTTATAGATCTATCATTAAAAATATTCTATTGCATTAGCATAGTTGATAGAAAAACCCGAACTGGTCATCCAGATACGCAAGCTTAAGGATATACCCTCTATTGTCAAAATTTAAATGTCATATATCTCGAGGAAAAGCACACGAATTCTTCATTATGTTATTTTATTTAGTACATTTTTTCTATAATATCAATTTATAACAGTCTTTCAAAACTATTGTTATTTTGAAATAGGCTAGCAAACATCCTTAAAGAATCATAGTAAAAAAAAACCAAGTTTACCACTTTATTTTAACACAGTATGATATGTCATAACTTCAGTTTATAGATACTAATTAATGTTGTATAACAAGATTAAGTATTTTGTATGACACTTAAAACACTAACATAATTTTTCACATCAGAATTCTAATTCATTAGAAAAGAAACTATAAAGAAAATAGTCAAATGCTCATTCATTAGAAAAGAAACTATAAAGAAAATAGTCGTAGGTATCTTTGTTATCTAAAAGTCACATATCTGGAGTACAATTTAGTGACATATGTACTACTTGGAATTGTACTCTTCTAAGTTAAAAGGTCGCAGTTATTACCTCGTAAATGGTTATTTTTTTCTAAGTATAATTCATGTTTTGATACGGGACTTAATTCAGGGTTACCGAAAAAAACAACTAAAAAACAGCAGTAGCAGTGGAATAATTAATTCATAGGAAGATATACTCTTATGATTGTTTCACCATCCGTGCTCAAACCAGAGGTTGGAAATAAAAAAAACCTAACACAGTCAAATGGAGACATAAAGTGGTTCAAGAACATAAACGGTACCAATTTTTTCAGCAACAGAAGCGCATTTTGATAATCAGTGATGCTCGGGGCCAACAAATTGGAATATCCAAAGTTTATATAACAAAAATATGCAGAGCTATAAACAATAAAGGATCAAAAGGTAAAGCCAAAGCCGGGCAAGGAATCAGAGCTTTGCATAAAGGAGATACAGTTTAAATGAGTTAATCACATTTCATAGTCATTTATAATCTTACTCAATCGTTTAAATTTAAACAATTTAAAACATATTCTTTATTAATTTCCCGGTGTCTTTTTATATATATATATATATCTGAACTGTTTACAAAAGTACGACTTTCGGTTTCAGTTGAAAAAAACTTGGTGTACACTAGATAACGACTAAATCAATGTAAAGTAAAATTAGCCGCACTATTTCCGAATCAAGAAAAAACAACCCATGACGAATGAATGAAACTCAGAATTATAGAGTCCCGAAAAGTTTATTAATCAACACTATATATTTTTTCTCATTATTCACAAGTTTTATTCATATGAAAATTAAACAGTTGCAAAATATTTCTTTGAAATATGAATAATTGACATGAATACGAAAATAAGTTAATTTATTTACATGCAATGATTTAGATGTTAAAAATGATGAAAAAGTGTTAAATAAGTTACGAGCTATCTATTAAAAATCGTCATCTTCATATATTCCTCTTTAAGCCGTATGTCTTTTAATAATTGATGGTCACTTCCTTTTAATTCGTATAAAAAGAAAACCAGCATTCGTTTAATATATTTAGCATCACATATAATTCCACTAGCGAACACCATGTGTTTAAGGAATCGTAATAAATAGTTTCATATCGAATCACTCACTTGATTTGGAAGGGGAAAAAAAACTAAAAAAGGTAAGAAATATCAAAATAATACAACTTATGGTAGTATGGGTGTCTTTCGCATCTTGGATTATAAAAACAGAGAACCTAAGGTTTTGATTTGCATTGAAGTTAGAAAAAATGTTTGCCGGAATGCAAATACCTAAAACATTTAAAAGAACAAATTATAAAATCATAATTTACATTTTAAAATTTTTAAAAGTGTAGATTAATTTTGGTTGGTTTTTTAATGTGTTTAGATGTGCATTTTAAGAAGAGGTAACATTGCATTTTTTGAAGGTATCTACATGGAGTTTTCCTATTTTGTTTTTTAGCCGAAAAATAACGTACGGTGCCCCATATCTGTTCTTTTCGTATTTTCTTTTACATTCATAAGTTGAGCTTCTAATTACCTAATGATGTTTAATCCTGTATAATTCATACAAAATTTGTCATTTTGTAATAACCTGTAGTTTCAGAAAATGCGTTATGACCTATCATTTTAATCATATTTTTTTAACATATATCAATATATTCTACGTTTCTACGAGTTTCGAACAACGGTATACTAACTGTTACCTATAGTTGGCAAAGTATAAATTAATCCTATCATTTTTATTTTAAACTCCGATACCACCTTAATCAGAGACAACAAGGTTTTTTTTCAAAATTATTTCAAGTTAATTTCAACTTTATTTTCCTGTAAATGACAAAAATATTAGATTTCAATCTAACTTTGGAACTTTGTTGAAAGCAAGCATAATTATTTGTTTTCGTGTGTAAAGTGAAGCAGCGAGAACAATTGATGGGTTCATCAACCTCGGTTGGTCCCATAGACCATTCACAAAATGATATTATAATAAAGTAGCTACACCCAGATATCAAAACGAGGATATGTGAACAATAAGACAATTCTACACAGAGTTAAAATGAAGTGGTAGTAATACGGCCTTCAACAATGGTAAAATCTAACTTTTTATGGAAGTAAAACAACATTATGGCTAACGATTTTTCTGTATTTTCTGACCGCTTTCAAATCATTTCAAATACTTCGTTTTAGCATCGCAATAAACATCTAAAGAAAATATATATTTTTAGAATTTTATCTAAAAAAGGAAGAATAATGGACGTGGAGAAGGGGTCAGAAGAAAAAAAGGAGAAAAGGAAAGACGACATTCCATTTACCAAATTCCAGATACTTAGAAATGTATTTGTTATTAGTTGTGGATTTTTACTTATTTTCATTCCATTCCAATCCATTACAAATCTCCAAAGTTCTTTAAATAAAGAAGAGGGACTCGGAACTGGAGGATTATCTATCATCTATGGAGCTCTAATTATATCATGCATGTTTTTGCCTTCGTTTGTGATCAGTCATCTTGGTTGTAAATGGACTATTGCTGCCTCTATGATCTGTTATCTTTTGTATATGGCAGCTAATTTCCATGCTGTTTGGGGTTCTATTGTTCCAGCATCAGTCATTATCGGACTAGGAGCTGCGCCAATGTGGTCTGCTAAGTGTTCTTACTTAACAAGGATGGCTATCTGGTATGCCAATTTAACTAATTCATTTGCACATCACGTTATGAGCAGATTCTTTGGAATTTTCTTCATGGTTTATCAGACAAGTAAGTTGCATGAATACAAGATTTATGTATGAATCGATTTGAAATTAGAAGTTGAAAATCGCCCCGAAAGATATCAGAGGGAAATTTAAACTGATAGATTGGAAATAAACTGACAACGTCATGGCTAAAAAGTAAATAGACAAACAGACAAATCATAGTAAACAAAAACAATATAGAAAACTAAAAACTAAGCTACACGAATCCCACAAAAACTGGGAAATGATCTCATGTGCTCTAGAAGGGTAAGAACCTGCTCCACATGTGGCACCCGTAGTGTTGCTTATGTCATTACAAACCCAGAAATACACGGAAAATTGCTATATAAGTTCACAATCGAGAAGCTGAAATTATCTCTTTTGTAGTAAAGTTTTGTTTTCAACCGACCCTCATTGACAATTATGCAGCCGACCCTCATTATATAAGCAATCTTCTGAAGCCCTTTTTAATTTTCTCACCTTTTCAACGTTTATCTAATTGTTTTTTTTTTAGATATTCCGGCCGCAAGCATCACTGCAAATACATCATTGTCGAAATGCTCAAATAGTTCTGGCATGAATTTTTTTTTGTGTAATTAAATTTTTCTGTTACAAAATATAAAAAAATATTATAAATTAAGGAATGTATCTTCCTCATTCAAAGCTCTGATTCTTTTCACGGATTTGGCTATAATTTGTGGATCTTTTGGATTATAGCTCTTCATCTTTTATATAAGCTTTGAGTTTCAAATATTTTGGCCACGAGCATCACTGAAGAGACATGTATTGTCGAAATGCGCATCTGGTGCAAGAAAATTGGTACCGTTAATTTTATTACTACCACTGGGTCGATGCGTCTGCTGGTGGACTATAAGTCCCCGAGGGTATCACCAGCCCAGTAGTACTGAAAATACGGATTATTTTCTGTAATAAAAATTTGCTGTAACAAAATATTAAAAATTATTATAAATTAAGGAATGTATCTCCCTCATGCAAAGCTCTGATTCCTTTCACGGATTTGGCTATAATTTTTGGACCTTTTAGATTATAGCTCTTCGTCTTTTAAATAAGCTTTGAATTTCAAATATTTTGGCCACGAGCATCACTGAACAGACAAGTATTGTCGAAATGCGCTTCTGGTGCAAGAAAATTGGTACCGTTAATTTTATTATTCCATAGAATTGGTATCATTTATGTTATTCATACTCTTGCCATGTTACTTCTGAAGCTTAGTCGTTTGATTAAAATCTTTTAAACAGTAGTTTAGAATAATTGCTACAATGTAAATAACGGTACATAATGATTTTTGGTCACCGTAAGTCAGTGTATTCCACGCATGCATACTTGGAAAAAAGCTCCTTGTTATTTTCTGGTTTTGTTTGTTGTTTTTTGCTTTTCTTTGTTTGTTTTAATTTTGTTTCAAGTTTCGATCGTATATAAGAACCAAAGTTGATACAGGGGAATTACTGAGTTATCTGTAAATATATATTACAGGCGAAATTTGGGGAAACATTATCTCATCGCAGGTGTTAAATGGGCAAGTTGAAGAAAATTTTACATTGACCGAAGATGAACTTAGAAAATGTGGAGCGAATTTTGACCCAGGTATACAAATAAACAATACAAATATGAACAGACCAGATAACTCAAAGGTATGTTTTATAATACTGTTACCTTTGATAACAATTGACACTACTGGGTCTATGCCACTGCTGGTGGACGTTTCGTCACCGAGGGTATCACCAGCCCAGTAGTCAAAACTTCGGTGTTGACATGAATATCAATAATGTGGTCATTTTTTTTTTTTTTTATCAATTTCCTGTTTACAAAACTTCGGAAAACTAAGATTTTTTTTTATCCCAGGCATAGATTACCGTAGCCGTATTTGAAACAACTTTTTGGAATTATGGATCGTCAATGCTCTTCAACTTTGTACTTGTTTGGCTTTATAAAATTTTGATATGAGCGTCACTAATGAGTCGTATGTAGACGAAACGCGCGTCTGGCGTACTAAATTATAATCCTGGTACCTTTGATAACTATTAAATGTCCTGTACCAAGTCAGAAAAATATGAGTTGTTATCTTATAGTTCGTTTCTGTGTTTGTAACATTTTCGTGGTTTTCCTCTTACAGTTGATGGGTTTCCCTCGGTTTTAGTTTGTAACCCGAATTTGTTTTTCACACTCGATTTATGACTTTTGAAAAGCGGTTTACTACTGTTGCCTTTATTTAAAGCTTTTGGACTTTTCCTCGGTGATTGGTATATTTGTTTACTTTCTAATTGAGAAATCGTTGCTTAAAGTCATAAGAAACGAGTGAGCGGTAAAAAATAACGTTTATCCAATTCTTGAACCAATAAACTTAGTCCTCTGTGCACGATTTTATCATTTTTTACGCAAATATATCGTATAAACGTCATTTTTTTTTTCTCTCTGTCTGTTATGATTTAACAAATATGGTTGCTCATCAAATGCCGTGTTTTGAAGCCGAAGTGTACCGATTGTCACCTTATAGTAATTAAATAACAAAAAAGCATGGATATTGAGCACGTGTTAAGCATGTATAATCAGATAATTGTTTATTTTAATGACAGATCCATGCGTTTTGCGATCACCGGAGTTTCACGAGGATTGTCACGCTCAGGTCACTATGCATACGGAAAATATGTCGGGCGAATCGCTTCCTGGAAGAAAGCAATTAAAACTGGAGTAAACTTCTTCTAAATGTGGACGAATTAAAGAATTTTCCTCAGAAAAAAATATATGTTAATAACTTGTATAATGAAAACTATCCATTTAGTTATAAAAAAACATATGCATATTTTTTTTTAATTTGAGGTTGCATATGACTTTAATTATTTATGAGGTAAAAAAAAAAGAGGTAAAGAAACAAAATACGGTTACATTGTACAAGGTCAGAATTAAGAACATACCAACCTGGGAAAAGTTAATGAATAACTGGTAAAGATGTTTCCTTCATACTGAATAAATCAAATTACATTTTGACATATTATACTTTCCGATTTTATTTCAGGTGCACCTATTATGTTTGATTTACATGGCTAGTGTTACGTTTGGGTTTTTGATTATAGTTTTATTCCTTCAAAACATACCCATTAACTGTGGCGACGAGAAGACAAAAGGCAAATGGTTGCCCAGTTTGATGATAGAAACGTTCAAACATTTATGGCAGTCTCCATACCAGAAACTGTTGGTGATATTAACTATGTATAGCGGAGTTGAGCAGGCATTCATTGCTGGAGATTTTACAAAGGTAAGGTCTAAAAAAGTTTTCCTCTTGTAGCTGATGTGTTTCCCTAGGTGGTAGTTTGCAACCTAAATACTTTTTCTCTCAATCGATTTATGTCTTTTGAACAGCGGTATACTACTATTACCTTTATGTACTACTGAACATTACATAAAAACAAGGTGACATACTTAATAGTATAAAGGGATAAATAAAAACATTAATCATGAGTTATGATAAATTGATGACATACATTATTTGACATAATCAACAACGAACAATCTATACATAGCACAATTAACTGAAAATTCCTAAATTATGTGAACGGGTGCAAACAAGTCTAGTATTTGCATCAGTTATTTCAAAATGTTTTACTCTTTACTCTACATTGAGGTTCCTGACAAGGAAAACGCTCATGATATTGGTAAATTAAGCTTTATTTAAAGATCAAACCCCCTTCAGCGAAAATCGACGAGTAAAACACGCATTTACATTAGAGAAAATCGGTAACAGCATATTTCTGTGTATGAATAGCACACTAATATTAGGAATATATTACATTATCTGTATTTGGCAAAGCTTTTAGGAATTTTTGGTCCTCAATGCTCTTCAACTTCATACTTTATTTGGCCTTATAAAACATTTTTGATTCCAGCGTTACTGGCGTAAATATAAAATTTTAATTCTGGTATCTATGATGAGTGTATTTATATTATTGAACTGAATCATATTGTTTATATTTTAAAAGGGAAAGCACTTCTGAACAATTATAACATGAAATTTATCTATAATTTTATTATCTCTATTTATAATTGAAATATCATGCTTACAGAGTTTTATTCGTTTTCTAGTCCTATATAAGCTGTACAATTGGTATACGGAACGTTGGTTATGTAATGATTTGTTATGGTATTGTGAATGCCATTTGTTCATTGAGTTTCGGCAGGCTTATGATGTATGTCGGGCAGATTCCATTGTTTGCATTTGGTAAGTTATATTTCTATTTTATAAAGAAATTATTCACATAAGTATAAACAAATGAATATCATTTGGCTTATGATCATTAAACGATTCAACTCGACAAGGCCTTCTTAAAATCTGAACAATTTGAAAAAGATTATCAAATGCGTGTCACTCATTCTCAATCACGAATGTTCTTAAAGTAAAGTAAAAATGAACCGGTAAACGCAAAGCTTGTACCCTCTACACGTAAGTTCACCCATCCGTCAATCACTAATTCGAAAGTCAGATTTCACTCCATTAAACCTTCTTTCTCATATAATATTCGCGAGGACCAATCATAAAAAAAATCGGTAAGTTTACTACCAAGCGTTTCATTTTTGTAATTTCAGCTTTTATTGTTCATGGAGGAACACAAACTGCTTTGCTACTATGGCAACCGCAACAGGAACCAGTATACATAATATATATATTTGCCGGTCTATGGGGGACAGGTGACGCTGTAATACAGGCTCAAATAAATGGTGCGTATAGTAAATGACTTTTTGTAAATCAATTTCTAATAACCGGTCATTTTAAAACTTTAAAATCACAACTCACAATATAAGTACAGTATGCGATTTGAAATGAATCAGACGGATACATCTGATCCGCTATATCAAACCCCTCCTAAAAAATCAAGGTAATAAAATATTGATATAGAAACTGAAAATATTGCAGACATTTCATCAAAACAATAAATTAAATAACAAGAAACAATCAAGATATATTATTATTATGTTCATTTAAAGAGAGGAAAAATAGAAAAGGGACATTGAAACTCATAAGTAGAAAATAAACTGACAGCGCTTTGGCTAAATGAAAGACCAAACAATAGAATACAAAATACAACAAGAAAAACGAAAGACTGCGCAACAGGAACTCCACCAAAATCTTGATTATGTCTCAGAGGCTAAGAGAGGATAAGCAGATTTTGCTTCACACGTGGCACCAACCGTGTTGCTAATTTGTGTACAAACCCTGTAAAGTACTTCATAAGGCAAGGTATCAAACAGACAACAATGTGACTAAAACAAGTGTATTCACATCAATGGGATGAGGTTATATATATTAACAGATATATCTTCTTCTGTACATGAATTTCAAGAACATGACAAAACCGATAATAGTGTCCCGATTGGACCTAATTATCCTAGTGGATATGTGGAGTCAATAATAGCTGAGATATCACTTATTAGTCGACACTCTAAAATTATTAACAGTCAAGCATGTCGCATGGTATTAATAGTTCTTCCTCATTCACTTTCTTGAGTAGATTTCGAGAATACCTGGGTTTGACGTCATAAAACTTTGCTCAGTGCTTGGATCACAAAAATCATACTCGAAATCAAGCGTTTTGATTGGTTGATTATCGAGTACGAGTACAAAAAACCTTCGAGCACGATTTTTGTACTCAGACTTAACAATCAACCAATCACAATACTGGATTTTGTGTTTCGAGCACATATTTTGTACTCCGAGTACTGAGTAAAGTTTTATGACCGAGGGCCTAGGTCATCACACTTGCAATAGTTTAACTAAGCTCTAGCAAATCATTCCAACAAGAATGCATAAACGCTACAGTAAAAGATGATATGATAATGCTCAAGAATGGGAAGATGGTAATAAGAACATTGTAGTCTTTCTTTTTATCATGGTTGTAGTCAGTATTCACTTGCAAATCACATCATTATCGAGAAAAAGAACTAGATATAAAGCACAATTTATTATCTATGTAGAATTCTATTATTTGTTCACAAAGAAACATGAAACATAATTTGAAAAAGAAGATGTGGTATAATTACAAATTAGACAACTCTCCACAAGTGACCAAATGACACGCAAATATAGGTCACCTTACGGCCTTCAACAATGAGGATACCGCATAGTTAGCTATACAAGGCCCCGAAATGCCAAATGTGCAACAATTCAAACGAGAAAAATAACGGCCGAATTTATGTACACAAAATGAACGAAAAACAAATATGTATCACATCATCAAACGACAACCACGGATCTACAGGCTCCTCACTTGGGAAAGGCAAATACATACGAAATGTGGTTGGGTTAAACATGTTACCGGGATCCCAACTCTTTCCTAATCTTTTACAGTGGTGTAACAGTAAAACATAAGAGCGAGCTATGAAAATCAGTTGAAAAAGGCTTACCTCATCAGATGGACACAAATAGAACTACATCTATAAAAAAAAAACAGAGTGGACATGGTAAGTAATTCCAACAACTATGATCATTAAGTGCGAACTGCAATATTTCAAACATGCAATTCTTTTGTAAATATAACATAATTTATTCATACAATTTGTAAAGTATAATAAGTGTTATATATATTTGTTTGACATATCATTTCAGCGCTATATGGGTTTTTGTTTAAAGACAACTTGGAGCCGGCATTCTCAAACTATCGCTTATTTGAAGCTATTGGTTTTCTGATTGCCTTTGCCTGGAGCAACTTTCTTAAAACATATATTAAGCTGTACATCTGTCTTGGAATTTTGACGATTGGCATGGGAATGTATGGTATAGTTGAGATTTTAGAAAGAACTAAGAAGAAAAAGGTTTTAGATTGAATTTAGCATTGTTTAAGTCCATCATATAAACAATGAACTAATATGACAGCAAAAAAAATTTCGGAGCAAATGAATAATTATTATACTAATATCAAATTAAAACAGAACCATGATATAAACATGCTAAATTTTGAATGAACAATTTATCATTTATATTCCGAATATATAAAGAAATCCTGTGTGTACACATACCAGAGTCTGTTATATATTAATTTAGGACATACATAACATATTGAGTCTATTTAGGATTTAACAGCGATATGCACACATCTGTTTATATTATTAATGACAACAAATGTGAACCACGAATCAGAAAGACACTAAGAAAAAAGTAAAATCACAAAAATACTGAACTCAGAGGAAAATCAATTTGGAAAGTCCATAATCACATGGCAAAATCAAAAAACAAAACGCATCAAAAACGAATTGACAAGAACTGTCATATTCCTGACTTGGTACAGGCATTTTCAAATGTAGAAAATGGTGGATTAAACCTGGTTCTTTAGCGCTAACCCTCTCACTTTAATAACAGTCTCATCAAATTCCGTTACATTTACATGATGCGTTAAATAAACAGTCACAATCAATAAAATAGTCAAAATATGGGAACATCAGTCATCATCGTATAACAATTTAACAGGACACAACAACATCTACTATCTACGAACACATGGATTGATTTGAGTGTCTGAGTGTTATGGTCATTATTTGACAGAAGTCTTTGACAGAGACTGAATGGGAGATGTATGATAATACGAGCATATAGCTTAGATGAACAGTAATGATGAGTCAAAAACAGATCAGGCCAATAAAAAGGGAAAAGAAAATAAGTCAAATATATTTCAAATATGAAAAGGACAGGCTAAGAATGTTATTAGATATATAACAGATATAATGATTTCGATTTACAAATCGTTTGAGACATTCTTTCATAAATATTGTTACAGGCGGGCGAGTAGGGGTCGAATGTACTTTTAATTCCGTATGATTGCTTATTGACAGTGTTCCTTTACTTAGTCTTGTTTTAAGTGTAGTTTGTTGACTCAAGCATAATCATATATAAAATGATGTATCCAGCGTAAGAGAATGACTTTTTTTCTTGTCCATATATCTCAATAAATAACTAATGCAAATATCAACAATAACATAGTATAACCATAAATTGGAATAGTAAGATGCTTGCCTTCCGAACCCCAGATGTAACTTATATATACAGATTTACAAGACTTTATCCTATCAATCATACAATAATGAGAGAATGAAATATACGTATTTCATTAAATTACAATATTTGAAAGTTGTCAACGTGGTAGGACATCGTATTTTTACGTCTTTAATAATTGTATAATTTGCCAAAAACTGCTATTAGAAATTGTAAACATTGAACTGGTTCCGCATCTTGTCTAAATATGAAGCCACTTCCTGTTGAAGACCTGCTTAAGCGGGAATATTTATAAAAACGGTATTTGGTTCCAAGACGTCCTCATGTAAGCTTTTAGTTTAATATTCTAAAAGATGTAAAAAGATAAACATAGACTTGAAATGCTATCGCATAGCTTACGGTAAAATAGCTTTATATCGAAATTCATCCTGTACCTAAATAGCTTGGTTGACTTTAAGGGTTGTTGGTTTATTGTACTGCTTTGCTATGACAGTTCTTGTCTATTCGTTTTTGATGCGTTTTGTTATTTGATTTTGCCATGTGACTATGGACTTTCCGTATTAATTTTCCCTTGAGTTCAGTATTTTTGTGATTTTACTTTTTGCTTGATAGCCAGATACGATATACTAAAGTGCTAGTGCGACGCCGTATTTATACTTGAAGGTGAAATACATCCGCGACTCACAGAACTGAAAATCTACTATAACTTTGAAATACTAAGGAAAACTGTGGCTCATGTTCCAAAATGTCGTTATAAATACATAAAATCGCGAAAGTTTGCCTTTAATTCCAATAATGAGTGACATAATAAATATAAACCTTAAAATTCCATACTCTTAGCCTTATCACCTACGTTACTATATGACGTCATTGAAATCACAAAATAGTTCCTTAACGGCGCTTCACAAAAACGTACTTAACGTAATTATATCTTATAATAAATATCCTACACAATAAAAGGAAGGCCAGCAAGTAATTTAATCATATCTTAATAATACTTTTATGTATTATTATAACTTTATAAAGAAGTACCGTTACCCGGAAGTGACCATTCGTTGGAATGGCAACTTCCAATATACGTAAACAAGCACTCCCCACGATGGAATTTAAGGGAAAACTACCCAAAAGATGTGTCAAATTACACTGAGACTGAATGAATAGGTAACGACAAACATGTTTTACAAACCCATTATCCCTTGAAAGTTTGAATTTAATGTAGACCCGTTATTTTTCAGGTTTTCAGATATTGATCCCAATAAAATTTAGATATATAAAATGTGTTGTTTCTTTGAGATTATTATCAATATCCATTTACTAAGTATAACAATATATTCGGGGTTTTCCTGTATTATACATTTTAAGGGAAAGAGGTAAATACTCTTTTTTAACAAGTTTAAGGATGTTCATACAATTCAACTTGGAATGACGTATTAACGAATGTAATATATATTATATGAAAGAGAGGCAAGGAAAACAAGACAATCATCGAAAAGCAATTTTCGATAACCGTATTATCCGTAAGTCAAATGCCGTAATATTGGAAAATTTATAATTCGTATTATTTCTAAATACATTTTATCATGGAAACGACACCTGTATTTTCGGTTTATGGTGGCTCACCCCAATAGCGTTCCAAGGTCGTCAAAGATATTTTTTAGAAGACCCCTAAAAGCGACCGTTTCCTAAGCTCTCGTCGTAAGAAACATGCGTTAAAACATGCGCACTGTTTAAGAGCCGAGCCACCTTAAACTGAATGAGTTTTATCGTTGTCAAGATTTATCGAAAAGGTCTACTACAAACACTATTAAAAGAGGGACAAAATATACCAGAGGGACAGTCAAACTCATAAATCGAAAATATACAGACAACACATTAGTGTGTGTCCTCACCTTAATATGATAAATAATTTATACAGTTTGAATAAAAAATTAAGTAAAACATAATTAAAAAGACAACGATATGCATGGTCTACAAGATCATTTTATGTCAGTGACAAAATATTACGAAAGAAAATGGCAACTGAACTGTTTGGATGGGAAAGTTTTTTCAACTAGGTTTATACTGTTTTCGTTCTACGTGAAGACTTGCGGTAAGTCAACTTTGCGTGAAAGATCTTATTACAATTTTATCTGTAATTTGTCATATAAACGTTTTAAAATATTAACTGTGTTGATAGATATAACAGATAAATAGTAGCCATTGAACTGTACAACCAGGTTAACTTATACATTTTTTTTTAAAGACTTTTGTTCATCCAATGCTCCTGACTTGGATGGTTTGTATAGTCAATGATTTCATTGATTTAACATTCAGAATGTGGATTTTCATCATACAACAAACACAAAACAAACAAGCATTAATCAATATAATAAAATAGGTATATCATGTAAATTCAACACAAAGATATTCATAACAAGTAATCTCTAGTCTTAAAGTTTAAGAGGTACTCATAAAGTACTTGCCAATACAAATGCATGCACAAATGTACCATTGACTTTTCTTCCAATTATGTCATAACATTCTCCATGCAGTTCACAATCAATTTGAAATGGAATACAATGGGGCCTAATACATGTTTTTTGTTGTTGTTAAAAGCAAAAAAACGTCATTTTTAATGCAACAGAACGCATTTTTGTTGTTTGGCCTACAATAATGAAGCAGTAAATTTATAATGCAACCTTGTCATGTGAGCATTCTCACAACCATATATAAAAGTTTCATGTCCCAACCATGATTTTGGATTTGTTCAGTTGTCTGTCCTTGCTGTTGTATTGTATATGCCCTTAATGCAACATTTATGTTGACAATCTAATTATTTTGAAATTTTACTTCTAATATGAGATGAAAAGTGCAAAGGTCTGAGATAACATAATCAGTACCAATTTTACAACATCAGAGGGATATTTCAATAATAAATGTCTCTTTTAAAATGCATAAGGCAGAGATATTTAAACATTACAACCTTATACGCAGTTTAACCGCTTATACACTAGAATGGACCAAATGTAAAACCTAATACAAATGAAACGAACTAGAGCTATGCATGAGGGAGATTTATTCCTTAACTTAATTGATCTCCTCATGTTTATAACAGAAAACTCCAAAAAGATTGAGGTAGAAATTTACAATATCTGAATTTTTCTTTAAGAACTTATTACAAAACTCTATAAAGTTTAGTACATTTGTTACTGAAGTGAAATTCATCTTCCACTTCAGATTTACTTGAAGATAACAATTGGTTTTCAATTTTCTTTTTTAACATATATATGGGACATTCCTATCTTCCACTATATACTAGTCAATCTAGCAAGTCTAAAAATGAAAAAGACAAACAAACTATTTAGCACACATGTTTATTTTTGAGAATAAACACGATGCGATATCACTGAATACTTAGAAATCAAACCGTCAACGATCAATACAACCGTGTTTTGGCACTGAAGTGAATGAATAAAATATACTGAAGTTGATCCTTTATGTGATTTTTTGTTTTACCTGTATTATATTATTAGTTACATAGATATAGGAGGATGTGGTGTGAGTGCCAATGAGACAACTCTCCATCCAAATAACAATTTAAAAAAGTAAACCTTTATAGGTTAATGTACGGCCTTCAACATGTTTTAGTGACCTAATACGATATATATGGGGTCAGTAAATTTCATATGAGGTGAGAGCGAAACCCGAATTAAAATATGGAATTTAATGACCCCATATATATAGATATGGCTTCTGAATCCATAATTATAAATTTCCAGATCATGTAACTTTGAGAATATATTGGTTTCTTTCTTTTTATCTGTTAAGCTCGTCTCACGAACACAATGATCATCCTGGTATCTGTGCTATGGTATTCATAAAAGTAGATAGTTACAATGAACGAATAAAACAAACAAATGTATCAACTGGTTTGACTCTAAATTTAACGGTATCATTTGCGATCTCTAAGCTTTTGTAACTTACACTGATTTATTCTCTGCTTAGAAATCGGTAACAACTATTGCCTTAATCTTTTATTGCGCGCAATAAAGATGACGTTCCTTATAGGTTAAAAGGTTTCTCCAAGAACCAAGTAGTATCAAGATGGCAAATTTGGAACTGTGTTCAACGAAGTGATTAGCTTGGATAAACAGTGTTATTAGGTACTAATGCATCCCGCCAATGTGATGTTGTGATTTAGTATTTTTGTATGCTGCCGACGTAACGGAGGGGGCATTAAGTTTTACCCTTGTCCATCTGTACGTGCGTACGTCCCAATGTTGGTTTCCGTTCTCTAACTTCAGTTTGTCTCCATTACCATGATTACTAAAAATATTTTAAAGTCTTCTTTGCAAATTGGAGTTATCTTTCTTTGTCCATAATGGTAGTTGAATACTTTATACAATGCAATATTCAATTTTACTTCCTATTGACAAACTAAAGCAATCTTTACCATTCTGTGCTTACAAACACTTTGATAACCGTTCTAGGGTTATGCCCCTTTACAAATGAACAAATTGCTGATTTTTTTGTTTCCGTTCTTTAACTGAGTGTGTCTCAACTAAATGTAATGAAAAGCATATATAATGCTTTTAATCACAAAAATCAGTCTAAGTACATTAGATGTGACCTTTTATAGCATTATATGCTAGTCGGGACATCATCTGTGTCCCAACGGACACATTCCACATTTTGTTTTTATTATGTTGTCACTTGTTCTTGTCTATAAGCCATTTTGTTTTTCTTTGTGATATATTTGTTTGTTTGTTTTTATAGTGGTTTAGACGTTTAAACAATGATGACTGCTGTACCCCTATTTTTAATATTTTTGCCTGTTATCTTTGTTTGCTTTGTTCACCCTACAGGAAATGCCGATTTGAAATTTCCATGGTGTTTGGTAGTTAAGGGCATACGATACAGTTACAGGGAAGGTAATGACGTTGCTAACGTAATTTGTTATTTTCGCGACGTCAAACTGTGACATATCGGGCAAAGATGCATTTTTCGACTGATTTTCATCATTCAAACTGATCTAATTTGAAAACGAGTTCATGGACCCCTATTTTTCAAAACGGCATTTTGTTTCATTTTGCAGGGAGATTATGTGACCCAAATTTTATAAAACTGTAAATAGAGGATTTTTTAACATTTTGATAAACATGCAGTAAAAAATGAAGTTTTTTCCTCAATTCATGAACATTTGATAAATATGAGTTATTTCTGAATAAAAAATTGCATATTTTTTTAGAATATTTATAAAATACAGAAATTACCGATTATTTAACAAAAAACAATTTGTGTTCATCTTTTATAACAAAAAAGTTATGTCTTTCTTCCGAAAAAGAAATTACGGCCACAAATCTGAATTTTGAGCAAATATACAAAATTTCGACCTCATTTTACTCAAAAAGTAGCACATGAAGGTATATTTTTTAAAACATATTTGATTTAATCAGGTAAAAAATAGCCTATATGCAAATTTTCACGAACTTGTAAATACAGGATCAAAACTGTATCGTATGCCCTTAAGTTTAATTTACTGCTTGTAAAGAAATGACTCTGGCTAAATACCATAGAGTAATACGACAGAAAAAAAACAAAACAGAACAACCTATGACAATTAAATATTTTTTGTTTAAAATTATACCTGTATGCTTCAAAAATTTATTTAGCAAACTTAAAAGTCTGACAAAGCAAACCCAACAAATAGTGTGACTCTTGGTCGAACAGCTTTATTAGATCCTGTTGAGCTGAATAATCTCACGCTTATATTACTGGCAACTGAAAGACATCGAACTATTGATTTAACTCCGGTGCCTCGTCTACTACATTTTCCAAATACAATGCTGTCATTATTTTTTTTCATGACCATCATCATTGATTTTGAACAAGAAAATTGAGCATGAAGGAAATAAAAAAAAACTACGTTTTTGAAAGCGGTCTTGCATTTTCACCATTCATTTCAAATCCTGAATTAAGTTCGACGATATTCCAAATAATTGGATCGTTTCTTGCCAATGTTCGATCACCACCCCTATCTACACTGAACTTGTTAGCGTCTATAACGATAAATTTACCGGTTTCACATATTTAGAATTATTTAATCAACTTTAAATAAATCGACTCAAATATTTCAACCATATTTTGGTTCATACACAAATTAATTTGGCGTATCTTACAATTGTACCAAACTTGATTGTAGTCTTAAATATTCATCAAACGAGTTTCGTTCGTAAGAAATACCAACCACAACATTATCGGTCATATTTGTTTGATGTTAAGAGATAAACTAATCTAATTGATGTATATCCGATAAAACAAATGAATTTAAATGTACGAACACTGTCACCAATACCATAGAAAAATGAACAATTATATAATCTAAGTTGTATCAAATTCAAATAGACTTGAACCAGTTGACGGAGAAGGATAGCTTATTGACGGATCTAACCGTTTCAGCGCAAGGTTTGGCTAGCCATAAAACCAGGTTCAACCCACCATTTAAACTTAAAATGTCCTGTACCAAGTCAGGAAAATAGCAGTTGTTATCTTATACTTTGTTTCTGTGTATGTTGCATTGTCATTTTGGTTATTTGTTGCACTTTTAGTCTTTCTGTTGTTTCGTTGTTTTACTACTTATAGTTGATGTGTTAAAGCTTGTAAACCGGATTTGATTTGATATTTCTCAACCGATTTTTTTACTTTTAAACAGCCGTATACTACTTTTGCCTTTATTTTCGCCGAGTTCTAACACCAAGGAAATTTTATATAGAAGAATACATATAATAATCACACTTCATGATCATTATCAAATTTACAAAAGTAAATTAGCAATTGTATTAACAATATAAAGGTTACTTTGATCTTTCCTCCGTATGAACACAAAACAATAACTGCTGCTAGTGCTGTTTGGAAATTCATTCTAAATGAATTATATGCCACTTCGTTTACATAATCATATTTGTATAAACAAAAAATCAAATATAACATGAACAATTATCATAAAGTAACAAAACAAGGCAGTTTAGTAATGTATGTTGTAACATTTGTTTTTCCGCTTAACTTCTCATCAGGTTATTTTGCTTTAGCCTTGTACAAATTATATACATGGGTTTTCAGATGCACCAGTTGTAAGTTTAGTTCTAAATCGAGATGTATATACTGAACGGTTGCTTTGAACACACATTTTAAAGGCAAATAGTCATACATTAAGTAATTTTCCAAAAAATATTTAATCGAGACGAAACGAATATCTAAATTTAATATTTTATAAGAGTCTTAAACGTCTCCCTGATCAGTTTTGTTTTACAGAATATTTTGTAATAATAATTACGGATTGCTTTGAGGTTTCAAATCTTTGTCCTAATGAAATTCAGAAAAATTAAAGGCAAAAAGATAATTATAGATTATCGTTGATATTTTTTCAATGAGATGACTAATGATAATCTGTTAATCGCTTTTTGTTAAACTATGACGACGTTGTCAATTTAACGTCAATTTCATTGACAACACATCGTTCTCCCTTAGTATCGAGTGATACTTTTTAATATCACCTAACTCTGTGAAAGAAAATCAGTCAGCAAGATCAAATTAAGAAAAATTACGTCAAATTGCATGCAATAATACAGTAAATCACAATATGGCTAATATCTATATCGACCATAGCGGATGGTTCCTCACACATGGATTTGTCGAGATGTGGCAAACATTTATTTTGCTGTTTAACTGTTGAAAACGCCATGTATAAAATCATTTGAACGTAAAAGCCTTTGTTCGTATGATTCCTACACTAAAATAATAAAATTTACATATTCATAAATAACAGTAGATTTGATTTGATATTTATGTAACCAAGAAAGTATGAAGTATATCTTTTTTTGAGACAATTGTTAATTATAATATATATATATATTCAAGACCATATGAGTATTTGGACCGTATACGTATACTCGTACGGTCCGACCATACGCGTACGGTTGGACCGTATGTGTATACGCGTACGGTCCGGTACGAGCTGACCATACATGTAATTTTAACATATGGGTAATTAATTAAATTGAAACAAGCATTTGTCACAATCTTTATTTTACAAGAGATTTTTAGTTTTACAAATTGTTATTGATAATTTATTACAGAAGAAAACAGCACGCTCTCTCTGCTCAGTTGAAATTTATTTTTTAACAGTGTCTACATTTGAATTGTACCCATTATTTGGGAATGACTGAGTACGTATTGTAATAAGAGAAAGAGAATTAAAAAAAACCTTGGTGGAATGATAATTTAAGTGTATCTTTTAATGATATGTGCTGTGCAGAAAAGTTATGGAAAAAGTGCAAATTGTCTCGTGTGTTGAGTAAAAGTCCAGTTTTGTGTCAAAACGAAGGTTTTTCGATCGTGAGGTTCAAAAAGCAAAACGTAAGTACTGGTACACATTGCAGCAAGAAATAGAATTATTGTTGAAATCAAAAACAGATCAACAAACGTTTTGGAAGAAGATAGGTAAGATAGGAATTGCTTCGGAACTCAAAACTTTAATAGCAATGGAAGCTGTAGACGCAAATGGTAATGCATCTTCAAATATTGACAATGTTTTGTTAAAGTGGAAATCGGACTATGCCCATCTACTTAATCAAACAGGTAACCAGGTTACTACGGATAGGAACATTCCAGTCGACCATAGCCCTGTCGTTTAAACAGAAAGCGACTTTCTTTTATCAGAAGAAATTTCATTTGAAAAGGTTTTTAATGTCGTATGTAAAAGCAAAAGAGGCAAAGACCCTGGTGTAGATAATATTCCAGCTGATGTTTTATGTAACCAGAATGGTATTATATTTTTACATAGATTGTTTAATTGGTGTTTTAAAACTGGTAACGTCCCAGAGATGTGGAATAATATAATTATTAATCCGATACCCAAAAATAACATGTCAGATAAAAGAGACCCCTTAAATTATAGGGGTATTACTTAAGCCCCAGCTTCATATAAATTATATTGTAACATATTAAACTTGAGGCTGTTTAACTGTTTATAAGATATCTTATATAGTTTATAAGATATCTCATATAATTTATCAGATATCTTATATAATTTTCTTTATATCTCATAAGCTACATAAAATCTCTTATAAACTATATAAGATATCTTATAAACTATATAAGATATCTTATAAACTATATAAGATATCTTATAAATTATATAAGATATCTTATATAAAAATTGTTTATAAGATATCTCATACACTTTATAAGATATCTTATAAGGTATATAAGATATCATATAAACTTTATGAGATATCTTACATAACATTAATGATATATTATATAACATTAAAAATATCTCATATAAGATTAAAGATATCTAATATAATATATGAGATATCTTATAAAAATGAAATTATATAAGATATATTTTATATTATAGGAGATATCGAAATTCGAGTAAATAGTAAAACGGCTTGCCATAGTATTGTTATTTTTATCTGCATTGGTAGTTGTGGAATTTGGCGTTGGAATTTCGAAAATGTCTGCCGTTACCATGGAAACAAGTAAAAAATGGTAAAAACACTTTAAAAACCTTAAAGTGACATTTCCTTTCTTAAAATGGTAGGTCAAATCCATTGAAACTTTGATAGCATGTTCCCTCCCATGTACCAATGTGGTATATGGCATTAAATTTTTGGAATGGTCTCTGTTGCCATAGGAACCATCACAAATGTCAAAAATTTCAAAATGCTCCAAAATTGATGAAACTTAATATGATTGTAGACTGGCAAGTCTGGATGAGACTTTTGATGATGGAATTCCCAAAATGGCCACTGTTGCCATGGAAACTGCGGAAATGTCAAAAATTTTGGAAATGCTCCAAACTTCATGAAACTTAACCCTTACCATGCTGAGTTGTTTTCAGAAATTGTCTAAATTTCGAGTATTTGCAAAAATATGCAAATGATATGCAAATGAGCTGTACCCTGATGCTGATGCATACTAATTGCAATAAATCTAAAATAGGGGATCACGAGGTGGGGTGGGCAGGGTGAGTAGGCGGGGAAGGGTGGATGGGAATTTGCCCCAAAGTTGGTCCTCGGGTACAAAAAGCGTCAATTTTGACGTTTTTTTGTTCTTTTTCTCGACCTGGTAGTCCGAGAGATGCTAATAGTCCTTATGTGCCTTTAGGTTAACGATATTTGTCAAGGTTTCAGTCCTCTGAACTCCGTGATTCAGACCTTGAAGGTAAGCCCACCCCTCCAAAAAACCCAATTTTGTTCGATATCAAATTTTGAAGTTCGTATTTGAGCTCAAAATGAATATTGAAAGTGAGAAACATGACATGAATAGTTTCAGATTGAGGAAATGTGCATACACTACGAATTAAGGTGGCTCGTGGGTACAAAAATTTTAACAAAAAATTAAACCTTATTTTTTTCATTACAAATTTTATTTGTTACACTATTAGTTGTTACTTTATGATATAGTACAAAAAACAACCCCAAAAAATTATTTGGTTTGGCCCAAGATGACTTTAAAAATTGAAAAAGCTCCAAATTATCTCCCTTTGGTGCAAAAATGCCATTTTTTTGGCCTTATATTTGAAATATCTTTTTTAACTCATCGGTGACCTATATTTTTTATTATTGTTTTCAAATAAGCTGTACATAAACTAAATAATTGTAAAATTTAAGCGATTTCTTATATTAGGTTATTTTTTTATTTCGATATTTCCTCTTTTTCTCCTATTAGTTCAACAGAAAAAAAGGACATTAACAAAAATGCATGCTTCTTCCAGATGCAGATTTTAGCTTAAATGAACGGTGACCCCATTTTTTTATTTCATTTTTCTTTCAAGTATATGCCATGGAAACAGCAAAATTGTCAAATTTTCTAAAATGCTCTGAATGTACTGAAAATTTACAGATAGATGTATTGCCATGCATATATGTGCATTCACTGTTAGACAATTTTGAAATGGCTGCCGCTTAGTGGCAATAGGGGGAAGGGTGACATCCGCTTTTGCTTGCAATAGCAATTCTAGTTTTTATCTGCTTTTGGAATAACGTTTCAGGGGAGAAATTGCCTTTCTATCCAGCGTAGTGTGATCATTGTTTGCTTTTACAATAATATATTGTAATTTCAATTTATCTTCCTCAGTTCCATGCCATGTTTTTTTTATATTTTGTTCTAACTCGAATAATTCAAGCCCTTTCCGTGTCCGATTTTCTCCCACACGAGGTATGTAGCCTTCGTAGATCAGCGGAATATAACGACTGAATTATTCGGGTTAATTTTGTTCTCAATGTGATAATCTCCCCTGTCATGACTAGATATAATGATGTCAATTTTCTTAACTTCCCTGTCATGACTAAATATAATGATGTCAATTTTCTTAACTTCCTTGTCATAACTAAATATAATGATGTCAATTTTCTTATCTCCCTTGTCATGATTAGATATAATGATGTCAATTTTCTTAACTTCCTTGTCATGACTAAATATAATGATGTCAATTTTCTAATCTTCCTTGTCATGACTAAATATAATGATGTCAATTTTCTTATCTTCCTTGTCATGACTAAATATAATGATGTCAATTTTCTTATCTCCCTTGTCATGACTAAATATAATGATGTCAATTTTCTTATCTCCCCTGTCATGACTAGATATAATGATGTCAATTTTCTTATCTCCCTTGTCATGATTAGATATAATGATGTCAATTTTCTTAACTTCCTTGTCATGACTAAATATAATGATGTCAATTTTCTTATCTCCCTTGTCATGATTAGATATAATGATGTCAATTTTCTTAACTTCCTTGTCATGACTAAATATAATGATGTCAATTTTCTTATCTCCCTTGTCATGACTAAATATAATGATGTCAATTTTCTTAACTTCCTTGTCATGACTAAATATAATGATGTCAATTTTCTTATCTCCCTTGTCATGATTAGATATGATGATGTCAATTTTCATATCTCCCTTGTCGCAACTAGATATCATTTTTTGTGATGTCAATGTTATCATCTTTCATGTCACAATTTGATATTTTTGTGACAATGCAAATATCTCCCTTGTCACAATAAGATATTGTAAAGTCAATGTTATTATTATCTTATTACAATTTGTTATTATTGTGGCAATCCAATTATATTCCTTTTCAAAATAAGATATGTTCTGTCAATGTAATTATCACCATTGTCAAGACTAGACATTGTTATTCAGGATTGGATATTGTGATGTCAATTTTGTCAATTATTTT
Organism: Mytilus trossulus; assembly: GCF_036588685.1. Taxonomy (NCBI): domain Eukaryota; kingdom Metazoa; phylum Mollusca; class Bivalvia; order Mytilida; family Mytilidae; genus Mytilus; species Mytilus trossulus. The sequence continues at coordinate 12,370,456 of NC_086378.1, read as the reverse complement.
CCATCTTGATAAAATATTGTGTTTAAATGTAATTATCTTCCTTGTCTCTATAAGATATTGGTCCCAATACCACAATTAATGACCCCGCTTTTCGTTGTCCACCAACTTTACTTATAGTGTATTTTTTCTTTCTTTTTTTCTTTCCCTTTTTTCATACATTTCTTAGTTTTTCTGGGGTGGAAATGAAAGAAGAGAGCTGAAATAAACTTTTGGATGTTTTATTTTAACTGATTCTGATAAAGAAAGAGTGATTCAACCAGGTGCAAAAAAGGTAATATTTACACTTTTCGGAACATCTCTTGACTTGCCTATAGGGGTATGGTTATTGGCCAAATTTGTATGATGTAAACATTCAATTTTACTGAAAATTGCATATATTTTTGGACTTGTACTGTACATCACACAAAAAATAAGACAAAAAGAATAGGCCATATTTTTTTTATTGTGACAAAACGTTATAAAGAACTCATAGAGGAATTGCTTGTGGTCTCGGGCCATTGTGGTCTCACTGTAATTATCTCCCTTGTCTCAATAAGATATTGTGTTGTCATTGTAATTTTGCCATTTTCTCCCTAGTCACATTGTTGGTATTTCCAATGTAATTTTTTCCCAGTGAAAGTTGTCAAAATAATTATATCACAATTAAATACTGTTTTGTCTTAGAAACATTGCCAGAGTTTAAATCCTGTCTAAAGTTTTACAATCAGAAATTTACTAATTGAGAGGTGTTGAACCCATTTTTGAAATCCTTCTATTTACAGTGGAGTAAAAGTAAAATTCAAACATATATACTCATTCAAAACCATATTCAATTAGATTTAAAAACAATAACTACACCAAATTTCCAGAGGGAGATTCTGAAATTGGCAGATAGTTTGACACATAAAAATACTGGTTTGAATCATGAAATAGATATTTGTAAAACAAAAACCATCCTCCTCAAATGTATATTCTAACTCTAGTTTTATCATAAAAAATATACAAAGATAGAGGTGACCTGAAAGTTTGAACTTTCCATACATATCATAATTATAGTCCTTACTTTGTATTCAAAAGATCAAATGAAAAAAAGGAATACCTGTCAACTCTTTACAAACTTCTACAGTCCTTGTGATGGTTTCACCTGTCAACTCTTTACAAACTTCTAGTCCTTGTGATGGTTTCACCTGTCAACTCTTTACAAACTTCTACAGTCCTTGTGATGGTTTCACCTGTCAACTCTTAACAAACTTCTACAGTCCTTGTGATGGTTTCACCTGTCAACTCTTTACAAACTTCTACAGTCCTTGTGATGGTTTCACCTTTTTTATACACTTATAGCTATAGTAGGTATATGATACTTTAGTGTTTCATGCTGAATATTTCACTCGATATTTTTTTAGATATCAGCTTCTGAGAGCCACTGGTTGTGTGTGGCATGGACATCTGAATATTCTTTAGTTAAAGTTCTTCGGACATTTAAGAAAAAAAATATATAAATTGTTTTATTTTCAATTTTATTTTCAAATACATGTATAACATTGTATAAAAGTAAAACAAAATGTTATTAAGAAAGTTTAAAATGATAAAAGATTTTAGGTAAATGTTTTATACATATATGTATTTTTAAAATTAACTGTTCAATGCGTGATTTTCATGAATTGTTACCATTTATGCATCTTAAATCTTTTATAAAAAAAAGAAAAAACAAGTACAGTAGACATAATCCAACGAAATGATAAGAAATAATCAAAAGATCACTTCCATTGCAGTTCTTCGTCTTGACGGTTGATGGCCGGAGAGTTCAATATGAATTACATTGATAAGAAACTGCTTCTAAACCTTTATTTTTGACTGAGGAATAATCAATAAATAACATATATAACTGGTTAAGTTATTTTAAATTTGTGTCATACATCTACTGATACATACAAAATATAAACAGAAATTCTGCTTCCAAAAATGAATATTAAACATGATTTAATCATTAAACACTAACAACATGGTCATATCTCTTTCAAACTAATAACAATAATTCCTTGTTTGACAACGGAAATAGCACCATCATAAAGGGACTTAATATATCACATAATTACATACAGAAATCAACATATTAAAAAAGTTGATACATTAGATTTGTTTAAAATGACCAGCATTTCTAATTTTTAAACACAAAAGAATGTACTAAAAATAAAATCAATAAAAGTGAATCTTGTAAACATCAATTTCAATCATGGAAAATATGCTGCTTTTTATCTATGTCCTTTTAAATATTATCAGGTAAATCCTTACAAATTACAAAAAAACGATTGTTTTTACCATTTTGATAGGTGAAGCTATTAACAAAGTAATTATTCCAAAACAAATCTAATACATGTATAAATCTAACAAATTTTAAAAATCCCACAAACAGAACATTTTCTGTCTGGCTACAAAGTCGAACGACATAAATCTTCTACACGTCTTTATTCCACATCTGTAACTGACATACTTTCCTGTGGAATCTTTACCACGGCAGTATTTCAATCCACATGGATACCATCCTATACAGATATGATAATGACATAAACATGCCTTTGATAAATCGTTGACATCTTTACAATTATTATATTTGGCAGGATAAGACGGTTTGATTGTTGACATCATGGCTGCCATGTCTTGTCCTAAAGCTAAAAAATATAATCACATATTTTTTCAATTACAGTTTGAATATGCCAGAGCATCTGTAAATGCTTATGATTAAAGCAAAAATGGTTATTATTTATCAACCAGATGCTCCGCAGGGCGTAGCTTTATACGACCGCAGAGGTTGAACCCTGAACGGTTGGGGCAAGTATGGACACAACATTCAAGCTGGATTCAGCTCTAAATTTGGATTGTGATTAAATAGTTGACACAGCATAGGTTTCTGACACAGAATGAATGTGCTCTAATGAACTTAAAATTTTTGTTTTCTCTTACAGCAATTCACTATGCTGTTGAATATTAATCCTCTCAAAAAAATGTTTGAAGAAATTTTCTTTTTATTTATGAAATTTCAAATGAGAAAATTAAACCCAATTTTTTTAATCACATCCCCCTTTCCCTTATTCCAAAACCAATCTCAATTAAAATTTCTAATTGAGTTTGCAACAATAACTACTCATTTAAATACATCATAAAATATTAAGATGTAAAAAAACTGCTTGTTATCACTGAATGGCAAAGATTATTTTAATTTATCAGTTGGTAGTAAAAAGTGAATATACATTGTATATTGTATATAACAAAGATTTAAGTTGATTCTGGACAAAGAAAGAAAAAAAAAAATTGCTATTTCACAATATTGTGTAATTAGATATTTCTTGCCATTGCGCAATACTGTGCATTGAAAAGACTTGCTATTGCACAATACTTAATATAATAATTTTAGATCCTGATTTGGACTAACTTGAAAACTGGGCCCATAATTAAAAATCTAAGTACATGTTTGGATTCAGCATATTAAAGAACCCCAAGATTTCAATTTTTGTTAAAATCAAACTAAGTTTAATTTTGGACCCTTTGGACTTTAATGTAGACCAATTTGAAAACAAGACCAAAAATGAAGAATCTACATACACAGTTAGATTTGGCATATCAAAGAACCCCATTTATTCAATTTTTGATGAAATCAAACAAAGTTTAATTTTGGACCCCAATTTGGACCAACTTGAAAACTGGGCCAATAATCAAGAATCTTAGTACATTTTTAGATTCAGCATATCAAAGAACCAAACTGATTCATTTTTTGTCAAAATCAAACTAAGTTTAATTTTGGACCCTTTGGATCTTAATGTAGACCAATTTGAAAAAGGGACCAAAAGATAAGAATCTACATACACAGTTAGATTCTGCATATCAAAGAACCCCAATTATTCAATTTTGATGAAATCAAACAAAGTTTAATTTTGGACCCTTTGGGCCCCTTATTCCTAGTTGTTGGGACCAAAACTCCGATAATCAATACCAACCTTCCTTTTATGGTCATACACCTTGTGTTTAAATTTCATAGATTTCTATTTACTTATACTAACGTTATGGTGCGAAAACCAAGAAAAATGCTTTTTTGGGTCCCTTTTTGGCCCCTTATTCCTAAACTGTTTGGGACCTTAACTCCCAAAAAATTATCAACCTTCCTTTTTTGGTCATTAACATTGTGTTTAAATTTCATTGATTTCTATTCACATAAACTAAAGTTATTGTGCGAAAACCAAGAATAATGCTTATTTGGGCCCTTTTTTGGCCCATAATTCCTAAAAAGTTGAAACCAAAACTCCTAAAATCAATCCCAATCTTTCTTTTGTTGTCATTAACCTTGTGTCAAAATTTCATAGATTTCTATTAACTTAAACTACAGTTATAGTGCGAAAACCAAGAAAATGCTTATTTGGGCCCTTTTTGGCCCCTAATTCCTAAAATGTTGGGACCAAAACTCCCAAAATCAATACCAACCTTTCTTTTGTGGTCAGAAACCTTTTGTTAAAATTTCATAGATTTCTATTCACTTTTACTAAAGTTAGAGTGCGAAAACTAAAAGTATTCAGAAGACGACGCCAACGTGATAGCAATATACGACGAAAATTTTTTCAAAATTTGCGGTCGTATAAAAACCTTTGAATTTTCCAACCAATATAAAATTGGAAAAACAGGGTAGATGGCATTGGAAAATAAACACTAATAGCATTATAAGTAGCCTTAAAATGTGAAACCACTGGTAATGGCACCCAGAAATTATACTAATAGCATATTATAAGTAGCCTTAAAATGTGAAACCACTGGTAATGACACCCAGAAATTATCCTAATAGCATTATAAGTAGCCTAAAAATGTGAAACCATTGGTAATGACACCCAGAAATTATACTAATAGCATTATAAGTAGCCTTAAAATGTGAAACCACTGGTAATGACACCCAGAAATTATACTAATAGCATTATAAGTAGCCTAAAAATGTGAAACCACAGGTAATGACGCCCAGAAATTATACTAATAGCATTATAATTAGCCTTAAAATGTGAAACCACTGGTAATGACATCCAGAAATTATACTAATAGCATTATAATTAGCCTTAAAATGTGAAACCACTGGTAATGACACCCAGAAATTATACTAATAGCATTATAAGTAGCCTAAAAATGTGAAACCACAGGTAATGACACCCAGAAATTATACTAATAGCATTATAAAGAGCCTAAAAATGTGAAACCACTGGTAATGACACCCAGAAGTTATACTAATAGCATATTATAAGTAGCCTTAAAATGTGAAACCAATGGTAATGACACCTCGAAATTATTGCTTTCTGAATTATTTCCCAACTGAACCAACAAGAAGAATTATTAGAGAGGATAACAAACTACAGTTTGTCTACCTTTAGGGAAACATGCCTACCTTTAGAGAAGAGAGACATTATGATTGACTTGGTGGTCAGAGAAGGGACACCCAAAACTGGTCTCATAATTAAGTAATAGGATTCAAGCAGAAAAATTATTTTTTCAGCTAAGAGATATAAAATTTGATATGGTTTACCCCCTTACCCACTTAACAAAGTAAGTACATTTCTAGACCACATTGACAACATTGAAAATATATATTTTATCAAACATTCCTGCTTGCTTAGCTTTTTCAATTTGTTTTGAAAAAGAGCAGCCATTTCCCATAAATATTTAAAGTTAATTTTAACCTCTGCTGGTATACATTTTTTTTTCTATCTGTACCAATGTTACAACACTGAGCAAGGAACTGAAATGAAAATTTGATTTTGATTCATTCAGTTGTTTCTAAAGATTATTTTTTATTTTTCAAATTTCTACATTGAAACATTACATTTTTCAATTTTCATTTTATATAATATGCTTGCCCAGGTAAAAAAACCTTACTTATTGATAAATTAGCTCCTCTTGTATAAGTTCGGAAGATATAGATCTATATGAAAGGAGACTATTAACATAACTGCTATAACATACTTACATTTTGACCATATTTTAATATCTATTTCTTTGGTAAATACTGTCTCTCTTGCATCACGACAGAAGTTGAAAATCTTTGGTGATATAATGTTGGATTTTTCCAGTATTAAATTAGCATCCATCAGATGGCTCTCTGGAGTTTTCTCTTCCTCAGGTGTTCTGATAGCTGATGGATTTTTCTAGAGAAATTAAAAGATGTAAAATATTTATTTGTCCAAAGGACCTGATGGTTTAATGAATCTTTGACATCAAATTTAAACATGTTAAAGTAAATAAAATAAGCCTTATTCTAACTCTGAAGACCTAATATTATGTGGAGGTGTTGTCATATGTCCAGATATTTATTGATTGGTTGATTGGTGTTGAAGACCTTTGACATCACATTTTCTAATTTGTGGCAGTAAGTTCTTATTGGTGGAAGAAGCTAGTTCAGAATTTTAAACATGCATTTGAATTTATCAAAAAGTTTCTTTTCATTCCATACATACATGACAAATTGAAATACAAAATGTAATAAAATGAAGTAAATACCTGTCGTAACTTAGACATAGCATCAGATGAAATAAATTCATTTTTTGTAAACCTGGAAACAAAACACAGAGCTTGTGGTTTACTCTGACCAAATCCCTGTTCTTCTTCCCATGGGATATAGGTTTTAAAAATCTGTGTTTCCTGTAAACAGAAAAATAAGTAACCATTATACAATGTTGTTTCGATAGATTGCACACTTACCAGTATACATGCATTGATGACATAGCTTACTACATTATGAATTTATGGGTTGCCACAAACATGACAAAAAGATACTATTTATAACATATAATTTACATGGTTAAATCTTTGAGAATTTTTACAGGTGAAAATCCATGGCAATTTTACTGATAATTTCCAAAATCAGGTAAGTGGTTGTCTGTTGGTTTTTTTGTTGTTGTTTTTTTTTCATCTTAATCATGTTTTTGTCATTTGTGTTATTTGATGTTAAAACAAAAAAGATCTTTGAAAGAGTCCATAAATTTATTCACAACTTCATTTTAGAATCAGGGCAATTAATTGATTGACTTGATGACAATAGAAGACACCATCTGTTTATTCTTGAAGACCAAATTTTGCCCTAAATTTGTTGTAGATTTTGTTTCTTTAGGGTGTATTTGGGTAGCTGTCTATTGCTCACGTTTAACACTTGGTCTGACTTATAATATAACAGTCTTCTTCCATACCTTTGATGGACTGTGAAATGCAGATCATGAGTTTGGTAATTTATATCGGAGTTTATACCTCAGATCAGATTTATTTTGTTGTAAATGTAAAAGTCTGATGTTTTAAATGTCTATTTTTATGTACTTTTCTTCAATCTTCCATCTGATTCATCTATCAATGTGTTTTCAGTACTAATGTAGCCTGTCTATTCTGTTTCTGGTTTTGTATCAATGTGTTTTCAGTACTAATGCAGCCTGTCTATTCTGTTTCTGGTTTTGTATTTGAATTGGTGATAATTTGATTACTTGTAAAATAAAATACAAAATGTACTATGATTTAACCTTTCCTTTTAAATTGAGAACAAATAAAAAATTAAAGCATTGTGTTTTGTTCATGACTCTAACTTTTAGTATCTTTTACATACTGGTTGTACTATTGATGTAAAGGAGGGGGGAGGGGGTGCATTTACAGGCCAACCTTGAGTTTTACCTATGTTTACTGGTATAATACACTTATGACAGGATTGCTTCCCTCATAACATGCGGTAGATACTTATAAGTCAGCTGTAAGAGGTTAAGCTAAGGAGGTACTACTTTAGTTCAGACAGTTAACACACTGCTTTGTAATGCAAAGGTCATGGATTTGAGTCCAAGTGGAGAAAATAAATTTTGTAATGAAATTCATGCTCTTGAGTTACATTTGGCATCCAATTAAAAAAAACCAAGGTGGTTATATATATATATTACCGACTTTTGACTCTGGTTTATATTATTTTAAGACAGGTTACCTTTGACATGACCGTCACATCATAGTACTCGTCAGTTAATAGCAACAAAAGAAATAACATCAAACATTTAATTGGTATAATTTTTGGGGAAAATATACTGCTTCATATTTTCTTTACAGGACAAACTCATTGGAAAATAATAAAATTTCCTCTCAAATCACACCGATTAAATGTTTGATGTTTGATTTTGTTTGCTGAATAATTCATGCAATATTGTTTTCCAACCACTGGCTCAACATTGGAACGGAAGTGATGACACCCCAAAATGAATGAGAGACGTTCACTAAAACTGAAGTTTTTGACGGAAATGCATCAAACTCGAAAGTTGTCTATTAACTAAATTTAGCATCATCTGTGATATTGTTGGCTTTTTTCAAAACTACTCTACCCTTTTTTATTGGGAAAATATGCGTCATTTTCATCAAATTGGGAAATTTAAAATTAATCTTGAATTTGACCTAAATTTCAATTTACAGACCCATTTTCAAGAGTCAAACCCTGCTTTAAAATAAGACCCTATATCTTCCGTGATGATACATAAATAGACCATCAAATGTGCACATGTAGTCATTTCAGGCATGAAAAATGTTTAAAGGAGTGTTTTTTAGTGTGTATTCAAGCACAATTACTACTGAGACTGCACTGTTTGGGAAAAAAGATGTCTTTTTGGGAATAATTTAAGCCTTTTTTTTCAAATTAGGATTCTTCTCCAGCATGTCCAGGGGGAAAAGCCTTTATTCTCTACTAATTTAAGGCAAACAATATCACTGTATTCAACACAAAACCAGAGGCAGATTTAGGGGGGGCCCGGCCCTCTCCTTTTTGGGAAAATATTTGGTTGCTTCTATAGGGAATCACTGAAGCGAGACTGGAGCGGGCCCCCTCTTAGGTCAGTCAGTGGGGAATCCGGGTCCGTTCGCACCCATTCACGTTCACACCCACTCATATTCGCCCCCTTTCACTTTTGCACCCCACATGTTCGCACCCAAAGTCCGTTCGCACCCTACATGTTCGCGCCCAATTTAAATTGGTTTTGTCAGGGACGTACATGTATATATATTTTAAGTCCTTGCAGGTTTTGTGTTTAATAAACTTGTAATCAAGTTATGGCAAGTAGTATTCTTAAAAGTATAATTGATTTTATTGTCACAAAATAAAGCGAGACAGCATTTTTTATGTGTTTAATGAATCTTAATCATGTTTTTTAGAGTGTATTGTTAAAAAAAATAATATTCGAATCCTTTCTAATTAAAAGGGATTCTGTCAACGTTTTATTTTGTGTTGAATAACACTTAATCATGTTTTGTTTAGTGTATTGCCTATAACTTTGTTTCATTGACTTGTTTCAAAATGAAGTGAAATTCTGACTACGTTTTTTTTTGCGTTCAATAAATTTTATCATGTTTTGGTTTATATAATAGTGTATTGCTATATTTCCTTATTTAATTGCTTCAGATCAAAGGGACCAAGCTGTTAAAAACAATTATCCTTTGTGTTTTTCATTTAAAATATTTAATCTTTTACTCATACCAAGCTATAAATACATTCAGTATTTACATCAAAGCAATTAAAAACAACAATCATGATTATTCAACTGGAATTTGAATTAAAATTGGGCGCGAACGTGTAGAGTGCGAACGGACCTTGGGTGCGAACGTGCGAGGTGCGAATGTGTAGGGTGCGAAAGTATATTGGGCGCGAACGGACCTGATACCGTCAGTGGGCCCCCACTTATGAAAATTACTGGATCCGCCACTGTAAACCTATAAAAAGGGTGCATACAGAACCCAGGGTGATAGTGTGTTGGGTACGAATGTGAAAGGGGGCCAATGAGAATAGAAGAGAACATGATTTTGGGATACTCGACTGGGATGTGTATTTGACCATGTAGTGCTGGCTGCCTAGGCTATGTCAATTTGAAGTGCATTCTGTGTACTTACTTAATTTTCAGAAAAAAATGTATCTAAATAAAAACTAACTGTTTTAAAGTCTATAAATTGTGTAACATGGGTCCCATCTTTGTTCAGAAACTGCAGCTGAACTATATCTGAAGTGGTATTGCCAAGGAAACTTTCGACTGTTACATCGCCTCCTCCATCTTTTACATTAACCACAAGTTGACAAGAGCAAAGTGATAACAAGAACAGTGTAAGTATATATGACTTCTTCAATTCACTTAAACTTTTTGCCATTTTCCCATCCAGGGGAATGTCCATCATTCCATTGTGTACCAAAAAAAATAATTCTATGAACTAATTCTACATTATTTTTCATCAACGTCATTTAGAGGCTTGAATTTGTGAACGTTGATATGCAGGTGGAAGAAAGGTTCGCTGATGTAGTCCCCAAACTCGGTCTCACTAATTAGCGACAAGAAAATATTTAGTGACAAGAAGCGTCAAGAAGCGATAATAATATTTCACGTTTTTGTTTCAATATATCCTTCTAAGGGAAGGTGACCAATCGATTGTTTAATTTCTTCATCTATCAATTTAATAATAAAAATTATCAATTTATTTCTGCCCGTATAATGCGTATATTAAAAATGACAAAATACCTATTTTATTTTATAAAGAATAAAAAAAAAAGTTTTCTTGTCGCTTAAGGAGGCTCGCGGGTATAAGATTTTCAGAAAAAAATTAGTCATTTAATTATCATTACAAATTTATAAATTACCTTGAGTAGTTAATTTTTGCTTTCCAAAAAAATAATTCGTGTTGGCCCCAGCTAATTTTTTAAATGTAGATATCATTGAAAAAGCTCTAAATTATCTCCCTTTGGTGCAAAAATGCTATTTTTTTGGCATTAAAATTGAAATATCTTTTTTTACTCATCGGTGACCTATATTTTTATTGTTGTTTTCAAATAAGCTATACATAAACTAAATAATTGTAAAATTTTAGCGATTTCTGTAAAATATAAGATGAAGTTCATTTATAGAAAAAATTAGCGAAATCTTATATGAAATAAAAAAAATTATTTAGACCCGCGAGTCCCCTTAAGGGGCTCCTAGGTATAAATGATTTTTTTTTTCTAATATAGGATTTCGCAATATTTTTATTAAATGAACTTTATTATATACTTAAAAGAAAAAGGAAATAAAAAAATTGGGTCACCGTTCATTTAAGCTAAAATCTGCCTCTGGAAGAAGCATACATTTTTTTCTGTTGAACAAATAGGAGAAAAAGAGGAAATATCGAAATAAATTAATAACCTAATATAAGAAATCGCTTAAATTTTACAATTATTTAGTTTATGTTCAGCTTATTTGAAAACAATAATAAAAAAATATAGGTCATCGATGAGTTAAAAAAGATATTTCAAATTTAAGGCCAAAAAATGGAATTTTTGCACCAAAGGGAGATAATTTGGAGCTTTTTCAATCTTTCAAGTCATCTGGGTCAAACCAAATATTTTTTTTGGTTGTTTTTTGTACCATATCATAAAGTAACAACTAGTAGTGTAATAAATAAAATTTGTAATGAAAAAATAAAGGTTTAAATTTTTGCTAAAATTTTTGTATCCACGAGCCACCTTAATAGCTTCTTGTCGCTAAAATTATTCTTCTTGTCGCTTCTTGTCGCGGCTAATTAGTGAGACCCTCCTAAAGTAATCATGTGCCCTCAGGTATCCGGGGAATTTGTCATCGATAATTCGCACGAAAATACAGTTCCCTATTTTGATCAATCTTAATACCAAATTTTAAGGATGAACACCTCTGAGGAGCCAAAAATTTCTAGAAATAAATGTTTATTCTATACCTGATGTATGGGTTATGACTGTTCAAAATAATTGGTGAAGAACAATCATATGGTTGTGCACTTAATTTTTTGCTATGGCCCTTTGAAACTAACCAATTTTGATGATTTTCCCGTTTTTCATCAATTTTTACCTATTTTTGGGCTATTATCGTGAAAAAAAAATCACAGTTCTTAACTTGTTATTTTATTTAAACTTTTTTTTATATTAAACATTTTTTCGTACTTTCAATAGAGATGAAGTGTCCCAATTAATCTGAATAAACTTAACTAAAAAAAAACCTACAGGTAGGTGTTAATATAGGAAAATTTTATAATATTTTGATGTTATATTTGGTCAAAGGAGTAGGTCCGGTAAGACCCCTTTTTTGTCCCAAAATATAGCAGTTTTACAAAATTGTTAAAATGTAAACTCTTAGTTATTTATTGGACAGAAGAATGCTTCTGCTACATAAATATAGGCTGTTTTTGACAATACAATGCACATATAGCTTACCTTACCGCTGAATCTTCTTCCGTCCTTCAGGACAACCTCGATCCATAGGAGCAGTAATCAACCGCCACCATCAAGAATATATTAACAGTTGTACGTCCACAATAAATATACAGTTTTTTTTAATTTTATACACAGTGTTCCATTCACACGCGATTCGATACTTATCTTTTAGTTCAAATAGGTGTGTAAAATGAACTCCTTTTCGCCGTAGTTTTAACTGACGGCGTTAATCGTCTTATCGTACAGTATAGTGTAGAGTGACCCACGCTTCCTATGCTTTCATAATACATGTAATATTCGTTCATTTTCAGTTGTGATATAGCAGTAAAATAGTGGAACCCACGCTTACTATATATCATCATACTTTTTGGATGGATTACATCACATACGTGGGAAATTATTTTTTTAATTTAACTTTCTTTTTCTCTGTTTGTTGATTTATCGTTCTAGCTCTGATGGAATGAAGGGCAAACACAGTTTTCGAGAAATAAGTTCACAGTTCTGCTCAACTTTCTTATTTAAAATTATATCTGCCTGATGTTGTTTAATTTTAGAGCAGTCCAGAATCAATTGTAATCTGGAGTTTGTCTTGATGTTGTAAAACGATATTGCTGTTTCCTTTATCAAAAAGTCATCTAGTTGTATAAGAAACGGGTGACGTATATTTTCAAGAATTTTACACTTAAGAAGCAGATGTTCTATATCTTCGTTGTTTTCATCACATAGCTTACACGTTGGCGATTCATGCTTGGTAAAGCTTGCACGTTTAGCTTGTGTCATGTATGCATGGTATGTACCAGTGACCTTTTTAAGTTTTATTCCTTTTGATAATGCCCCTTTTGATGGATTGTTGTCATTTTTCAGATCAATGATTGGATGGCAATTTCTCGGAAAAAATGCATCACAGTTAGTACATGGTTAAGGTGAATCCGTGAGGAATAGAATCTACAATCATGAGTTATTCTTTGAATCCAGTATGAATCCGTCTTTTTTAATAATTTCTGCCATTCATATTTACTTGGTGGATTATCAAAGAATTGAAAAATGTCACTAAATTCATATTTGTAGAGAAATTTTTTAGAAATAACATACCAGCTGCTACTGCTGTCTAATTCAATATGTAGTTGTCTATATGCAAGTTGTTTCTCCACAGATTTGTCACCTTGTCTGCATATATTGTTGCATATATTATTGAACAGGGTTAGACATTTTGTGTCAATTGATGCTTCAACATTTTCAATTGGAATTACACCCGATATGATATAAATAGCTGGATCTTGTGTGTTTGGAGAAAGCGATTAAACTTTTTTCAGTAGTGATTTTTAGAACTTTTCTTATTTAGACATGTTTGATGGACCAGGTTGTAGTATTTCAAAACCATAAGTGAGAACTGGTTGAATGTATGTTTTGTAGATAGATATGGATGTTACTGGGTCCAGCCCATTGGTTCCGTGAACACCAACTGAAAGCAGGCTATATGCAGTGCGACGTGCTTTTGTTGTGTTTTGTTCAACATGAAGTGTTTCCGATTTCATTCTTGATGTTGATCGAATTATTCCTAAATGTGATGATCTTGTAGCATTTGGCATTTCTTGATTGTTCAAGTTAAAAACACAATTATGATTGGTAGCTTTTCTAGTTTTGTTATCCATCTCTATGATTCCACTTTTTTGTGGTTGTAACGTGTAGTGATGTAACTGACTGTATTGCAGAGCATGGTTGCTTAAAATTTGTAAATCATAAGGGTTGTCGCTCAAGACTGCGATATCATCTGCACACGCTACATCATTAATGTTGATGTGACCAATCTTACATCCTTGATTTGATGTTTCATATAGAGATAATAAGTCTTCAATATATAATTTATATAAGTCAGCACTCAATAGTCCCCCTTGTTTGACTCCTTGGTGTACTTTAAATTCTTTTGACAGCTGGTTTTTTCATTTGATTTTACAACTGTTGTTCAAGTGAAGATCATCAATTAGTGACCAGGTTGTTGGGTCAATATCTAATAGAAATGGTTTTCTCTTGAGTATATTTATAATGCTGATTTGGCATCAAGTAAAGCTATGTAGAATGGACTGTTTTTTGTCACTATATTGCCTGTACACTGCCTGAAATATAACCACTGCATTTAAAGGCGATGTATTCGGGGTGAATCCTCTTTGTAATGGTGATGGGTTCTTCAGCGAAACTGGTCTAAAATTAATTCTTGAAATATATTCCAAAATTTTACATAGTATAGGTAGTACTACAATTCCTCTGTAGTTTTAAGTTTCATTTTTGTTTCCTTTATTCTTGAATATTGGAGAAAGTAGTCCTAATTTGATAATTTCAGGTATTAATTTGTTCTTGAGTATGCTATTTACTAAAGTTAGCAGATAATCAGTGAAGTCATCTCCTGCATATAATATATGTTCAATTGATAAACCAAAAACATCCTCAGGTTTTCCAGTGTTAATTGCCTTAAAGTTCTGATCTTGATACAGTTCTAGGCGGTACTGGATCGCATGTAGTTTTTATAGCTATATAGTCCATTTCAAAAAGGTCTTGATGTTTGCCATCACAGGTTGTGGTTGAAATAGGTTCAGCTAGGGTTTTAAAATGTTCATGCCAACCTTCATTTACTTCCTCATGTTCAAACTTGTTATTTGCAACATGCAAGTCATTGATAAAGATGTTTTTATTGTTTTTTTGCTTCTTTTTAAGTTGGTAGAACAATCTCTTATCTAGGATGTTCGCAGTTATTGTTCTATCTCTTTCGACATGTTTACGCTTGTTTTCTTCTTTTCGTATTTCAGATCTGAAAACTTTTCTTGTTTCTTTTTTCATTCTAACTGACGGATGATCAGGGTCATTTGGTCTACCTTCATCTTTCAAATTTTATATGCCGTTTTGTTTTGGTGCAGACTGTCTTTTATTTCAGGATTCCATATTTTAATTTCAATTTGTTTTTCCCGTATGATTTTTGGGCACAACACTTCTTTGCTGATATTGAAAGTATTTCCATTGTTTCTTCCACTCTATTTGTAATTGAGTCTTCCTGAGTATTAAGTTTTTCTAATAATACCGGAATTTGTTTATTGATGATATCACTATATCTTTCAGTATCTACTTTGTTCCATCTAATTCTTGATTGTATATTATTTTCTAAAGGGTCCTTTTTAGTAAGTTCACATGGAAGTATAATCTTGATTGGATAGTGATCAGATACATTGGAGGGTATATCAACTAGCCATGTAGATTCGAGATTTTAAAAGTTGTTCACTTTATGTGTGAAATAGCCAATTTCAGACACTTCGACTCCTTTTACATTAATAAACGTTGGACCTTTTAAATCTATTTTCAAGTTGCATTTTTCAATAAATTTATTTAATTTACGTGCTCTTCTTGAATTTTTTGTTTTTGATATATCTTCATTTAAGTCGCCTCCTATGATAACATTATGGGTTGTATCATATTTCTGGATAAGTTCAAATAATTGGTCGATACACTCACTATATTCATCATATTTGCCGTTATCTGCTTTTGTTGGTAAATAAGCTGACATAATTAGCACTGGTTTTTATATTGTTAACTCAATGCATTGAATTCAAGCACCATTAAGTTATGCTAAATTACTGAAATCTTCACAATTCTAGCATTTTAGTTAAATTTTAGACGGTTTGCGTGTAAAACGAAAGTGGCCGCATTCGTGTTCATCCTTAATATTGAAATATAAGTTGTACTTGATGATAATACATAAAGGTTGAGGATGAACACGGATGCGGCCACTTTCGTTTTTGACAAAACCATCTGAAAAGTAAAACAATTGGCATATTTGGAAGATTTTTCATATTTGAGCTTGAATCGGATCGTTTTTTAAGGGCGCACTACGTTTGCGCGCATTTGGGGATTAAAATGTTTTACGTTTGCGCGCAGCTTTTTATTACATTTGCGCGCATTCATTTTACAGGTAAACTCAGGTAAATATATAAATAAGAATTAAATTAGATCATAATTGACTTTATATTTTTTTTTCATTTTAATAATAAATATGACAACCAATTATTAATTTTGAAAATATTTCTTAATTCAATTTATATATTGTTCAGGTCAAAGTCGAAAGTGATCATTATAAACTCCGAAGTATAGCTTCAAGCGAATATTTCAGACTGAAAAGTGTTTTTTAAAGTGAATATTTTAAGTAAGCTTGTAAAGATACACCAATAAATTTATCAAGACTTTTACCTTTAAGATTAGTTATGAACTTATAAAACATTTTAAGATTTTTTTTCTGTATACAATTCTGGGATTTAGTCCTTGTGCATAATAAAACGGACTTATCTTGCTCGAAATCCCACCTCATCGTTGGTGCGCTGGGGACTAAGACTATTAAACGGAATTAATACTTATACTTGTAAATAATTTATCAAATTATAAATAAAAAAGTAATATAACCTGTATTTTACCTGAGTTTACCTGTCAAAAAAATGCGCGAAATTGTAATCAAAAGCTGCGCGCAAACGTAATGATTTTTGCGCGCAAATGTAATGGTAATGCGCGCAAACGTAATGCACCGTTTTTTAATGACTAAATTAGTTAAAATCTTTCCCATAAACTAATTGAATGAAATGAAATAGACACTTAAGTGTTTTAAAAGTGATCCAAATCTTTCGTCAGATGAAACTGAAATTTGAGGCCAAAATCGGTCCTTATTGGACTTTAATACTCCTTTACCATGCTATCAATTTTGTATATTTGTGATTATTCTCAGTTTTAAGAACACAATGCAAATTTTTTCAACTTTCTTTTTATAAATGACTGAGAAAAAAAACCCATAGTATCTAAGAAATTTGAAAAGACAAAACTGATACAATATGTACATGATTCTTGTAAAATAATTTGCCAATGGCCGTCTTTCCCCTCAGAGCTCTTCAGCTCTTTGATTTGTTTATTTTGGGGGTGACCTCAGGTAACCCCCGTAATAAACGAATAATAAATACAGTACTAGGAAATATAATTATGCTCTAATAAATTTATTTCTTAATTTTAAATGTAGCACTTCAAGTTCACGACGTTGTTTTATTTATGTAGTGTATTTGTTAAGGTGAACTGAGTTAATTTGAGTTAAATGGGATATGTTTGTTGTTTTTATTTGGGTGACCTCAGGTACAACTGTAATGAAAGAATAATAGATACAATGCTAGAGTATATAATTATGCTATAATAAACAAATTTCTTTATTTTAAATGTAGGACTTCATCGACGTTGTATTGTTTGTGTTATGCATTTGTTAAGGTGAACTGAGTTAATTGGAGAGGAATAAGTTGTATTTTGTGGGGTTTTTTTTTTGTGACCTCAGGTAACCTCCGTAATTACAGAATATATTATGCTATAGTGTAAATTGTGCTGCAATAAACTTATTTCTTCATTCTGAATATAAGACTTCGTGGACATGATAGACATTGCATAGTTTATGTCATATATTTGTTAAGATAACGAGTCAGTTCAATGGGTTATATTTGTTGGGGTTTCTTTTCTGTGACCTCAGGTACCTATGTAATGAAATGATAATATATACTATGATAGGGTATATAATTATTCTGTAATAAATTTATTTCTAAATTTCAAATGTAAGACATCGTGGACTTTGTTTTGTATTTGTAATTTATTTGTTATGGTGACCTGAGTTAACTTGAGTTAAATGGGTTATATTTGTTGGGTTTTTTTGTGGGGGAGGGGGTGACCTCAGGTACCCCTGTAATGAAAGAATAGTAAGACAGTAACAATAAAAACTAAGGAGTAAACAAAGAATCATAAAACCAAAGTATATTTACGTCAACAGTTACAAATAATAAATAAGAATCAACATGAACTCCACTAAAACTGGGGGTGAAATCAGGTGCCCCGGAAGGGTAAGCATTTCCTGCACGGTATACGGCACTCGTCGTGTTATTTCTTTGTTCAGTTCGGTAATGATGACTGAGGAAGAATATCAGATATGGTTTCTGACACACTTTTGTCATAATAGCGACCGTAAAATTTCTTGAGTGATGACCTTAATTTGATTGATTCATAGCCCTGTGTAAGCAACTTTTGAGAAAGCAGTATTCCTCGTTCAATAAAATCATCGTTCTTTGAGCTAGCTCTAAAGTAACGTATCAATTGAGATACAAAGTATACTCCATATACTGGTGCCGCTGGGATGTTACTACACAGAAGTAGAAAGTTGACTACAGGAAAATTAAAAACATAGCGTTTGTCATTCATTTTGGTATTTAACCTACCATCAGTAGTCATTTCGAGAAAAAGGTCTAAATATGAAGCAGATTTATCTATGTCGGTAGTATCTTTTATTTCAAGTTCACCTGGATATATTAAATGTAAGTGATCACTGAATAAATTATTATTAAGAGAAAGTACATCATCAATATAACGAAAGTTAAAATTGAAAGATTGGGCTAATTTCTTTTCTCCTTTCTGTACAAGCCCTTGGATAAATTCTGCATCATATGAATACAAAAACAAATCTGCAAGTAGAGGAGCGCAAATGGTACCCAATCGGATTCCAATAGTCTGTTGGAAGACCAAACCTCCAAATTCAACACATATGTTGTCAATTAAAAAGTCCACTATGGCAGTGATATCCTCTTCGGTGTATTTTTTGCTTGACTCTGTATGATTTTTCACAAATCCCTGAACAAAACTAGATATTTAACACGTCTAGATCCCTTTTTGTTGAAAAAAAAACATAAGCTGACGAGTTCTTTCAGTCGAGCTTTAAGTTTAGTATGTGGAATAGTGGCATAAAGAGTTGAAAAATCAAAGGTTTTAATGTTGGTACAATGTTTTAATGATTAAGATTGTAAATTCACCAATAACTCTTTTGAATTTTTCAGTTTCCACATCTGATTGACACCACTTCTAGAAATATGCCGTTTAACTGCAGTGAGTATGGCAGTAAGAACTTTAGAAAGGGGTTTAGTGGAACACCTGGAAGAACCTGCAATATACCTTTCCTTATAAGGATTCTTGTGAAGCGTAGGAATCCAGTATAAGGATGGAAGATCCTGATCTTTATCCTTTGGATTAACACCAAAGTAGATAAGAACCGATTTGTGGTTTTCAAGGATCACGTAAGCGTACTTAGTGTACTAGTATATGTAGGATTTCGAAGTGTGATATTGTAAATACTATGCTATTGTACATACATGTACTTATGCTGTAATAAACTAATTTCTTCGTTTTAAATGTAGCACTTCATGGCCATGATGGACATTGCATAGTTTATGCCATATTTTTGTTATGATATCTTGGGTTAAATTAGTTATAATTATTGGGGTTTTTTTATTGGGGAAAAGGGGGTACCTCAGATACCATTGTAATGAAAGAATAGTTAATACGATTCTATGGTTTATGCAAAAATTAATTTCTTTATTTTAGATATAAGACTTAGTGGACGTTGTGTATTTTATGTAATGTACTTGTTATTGTGACAGGAGTTAACTTGGGTTAAATGGGTTATATTTTTATGGTAGTTGGGAGTGGGGTAACGCAGGTTCCCTTGTAATTAAAAAACAATAGATACAATGCTAGCGTATATAAGTATTCTGTAATACACTAATTTCTTTATTATAAAATTTAGGACTTTATAGACGTTTAATTGTTTGTGTAATGTATTTTGTAAGGTCAACTGAGCTAATTTGAGTTAAATGGGTTATATTCGGGTTTTTCTAGGGTGACCTCAGGTACCCCTTATAAATGAAAATTAATACGGAAATAAATTTAATTCCTGATACTATCTGATGATTATAATCAAGCATCTGTACAAATTTGGTATAAATCCAGGATAGTATAAGAAAGTTATTTAAATTTAAAAACTTTAACCTCATTCATAAGTAAATGGAATTGAATTTTTACAAAATATAGTTCTTGATACTAATAGTACATGTATCTTATGATCACAACCAAGCGTCTGTCCAAGTTTGGTACAAATCCAGGATAGTATCAGAAAGTTATTAAAATTTAAAAACTTTAACCTCAGAGTGAATGTTATTTTTCCTGGTAGAAAAAAGTCCATTTATAAGTAAAATACGGAAAAAAGGGAATTTTATTTTTACAAAATTAAAGTCATAAGAAACCTCAAATTAAAAAAAATGCATATGTAACTCAATAGATAGTTTTCATTATAAAACCTATGTACATAAATTTTTTTCTGAAGAAAATTCTTTAATTTGCAATTCTCCGACATATTTTCCGTATGCAAGCGACCCCAGTGTGACCCATCTTGTAAAAATCAGGGGATCGTAATACGCATGGATGTCCTTAAAATAAACTATTATCTGATTGTACATGTTAAACACGTGCTCTATATCCATCCTTTTTGTTGATTGTTGACAAATAGGTGACAATCGTTAAACTTCGGCTTAAAAAAACGAACGTTAATTACCTGCCATATTTTCATAACACTGACCGATTGTCCATTTATAAAAGTCCATTTATAAGTAAAATACGGAAAAAAGGGAATTTTATTTTTACAAAATTTAAAGTCATAATTAAGAAACCTCAAATTAAAAAAAAATGCATATGTAACTCAATGGATAGTTTTCATTATAAAACCTATGTACATAAATTTTTTTCTGAAGAAAATTCTTTAATTTGCAATTCTCCGACATATTTTCCGTATGCAAGCGACCCCAGTGTGACCCATCTCGTAAAAATCAGGGGATCGCAATACGCATGAATGTCCGTAAAATAAACTATTATCTGATTGTTCATGTTAAACACGTGCTCAATATCCATGCTTTTTGTTGATTGTTGACAAACAGGTGACAATCGTTAAACTTCGGCTTCAAAAAACGAACTTTAATTACCTGCCATATTTTCAAAAAAAATAACCGATTGAAAAAAAATGACGATTATACGAAATTTATGCGAATAAAATGACAAAATCGTGCACAGAAGACTAATTCAGTTTATGATGATTGTATGCATTGGTTCAAGAATTGGAATACATTTTTTTTTCACCGGTCACTCGTTTCTTATGACATTAATTCTTGATACTATCTTATGATCATAAACAAGCGTCTGTCCGAGTGTGGTAGAAATCCCGGATAGTTTAAGAAAGTTATTAAAATTTAAAAACTTTAACCACAGAGTGAATATTTGTGGACGACAACGACGACGCCGACGACGACCATTGTACAATTCTAGCACGCCCTTGCCGTCCTCATCACGCTCTTCTTACGACCGGACTACGTTCATACTACGACCACCCTTCTCATTGTCATTTCACATAAAATATATTAAATCTCTCCAGGTTTTGTTTGTCTGTATGTAATTAGGACTTCTTTTCCATTTTCTCTAACGGCTCAACCATGCTTCTCGTTTTATATAGATAAGATCGTTGGTTTTGCCGTTTGAATGGTTTTACACTAGTTTTTTTGTGTGCCTTTTATAGTTTGCTGTTCGGTGTAAGCCAATGCTCCGTGTTAAAGGCCGTTCCTTGGCCTTTAATTGTTTACTTTTATAAATTGTTACTTGGATAGAGAATTGTCTCATTGGCACTCATTCGACATCTTTTAATATCTATTGACACATCTGTGTCATCATTTTTCACTAGAATTTCGTCGTCATTTGAGCTATATGGACCAGCAAAAGGTTGTAATTTAGTTTGGATTGGTCGGTCCGAAATCTCTGCTTGATCAGGATTCGTTACTGTCAGAGCTCACTCTGCCTCTACATCAACCTCTACCACCATGCCCACGTGTTTTAATAGATTTTAGTGGCATGACTGTATTGTCTCCGAGAAATCTATACGTATTAATAAGAAATAGAAGGAATGGAACTGCATTGATATGGAACACGAAAATGACGTGAATGCTCAGAACGGAGCAAGATCGCTTTACGAACGTAGTATAATCGTCGTAAGAACGTGCTATAATCGCAGTTAAAAGTGTGGTAAGCTCGTGTTGCAATCGGATAACTCGTGGTATGGTCGTGATGAGAACGTGATGAGCGTAGAACCATCTTGATAAGCGTAGTGATGTCGCTATATAAGCGCGGCGAAAACGTGGTATAATCGTAGCGGGATCGTTGTAGAAGCGCAATGAGGACGTATAGTAGTAGCATCGTGAAAGCAACGAAAGTTTACATTTGCATGCCGCTCATATCGCGGCTTCACCACGATCTGAATTTATTTTAGATCGCGGTGAGCGAGATGCGATCGTGCTCTAGTGGGACTTGGGCGTTAACAAATACATGACACAAACAATGCAATGTTCAACATATCCATGAAACCTTACATTGAGAATGAAAAAATTAGTTTATTGCAGAAAATCTATACCATAGCATAGTATATACTATTCTTTCATTACAATGGTATCTAAGATCACCCCCCCCCCCCCCCAAAAAAAAAAATATAACACATTTAACTCAAATCAACTTAGGTCACATTAACCATGTTAACAAGTACATAACATAATCTAATATAACGTCCACGAAGTTTTACATTTAAAATGTAGAAATTAATGTATTACAGAATAATTATATACCCTAGTGTTATATCTATTATAATTTCATTACAAGGGTGCATGAGGTCACCCAAATAAAACCCCATCAAATATACCACATTGACTTCAAGTTATCTTAACAAAAATATGACATAAACTACTAGTATGCAATGTCCATCATGTGTTTGAAGTCCTTCATTTAGAATGAAGAAATTACTTTATTACAGAATAATTATATACCATAGCATAGTATTTACTATTCTTTCATTACAGGGGTATCTGAGGTCACCCCCGTAAAAACAACAAATATAACTCATTTATTTCAAATTAATTCAGATCACCTTAACAATTTCATAACATAAACAATACAACGTCCACGAAGTTTTACATTTAAAATGTAGAAACTGATGTATTACTGAATTATTATATACCCTAGCATTGTATCTTTTATTATTTTATTACAAGGATACCCGAGGAATCCCCGAAAATATCCCAATAAATATAACCCAGTTTACTCAAGCTAACTCAGGTCACCTTAATAAGTACATTACATAAACAATAAAATGTCAACAAAGTCTTACATCAAAAATGAAGAAATTAATTTAGTAAAGAATAATTATATTCCCTAACATTGTATCTATTATTATTTCATTACAAGGATACATGAGGTAACCCCCCTTCCCCCCCCCCAAAAAAAAACCCCTTACAAATATTACCCTTTTACCTCAAGGACGTTTTTAAAGCAAGAGTCCCAAGTCTAAATCATCCCTTCGTAAATTTTACAGACGCCATCGCGAGTTGTCTGACCGTTATACAATAACCGTTTCACAGATGATTTCAGATATGTTCCTTATGTCCTAACTACAATACCGTTCCCTTTTCAAGAATGAGACCTACCGAATTAGACTATTTACCGGATTTGTAATAACATAAGCAACACGACGGGTGTCACATGTGGAGCAGGATCTGCTAACCCTTCCGAAGCACCTGCGATCACCCCATTTTTGGCGGGGTTCGTGATGCTTAGTCTTTAGTTTTTTATGTTGTGTCTTCTGTACTATTATTTGTCTGTTTGCGTTTTTATCTTCATGCCATGTATGGCGTTGTCAGTTTATTTTCGATCTATGAGTTTGACTCCCTCTGAAATCTTTCGTCCCTCTTTTATCATCATGGGTGTTAATAAGTGACTGTTGAGTACGTTTAAGGATTATAAATCCTTCTGGAGATGCTTGGTTTGTACCTTTTCCTTATTGCTAATTTGAAATACTAAGGCTTTTCTACCTCAGGCATAGATTACCTTAGCTGTATTTGGCAACACTTTTAGGAATTTTGGATCTCAATGCTCTTCAACTTCGTACTTTATTTGGCTTTTTTTTAAAAACTTATTTGGATTCGAGCGTCACTGATCAGTGTTTTCTAGACGAAACGCGCGTCTAGCGTATAGTATATAAAATTTAGACCTGGTATCTATGATGAGTTTATTTACAACCACTGCGTCGATGCCACTGCTGGTGGAGATTAATTTCCCGAGGGTATCACAAGCCCAGTAGTCAGCACCTTTTGTGCTGACATGAATAAGCTGTATTTGGCAACACTTTTAGGAATTTTGGTCCTGAATGCTTTTCAACTTCGAACTTTATTTGGCCTTTTTATTTTTTTTGGATTCGAGCGTCACTGATGAGTCTTTTGTAGACGAAATTCGCGTCTGGAGTATATTCTTAATTGTAGTCCTGGTATCTATGATGAGTTAATTTTCAACCACTGGGTCGATGCCACTGCTGGTGGAGATTTATTCCCCCGAGGGTATCAAAAGCCCAGTAGTCAGCACTTTTTGTGCTGACATGAATTGTCATTGATATGGTTATATTTATAAACTAACTGTTTATTTTTGATATTTTTGAAAAACTAAGGCTTTTCTACCACAGGCATAGATTACCTTAGCTGTATTTGGCAACACCTTTAGGAATTGTGGTCCTCAATGCTCTTCAACTTCGTACTTTATTTGGCCTTTTTAACTTTTTTGGATTCAAGCGTCACTGATGAGTCATTTGTAGACGAAACGCGCGTCTGGCGTATATACTAAATTTAGTCCTGGTATCTATGATGAGTTCATTTACAACCACTGGGTCGATGCCACTGCTGGTGGAGATTTATTTCCCCAAGGTTATCACAAGCCCAGTAGTCAGCACTTTTTGTGCTGACATGAATTATCATTGATCCACGGGGGGGTCTCAACATGGGATTTTGGGTACAGGTGTGCAGCTGGGATTTTAAAAACACCCCCCATTCATATATTGAATAATTGTGAAATCCCTACCCATACATATATTTCACAGCGAAATCATAACCCATTCATATATTTATCAGCTCAAATAGTACCTATATGCATATACAATCTTATTATACATCAAAAACACTTTTCAATTATACAATACACTTTAATTTATATGAAACATTAAACTTTTCAAACAATAACAAGTAAAAACACTGTTTTCAAGGTGCAATAGCACAAACAATATGACTTCACAGCTGGTTATAATTATGAGCCAAAAACACGCAGTTTTGAGGAAATAAACCTGTATTTTATGCATTTTTTTTGCTCTATGGTGAGGCAAGTATTTATAATTAATATTTCTAATAGCAGCATTTTTATTTAAATTTTTCTGTAAATATATTAATGCAACAACAGATGCCATAAACAAACATGCTTGTAAACATAAAAATGAAATTAGAAAAATTGCATAATGATATCTGGCAAAGCTTATTTTCATATACATTTGTTTCATGGAATAAAATCTAGTAAGAAATTTTTGCTGCACAGTACTTATTTTATTAAGGCTGCACAGTACTTATTTTATTAAGGAAAAACATTTATTTATTTATCTAAAAACAACTGCAAATCCAATGCAGATTTCAATCTGGTGTATTAATTCTTTCTGCAGGAGAACTATCTGTTATTGAGCAATCAGTTGAAAAGTTAAGCAAATTCTGCACAATTTTTTGAAAAATTTAATTTAACAAACAGTAATAGACGTTCCGTGTTGAAGGCCGTACTTTGACCTATAACTGTTAACTTTTCATACATTGTGACTTGCATGGAGAGTTGTCTCATTGACACTCATACCACATCTTCTTATTTATAAGTAATAGAAAACTCTTTGGTGGTTTTGCACCTATGTAATGTAGTGGATTTGCTTCCGTATCCTTGAACTTCGGCGATTGTCCGATTCAGAATGTGTCGGGATAACAACTTCAGCAAATCTCCCGTCAAAGTCCTCAAATGCATGTTGATGTGAAACTGATCTCTTCTGTCCTGTAGCTCTACCTTCTTTTGTTTTACCATGGTTTGTGTTCATTAACTTTTCGACTGATTGCTCAATAACAGATAATTCTTCTGCAGAAAGAATTAATACACCAGATTGAAATGTTAAATTGACATGGCATATGATATCAGAGGCTGTTATTGAGACTATTTCAAATATGTTAATCTTGTACGTGTCTTCACTTATCCTCTCGTACTTTGAAAATGTAATTTGTAAGTCGTTTAAAAAGTCTGCCGAAAAAGAAACCGTATCTTTATAGTCCAACTGCCTTTTGTTTTTAGCTACAATTGTTCTTTGCATCCTTTGGATGCGTCCAATTTGAAAAGTCTTTGCTTTCCTATCCGCATAGGCGAAGTCCTCAAAAAGATTAATGCCGTTGTCTGTTCCTAATTGTGCCGATTTGGCCATATTTGGTAAGGCAGCCTGTCGTACACGCACTAACCTGTAACAAATATAAATCGTCAATTTTCGAAATTCAATCCATTTTTGGAGGCTTTTTTTAAGTTTCAAATGCACTTAAAATTTGCCTAAATTAAATATTTCATAAATATTTAAAAAAAAATAGTTTTCCTATGCATGTAGGAATTCATGCGCATGATGCCATGAAAGAGGGTTAATACACTGGGTTTATACATAAAAAACATTGGCCTTCTTTTACTTTAGGGATCCCAACCCATAAAGAATTCTACAAAACTATTCTTAACCTCAAACCTTGCCCTAACCCATACTTAAACCTAACACTAGCCCTAACCCTAACCTAAAACATCCCCTAACCTAACCATAACCACGAATGCTCCTTATTTCTAAAGTATAGGGACCCTTAAAGTAAAAAAAGGCCAAAACATTAGATATGCTATGTTGCCAATGACCAAATGAGACACCTCTCCGTCCAAGACCCAAGTTATTTAATGTATGCAATTATAGGTCAGAGCATGACCTTCAATGTTTCGGTTGTCATGATTCTCACAAATCAAATCAAGACAGCCCCAAGCATCGCTTTACTATGAACTATTGATTAAAATAAACCACAGTTCACCTCCTTGCTCTCTACCCGCCTTTATTCATATGTTTTACATTGCGACCACAGGAAAATGTGATTATAAATTTGTAACTCATTTCCGTATGTATTTTAAAAACAAATCGATTATTCCATTGGTTTTTTTTAAAAGGTGTATGCATCAATGACCCACTGCAAGGACCCCTCATCAATCTTTTTGTAGGCAGCTGACATTTTTCCCGGTATCGTGCTATTTTGCCGGCTATGATTAAAATTTCTTATTTTCCCGCTTTGTCAGTTCTTTGTGTATAACGACTTATACATAGTATATGAGTGAATTTGTAAAATTATTTTTTAAATTCTAAGACAATCTGCATTGGTTTTGTTTTGATTTTTCTTAAAAGGAATATTGCTTTAGAAATATGCTATTTTGCCTGCTATAATTAGATATTTTGATAAATAGCCACTGCCTTTTTGTATGGCTTATATTTAAGGGCATGAAAGATATCTGACAAAAATTAATGTATCTGTAAGAATTAACTGCATACCTGTCTTTTGATAAATTTGGGTCTTCATTTAGAAGTTTTACAAGAGTTGACTTATGTTGGATGCCATGTTCTGGAACCAGAAGTGTTGCGTCTATTCTTTGTCTAAAAAATATTAATTGTCTCTGAAATTCCATTGAATTAAGTGATCTTTTGTACATCTTTCATTAATAGTTGTAATGGTTGTATTCAGTAAAAGTATGTGAAGAATCTTATCATACTTCCCATGCTTAACTATAACATTTATATAATATAAAGATGTTTTTACTTTATATTAGGTTTGTTTTTTGTGCGTATAGCACTGGCTAGCAACACACATTTTCGGGTACTGATGGGGGTGATTCAAGCATAGCTGGTGACAGAATCACACCTGGCAATAATTTGATTGGTTGATTCTGAGTCCTTTGATAACGTTGTGCGAGCCTCATGTAACTTCTTTTAATGTCTTATTTCCTCAGTGTTTGTTACAATAATGGTTATCTTTCTTCTTAATTAATTCAGCGTACTCAAACATAAATAAATATAAACAACAGTAGTATACCGCTGTTCACAAAGTCATAATACCATAAAAAGTGAACAATCCGTGAAACACACCAAAACCGAGGGAAACAACCAACCACAAGAAAACAGCAAACACATAATTACACAAAGCCTAACACCAAAACACAGAAACGGACTGTCTGATTTACAGTTGCCAATTCATGACTTGGCACAGGACATTATTCCGGAAAATAATGGTCGATTTAACCTGGTTTTATGGCCAGTCAAACCTCCCGCATGTATGGCAAGTGTAAAAAATAACACATACATCACACCACTGTAGACTAAAAAACAGACATATCAGTAACATTCACCACAAAGAACAACTGTGACATAGATAAATAATGCGCACATTACATGTGTACAGCTTTTATGAGAGAGAGAAAATGCATGTCCCATGACACGGTAAATCACTATCGCCTTAGAATTCCTGAATATATATATATTAACTATATTAAATTACCGTTTCTGTAAAGAGCTCGGTATGCTGTCATCAATATTAACGCTATTCTGGTCAGAGTGTTCTTCAAAATTGTTGATTGCTACATCTATACGTTCATGCATTTCCATGAATTCTGAACTTGTTGGTTCAAAAATGTCTGAAATATATTGATAAAGGTTACATTAGATACAAGTAAAAAAAATCATCTCTGTTTTTTTATTAAGAAGCTTTGATTTTTGGATAAAACAATACATTTGTAGTTGTGTTTGCTTTTATTGTTTTAACAAGTATCCAATCAAAAAAATAGAATATCGAATAATATTTAAAAAATGACAATCAACAATGATATTAAGGTGTTGTTCCATGTCACGTTATTTTCTTCTTAGATAAACTTCTTAGACATTTCCATTTTCGTGAATTTCTAAGACATCTACATTTTGTATTCACATTATGTAATGAATAAACTTGTGCAATTTAAACCTATGCTATAATAGTCTGTTTTTTTTTAAACATTCAATTGAACTGAGGTCGTGTTGACAAATCTCTTGACTAGGGATTTCAAAAAATGTTTATATTAATAATATATTTTTATATGTTTATCAACTTGTATTTGTTCTTTTTGTCAAAAGGCAAGAAATCATTTTAACACCTATGCATAATTAATTCCACAGAACAAATTATTGTTTAAAGAACATGTAGAACTATAAATTATTGTTATTGGAAACAAGTGACTAAAAATTGTTTCATGTATGATGACATATTGATCGCAAAATTTGTCTAAAAATAGTTCGATCTTACAATTTAGAACCTGAAGAATACTTTTAAAAGAATTATGACCATAGTCTGTCATATATACTTTCAGGCACACGTGTTTTCAGGTGCCTTAAGTCAATAGACTGTTTTGACACAAGTGTGTTTTGAACATAATGTACTTACTCATTGGCGTATATGTAGAGTTCTCATCTTGACTATCATCACTACTATCATGTATTTCCTGAGTTTCATCCGTAGCAATACATGGATCCAAATCGTCGTCATCGCAATATTCATCAGAATCGTGATTGTTGTTGTTACATGTATCCCCTGATAGATTTTTAAACAGTTTATCATGGTTACAATTATCAAAGGGTTTATAAAACCATCCATAATTGTCATCAGTATCGTCGTCATCATCCCCATCATCATCATCCCCGTCGTCATCATCAAACCCTAAATCTATGTTGAGGTCACGTGGAATTATTTCAAGTTCCTTTGCAAGATCTCGGGCACGACGTATTCCAATTTTCCATGCAGAAATTTCTTCGCCTAAAGCAGGGTAGTCTCTCAAGGAACATGTTACTCCTCCAGGATACTGACTTTTCCATACATTCTCCTGCTTAATGTGGGCTTTGGCAAACTTTGGGGCATTATCATCAGCTTCAATCTGACTTAGTCGGATCATATGGCTTACATTGCGATACATTTGACCATATGGATACACATGATGGTTGCCTACAAACTGGCCATTCTTTGAAAAGAAGTCTTCGCAACAATCTGACCCTGTTAGATGGAGTAAGCATTGGCTGTTTGGAAAATTATCTCTGTAGAAGCAAATAAGCATTACTGCAAAGTGAACTGAAATTAATATGTCGCAATATGTTTCTCGGGACAAAAAATTGGAGGTCAGAGTAAGTGCTTGATTAAGGTAAACATAATTCCGCCAAATTCCTAGAAAATGTGTGACAAATCCTGCGAGAGAGATACGTTCAGCAAGCGAAGCTTTCGGACTGAAAAAAATGTCAACATACTGATGTACCACATAAAGAAAGGCCTTAGTTCCTTTGACTGAAGGAATAGGAGCACGGTCGTCACTTCCATTAATTAGATCATTGAGACAATCTTGCACCCTCTGAAATGATAACTCCTGTGCTACTTTCCAGTTTTGACGATCACGATCTCTCCGTACATGATCTCGTGTCAACCCGTGCACTAAAACAGGGAATGATCTCATAACCAGCTCGATTTGGTTCATATGTACAAGCAAATCTGGTCCAATATGTAGCATTCTTGATGTATGATCAAGGTGATTTATGATTTTCTTATGGTTATGTATTACGTCTTGATCTCCAATTTCTCTTATTACATAACCATTTTCAACCACTTCTTTCCTAGCTGAAAATATAAAACCAAGATGTCTTCCAATAGGTCTGAATCTGTCTCCTGCGGTACATGTCATGAGTTGTAAATGCAGTTTTCTTCGCCTGCTGTCACCATCAGAACTATTACCTATAAGCGGTCCTAATTCATGTTCCAGATGTAGCTCATACAAATTTTGTACCTTTTGCCACTGATGGTATACAGTATGATGAGTGAATCGGTTGCATGTTGGCATAAGTAATGCTACTAAATGTGGAATCTTTTCATGCAAAGGATTAAGTAATATAACTCTTGCATATTTACCAATAATGTTCTTGTCAAATGCATTTACCAAACGGTCATAAGCATCACGGTCGTTGCCAACTTTTATGTGATTATTCTCCATGCATTTGTGGTTGTCTTTAGGTCCACAAAACCCCAAAAGTTCATCTCTATCTTGGTGATACATAACAGTACCAACAATAGCTGTCTCATCTTCTGCCGCTAAAACAGGAGTTCGTGGTATTTTGTAAATTTCCATAATACCCTTTACTAGTTTTGAATAGTAAACAAAGTTTTTTTCTTGTATTCCAGGAGCCATTTCGAAAGTGTGCAATTTCCGCCATCGATACATGGTATTCAGATTTGGCCCTTCCAAGTTAATTGCAACAAAGTTTGCCAGTTTCGGACCTCCCATGATTAACAGTGCTTCGAAAAATTTTCGTGTACTAGACTTATATCGTTTCCCGTGCGGTCCTTGCACATGGAAATTGTTGGCAATCGATTCAATTGTTTCAAGGAAAACATTTTTGTTGTCTAAAATTCCCTTTTCCTCAGCTTTTACTAGCTTATGGCAAATTGCCTTAATGTCACCTCTTGAACTAAATTCTGTCAATTTCTCTCTAAGTGTTCTTGTACGTAATTTTAATCGAATGTGTTTGCTTTTAAGAAAAAATGCATCTGAACGACACTTTTTAAGTTCTTCAGATTTCTTTTGAAGTAAATTAAGTTGTTCTGTTTTAGTCATGTAATCAAAACGAACCTTTGTTAAGTCCCTGTTCCCATCATTTACGTTGAGAGTACGTAAGAGTAACCTCTTTTTGAAGGATGGCAAAGTAGGTATACCTTTGCACAGCTCACATATGTTTCCTTCTTTCATCACATAACCAGTACATTTAACATGCTTAAATGTTCCTTTAAATTCTGTTGTATGTTTCTTTAAATTAACAGTTACAAACGGCAAAGGATACCAGCTTGTTTTGCTGTCGTCTTCTCCTACTTTAACGTCATTGATTAATAATTTAACATTGAAAGACTGTTCCTCTCCTGATGCCATGATATATGTTGTATTATTTAAATAATATCCTTGACACTTTGTCACATCTAGTCAACTGGTTTTCTCTTCATTCAAGTTACCTTTAATGAAAAAGCTTGCAATGTCTCTAGTTTTGTTAGTCTGAAACTTAGCCTGTCGTTCCTTATGGTCTCTGCTGTTTGCATGTTCCCTGGCTCTCTGGACAGGATTTCCTCTGCATCCCAAGTTTATGTCAATTTTGCAGCAGCGACAATGTGCATTCTTTCGATTAAGAAGAAAAATTCCTTTGCCAAGTTCCATTTCAATGGCATCAAACATAGTTTTGATGGTTGAATCAATTTCCTCGTTCATCCCAACTGCATAAACATTTGCCAAATGTCCCCTTGAACTGGCATGAAATTTAACATTTTGGATTTTCTTTCCAAAATCTCCCAACTTGTAATTTTTGTTGCAAAGAGAGCAAGAAAACATAGATTTTCCATCTTCCTCAACAACTTTAAATTTACAGCTTACATTGAATTTTTCATTTTCTTCTTTCTCTAGTTCACTAATAAGACTCTCCAATCTTGAAATCCCATCATGGAAAATGCTATCATTAACTGCAAAAGAAATAAAATGCATTATTTATAAACACTTAAATAGTAACAATAATGCACGCTGTGTCGTGCTAAGAATACTTCCTCTCTTGATTTAATTGGAAGTATCGGCAGACAGTAGGTCGGTGTCTTTATTATAATCACACTTCATATATACAAAGTTCATGGGACGGACTGACGGACGGAGTCGCTCGCTCGAGTTTTACCATATATTACCAATCAATCGATCTTCACGAAGATCTTATCAATCAAATCATGATTCAAAATAACAATGTAATCAACCATGCATGATCAGGCATCAATCAACCGAGTACATTGTGTAATACGGGCCACATTGCCGTTTTACAGATTGCCAGTCAATCGATCGAGTTTTACCATGTATTACCAATCAATCGATCTTCATAAAGATCTAATCAATCAAATCATGATTCAGAGTAATCATTTAATCATGGCTAGAAATTTATTTATCAAGTACACTGTAATACGGGCTCCATTTATCTGTGTGACAGATTGCCGATCAATCAATAAAAATAATGATTGTTGCAAAATAACCAACCAACTAACCAATGGGGAAAGACCACCACCATCAATTTTGAACAATTGGTTGAAAACAATTGGTTATATCATTTTAAATGACTTCATTCTTTTTATTAAAATGAAATTAAGAAATTGTATATTTTTGATATATAATAAGATTCTGATTTTAATCTTTATATTGACAGCCTCCATCAGATTATGATTCAATTGTCAGACTTTAAAAACAAATGGAAGTTTTTAACGACATTGACTGGCTATACAGCCCTCGCACGGTCGGCTCAGACTTTGAAAGGGTCAGTTAATGTTTAAATTATGTAAACATAGTTTTTTTTTTAAATGGTTTCACATTTCATCAATCTTGCAAAATTTAACCAAATATCACATAAATAAATGAGTTCAAAAGTCTTTTCTTTACAAAACATCATATTTAATGGAAATATTTAAATTGTAATTGATATATTGCCAAGGAATAAATAAACAATCTGAAACAAATAATCAACGCAAAGGGAAGTAATCAAGTATATTACAGATATTGGCTATCCACTTTGTGTCTATCATTTTTACTAAATTCGATATTTTTTTATCAAGTTACTACATGACTGATTTTAATAAAAAATAAATACAATAAGATGAAGAAATGGTTAATTTTTTATTGTTTATTTAGCCACATGTTTTATACAGATATTGGACAAAATGAATAATTTTTCTGTGAGAATTCACTGAGAGTATACACCCTTGGTGTAAAACAGTCTGACATACAGACAATGGCCATGTATTTTCGTTAAGTTATTAAGTTAGGGGACGACCATTTGATATTCTGGGGGGGGGGGGGGAGGGGGGAGGAGGATTTTGAAAATAAATAACCTGTCCTGGCAAAAGCTGAAAATAAATAGTTGAGCAGCGAAGCCGTGAAAAAAATAAATAAACTGGTTAAGCATAAAGTGAAAATAAATAACTCATCAGGCAGGATTTTGAAAATTAATAACAGGTTTTGAAAATAAATAACTTGTCCTGGCAAAAGCTGAAAATAAACAGGTTACGCGGCGAAAAATAAATAACATGGATTGGCATAAAGTGAAAACAAATAACTCATCCGAAACTCCTGCCCCCCCCCCCCATCCAGAATATCAAAAGGTCGTCCCCTAAACGTGAAACGTTGTTTATTATGGACGAACAAATAAAAATACAACACTTGGTTGAAATTAAGTTTGCACATACCATTTGAAACTTCTTCTACGCAGTTTTCTTCTAAATTCTCGATCCCACTCGTCAGTGATGTTAATCCTACATCACTATGACCACTATGTTCCAAAGTGTCCAATTTGAAATGTTTGTTTGATTCATCTTCCGTTATAGCTTCCTCCTCTTGTTTTCGAATGTGTTTTGCAGCTACACAGTCACAATAATCACATCTTACAGTTCCAGTAAATTCCTCACATTCATGACAATTTAAACATTTCCCTCTGTCAATGCTTCGTATGTCTTTCATTTTGGCAATCAAATAATGACAAATTCTTTCAACAAATTAAAAGTGATTAAGCAAGACACACAATGTCAATGAGAATAGACGCAACAAATTAAGTGCAAATAAATCGATGTGTGACGCAACTAGTGCAAAAGGTTCGATATCTTCTGGGTAATTTACTGAAGATTATTAATTGTGACAGTGTAATTAAATTTAATCAATATCAAAACTTGTGTAAATAAGTTTCAGCAGATGTGGAAATTTTAATGACAAAGAGTTTGGGAAATTCAGTGAAGATCGTTGCACAACAAACTGAAATTTATGACCCATTGATATATCACAATCGGTCAATTACTACCTATTGATATAATTCCTCGGTAAAATTGCACCCCATTGATATATTTGACGGATCAAAAAAGGGACCCATTCCAGCGGCACATATGTATATACCTTTATATAGGAAGAGACCCCCCCGTGCATTGATCATGTTATATTTATAAATTTACTGTTTACAATTTTTTTATTTATTTTGAAATACTAAGGCTTTTTTAACCTCAGGCATAGCCTTAGCTGTATTTGGCAACACTTTTAGAAATTTTGGATCTCAATGCTCTTCAACTTCGAACTTTATTTGGCTTTTTTTTTAAAACTTTTTTGGATTCGAGCGCGAGTCTTTTGTAGACAAAACGCGCGTCTGGCGTATACATAAAATTTAGTCCTGGTATCTATGATGAGTTTATTAAGAATTTTTAGATTGTTGAGTCGGAGTAAGTAAAATCAAATTTGAAAAACAAATTTGATGTTCCGTAGAATGCTGGTTATAAGAATGATGAACGGTTTCAGGGGGGGACTTTGTGGTAGGTCCCAACATTGCCCCACCAGTTATCGTGTATATTATTATCTGAAGTTCTTGTTTCCGGGAAGTCCCCATATAACTATTGTCTTAAAAAATATAACAATTGTGATAATGTGGATAATAAGGATCACGACTATCGACAGGAACGTTGTTGTAAGTCACACCATTACCCCACTGATAATGTGATGTTTCATTAAAATTGGTAAATGGAATAATGTTATCTCTGGAATAGTTGGTATAATACGGGTAATTTTGAGAATGTGGATTTGCGTAGTTAACATTGTGTTGAATTAAACGTGTTGGAACTCTATCGTCATATGTTGCTCTTGCATTGCTGGTGACTATTTATTCCCAAAAATTGTAGTCTGCTAAGCTCTCGGTCATTTTTTTCTTCTTCATGACATACTCAGTAACTCTTTCATGTATACCTTTGAAAAGCTCTTCAAATGTCTGTTTATGTATATTGTTGTATATTGTCTTGACATCATTGTGGGCTTGGTTATTTACTGAACTGTCTAAACTTTGCTTAAGAGTTTTTGGGAGATTGTTCTAGTTCTAGGTTTCTACTTTCGGCTTTGAATAGTCTATCAAAAATTCTTGTTTTCTCATTTGAGTTGTCATTAAGTAGGTCTTCTTTTATTTTCAGTTGTTCATCTTTTTCTATTAAGTATGGTTTCCTTTATCTTGAGTTGCTCTTCTTTTTACTTTAATTTTTACTCTAGTGATTTATATTCTTTGGGGTGATATTTCTTTACCTGATCTTTTTAAACTTGTTTCTTTTGATCTAAATCATGTTGATTATGTACTGTAGCACATAAATTTCTTGAGTAGATTGGTCTGTATCGTTATGTAGCAATTTTTGGTACTGCAGTTGAGTGAGTTGTTGTCATCCAACATGGCAGCTCTATTTTTCACTGAGAAATGTTTGCATCCGATATTATTTAAACAATATATTACTTCATTAGTGCAGATCGAATACATAGTTGAATTTTCATACAAATCGTTAAAGTAAAAAAATATATAGTGCCTACCATCAACAATCGTCCATTGACCCTCCAGGATTATATCATATGTAAACAAACATTTATCGTACTAAAAACATTTGATCTACAATGGGGAGTCTAGTGGCGGATCCATGAGGGTAGTGGGTCCCGGGGGTTGGAACCCTCTTTTTTAAATGATCAATGCATTTAAATGGGAGAATAAAGTTGGAACCTCTCCTTTACTCTGGGTTGGTAACTTTCGCCCCTGGTGACGCCTCGCTGGACCAAAAAACGTGAGTACTTCTACGATTTTTTTAATATGATGAACATGTTAAACTTCAAACAAATTGGAAATATGAAACAGGCAGAAACAATCAATGATAAATTATTTCACAACTTTAAAATTTCATGAAGACCACTTTACAAGCAGTTACCTTCACTCTTGGTGCCCTGTCACTATCAGTCATATGCTGCACTATTTGTAAAAGAGAAATTGACTGTTCAAATACAAATTCGATATTTACATGTAAAAGACCTGTAGCATTTCTAGCATTCCTACTTGTCTTCACCACAGGGGATGTACAAACACACCCTGGTCAAATAAAAAACCCATGTGGAGTATGCAGTAAACTAGTTGCAAAATATCATAGAGCACTTGAACGTCGCTGACTGACGTCAACACAGACGAGGAAGAAGAAACTATCAACTCAAAAAGTCAAGAATACCAACCTAAAGATACTAAATCAAAAGGTAGTACCATTCGCCTCCTTTATATGAACTGCAGAAATTTACGAAGTGCATAAATCTAAACTTCAGCAATTCATATCAATGCTAAACTTGTATAAACCATACATTAAACATGCAACAAAAAGCCATCTAGACAAACAAATGCCTAGCTCCGAGATTCTTGATTCAGAACTTTATGACATATGTCGCAATGACGTACAGAACATTCCAACCTGGCCATTAGGGAGCTGAAAGTGTTGAATGCGGTGCGAAAAGACCTTATATCCTCTGGAGAAGTGACTCTGGCCACTGTCAGACTGTGAGATATCATTGAACAGGGAACCCATATACACCCGTGTGTCTATAGACAACCAAACAATGACGCTGTATTACTACAAAACCTGGACGAATCACTTGGAAGACCCATTCACAACCAAAACTTGCCCAATATAGTGCTAACCAATGATTTTGAAATCACTGATATTCAGTGGAAATGTGCATATACAATCCGATCGCCACAATAGTATAAACTAGAGGTAAATGAGACCATGCTGAATATCACAAACGTACATAACCTTGAACAACAAAATATTACACAAATCCGACTCCCGAACAAACAACATCGACCACAATGCAGTAATTGTGGACATCAAAACTAGAGTTAAACTAACAAAAAAGGAAACCACGCAACACATTCTTAATTGTACGTTAAAGGAAATATACCAGTTATAAAGACCAGACCGAATTCCCTGAATATATAAATAAGACAAATGATAAATCTATCGAAACTTGTTGAGAATCATTTAAGACCCTTCTTACATCACTCATGGACGAGCATATACCACTGAAATCATGCACTTTTAGATGGAACATTCACTGGATCACGAGAGATATTTAGAGAGCTATGCGTAAGAAACAACGGCTTTATAACAGAAGTAAAAAGACCAAAAAGATAAAAACTGGGTAAAATTCAAAAGTATTAGAAGAACCATAAAATACCAACTATGTAAAGTCAAGAAAACAGGACAGAAGGCCGTGTATCAGCGCTAAATGTAGATGGGCAAATTAAGGAAGACCGTGATTGGATACATCCAAAGCAGAAGCACTGAACAACCAATTCCAGTCTGTTTTTACAGAGGAATACATGGCCTTCTTTTCCAAACATGGGACCTAGTAGAAGATTGAAGACATCATTATTGAAGAAAAGGGAATAGCAAACTTACTATAACAGCTACATATCAATAAAGCTGAGGGAGTCTAGACAAAATATCTTGCAGAATGTTAAAGGAAACAGCAGATTAAGTATTACCTTATCTGAAATATATATCCGACAGAACATTATGCTTAAAACAAACTTGTCTATCACGATTTAACAACCGCTAACATACCAGCACTCTTCAAGGAAGAAGATAGGTCGAAAACAGTAAAAAAATAGACTGGTTATACTCTTTTATCAGTACCGTGTAAAGAATGGAGCACATACTTTTAAACACATCATGTAACACCTACAATGTTATAAAATATCCTTGCAGACTTCCAACATTGATTTTGGTAAAAGAGATAATGTGAAACATAGCTTTTAATAACAATTTAAGAAATAAGCAGATATTTAGATACCAAGCAACAAACAGACTTATTGTAATACTCGACTTCAGTAAAGTCTTTGACACCGTACTCCACAACAGACTCGTCCATAAACTAGACCACTTTGGAGTCAGAGAAGACATCCACAGGTTTTTGAAGTCTTGGTTGGCAACTTAACAGCAGAAAGTATTAGTAGACGGGAACGTATCTGTACTCTGTAGATGTAAACTCTAGTCAACCACAATTTCTACCTAGGAGTGGAGCTATCAAACACTTTATCATGGAATTAACCATCGGAAATATCCCCACAAAGGCAAAAAAAACTTATCGATTTTATACGACGGAATCTTTAGTTTAGTTTTCTATGGTGTGTACTATTGTTTGTCTGTTTGTCTTTTCTTTTTTAGCCATGGCGTTGTCAGTTTATTTTCGATTTATGAGTTTGAATGTCCCTTTGGTATCTTTCGTCCCTCTTTCCTAGAACCCAGACATGATATATAGTAAAATCTTTATTAGAGATAAACGAGAGACGAACAACATCCCGTTTACCAGTACTTCTTTTTCACAAAGCCGAAATCAAATAAATCAAGTTATTTCAAAGTGAAACCCAATTTCAAAATACTTGATGACACCAGCATTAATGACCCGTCACGCTTTCAAAAGATTTGTGCGATGAATCAACCGACTCTTTACGGATTATCCATGTAAATGCAGATGGGTGTACATGCTAATTTAATGTTGATGTATTTACATTCAGTACCACTGGGTCGATGCCACTGCTGGTGGAGATTTATTTCCCGGAGGGTATCACCAGCCCAGTAGTCAGCACTTTTGTGCTGATATGAATTGTCATTGATATGGTTATATTTATAAATTTGTTGTTCACAAAATTTTGAATTTTTGAAATACTAAGGCTTTTCTACCTCAGGCATAGATTACCTTAGCTGGATTTGGCAAAACTTTTAGGAATTTTGGTCCTCAATGCTCTTCAACTTCGTACTTTATTTGGCCCTTTTTAAAAAACTTTTTTGGATTCGAGCGTCACTGATGCCTCAAAAGACAAAACGCGCGTCTGGCGTATATATACAAAATTTAGTCTTGGTATCAAATACTATGACGAGTTTATTAACATAGCTACACGTGCAGGGCTGTTAGATTCAACAGATTTGCATGTGGTTTAATTAATCAGCTATCTCCTGAACTGATGCAGATGTTGGTGTTGTCGGGTACATGTATTGAAGTTTGGTACATGAGTACTGTGTTGACACAATCGGACTGACTTAACAAACTTGTTGAAATTGGACATTCATGCTAGAGACTGATCAGTATTAATCATCGATCCTGTACCAAGTTAGAGTGTATAAAGTTCATAGCGATACAAACATTCATGTGATCTAGATCGAATAATTATTTATTAGGAACGACCTTGACCTATATGAATGAAATTGTAAAATTATATAAAACGAAAGAAAACGTCGCAATAACGCATTTTGCATAAGGAACTTCGTCATCCTATTATGATGCGGGTTTCAAACGACCTTGACTGGACTGTAAAACTATAAAAATCGAAAGAACACGTTAAAATTACGCATTTTGCATACTACTTTTTAGATCTTACAGGTTATTCTATCATATAGGGTAAGTTGTCATCTGTATCATTTTTGTATTTTATTAGCTCACCTTGCTTATAATAGTGCCAAGAGAGCAAATATCATCTGTATCAGTTTATTAGCTCACTTGGCCCACAGCGCCAAGTGAGCTTTTCTCTTCACTTGGCGTCCGTCGTCGCCTGTTAACTTGTAGATTTTGGCTAACATCTCAAAAACCAAAGCATTTTATTAAGAGCAAATCTAACATGTGGTCAAATTCGCCGTTTCAGAATCTAATGCATCCTGGGTAATATTTTCAAAAGCTTACATCAAAGCGTTTTGATTGGTTTAAAACATAATAAACAATGCAAATTCAACCAATGACGTAACGTTATTTTCACTTTGGGGTACGAACAATGAAATTACCCATGATGCTTTAGATTCTGAAGAGGCCAATTGTTCATCAGGTCAAGATCTATCTGTTCTGACATTTTCATACGTATCAGACAACCTGTTTTCAGATGGCTGCCCTGGAATTTGTAATTTTGAAGGAAATTTTTCAGTAACACTACAGCAATAATGTTCAGCAAAGTACTTGTCACTATTTTGTGTGGGCTTTCTCCCACGAAAGCTCCCAAATGGAAATTTTGAAATAGCAATTTTGTCTACAATTTTAAACAAAACAATTCATTTTAATGACTACTGGATTTTAAAAGTACATGAAGTATGAAGAAGGCAAAAAAAAAAAAAACTATGAATATATATTTGAAGGCCCCTTGTACATATTGTAGGTTTCTTCGGACTTTAAGATTAATCTTGCACAAAACACCACTATGGTCATTTCGAAAAGGTATGTGATTAGCTGTCAATTTATTTTTAGAAGTTACTATGACTATGGTTAAGCCATGATTATGTGTGTCATATTTTAAGACTTTTATGGTTGCAAACTCCATTTGAAATAGGCTGTTTCAGAATCTAATGCATTCTGGGTAATATTTTCAATAGCGTACACCAAAACGGGAAAACGTTCTAAACAATTGAATTTCAACCAATGACATGACTTTTCTTTCATTTGGTGTACGAACAATGAGATTACCCATAGTCCTTTAGATTTTGAAACGGTGAATTTAAATTCAGATTATGACCATATCTTGAGGGATTGACATTTTTTTAAAAGGGTGGGGGGAAGGTTGACAACAAAATGGGAAAGTGGGGACTGTTAGTTCTCAAGAGTTAAGAAATTAAAAGGAAAATTTCTTCTAATATATTTCATTTTTGCCTTAAAAAAAAAG
Source organism: Mytilus trossulus (assembly GCF_036588685.1). Classification (NCBI taxonomy): domain Eukaryota; kingdom Metazoa; phylum Mollusca; class Bivalvia; order Mytilida; family Mytilidae; genus Mytilus; species Mytilus trossulus. Next base: position 12,328,850 of record NC_086378.1, on the reverse strand, counting down.
GGGGGTAGCTTTATTTGTAGGTAAGCTACTACATTTACTATTATTGCAATTTATTTAATTTTCTGCAGTATGTGTTTAATTTTTTTTAATTATTTATAGACAATGTCACAGAAAGACCAAGGAACACCTTCTACAGGTGAATCATCCAAAGTAGGTATAGTTGTAATGTCAATACATTATAAAATAATTTATATATTATCACCTTTTTCAGATGGGCAACAGTTATAGATCTTTGGGGGATTATTACATAATATATGATTTCGATTTTAAACATATTTTATTCATTATGATATGGCATATGATAGCTTTAGACTCAGAACAGATATTAGGAAAATAGAAAAAATATTGTCCACCTGGCTGACCATTCTGAATTCAAAGATGAACTACAATTAATCCTAATTGAATCCCCCCTTTGAAACCTCAATGTTAGCACAAAAATTCATGACATCACTGGCTGTCAATTTTGACGCCAATCGTCCCTGAAAGATTATCATGATTATCACTGACATTTTTTTGTATATAGATCAAATATAAATTTATCTTATACCATAAACATGATAAAATAACAATATTGTTATCAAAAATAAAAACATGTGTATCATACATATATTGAATCATTCCCCATTTTCTCTCTCAATTTTATTAGCTCTCTCATTCTTAGATTTCTTTATCTTTTAGCCAGGAATTTTGGGATCAATCATGAAAGAAGTGAAGCATGCAGGCAGAGAGGTAGAAAAAGGTCTGAATTGGGCTGGTAACCAGATTGACCATACTGTCAAACAGTGTGAGACTGGAAATATACTGGTAGGTAGACTGGTAACTAGATTTGACCAATACAATTCTGAGATATGTATTTATAAGCGGAACAAAAAAAGTGAAAGAAAAATAATAAGACAAAAAAAGAAATGTGAAATAACAATATGTCACCCCAAACTCTGTTTAGGATGCCATGAGAAGAAACAGAGGAAAAGCAATATATCACCTCACCTTGATGATCGGTTGACATAATTACATAGAAAACTGAAGGCTCAGAGCAACAAGGACCCTACTGGTTTCACTCCTCATTAAATATATTCATGGTATATTGAATATCTTCAATAAGGAATAAAACAGTTAGTGCAAATGATTTTTAACACAGTGAAATATTTGCATTTTCTTCTTTTTATACGACCGCAAAATTTGAAAATTTTTTCGTCGTATATTGCTATCACGTTGGCGTCGTCGTCTGCGTCGTCGTCCGAATACTTTTAGTTTTCGCACTCTTACTTTAAAAAAAGTGAATAGAAATCTTTGAAAGTTTTTGGTCCCAACATTTTAGGAATTAGGGGCCAAAAAGAGCCCATATAAGCATTTTCTTGGTTTTCGCACTATAACTTTAGTTTAAGTTAATAAAAATCTATGAAATTTTGACACAAGGTTTATGACCACAAAAGAAAGTTTGGGATTGATTTTGGGAGTTATAGGTTTCATCAGTTTAGGAATTAGGGGACAAAAAAGGGCCCAAATAAGCATTATTCTTGGTTTTTGCACAATAACTTTAGTTTGAGTAAATAGAAATCAATGAAATTTAAACACAATGTTTATGACCACAAAAGGAAGGTTTGTACTGATTTTGGGAGTTTTGGTTCCAACAGTTTAGGAATAAGGGGCCAAAAAGGGACCCAAATAAGCATTTTTCTTGGTTTTCGCACCATAACGTTAGTATAAGTAAATAGAAATCTATGAAATTTAAACACAAGGTTTATGCCCATAAAAGGAAGGTTGGTATTGATTTTGGGAGTTTTGGTCCCAACAAAATAAGGGGCCTAAAGGGTCCAAAATTAAACTTTGTTTGATTTCATCAAAATTGAATAATTGGGGTTCTTTGATATGCCGAATCTAACTGTGCATGTAGATTCTTAACTTTTGGTCCCGTTTTCAAATTGGTCTACTTTAAGGTCCAAAGGGTCCAAAATTAAACTTAGTTTGATTTTAACAAAAATTGAAATCTTGGGGTTCTTTTATATGCTGAATCCAAACATGTACTTAGGTTTTTTATTATGGGCCCAGTTTTCAAGTGGGTCCAAATCAGGATCTAAAATTATTATATTAAGTATTGTGCAATAGCAAGTCTTTTCAATTGCACAGTATTGCGCAATGTCAAGAAATATCTAATTGCACAATATTGTGAAATAGCAATATTTTTTTTAATTAGAGTTATCTTTATTTGTCCAGAATAGTAAGCAAGAAATATCTAATTGCACAATATTGTGCAATAGCAAGATCTTTTTTTTAATTGGAGTTATCTTTCTTTGTTCAGAATCAACTTAAATCTTTGTTATATACAATATACAATGTATATTCACTTTTTACTACCAACTGATAAATTAAAATAATCTTTAGTGATAACAAGCAGTTATTTTTACATCTTAATATTTTATGATGTATTTAAATGAGTAGTTATTGTTGCAAACTCTTTTTAATTGAGATTAGTTTTGGAATAAGGGAAAGGGGGATGTGATTAAAAAAATTAGTTTTGGAATAAGGGAAAGGGGGATGTGATTAAAAAAATTGGGTTCAATTTTTCTCATTTGAAATTTCATAAATAAAAAGAAAATTTCTTCAAATATTTTTTTGAGAGGATTAATATTCAACAGCATAGTGAATTGCTCTAAGAGAAAATAAAAATTTCAAGTTCATTAGAACACATTCATTCTGTGTCAGAAACCTATGCTGTGTCAACTATTTAATCACAATCCAAATTTAGAGCTGAATCCAGCTTGAATGTTGTGTCCATACTTGCCCCAACCGTTCAGGGTTCAACCTCTGCGGTCGTATAAAGCTATGCCCTGCGGAGCATCTGGTTTTATTTTAAAATGAATATTTTGTTATAATCATTTAAATTTGTTAAACAATAATACATAAAAAAGAAAATAGGAATCATCATTAATATTATACAGTTCAACAGTCCACATCAACACCCAACTCCTGGGAAAATTGATACACACCAAAGAAAACACAATATTGCTGTGCTTTGAATAAATTTACATAAATATATCGTAGATTTATATGGTATATTTTTTTTCAGGAAACATTCCAGACTAATAATGTTGTACAGCTAGTATCACGTGCAAGTGGACACTCACTTCAGATTGTGGAGTCGTCAGAAACTAAACAACCAGTTCTTGATGGATGTGGTAAAGAGGGACCTCAGGCTTCTAACGGTAGGTATTATGAGCCAGTGGACCCTCACTATAAACTGCAGTGGCAGATCCAGGGGGTTCTGGGTTTGAACCCCCCTATGTTTTGACAATCAATGCATTTGAATAGGGACATATAGAAAATGCCTGGATTTACCCCTGAACAGCGATGTCACTAATAATTCAACAGTCAGTGAGTTCATGCTAGTGAATATTGCAGACTTAGTCAACAGATTTTCTATCAAAACTGGATGCCAAATGAGAAAAAAGATTTATGGTTGATAAATAATTCAGATTTGTTCATTGTGGTTATTCCAAAACAAGACTTTTAAAGCCTTGAATATTACTCTTGCTTCAAGTGTTTGATCATATAAAAAAGAAGATGTGTTATGATTGCTCATGAGACAACTAAAGGTCACAGCACAGCCTTTAACATTGTGTCAAAACCCATACTGCATTAGATAAGTCCTGTTGATTTTAATGTGCATGTAAATTTTATTTTAGCTTTATGGACTATTGTAAATGAGGGCAAGAACCAAGTTCGTCTCCATAACAACAATAACTACATTGCGATTGTCAATGGTATAACACAGCTAGTAAACATGGTGAGTTTAGTTTTTACATAGTCATAATAGTTGTTTAATTTTAATTTTGATAAAGTTTATTAATGATATGAAACTAGTCACTGTCTATAAAATAACTATTGGTCATACATGTGATTCTTCCGGCGGGAATCAAAATATCCCACTTTTAAGACCCTCTTCCATCCCTCCCGTTAAAATTTGAAATTTTCCTCTTTTTGAAAATTTTTGAACCAATTTGGTTCATATCATTATTCAAATTTTTTGTGCAAAAATCAAGAAAGTCTGGTCCTGTGATCAAATAAAGGACACTTAAAGCTTGTGCCAGTTGTGGTTAATCAGATGGACTGTTAGTACTGTGGTTTCATTGTAACTTATGATGTGCCAGTTATTGTTGATAGGTGAACCACAGTTTTCAGCATACAACAAAAAGAAAAATGTTTTACTGTCTTGTTTTCTAAAGTTACCTAGAAGACAAAATCAAGCATACTGTGGATTCATTATTATTTGTTGGATACCAAATTTTGTGGGTTTTGTGGTTTCAGGTAAACTACCACTTCAAATGTTTAACGAATAACACATTTTCTTTAGGCTTTCTGAAATTGGCAAAAGCAAGAAATCAAATATCCACCAAAAATGTGAGTTTTATCATTCGATGAAAATTGATACCCTAAAAAAAAAAATGAATCCACAGTCCATGAAAATTATTAAGAAAATTTAAGAATCTGCTATATGAAAAAAATGTTCTTTTAACAGCCACCAGGTACAATGCATGGAGAAGAAACAAAAATCCAGTTACATCAGACTGATCAGTTTGTTACTATGGAATCATGTAAAACTGTGGCACAATATGTTGGTGTGTTAGATGATGGACAACTCAAATCTGCATTGGCCACACATAGAAATGACACTCATGCTATGTTTGGTGTAAGACTGATAGTAAGTACTGTAGAAACTAACTTTTGTGGGGTTAAAATTTCGTGGTTTTGTTTTCATATTTTATTAGATTACATGGAGATCTAATTTCCTGGTTTCCTGTTAAAGGAAGTGATATTATATGTAGTTTATACTTTTGTGGTGATTTTAATTTTGTGGATATATTCTTTTCACAAAAAAAATAAAATTGGATCCTCCATGAAAATTTCTTTTTACAGTATGACTAGTCGTATTATGAATAAATACTGACAACAGTCAGTGTTAGATTTTATTTGAAATATTACTGTAAAAGATAATAATATTGGGAGGAAAATAAAATTGATATGACAGAATTATAACACTAAAATTTTGTTTGTGCATTCATACCATGTTTTAGAATTATATTCATCAGGAACATATAAATATGTAAACTCATCACCAAAAAATAACTAAATCCATATATGGTCTTCTATTGAATCAATTAACTATAAGATGTTTTCTAATTGTAGTCTACACCATATGACGGAGCACCTGGTGAAAAGTAAAGATCCAGTAATGTCATCTAATATATATATAAATGATACATGTTCTTGTTTTTAAGTACATACACTTTGTGTCGGATGTTGATCTTGTTATATTTATTGATATTGGTTAATATTCTGGGTATTTAACCAGTAATTAATACCTCAGTATTTGCCCAGTTAGTGCCATTGTTTATATGAGACTTTTCTTGTATAGCCTGATATTTACAAGACTTGTAAGTTATTTATGTAGACCTATAAAAAAACTGCATTTTATTATTATATTATGTTTCCCTTTCCAAGAAATACTACTTCATTATAATTTGGAGTAGGTTTTTGGAAACTTATTGATGTTTATGTAAGTTGCACATTATTGACATGTTATATTTAGTACTTAAATTTTTAATATGTATTAAAGACTATCGATTCATTATATGACAACAGATTGAAGTATGAGATTAAATAGTATGTCTTCATTAAGGGGTACATAATGTACAAAATATATATAGAATGTTGAACAATATTTTCTCTAATTCTTTGGCAATTTAACCCTTTCCAGAACATTGAAAAAAATTCTTATAAGATGATTGGATGAGTTTAAGGAAGGAACTAACCTTTAAAAAAAAAAGTCTGATCAGATTTTTTGTTTCACAGACGTGTAATTATACAGTATAGCATAATAGTGCAATATTTTACGGTCTTTTATTTATGAATGTATATTTTGACATACATCTTTGGTAAGATACACTTATTTGTCTTCTGGGTTGAAAGTTGTTGATAGGGACATGACATATGATCCTGTACAGTCTCTTGTTTTTTCAGATTTGTTTTTTAAAAGCAGTGTTAGGTAAACATTTTTTGAAGGTTTTTTTTACACTTTTACAATAGAAATCTTGAGAAAGTCTTCCTATGTGAAACTTTAAACCTTGTATGTCTAAACATTTTCTTTTCAAACAATATATGCAATTTTAAAATAATGACATGTTTTTATATTATTTTATTACTTCAGTATAATTTATGAACTATTTATTTGTTATCATCATGTTATTTTGTTACATTCAGGTAAAGTCTGGGTACTCTTTGCATCTATTAAAAAACTTTTATTATTGTGATTCAGCAGTTGTTTGTACTTCTTCACTCTCCCCTTCAAAGCAAGGAATGAAGCTCATAAATTAACCAATCAAAACACAGGACTGTGGGAAAATAAGTAGAGCTGACAACCTGGCTTCATTCTATGAACATTAACCAGTATTATTAAGAAGGCTTGCGGGTATAAGATTTTCAGAAAAAAAATAAACATTTATTTTTCATTACAAATTTTATTAATTATACCTTTAGTAGTTGTAACTTTATAATATGGTACAAACGTTATTCCAAAAAATCAATTTGTGTTGGCCCCAGGTGATTTTTAAAATGTAGATATCATTGAAAAAACTCCAGATTATCTCCCTTTGGTGCAAAAATGCCATTTTTTTGCATTGAAATTGAAATATCTTTTTTAACTCATTGTTGACCTATATTTTTTTTTGCTGTTTTCAAATAAGCTGTACATAAACTAAATAATTGTAAAATTTTAGGGATTTCTGTAATTAAGTTCTTTTTTTATTTCGATATTACCGCTATTTCTCCTATTAGTTCAACAGAAAAAAAGGACATTAACAAAAATGTATGTGTCTTTTGAAGGCAGATTTTGAGTGTAAATGAACGGTGACCCCATTTTTTTATTTCATTTTTCTTATGATTAATGTATAAGATAAAGGTTCATTTATAGAAAAATATATCGAAATCCTATATTTAATAAAAAAAAAAAAAAATAATTTCGACCCGCGAGCCTCATTTAATCATATATTTTGGTTTATTTAAATTCAGAAATGTCTGTGCATTTATTATTGTGATTGTTGACCAATGAATAAAAAGGGGAGTTTATTTTTTGTTATTTCAGGAAACACTGAATAAAAAAAAGCTTAACTCATTCTTAAATGCAAGTTTTTATCTTAGCAAAACAGATTGTTTTTTTTTGCAATGATGGACACTGAAAGCTCAAACACATCAAACCAATGGATAGCACTTGTAATATTCCTGACATGGTAAAGACATGTTCTTATGTAGAAAGTGGTGGATTAAACCTGGTTTTATGGCTAGCTAAACCTATCACTTGTATGGCATGTGACATAAAAAATCTGTTATATTAACAATAGAAGGATGTGTGAACAAAACTAACAGACATAATAGGTAAACATGTCAAAAATAGGGTTTCAGCAGTCAACATTGTGTTATAATCTTAATCATTATAAAAACAATCAAATATGTCAACAATGAAAAACAATAATGCATTCAAATAAAGCACTAGAGCAAAAAAAACAAAACAAATATAGACTAAAAAGTAAAAAAATAACTAATTACAGAGACAAGAAATAGAATATTATAACTGGTTATTGAAAGATGGCAAACAATGTCAGTTCCTTGAACCATATTTCAAAGCCATTGTGTATTATTTATGAAATTGTTGCAGAATATTTATCAACACAGAAAGATGAGATGTTCTTTGATGTGCATCTGGTTCATCAACTTTCTACTCTGCAAGCTCCTGAAAAACGAATGATTTGGGAAAGGTATATCCCATATGCAGGGGGAAATGGTATTCTGCTACTAAGGTGAGGAAAATTGATAATTTCAAAATTGAAATTGTCTAGTTTGTCATAGATTCAGGTACTGTCTGAGATGACCATTCATGTCAAATTTGAGGTACAAGTCTAAAACTGAGGCAGAGGAAGCTGTTTCTGTTGTACCTTTAATTTCTAGTTCTGTAGGAAATATAAATGGAACCCAATCAAAAAGTGGATTTTTAATGGAAAGAACGTCATCAAATATATCTTAATGCAAAATTAAAGATTTTTTTTCGTGATATATAACCTATCATGAACCCATTATATGAGTACCCAAATGAGTAAGTCATGTGATAGATAACCTATACCATGAACCCATTATATGAGCACCCAATTGAGAAAGTCATGTGATAGATAACCTATTCCATGAACCCATTATATGAGTACCCAAATGAGTAAGTCATGTGATAGATAAACTATCATGAACCCATTATATGAGTTCCCAATTGAGTAAGTCCTGTGATAGATAATTAACCTATCATGAACCCATTATACGAGAACCTAATGAGGTAGTCATGTGATAGATAACCTATACCATGAACCCATTATATGAGTACCCAATTGAGTAAGTCATGTGATAGATAACCTATCATGAACCCATTATATGTGTTCCCAATTGAGTGAGTCATGTGATAGATAAACTATCATGAACCCATTAAGTGAGTGCCCAATTGAGTAAGTCTTGTGACAGATAAACTATCATGAACCCATTATATATGTTTTCCTAATTGAGTAAGTCATGGAATAGATTACCTATCATGAACCAAGGCCGTAACTAGGCATCTTATTTTAGTGAGGCAGAATAATTGAGGCGAGCGAAGCGAGGCGAAAATTTTTTTTGGGGGGTATGAAATGAATGGTGCAAAATCCTGCATTTTAGGCATTTTTAGAGAGTTTGATAATGTTTTGAATTTGGACAGTTTTTATATAAATTGTACATATTTAAAGATTTTTACTAATACCAAATTTTTAACAACTTTATTTGAATTTGTATGTAAGATTATCATCCAAATATCAATTTAAGTCTGCCGCCAGAACATAAAACAAACACCGATTCAGTAGAGTTTTCCAATTATTTCTATGGTGGGTTCAGTCAAATTGTTTTAGAATCTTAATTTTGGTCTGCTGATATCCTTATCGCGATGGACATGGAGCATGGCAAGACCGCACAACCTCTCGCCACTCATGTATGCTCTTTTCCTAGATTTCAGTCGTTTCAGGGCAGTCTGTGTTTCTAAAGGTAGCACATTATCATCAACACAATGATCAATGTCTTCTTCCAATTCCTTCTCCATCAGCAATTCGGTAGCAGCATCGGTAGTAACAGTTTTGTTTGCAAAAGGGAATTAAGCTTTCCTATAAAGGCTAGCACCATAATACAGTCTCAGTTACAAAATATTAAACTCGCTTGTATGCTGACAAAGAGTAAACAAACTAGGGATAGAATGAGATAAGATCGATACATGTATATGATCTATCTATAGAGTAAGTATATATGATATGGGTACAGGGGAATTAAAATGGAGTTTTGACGTTTACATGTAGGTCCGTAATTTCAAATTATTTCTGGAAATAGTCGGTGGTATTTTAGTTCCAGAATCTATAAATTTAGGGGATAGTGGTTGGGGGTGTCTGATTCCAAAACCCGAATAGAAAGAAATGAAATTCCGTAGTCCCGAATAAGTAAAGACAAAATCCTGTGATAAAGGTTCTATACCATTCCTCAATAATGTCAAATTGGAATATTGGATGTTCTTTCAATTTTTAAGTTAAAGAAACATGGATCATGAAAAACTAATCCATGCATGTTTCATATTATTTATATTTTATTTATCTGTAAAGAGAAAGATTAAAGTTGATGAAACGGAGAAATGAATACACAGACAGGACTGCCCCCTTGCGATACCCACTACTTGATTTGTCCGTCTACTTATCGTTTTTGGATTGTTCTAGTGAAGTTATATGCAATACTCAGACTACGTTCACAAACAAATTAGTTTACTAGAATTATTCCTTCTTTACCTTCAGTGTCGCTTTTCCTTTTTCTGCAAGAGCCTGTTTTTAACCAGAGACCCATGATGATTATCGTTTCTAGGTTAATGTAATTGAGAAACATCACCCGTTGAGATGCCGAGTTATATCCAGGAAGAATAGTTTGAAAGGAATGATGACAAGTTATAGAAATTAAGGTTGAGACAGAACAACAGAAGACTATTTTATTTGTATATATGTATAAAAAAATTAATCAGTGTCGAAATTTTAGTGAGGCAATTGCCTCACTTGCCTCAAGGGTAGTTACGGCCTTGTCAGAACCCATCTGTGTACATGTGATACGAGTAGGGAAAAAACATTGATTCTCATATATACATTTCAGAATTAAACACACACAATTGCAATACAATTAAAATGTATAAAAAAAAACTTAAGTTGGTTAAATCTATAGTTTATAATGTATTTATATAAGGGAGCTACCATTTGATTTTTAGGGGGGGCTAGGATGAGAAATTTTGTCCTGCATTTTTTTAAAACTGTAATCTCTGTCCTGCATTTTTATTTTTCACTGTGTTCGGTGACTCCTTTTTTTTTTAGTTTATTCTGAGTTTTTAGTTTTTTTACCTATATTGTCGTCCTTTCATTTTTTTTTTTGGAAAGTGTCTCATCCTTCCTTTTTTTTTACTCAAAACTCCTGTCCTGCCTATTTTTTTCAAATTTCATCCTAGCCCCCCCCCCCCCCCCCCCCTAAAAATCAAATGGTAGCTCCCTAAGAAGTTTATACATCTAACTCGTATGGACTTGACAAAATTTCAAACAGTTTTAAGAACCTGATTGTCTTCAACTCTTCACAGCTTTATGAATATTTAAAACTTAATTTTGCTTATTATTTAGTATTAAAGTTAAGTTGGGTATTTTATGGCAAACAAAGTCAAAGAGAGCATCTAATTATCAGAGTTAAAATGTTCACATGAATCAGTAAATGGATTTCATCTTTATCACAGCCTGATAAGGATTTTTTGTTCAAAATGTTTTAATTACTTCTTGTTTAATTTAAAAAAATTCTAATAACGGGGTATATTGATTTTTATACGACCGCAAATTTTGAGAAAAATTTCGTCGTATATTGCTATCACGTTGGCGTCGTCGTCGTCGTCGTCGTCCGAATACTTTCAGTTTTCGCACTCTAACTTTAGTAAAAGTGAATATAAATCTATAAAATTTTATCACAAGGTTTATGACCACAAAAGGAAGGTTGGTATTGATTTTGGGAGTTTTGGTCCCAACATTTTAGGAATAAGGGGCCAAAAAGGGCCCAAATAAGCATTTTCTTGGTTTTCGCACTATAACTTTAGTTTAAGTTAATAGAAATCTATGAAATTTTGACACAAGGTTTATGACCACAAAAGAAAGGTTGGGATTGATTTTGGGAGTTTTGGTTTCAACAGTGTAGGAATTAGGGGCCAAAAAAGGGCCCAAATAAGCATTATTCTTGGTTTTCGCTCAATAACTTTAGTTTAAGTAAATAGAAAATAATGAAATTTAAACACAATGTTTATGACCACAAAAGGAAGGTTGGTATTGATTTTGGGAGTTTAGGTCCCAACAGTTTAGGAATTAGGGGCCAAAAAGGGACCCAAATAAGCATTTTTCTTGGTTTTCGCACCATAACTTTAGTATAAGTAAATAGAAATCTATGAAATTTAAACACAAGGTTTATGACCATAAAAGGAAGGTTGGTAATGATTTTGGGAGTTTTGGTCCCAACAGTTTAGGAATAAGGGGCCCAAAGGGTCCAAAATTAAACTTTGTTTGATTTCATCAAAATTGAATAATTGGGGTTCTTTGATATGCCGAATCTAACTGTGTATGTAGATTTTTAACTTTTGGTCCTGTTTTCAAATTGGTCTACATTAAGGTCCAAAGGGTCCAAAATTAAACTTCGTTTGATTTTGACAAAAAATTAATCGGTAGGGTTCTTTGATATGCTGAATCTAAAAATGTACTTAGATTCTTGATTATCGGCCCAGTTTTCAAGTTGGTCCAAATCGGGGTCCAAAATTAAACTTTGTTTGATTTCATCAAAAATTGAATAAATGGGGTTCTTTGATATGCCAAATATAACTGTGTATGTAGATTCCTCATTTTTGGTCTTGTTTTCAAATTGGTCTACATTAAAGTCCAAAGGGTCCAAAATTAAACTTAGTTTGATTTTAACAAAAATTGAAATATTGGGGTTCTTTGATATGCTGAATCCAAACATGTACTAAGATTTTTGATTATGGGCCCAGTTTTCAAGTTGGTCCAAATCAGGATCTAAAATTATTATATTAAGTATTGTGCAATAGCAAGTCTTTTCAATTGCACAGTATTGTGCAATGGCAAGAAATATCTAATTTCACAATATTGTGAAATAGCAATTTTTTTTTTAATTAGAGTTATCTTTCTTTGTCCAAAATAGTAAGCAAGAAATATCTTATTGCAAGAATTTTTTTAATTGGAGTTATCTTTCTTTGTCCAGAATCAACTTAAAAATCTTTGTTATATACAATATACAATGTATATTCACTTTTTACTACCAACTGATAAATTTAAATAATCTTTACCATTCAGTGATAACAAGCAGTTTTTTTACATCTTAATATTTTATGATGTATTTAAATGAGTAGTTATTGTTGCAAACTCCATTAGAATATTTTAATTGAGATTAGTTTTGGAATAAGGGAAAGGGGGATGTGATTCAAAAATTGGGTTCAACTTTTCTCATTTGAAATTTCATAAATAAAAAGAAAATTTCTTCAAACATTTTTTTGAGAGGATTAATATTGAACAGCATAGTGAATTGCTCTAAGAGAAAACAAAAATTTTAAGTTCATTAGAACACTTTCTTTCTGTGTCAGAAACCTATGCTGTGTCAACTATTTAATCACAATCCAAATTTAGAGCTGAATCCAGCTTGAATGTTGTGTCCATACTTGCCCCAACCCTTCAGGGTTCAACCTCTGCGGTCGTATAAAGCTACGCCCTGCGAAGCATCTTGTTATATTGGTGGAGGCTTACTCATAAGAGGTGCTCCTACAATGGAGGAAGATTCAATTTACATAAACAGTTTGCAAAACAAACGCACTTGTGATCTAGAACAAATTAAGAACTAGGAAATCGAAAGTAGACGAAGCAAAGTATTTTCATACTTTCATTAGGCCCTATTTTCCTTGATAGAGTAAGTTGTTAGCTGTATTTTAATTAAGGAATCGAACATGACATGTAAATTCAAAACATTTCAAATGTCTGGAAGCGAACAACCGTATAGTTTGAGAAAATGACTAATTCTCATTCACTGTTGACATCACCTGATCATACCATAAACAATTACACATAACTACAACCTATTTAGGGTATTACACCTGCGGTTAATCCTCATATATTTATATCTGTTCTTTACACTTGAATTTATAATACATTCTGAATTATTTTAAGGTGAGTCCTGTATTAGGCTGTTTGAATTTAATTTTGTACATCTCATTGAAGTTTTATTAAGGTTCCACTATAAAAGTCAAAATATAGGACACTTCATAAACATCTAAATTTTGACTGTATTTTTCACATAAATATGTTTCAATGGTGTCTTTGTCCAATTTCTGTATTATACCTTCAATATTTGTTCACTTAGAATGTTAGAAATAGTTTCATGAAATAAACTTGTTAATCAAGGCCTAGGTTAATCAACAAATTCTAGATATATTTGAAAATTTAGTGTTTACCCTAAGAACTGGTTTGGCCACAACATAATAATTGCAAGTTAATTTACAATTGACACGTACAGTGTGTATTAAGTATGTTTAAATAAAGAAAAATGTTTGTTCCCATAGTTTAGGACTTTATTTGTTACAGGAAGAAAAATACAGGCAAAGTTTAGATGTTTATGAAGGGGGTCTCATTGGGGGGTTCTGATCCCGGATCCTGCTTACTGTTTTGTCAGATTCCTGTATCCCGTTTACACTATATATGTATGCAATTCTCATTTCTTTGTAATTTCCTGTGTCCTGCTGGACTTTATTTCCCATTTTCATGCCACAGTAATTTGACTTTCACGTGTCACGCTTACAAAAAATTGGCAATCCCGCATCACGCTTAGACCCCAATGAGACCCACTATGAAGTGTCCTATTTATTTTATTTTAGTGGAACCTGTTATTTTTACAGATTTCAGTTCACAAAAAAAAAGGGCTTTATTAGCATTTTTGGTCCCCATTAAAGCCATGCTATTAGGAAGTTAATTGTCTACATGCATTTAAAAAAAAAAAAAAAAACACTTCTTATAACATCAAGGTTTTGGATAATACATGTATAGGGGTACTATTTTTTTTTTTTTTAAATCTAACCTGTAGGAGGGTTATTTCCCTATTGGTTTTGTGCACTAGTATACACTATACAAAGGATTTATGTGAGTGATATACATACATGAAGTTCATCTACTCAGTAACTGTATCACTAGCTAGCATGTCAACAAAGGTTACAAGTTTAAATCATACCCATGGTGCTAAAAGTGGCCATAAACACCAACGACCAATCAGTCAATCAATTGTGCGAGTCTGACACTCTGTGTATGATTTATATATTCAAAGTGCTTATAAGTTTGCAAGGTTACAAATTGAAGAAGAAAGTCGCCTTACCTAGACACATTTTCTGACTGTGATATTTCAAGTTAAATGTAAATGCTGTGTGAAGATTAAGTAAATTACACACAATTTTCAATTTTGTAGTTTGACAAGGTTAGGGATAGAACTCTTACTCTAGGCAAACAATCTACGGTGCTACAGAAGGACTTCTGAGATTCAATATATATTTCCTGAAAACACATTAATAAACCTCATGTTTTGTCCATTCTTTAAAAATTTCACAATAATAAATGCACACAATAATTTGTGAATTCACAGTGTGTGTATTGTGACTATTGTCAGATAAGACTTTAAAAAACAGTTTCAGATGCTTTATTTGTAGGTCAGCTGATACATCTACTGTTAAAATTTGATTTATTTCCGGCAATATGCATGATATGTGTTTAATTTGTGTTTTTTTATAATTCTCGATAGACAATGGCACATAAAGGACCTCCACCACCATATCAGTACCAAGGACCACCAGCTGGTCAAGCATCCAATGTAGGTATAGTTGTTATAATATAAGTATTTTATACATGTAATACTACATATTACAAATGTCACCTTCCTCAGAAAACAGCCATCCTAGATAAATTTTGGGGATTATTTTGTAACATATGATAGACCCATAAAATGGATAACTGGAAAATAAAAAGAATATTGTACAGAACAAACACAAAAAATAGATGTACAAAAAACGATAAAAATGCATGGTTATGTTCATGCCTTTTCACATGTAACCAATAGTTAACTCTTGTTATCTCCCTTGCCATACGTAATGTTGTACATTTTTCATGAAATTTCATTATAATTTTAATTATTGTGTAAACAGATATATGTATAACAAAATGTCATAAGTGAAGATTAGTGTGACAAAACAGCTTAGCGCAAACCTGATATTAACAGAATATCTGATCAATGATTTTCATTTTGACCAATCACAGACTTAGTGTAAAGAAGATAACTAATCCTATGTTTTTGTTTATTTCACAGACAACAATATATGTTAACCAGCAGCCACAAACAAGAGTTATACATAAATCATCTGTAAGTAGAATAATCAAATAGATTGCATTAAGTTTTGATTGTAATGAATAATGTTTATTATTTTCTGGTCCCAAACATGCCAAAGCTAAGCAAAGTTTGAATAATTCAATGAAAATATATGCAAAAACTCAGACCAACTGTCCATTTTATTTCAGTATCATTTTATAATGATAAACCATTGCAATTACTTAACATAAGAAAAAAAGACATTTTCATCAGGCATTTTGTTTTTACATAGGTATTTTAATTACTAAATGATCATATGCATTTGAAAAGGCATATCATACACTCTTGGTGCAGCTGTTTATTTTAATTTTGCTTTAATTGTTTAAAACTGTATTCCAATAGTTAGAAAATTTAATACACAATAATTTCTTGATCTTATAGCCAGGTTTGTTCGGATCAATCATGAAAGAAGTGAACAGTGTAGGCAGGGAGGTTGAAAAAGGTCTGAATTGGGCTGGTAACCAGATAGACCATGCTGTCAAGCAATGTGAGACTGGAAATATTTTGGTAAGTAGACTGGTAACTAGACTAGAGTCAAACATTTTAATTTCTTCTTGAAAAAAAGTATAAGACAGAAAACTTCTGGTAAATTGGCAACAAATTGCCCATGCAGTCAAACAAGGTGTGAGTTTTTTAAAAGAAGGTAAAAAAACATTGGCACCAGATGGAATTAACGAGAATAGGTAATTAACATAGTGGAATGCACACCATAGAAGTTAGATTTATTGTTACATTTTGCACTAAAAGACGAAGTATGCACTATTTCTTATTTGATTGTAAATAGATCACTGAAAAAGATATAACCTTAGTAGAATAAGAAGTAACTTTATATCAGGCTGTTCCTACCTATGAAGAAATATATATTTTTTTAATTCATAATCACACATCTTCCAGGAAAAATTAACTTTTTGTTTTTTCTTAATGAAACTTTATTTTAAAATCAATTATAAATAGAAAAGAAAGTAGATATCACCAATGATGTTAAACCGACTAAACCAACAACCAACTCCTTGGAGAAAATTAATGCACAAACAATAACAATATTGTTTTGCTTTGTAAAAATTTACATCAATATATATATGATATAATTTTTCAGCAAACTTTCCAGACAAACAATGTAGTACAGTTAGTATCCAGAGCAAGTGGACGATCACTACAGATTGTTATGTCACCAACACAACAGTTAGTCATTGACGGATGTGGGGCAGAGGGACCTCAGGCTTTTAATAGTAAGTATCATGAGCCATCTGAATATCCCTATACATTGTCACTAATTAATACAAGTGAGTGGCTGATGGAAGTGGTGCACAGCATTGATTCTCTGCTAGTTGATATTAAAGACTAGGTCACAAAAATTTTCACAGGTACTTGATCAAACAAACAAAAAGGGCAATAAATGCTGGCAAAGATTTACTGTGGGCAAAAAAATTCAAATTGGCTTATTGTGGGAATTCCAATGTGAGTCTTGAAAAGCTTAAAAATGTTGCTCTTATTTCAGTTTGCTTTTAATAAACATGTAACTTTAAATGGTTTATTTTTTATATTTCAGCTTTATGGACTGTCGTAAATGAGAATAACAACCAAGTTCGTCTCCATAACAACAATAACTACATTGCAATTGTCAATGGCTTAACACAGCTAGTGCACATGGTAAGTGTAGTTTTTACATAGTCACAATAGTTGTTTCCTTGTAGCTTTGTTAAGGTTTATTAATGAAAACATTGGAACTGTTCACTGTCTCTAAATAAGAATTGTGCTCCTTATCATAAATCAAGTTCTGAATTAAAAACTGGTAACTCAGGTATTTTTTTATGTACTAGTATGAGACCCCTTAAAAAGAGAGAAATAAGAAATGAAATAATATGCTGATATTTAATAACTTTATTCTTGTCAGTATTATATCATTTTTGTCGAGTGGTGTTAGCTCACTTCTTAAAAGCTTTATATTTTAGAAGTTGGATGACCTGGATGCTTCATACTTTGTTTATAGATGCCTCATGTTACAAAGTTTCTGTCAGTCACATGTTAAATGTTCTTGACCCCATTTTCATGGTTCAGTGACTACTTGAAAAAAAAAGTTAAGATTTTCTGTAATGTTGAATTCTCTCTTATTATAAGTAGTAGGATAACAATAATTGTTATGCGCGTATCTTGCAAGGTTCTCATGCCCATCAGACAGTTTTCACTTGACCTCGACCTTATATCATGGATCAGTTAACAAGGTTAAGTTTTGGTGGTCAAGTCCATAACTCAGATACTATAGGCAATTTGTCTTTTATATTTGGTGTATAGAAGGACTGTAAGGTGTACATGTCCAACTGGCAGGTGTCATCTGACCTTGACCTCATTTTCATGGTTCAGTGGTTATAGTTATTTTTTTGTGTTTTGGTCTGTTTTTCTTTTACTGTATGCAATAGGTCTACTATATTTGGTGTATGGAATGATTGTAAGGTGTACATGTCTAGCTGGCAAGTGTCATCTGACCTTGACCTCATTTTCATGGTTCAGTGGTTAAATTCTCTCTTATTATAAGTAGTAGGATAACAATAATTGTTATGCGCGTATCTTGCAAGGTTCTCATGCCCATCAGACAGTTTTCACTTGACCTCGACCTTATATCATGGATCAGTTAACAAGGTTAAGTTTTGGTGGTCAAGTCCATAACTCAGATACTATAGGCAATAGGTCTTTTATATTTGGTGTATAGAAGGACTGTAAGGTGTACATGTCCAACTGGCAGGTGTCATCTGACCTTGACCTCATTTTCATGGTTCAGTGGTTATAGTTATTTTTTTGTGTTTTGGTCTGTTTTTCTTTTACTGTATGCAATAGGTCTACTATATTTGGTGTATGGAATGATTGTAAGGTGTACATGTCTAGCTGACAAGTGTCATCTGACCTTGACCTCATTTTCATGGTTCAGTGGTCAAATTTAAGTTTTTGATTTTTGGTCTTTTTTTCTTATTCTATATGCAATAGGTCAACTACATTTGATGTATGGAATCATTTAATGATCTATATGTCAGTTGTGCAGGTTTTATTTGACCTTGACCGCCTTTTAATGGTTCATTGCTCAGTGTTAAGTTTTTGTGTTTTGGTCTGTTATTCTCAATCTGTAAGCAATAGGTCAACTATAATTGTTGTATGGAAGAATTGTTAGCTGTACATGTCTGCCTGGCACTGTCCATCTGACATTGAACTCATTTTTATATGGTTCATTGGATTTTGGTTAATGTTCAATTTATGTGACAGTTGTAATAAAGCTTTATATTTAGGACTATCAACATAATATCAATGATAAGTAAAGAAGGCGAGACATTTCAGCGTGTGCACTCTTGTTCAATGTAGAATCTGCAATTAGAGTGCAAAAATAAGGCATGAAAAATTGGAGGTTCTATATATATACCAAGAGATAGACACATGCATATGATTTTGTGTGAACAATCCTCTTTACTGACAGGTGGCATACAGCTTAACACATATTTTTTGAAGTCTTGAATACAGAATTTTTCTAAACCACAGTCAAATATCCATGAAAACTGGTACACAAGAAATAAATGAAAATGCAGTATAAACATATTTTTTTTCACCAGCCACCAGGTTCAATGCACGGAGCAGAAACCAAAATCCAGTTACATCAGACCAATCAGTTTGTTACCCTGGCGTCATGTAAAACTGTAACACAGCATGTTGGTGTACTAGAAAATGGACAATTGAAATCTGCTTTGGCCACACACAGAAATGACACTCATGCTATGTTTGGTGTAAGACTGATAGTAAGTTTAATACTATAGTTACAACCATTTCATATTTATTTGAAATAATGACATTTAATGTAAAAGATAAACCTATCTCTGAAAAGAAAGGGTTGATGTTACAAACAATTTCTGTGATTGTAAGCGCCAAATGAAAATGACACTTGCTATAATATCTCATTTGAATTTTCACTACATTTCAGAAACAATAATTTCATTTTGTAGATAATTTTTTTCCCCTTGAAACTATACAATATGGTGTTCCCTGACATCCAATTTGATTTTCATAAGTATCCTTTTCCCTCAGATTACTTTAGTTTTACAAAATTAATTTCTGAAACAGAAGAAGTAAAAAAAAGCCTAAAACAAGGTACATGTTGTAGAAACTTCTCAACATAAAATGGTTTAGTTTTATATATTGTGATTTTGCTGGAGAGTTGTCTCATTGGCACTCATACCACATCTTGTAATATCTATAGAATCATTTTAACATATGCTATTTCTTATTGTAGTCTACACCTTATGCTGGAGCACCTGCCAAACGATAAAGATGTAGGAGTGGAATCTGATCATGTGATATATACAAACTACATGTACTTTGTATTCAAGTACATACACTTTAATGTCTAATGTTTATCTTGTTATTCTTAAGTAACGTTCATCAGTAGCTATGACAGTTATTAACCATGTATACCTTCTTGTAAATCAATGTTCACCCAGTTAGTGCCATAGTTTATATGCAACTTTTCTTTTGCATCTCTAAGTGACAATTTCCATTTAACCTGTGACAGCAACTACATTTGATATGAAATTGGAGCATGATTCAAAGAATACTAATATAGCTTGATGTTTACAAGACTTTCTATTTATTAATGCAATTAACCAAATAAACAGTATTATTATATTATATTTCACTTTCCTAGAAATACTAACTCATTATCATTTTGGAGTAGGTCTTTATAAATAAATGAATGTTTATATATTGTATATTAATTGAACTGTGATATAGTACTTTTAATACACATCATTGACAATTGATAGAAGTGAAAGATTACATATAGTTTCTTGATTTAAGGGAAAATTATGTACAAAATAATTTTCATATGTTGTAAAATATTATATAGAAAAAAAGTTTCCGTACAAAAAGTAACTCTAAAAGTAATGAAGAGCAAATTGAAAAGAAGATCAACTAAATCTATTATTTTTTTGATCCATATTTTATTCATTATTGTTTAGTTTTGTTTGAATTGTGTGATAGATAGAATTTCTGTTTTTAGTATAAAGCACTGTACTTATCTCCACCTGAATTGAGCATGTTTGTGCAATAACTTTCTTGTCTGACAAAAAAAATGTAATTTTTTTTGTTGATGTATAATCCAAATAACTATTATTATTCTGTTATACATGTACTATTAATGATAGCTATATTTTGATATAAATATGTTCATCTTTGATAAGATTGTTTGATTTGTTGAAGTGGGACATGTCCTCCTGCTGTCGATTGGTTTTTACAGATTTCTGTAGTTTTCTGATTAAAGGACTAAATTTTTACAGTTCACTTTAAAAAGCACTTTTAGGTAAAAAATATTTTTACACATCAATAATTTTGTCAAAATCTCACATATTTTTATGAAATTTGAACAGAAAATTCTTCATAATCATCAGATAGCATTTGAATCAAAAGTTTGCTTTTTTCATTTTTTCATCCTTAAAAATTATTGTTTAAATTTTCATTGTTTGCTGTTAATGTTTAGATTCAGTCTGGTGTTGTCTTTTTTTTTATATATACATATGTAACTTTGTAATATATTCATTGAATATAATTAACTTGATAGAAGCTTTTTGTCTAATAAAGAAGGTGGGACCGAAAACTACAGGGAGATAACTCTGTAAAATCAGCTAAACGTTTTTATCACATTGTATTGTTAAGGAAATCGTATGCTTCTAAATGATCTAAATTAGTGTTTGTCAAACTTCTATGTATCCACCAATTTTTTCCAAGAAAGTGATTGATTCAATTTTTTTTAATTTTATTAAAAGGGTGAAAGTAAATAACTTGTTAAAATTTTATGAAAAGTAAACAAGCCAAATTAATTTTAGTCAAGGTGTTGGGTACAACCTTAATTAAAACCTGATGTAGATTTTTATTTTTCCTTCCAAGTAAATTACTGATAGATTGACTTCCCAGTAAGTTTTTGCATTAAATATTTACTTTCAGTTTGTGGTTAATATGTTTCTTAGAAATCCATTACTTTGTCAATTGATACTGGATATAAGAAGTTAGATAGAAGTTTCTTAATAAAAGTAAAAATAAGGCTTCAAAGGAAAACTTTTGCGATTTAAAAAACAAATCTTCATTTTACTCACTAATAGATGGGTTTAGATTTTGGCGGTCAGTTTTACGCTTTTACAATAGCAATCTCAAAGAAAGACACAGGGAACTTTTTACTTATATTTATTAGAAAATGTTACCCATTCTTGATTATGTTTTATTGTTTGAAATTATAATCCCTTGACTGTCTGTACATTTTCTTTCCAATCAATGTATACAATTGAATATTGACATGTTTTCAATTATTTTTTATTTCACTATAATTTATGTAGTGTTTTATTGTTAGCAGGATGTTATTTTGTTATATACAAGTGTATTCCTTGCACTTTTGTCATCTGTATTTCAATAAAAAAGTGTTTTATTATTGTGATTCAACAGTTGTCTGTATTTTTTCTCTATCAACAATGACCCATGAAAATGGGGTCAAATGATATCTGCCAAACAGACTTGTACACCTACAATTATTCCATAAACCATATATAGCTGACCTAATGCTATTAGTATATGAAAATGAAACCGAAACAGAAAGACTTTACATTGACCAATGAACAATTAAAACAAGGTCAAGGTCATATGACACCTTACAATCATTCCATACACTGAAAAGTGACTGAATATAGTTGACCTATTTTCTATAGTACCAGTACTTGAAAAACAGACCAAAACACAAACTCTTAAAATTGAACAATGAACCATAAAGTTGAGGTCAAGTTCAGACCAAACCTTTTGCCATAATTCCAACCACCATATAGTTGATCTAATACTTATAGTATTTGTGAAAGGGACCTAATCATGTATTAGCTTAAACCTTGATCACTTATCCATTAATGAGATCACTGTCAGGTGAACTCTTTCTGGCAGACATGTTGATGTAGCAAAGTACATTTGTACCAAAATACCAAATATATATACTGTCAAATATAACATACCAGTGGTTTAATGAACCAAATGGTTCATGTTTACCTACTGGCTTGGGTAACAGTGATTACTAAGTCGCAGTATAAAATGAAGTTAGTTTGCTTTCTTGGAGATAAATTAAAATTGATGTTAACAAGAATGTGTCCAAAGTACACGGATGCCCCACTCACACTATCCTTTTCCATGTTCCATGGACCGTGAAATTAAGGTAATAATCTAATTTGGCATTAAAATAAGAAAGATTATACTAAAGGGAACATATGCACTAAGTTTCAAGTTGATTGGACTTCAATTTTATCAAAAACAACCTTGACCAAAAACTTTAACCTGAAATTCCCACTTTCATTTTCTATGTTCAGTGGACCATGAAATTGGGGTCAAAAGTCTAATTTGGCTTAAGAATTATAAAGATCATATCATAAGCAACAAGTGAATTAAGTTTCAAGTTGATTGGACTTCAGCTTCATCAAAAGCTACCTTGACCAAAAACTTTAACCTGAAACTCTGACTTTCATTTTCTATGTTCAGTGGACCGTGAAATTGGGGTCAAAAGTCTAATTTGGCTTTAAAATTATAAAGATCATATCATAAGCAACAAGTGTATTAAGTTTCAAGTTGATTGGACTTCAGCTTCATCAAAAACTACCTTGACCAAAAACTTTAACCTGAAACTCGGACTTTCATTTTCTATGTTCAGTGGACCGTGAAATTGGGGTCAAAAGTCTAATTTGGCTTTAAAATTAGAAAGATCATATCACAAGCAACAAGTGTACTAAGTTTCAAGTTGATTGGCCTTCAGCTTCATCAAAAACTACCTTGACCAAAAACTTTAACCTGAACTAACGGACGCACATACTGAATAACGGACAAACGAACGGAGCCACAGACCAGAAAACATAATGCCCCTCTACTATCGTAGGTGCGGCATAAAAATGAGGTGACCTTATTAAAATGTCACATTGTTGAGAAATGAAAACTTGACATACCTTATTAATGCAAGTTTAAACTAGAAAATAAATTACCATGGTGTTTTCTGAGAAGCTATTACAATAAAGGTGAGTCTGATAGTATGTTAAAAAAATAATAATCAACAAATGCAAATTTATCATTAGTTTATTTGTAATACAGTATTCTGTTAAAAATTTGCACCATCATAATAAATAAAAACACTTTATTTTTCGCACCATGAAAGACTTCACATAATATTTAAGAATGTCAGATTTTTCTTCTTTATGAACACTTAGATCTTTTATCTTTACAGTTATCTTAACTGAATATTTCAGTTGAAATTTTTATTAATAGTTATATTCCTAGTCTACTGAACAAAGCAACTTCAACAAGGCAGAAGAAAAACTTTGAACTTAAACTGAAGTGTTATAAACTGTCATTCATGTCTTTAATAAGAAAATACTTATATGTACTTCAATACATGTACTAATATCTCTAATGTAATTGCACAAATCAAGCATCTTTTTAATGGGGAAAGCCAGAAATCTAGGAAAGTACATATTGTACAATCTTACATTAAAAAAATTCAAGTTATCATTTGAGTATAACTTACATATTGTCATTGTTTATTGAGGCATTTGATAGCATAAAGAAATACAATGAACATATTCCAACCTATTTCTTTTAAATTGCAATTTATAATATTAAAAACAGTCATTTGTAAGAGTCCTAGTCCTATAAATATAAAAAGATTTACGATTATTGAAAATAATCAAAACACATTTCTTTCAAATTTGTAACAATCAAACTGATTATCTAAATATAAATATGAACAAAATATTATGAAAACAAAAAAAATTGAACATAACAGTCAATCTCTATCAGGTTAAATATTTCAATAATCATCCATACATTTAACTTTACGGTACATGATTGGAAAATGATCAGACATTTGTCTTATTTCACCTGTTAAAAATTTTGTATCAAAATTCAGTTCTGTGGTATCTTACAGAAAAATAAAATTTCAAAATTTACTGTAATATTTTCCCTCTGTTCCATTGATAACAAATCACATTAAGACTGTCATATTCCATGACATAATTCATTGCACATTTCAAGAATAAGTTTCCAATGATTTCACATAGAATTCTCCAAAACTAATATATATACTACTTCTAGAGAAGATATTCAGCATGAACATTATTCTAATTTGATTCCAGTACTGTTACTTATAATTAGCCATGTGATTAAATTCTCAAAAAATTATACAGTTTACATTGTATTGTATTAATCTGTGCAATGGTTGAAAACAGAGATTAAAACATAAACCAACAAATTTCCAATACAACAGCAGAAACTGTCAAATCAGAATAAAAATAACTTTAGATAATGCATACTCAAATTTCATAATTTTTCCTACAAAATTTATATTATAAAAATACCAACATATTAATACATTCCAAAAATTAATGCACTGACAATTTAAAGTTTCCTAAATTAAAAGGCAAAGAGACTAGTATTCATATTAACTTTTGATGTAGTTTATAACAATATAGAATATGATAGAAATGACTGGAATCTTGTGTATTACTATAACATGAATATCGGAAATTTGTACACTACAATTACAGACATCAAGAAGAAGCACCTATTGTTAAATTGTCCTTGTGAGTAATTATTCCTTTCTGTATTAAGTCTGGTACTTCTACGGCTAACCATGGTCCAAGCTGAAGTAAAATAAGTAAATAGAATAAAATGTCACATGGTTCCTACTTACTGTACAATCATTACCAATATAAAATATATAAAATTAACTTTTTTACCAATTGTTTATTTTTAGATGTTCCAATCCACCGTGGTGCTGAGAATTTAAATAATGCATTAAAAATCAATTAAAATTTCAAACTAGTAATTGGTAAAAAAAATATAGAAAAATAATCAAATAAATATTTTTTTCAATTCTGACAAAAAGAAGAGAAATATTTTTTCTAATGCTGATGAGTTCACATGTAATTCAAATTCGATTCGCATTAATAGTTTTCTAAAATAACTTACTCCTAATGCCATGGCATGTGCTATTCCAAACTTGGGTACATTTCTGGCCCATAATGGTTTAAAATGGTCTGTTAAACAAATCTTTCCACCTCTGAAATATAACAGAATTTCTTCAATTATTTTAGTTTTTTAATTAGAATAATTAATCAGGATGTTGCAGAATGGTTTACAGTGATGTCAGATGTGGCATGCTGTGAACACTTGCATGAATCTAGAGAGAGATGTGTGTAGTGGTAAACTCATCGGAATACAAACACAAAGGTCCCAATTTCGATCTCATTTCTGGGAAGAAAATTTCAGGGACTGAGTTTTCAGCTCTCCCTTGACACCATTTAATGGTATAGGTATTGTCTTGACAAAGGATGATAGTCTGTCGGAAGGTGACAATAATTAAAAGAGAGAGCAATATCTCTTGCAAGTAAACAACACCCTTGTAGATGTAGAAAAAGAGCAAGCTAATGTTGCTACAAGGCATCACTCGCACCAGCAAAGTGGAAAAAGGTTAATATAAGTTGTTATAACTTTTTTCCAAATCCACTATAAAAATGAATATATTCAAACCATAAAAGACAGTGAATTATATAACTAATAGTTAGCACAACAAACCAATGATGTCAATCAGTGTTTAATGGGCAAAAGAACATGATTACAAAATTCAAAAATTATATAAATTCAAAATTTACAGCAGGTTTTTCTAGCAAGCCGCAATAAAAGTAATAAATGCAAGAACATAAAAAAAAAATTAACCAATTACATATAATAAGTCAAAAGTTATCAGGTGTGCTGTTTCCTAAATGTAATCAATTTTGATTTTTGGATCAAGATATTATTAGAATATGTGCCAAAATGTGTCGATATTCTCAAAAGACACGGAGAAGTTTCATATTGTAAATAATATCACAATTATGCTGTATTTTATTAACCGTCATGACTAATTTCTAATGTACATACATGTTGTTTAAGTTGTAATCATCTCTCATACATCTGTACAGATTGGCTTATACATGTATATAAATGTATTTTTTCTGATTAAGTGAATGCACATGCATGGTGATCACAAGATAAATAAAATATTGAATTGAATTGAATAAAAAACTGCAGATAAAAACTAAAAGTAAGTCGATTGTTGACTGAAGCATACCTGTACATTTTTGCTGTTTTACCATCTAATTCTGGGATTGCTAATTCTGGTGCTGTGGTGGGATACATAACTGGAACCTGAAATGTACCAAAAAAGTGCATAGTTAGAATATTACACATGTTACAGTTGATTCCAGTCTTCACACTGAGTGGCAGCCTAGGCTTGTAAAAATGCTCTCGGGCCTGTAAAAATCATATCTACAGGCCAACAGAATCTAACTAAAAAATTTCAAAAATTGAGCTCCGGACCTGTTAAATGTTCGTCGTGAAGACTGTGATTCACACACTTATCATGTAATTTACATGTATCATAATCTGATAATACTGTAACAATTATCTAAAAACTTTTTTGCGCCTGTCCCAAGTCAGGAGACTCTGGCCTTTGTTAGTCTGTATGATTTTTAATTTTAGTTTCTTGTATATAATTTGAGGTAAGTATGACGTCCATTATCACTGAACTAGTATACATATTTTTTAAGGGGCTAGCTGAAGGATGCCTCCAGGTGCAGGGGTTTCTCTCTACATTGAAGACCCATTGGTGGCCTTCGGTTGTTGTCTGCTCTAATGGTCGGGTTGGTGTCGCTATGACACATTCCTCATTTCCTTTCCCAATTTTTTTTCACAGCTTAATTGTAAAAGTCATGATAAAAACTTTATTCAACATATTTTTTCACTGAAATTTGAACTTTAATTAGCTTTCCAGATAAAACTAAAAACAGGTGTTTTAGAAGAATAACATAATATTGAACATGATGTTAAATGTAATAACATTATAGCAAACCTACTTCCAACATGTTTAAAAGTTATGGCGAAATGCATTCATCTTGGAGATATTTTAAGACTCATAAATGGAGAGTGCATGCAAAACTTAATAAATATCACATCATAGGGTTGGTGTATGGTTAACACATGATTAACCAAATATGTAACGAAGTCGTATGTCATGTACATGTATGTGCTTATATATAATTACAATACTGGGTAATGTTCATTAATTTTCTTTTATCATCCTTTAACCTTATTTTCTGTATCCTAAGGAACAATAACCCATTACCTTTAACAAAACCACTTCTAAACTACAATGCACTTACATCAAATTCTAGATCAAATTCATACTTGAGTAGTTCATGTATGTACCAACACTTTCCAAACCACCTGGTACCCTCCTTATTAGACTCCAGTCTAAACCAGTCATTATCTGCTCCCTTGTTGTTCTGAACATACTGCAAATATATAATGCATATCAGAATAATGACAAACACATCAGAATACTGAACAAACTGTTTACAATGCAAGAACTGTATGTATTTTATCAATCATCAGTGATCATAGTATACATGTAGGTTTATTTTTCAAGTTAACGTCTTTACACTTATAAATCCATTGGATTTTGGTTGTGTACTGATTGATATTTTAATTTTAGATGCTTGATTTTTTATATTAGTTGTTATTGGTCTCAAACTAGCTGTCAGTAACTGTGAGTTATCTCATATCTCTATTGTTGATGGGATTTATTAGTGGGTCAATATTCTCAATTGATTTTCCATAGGCAGTTTTTTTTTCTAAAGCTGAGTCCATATAGTAAACTTTGATATGTATGAAGGCTGTTTTAAAAGCTGGAACATTTTCACATATGTCATGAATGTGGTAAAATATTTCGGGATACCAAGTGTCGTGAGACTCTTTTTTCTGTTAATTAGCATACCCCTAAAAATCCTTTCGTGTTTGGAAAAAATTAATACTTAAAATACATTTTCTATCGCAATAGTTTTTCACAATTTATTCTATGTTCCTCTATTTTCCAAATTAACACAAATGGTTAAGTTCAGTTACTTGTTAAAAATATAAACCTGTCCAATATCACTACTCAAGAGATTTTTTTGTTTACACACAACTTTTGATTTCCTCATTAACTTGAAAAGCATTAGAGATATTAACCCAAATACCACAACCAGTCTGTTTTTAGTTAAAAGTTTTTTTCAGCATTGTATCAATCTGTTGAGTAAAGCCCATTTCAACTGATTTTTTTCGACCCTATAAAATTGCTCTCATGCTTGGGTTGTAATGAATATTTGACAGAAGCTAATCTTCCAGACAATGAAATAGCATCTGACTCCAGTGCTCAAAATTTTAAATGAATATTTGTGGATAATAGTTATCAAAGGTACCAGGATTATAATTTAGTACGCCAGACACACGTTTCGTCCACATACGACTAGTTAGTGATGCTCATATCAAAATATTTATAAAGCCAAACAAGTACAAAGTTGAAGAAAGATGAGTCAATGATACAATTTTCAATGGAAACTGTAAGAAATTAATGGAACACATGATATAAATAAAGTCATCACCTCTTATTGCAATTGCACATTCTTAGTTCCAATTCTGATTTTGACAATTGATACTGAACACTTATTTTTTTGTCATGATTAATCCATAATGAAATGAGGATATTGTGTAAGGTAAATACAGATACAGCCAGTTCATTACACTTTTATTAAATTAAATAATCCAACTTTTTCTATATAGACTTGTTCTGAATGCGGTATTTACATACATCAAATGTGAATATATGTAAGACACATGCCATATGGTAGTATTAGGGATGTTTTAATCGTATTATTTAATAAATATAACTATGGTTTAGGTTACTAATTTCAAGTTCTGAAAGATAAAACTACAAGGGCACCATCTACAAATTTCAATTTATTTATAACAAAGATGGCAAACAATAAACTTAATGACCACTTGTATAAATATAATCTAACATTAAATAGGTTTTGCGATTTCTGCCCAGGTAACTGCATTGAAAACACTGAGCACTATTTAATTCATTGCGCCCGTTACACGAACTATCGGATTACTCTTCTACTTGGAATTAAGAATCTGCTTTGTCCAGATATAAATATAGCAATGTTGCGGGATCTATGTCCCAACTATCTGAGCAAAATATTAATAGAAGGTAGTGATGATTTGTCTGATGATACTAATTTAGAGTTGTTTGAGTGTGTGTTTCGATTTACAGATTTTCTCGATAGCTTAAAAACTTTTTTGACCTGATTGTGCTCAAAATTGTCTTTCCATAATCACTATTTTATATTACTGAATCATACATGTTTGTTAATTCGTGTGCATGTGAGTAAGAATGAGCGAGTGATTGGATGGGTGTGTAGTATTTGTATGTCTTGTCCTGTACATATTGTCTTGTCTTGTGTTTAACATGTTTGTATTCAAATACTTTGATAATTGTGAATCTGTATATATCTATGTTGAGGAGATCCACGCGTAGCCTCTGGCTGTTGGCAATTCTCTTTAAATAAATAAAGAATTAAAAAAAAAAAAAATTAAACAATAAACAAACATTGCAAAATTCAGTTTTGTCTTGTTACTTGCTTATAGTAAATGTACCTCCTGTCAATATTTATTTTGTTTGGAAATGATTTCCCACAATTACCAACGAAACGTCACTTCCGGTGAAAGTAAAATTTAAAAAAACGTTAAAATTTGACAGACCCAAATTTTCAGCAATGTAAATCGAACGTTCCGCAAATTCGAATCCATTAAAATATACCGGATTTTAAATTTTATACTCACCAGAAGTGACATTTCGTTGGTAATTGTGGGAAATCATTTCCAAACAAAATAAATATTCCCCCACTTCAAATGGAATCGTATCTTATTTAATCCTTTCTTTTGGATATTTCTGGAAATATTTTACATCAATAAGAACAAAAAAGGTAGGACTTTGTAACTACGTAAATTTTTTTAACTGGCAATGAAAATTTATTGTCAAAATTAGATGTCAAAGTTCCCCCTAGTCCAAATAATTATGACATCTTGAAAGGCTATTATATTTATTTTCTTTGACGCCTTACTTCAACGTCATAATGCCAAACTCATATGTTCAGTTGGGCTTTGAGAGAGGGAATTTAGAGAGGGAGGTTTAGCTGATTTTTCCTCAAGATGCTTCATTTTTTGTAGTATAAAATATATTTTTGAACCAAACTCGGTTCATTTTGACTGACCTGAATTTCTGGATAATGTAAAACAATAGTTCGGGATATTCAGGTTTTACCGAGTTTGGTGTAAAAATTATTGAATAATCTCCTAAAAAGAAGTCAGACAAACATTTTAAAAAATGCAGTCGACATGTTCCCGCCTCGGATGGAATTGTTACTTATATTATTAATTCTGTAGGGATTAACTGGAAATATTTTGCACATTATTATTGATATTATGCCTTTCAACAAAATGTAAAAAATACACTTCCAAAAGACAAGCCGTCAACTGAAATATATAGAATAACTACTAGTCTAAGAACAGGATATTGCAATTTAAACTTTTACAAATCAACAATATGCCCAGCACTCATCGACAAATGCAGCTGTGGACAAGTAGAAACAGTTGAACATTACCTACTGGATTGTGAAAATTATGAGGAGGCTAGAAAAAAACTTCGCTCAGCACTCTACTTCATAACAGCAAAACTAACACTTGAATCTGAAGTATTGTTAGCAACAACAGAAAATGATACTTACAAACATCACATAGAAGATATTCAACATTTGTTAGGGGTCTTTATTAAAGATACTGGAAGGTTCACAATATAGATAGTTAAGGTTTTATAAGGGTTAATAATTTATTCAATTTTAATTTTTTTTTTTTTTTTTTTTGGTAATTAATTATTAAATTATTCATTTAGTTATATATTTTTTTCTGCAGTGCCACATTATTAATACAAATGTACCAATGATACAAAAGTGACGTAAATTTACCAGTGTGATTCAAATTACAGAGAGATTATAGTGTCAAGTTGACACTTCTAAAGACTAAAGACAAACACTTAAAAGGTAAGAATTTATATATATGCAAATTTTTTTAACCTTCAATGAAAATTTGATGGCTAAATTGGGTCTCAAAGTTTAGAGCAAAATATGCTCTCACAGTCCAACCGAAAATGGCGACTTCAGCATTATGACGTCGAAGTAAAGTAAGGCGTCAAAGAAAAAAAATATAATAGCCTTTCAAGACATCATTAGTTCCCCCCCAAAATTTGCTCTCAATCTCCAGACGTAAAAAATGGCTTCTGTGTTATAACGTTAGAAGAAGGCATCCCAGTAAATTTTTAAATAGCCTTGCCAAACGTCATATTAGTCTTTAGTAATTATGTCTTTATTTGGACTAGACATTAGGGTTATCTCACTCTATCGTCACATAAGTATAAATTGATTCATGTATCTCGTTTCTTTGTTTTAGCAAGGACATATAACTAATATACGTCCTTGGTTTTACGTTGATGATTTTGTCTTATTCAAAATTGCACAAACAATCATATGATATGTCTCCATATGGCCATTATGGGGCACAAGAAGAACCTAAAACCATGTGCCCGTCTAGATCTTGTCCAGTTAGGGGTGGGTCTTTTCACCACCGAACACCACCGCACACCACCGAATACCACCGAACACCCCAAAAAATGCTAATCACTATGAAAAACTGTGAAATTGTACAATAATACGATGAAATAGATTAAATAACGCATAATATCATCATTTATTTTTATTTTTATGAGGATCTATCAATGTGAAAGTCGATAATCTATATATAAAGAAAAACGTTTCCGGATTCATCACTACTTTCCGGATTACATTCTATTGATTCTACATATTCTTTAAGAACCAAATAGTTCTTATTAATCTTTTTTTTTATGTCATTGTGTGTACTGTATTGTGAAAATAATTGATGTTTTAATGTTTATGCCCTTTGGGAAATAAAATTTATTCTTTTTCTACATTCTGTGTGTATATATTACTTTTATTTTGTGTATATCTTACTATCCTTTTTTGTTTGGTATCGATTTCTTTTTTCTGTTAAAATTCTTACTAACAAATACAAGTGACAAATATTTTCATATAATTATTTATTACATCAATGACTATATATACATGATTTACATAATTTACAACATAAATAAAGCAGAGTGGTTATCGTTTTTGTGTTCTCTCGTTTACTGGCCGTTTTCTTTGGCAAGGTTTCTTGGCAATGTTTTTGGCCTTGTTTACAACAGAATATTTCCCATCGGAGGAACTTATCATGGTTATTTTTCTTTTTCTTTTCTTGTCTAGGAGAAAATTTTCAAAAATTGTCAATTTTTCTTGCTCTGTTTTACATCTCCAAATTTGGTCACTGATCTTGTAATGTGTTTCACTGAATATTAATGCATAGTCTCCGTGGTCATGAAGACATCCTCTGAGGTGTACAAACTGTACCAGCACACAGTCATAAAGTTTTTTGATTAACTCTGGAGTAGACTGGGGTTTCCACTTAATTGCAACCTTAAAAACATGGTTAATACTTTCCGCATTATTGTTTGTCCACAGTTTCTTGAATGCATCATTTGATTTTAAAACTGTCTCGTAACGATGCATAGTAGCTACATCGGATTGTGGAGGCTGGGGTTCTAGAGGGGTCCATACCACTTGACCTTTAATGCGTTGCTTTAAACAGTACTGATCGTTTTTTTTGAAAATTGTCCGAAAATTGTCACTTATACAGTAGTCCTGAAGATGGGTGCGGCTTTTGTTGGTATTCCATGTTCCACAATCGTCAAAGTAATTTCTTTTCTTGTCGCTGGTAAGGGTGTTTGCGTTGTTATTTACTAGAAACCATGAATTGGATTTATTACCAGAGGGACAGTCATCAAAAACCTGTTCTTTTTTATTAATGTATGAGAAACATTCTCTTGCAGACATGAATTTACCGAGTGGAAGAAAATTAACGCCATCAGGAACTGGATATTCGTCATCAACACTATCAACAACTGGTTCTTCAATGCTATCGTCATCTTCAATGTTAACGTTAACGTCATCTACATCTTGGTTAATACTTATATTTGGAGAAAGGAGTATGGTGTTATCTGTCGAGTCTTCCACAGTATCGTTTAAAGGAATGGAGGTATTTACGCGTGGAGAGCTATGAGATTGGGGTACAAATGTTATGTTATTAGAATTGTCTTCTAAAATTGGGACGAAATGATTTGGTGTCCAGGTACCGCACGGGTTTGAGGCTAACGATGTATGTGTCCACAATATGCTGATTGTAGAGTTTGGCTGTAACGTTGTACTAGCTCCGAAAACAGTGTTCAACACCTGGACAGCAAGGTCCTGCTGACCATTAATTGCTGGGTAAATGGAAGAAATGGCAATACCAAGGGCATCAGATGCTGCAATCATTGTCCAAATTGAAGAGTACGCTGCTGGTCTAGAACAGTCTAATACGGATTCTTCATATGATGGAGACAGTATAAATATGTCGTTGACATCCGGACGGTTTTTGTAGAGTTCTGGATGTAAACACATTTGTAGACATGTACGTAGACGAAACTCCAATGAATGCTGCTCAGTTCCATATAACGCAACGGATATGGAATGAAAAAAACAATTTCCATCAGGTGTTGTGGATTTCGGAACACCGTGTGTTGACATATTCTGTTGGTGCATTATAACTTGCGAAAGGTAATCTGTACTGAGAGTGTGACTTTCTACGTGTGTTGCTTCGGTCACTTGATCATTTGGCAGTACAGCATACTCCCTCTTGGCTGCATACACTAAGGCGTCATAACCACTCTGTGAAGCCTATTGAAACAGAAAAGAGAGAAATTTAATTATTTGTTAAAGAAATGAAAATATCCTTAAAAATTCCAATTTATCTGTTTAATTTTGAATTTTGAATTTGAACAGGATATTGAAGGCAACTGTCTTTCAAATAATATTTCAATAAAGTGTCATTTAAGGAAAATTTGTCTTTTTTTTATTCTGGACAAAAATGACACATTATTGGAATACCATTTTACTCGACAATATTAAAGTCTGGGAACTTAGAGGACAAATATAACCTTTCAAATAATATTTCAATAAAGTGTCATTTAAGGAAAATTTGTCTTTTTATTCTGGACAAAAATGACACAATATCGGAATACCATTTTACTCGACAATATTTTAAAGTCTGGGAACTTGGAGGACAAATATAACCTTTCAAATAATATTTCAATAAAGTGTCATTTAAGGAAAATTTGTCTTTTTATTCTGGACAAAAATGACACAATATCGGAATACCATTTTACTCGACAATATTTTAAAGTCTGGGAACTTGGAGGACAAATATAACCTTTCAAATAATATTTCAATAAAGTGTCATTTAAGGACAATTTGTCTTTTTTTATTCTGGACAAAAATGACACATTATCGGAATATTAATTTACTTAGAATTATCCACAATTAAAAGGTTTCATGCAGTTGGGTATCAATTAGAATGATTGGCATTAACAATTGGAAACGATTGATAGGAATTAGTTCCTGATTGAAATGTGAAAATGTCTTTATATTACTCAAAATGCTTTAGCTCTTTTATCTTATATTACTCAAAATGCCTAATCACTTTTACCTTATATTTCTCAAAATT
The DNA here is from genome assembly GCF_036588685.1 of Mytilus trossulus. Classification (NCBI taxonomy): domain Eukaryota; kingdom Metazoa; phylum Mollusca; class Bivalvia; order Mytilida; family Mytilidae; genus Mytilus; species Mytilus trossulus. Next base: position 12,293,675 of record NC_086378.1, on the reverse strand, counting down.
CTACTGTTTGCGATAAATATCGAAACTTAATAGGTTTGGTCATTAGTCTACAAAAAATAATGGATATGTCCAACAACGCTTCTCTTTTGGTAAATCTCTATAATGAGATTTGTCTATTGAATGACGAATTTTACAAAATATGCGATAAAATGTTCACTATTACAGATCACACCGAACAAAAAGAGTGCATGTTAAAATTGAAGAGATTGTCATATAAAACCTATCTGCTAAGTGACCAGTATAAAAAACTGAAGGTGACAGACGAAATGGAGGACCAAAAAATAGAAGAAGCCCTTGACAGCTTACCAGAATTAAGCAGCGATGAGGATGAAGAATAATTCGAATAAAACATCCACACGATGTTACAAAGGTCCTTTTAAGGGCCATCAATATTTTTCAAAAAGATCTATCATTGTTTTTCACTTGATAACTGATAATTCATTTTCCAAATTAAACACCAAAAAAATAAAACAAAGCCAGAACAGGTAAGAGGGATTAATGGACCTTTTTTTCGAAACGATTTGCCAAAATCCGAAATAAATATAAATGAATAATAAAATCAAATATAGCACACTTTTTATTTTATTGTTAATTGTGAATAATCACTATATAGCTTTATATCCTGATTAATCACAATTAACAATAAAAAAAAGAAATAAGTGTGCTATATACATGTTGAATTAGCTAGACACGCGTCGATGATAATTATGTTTATTGTGTTAATCTATCACTTATCATGATTGATCACAATTAACAATAAAGAATTTGCATATATTGAATTTACAAAGCCTGACACGCGTCAGTGATAACAGATTAAACAAATTTAAGCCAGATACTAAAAATTAATGTATCAAGTCATTTAAGTAATAAAGATTGAAACATAAAATTACAAAATAAATGAGAAATGATATTCATAAATAAATACATGTGCTATATAAAGATTAATTAACAAAGATTGACACGCGTAGTTGTAAAATAAATTAAGCCGATTAATCAAATTAACAAAGTTAACCATCAAAAGTTTAAAAGAAAAATTCAGCAATTTAACATTTTTTTTAGATTAAAAAATTAAATTACCAAATTAAGACGAAGTAAGCCAGACGAATAAGAGTAGGTTGATCCTACTTCTTCTCTCAAACAAGTCAAACAACAGAACGTAGAACTGCTGGATGTTACCAAGAAATTGATGTCTTGTAAAGATAACTGTTGACAGTCATAGTGGTACCACGAATTGCAAGAGTCACACTGTACTGAGTTCTTGGTGCAATTCTGTCTGCAGTCACCACAGGGCCAGAAAACCGACCTTTTTAGGTACGAAATTTTGCGTTTTGGCATGTTGACTTTGTAGATAAACTTTAGTACTTTGATAATAAATTTTGTGAGAATTTTAGGATATATTTCTTGTTCTATCTATATATACCTTTTGGTCAATATCTTTAGATTTTGGAGCCAATCGCGAATTTGACCAATGATATTTACAGGAAATGATATATTGTCCAATTATTTTTATCGGAAGTAAAAGATGATCCAATAGCATTTACAGGAAGCAATTGTGATTCCAAGACTTTATGGTTTCACGTTTCTTTTGTCTAACACAAGATTTGAGTCGTCGCTAACATAATAAAAATGTCAAATGACTTCTTTTGGGACATTGCTAGTAAAACAAAAAGTTATGTAGGACTTCTTTTTAATTTCAATTTCTTTTGACAGCGTGATTGAGTTATATAAGCCACCTGTTCTTTTCAACTTATAAAATAGACCTCGTTAGTGGGTTGTTGATGTTTATAATTGTGTAATTATTCTTAATAATGATCATAACATATATACTATTGTTTATCAGTGAGCAGTTGAAAACATTTTCCAAAAAAAAAAATGAATTAAACAAAACTTATATTGAATGAATACTTTATTTGCATAAAACATATACATTTCAAATATCTTTATTCACAAAAGTCTTAACAACTATAGGCATACAACATATACACTACACAAAGTAAACATAGAAACGATATAACTGCACAATTACAAGAGTCTACACAAGCAGTATATTATAGAATTGTTAAGTAAGAATTACATTTTGAAAAATATTTCGATATCTTAACTCTCCAAGAAGGTATTATTGAAATGATAGAAAATGTCATCTTTGTAATCTTGGTAGCATTGGAGACGAATTGCATTATCTGCTAGAATGTACATTTGAAAATTATCATACTATTTGGCTCGTGTTAACGTTAATACACTAAAAATTGGAAACGGATGAGCAAACTAAACAAAAAGTCAGATTAAAACAGACTTTATAAGCTTATAGAGTGTATAAATAAACATGTGGGTCCTCCTGGCTAAAATGTATATTATTTTGAAACCCATGTATTATATAATTATATATTATGATTTGTAAATAGATGCATATTCTTGTACATATTTTGCACTCTCTCTATGTAACTATGTATCTGCAATGGTTATGAGAATAAATATATTAAAGCAATAATTGAATAAATTAGATTCGTGCTTATCTATAAACTCTTTTCAAAAAAAAAAATAATATCATAATTAGTAATCAGTTCAAGTATCCTCTATCTCTGGCATCGGTGGGATTTGGATATTTGTCTCTTTTCTTAGTATTGGTAAAACTTTTTCATAGAAAATGACAGAATGAAGAAAAATATATGAGGTGTCCATAACGGTGGTTTGTGAAGTTGTGTTTGATGTAGATATTAATATCTTAGATATCTTTATATATTAGAGTTAGGTCAAATTTATAACTATACAAGCAAGGATTTGTATAGTAGCAAACTATATTATATATTTATTGTATAAAATCACTGTTTTTCTTAGTGGTTGGCATTTTTTAGGGTGTTCGGTGGTGTTCGGTGGTGTGCGGTGGTGTTCGGTGGTGAAAAGACCAACCGTCCAGTTAGGGTTGTCAATGGATTATTTCTCGGACCTGTATAAGAGACTGGTATTCTTCTTTAAGTCTTTGAACCCAGAGTTCTCCATCTCTTGGTCCAGCTTTAGTTTTTAGAAGAGGAATCTGAGCAAGAGTTCGCTTCGTGGCTTCGTCCACCATGATGTTTGTTTTTAATTTGCCAGTCGAGTGAGCGCTTTTTAATAGGGGAATTTACTTGTTAGTGTCAAGCGTTAATCAGACAGGATTTTATAAACTGGTTTCTACCTACAAAAATAATTTCTTTGAGAAAAGGATGAAAAGAACAAATACCAAAACCAGGCAATAAAATGAATAAACACCAATCAAAATTTAACTTGACTTTATGTGCGTGACTGTTGTGCGTGTTTGACAACACCGTCAACAGTTATCTGTAGTTTTTAAAATGCCTCCCAAAAAGAAGAAGGGGAAGGGGAAAGGCAAAAAGAAGAAGAAGGATGGTAATTAAAGGTTCATGACTCTTCTATAGGAATGTGTATAGCGATATTTAAAGTGCTAAAAAACATAGGGAACCACCTCAAAAAAAGGGGGGGGTATGTTTATTTTCCTGAACAACAGAGATTGATTCTGACTGTATAGAGTCTCAATTTGAATTCCGAGGGTTAGCAGCCTCAAAATCACCACCAGAGTATTGGAAAAATCTCGGAAGTTCAAAGTCTAGATCAGAGGAACAAGCATTTCAGGGAAAAAATATTATTTTGGAAAAAATACATCAACTTAAAAATAATACAACATTAGCTTTCACTGATGGCTCCTGCAAAGGAAATCCAGGTCCATGTGGTGCTGGGGCAGCTATTTTAATATCAAACAGCACAGAACATGTGGAGTTAACCCAGCCAGTTTCCAATAGAGGATCTATTTTATTAGGGGAATTAGTAGCTATCAAGCTAGTAATAGATTTTCTTATAATTCCAAACAACAGAAAAAAACACTGAATCCATCCAAATTTTCTCAGACAGCCAATCAGCAATTGGAATTTAAACTTTAAATTGGAAATCAGATAATTATGGCTAAACTATTCATGATATTAAAATTGGTATATTGGCACTTAAATCTGAAGGAATCATTGTTTCCATTGAATGGACCCCTGGACACGCTGACATACAAGGTAATGAACTAGCAGACCAACTAGCTAAAAAAGCAGCACAGGAGGCAGAAAAAATACAAAGCATTCCAATATTTACAAAACAAGATACACAAAAAGGAGCAAAAGACAGTGTTATGGTAAAATGGCAAAACCGATGGGACACCAGTGATAAAGGAAGAAGATATTATGCCTTTCAACAAAATGTAAAAAATACACTTCCAAAAGACAAGCCGTCAACTGAAATATATAGAATAACTACTAGTCTAAGAACAGGATATTGCAATTTAAACTTTTACAAATCAACAATATGCCCAGCACTCATTGACAAATGCAGCTGTGGACAAGTAGAAACAGTTGACCATTACCTACTGGATTGTGAAAATTATTAGGAGGCTAGGGAAAAACTCCGCTCAGCACTCTACTTCATAACAGCAAAACTAACACTTGAATCTGAAGTATTGTTAGCAACAACAGAAAATGATATTTACAAACATCACATAGAAGATATTCAACATTTGTTAGGGGTCTTTATTAAAGATACTGGAAGGTTCACAAAATAGATAGTTAAGGTTTTATATGGGTTAATTATTTATTCAATTTTAATTTAATTTTTTTGGGTAATTAATTATTTAATTATTTATTAAGTTACATATTTTTTTCTGCAGTGCCACATTATAAATACAAATGTACCAATGAGTTTTATACAAAAGTGACGTAAATTTACCAGTGTGATTCAAATTACAGAGAGATTATAGTGTCAAGTTGACACTTCTAAAGACTAAAGACTAAAACAATTTTCTAAAAAACTAAGAAATACTTGGAAATATATTGATAACATTTTCTATCTTTTATTGTAAATACACATTACCAGCACTAGTACAAATAATTATGACGTCTTTGAAAGGCTTATATATAAATCAAAGTCTGTTCGCCCAAAAAAACAGTCGCGCCCATAAACATTCACCCCCTTTCACTTTCACACCCTTCACATTGTATAAAGAACAATATTGTTCAGTCCATTCTCAACGTGGACGTGAAGGGTGTATAAAGCTAAAATATAGCCAACATGTACCATAGATTTTATTTGTCTTTTTTCAATAAGCATGGTTATAAACCGTTAAAGTCAGAATGTCCTTTCCATAGACTCAATGTAAAAAAATGGTAAAACAAATTTAAAAAAATCCCTACCTACATGTACATGTACTTACCATATTTTTTTCAAAGATGTAATAAAGGAAATACATATTATTTTTTTGGGTCTAATAAAAAACATGACAGTTTTACATTTTTATGCTCAGACAGTAAGCAACAGGGACATTAAGTGCTGCACCTGACTGTCCTGTCCAGCCATCCTTTTGTTTATCCAAAATTTAGATTCAACACTCTAACTTAAGTTTGCCTCATCCAAATGTTATGAAACTTACACACAATGCTAAAATCCCCAACACATTGAAAGACTTTCAATTTAGATTGTGAGTAATATAAATGAGAATCAACATCTTCCTAGTTAATATCTTTAATTATATAAGGATGACTGATACCTGAAATATATATATATATACAGTACATCAGTAAATGATTAGTTATAATACACTTTTTTAACTCGGAAAATTTCAAAGCTTGAGTCTCCCTTTTATTTATTGAATATATACATGTATGAATGTTATTTCCTAATATTTTTCCTATTATTAACAGATCCCATGGCAATGGAGCTTGATGACAAATACAAGAAGACTGTACATGAGATTGAAGCTTTAAAGGACCAGTTAGGTATGTACATATTGATAGTTCACTTGTACAATGCACTTGTAACATTTAATTACTTTTCTTTCTAGAAAGTTATATGTAAGCTTCAAGCATGATCAGTATTATATAGATACAATGTGTAAGAAGCATAGCTTCAAAACGTTATATATTCCAAGCAATTGTAATTTTACCGGACATTGTCAAAATTTATATCAAAGTAAAGTTTAATATGATCATTTTTTATGTCAATCATCGGTTATATATGATGGCCAACTGATTATTTAATTGCCTTATGGAATTATTTGGTCTTAAGGGATTAAAATCTGGTTAATTAAGACAAATGTCCAGCAGGCTCAAATATATTTTTTTGAAGCCCTGATTAGAAGATGTGGTATCAGTGGCAATGAGACAATGTTACCGCAATTATACTCACTACCTTAAAATTATAGTCATTACTCTTTTAAGAAAACTATCTTATTTAATGACTTTATTTTATACAATTGTCCTCCTAATAACACAGTGCAAACTTAAAATATAAGGCGTTCAATATAATAAAAAAATATAAAATAATGCCAATGGATGAAGGTGTAAGGATGATTAACATGATCATCCTGTGTGAAAGTTAGTCTTGGATGATAATTTTTTCCCTCATGTGTTATATAATCTACCGTAACACCTTCATCCAAGGGCAGCATGTTTATAATGGTTTATTTTTTTGAATGACCGAATAATGCATTTGTATTTATTAAGTGTTATTAGTTTATATATCTGAATTTCTTGATCATGAATAAAAAATATTGTGAAAGTCAATACATTTTTTTATAACAATCCTTCAAGAATATGTTTTGATATTTTTTAGCTGTTAGGAAAGAATTAGCTCGTCGTGGACAAGGGGATGGTGATGCTATGAAAGCAAAGATGAATGAAACCATGGTGGAATTAGAGAAACACAAAAATGATCAAAAAGACATTACTGCTGGTAAATATTAAATTAAAAGTTTAACCTGATTCATACTCCATTTTATATTATAACTTCAGATATCAAAATTAAATTAACTCAGTTTATTTAATAATTACTGGCATTTTTATAAATCTTATGAATATGAGTAAAATATATATTGTTGATAAACATCATTAACCCCTTTAGGATACAGACTAGTACTATACTGCCACCACAAATGGACATGGTAAAACATAGAAACAGCCAAGTTTTGAATATTTTAGCTATCTATTGATTAATTAAAGTCTCTGCAAATAGAAAATGAAATTAACATGAACAACTAAATTAGTTTATATACTCAAAAAAAGTTGACCTTAGATGAATTCACTGGTTTTATTATGTACCTTTTGGTCATATAACTGATTTGTTTGTGAGTTTGATGTTTCATAGTAAATGTAAATTTAGGGAAATTGCTTCATGCAGATGTTTCAAATTTATATAGTGTTTTTTTCATAAATTAATGATATCTATTTAAGTTGTAAAATAAAAAAAAACTTTTATTTTTCAGACATGACAAGACAATACAAGTACATGATGACAGGGCTCCAGTTAAAACTTCATCAAATGGAAAGAGACTATCAGATAACACAGAAAGCTCTTAGTAAGTATAGACAGGGCCCCAGTTAACTTCATCAGATGAAAGGAGATTTATTTCATCATTAGCTTTTAAACAGAACACTATCATCCTGATACTTGTATATGCGTCAGTCAGATCCAAAGAGTGCAGAACATGCAAAGTATCAGACCACACCTCTCTTCATTTTTTTAACGACCCTTTGTGAATGCCAATCTAAATTCTCCTAGTAAATAAACTGAGGATAAATCAAAGTTTTGACTTTTAAAAATTTTAGAAACCCTGTTCGGATGTTAAAATCAGAATTAGTCCATTAAGAAGAGACCCACAATCTTAGAACCAACAATGTAAAAGTTAAGATCTTCATAGCCATCTTCCAAATCCAATATTTTTTTTGACACCCTAAAATTTGCTGGGGTTTAACAATATTTTTAAGTGACACTTTGTACTCTATAATAATGATGAAGCTACAATACAGCTGTAAAATTATGTTCTGCAACTTTGAAGCATAAAAGATTCATCGTAAGGATTCACTCTTAAAATCATGGTACACAAAATGTATGATTGGCAATGACAAAATTCTCCTCTAGATGCCAAAATGACAGATTTAACAACTGTACTGTAGGTCACAGTACAGTCTTCAACATTGAACATAACCCATACCACATAGTCAGCTATAAAAGCCCAGCTGAAATGACAAATGAAAAAACAATTCAAATGAGAAAAAATATTATACACAGCAACAAACGACAACCACTGTCTAATGACAAATCTTGAACAGTTCTAGAATATTCTGTGAGGATCTATCTGAGGAATTTTGTCTCTATTAGCAAAATAAATATAAAGAAAAGTAACTGGCATTCCATGTTTATCAAGTATGTTTTTTAGTGGGTCAACTGTCAGTATTTTTTAAATACACTCCCTTGTTATTTATTACTTAAATCAGATTTTGTACATTTGGGGTTCTCTTTTTAGGATTAGTTAAAAACAGTTGAATGATAAATAATGAATGAAAGTAAGAGATCTCATAACCTTTTAGAAGTTGAGCTTAACATAAAATATTGTTAGATAATCCATGAGGTATGAGTATCATTAAATTTTCAGGAGATACAGAACAGAAACTTAAAGAAACAGAAGAAGAAAGAGACCAAATAATAAAAGACAAAGATGAAAAAATTGATGAACTGAACAAAGAGATACGCAAAATGGAAAAGGATTACAAAAGAATACTTGATGTAAGGCATTATATAATACATGGATATTAAGGATGCACTTGGGTGATCTAATGTAAAATTAAATAAATCATGTATTCGAAATTGATACTTAAAGCTGGAGGAGTATTAGTTAAGGATAAAAATAAGGTAAAAATATTGATAGGTCATGGAGCTCCTTTTCAAGATAAAATATGCGGGAAAAGGCTGACTCAGACTTTTACCTTATATTTGCATTGGTACTATTAAGGTCGTAAATCAAAACAAAGAAACAGAATCTGCTTCAATTTTTTCAAATGATCTTTTATGAGCTATTATTAAATCTTATGTTAAAAGATAAATAGGTATTAAGGGGTAAAATATTTTACCTTGTATCTTATGGAAAAACACCGAGGAGCCAGAACATTTCACACTTATTCCAAAACCTCACCTAAGTACCTCCCTAAGCATAGTAAACTCAGATATATAGTAAACTTCCACAATGTATAATTCTTTAATTATATGCATTGAATATTAATGGAAATTAAAAAAGGTGAAAAACAACCAGAGTATTCTTATTACTATTCTTTATGTGTTAGGAATTATATACTATGTCTTAAAGTCAAAAGTGTCCATCAATGTCATCTGATATTATGATTAAAGATAATGTTAGAAAAAAAAGTGGAATATTCTGTCTGTAGGTACATGTATTGGAACCCTGAGTATCCTTAAAAAGGAGAGATTATTTTAACTGGATATTAATGAACATCAACAAGTTGTACGCCTTTTGTTTACAGATCTGAACTATGTCTGTCAATCACTGTAAAAAAATGCATATAATTATGTATTTTTTGTTTTATGCACACAAAATATATTTTCCCCTATACAATCTAAAAAAAATACTGTTTAATTTTGAATCAAGCATTTCATTAAAGTTATATAAATCAGCACATTTTAATTTTAGAGTCTTTCCACCTTAAAAAAAGACAAGAACAAAGCACCACTAATTTCACATGAATTTTGCTTAATCACAGTAAAAGTATAGTCAGACATGTTAAAATGATAAAAACAAATTACAAATTTAGTGCTTCTTTGTAATTTATATCGTTATCATTTTCATTACAGGATGCTTTAAACAAATTGATAGACAAGTTAGAGGAGGAGAAAGATAAATGGGAAAAGAAGGCAACAATGTTACAAACTGAAAATGTCAACAATTTACGGGAATTTGGTCTGACCGATCAGTGGACATTCCACAGTGTTAAACCAATGAGAGGCTACAGTGGACCAACTAAAGGATTCTAACTAAATGAATATAGATTTAAATACACAAAGTAAATTTCTTGGTAGAACAAATACATATTCTATGATAATAAGCTTCTTCAAAATATTATTTGTACAGGCTAGTTACTTCTAATTTTTAATTATCTTTTGAATAAATGTTTTGATAAAAAAAAGTTTTGTTATTGTAGCATTTATATGTTTGACTGTGATATATATTTTAATTGTTTATTTACATAAGATGGTTTTCTTTGCTATTAAAATGTTTGTATTCATGTATTCTTTTAGTGTTGGCAAATTTTAAAGCCTTACTCTTTTTATTTCTCTAGACAAAGTGTTACCATTACTATGTTTGTTTTTATGCCCTACCTACATAAGTAGAGGGGCATTATGTTTCCTGGTCAGTGCATCCGTTCGTAAGTTGGTCCATTTGTTTGTCCGTCTGTCCTGCCTGGTTTAAGTTTTTGGTCAAGATAGTTTTTGATGAAGTTGAAGTCAAGTCAACTTGAAACTTAGTGCACATAATCCCTATGATCTGATCTTTCTAATTTAAATGCCAAATTAGATTTTTGACCCCAATTTCATTGTCCACTGAACATAGAAAAGGATAGTATGAGTGGGGAATCTGTGTTATATGGACATATTCTTGTTTCTTTGGTTTAACCTGTGATAAATGTTGCAGATGAAAGACATTCAATACTAAACCAGCAATGCCAACATCATTTCCTTTTGTAATATTGCATATTTCAGGAGGTAGAAGAACTATACTATACATATTTGCAATGCAGATGCCTAAAGATATGAATTATTCTTGACTAAATATTTATGGTTTAATGTGTCTTAAAAAACTTTATCTTGTATTGCTTTTAAATTATAAATAAAACTGTGGATACATTATTATTCGTTGTATACCAATTTTGGTGGTTTGTGGTAACCTGGAAACCAAAAATTTCTATGTCCAATGAAATACAAATTTTTCATAAGAATGTATTGACAAAACCATGAAATCAAATATCCACAAAAAATTCAAGTTTTTCTCAATTCACAAAAATTGGTACCCACAAAAAAAAATTAACAGTATGACAATTGTTTTGGTTTGAATAGTCTGCCTCATCTGACACCCAGTATTCCAACATACTGCATAGTCTCTAAATATGCCCATCCGTGCAAAAAATACCTAAGTATTCCGACAGCCTGCTTAAGGTAACAGGTACGTAAATGGCTTGTCCTGCGATTTTTTAAAGAAATTGTGTACACGTAGAACTTTTAAAAAGATAATTAAAAATCGAAAATTTTAATATGGTAACCGATATAGTTTTCGAGTTCCAGACATTTGAAAATGGTAAGGAAACAACATAAAGTACATAGACATAACGTCAAATTTGAACCAAAAATTAGAAATTTCAAGCTTAATTTATTCTGCAGTTAAAACCAATCCTACGATTTTTCTATAAAAATTAAATGTTTTTAAGGTATTGTTTTCCTTTCTCTTGATATATAATTTCCAAGGGGTCACCGAACTCCTTTTTCATATATTATCCGTTGAAAGGGTGTTGCGGACGCCGAAAAGAGGGGGAAATCATGACGTCGCCGAAAGGATTACGCAACGTCAATGCTATATCAGCAGAATTGTCAAGACAACAACCGCTTCAGAATATTTTTTTTCAGCACTGCTAATGCGCTATAGAGAATATTATCATGTCTGAAAAAAGGACGAATTACCTATTATTAATTTTTCAGTGATTATACAAGATCCTATGTATTTATTTGTATCTATGTAGTTTAAACTAAATCTTTGTTAAGCATTGTGTATAAGTTTCCTAACATTTGTTTGAGGCAAAGTAAAGTAAAAAAACGGGAAACCAATTTTGGGGCGGAAGGACTGAGCAAGTGTAAAACTTAATGCTCCTCCGCTACGACGGTTGCATAATAAAACACTACAGTAAAATGTTATTCACCCGAGAGTTGCAGAAAATCATGAATATAAAATAAATAAAATTATGTTTCAATGGCACGAGAACAGAACACAAACATTAACACATATACTTCAATCACAATATACTAGTACTCCAACTGATGTGTTTATGACACGAAAGGAGATGTGGGATAAAATTAAATTTTAGGCAAAAGCAGAACAAAAATAGTTTTTGAAGTTTGATGAACATTATCCCTACTTTTTTTCCCTATCGTCGGTTGTGTTCCATTATTATAGTAACCGCAATGCATAAATCTGAATACTGAAAAACAAATGTATATAGATTCCAGCTTATCATTTATCTTTTGATATTTTTGTTAGTCGGGGTTTCCGTCAAACTGTTCTGTGCGCTATTCGTGTACACCATCAACACCTCCTTTTTTTCCAAAAAAATACCCTTTGAAAAAGCATTGTCAACCTTGGCTTCTCCGCGGTTGATACTGTTTTCCCGGGGTAACAGTCTACCCTACCCTACCCCCCCCCCCCCCCCTTTCTCAGCTATGTGTTGTTTATAGGCAGTGGCTATTCGTCCGGCCAAATGAATTGATTGATGCACGCATATAATATATATATATCCCGGCGAGGGAAGAACCAAAAATTTGCGTAAGCAAATTTACAGATCTAACATTGTTGGGTTGATGTTTAGACGAGTTGTATTATATATATATACTTTAGCAAATTATTTTATTTTTCAAGTGGAGGTATTTTCCCTTACCGGGTTTTCATGCCGGAAGCTTGTTATTCAAAATGGTCCATTCAATTCAACTAGAGTGACTGAAAGCAATGTGAAACATTTTTTACTAGTACTTTCATTTTCAAATTCTATTTATAAACCATATCGTGGACGTGAAAGAAAGCAATGTAAAGAAAGTTTTTTTGTTTGTATGAACATCCATATGTTTATATTTAAATGCGAAAATAGTTATTCAACAGGAATATCAAAATAAGAGTATCAGAGTTAACTTCTTTTTTGTCGAAGATTGAATACGTCCTAGACGTTTTCGCAAATGATTTGAGAAATATAGATTAATTTCTTTGAATGCAAGTGCATGACTGAATGTAAGTCTGTGCCGGACTACTTTAGCTATAGAATTTCCAAATAATAAAATGCCACTATATAGAGTATGCTTTAATTTATTATTGTATGTGTGTAATGCATCACGGTACGTGCTTATAATATTCTTATCAATACTACATTTGGTTTTCACGTCCTGTAGATCTATCAACATTCCCGATTTTCAAGTGAAGTCTCTGGTCTCTGCCGTTTACCAGCATGTAGTAAGTTAATGTATGTACAGTTACCCCAATGCATATACAAAATACTTCCGGGACCGATTCTTTGTTCTTTTGAACAGTTTTGTAGAAACATTATGGTGAAAAGCAGTTCTTGCAAGCTTTACGTTGGTCAGCTCACTCTCCGACTATCATGTAAAGCCAAGTTACTTTATTTTCATGAGAGGGAAGCACTGTTTAACTGTGACAAGATATTTCATTTATATACTTTAATAAATTTTGATATATTTTGATGAGGTGCATTCAATACTTGACCATTATTCCGACGAACATATTCCGACATCTTGAAAACATTTTTTTCTGGTGTACGGGAGATAACTCCCATAACAACAGACGTCGATTTTCCCGTATTCCGCTAGAGGCGTTCATTTACGTACCTCTCACCTTAATCATTACTTTTTTTTCTGGTTCCCAGTGTGTCGCTTTACACATGTTATACTGTAAGTCATTTCTAGGCATACATGGCATTGGGTCAATCATTAAAAAAAAAATATGCAAAACTATGTTATTTTTACTCTTAAACAAAAAACAAATGAAAATCTTTTAAAATAACACTTGTATATGTTAGATATGAATGTTTTGTGATACACTATTTACAGATTACAGTATACATAATGTTAATATTTTCTTAAGCCCTTGGATATAGCCAGAATTAAATGTTATTTTTTACTTTATCATATGTTTAGTAGTAATTAATACAGTAGTTTTGCAGATTTTGATAAATAGCCTGCTGTTTAGTCCATATCGCGCAACTTTGATGTGCACCCTTAATGGCATACCCTTTATCGCACCCCTACTTTTTTTTTTTTTTTTTTACATAAAGTCAGTTTTTTTTAGCTCACCGGGCCCGAAGTGCCAAGTGAGCTTTTCCCTTCGCTTGGCGTCCGTCGTCCGTTGTTGTTCTGCATCCGTCGTCGTTATTTTTTACAAAAATCTTCTCCTCTGAAACTACTGAACCAATTCCAACCAAACTTCATCTGATTGATTCCTAGGGTATCTAGAATAAAGTTTGTGTTTTAATTCCCATTTCATCAAAAAATATGGCCACCATGGCTAAAAATAGAACATAGGGGTAAAATGCAGTTTTTGGCTTATAACTCAAAAACCAAAGCATTTAGAGCAAATCTGACAAAATTGTTTGTAAGGTCAAGATTTATCTGCCCTGAAATTTTCAGATGAATCAGACAACCCATTGTTAGGTTGCTGCCCCTAAATTGGTAATTTAAAGGAACTTTTACTGTTTTTGGTTATTATCTTGAATATTATTATAGATGGAGATAAACTGTAAACAGCAATAATGTTCAGCAAAGTAAGATTTACAAATAAGTCGACATGACCAAAATGGTCAGTTGACCCCTTTAGGAGTTATTGCCCTTTATAGTCAATTTTTAACCATTTTTCGTAAATCTTGGTTAACTTTTACAAAAATCTCCTCTGAAACTACTGGGCCAAATTTTACAAAACATAGCTAGAATCATTATAAGGCTATCTAGTTTAAAATTTGTGTTTTGTGACCGGGCAAACCAACCAAGATGGCCGCCAGGGCTAAAAATAGAACATAGGGGTAAAATGCAGTTTTTGGCTTATAACTCAAAAACCAAAGCATTTAGAACAAATCTGACAAGAGGTTAAATTGTTTATCTGGTCAAGATCTATCTGCCCTGAAATTTGCAGATGAATCAGACAATACATTGTTGGGTTGCTGCCCCTAAATTGGTAATTTTAAGGAAATTTTACTGTTTTTGGTTATTATCTTGAATATTATTATAGATAGAGATAAACTGTAGACAGCAATAATGTTCAGCAAAGTAAGATTTACAAATAAGTCGACATGACCAAAATGGTCAGTTGACCCCTTTAGGAGTTATTGCCCTTTATAGTCAATTTTTAACCATTTTTCGTAAATCTTGGTTAACTTTTACAAAAATCTCCTCTGAAACAACTGGGCCAAATTTTACAATACATAGCCAGAATCATTAAAAGGCTATCTAGTTTAAAATTTGTGTTTTGTGACCGGGCAAACCAACCAAGATGGCCGCCATGGCTAAAAATAGAACATAGGGGTAAAATGCAGTTTTTGGCTTATAACTCAAAAACCAAAGCATTTAGAACAAATCTGACAAAGGTTAAATTGTTTATCTGGTCAAGATCTATCTGCCCTGAAATTTGCAGATGAATCAGACAATACATTGTTGGGTTGCTGCCCCTAAATTGGCAATTTTCAGGAAATTTTACTGTTTTTGGTTATTATCTTGAATATTATTATAGATAGAGATAAACTGTAGACAGCAATAATGTTCAGCAAAGTAAGATTTACAAATAAGTCGACATGACCAAAATGGTCAGTTGACCCCTTTAGGAGTTATTGCCCTTTATAGTCAATTTTTAACCATTTTTCGTAAATCTTGGTTAACTTTTACAAAAATCTCCTCTGAAACTACTGGGCCAAATTTTACAAAACATAGCCAGAATCATTATAAGGCTATCTAGTTTAAAATTTGTGTTTTGTGACCGGGCAAACCATCCAAGATGGCCGCCATGGCTAAAAATAGAACCTAGGGGTAAAATGCAGTTTTTGGCTTATAACTCAAAAACCAAAGCATTTAGAACAAATCTGACAAGAGGTTAAATTGTTTATCTGGTCAAGATCTATCTGCCCTGAAATTTGCAGATGAATCAGACAATACATTGTTGGGTTGCTGCCCCTAAATTGGTAATTTTCAGGAAATTTTACTGTTTTTGGTTATTATCTTGAATATTATTATAGATAGAGATAAACTGTAGACAGCAATAATGTTCAGCAAAGTAAGATTTACAAATAAGTCGACATGACCAAAATGGTCAGTTGACCTCTTTAGGAGTTATTGCCCTTTATAGTCAATTTTTAACCATTTTTCGTAAATCTTGGTTAACTTTTACAAAAACTCCTCTGAAACTACTGGGCCAAATTTTACAAAACATAGCCAGAATCATTATAAGGCTATCTAGTTTAAAATTTGTGTTTTGTGACCGGGCAAACCAACCAAGATGGCCGCCATGTCTAAAAATAGAACATAGGGGTAAAATGCAGTTTTTGGCTTATAACTCAAAAACCAAAGCATTTAGAACAAATCTGACAAGAGGTTAAATTGTTTATCTGGTCAAGATCTATCTGCCCTGAAATTTGCAGATGAATCAGACAATACATTGTTGGGTTGCTGCCCCTAAATTGGTAATTTTAAGGAAATTTTACTGTTTTTGGTTATTATCTTGAATATTATTATAGATTGGAGATAAACTGTAGACAGCAATAATGTTCAGCAAAGTAAGATTTACAAATAAGTCGACATGACCAAAATGGTCAGTTGACCCCTTTAGGAGTTATTGCCCTTTATAGTCAATTTTTAACCATTTTTCGTAAATCTTGGTTAACTTTTACAAAAATCTCCTCTGAAACTACTGGGCCAAATTTTACAAAACATAGCCAGAATCATTATAAGGCTATCTAGTTTAAAATTTGTGTTTTGTGACCGGGCAAACCATCCAAGATGGCCGCCATGGCTAAAAATAGAACATAGGGGTAAAATGCAGTTTTTGGCTTATAACTCAAAAACCAAAGCATTTAGAACAAATCTGACAAGAGGTTAAATTGTTTATCTGGTCAAGATCTATCTGCCCTGAAATTTGCAGATGAATCAGACAATACATTGTTGGGTTGCTGCCCCTAAATTGGTAATTTTAAGGAAATTTTACTGTTTTTGGTTATTATCTTGAATATTATTATAGATAGAGATAAACTGTAGACAGCAATAATGTTCAGCAAAGTAAGATTTACAAATAAGTCGACATGACCAAAATGGTCAGTTGACCACTTTAGGAGTTATTGCCCTTTATAGTCAATTTTTAACCATTTTTCGTAAATCTTGGTTAACTTTTACAAAAATCTCCTCTGAAACTACTGGGCCAAATTTTACAAAACATAGCCAGAATCATTATAAGGCTATCTAGTTTAAAATTTGTGTTTTGTGACCGGGCAAACCAACCAAGATGGCCGCCATGGCTAAAAATAGAACATAGGGGTAAAATGCAGTTTTTGGCTTATAACTCAAAAACCAAAGCATTTAGAACAAATCTGACAAGAGGTTAAATTGTTTATCTGGTCAAGATCTATCTGCCCTGAAATTTGCTGATGAATCAGACAATACATTGTTGGGTTGCTTCCCCTAAATTGGTAATTTTAAGGAAATTTTACTGTTTTTGGTTATTATCTTGAATATTATTATAGATAGAGATAAACTGTAGACAGCAATAATGTTCAGCAAAGTAAGATTTACAAATAAGTCGACATGACCAAAATGGTCAGTTGACCTCTTTAGGAGTTATTGCCCTTTATAGTCAATTTTTAACCATTTTTCGTAAATCTTGGTTAACTTTTACAAAAATCTCCTCTGAAACTACTGGGCCAAATTTTACAAAACATAGCCAGAATCATTATAAGGCTATCTAGTTTAAAATTTGTGTTTTGTGACCGGGCAAACCAACCAAGATGGCCGCCAGGGCTAAAAATAGAACATAGGGGTAAAATGCAGTTTTTGGCTTATAACTCAAAAACCAAAGCATTTAGAACAAATCTGACAAGGTTAAATTGTTTATCTGGTCAAGATCTATCTGCCCTGAAATTTGCAGATGAATCAGACAATACATTGTTGGGTTGCTGCCCCTAAATTGGTAATTTTAAGGAAATTTTACTGTTTTTGGTTATTATCTTGAATATTATTATAGATTGGAGATAAACTGTAGACAGCAATAATGTTCAGCAAAGTAAGATTTACAAATAAGTCGACATGACCAAAATGGTCAGTTGACCCCTCTAGGAGTTATTGCCCTTTATAGTCAATTTTTAACCATTTTTCGTAAATCTTGGTTAACTTTTACAAAAATCTCCTCTGAAACTACTGGGCCAAATTTTACAAAACATAGCCAGAATCATAATAAGGCTATCTAGTTTAAAATTTGTGTTTTGTGACCGGGCAAACCATCCAAGATGGCCGCCAGGGCTAAAAATAGAACATAGGGGTAAAATGCAGTTTTTGGCTTATAACTCAAAAACCAAAGCATTTAGAACAAATCTGACAAGAGGTTAAATTGTTTATCTGGTCAAGATCTATCTGCCCTGAAATTTGCAGATGAATCAGACAATACATTGTTGGGTTGCTGCCCCTAAATTGGTAATTTTAAGGAAATTTTACTGTTTTTGGTTATTATCTTGAATATTATTATAGATTGGAGATAAACTGTAGACAGCAATAATGTTCAGCAAAGTAAGATTTACAAATAAGTCGACATGACCAAAATGGTCAGTTGACCCCTTTAGGAGTTATTGCCCTTTATAGTCAATTTTTAACCATTTTTCGTAAATCTTGGTTAACTTTTACAAAAATCTCCTCTGAAACTACTGGGCCAAATTTTACAAAACATAGCCAGAATCATTATAAGGCTATCTAGTTTAAAATTTGTGTTTTGTGACCGGGCAAACCAACCAAGATGGCCGCCATGGCTAAAAATAGAACATAGGGGTAAAATGCAGTTTTTGGCTTATAACTCAAAAACCAAAGCATTTAGAACAAATCTGACACGAGGTTAAATTGTTTATCTGGTCAAGATCTATCTGCCCTGAAATTTGCAGATGAATCAGACAATACATTGTTGGGTTGCTGCCCCTAAATTGGTAATTTTAAGGAAATTTTACTGTTTTTGGTTATTATCTTGAATATTATTATAGATATAGATAAACTGTAGACAGCAATAATGTTCAGCAAAGTAAGATTTACAAATAAGTCGACATGACCAAAATGGTCAGTTGACCTCTTTAGGAGTTATTGCCCTTTATAGTCAATTTTTAACCATTTTTCGTAAATCTTGGTTAACTTTTACAAAAATCTCCTCTGAAACTACTGGGCCAAATTTTACAAAACATAGCCAGAATCATTATAAGGCTATCTAGTTTAAAATTTGTGTTTTGTGACCGGGCAAACCAACCAAGATGGCCGCCATGGCTGAAAATAGAACATAGGGGTAAAATGCAGTTTTTGGCTTATAACTCAAAAACCAAAGCATTTAGAGCAAATCTGACAAAATTGTTTGTAAGATCAAGATTTATCTGCCCTGAAATTTTCAGCTGAATCAGACAACCCATTGTTAGGTTGCTGCCCCTAAATTGGTAATTTAAAGGAAATTTTACTGTTTTTGGTTATTATCTTGAATATTATTATAGATGGAGATAAACTGTAAACAGCAATAATGTTCAGCAAAGTAAGATTTACAAATAAGTCGACATGACCAAAATGGTCAGTTGACCTCTTTAGGAGTTATTGCCCTTTATAGTCAATTTTTAACCATTTTTCGTAAATCTTGGTTAACTTTTACAAAAATCTCCTCTGAAACTACTGGGCCAAATTTTACAAAACATAGCCAGAATCATTATAAGGCTATCTAGTTTAAAATTTGTGTTTTGTGACCGGGCAAACCAACCAAGATGGCCGCCATGGCTAAAAATAGAACATAGGGGTAAAATGCAGTTTTTGGCTTATAACTCAAAAACCAAAGCATTTAGAGCAAATCTGACACGAGGTTAACTTGTTTATCTGGTCAAGATCTATCTGCCCTGAAATTTGCAGATGAATCAGACAATACATTGTTTGGTTGCTGCCCCTAAATTAGTGATTTTAAGGAAATTTTACTGTTTTTGGTTATTATCTTGAATATTATTATAGATAGAGATAAACTGTAGACAGCAATAATGTTCAGCAAAGTAAGATTTACAAATAAGTTGACATGACCAAAATGGTCAGTTGACCCCTTTAGGAGTTATTGCCCTTTATAGTCAATTTTTAACCATTTTTCGTAAATCTTGGTTAACTTTTACAAAAATCTCCTCTGAAACTACTGGGCCAAATTTTACAAAACATAGCCAGAATCATTATAAGGCTATCTAGTTTAAAATTTGTGTTTTGTGACCGGGAAAACCTACCAAGATGGCCGCCATGGCTAAAAATAGAACATAGGGGGTAAAATGCAGTTTTTGGCTTATAACTCAAAAACCAAAGCATTTAGAGCAAATCTGACAAAATTGTTTGTAAGGTCAAGATTTATCTGCCCTGAAATTTTCAGCTGAATCAGACAACCCATTGTTAGGTTGCTGCCCCTAAATTGGTAATTTAAAGGAAATTTTACTGTTTTTGGTTATTATCTTGAATATTATTATAGATGGAGATAAACTGTAAACAGCAATAATGTTCAGCAAAGTAAGATTTACAAATAAGTCGACATGACCAAAATGGTCAGTTGACCTCTTTAGGAGTTATTGCCCTTTATAGTCAATTTTTAACCATTTTTCGTAAATCTTGGTTAACTTTTACAAAAATCTCCTCTGAAACTACTGGGCCAAATTTTACAAAACATAGCCAGAATCATTATTAGGCTATCTAGTTTAAAATTTGTGTTTTGTGACCGGGCAAACCAACCAAGATGGCCGCCATGGCTGAAAATAGAACATAGGGGTAAAATGCAGTTTTTGGCTTATAACTCAAAAACCAAAGCATTTAGAACAAATCTGACAAGAGGTTAAATTGTTTATCTGTTCAAGATCTATCTGCCCTGAAATTTGCAGATGAATCAGACAATACATTGTTGGGTTGCTGCCCCTAAATTGGTAATTTTAAGGAAATTTTACTGTTTTTGGTTATTATCTTGAATATTATTATAGATTGGAGATAAACTGTAGACAGCAATAATGTTCAGCAAAGTAAGATTTACAAATAAGTCGACATGACCAAAATGGTCAGTTGACCTCTTTAGGAGTTATTGCCCTTTATAGTCAATTTTTAACCATTTTTCGTAAATCTTGGTTAACTTTTACAAAAATCTCCTCTGAAACTTCTGGGCCAAATTTTACAAAACATAGCCAGAATCATTATAAGGCTATCTAGTTTAAAATTTGTGTTTTGTGACCGGGCAAACCATCCACGATGGCCGCCATGGCTAAAAATAGAACATAGGGGGTAAAATGCAGTTTTTGGCTTATAACTCAAAAACCAAAGCATTTAGAGCAAATCTGACACGAGGTTAACTTGTTTATCTGGTCAAGATCTATCTGCCCTGAAATTTGCAGATGAATCAGACAATACATTGTTTGGTTGCTGCCCCTAAATTAGTGATTTTAAGGAAATTTTACTGTTTTTGGTTATTATCTTGAATATTATTATAGATAGAGATAAACTGTAGACAGCAATAATGTTCAGCAAAGTAAGATTTACAAATAAGTCGACATGACCAAAATGGTCAGTTGACCCCTTTAGGAGTTATTGCCCTTTATAGTCAATTTTTAACCATTTTTCGTAAATCTTGGTTAACTTTTACAAAAATCTCCTCTGAAACTACTGGGCCAAATTTTACAAAACATAGCCAGAATCATTATAAGGCTATCTAGTTTAAAATTTGTGTTTTGTGACCGGGCAAACCTACCAAGATGGCCGCCATGGCTAAAAATAGAACATAGGGGGTAAAATGCAGTTTTTGGCTTATAACTCAAAAACCAAAGCATTTAGAGCAAATCTGACAAAATTGTTTGTAAGGTCAAGATTTATCTGCCCTGAAATTTTCAGATGAATCAGACAACCCATTGTTAGGTTGCTGCCCCTAAATTGGTAATTTAAAGGAAATTTTACTGTTTTTGGTTATTATCTTGAATATTATTATAGATGGAGATAAACTGTAAACAGCAATAATGTTCAGCAAAGTAAGATTTACAAATAAGTCGACATGACCAAAATGGTCAGTTGACCCCTTTAGGAGTTATTGCCCTTTATAGTAAATTTTTAACCATTTTTCGTAAATCTTGGTTAACTTTTACAAAAATCTCCTCTGAAACTACTGGGCCAAATTTTACAAAACATAGCCAGAATCATTATAAGGCTATCTAGTTTAAAATTTGTGTTTTGTGACCGGGCAAACCAACCAAGATGGCCGCCATGGCTAAAAATAGAACATAGGGGTAAAATGCAGTTTTTGGCTTATAACTCAAAAACCAAAGCATTTAGAGCAAATCTGACACGAGGTTAACTTGTTTATCTGGTCAAGATCTATCTGCCCTGAAATTTGCAGATGAATCAGACAATACATTGTTTGGTTGCTGCCCCTAAATTAGTGATTTTAAGGAAATTTTACTGTTTTTGGTTATTATCTTGAATATTATTATAGATAGAGATAAACTGTAGACAGCAATAATGTTCAGCAAAGTAAGATTTACAAATAAGTTGACATGACCAAAATGGTCAGTTGACCCCTTTAGGAGTTATTGCCCTTTATAGTCAATTTTTAACCATTTTTCGTAAATCTTGGTTAACTTTTACAAAAATCTCCTCTGAAACTACTGGGCCAAATTTTACAAAACATAGCCAGAATCATTATAAGGCTATCTAGTTTAAAATTTGTGTTTTGTGACCGGGAAAACCTACCAAGATGGCCGCCATGGCTAAAAATAGAACATAGGGGGTAAAATGCAGTTTTTGGCTTATAACTCAAAAACCAAAGCATTTAGAGCAAATCTGACAAAATTGTTTGTAAGGTCAAGATTTATCTGCCCTGAAATTTTCAGCTGAATCAGACAACCCATTGTTAGGTTGCTGCCCCTAAATTGGTAATTTAAAGGAAATTTTACTGTTTTTGGTTATTATCTTGAATATTATTATAGATGGAGATAAACTGTAAACAGCAATAATGTTCAGCAAAGTAAGATTTACAAATAAGTCGACATGACCAAAATGGTCAGTTGACCTCTTTAGGAGTTATTGCCCTTTATAGTCAATTTTTAACCATTTTTCGTAAATCTTGGTTAACTTTTACAAAAATCTCCTCTGAAACTACTGGGCCAAATTTTACAAAACATAGCCAGAATCATTATAAGGCTATCTAGTTTAAAATTTGTGTTTTGTGACCGGGCAAACCAACCAAGATGGCCGCCATGGCTAAAAATAGAACATAGGGGTAAAATGCAGTTTTTGGCTTATAACTCAAAAACCAAAGCATTTAGAGCAAATCTGACACGAGGTTAACTTGTTTATCTGGTCAAGATCTATCTGCCCTGAAATTTGCAGATGAATCAGACAATACATTGTTTGGTTGCTGCCCCTAAATTAGTGATTTTAAGGAAATTTTACTGTTTTTGGTTATTATCTTGAATATTATTATAGATAGAGATAAACTGTAGACAGCAATAATGTTCAGCAAAGTAAGATTTACAAATAAGTTGACATGACCAAAATGGTCAGTTGACCCCTTTAGGAGTTATTGCCCTTTATAGTCAATTTTTAACCATTTTTCGTAAATCTTGGTTAACTTTTACAAAAATCTCCTCTGAAACTACTGGGCCAAATTTTACAAAACATAGCCAGAATCATTATAAGGCTATCTAGTTTAAAATTTGTGTTTTGTGACCGGGAAAACCTACCAAGATGGCCGCCATGGCTAAAAATAGAACATAGGGGGTAAAATGCAGTTTTTGGCTTATAACTCAAAAACCAAAGCATTTAGAGCAAATCTGACAAAATTGTTTGTAAGGTCAAGATTTATCTGCCCTGAAATTTTCAGCTGAATCAGACAACCCATTGTTAGGTTGCTGCCCCTAAATTGGTAATTTAAAGGAAATTTTACTGTTTTTGGTTATTATCTTGAATATTATTATAGATGGAGATAAACTGTAAACAGCAATAATGTTCAGCAAAGTAAGATTTACAAATAAGTCGACATGACCAAAATGGTCAGTTGACCTCTTTAGGAGTTATTGCCCTTTATAGTCAATTTTTAACCATTTTTCGTAAATCTTGGTTAACTTTTACAAAAATCTCCTCTGAAACTACTGGGCCAAATTTTACAAAACATAGCCAGAATCATTATTAGGCTATCTAGTTTAAAATTTGTGTTTTGTGACCGGGCAAACCAACCAAGATGGCCGCCATGGCTGAAAATAGAACATAGGGGTAAAATGCAGTTTTTGGCTTATAACTCAAAAACCAAAGCATTTAGAACAAATCTGACAAGAGGTTAAATTGTTTATCTGTTCAAGATCTATCTGCCCTGAAATTTGCAGATGAATCAGACAATACATTGTTGGGTTGCTGCCCCTAAATTGGTAATTTTAAGGAAATTTTACTGTTTTTGGTTATTATCTTGAATATTATTATAGATTGGAGATAAACTGTAGACAGCAATAATGTTCAGCAAAGTAAGATTTACAAATAAGTCGACATGACCAAAATGGTCAGTTGACCCCTTTAGGAGTTATTGCCCTTTATAGTCAATTTTTAACCATTTTTCGTAAATCTTGGTTAACTTTTACAAAAATCTCCTCTGAAACTTCTGGGCCAAATTTTACAAAACATAGCCAGAATCATTATAAGGCTATCTAGTTTAAAATTTGTGTTTTGTGACCGGGCAAACCATCCACGATGGCCGCCATGGCTAAAAATAGAACAAAGGGGGTAAAATGCAGTTTGTGGCTTATAACTCAAAAACCAAAGCATTTAGAGCAAATCTGACACGAGGTTAACTTGTTTATCTGGTCAAGATCTATCTGCCCTGAAATTTGCAGATGAATCAGACAATACATTGTTTGGTTGCTGCCCCTAAATTAGTGATTTTAAGGAAATTTTACTGTTTTTGGTTATTATCTTGAATATTATTATAGATAGAGATAAACTGTAGACAGCAATAATGTTCAGCAAAGTAAGATTTACAAATAAGTCGACATGACCAAAATGGTCAGTTGACCCCTTTAGGAGTTATTGCCCTTTATAGTCAATTTTTAACCATTTTTCGTAAATCTTGGTTAACTTTTACAAAAATCTCCTCTGTAACTACTGGGCCAAATTTTACAAAAATCTCCTCTGTAACTACTGGGCCAAATTTTACAAAACATAGCCAGAATCATTATAAGGCTATCTAGTTTAAAATTTGTGTTTTGTGACCGGGCAAACCTACCAAGATGGCCGCCATGGCTAAAAATAGAACATAGGGGGTAAAATGCAGTTTTTGGCTTATAACTCAAAAACCAAAGCATTTAGAGCAAATCTGACAAAATTGTTTGTAAGGTCAAGATTTATCTGCCCTGAAATTTTCAGATGAATCAGACAACCCATTGTTAGGTTGCTGCCCCTAAATTGGTAATTTAAAGGAAATTTTACTGTTTTTGGTTATTATCTTGAATATTATTATAGATGGAGATAAACTGTAAACAGCAATAATGTTCAGCAAAGTAAGATTTACAAATAAGTCGACATGACCAAAATGGTCAGTTGACCCCTTTAGGAGTTATTGCCCTTTATAGTCAATTTTTAACCATTTTTCGTAAATCTTGGTTAACTTTTACAAAAATCTCCTCTGAAACTACTGGGCCAAATTTTACAAAACATAGCCAGAATCATTATAAGGCTATCTAGTTTAAAATTTGTGTTTTGTGACCGGGCAAACCTACCAAGATGGCCGCCATGGCTAAAAATAGAACATAGGGGGTAAAATGCAGTTTTTGGCTTATAACTCAAAAACCAAAGCATTTAGAGCAAATCTGACAAAATTGTTTGTAAGGTCAAGATTTATCTGCCCTGAAATTTTCAGATGAATCAGACAACCCATTGTTAGGTTGCTGCCCCTAAATTGGTAATTTAAAGGAAATTTTACTGTTTTTGGTTATTATCTTGAATATTATTATAGATGGAGATAAACTGTAAACAGCAATAATGTTCAGCAAAGTAAGATTTACAAATAAGTCGACATGACCAAAATGGTCAGTTGACCCCTTTAGGAGTTATTGCCCTTTATAGTCAATTTTTAACCATTTTTCGTAAATCTTGGTTAACTTTTACAAAAATCTCCTCTGAAACTACTGGGCCAAATTTTACAAAACATAGCCAGAATCATTATAAGGCTATCTAGTTTAAAATTTGTGTTTTGTGACCGGGCAAACCAACCAAGATGGCCGCCATGGCTAAAAATAGAACATAGGGGTAAAATGCAGTTTTTGGCTTATAACTCAAAAACCAAAGCATTTAGAGCAAATCTGACACGAGGTTAACTTGTTTATCTGGTCAAGATCTATCTGCCCTGAAATTTGCAGATGAATCAGACAATACATTGTTTGGTTGCTGCCCCTAAATTAGTGATTTTAAGGAAATTTTACTGTTTTTGGTTATTATCTTGAATATTATTATAGATAGAGATAAACTGTAGACAGCAATAATGTTCAGCAAAGTAAGATTTACAAATAAGTCGACATGACCAAAATGGTCAGTTGACCTCTTTAGGAGTTATTGCCCTTTATAGTCAATTTTTAACCATTTTTCGTAAATCTTGGTTAACTTTTACAAAAATCTCCTCTGAAACTACTGGGCCAAATTTTACAAAACATAGCCAGAATCATTATAAGGCTATCTAGTTTAAAATTTGTGTTTTGTGACCGGGCAAACCAACCAAGATGGCCGCCATGGCTGAAAATAGAACATAGGGGTAAAATGCAGTTTTTGGCTTATAACTCAAAAACCAAAGCATTTAGAACAAATCTGACAAGAGGTTAAATTGTTTATCTGTTCAAGATCTATCTGCCCTAAAATTTGCAGATGAATCAGACAATACATTGTTGGGTTGCTGCCCCTAAATTGGTAATTTTAAGGAAATTTTACTGTTTTTGGTTATTATCTTGAATATTATTATAGATTGGAGATAAACTGTAGACAGCAATATTGTTCAGCAAAGTAAGATTTACAAATAAGTCGACATGACCAAAATGGTCAGTTGACCCCTTTAGGAGTTATTGCCCTTTATAGTCAATTTTTAACCATTTTTCGTAAATCTTGGTTAACTTTTACAAAAATCTCCTCTGAAACTTCTGGGCCAAATTTTACAAAACATAGCCAGAATCATTATAAGGCTATCTAGTTTAAAATTTGTGTTTTGTGACCGGGCAAACCATCCACGATGGCCGCCATGGCTAAAAATAGAACATAGGGGGTAAAATGCAGTTTGTGGCTTATAACTCAAAAACCAAAGCATTTAGAGCAAATCTGACACGAGGTTAACTTGTTTATCTGGTCAAGATCTATCTGCCCTGAAATTTGCAGATGAATCAGACAATACATTGTTTGGTTGCTGCCCCTAAATTAGTGATTTTAAGGAAATTTTACTGTTTTTGGTTATTATCTTGAATATTATTATAGATAGAGATAAACTGTAGACAGCAATAATGTTCAGCAAAGTAAGATTTACAAATAAGTCGACATGACCAAAATGGTCAGTTGACCCCTTTAGGAGTTATTGCCCTTTATAGTCAATTTTTAACCATTTTTCGTAAATCTTGGTTAACTTTTACAAAAATCTCCTCTGAAACTACTGGGCCAAATTTTACAAAACATAGCCAGAATCATTATAAGGCTATCTAGTTTAAAATTTGTGTTTTGTGACCGGGCAAACCTACCAAGATGGCCGCCATGGCTAAAAATAGAACATAGGGGGTAAAATGCAGTTTTTGGCTTATAACTCAAAAACCAAAGCATTTAGAGCAAATCTGACAAAATTGTTTGTAAGGTCAAGATTTATCTGCCCTGAAATTTTCAGATGAATCAGACAACCCATTGTTAGGTTGCTGCCCCTAAATTGGTAATTTAAAGGAAATTTTACTGTTTTTGGTTATTATCTTGAATATTATTATAGATGGAGATAAACTGTAAACAGCAATAATGTTCAGCAAAGTAAGATTTACAAATAAGTCGACATGACCAAAATGGTCAGTTGACCCCTTTAGGAGTTATTGCCCTTTATAGTCAATTTTTAACCATTTTTCGTAAATCTTGGTTAACTTTTACAAAAATCTCCTCTGAAACTACTGGGCCAAATTTTACAAAACATAGCCAGAATCATTATAAGGCTATCTAGTTTAAAATTTGTGTTTTGTGACCGGGCAAACCAACCAAGATGGCCGCCATGGCTAAAAATAGAACATAGGGGTAAAATGCAGTTTTTGGCTTATAACTCAAAAACCAAAGCATTTAGAGCAAATCTGACACGAGGTTAACTTGTTTATCTGGTCAAGATCTATCTGCCCTGAAATTTGCAGATGAATCAGACAATACATTGTTTGGTTGCTGCCCCTAAATTAGTGATTTTAAGGAAATTTTACTGTTTTTGGTTATTATCTTGAATATTATTATAGATAGAGATAAACTGTAGACAGCAATAATGTTCAGCAAAGTAAGATTTACAAATAAGTTGACATGACCAAAATGGTCAGTTGACCCCTTTAGGAGTTATTGCCCTTTATAGTCAATTTTTAACCATTTTTCGTAAATCTTGGTTAACTTTTACAAAAATCTCCTCTGAAACTACTGGGCCAAATTTTACAAAACATAGCCAGAATCATTATAAGGCTATCTAGTTTAAAATTTGTGTTTTGTGACCGGGAAAACCTACCAAGATGGCCGCCATGGCTAAAAATAGAACATAGGGGGTAAAATGCAGTTTTTGGCTTATAACTCAAAAACCAAAGCATTTAGAGCAAATCTGACAAAATTGTTTGTAAGGTCAAGATTTATCTGCCCTGAAATTTTCAGATGAATCAGACAACCCATTGTTAGGTTGCTGCCCCTAAATTGGTAATTTAAAGGAAATTTTACTGTTTTTGGTTATTATCTTGAATATTATTATAGATGGAGATAAACTGTAAACAGCAATAATGTTCAGCAAAGTAAGATTTACAAATAAGTCGACATGACCAAAATGGTCAGTTGACCTCTTTAGGAGTTATTGCCCTTTATAGTCAATTTTTAACCATTTTTCGTAAATCTTGGTTAACTTTTACAAAAATCTCCTCTGAAACTACTGGGCCAAATTTTACAAAACATAGCCAGAATCATTATAAGGCTATTTAGTTTAAAATTTGTGTTTTGTGACCGGGCAAACCAACCAAGATGGCCGCCATGGCTGAAAATAGAACATAGGGGTAAAATGCAGTTTTTGGCTTATAACTCAAAAACCAAAGCATTTAGAACAAATCTGACAAGAGGTTAAATTGTTTATCTGTTCAAGATCTATCTGCCCTGAAATTTGCAGATGAATCAGACAATACATTGTTGGGTTGCTGCCCCTAAATTGGTAATTTTAAGGAAATTTTACTGTTTTTGGTTATTATCTTGAATATTATTATAGATTGGAGATAAACTGTAGACAGCAATAATGTTCAGCAAAGTAAGATTTACAAATAAGTCGACATGACCAAAATGGTCAGTTGACCCCTTTAGGAGTTATTGCCCTTTATAGTCAATTTTTAACCATTTTTCGTAAATCTTGGTTAACTTTTACAAAAATCTCCTCTGAAACTTCTGGGCCAAATTTTACAAAACATAGCCAGAATCATTATAAGGCTATCTAGTTTAAAATTTGTGTTTTGTGACCGGGCAAACCATCCACGATGGCCGCCATGGCTAAAAATAGAACATAGTGGGTAAAATGCAGTTTTTGGCTTATAACTCAAAAACCAAAGCATTTAGAGCAAATCTGACACGAGGTTAACTTGTTTATCTGGTCAAGATCTATCTGCCCTGAAATTTGCAGATGAATCAGACAATACATTGTTTGGTTGCTGCCCCTAAATTAGTGATTTTAAGGAAATTTTACTGTTTTTGGTTATTATCTTGAATATTATTATAGATAGAGATAAACTGTAGACAGCAATAATGTTCAGCAAAGTAAGATTTACAAATAAGTTGACATGACCAAAATGGTCAGTTGACCCCTTTAGGAGTTATTGCCCTTTATAGTCAATTTTTAACCATTTTTCGTAAATCTTGGTTAACTTTTACAAAAATCTCCTCTGAAACTACTGGGCCAAATTTTACAAAACATAGCCAGAATCATTATAAGGCTATCTAGTTTAAAATTTGTGTTTTGTGACCGGGAAAACCTACCAAGATGGCCGCCATGGCTAAAAATAGAACATAGGGGGTAAAATGCAGTTTTTGGCTTATAACTCAAAAACCAAGGCATTTAGAGCAAATCTGACAAAATTGTTTGTAAGGTCAAGATTTATCTGCCCTGAAATTTTCAGATGAATCAGACAACCCATTGTTAGGTTGCTGCCCCTAAATTGGTAATTTAAAGGAAATTTTACTGTTTTTGGTTATTATCTTGAATATTATTATAGATGGAGATAAACTGTAAACAGCAATAATGTTCAGCAAAGTAAGATTTACAAATAAGTCGACATGACCAAAATGGTCAGTTGACCTCTTTAGGAGTTATTGCCCTTTATAGTCAATTTTTAACCATTTTTCGTAAATCTTGGTTAACTTTTACAAAAATCTCCTCTGAAACTACTGGGCCAAATTTTACAAAACATAGCCAGAATCATTATAAGGCTATCTAGTTTAAAATTTGTGTTTTGTGACCGGGCAAACCAACCAAGATGGCCGCCATGGCTGAAAATAGAACATAGGGGTAAAATGCAGTTTTTGGCTTATAACTCAAAAACCAAAGCATTTAGAACAAATCTGACAAGAGGTTAAATTGTTTATCTGTTCAAGATCTATCTGCCCTGAAATTTGCAGATGAATCAGACAATACATTGTTGGGTTGCTGCCCCTAAATTGGTAATTTTAAGGAAATTTTACTGTTTTTGGTTATTATCTTGAATATTATTATAGATTGGAGATAAACTGTAGACAGCAATAATGTTCAGCAAAGTAAGATTTACAAATAAGTCGACATGACCAAAATGGTCAGTTGACCCCTTTAGGAGTTATTGCCCTTTATAGTCAATTTTTAACCATTTTTCGTAAATCTTGGTTAACTTTTACAAAAATCTCCTCTGAAACTTCTGGGCCAAATTTTACAAAACATAGCCAGAATCATTATAAGGCTATCTAGTTTAAAATTTGTGTTTTGTGACCGGGCAAACCATCCACGATGGCCGCCATGGCTAAAAATAGAACATAGTGGGTAAAATGCAGTTTTTGGCTTATAACTCAAAAACCAAAGCATTTAGAGCAAATCTGACACGAGGTTAACTTGTTTATCTGGTCAAGATCTATCTGCCCTGAAATTTGCAGATGAATCAGACAATACATTGTTTGGTTGCTGCCCCTAAATTAGTGATTTTAAGGAAATTTTACTGTTTTTGGTTATTATCTTGAATATTATTATAGATAGAGATAAACTGTAGACAGCAATAATGTTCAGCAAAGTAAGATTTACAAATAAGTCGACATGACCAAAATGGTCAGTTGACCCCTTTAGGAGTTATTGCCCTTTATAGTCAATTTTTAACCATTTTTCGTAAATCTTGGTTAACTTTTACAAAAATCTCCTCTGAAACTACTGGGCCAAATTTTACAAAACATAGCCAGAATCATTATAAGGCTATCTAGTTTAAAATTTGTGTTTTGTGACCGGGCAAACCTACCAAGATGGCCGCCATGGCTAAAAATAGAACATAGGGGGTAAAATGCAGTTTTTGGCTTATAACTCAAAAACCAAAGCATTTAGAGCAAATCTGACAAAATTGTTTGTAAGGTCAAGATTTATCTGCCCTGAAATTTTCAGATGAATCAGACAACCCATTGTTAGGTTGCTGCCCCTAAATTGGTAATTTAAAGGAAATTTTACTGTTTTTGGTTATTATCTTGAATATTATTATAGATGGAGATAAACTGTAAACAGCAATAATGTTCAGCAAAGTAAGATTTACAAATAAGTCGACATGACCAAAATGGTCAGTTGACCCCTTTAGGAGTTATTGCCCTTTATAGTCAATTTTTAACCATTTTTCGTAAATCTTGGTTAAGTTTTACAAAAATCTCCTCTGAAACTACTGGGCCAAATTTTACAAAACATAGCCAGAATCATTATAAGGCTATCTAGTTTAAAATTTGTGTTTTGTGACCGGGCAAACCAACCAAGATGGCCGCCATGGCTAAAAATAGAACATAAGGGTAAAATGCAGTTTTTGGCTTATAACTCAAAAACCAAAGCATTTAGAGCAAATCTGACACGAGGTTAACTTGTTTATCTGGTCAAGATCTATCTGCCCTGAAATTTGCAGATGAATCAGACAATACATTGTTTGGTTGCTGCCCCTAAATTAGTGATTTTAAGGAAATTTTACTGTTTTTGGTTATTATCTTGAATATTATTATAGATAGAGATAAACTGTAGACAGCAATAATGTTCAGCAAAGTAAGATTTACAAATAAGTCGACATGACCAAAATGGTCAGTTGACCCCTTTAGGAGTTATTGCCCTTTATAGTCAATTTTTAACCATTTTTCGTAAATCTTGGTTAACTTTTACAAAAATCTCCTCTGAAACTACTGGGCCAAATTTTACAAAACATAGCCAGAATCATTATAAGGCTATCTAGTTTAAAATTTGTGTTTTGTGACCGGGCAAACCTACCAAGATGGCCGCCATGGCTAAAAATAGAACATAGGGGGTAAAATGCAGTTTTTGGCTTATAACTCAAAAACCAAAGCATTTAGAGCAAATCTGACAAAATTGTTTGTAAGGTCAAGATTTATCTGCCCTGAAATTTTCAGATGAATCAGACAACCCATTGTTAGGTTGCTGCCCCTAAATTGGTAATTTAAAGGAAATTTTACTGTTTTTGGTTATTATCTTGAATATTATTATAGATGGAGATAAACTGTAAACAGCAATAATGTTCAGCAAAGTAAGATTTACAAATAAGTCGACATGACCAAAATGGTCAGTTGACCCCTTAAGGAGTTTTTGCCCTTTATAGTCAATTTTTAACCATTTTTCGTAAATCTTGGTTAACTTTTACAAAAATCTCCTCTGAAACTACTGGGCCAAATTTTACAAAACATAGCCAGAATCATTATAAGGCTATCTAGTTTAAAATTTGTGTTTTGTGACCGGGCAAACCAACCAAGATGGCCGCCATGGCTAAAAATAGAACATAGGGGTAAAATGCAGTTTTTGGCTTATAACTCAAAAACCAAAGCATTTAGAACAAATCTGACAAGAGGTTAAATTGTTTATCTGGTCATGATCTATCTGCCCTGAAATTTGCAGATGAATCAGACAATACATTGTTGGGTTGCTGCCCCTAAATTGGTAATTTTAAGGAAATTTTACTGTTTTTGGTTATTATCTTGAATATTATTATAGATAGAGATAAACTGTAGACAGCAATAATGTTCAGCAAAGTAAGATTTACAAATAAGTCGACATGACCAAAATGGTCAGTAGACCCCTTTAGGAGTTATTGCCCTTTATAGTCAATTTTTAACCATTTTTCGTAAATCTTGGTTAACTTTTACAAAAATCTCCTCTGAAACTACTGGGCCAAATTTTACAAAACATAGCCAGAATCATCATAAGGCTATCTAGTTTAAAATTTGTGTTTTGTGACCAGGCAAACCAACCAAGATGGCCGCCATGGCTAAAAATAGAACATAGGGGTAAAATGCAGTTTTTGGCTTATAACTCAAAAACCAAAGCATTTAGAACAAATCTGACACGAGGTTAAATTGTTTATCTGGTCAAGATCTATCTGCCCTGAAATTTGCAGATGAATCAGACAATACATTGTTGGGTTGCTGCCCCTAAATTGGCAATTTTAAGGAAATTTTACTGTTTTTGGTTATTATCTTGAATATTATTATAGATAGAGATAAACTGTAGACAGCAATAATGTTCAGCAAAGTAAGATTTACAAATAAGTCGACATGACCAAAATGGTCAGTTGACCCCTTTAGGAGTTATTGCCCTTTATAGTCAATTTTAAACCATTTTTCGTAAATCTTGGTTAACTTTTACAAAAATCTCCTCTGAAACTACTGAGCCAAATTTTACAAAACATAGCCAGAATCATTACAAGGCTATCTAGTTTAAAATTTGTGTTTTGTGACCGGGCAAACCAACCAAGATGGCCGCCATGGCTAAAAATAGAACATAGGGGTAAAATGCAGTTTTTGGCTTATAACTCAAAAACCAAAGCATTTAGAACAAATCTGACAAGAGGTTAAATTGTTTATCTGGTCAAGATCTATCTGCCCTGAAATTTGCAGATGAATCAGACAATACATTGTTGGGTTGCTGCCCCTAAATTGGTAATTTTAAGGAAATTTTACTGTTTTTGGTTATTATCTTGAATATTATTATAGATAGAGATAAACTGTATACAGCAATAATGTTCAGCAAAGTAAGATTTACAAATAAGTCGACATGACCAAAATGGTCAGTTGACCCCTTTAGGAGTTATTGCCCTTTATAGTCAATTTTTAACCATTTTTCGTAAATCTTGGTTAACTTTTACAAAAATCTCCTCTGAAACTACTGGGCCAAATTTTACAAAACATAGCCAGAATCATTATAAGGCTATCTAGTTTAAAATTTGTGTTTTGTGACCGGGCAAACCAACCAAGATGGCCGCCATGGCTAAAAATAGAACATAGGGGGTAAAATGCAGTTTTTGGCTTATAACTCAAAAACCAAAGCATTTAGAACAAATCTGACAAGAGGTTAAATCGTTTATCTGGTCAAGATCTATCTGCCCTGAAATTTGCAGATGAATCAGACAATACATTGTTGGGTTGCTGCCCCTAAATTGGTAATTTTAAGGAAATTTTACTGTTTTTGGTTATTATCTTGAATATTATTATAGATAGAGATAAACTGTAGACAGCAATAATGTTCAGCAAAGTAAGATTTACAAATAAGTCGACATGACCAAAATGGTCAGTTGACCCCTTTAGGAGTTATTGCCCTTTATAGTCAATTTTTAACCATTTTTCGTAAATCTTGGTTAACTTTTACAAAAATCTCCTCTGAAACTACTGGGCCAAATTTTACAAAACATAGCCAGAATCATTATAAGGCTATCTAGTTTAAAATTTGTGTTTTGTGACCGGGCAAACCAACCAAGATGGCCGCCATGGCTAAAAATAGAACATAGGGGTAAAATGCAGTTTTTGGCTTATAACTCAAAAACCAAAGCATTTAGAGCAAATCTGACAAAATTGTTTGTAAGGTCAAGATTTATCTGCCCTGAAATTTTCAGATGAATCAGACAACCCATTGTTAGGTTGCTGCCCCTAAATTGATAATTTAAAGGAAATTTTACTGTTTTTGGTTATTATCTTGAATATTATTATAGATGGAGATAAACTGTAAACAGCAATAATGTTCAGCAAAGTAAGATTTACAAATAAGTCGACATGACCAAAATGGTCAGTTGACCCCTTTAGGAGTTATTGCCCTTTATAGTCAATTTTTAACCATTTTTCGTAAATCTTGGTTAACTTTTACAAAAATCTCCTCTGAAACTACTGGGCCAAATTTTACAAAACATAGCCAGAATCATTATAAGGCTATCTAGTTTAAAATTTGTGTTTTGTGACCGGGCAAACCAACCAAGATGGCCGCCATGGCTAAAAATAGAACATAGGGGGTAAAATGCAGTTTTTGGCTTATAACTCAAAAACCAAAGCATTTAGAACAAATCTGACAAGAGGTTAAATCGTTTATCTGGTCAAGATCTATCTGCCCTGAAATTTGCAGATGAATCAGACAATACATTGTTGGGTTGCTGCCCCTAAATTGGTAATTTTAAGGAAATTTTACTGTTTTTGGTTATTATCTTGAATATTATTATAGATAGAGATAAACTGTAGACAGCAATAATGTTCAGCAAAGTAAGATTTACAAATAAGTCGACATGACCAAAATGGTCAGTTGACCCCTTTAGGAGTTATTGCCCTTTATAGTCAATTTTTAACCATTTTTCGTAAATCTTGGTTAACTTTTACAAAAATCTCCTCTGAAACTACTGGGCCAAATTTTACAAAACATAGCCAGAATCATTATAAGGCTATCTAGTTTAAAATTTGTGTTTTGTGACCGGGCAAACCAACCAAGATGGCCGCCATGGCTAAAAATAGAACATAGGGGTAAAATGCAGTTTTTGGCTTATAACTCAAAAACCAAAGCATTTAGAGCAAATCTGACAAAATTGTTTGTAAGGTCAAGATTTATCTGCCCTGAAATTTTCAGATGAATCAGACAACCCATTGTTAGGTTGCTGCCCCTAAATTGATAATTTAAAGGAAATTTTACTGTTTTTGGTTATTATCTTGAATATTATTATAGATGGAGATAAACTGTAAACAGCAATAATGTTCAGCAAAGTAAGATTTACAAATAAGTCGACATGACCAAAATGGTCAGTTGACCCCTTTAGGAGTTATTGCCCTTTATAGTCAATTTTTAACCATTTTTCGTAAATCTTGGTTAACTTTTACAAAAATCTCCTCTGAAACTACTGGGCCAAATTTTACAAAACATAGCCAGAATCATTATAAGGCTATCTAGTTTAAAATTTGTGTTTTGTGACCGGGCAAACCAACCAAGATGGCCGCCATGGCTAAAAATAGAACATAGGGGTAAAATGCAGTTTTTGGCTTATAACTCAAAAACCAAAGCATTTTGAACAAATCTGACAAGAGGTTAAATTGTTTATCTGGTCAAGATCTATCTGCCCTGAAATTTGCAGATGAATCAGACAATACATTGTTGGGTTGCTGCCCCTAAATTGGTAATTTTAAGGAAATTTTACTGTTTTTGGTTATTATCTTGAATATTATTATAGATAGAGATAAACTGTAGACAGCAATAATGTTCAGCAAAGTAAGATTTACAAATAAGTCGACATGACCAAAATGGTCAGTTGACCCCTTTAGGAGTTATTGCCCTTTATAGTCAATTTTTAACCATTTTTCGTAAATCTTGGTTAACTTTTACAAAAATCTCCTCTGAAACTACTGGGCCAAATTTTACAAAACATAGCCAGAATCATTATAAGGCTATCTAGTTTAAAATTTGTGTTTTGTGACCGGGCAAACCAACCAAGATGGCCGCCATGGCTAAAAATAGAACATAGGGGTAAAATGCAGTTTTTGGCTTATAACTCAAAAACCAAAGCATTTAGAACAAATCTGACAAGAGGTTAAATTGTTTATCTGGTCAAGATCTATCTGCCCTGAAATTTGCAGATGAATCAGACAATACATTGTTGGGTTGTTGCCCCTAAATTGGTAATTTTAAGGAAATTTTACTGTTTTTGGTTATTATCTTGAATATTATTATAGATAGAGATAAACTGTAGACAGCAATAATGTTCAGCAAAGTAAGATTTACAAATAAGTCGACATGACCAAAATGGTCAGTTGACCTCTTTAGGAGTTATTGCCCTTTATAGTCAATTTTTAACCATTTTTCGTAAATCTTGGTTAACTTTTACAAAAATCTCCTCTGAAACTACTGGGCCAAATTTTACAAAACATAGCCAGAATCATTATAAGGCTATCTAGTTTAAAATTTGTGTTTTGTGACCGGGCAAACCAACCAAGATGGCCGCCATGGCTAAAAATAGAACATAGGGGGTAAAATGCAGTTTTTGGCTTATAACTCAAAAACCAAAGCATTTAGAACAAATCTGACAAGAGGTTAAATTGTTTATCTGGTCAAGATCTATCTGCCCTGAAATTTGCAGATGAATCAGACAATACATTGTTGGGTTGCTGCCCCTAAATTGGTAATTTTAAGGAAATTTTACTGTTTTTGGTTATTATCTTGAATATTATTATAGATAGAGATAAACTGTAGACAGCAATAATGTTCAGCAAAGTAAGATTTACAAATAAGTCGACATGACCAAAATGGTCAGTTGACCCCTTTAGGAGTTATTGCCCTTTATAGTCAATTTTTAACCATTTTTCGTAAATCTTGGTTAACTTTTACAAAAATCTCCTCTGAAACTACTGGGCCAAATTTTACAAAACATAGCCAGAATCATCATAAGGCTATCTAGTTTAAAATTTGTGTTTTGTGACCAGGCAAACCAACCCAGATGGCCGCCATGGCTAAAAATAGAACATAGGGGTAAAATGCAGTTTTTGGCTTATAACTCAAAAACCAAAGCATTTAGAACAAATCTGACACGAGGTTAAATTGTTTATCTGGTCAAGATCTATCTGCCCTGAAATTTGCAGATGAATCAGACAATACATTGTTGGGTTGCTGCCCCTAAATTGGCAATTTTAAGGAAATTTTACTGTTTTTGGTTATTATCTTGAATATTATTATAGATAGAGATAAACTGTAGACAGCAATAATGTTCAGCAAAGTAAGATTTACAAATAAGTCGACATGACCAAAATGGTCAGTTGACCCCTTTAGGAGTTATTGCCCTTTATAGTCAATTTTTAACCATTTTTCGTAAATCTTGGTTAACTTTTACAAAAATCTCCTCTGAAACTACTGAGCCAAATTTTACAAAACATAGCCAGAATCATTACAAGGCTATCTAGTTTAAAATTTGTGTTTTGTGACCGGGCAAACCAACCAAGATGGCCGCCATGGCTAAAAATAGAACATAGGGGTAAAATGCAGTTTTTGGCTTATAACTCAAAAACCAAAGCATTTAGAACAAATCTGACACGAGGTTAAATTGTTTATCTGGTCAAGATCTATCTGCCCTGAAATTTGCAGATGAATCAGACAATACATTGTTGGGTTGCTGCCCCTAAATTGGTAATTTTAAGGAAATTTTACTGTTTTTGGTTATTATCTTGAATATTATTATAGATAGAGATAAACTGTAGACAGCAATAATGTTCAGCAAAGTAAGATTTACAAATAAGTCGACATGACCAAAATGGTCAGTTGACCCCTTTAGGAGTTATTGCCCTTTATAGTCAATTTTTAACCATTTTTCGTAAATCTTGGTTAACTTTTACAAAAATCTCCTCTGAAACTACTGAGCCAAATTTTACAAAACATAGCCAGAATCATTACAAGGCTATCTAGTTTAAAATTTGTGTTTTGTGACCGGGCAAACCAACCAAGATGGCCGCCATGGCTAAAAATAGAACATAGGGGTAAAATGCAGTTTTTGGCTTATAACTCAAAAACCAAAGCATTTAGAACAAATCTGACAAGAGGTTAAATTGTTTATCTGGTCAAGATCTATCTGCCCTGAAATTTGCAGATGAATCAGACAATACATTGTTGGGTTGCTGCCCCTAAATTGGTAATTTTAAGGAAATTTTACTGTTTTTGGTTATTATCTTGAATATTATTATAGATAGAGATAAACTGTAGACAGCAATAATGTTCAGCAAAGTAAGATTTACAAATAAGTCGACATGACCAAAATGGTCAGTTGACCCCTTTAGGAGTTATTGCCCTTTATAGTCAATTTTTAACCATTTTTCGTAAATCTTGGTTAACTTTTACAAAAATCTCCTCTGAAACTACTGGGCCAAATTTTACAAAACATAGCCAGAATCATCATAAGGCTATCTAGTTTAAAATTTGTGTTTTGTGACCAGGCAAACCAACCCAGATGGCCGCCATGGCTAAAAATAGAACATAGGGGTAAAATGCAGTTTTTGGCTTATAACTCAAAAACCAAAGCATTTAGAACAAATCTGACACGAGGTTAAATTGTTTATCTGGTCAAGATCTATCTGCCCTGAAATTTGCAGATGAATCAGACAATACATTGTTGGGTTGCTGCCCCTAAATTGGCAATTTTAAGGAAATTTTACTGTTTTTGGTTATTATCTTGAATATTATTATAGATAGAGATAAACTGTAGACAGCAATAATGTTCAGCAAAGTAAGATTTACAAATAAGTCGACATGACCAAAATGGTCAGTTGACCCCTTTAGGAGTTATTGCCCTTTATAGTCAATTTTTAACCATTTTTCGTAAATCTTGGTTAACTTTTACAAAAATCTCCTCTGAAACTACTGAGCCAAATTTTACAAAACATAGCCAGAATCATTACAAGGCTATCTAGTTTAAAATTTGTGTTTTGTGACCGGGCAAACCAACCAAGATGGCCGCCATGGCTAAAAATAGAACATAGGGGTAAAATGCAGTTTTTGGCTTATAACTCAAAAACCAAAGCATTTAGAACAAATCTGACAAGAGGTTAAATTGTTTATCTGGTCAAGATCTATCTGCCCTGAAATTTGCAGATGAATCAGACAATACATTGTTGGGTTGCTGCCCCTAAATTGGTAATTTTAAGGAAATTTTACTGTTTTTGGTTATTATCTTGAATATTATTATAGATAGAGATAAACTGTATACAGCAATAATGTTCAGCAAAGTAAGATTTACAAATAAGTCGACATGACCAAAATGGTCAGTTGACCCCTTTAGGAGTTATTGCCCTTTATAGTCAATTTTTAACCATTTTTCGTAAATCTTGGTTAACTTTTACAAAAATCTCCTCTGAAACTACTGAGCCAAATTTTACAAAACATAGCCAGAATCATTACAAGGCTATCTAGTTTAAAATTTGTGTTTTGTGACCGGGCAAACCAACCAAGATGGCCGCCATGGCTAAAAATAGAACATAGGGGTAAAATGCAGTTTTTGGCTTATAACTAAAAAACCAAAGCATTTAGAACAAATCTGACAAGAGGTTAAATTGTTTATCTGGTCAAGATCTATCTGCCCTGAAATTTGCAGATGAATCAGACAATACATTGTTGGGTTGCTGCCCCTAAATTGGTAATTTTAAGGAAATTTTACTGTTTTTGGTTATTATCTTGAATATTATTATAGATAGAGATAAACTGTAGACAGCAATAATGTTCAGCAAAGTAAGATTTACAAATAAGTCGACATGACCAAAATGGTCAGTTGACCCCTTTAGGAGTTATTGCCCTTTATAGTCAATTTTTAACCATTTTTCGTAAATCTTGGTTAACTTTTACAAAAATCTCCTCTGAAACTACTGGGCCAAATTTTACAAAACATAGCCAGAATCATTATAAGGCTATCTAGTTTAAAATTTGTGTTTTGTGACCGGGCAAACCAACCAAGATGGCCGCCATGGCTAAAAATAGAACATAGGGGGTAAAATGCAGTTTTTGGCTTATAACTCAAAAACCAAAGCATTTAGAACAAATCTGACAAGAGGTTAAATCGTTTATCTGGTCAAGATCTATCTGCCCTGAAATTTGCAGATGAATCAGACAATACATTGTTGGGTTGCTGCCCCTAAATTGGTAATTT
This sequence comes from Mytilus trossulus, assembly GCF_036588685.1. Classification (NCBI taxonomy): domain Eukaryota; kingdom Metazoa; phylum Mollusca; class Bivalvia; order Mytilida; family Mytilidae; genus Mytilus; species Mytilus trossulus. The sequence goes on along the minus strand of NC_086378.1, from coordinate 12,252,453 downwards.
TAAGGAAATTTTACTGTTTTTGGTTATTATCTTGAATATTATTATAGATAGAGATAAACTGTAGACAGCAATAATGTTCAGCAAAGTAAGATTTACAAATAAGTCGACATGACCAAAATGGTCAGTTGACCCCTTTAGGAGTTATTGCCCTTTATAGTCAATTTTTAACCATTTTTCGTAAATCTTGGTTAACTTTTACAAAAATCTCCTCTGAAACTACTGGGCCAAATTTTACAAAACATAGCCAGAATCATTATAAGGCTATCTAGTTTAAAATTTGTGTTTTGTGACCGGGCAAACCAACCAAGATGGCCGCCATGGCTAAAAATAGAACATAGGGGTAAAATGCAGTTTTTGGCTTATAACTCAAAAACCAAAGCATTTAGAACAAATCTGAACATATCTTGAATATTATTATAGATAGAGATAAACTGTAAACAGTAATAATGTACAGTAATTTAAGACTCAAAAATAAGTCAAAATGACCAAAATGGTCAATTGACCCCTAGAAGATATTGTCCTTTATCAGTGTTTATAATCAATTTTTAACAATTTTCATAAAATTTGTAAATTTTTACTAGCATTTTGCACTGAAACTACACGGACAAGTTAATTGTAAGCATCAAGAATGTTCAGTAAAGTAAGATATACAAACACATCACAATCACCTAAACACAATTTTGTCATGAACTGTCTGCTTCCTTTGTTTAATTCACATATACCGAGGTGAGCGACACAGGCTCTTTAGAGCCTCTAGTTTGGTTTTTTTTTTGCTTATTTTTTTCCCCCTCAAAATAGGTCAATTTTTTTAATGACGTCATTGTTTGGTATGTGACGATGATCTTTGATTGTAAGAAGCTTTGTTCAAGTTTGGTAAAAATCTAGGATATTTAATGAAACTCATAAATGTTTTTGAAAACTTTAGCTGCAGACTGTATGTAATGTTAACTGAAAGAAAATCTAAGTCCATTTAAAAGTAAAATACGGAAAAAATGGAGTTATTATTACAAAATTTACTTCTGATACTCTCTTATGATCATAACTAAGCTTCTGTTCAAGTTTGGTACAAACCCAGGATAGTTTATGAAAGTTATTAAAATTTAAAAAACTTTAACCACAGAGTGAATGTAATGTTTCCCCACAGAAAAAACTAAGTCCATTTAAAAGTAAAATACAGAAAAAATGGATTATTTTTTTTACAAAATTTACTTCTAGATACTATCTTATGATCATAAACATGCTTCTGTCCAAGTTTGGTACAAACAAAGGATAGTTTAAAAAAGTTATTATAATTCTAAAAACTTTAACCACAGAGTGAATGTTATATTTCCCAACAGAAAAACTAAGTCCATTTAAAAGTAAAATACAGAAAAAATGGATTATTTTTTTACAAAATTTACTTCTAGATACTATCTTATGATCATAAACATGCTTCTGTCCAAGTTTGGTACAAACAAAGGATAGTTTAAAAAAAGTTATTATAATTCTAAAAACTTTAACCACAGAGTGAATGTTATGTTTCCCCGCAGAAAAAAAACTAAGTCCATTTATAAGTAAAATATGGAAAAAATGGAATTTTACTTTTACAAAATTTTCTTCTGGATACTATCTAATGATCACAAACAAGCTTCTGTCCAAGTTTGGTAGAAATCCAGTGTAGTTTAAGAAAGTTATTAAAATTTCAAAAACTTTAACCACAGAGTGAATATTTGTGGACGCCGACGACGACACCGACGACGACGGAAAGTAGGATCGCTTAGTCTCGCTTTTTCGACTAAAGTCGAAGGCTCGACACAAATATATTTAAAACAACAGCATGCAAACAAATTGTAAGGTAACCCAGATGCTTCGGATAAGTAATTGAGCAGACCCTTAAACAAGACAAAAGTCGAACTGAAGGTAGCACAGTTTTATGGATTAGAAAACAGTTCATATAATATAATACTCTTCTGTTGAAATATATGATAAAGCGTATAATACATGGCAAAATCCGTATCACATGCCGTATTACCCTCGACCAATATCATCCCTCGGGCTTAAAGACCCTTTGGCTGATATTGGTGTCTCCGGATGATACAACATATGATACGGATTTTGCCATGTATTATTCTCTATATAATACCTTTCAGACATGAAATAGAACTCTTGTTCATATCAATTGTTATCCGGATTTATCACTATGTATTGCATTTTGAAATATACAAACAGTTTTTAATGATTTGGGAGGTGTATGTTGGTTTCTTAATATTTTTTTTCCAACAAAACAAATTCATGTTTAGCTCAACTGGCCCAAATGGCCAAGTGTGCTTTTCTCGTCACTTGTCATCCGGAGTCCAACCTCATTGGCATTAACTTTTTACATTTTGAACTTCTTCTCGAGAACCATTGAATGGAATAAAACCATACTGATCATCATCATGATACATGGCATGAATGTCCCTTATGAGGTGCTGACCATAATGTTGTTACTTTGTAGCCAATCCATCATCCAAGATGGCCACCAGCGGTGGACTTAGTTTAACATAGGACCCTATGGAAAATGCATACAAATGACTTATTTTAGAGAACCACTGAATGTAATGAAACTGAACATGGCATGAGTGTTTCCTATGAGGTGCTGACCAAGTGTTGTTACCTGTAGCTGATCCATCATCCAAAACGGCCACCAGCGGGGGACTTAGTTTAACATAGGACCCTTTGGGAAATGCATACAAATGACTTTTTTTTAGAGAACCACAGAATGGAATAAAACCAAACATGGGATGAATGTTCCTTATGAGGTGTTGACTATACACAGCAAAAAATGCATACCCGTTTTTCATGCGTAAAACAGGCGTTTTACGTATGTTTTAAAACGTACGTAAAACGCATATTGAGGACCACGCATGTAAAACGCCCGTTTGAAACGTATGAATTACGTATGTAAAACGCATGTAATACGTGCGTAATGTAAAACGTGCGTTAATTTTTCATGTATAACGCCCGTTTTACATGTAAACGCACGTCAAACGCCTGTTAAATTCTAGCAAATCATGCGTTTTACGTATGTTTTTTTTTCATCCCCAACACCCGTATTACGTACGTTTTTATGGTCCTCAACAAACCGTTTTAAATGTGTTTTTTTTTATCTTTCACATCTGTTTTACATATGTTTTTGCTGGATCTCAACACCTGTTATATATCCTATGTTTTTTTTCTGTCCTCAACACCTGTTATATGTATTACATGTATTGTTCTTTTTCCTCAAAACCTGTTTCACATTATTTGTTTTCTCCACCCATTATATGTATATTTTTTCTGTGCACTTTTTGCTGTGTAAGTGTTGCTAGTTTGTAGCTGATCCATCATCTAAGATGGCTGCCAGCCGGGGACTTAGTTAAACACAGGACCCCATGGGAAATACATACAAATGTCTTCTTTTAGAAAACTACTGGATGGAATGAAGTCAGACATAGATATAGGAAGATGTGGTGTGAGTGCCAATGAGACAACTCTCCATCCAAATAACAATTTAAAAATTAAACCATTATAGGTTAAAGTACGGCCTTCAACACGGAGCCTTGGCTCACACCGAACAACAAGCTATAAAGGGCCCCAAAATTACTAGTGTAAAACCATTCAAACGGGAAAACCAACGGTCTAATCTATATACACAAAACGAGAAACGAGAAACACGTATATATTACATAAACAAACGACAACTACTGTATATCAGATTCCTGACTTAGGAATGTTCCTTTTGACATGCTGACCAAGTGTTGCTACTTTGTAGCCGATCCAAGATGGCACCCAGCAGGAAATTGGTTTAATTAAGGACCCTTTGGAAAATACATAAACATGTCTTCTTTTAGATAACCACTGAAGTGAATGAAAGCAAACATAGTATAAATGTTCCTTTTTTATTGTGGTACAGGCCAAGTGTTGTTACTTTGTATGAATTCAAAAACACAAGTAGAATCGGGTGAGCGATACAGGCTCTTGAGAGCCTCTAGTTTAAATCACTGGTGTAACCAAAAGACAATTGGTTGGCTAAGAGTTATCTTTCTCAAAGATTTCAGCATTTACAATAGTTTCTACCCTAGTAATATTACCTGTAAGCATGTTATGCAAAAGAAAAAAAGAAACTGTTAAACATTTAGTGAAAAAATCTAAAAAGTAAGTAATAGCTATATTGTAAATAGAAATAGTGCCCATGGTGTACCCTTATAAAAATCATTTTCCAAAAGATTTCCTGAACTTTGATTTATGAAAAGATATTGAGTGCAGAAACATGCACCAGGAACAACATATAAATAAAATACGGGAATGGAAAACGTATTTTATAACTAAATCTAAAAGTACACCTGAAAACCAATGGTGTTACTTTCAATGGTGAGATCATTTTAATAAAATAACAACACTGACCAGTTTAGTAACACCACTGAATATATTAAGACAATCAGCATTTTTATGTGTTTCTTTCGCGTTAAACAAGCGAAAAATCATATTATTTATGAAATATTATACTTTTTTAACAATGTTTTGACAATATAATAGGGTTATTGCATGAATATTGGGGAATATTGTCCCGAGTAGAATTTTATATTGCACGAGCTTGCGAGTGCAATATATGTTCTACGAGGGACAATATTCCCCAATATTCATGCAATAACCCTTTTATTGTATAGCAATATATTATTTGAAAGTAAAATTGGTTTAAACTAAGATTTTGTCGTTGGTGACGTCATTAATTTTGAAGATTTATTGCACTAGTGCAATATTGGAATTTATTGCACGCTAACTTTTTGTTACTTTCTGTGGGGAATATTAAATTGCTATGCAATAAAATGTGTTACTGTACATATACAAACTTTTCACAACAATGCCACTATTTAGTAACACTATTGACAATTTCAGTTATTGATGTTATGTTTTATGATTTGAGATTTTTTAGCCTAAGAATAATTTTTTCTTCTTTTTCTTTTGCTCTGAGTTCTTTTATGTGTGTTCGGTACTTAATAAAAGTAAAATTTGAAATGTGTTGTCAATGGTGATACTTTTGTGTTATTAGAGTTACTAAATTGTCAGTGGTGTTACTATATAAAAATGCATTTTTTAAAATTAATAAACAAGTAAATATTTTAAGATCTCTATTTTAAATATTCAAACAATTGTATACTGATCCTCGTGTCGTTTTGTCCTTTGACCTTCTGTCCACCAACGTACATTTGTCAGCTAGGTTAAGGTTTTACCCACTTAAAAGTATGTTTTTCTTGAAGTTTATTTTTAGAATTATTTTATTAATTATGGATAAAAATTTAAGAATTTTAGTAATAAAAAAAGAAAGAAATTCAGACCTTTAATCGGCCAGTCAGGTCACATTACCACACGCTTTAATACTTTACTATATTATGTCACCCTGACGGAGGTCGGGTGACATATTGTTATTGTACGATTCTTTTTTTTATGTCACCCTGACTGAGGTCGGGTGACATATTGTTATTGTACGATTCTTTTTTTTATTATTATTCCACACTTTTTTGTCCAGACTATTTCTGAGAATTGGATGGACCAATTGTTATGGAACTATACCAAAATGTTAATGGCCATGTGCAGAAGTGCAGTCGATGGTTGGCATATCCAACATGGCTGCCGTTGATCACCTCATTTTCAATAGAAATACTAATTGCAAGCTGTTTGCATCACAAGACGAGAAAATGACATGCAATATTATTATATTCTTTTCGTTTGATTTTAACAGCGTCCAATAAAGCATACATTAGTAATTCAAACCTATCTGCATGTCAAAAAACTTTGCAACAACCCTTCGAGGGGTTTGCAAGTGGACTGTAAATACAAGGTGTTTGTATCACAAAACGAGAGAATGGGGTACTACATTATACCATTGCCCAATATAGCATGATAATTCTGATTGAATTATCAGTTGTATATCTTGGTTCACCCTTATTGAAAAACGTACCTTTTCTATGTATTGTTCCTTTGTTTTCCACTTGTACATACACGTATATGATTTTCCACTTGTACATACACGTGTATGAATACTTACCACTGGCCATTAGGACACACCAATCGATCAATCCGTCTGTCCGATGTTAAAATACGCATTCTTGGTCGGTAACAGTAGTACATTGAATAAACCAAATTTAATCTCATCTGCATGTCAAAATACCCAGTCTTCCTCGTGCTAAGTAGTACATTTAATAATGCATCTCGTGAAATACTATTTAATAACATGTCTTTATCATTTATTGTTGTTTTCTTCTCATCTGCAATGAACATGATATACTTCCTCTGTCGGTCATCAAAGTACATACAACCGACGTATTAAATCAAACCGCATTCAATCAATCATTCTGCAGGATGTGTAAATACACAGCCACGTCCGATCTATATGCCAGAAGTACATTAAATAACTGGCGATAGAGACACATCAATCAATCAATGAATCATTATGTGAGATGTTAAAATACGCAGTTTTCCTCAGTTAGTACATATTATAATAAACTTAATCCAATCAACAGCCCTGTAAATGGTTTCCAAGTGTCTGTAGGTTGTAGTATTAAACATTCATGTGGTTATACCCTCATTTTCATTACAAGCACACATTGCAGGCTGTGTGCATCTTGTGACGAGAAAAAATAGCATTCTATATCATATCCACAAAAGCAAACGTTTTTCGATCAAATTATCAAATATTAATCCTGGTTCGCCTTTATTGAAAGAATTATATTTTATTTTCAATGTTCATCAGTTCTCAACTTAAACATATATAAAATCCATTGTATGTTGGATGTGTACAGATTGACTGTTTAGTCTTAGAGGCAGGATTTTTTTCTTAGGTGTTAGTGGCTTTGAACTAGCTGTCAGTTAACTGCGAGTACTCTACTCTCACATCTGTTTGTTGTGTCTTTTTGTGTAGCGATGTATAAGTACCCGGCCACGTCCTCTTATATTTTTTGTCTATCTGATGAGTTAAGCCTTTTTCAACTGATTTTTATAGTTTGATCTTATGTTGTACTGTTATACCACTGTCCTAGGTTAGGTAAGGTTGGGATCCAACTAACAGGTTTAACCCCGTCTCATTATCTATGTATGTGCCTGTCCAAAAGTCAGGAGCCTGAAATTCAGTGATTGTCGTTTGTTTAAGTGTTACATATTTGTTTTCGTTCATTTTTTCACATAAATAAGGCCGTTAGATTTCTCGTTTGAATTGCTTTACATATCTTATCGGGGCATTTTATAGCTGATTATGCGGTATGTGCTTTCCTTATTGTTGAAGGCCGAACGGTGACCTATAGTTGTAAATGATTGTGTCATTGTGGTCTTTGAGGGTAGTTGTCTCATTGGCAATCAAACCACATCTTCTTTTTTCATATTAAATACTTACCACTGGCGGGAAGAAAACTGATACTTGTGATGGCCGTTAATCAAAGTACATACAACCGGCGTGTTAAGCCAAACCGCATTCAATAAATCATTCTGCAGGATGTGTAAATACACAGCAACGTCCGATCTATATTCCAGTAAAACATTACATCTGGCATATCAATGAATCTAAATTTAATAAATCCTATCTTCATGTCAAATACTAGTGCCACAACCCTTACATGGATTTATGAGGGGCCTCTGGTAAACCCTAATAACTGTCCATGTGCAATATGCCCTCATTTTCAATTGAAATTCAAATTTTAAGCTGTTTGAATCACAAGACGAGAAAATGACATTCAATACTATAAATGTCTTATACAGTATATATGTTCTTTATTCTCCGCTTGAACATGCACGAAATACTTACCATTGGTGATAAAGACACAGCAATTTAATAAGTCAATAGTTCTGTGAAATGTTTAAATACACAGTCTAGCTCAGTGAATGAAGTACATTTAGTAAAGCATCTCGTGTAAACTAAATTCAATGCTGCCGATATGTATAATAGTATTTAAAATTATATGTCAGTTATTTGAGTTATGTCTCATTTAGCACAAGCATGATCAATTTGCAATTGTCAATAAGCAAACATCTGCCGTATGAGAGCAAACAGCATTCAATCAATCATTCTGCAGGATGTGTAAATACACAGCCACGTCCGATCTATATTTAGTATATTAAATCTAGCATCTCGTGTATCAAAAATGTTATGCTCTTCTGCATGTAGTGTTTCAAGAAATTTCAACAAGACTTTGAGAGTTTTGAAAGTTGCCTGTAGTTAGGCTTTATTTGTGTCCATGTGCAATAAACCCTCATTTTCAATAGAATTGCACATTTCCACCTCTTTATCCTGGATGATTTTTTTAACTAATCCAAACTATATTATCATTGTTGATTATTCTAGTTCTTAACACGCATGGCATAGTTAAAATAAATAAAAATTCAAACAGTTAATCGCAAATTTAGAAAGTTTTGATTTGTTCCAGACCTGAAACCATACACCAAATCCGTCAACTCGTAACGAGAAAACGACAAGCTTTCTGAAGTACAGATATTCAGCTTTCATTCTTATTTTAACACATTCGTGTGTATTTATTGTTAAAATTGAGAATGGAAATAGGTAAACCTTTTTCATCCCAAATAGATCCAAATACCTGTCAAGTCTATTAAATCTTGAACTTCATATATTTGAAATTTATGCATCGAACTTGTTTGAAAAAACAGGTAGCGTCTATAAATACAAGTTTCCATATATTTCAATTTCTACATTGAACTTTGTTTGAAAGACAGGTAGCGTTTATACAATTTAACAACTATGTAATTGATACCGATGTTGTATTCATATCGAACACAGTTTGTTATTTGACAATAAAATATTTAATACTCGTATAGAAACTGCATTCAGCATTTTACATCAAGAACAGCAACACATTACAAAGCTGTGAAGGTCTTTATTAGGGGAAAAATGGAAGACAACAAAAAACGTTCCAAAAGAAAAAAACGTAATCCACATTCAAGAACTCAAAGAAATAAAGATAAAGAGAGGAAGAGAAAGGAAAGATCAGCTCTCAAACTTAAAGATGAATCTATGAGTGATATTGCGAAACCATCTACTTCACGTTACCAGAAATTATATAAAAAAAATATTACGTACAGAGAAAAGAAGAAAAAAGTCAGCAAAGAACGTTATAAAAATACCACCTATCAAAAAGCAATGAAAGATTCAATGAAAAGCAAATACAGATCGGACATTAAATTCAAGCAAGCACAAAAAGACTACATGAGAAACAAATACAAAACAAACATGCAATTTCAGCAAGCACAGAAAGCTTACATGAAAAACAAATATGCAAGTGATAAAGACTTTCAACTTAAAGTGAAAGCTTTAAACCTTTTGAGATATAGAAAGAATGTACTATACAGAGAAAAACTGAAGCAAAGGCAACGTGAACTGTATCGACTCAATTTAAGGTATAGGGAAAAGAAAGCTTTACTTCTGGAACAAAGACGAAGAAAGGGTTCAAACAAAATCGCAGCATGGTTTAAGATGCAAGTAAGGGATGGACCAACATACATTTGTTGTGTGTGTATCAAATATAAATTTCGAAAACAGGTGATTAAAACGGAGCAAGACAAATATGAAAAACAAAAAACGAGTGCAACAGTGGCAAATCAGTGTTTGAATTTTCAATTCAAATCTACTTGTACATCTGCATGTCAAATTAAATGTAAGACTATTAACCACACCTTATGGATATGCTATACATGCCATCGTCACCTACTTAAGGGTCAGATTCCTGCAGATGCGTATGCAAATGGTTTACAGCTTCAAACTGTTCCAGATGAACTTAAATCCTTGAACAAATTAGAAAAACAGCTCATTGCTCTCAGGATACCGTTCATGAAGTTAGTGCAATTACCAAAAGGAAACCAGAGAGGAATAGTTGGTCCATGTGTATCAATACCAACAGAAATACAAAAGACTGTAAATGTTCTTCCTCTGGGTGATGATGATACACATCTTATACGATGCAAACTTAAAAGAAAGCAGTCATATACAGGTTACTGTCAATATGAATTTGTCAATACCACAAGTATTTACAAAGCTTTGCATTTTTTAAAGAACAACAATCCATACTACAAGGACACATCATTGAATCTAACATGGCACAATGACATTTCATCTGATTTTCAAGATATCACTTTGCCAGAGAAAGTTGGTGACGGTCATACTAAAATGCTACAGGAAGAAGACAAAACAGCTCAACATGATGAGGAAGATGAGAATATCAAAGACCGAGGTTTTCCTCATGACACGTGCCTACAACCTGTAGATATAGGACAGGAGATTTTGGATCAGCATTTTGACGACATTTTTTGTGTCGCTCCAGGAGAAGGTTGTACACCTGTGAGCATGATGCAGGAGAAAGGCAACGAGGCAATGTCTTTTCCTGTCCAGTTTCCTGACGGATGCTTCGGCTCATTTGATTACAAAAGACATGTTCACTTGACTAGGTCGAGATACTTTCACGCAAGACTCATGAGTAGTGATGATAGATTTTCATCCGATTCATCCTACATATTTTATGCGCAGTATCTCTCAGAGTTGGAGCAAGTTATTTCCAAAGTTTCAATTGCGCTTCGCAAGGGTACTGGTAAAGATAGAGCAGGCAATGCAATAACAGCTAGTGTGTTAACAGATAAAACCCAACTTAAAAATCTGTTGACTACAGATCAGGGTTATAAATTTTTGACTCCCATTAGAGGTACACCACCATATTGGCAGACTGCGTTAAAAGATCTTTTAGCCACCATTCGTCAGATTGGAATTCCAACATGGTTTGCCACATTTTCAGCAGCTGATATGAGATGGACAGAAGTTCTTAACTTACTAATGGAACAACAGAAAATTAATCAGTCATTGGAAGATCTTGACTGGACAGCTAAATGTGAAATATTGAGGAACAACCCTGTGATGAATGCAGTAATGTTTGACCATAGGTTCCACACCTTTTTAACGGAAATCATAATAAAACGTAATTCTATTGGCAAAGTCAAGGATCATTTCCATAGAATAGAATTCCAACAACGTGGCTCTCCTCATGCTCACTGTCTTTTCTGGATTGATGATGCACCACTCCTCGATGAGGATGAGGACCAGACTGTATGTGACTTCGTTGACAAATTTGTAAGTTGTCAAATGCCGGATGAAAAAGTTGATCCAGAACTATACGAAATTGTTAGCAGTGTCCAGCAGCATAGCAAAAACCATTCTAAATCTTGCAAGAAAAAGAGCACAACTTGTAGATTCAATTTTCCTCGCCCACCATCAGAAAAAACATTCATATCAAGAACTCATAGTCTGGCAGATCCATCTATAAAAAAATCTCCACAATATATGAAAGATTATGCTCAATCGGTTTTACACAAGCTTTGGACATTTATAAATGCTGATCATTTACCAAACATTACAACTCAACAATTGTTTGCTGCTGTTGGAATAACACAAAAAGAGTTCGAGGAGGCATCTAACATTCTCAGCAAGAGGAGTAGCGTCACACTAAAACGTACACCATCTGATATATGGACAAACCAGTATAATCCAGATCTTCTACGTTGCTGGAATGCCAATATGGACTTACAGTTCATAACAGATGCTTACTCATGTGTGATGTACATTATATCATACATTTCAAAAGCTGAGAGAGAGATGGGAGTGGTTTTAGAAAATGCAAGCAAGGAAGCAGCAGAAGGCAACTGCGATGCACAGCAAGCAATGAAGCAGATTGGAGGGGCCTACTTTAGACAACGGGAAGTAAGTGCACAAGAAGCAGTGTATAGAGTGTGTGGCTTACATTTGAAAGAAAGTTCAAGAAAGGTGCAGTTTGTTCCTGTTGGCGACAACTAAATTAAAATGAGTCTCCCATTAAACGTGATAAAACTGAAAGCTGCACAACTTGATGATAACATTTGGATGCCGTCTTTATATGACAGATATAAAGCAAGACCGGATCAAGTTTTGTTTGAAAATGTCTGTTACGCCTCATTTTGCTCTGAATACCGTGTTCTTTCTTCGTCCCAAATACCTAAAAATCCTGAAAAGTCTCTGGCCTATCAGCTTAAAAACAATTTGGGATACATTCAAAAACATTCCAGAACAGATTCAGCAATTATTAAATACGCAAGGTTTTCATTAGAAAAATACCCTGAATTGCATTTCCAATCTATACTTCAACTGTTTTTGCCCCACAGAATAGAAGGCCAACTCAAACCTTCGCAATTTCAAACATATGAGGAAATGTATTTGAATGGTGCTGTTTTATTACAATTGGAAACAAATCCAAAAAAAGTGTGTACTATCGTTGATGAAAACAGACGGATGTTTGAAAAAAGTGCAAAAGCCTTGGATGAAGCACAGGAAATGTTAATGGCTGAAGGCGTACAAGAAGATGCATGGGCTCTAATAGCTCCAGAGGCAGAAGTAGAACGTTTAGAAGGAAAATTGGAGAGGCATGAGTTGAACGAAGAAGACAGCATCGAAATACCTGAATTGGATATTACATGCAGAAAAAACAACCACGGTCAAGGTATTGAAATTAGACAAATCCCTATTACTGGTCCACAAATCAAAATATTAATGCAACAACTTAACAAGGAACAAAAAAATGTATTCTATGTAATCAGACAGTGGTGTTTAGATACAGTGAACGGTAAGAATCCTGCACCATTCAGGGTCTTTATAAATGGTGGTGCTGGAACAGGCAAGAGTCATTTAATTAAGTGCTTGCATTATGAAATAACAAAAATTTTGTCTCCTCATTCAGATAATCCTGACGATACAGTTGTGCTTCTTACTGCTCCCACAGCGACCGCAGCCTTTAATATTGGAGGGACAACACTACATCAGGCGTTTTCGCTATCAAAGTCTCTACCACTACCATACGTCTACTTGAGAGATGATGCACTGAACAAACTACGTTCTATGCTGCAGAATCTGAGGATTCTTATAATTGATGAGATTTCTATGGTTGGTCAACGTCTCCTTGTGTACATAAGTGAGAGATTGCGACAAATCAAACAGAGTGGAAATGCAAGTTTTGGCAATGTTTGTGTAATTGCTGTTGGAGACTTTTACCAGTTACCTCCTGTTAAACAGAAATGTCTCTATGATCTTAGACCTGAAAGTTTTTTTCCACTTTGGAATTCCAACTTCTCCCTAGTAGAACTTGAACAGATCATGCGCCAAAAAGACGATTCGGTCTTTGCCCATATACTTAACCGCTTGCGCGTTAAAAAAAAAAGTCAGCACATACCGCCAGAGGATTTAGCCATTTTGAAATTATGTGAACAGCATACGCTACCACCTGAAACTCTTCACATTTTTGGAACCAACAAAGAGGTTGATTCACACAATAACCAAATTATCGACCAAGTTTGTGAAATCACTCATAGCCTTGATGCACAGGATTATGATAAACATCCTCAGACAGGAAAACTCACACAAACAGAAATACCATATGAAACATCCCATGATTTTCTACCAGCTCATTTAACCATAGGACCAAAAGCCAGAGTAATGCTCCTCAGAAACGTTGACGTGACATCCGGTTTAGTGAATGGAGCTATGGGAACTGTAACAGACATTTTACCTTCAAAACCGGGATCTTCTATGCCACAGGGTGTCATGGTACTTTTTGACAAAGAAAAAATTGGCCACGATCTGACACCATCTAGATATAAACACCAGGCTATTAGGATAAACATGTTTGAGGAAAATCTAAAAAAAATGCAGTAAGGTATCAGTTTCCACTCCAACTTGCTTGGGCGTGTACCATTCATAAGGTTCAAGGTTTAACAACAAATACAGCTGTTGTGTCTTTAAAAAAACATCTTTGCTGCTGGTATGTCCTATGTAGCTCTTAGCCGTGTTACATCTATGTCGGGTTTAATCATTAGAGATTTTGATGAAAAAAACGTGTATTGTAATGAGCAGATCGGTAAGGCTCTTAAAGAAATGCCAAAATTTTTGGCAGTTGACAACCGAACTACCAAAATTAATGACATAGTAATCATCCTTCATAATATACAGGGATTAATCCCTCACATTAATGACCTCAGAGCAAATTGTGACATTTCAACTGCAAACATTGTTTGTATGACCGAAACATGGCTGGAAAAGAAACATGTCGTTCCATCGTTGGAAGGTTTTAACCTTTATCATAAAGACAGATTTTCTTCATATACATCAAAGAAAAATATCTTTAATCAACTCAAACATAAAGAACATGGTGGTGTAGGAGTTTATATAGCAAATGGTCAACAATGTTTTCCACTAGAAATTGACTCGGTAAACATGGAATGTTGTGTGACATACATTAAGGACCTCAATACCAATTTAGTTCTAGTATATAGACCGGAGACCTACCCAACAGCGGAGTTTCTTGATGAACTGTATAAAGTGATAATTTCTGTACCACGGGAAAATATTAATACTTCAACAATAGTTTTAGGAGATTTCAATCAAGATATTGAAAAATTCCTCTATCGAACAGTTTATGACACACCAAGGATTTACGCAAGTAGTTTCCCATCCAACAACAGATGGAAATACTCTTATTGACCATGTATATCTCCATGGTAACTTACAAATGGATGTGGATGTTGTTCAAACCTACTACAGTTACCACAACATGGTGTCATTGCATATTAAACGTCCACCCATGTAAACCAACAGACAATTTTGAAAGGTGAATAGTTTAAATTCGCCTAATTGTGTTTGAAATGTAAATAATCTTTTTGAATCATTATCCTATGTTTTAACGGCTGATTTAAGTGGTGAATAGTATGAATTAGCCTAATTGTGTTTGAAATGTAAATAGTATTTTTTAATCATTGTCCCATGTTTTAACGGCTGATTGAAGTAGTGAATAGTTTGAATTAGCCTAATTGTGTTTGAAATGTAAATAATCTTTTTGAATCATTGTCCCATGTTTTACCGGCTGATTGAAGTGGTGAATAGTTTGAATTCGCCTAATAGTGTTTGAAATGTAAATAATCTTTTTGAATCATTATCCAATGTTTTAAAGGCTGATTGAAGTGGTGAATAGTTTGAATTCGCCTTATTGTTTATGAAATGTAAATAATCTTTTTGAATCATTGTCCCATGTTTTAACGGCTGATTGAGGTGGTGAATAGTTTGAATTAGCCTAATTGTGTTTGAATTGTAAATAATCTTTTTGAATCATTTTTCCTTGTTTAAATGGGTGATTGAAGTGGTGAATAGTTTTATTTCGCCTAATTCTGTTTAAAAGGTAAATGATCTTTTTGAATCATTATCCCATGTTTTAACGGCTATTTGAAAAGGTGAATAGTTTGCATTCGCCTAATTGTGTTTAAAATGTGAATAATCCTTGGGAATCATTGTCCCATGTTTTAATTCGTCTAAGTGTGTTTGAATTGTAAATAATCTTTTTGAATCATTGTTCCATGTTTCAACGGCTTCTTGAAAAGGCGAATAGTTTGATTTCGCCTAATTGTGTTAAAAAAGTAAATAATCGTTTTGAATCATTGTCCCATGTTTTAACGGCTGATTGAAGTAGTGAATAGTTTGAATTCGCCTAGTTGTGTTTAAAATGTGAATAATCTTTGGGAATCATTGTCCCATGTTTTAATTGGTCTAATTGTGTTTGAATTGTAAATAATCTTTTTTAATCATTGTTCAATGTTTCAACGGCTTCTTGAAAAGGCGAATAGTTTGAATTCGCTTACTTGTGTTTAAAATGTAAATAATCGTTTTGAATCATTGTCCCATGTTTTAACGCCTGATTGAAGTAGTGAATAGTTTGAATTCGCCCAATTGTGTTTGAAATGTAAATATTTTTTTTGAATCATTGTCCCATGTTTTAACGGCTAGTTGAAAAGATGAATAGATTGAATTCGCCTAATTGTGTTTAAAATTTAGATAAACCTGATGAATCATTGTGCCATGTTTTTTCAGGCTGATTTAAGTGGTGAATAGATTGAATTCGCCTAATTGTGTTTAAAATGTAAATTATCTTTTTAAATTATTGTCCCATGTTTAAACGGCTGATTGAAGTGGTGACCAGTTTGAATTAGCCTAATTGTGTTTGAACTGTAAATAATCTTTTTGAATTATTGTCCCATGTTTTAACGGCTGATTGAAGTCGTGAATAGTTTGAATTCGCCTAATTGTGTTTGAACTGTAAATAATCTTTTTGAATCATTTTCCCATGTTTTAACGGCTACTTGAAAAGGCGCATTGTTTAAATTCGCCTAATTGTGTTTAAAATGTAAATAATCTTTTTGAATCATTGTCCCTTGTTTTAACGGCTGATTGAAGTGGCAAATAGTTTGAATTCGCCTAATGGTGTTTGAAATGTAAATAATCTTTTTTAATTATTGTCCCGTGTTTTAACGGCTGATTGAAGTGGTGAATAGTTTGAATTCGCCTTATTGTGTTTGAACTGTAAAGAATCTTTTTAAATCATTTTCCCATGTTTTAACGGCTTCTTGAAAAGGCGCATTGTTTGAATTCACCTAATTGTGTTTAAAATGTAAATAATCTTTTTCAATTATTGTCCCATGTTCTAACGGCAAATTGAAGTGGTAAATAGTTTGAATTCGCCTAATTGTGTTTGAAATGTAAATAATCTTTTTTGGAATCATTGTCCCATGTTTTAACGGCTACTTGAAAAGGTGAATAGATTGAATTCGCCTAATTTTGTTTAAAATGTAAATAATCTTTTTAAATGATTGTCCCATGTTTTAACGGCTGATTGAAGTGATGAACAGTTTGAATTAGCCTAATTGTGTTTGAAGTGTAAATAATCTTTTTGAATCATTTTCCCTTGTTTAAACGGCTGATTGAAGTGGTGAATAGTTTGAATTCGCCTAGTTGTATTTGAACTGTAAATAATCTTTTTGAATCATTATCCAATGTTTTATCGGCTGATTGAAGTGATGAACATTTTGAATTAGCCTAATTGTGTTTGAAGTGTAAATAATCTTTTTGAATCATTTTCCCTTGTTTAAACGGCTGATTGAAGTGGTGAATAGTTTGAATTCGCCTAGTTGTGTTTGAAGTGTAAATAATCTTTTGAATCTTTGTCCCATGTTTTAACGGCTACTTGAAAAGGTGAATAGATTGAATTCGCCTAATTTTGTTTAAAATGTAAATACTCTTTTTAAATGATTGTCCCATGTTTTAACGGCTGATTGAAGTGATGAACAGTTTGAATTAGCCTAATTGTGTTTGAAGTGTAAATAATCTTTTTGAATCATTTTCCCTTGTATAAACGGCTGATTGAAGTGGTGAATAGTTTGAATTCGCCTAGTTGTATTTGAACTGTAAATAATCTTTTTGAATCATTATCAAATGTTTTATCGGCTGATTGAAGTTGTGAATAGTTTGAATTCGCCTAATTGTGTTTGAAATGTAAATAATCTTTTGAATCTTTGTCCCATGTTTTAACGGCTACTTGAAAAGGTGAATAGATTGAATTCGCCTAATTTTGTTTAAAATGTAAATAATCTTTTTAAATGATTGTCCCATGTTTTAACGGCTGATTGAAGTGATGAACAGTTTGAATTAGCCTAATTGTGTTTGAAGTGTAAATAATCTTTTTGAATCATTTTCCCTTGTTTAAACGGCTGATTGAAGTGGTGATAGTTTGAATTCGCCTAGTTGTGTTTGAACTGTAAATAATCTTTTTGAATCATTATCCAATGTTTTATCGGCTGATTGAAGTGGTGAATAGTTTGAATTCGCCTAATTGTGTTTGAAGTGTAAATAATCTTTTGAATCTTTGTCCCATGTTTTAACGGCTACTTGAAAAGGTGAATAGATTGAATTTGCCTAATTGTGTTTAAAATTTAAATAATCTTTATAAATGATTGTCCCAGGTTTTAACGGCTGATTGAAGTGGTGAATAATTTGAATTCGCCTTATTGTGTTTGAAATGTAAATATTCACCAAATCGTTTAAAAATGTAAATAATTTTTTTTGAATCATTTCACCATATTATGCAATAAATATATATGCATTTACTGATGGAAAATTTCGAAATGGCTGCAGTTTAGTGGCAATAAGGGAACCAGGGTAACATCAGCTATTGCTTGCAATGGCAATTCTAGTTAAGTCACCAAAACGGAGTTTTGGGGACTTATTGTTTTTGTATCGTTTCTTATTATTATGTCACCCTGACTGAGGTCGGGTGACATATTGTTATTGTACGATTCTTTTTTTTATTATTATTCCACACTTTTTTGTCCAGACTATTTCTGAGAATAGGATGGACCAATTGTTATGGAACTTTACCAAAATGTTAAAGACCATGTGCAGAAGTGCAGTCGAGGGTTGGCATATCCAACATGGCTGCCGTTGTCATGGAAACAGAAAGAATGTAAAAATGTAATAGAACATTCTAGAACATTAATGTTAAAGTAAATCTACGACCATTAAATGTTATATAATGGTATTATATTATAGCGAGCACAATATAAAGCAGCAGTATGACTTTGGAATTTCCAAATGTTGCCATGGAAACTGTGCAAAAAAAGCAAAATTTTGAAAATTCTTCAAATCTGTATGAAACGTTACAGAAATGTTAACTTGTTAATCTAGATGCGGCTTTCAACTTTGGAATTTCCAAAATGGCTGCCGTTACCATGGCTGCTGTTTAGTGGCAATTGGTGGACCAGGGTGACATCCGCTATTGCTTGCAATGGCAATTCTAGTTATTAAGTCACCAAAACGAAGTTTTGGGGACTTTATGTTTTTGTTCGGTTTCTTATTATTATGGCACCCTCAACGGAGTTGGGGTGACATATTGTTATTGTTCGTTTCTTTTTTATGGCACCCTCAACGGAGTTGGGGTGACATATTGTTATTGTTCGTTTCTTTTTGTCTTATTATTATTATATTTATTCTTCCACACTTTTTTGTCCATACTATTTCTCCGAATTAGCTTCAACAATATTGATGAAACTATACCATAATGTAGACCACAACATTTTATAGTGCAGTGGGGTATGGCACCATCAAGATGGCTACCGTTGCCATGGAAACGAAACAAATGTGAAAAAATCCCGTTTTTTGTTTTGGTGAACTATTTGGATAGGCTTTAACTCAGAACCATTATATTTTAATACAATGTAGGTGCCCACTATATACAGGTGTTTGGGTGATTTTGGCACTCATTGGAACTACTATGTTGCCATGGAAACAACACCAAAAATTTCAAAAATCTCAAAATGTTCCAAACTTAATGAAACTTCACAGTAACGATGAGCAACATTGGAAGATGTGGAATTTGGCGTTGGAATTTCCAAAATATCTGTTATTACCATGGAAACAATGCAAAAAGGTCAAAACTTTGAATTTTCACAGAACATTCCAGAACATCAATGTTAAATTTGTTCTACAGACATTAAATGATATATTGGTATGCCTACATGTTATGACCATATTAAGAAATTCCAAAATGGCCGCCATTGCCATGGAAACTGGACAAAAGTTTAACATTGACCCTACGGGAAAATACACTTAAGCTGCATTTTTTTTTTAAATATAACAACAATTCCACGTAATCAGGAGTATGTGCACGTAATGCTGTACTGCTAACATGTACTAGAATATGCTAGATTAAAAACATGTATTTTATTTAACGTGCTTCTTTTCTATACAAAAATCGCGCTTTACAGAGAAAATCGCCACCGAGATAACGAGAAACACTCAGCGTACAAATTACTGACATTTCTGCACTTGCGTTAAAGTACATATCCGTGAATGACACACCTTTTAAAATCTACACATTAGCTGAAATCAATCGATAAACATGTAATGTAATTGTACACGATAAGTTACATGTATTGTGTGATACGCGAGCCATTGAAGAATTAATTGAACAGTTAGTACGCCGCTCCGTCAATATATACACGTGTTGTCTGTCCAAGGTCCCCTCTAGAAAGAATATTAATATGCTAAGTCCACGATAATATACTTCAGTATCACGTGACACCACCTTCCTACTTGCGCGCGTGTCTAATTTTAGATTTAAAAAGGATTCCCAAACTATGTATAGAACAGAAACGTATTCAACGGAAGAGAAAAAAGGGGGGGGGTGTTGTCGTGTGTGTGAAGAAATGTTGATTCCCACATGTATAATAGATATTTGACTTTTGTACACTCATAAGTATTGATGCTACTGTGACCATGTGCAGTACGGGGTGCCATCCTCAGCTATTGCTAGCAATAGCAAATCTAGTTTCTTATTATTATTATATTTATTCTTCCACACTTTTTTGTCCATTCTATTTCTCGGAATTGGCTTGAACAATATTGATGGAACTTTACCATAATGTAGACAAGAACATTCTATAGTGCAGTGGAATATGGCACCGTCAAGATGGCTGCCGTTACCATGGAAACGAAACAAATGTGAAAAAATCCAGTATTTTGTTTTGGTGAACTATTTGGATACTATTTAACTCAGAATCATTATATTTTTATACAATGTAGGTGCCCACTATATACAGGTGTTGGATGATTTTGGCACTCATTGGAACTACTATGTTGCCATGGAAACTACTCCAAAAAATTCAAAAATTTCAAAATGTTCCAAACTTAATGAAACTTCACAGTAACGATGAGCAACATTGGAAGATGTGGAATTTGGCGTTGGAATTTCCAAAATCGCTGTTGTTACCATGGAAACAATGCAAAAAGGTCAAAACTTTGAATTTTCACAGAACATTCTAGAACATCAATGTTTTATTTATTCTAGAGACATTAAACGGTATATGATTGTGGAGGGAAAAAAATTGCAGCGGGGGTTTGACTTTGGAATATTCAAAATGGCCGCCGTTACCATGGAAACAGCAAAAATACAAAAAACTTCAAAATGCTTCAAATTTATTGAAACTTATAACAAATGTTGCTCAGCTTATGTAGACTTGACTTTTGAGTTTGGAATTTCCAAAATGGCCGCCGTTACCATGGCTACCGCTCACCTGGCAATAGGGGAAGGGTGCCATCCGCTATTGCTTGCAATCGCAAATCTAGTTATGGCACCCTCAACGGAGTTGGGGTGACATATTGTTATTGTTCGTTTCTTTTTTTCTTATTATGGCACCCTCAACGGAGTTGGGGTGACATATTGTTATTGTTCGTTTCTTTTTGTCTTATTATGGCACCCTCAACGGAGTTGGGGTGACATATTGTTATTCTACGTTTCTTTTTTTTCTTATTATTATTATTTTTTTTTTTCTTGCAACAAATTTTGTCCAGGTGATTTCTCAAAATCCAATGGACCAATGTTGATGGAACTCTACTATAGTAAGGACCCCCATGTGCAGAGTTGCAGTAAGCATGGAATGGTTCAAGATGGCTACCGTTTCCATGGAAACAGAACAAATGTGAAAAAATCCAGTTTTTTGTTTTCGTGAACTGTTTGGATATGCTTGAACTCAGAAACATTATATTTTAATACAATGTAGGTGCCCACTATATACAGGTGTTGGATGATTTTGGTGATCATTGGAACTACTATGTTGCCATGGAAACTACACCAAAAATTTCGAAATTCTCAAAATGCTCCAAACTTCAGGAAACTTCACAGTAACGATGAGCAACATAGGAAGATGTGGCATTTGGCGTTGGAATTTCCAAAATAGCTGTTGTTACCATGGAAACAATGCAAAAAGGTCAAAACTTTGAATTTTCACAGAACATTCCAGAACATCAATGTTAAATTTATTTTAGAGACATTCAATGGTATATGATTATGGAGGGAAAAGATTGCAGCGGGAGTGTGACTTTGGAATAATCAAAATGGCCGCCGTTACCATGGAAACAGCAAAAATATTAAAAAAATCAAAATGCTTCAAATTTAATGAAACTTATAACAAATGTTGCCTAACTTGTGTAGACTTTAATTTTGAGTTTGAAATTTTCAAAATGGCCGCCGTTGCCATGGAAACAGCCAAAATGTCAAAAAAAAATTTAATTCTTCATATTGAATTAAACTTTACACACACATTATTTGGCATCAATGATACCGCAGAACAATGATGTGGGGTCCGTTTTGGTGACTTTTGTGTTAGCATCCTAACACAGGATTACTAGACTAGACTTGACATCTGTAGATGCACTATTTGACTTTGCAATTTTCAAAATGGCTGCCGCTAACCTGGCAATGGGGGAAGGGTGCCATCCGTTATTGCTAGAATTACAATTCTAGTTCTTATTCTTCTTTTTGTGACCCCTTAAACTGTCCCACCTGGAACTAGGAAGCAGTAGAGGATGGAAACTTTATATTTTTTATGGGTATAGGTCTGCATCATGGGGGTTGCAGAGCCCAATGTCCGTGATACCAGGGTGTCATCTTGGCATAATTAGGGGGGCTCAAAGAGGGGTGGGGTCAATTTTTTTTTACATTTCTTTAATTTCCTACTGTATGTAGAGTAGAAGGAATAATGATTACTTCTATGAATATTTACAGACACATGTCTGCTTCAACATGGAACTTTTTTTATTTCAGTAGGGGGTCTCCTGGCATAATTTTAGGGGGGTAAATTTTCATGGAACATTCCAGAACATCAAAGTTAAATTTATTCTAGACACATTTAATGGTAAATGATGGTATATAATTATGAAGAGAACAATTTGCAGCAGCACTTTGTCTCTGGAATATTCAAAATGGCCGCCGTTACCATGGAAACAGCAAAAATATGAAAAACTTCAAAATGCTTCAGATTCAATGAAACTTATAACTAATGTTGACTAACTTTTGTAGAATTGACTTTTGAGTTTGGAATTTTCAAAATGGCCGCCGTTACCATGGAAACAGCAAAAATATGAAAAAAATCAAAATGCTTCAAATTTAATGAAACTTAAAACAAATGTTGCCTAACTTGTGTAGACTTTAATTTTGAGTTTGAAATTTTCAAAATGGCCGCCGTTGCCATGGAAACAGCAAAAATGTAAAAAAAAATAATCTTCATTTTGAATTAAACTTTACACACACTTTGTTTGGCATCAATGATACCGCAGAAACAACGATGTGGGGTCTGTTTTGGTGACTTTTGTGTTAGCATCCTAACACAGGATTACTAGTTATTAAGTCACCAAAACGGAGTTTTGGGGACTTTATGTTTTTGTTCGGTTTCTTATTATTATTATTATTATTCTTATTTTTCTTTTTCTAACCCCTTAAACGGTCCTACCATTTTCTTGGAAGGAGTAGAGGATGGAAATTTTATATTTTTTCTGGGTAAGGGTCTGCATCATGGGGGGTGCAGAACCCAATGTCCATGATACTAGGGTGTCATCTTGGCATAATTAGGGGGGCTTAAAGATGGGTGGGGTCATTTTTTTTTAACATTTCCTAAATTTTCCACTGTATGTAGAGTAGATGGAATTATATATTCTCTTATGAATATTTAGAGACACATGTCTGCTTCAACTTGGCACTAATTTTATTTCAGTAGGGGGTCTCCATGGCATAATTTTAGGGGGGTATATTTTCATGGAATATTCTAGAACATCAATGTTAAATTTGTTCTAGAGACATTTTATGGTATATGATGGTATATAATTATGGAGTGAACAATTTGCAGCAGAAGTGACACTTTGGAATTTTCAAAATGGCCACCGTAACCATGGAAACAGCAAAAATAAGAAAAACATCAAAATGCTTCAAATTAAATGAAACTTATAACATATGTTGTGAAGCTAATGTAGACTTGACTTTTTAGTTTGGAATTTCCAAAATGGCCGCCGTTGCCATGGAAACTTCAAAAATGTGAAAATTTTCAAAATGCTTCAAAATTGATGAAACTTTAAACAAATGTTGCCTACCATATGTAGACATTACTTTTAACTTTAAAATTTCCAAAATGGCTGCCGTAACCATGGAAACGTCAAAAATGTGAAAAAAATCAAAATCCTTTAAATTTAATGAAACTTTACACACAGGTTATGTGGCATCATGGATACCGTAAAACAATGATTTGGGGTCCGTTTTGGTGACTTTTGTGTTAGCATCCTAACACAGGATTACTTGTTATTATGGCACCCTCAACGGAGTTGGGGTGACATATTGTTATTCTACGTTTCTTTTTTTTCTTATTATGGCACCCTCAACGGAGTTGGGGTGACGTATTGTTATTCTACGTTTCTTTTTTTTTCTTATTATGGCACCCTAAACGGAGTTTGGGTGACATATTGTTATTCTTCGTTTCTTTTTTTCTTATTTTTAATATTATTTTTCTTCCACTTTTTTGTCCAGGCAATTTCTCGGAACTGTATGGACCGATGTCAATGGAACTTTACAATAATGTTAACCACCATGTGCAGATTTGCAAATAAGGGTTGGCACCACCAAGATGGCTGCCGTTACCATGGAAACTGGTAAAATGCGAAAAATTACAAAAATTTTCAAAATGCTCCAATCTTTCTAAAACTTTTCAAAAATGTTAATAGGCATGTGTAAATCGGGTCTTTGACTTTGGAATTTTCAAAATGGCTGCTGTTACCCTGGCAATAGGGGAAGGGTGCCATCCGTTATTGCTAGCAATTACAAATCTAGTTATTATTATATTTATTCTTCCACACTTTTTTGTCCATACTATTTCTCCGAATTAGCTTCAACAATATTGATGAAACTATACCATAATGTAGACCACAACATTTTATAGTGCAGTGGGGTATGGCACCATCAAGATGGCTACCGTTGCCATGGAAACGAAACAAATGTGAAAAAATCCCGTTTTTTGTTTTGGTGAACTATTTGGATAGGCTTTAACTCAGAACCATTATATTTTAATACAATGTAGGTGCCCACTATATACAGGTGTTTGGGTGATTTTGGCACTCATTGGAACTACTATGTTGCCATGGAAACAACACCAAAAATTTCAAAAATCTCAAAATGTTCCAAACTTAATGAAACTTCACAGTAACGATGAGCAACATTGGAAGATGTGGAATTTGGCGTTGGAATTTCCAAAATATCTGTTATTACCATGGAAACAATGCAAAAAGGTCAAAACTTTGAATTTTCACAGAACATTCCAGAACATCAATGTTAAATTTGTTCTACAGACATTAAATGATATATTGGTATGCCTACATGTTATGACCATATTAAGAAATTCCAAAATGGCCGCCATTGCCATGGAAACTGGACAAAAGTTTAACATTGACCCTACGGGAAAATACACTTAAGCTGCATTTTTTTTTTAAATATAACAACAATTCCACGTAATCAGGAGTATGTGCACGTAATGCTGTACTGCTAACATGTACTAGAATATGCTAGATTAAAAACATGTATTTTATTTAACGTGCTTCTTTTCTATACAAAAATCGCGCTTTACAGAGAAAATCGCCACCGAGATAACGAGAAACACTCAGCGTACAAATTACTGACATTTCTGCACTTGCGTTAAAGTACATATCCGTGAATGACACACCTTTTAAAATCTACACATTAGCTGAAATCAATCGATAAACATGTAATTTAATTGTACACGATAAGTTACATGTATTGTGTGATACGCGAGCCATTGAAGAATTAATTGAACAGTTAGTACGCCGCTCCGTCAATATATACACGTGTTGTCTGTCCAAGGTCCCCTCTAGAAAGAATATTAATATGCTAAGTCCACGATAATATACTTCAGTATCACGTGACACCACCTTCCTACTTGCGCGCGTGTCTAATTTTAGATTTAAAAAGGATTCCCAAACTATGTATAGAACAGAAACGTATTCAACGGAAGAGAAAAAAGGGGGGGGGGGTGTTGTCGTGTGTGTGAAGAAATGTTGATTCCCACATGTATAATAGATATTTGACTTTTGTACACTCATAAGTATTGATGCTACTGTGACCATGTGCAGTACGGGGTGCCATCCTCAGCTATTGCTAGCAATAGCAAATCTAGTTATTATTATATTTATTCTTCCACACTTTTTTGTCCATTCTATTTCTCGGAATTGGCTTGAACAATATTGATGGAACTTTACCATAATGTAGACAAGAACATTCTATAGTGCAGTGGAATATGGCACCGTCAAGATGGCTGCCGTTACCATGGAAACGAAACAAATGTGAAAAAATCCAGTATTTTGTTTTGGTGAACTATTTGGATACTATTTAACTCAGAATCATTATATTTTTATACAATGTAGGTGCCCACTATATACAGGTGTTGGATGATTTTGGCACTCATTGGAACTACTATGTTGCCATGGAAACTACTCCAAAAAATTCAAAAATTTCAAAATGTTCCAAACTTAATGAAACTTCACAGTAACGATGAGCAACATTGGAAGATGTGGAATTTGGCGTTGGAATTTCCAAAATCGCTGTTGTTACCATGGAAACAATGCAAAAAGGTCAAAACTTTGAATTTTCACAGAACATTCTAGAACATCAATGTTTTATTTATTCTAGAGACATTAAACGGTATATGATTGTGGAGGGAAAAAAATTGCAGCGGGGGTTTGACTTTGGAATATTCAAAATGGCCGCCGTTACCATGGAAACAGCAAAAATACAAAAAACTTCAAAATGCTTCAAATTTATTGAAACTTATAACAAATGTTGCTCAGCTTATGTAGACTTGACTTTTGAGTTTGGAATTTCCAAAATGGCCGCCGTTACCATGGCTACCGCTCACCTGGCAATAGGGGAAGGGTGCCATCCGCTATTGCTTGCAATCGCAAATCTAGTTATTATTATTATTCTTATTTTTCTTTTTCTAACCCCTTAAACGGTCCATTTTCTTGGAAGCAGTAGAGGATGGAAATTTTATATTTTTTCTGGGTATGGGTCTGCATCATGGGGGTTGCAGAACCCAATGTCCATGATACCAGGGTGTCATCTTGGCATAATTAGGGGGGCTCAAAGATGGGTGGGGTCAATTTTTTTTTACATTTCCTAAAATTTCTACTGTCTATAGAGTAGATGGAATTATATATTCTCTTATGAATATTTAGAGACACATGTCTGCCTCAACTTGGCACTAATTTTATTTCAGTAGGGGGTCTCCATGGCATAATTTTAGGGGGGTGAATTTTCATGGAATATTCTAGAACATCAATGTTAAATTTGTTCTAGAGGCATTTCATGGTATATGATGGTATATAATTATGGAGTGAACAATTTGCAGCAGCAGTTTGTCTTTGGAATATTCAAAATGGCCGCCATTACCATGGAAACAGCAAAAATATGAAAAACTTCAAAATGCTTCAAATTTAATGAAACTTATAACTAATGTTGACTAACTTGTGTAGAATTGACTTTTGAGTTTGGAATTTTCAAAATGGCCGCCGTTGCCATGGAAACAGCAAATTTTTTTTTTTTTTTTTTTAATTTTATATTGAATAAAACTTTACACACACATTATTTGGCATCAATGATACCGCAGAACAATGATGTGGGGTCCGTTTTGGTGACTTTTGTGTTAGCATCCTAACACAGGATTACTTGTTAAGTCACCAAAACGGAGTTTTGGGGACTTTATGTTTTTGTTCGGTTTCTTATTATTATGGCACCCTAAACGGAGTTTGGGTGACATATTGTTATTATGGCACCCTCAACGGAGTTGGGGTGACGTATTGTTATTCTACGTTTCTTTTTGTTTTTATTTTTCTTCCACACTTTTTTGTCCACTCTGGATCTCGGAATTGAATGAACCCAAGTTGATGGAACTATACCATAATGTTAACCACCATGTGAAGATTTGCTTTTTGGGGTTGGCACTTTCAAGATGTCCGCCGTTACCATGGAAACAGAACAAATGTGAAAAAATCCAGTTTTTTGTTTTGGTGAACTGCTTGGATATGCTTTAACTTAGAATCATTATATTTTGATACAATGTAGGTGCCCACTATATACAGGTGTTGGATGATTTTGGCACTCATTGGAACTACTATGTTGCCATGGAAACTACTCCAAAAAATTCAAAAATCTCAAAATGTTCCAAACTTAATGAAACTTCACAGTAACGATGAGCAACATTGGAAGATGTGGAATTTGGCGTTGGAATTTCCAAAATCGCTGTTGTTACCATGGAAACAATGCAAAAAGGTCAAAACTTTGAATTTTCACAGAACATTCTAGAACATCAATGTTTAATTTATTCTAGAGACATTAAATGGTATATGATTGTGGAGGGAAAAAATTGCAGCGGAGGTTTGACTTTGGAATATTCAAAATGGCCGCCGTTACCATGGAAACAGCAAAAATACAAAAAACTTCAAAATGCTTCAAATTTATTGAAACTTATAACAAATGTTGCTCAGCTAATGTAGACTTGACTTTTGAGTTTGGAATTTCCAAAATGGCCGCCGTTACCATGGCTACCGCTCACCTGGCAATAGGGGAAGGGTGCCATCCGCTATTGCTTGCAATCGCAAATCTAGTTCTACGTTTCTTTTTGTTTTTTTTTATTATTTTTCTTCCACACATTTTTGTCCAGTCTGGAACTCTCATATGAATGGCCACAAGAAGATGGAACTATACCATATTGTTTACCACCAAATGAAGATTTGCTTTTTGGGAGTGGCACTTTCAAGATGGCTGCCGTTACCATGGAAACGGAACAAATGTGAAAAAATCCAGTTTTTTGTTTTGATGAACTTTTTGGATACTATTTAACTCAGAATCATTATATTTTAATACAATGTAGGTGCCCACTATATACAGGTGTTGGATGATTTTGGCACTCATTGGAACTACTATGTTGCCATGGAAACTACTCCAAAAAATTCAAAAATCTCAAAATGTTCCAATCTTAATGAAACTTCACAATAACGATGAGCAACATTGGAAGAGGTGGAATTTGGCGTTGGAATTTCCAAAATCGCTGTTGTTACCATGGAAACAATGCAAAAAGGTCAAAACTTTGAATTTTCACAGAACATTCTAGAACATCAATGTTTAATTTATTCTAGAGACATTAAATGGTATATGATTGTGGAGGGAAAAAATTGCAGCGGGGGTTTGACTTTGGAATATTCAAAATGGCCGCCGTTACCATGGAAACAGCAAAAATACAAAAAACTTCTAAATGCTTCAAATTTATTGAAACTTATAACAAATGTTGCTCAGCTAATGTACACGACTTTTGAGTTTGGAATTTCCAAAATGGCCGCCGTTACCATGGCTACCGCTCACCTGGCAATAGGGGAAGGGTGCCATCCGCTATTGCTTGCAATCGCAAATCTAGTTATTATTATTATTCTTATTTTTCTTTTTCTAACCCCTTAAACGGTCCTACCATTTTCTTGGAAGCGGTAGAGGATGGAAACTTTATATTTTTTCTGGGTATGGGTCTGCATCATGGGGGTTGCAGAACCCAATGTCCATGATACTAGGGTGTCATCTTGGCATAATTAGGGGGGCTCAAAGATGGGTGGGGTCAAATTTTTTTTACATTTCCTAAATTTTCCACTGTATGTAGAGTAGATGGAATTATATATTCTCTTATGAATATTTAGAGACACATGTCTGCTTCAACTTGGCACTACTTTTATTTCAGTAGGGGGTCTCCATGGCATAATTTTAGGAGGGTGAATTTTCATGGAATATTCTAGAACATCAATGTTAAATTTGTTCTAGAGACATTTCATGGTATATGATGGTATATAATTATGGAGTGAACAATTTGCAGCAAAAGTGACACTTTGGAATTTTCAAAATGGCCGCCGTTACCATGGAAACAGCAAAAATATGAAAAACTTCAAAATGCTTCAAATTTAATGAAACTTATAACTAATGTTGACTAACTTGTGTAGAATTGACTTTTGAGTTTGGAATTTTCAAAATGGCCCCCGTTACCATGGAAACAGCAAAAATATTAAAAAAATCAAAATGCTTCAAATTTAATGAAACTTATAACAAATGTTGCCTAACTTGTGTAGACTTTAATTTTGTGTTTGAAATTTTCAAAATGGCCGCCGTTGCCATGCAAACAGCAAAAATGTCAAAAACAATTTTAATTCTTCATAATGAATTAAACTTTACACACACATTATTTGGCATCAATGATACCGCAGAACAATGATGTGGGGTCCGTTTTGGTGACTTTTGTGTTAGCATCCTAACACAGGATTACTTGTTATTATGGCACCCTCAACGGAGTTGGGGTGACATATTGTTATTCTACGTTTCTTTTTTTTCTTATTATTATGGCACCCTAAACGGAGTTTGGGTGACATATTGTTATTCTACGTTTCTTTTTGTTTTTTTTATTATTTTTCTTCCACACATTTTTGTCCAGTCTGGAACTCTCATATGAATGGCCACAAGAAGATGGAACTATACCATATTGTTTACCACCAAATGAAGATTTGCTTTTTGGGAGTGGCACTTTCAAGATGGCTGCCGTTACCATGGAAACGGAACAAATGTGAAAAAATCCAGTTTTTTGTTTTGATGAACTTTTTGGATACTGTTTAACTCAGAATCATTATATTTTAATACAATGTAGGTGCCCACTATATACAGGTGTTGGATGATTTTGGCACTCATTGGAACTACTATGTTGCCATGGAAACTACTCCAAAAAATTCAAAAATCTCAAAATGTTCCAATCTTAATGAAACTTCACAATAACGATGAGCAACATTGGAAGAGGTGGAATTTGGCGTTGGAATTTCCAAAATCGCTGTTGTTACCATGGAAACAATGCAAAAAGGTCAAAACTTTGAATTTTCACAGAACATTCTAGAACATCAATGTTTAATTTATTCTAGAGACATTAAATGGTATATGATTATTGAGGGAAAAAATTGCAGCGGGGGTTTGACTTTGAAATAATCAAAATGGCCGCCGTTACCATGGAAACAGCAAAAATATGAAAAACTTGAAAATGCTTTAAATTTAATGAAACTTATAACAAATGTTGCCTAGCTTATATAGACTTAACTTTTGAGTTTGGAATTTTCAAAATGGCCGCCGTTACCATGGAAACAGCAAAATTATCCAAATTTTCAAAATGCTTCAAACTTAATGAAACTTTGCAAAAATGTTACTACACATCTGTACATGTAGATGCACTATTTGACTTTGGAATTTTCAAAATGGCTGCTGCTCGCCTGGCAATGGAGGAAGGGTGCCATCCGTTATTGCTAGCAATTACAAATCTAGTTCTTATTCTTCTCTTTCTGACCCCTTAAACTGTCCTACCATTTTTTGGGAAGCAGTAGAGGATGGAAACTTTATGTTATTTCTGGGTATGGGTCTGCATCATGGGGGTTGCAGAACCCAATGTCCGTGATCCCAGGGTGTCATATTGGCATAATTAGGGGGGCTCAAAGATGGGTGGGGTCAATTTTTTTTTACATTTCTTAAATTTCCTACTGTATGTAGAGTAGATGGAATAATGATTACTTCTATGAATATTAACAGACACATGTCTGCTTCAACATGGAACTTTTTTTATTTCAGTAGGGGGTCTCCTGGCATAATTTTAGGGGGGTGAATTTTCATGGAACATTCCAGAACATCAAAGTTAAATTCATTCTAGACACATTTAATGGTATATGATGGTATATAATTATGGAGAGAACAATTTGCAGTAGCACTTTGTCTTTGGAATATTCAAAATGGCCGCCGTTACCATGGAAACAGCCAAAATATGAAAAACTTCAAAATGCTTCAAAATTATTGAAACTTATAGCAAATGTTGCCTAATGTATGTAGACTAAACTTTTGAGTTTGGAATTTTCAAAATGGCCGCCGTTGCCATGGAAACAGCAAAAATGTCCAAAAATTTCAAAATGCTTCAAAATTAATGAAACTTAAAACAAATGTTGCCTACCATATGAGGACATTACTTTTGACCTCAAAATTTCCAAAATGGCCGCCGTAACCATGGAAACGGCAAAAATGTTAAAATATCAAAATTCATTCGATTTAATGAAACTTCACACATAGGTAATTTGGCATCATTGATACCGCAGAACAAACGATTTGGGGTCCGTTTTGGTGACTTTTGTGTTAGCATCCTAACACAGGATTACTTGTTATGGCACCCTCAACGGAGTTGGGGTGACATATTGTTATTCTACGTTTCTTTTTTTTCTTTTTAAGTCACCAAAACGGAGTTTTGGGGACTTTATGTTTTTGTTCGGTTTCTTATTATGGCACCCTCAACGGAGTTGGGGTGACATATTGTTATTGTTCGTTTCTTTTTTTCTTATTATTATTAAGTCACCACCAAAACGGAGTTTTGGGGACTTTATGTTTTTGTTCGGTTTCTTATTATTATGTCACCCTGACGGAGGTCGGGTGACATATTGTTATTGTACGATTCTTTTTTTTATTATGGCACCCTCAACGGAGTTGGGGTGACATATTGTTATTGTTCCGTTCTTTTTGTTCTTATTATGGCACCCTCAACGGAGTTGGGGTGACATCTTGTTTTTATTTTTATTCTTCCACACATTTTGTCCATGCTATTTCTCGGAATTGGTCGAACCCATGTTGATGGAACTATACCATAATGTGAACCGCCATGTGAAGTTGTGCAAGAGACATTGGAATGGTAAAAAATGGCTGCCGTTACCATGGAAACAGAACAAATGTGAAAAAATACTGTTTTTAGTTTCGGTGAACTGTATGGTAATGCTTTAACTCAGAATCATCATATTTTAATACAATGTAGGTGCCAACTATATACAGGTGTTGGATGATTTTGGCACTCATTGGAACTACTATGTTGCCATGGAAACTACTCCAAAAAATTCAAAAATCTCAAAATGTTCCAAACTTAATGAAACTTCACAGTAACGATGAGCAAGATTGGAAGATGTGGAATTTGGCGTTGGAATTTCCAAAATCGCTGTTGTTACCATGGAAACAATGCAAAAAGGTCAAAACTTTGAATTTTCACAGAACATTCTAGAACATCAATGTTTAATTTATTCTAGAAACATTAAATGGTATATGATTGTGGAGGGGAAAAATTGCAGCGGGGGTTTGACTTTGGAATATTCAAAATGGCCGCCGTTACCATGGAAACAGCAAAAATACAAAAAACTTCAAAATGTTTCAAATTTATTGAAACTTATAACGAATGTTGCTCAGCTAATGTAGACTTGACTTTTGAGTTTGGAATTTCCAAAATGGCCGCCGTTACCATGGCTGCCGCTCACCTGGCAATAGGGGAAGGGTGCCATCCGCTATTGCTTGCAATCGCAAATCTAGTTATGGCACCCTCAACGGAGTTGGGGTGACATCTTGTTATTCTACGTTTCTTTTTTTTCTTTTTATTATTATTATTATTTTTATTCTTCCACACATTTTGTCCATACTATTTCTCAGAATTGGCCAGACCAATGTTGATGGAACTGTACCATAATATGAACCGCCATGTTAAGTTGTGCAAGGGACATTGGAATGGTAAAAAATGGCCGCCGTTACCATGGAAACTGAACAAATGTGAAAAAATCCAGTTTTTGGTTTTTGTGAACCGTTTGGATTTGCTTTAACTCAAAATCGTCATATTTTAATACAATATAAGTGCCCACTATATACAGGTGTTGGATGATTTTGGCACCCATTGGAACTACTATGTTGCCATGGAAACTACACCAAAAATTTCAAAATTCTCAAAATGCTCCAAACTTCAGGAAACTTCACAGTAATGATGAGCAACATTGGAAGATGTGGCATTTGTAGTTGGAATTTCCAAAATATCTGTTGTTACCATGGAAACAATGCTAAAAGGTAAAAAATATCAAAAAAATATAAAAAGGCTGCAAACTGGATGAAATTTTACAGGAAGGGTCAATGGCATCAGCAGAGTTGACTTTTGAAGTTTGAATTTTCAAAATGGCCGCCGTTACCATGGAAACAGCAAAAATGTCTAAAATTTCAAAATGCTTCAAAATTAATAAAACTTAATAAAAATGATAATTTGAATGT
This sequence comes from Mytilus trossulus, assembly GCF_036588685.1. Taxonomy (NCBI): domain Eukaryota; kingdom Metazoa; phylum Mollusca; class Bivalvia; order Mytilida; family Mytilidae; genus Mytilus; species Mytilus trossulus. The sequence continues at coordinate 12,218,566 of NC_086378.1, read as the reverse complement.
GCAAATGCACTCTTTGACTTTGAAATCTTCTAGAGTTCTGCCGCTCGCCTGGCAATAGGGGATGGGTGCCATCCGCTATTGCTTGCAATGGCAATTCTAGTTCTTATTATTATTATTCCACACATTTTGTCCATACTATTTCTTGGAATGGTATGGACCAATTGTAATGGAACTATACCAGAATATTAATGACCATTGTCAGAAGTGCAGTCGAGGTTGGCACTTCCAGGATGTCTGCTGTTACCATGGAAACAGAAAAAGAGTGAAAAAATGTAGTTTTAGTTTTTGGTGAATAATTTAACTATAACAAAACATCTAATCGTCATATTTTTATACAATGTAACTGTCCTCTATATACATGCTGTGGATGATTTTGAGATTCATTGGAACTACAATGTTGCCATAGGAACTGATCAAAAATATCAAAAATTTGAAAATTCTTTAAAAATATATAAAACTTTTACAGAAATGTTGCCTGGCAAATCTAGATGTGGCATTCAACTTTGGAATTTCCAAAATGGCTGCCGTTACCATGGAAACAAGGCAAAAACATCAAAATATGAAAATGTGATGGAACATTCCAGAACATTAGTGTTGTACAGCCATTAAATGTTATATGATTGTAAAATATTATGGGGAGCACAATATGAAGCAGAAGTATGACTTTGGAATTTTCAAAATGGCCGCCGTTGCCATAGAAACAGTAAAAACATCAAAATTTTAAAAATGCTTTTAACTTTCTAAAATTTTGCAAACTGATGTATTCTAAAGTAAATTAAGTTAATTTAATGTTAACATTTCGAAATGGCTGCCGCTTAGTGGCAATTGGTGGACCAGGGTGACATCCGCTATTGCTTGCAATGGCAATTCTAGTTAAGTCACCAAAACAAAGTTTTGGGGACTTTATGTTTTTGTTCGGTTTCTTATTATTATGTCACCCGATCGACAATGTCGGGTGACATATTGTTATTCCTCCGTTTCTTTGTTATTATTATTCTTATTCTTCCAATGATTTTTGTCCGGCAGCTTTTTTGGAGACAATGAAACCTGACTCTTGATTATAGTAAACTATAATGAGGAACAAAAAATTTCGGGTTGCAGTGGGTCTGAAGACCATTAAAAATGGCTGCCGTTACCATGGAAACGGAACAAATGTGAAAAATTCCACTTTTTGGTTTTGGTTAATTATTTGGAGATGCTTATACTTAGAATCATTATATTTTGATACATTGTAGGTGCCCACTATATACTTCTTTTGGATGATTTTTGGCACTCATTGGAACTACTATGTTGCCATGGAAACCACACCAAAAATTTCTAAAATATCAAAATGCTCCAAATTTTATGAAACTTCACAGTAATGATGAGCAACATGGGAAGAGATGAAATTTGGCGTTGGAATTTCGAAAATGTCTACCGTTACCATGGAAACAATGCAAAAATGGTAAAAATGCTTCAAAAACCTTAAAAAGTGACATTTACTCTCTTAAAATGGTAGGTCAAATCCATTGAAACTCTGATGGTATGTTCCCTCCCATGAACCAATGTGGTATCTGCCACTAAAATTTTGGAAAAGTCTTTGTTACCATAGTAACCAACCAAAATGTCAAAAATTTCCAAAATTTCAAAATGCTCCAAAATTGATGAAACCTAATAGGATTGTTGACTGTCAGGTCTGCATGAGATTTTTGAAGTTGGAATTTCCAAAATGGCTACCGTTGCCATGGAAACTGCAAAATTGTCAAATATTTTCAAAATGCTCAAAACTTAATGAAATTTAGTATTATTGTTAACTGGCATGTACAGATGAGACTTTTGACTTTGGAATTTCCAAAATGGCTGCCGTTGCCATGGAAACAGAAGAAATGTGAAACTTTTGACAATCATCTAAATGAACTCAAAATTTACAAAGAGATATATCGCAATTCATAGATCTGTATTCACTGTTTTATTAGTTTGAAATGGCTACTTCTTAGTGGCAATGGGGGGAAGGGTGACATCCGCTATTGCTTGCAATGGCAATTCTAGTTATTATTCTTATTTTTCTTTTTCTAACCCCTTAAACGGTCCTACCATTTTCTTGGAAGCAGTGGAGGATGGAAACTTTATATTTTTTCTGGGTATGGGTCTGCATCATGGGGGTTGCAGAACCCAATGTCCATGATACCAGGGTGTCATCTTGGCATAATTAGGGGGGCTCAAAAATGGGTGGGGTCAATTTTTTTTTACATTTCCTAAAATTTCTACTGTATATAGAGTAGATGGAATTATATATTCTCTTATGAATATTTAGAGACACATGTCTGCCCCAACTTGGCACTAATTTTATTTCAGTAGGGGGTCTCCATGGCATAATTTTAGGGGGGTGAATTTTCGTAGAACATTCCAGAACATCAATGTTAAATTTATTCTAGAGACATTAAATGGTATATGATGGTATATAATTATGGAGGGAACAAATTACAGTGGGGTTTGGACTTTGGAATATTCAAAATGGCCGCCGTTACCATGGAAACAGCAAAAATAAGAAAAACTTCAAAATGCTTCAAATTTAATGAAACTTATAACAAATGGTGCATAGCTTATGTTAAATTCAATTTTGAGTTTAAAATTTTCAAAATGGCCGCCGTTGCCATGGAAACAGCAAAAATGTCAAAAATTTTCAAAATGCTTAAAAATTGATAAAACTTAAAACAAATGTTGCCTACCATATGTAGACATTACTTTTGACTTTAAAATTTTCAAAATGGCCGCCGTAACCATGGAAACGGCAAAAATGAATAAAATATAAAAATTCTTTAAATTTAATGAAATTTTACACACAGGTTATGCGGCATCATGGATACCGTAGAACAATGATTTGGGGCCGTTTTGGTGACTTTTGTGTTAGCATCCTAACACAGGATTACTTGTTATGTCACCCGATCGACAATGTCGGGTGACATATTGCTTTTCTTATGTTTCTTTGTTATGTCACCCCTTTGAAAAAGGGGGGATATATTGTTATTCTACGAATTTTTTCTTCCACACTTTTTGTCCAGCCGATTTCTCGGAGATGCCTTGACATGTATTTATAAAATTGCACCATAATGACAATCCCCATGTGCAAAGTTGCAGGAAGCATGGAATGGTTCAAGATGGCCGCCGTTACCATGGAAACGGCAAAAATGTAAAAAACCGAAAAATGGTCCAAATTACATAAAACTTTCAGAACTAATAACTCATCGATAGAAGGCGTGACTTCCATCTTGAGAACTTTCAAAATGGCTACCGTTGTCATGGAAACCGTCCAAACGTGAAAAAAACGAAAATAAATCCTTAATTAATTCATAGAAAATAAACCGCTACAGATACGACCAAAAAAACCGTAAGTAGAAAACAGTAGTATAAACTGTAGAATTCATTGCCGTTGGAATTTTTAAGATAGCTGCTGTTACCATGGAGATAACGCTTAAAGTGCACATGGGGCCCATATGGTAAAAAACGTCAAAGTAACATTTTTGTACAGATTTTAACCTCATTCCCGTTAAAATTATATTGTATTGTCATCTGTCTTTGAAATTTTCAAAATGGCCGCCGTTGCCATGGAAACAGCTAAAAAAAAAAAAAAAAAAAAAAAAAAAAATCGAAAATTTGAGACAAAATTCTGTGATTAAGACTATGTGCAAAACGTCTTCTAGAATATGCTAGAAGAAAACTAATACATAATTCAAAGTGCTTCTATTCTATACGAAAATCGTGCTTAAGAGAGAAAATCGCCACTGAGAGAGAGAGAAACACGAAGAGTACACATAATTGACATTTCTGCACTTGCATTAAAGTACACATCCGTTAATTGAACACCTGCAAAAATATACACATTAGCTGAAATCAATCGATAAGCGTGTAATTAAATTGTACAAGATAAAATACATGTATCGTGTGATACGCGAGATATTGAAGAATAAAATGAACAGTTAGTATGCCGCTCCGTCAATATATACACATGTTGTCTGTCCAAGGTCCCCTCTAAAAAGAATAGTAATGTACTAACTCCACGATAATATACTTCAGTATCACGTGACACCACCTTTCTTCTTCGCGCGTGTGTCTAATTTAAGATTTTAAAGAGTTCCCCAACTATATATAGACATCACTCTTAGTCTACGAGAAGAGAAAGGGGGGGGGGGGGGTCTAAGGCATGTATACTATACGTGCTATGTGACTTTGGCACACTCAAACTGGTTGCTGCTACTGTGACAAAGTCTAGAACGGGGTGACATCCTCCGCTATTGCTTGCAATGGCAAATCTAGTGTTAGAATAACTCATTCGCTATTCATTTTTTCTGATGAGAAAACAGGAAATAGAGTATTTTTCTCAATTGTACGTGTAAAATTGTTCACAGATATTTGTCACTGAACAGCACAAAACGTATAGACAAGGAATAAACCAATGCAAAATGTGTCACGTTATGCTATACAAAGTATTGATCAATCAATCAAATCATGATTCAAGTGATCAAATCATGATAAGAGATCAATCAATCAAGTTTTGAGATCAAACAAGTAATGAGTCAAGTGCAGATATCGGAAAAAAACGTCCCCTTCCCATTTTACAAACTGCCTATCAATCGATTAATCAATCAATCAAACGATTAATCAATCAATGATTGATCAATCATGATCACAAACCATCAACCAACCAATCCACATATCTTTCACGTTGAGTTTATGAAACAAAATACGTTTAATTATCTGTTAAACAAACGACTTTTGCGTATTATTATGTCACCCCTTTGAAAAAGGGGGGATATATTGTTATTCTACGAATTTTTTCTTCCACACTTTTTGTCCAGCCGATTTCTCGGAGATGCCTTGACATGTATTTATAAAATTGCACCATAATGACAATCCCCATGTGCAAAGTTGCAGGAAGCATGGAATGGTTCAAGATGGCCGCCGTTACCATGGAAACGGCAAAAATGTAAAAAACCGAAAAATGGTCCAAATTACATAAAACTTTCAGAACTAATAACTCATCGATAGAAGGCGTGACTTCCATCTTGAGAACTTTCAAAATGGCTACCGTTGTCATGGAAACCGTCCAAACGTGAAAAAAACGAAAATAAATCCTTAATTAATTCATAGAAAATAAACCGCTACAGATACGACCAAAAAAACCGTAAGTAGAAAACAGTAGTATAAACTGTAGAATTCATTGCCGTTGGAATTTTTAAGATAGCTGCTGTTACCATGGAGATAACGCTTAAAGTGCACATGGGGCCCATATGGTAAAAAACGTCAAAGTAACATTTTTGTACAGATTTTAACCTCATTCCCGTTAAAATTATATTGTATTGTCATCTGTCTTTGAAATTTTCAAAATGGCCGCCGTTGCCATGGAAACAGCTAAAAAAAAAAAAAAAAAAAAAAAAAAAAAATCGAAAATTTGAGACAAAATTCTGTGATTAAGACTATGTGCAAAACGTCTTCTAGAATATGCTAGAAGAAAACTAATACATAATTCAAAGTGCTTCTATTCTATACGAAAATCGTGCTTAAGAGAGAAAATCGCCACTGAGAGAGAGAGAAACACGAAGAGTACACATAATTGACATTTCTGCACTTGCATTAAAGTACACATCCGTTAATTGAACACCTGCAAAAATATACACATTAGCTGAAATCAATCGATAAGCGTGTAATTAAATTGTACAAGATAAAATACATGTATCGTGTGATACGCGAGATATTGAAGAATAAAATGAACAGTTAGTATGCCGCTCCGTCAATATATACACATGTTGTCTGTCCAAGGTCCCCTCTAAAAAGAATAGTAATGTACTAACTCCACGATAATATACTTCAGTATCACGTGACACCACCTTTCTTCTTCGCGCGTGTGTCTAATTTAAGATTTTAAAGAGTTCCCCAACTATATATAGACATCACTCTTAGTCTACGAGAAGAGAAAGGGGGGGGGGGGTCTAAGGCATGTATACTATACGTGCTATGTGACTTTGGCACACTCAAACTGGTTGCTGCTACTGTGACAAAGTCTAGAACGGGGTGACATCCTCCGCTATTGCTTGCAATGGCAAATCTAGTGTTAGAATAACTCATTCGCTATTCATTTTTTCTGATGAGAAAACAGGAAATAGAGTATTTTTCTCAATTGTACGTGTAAAATTGTTCACAGATATTTGTCACTGAACAGCACAAAACGTATAGACAAGGAATAAACCAATGCAAAATGTGTCACGTTATGCTATACAAAGTATTGATCAATCAATCAAATCATGATTCAAGTGATCAAATCATGATAAGAGATCAATCAATCAAGTTTTGAGATCAAACAAGTAATGAGTCAAGTGCAGATATCGGAAAAAAACGTCCCCTTCCCATTTTACAAACTGCCTATCAATCGATTAATCAATCAATCAAACGATTAATCAATCAATGATTGATCAATCATGATCACAAACCATCAACCAACCAATCCACATATCTTTCACGTTGAGTTTATGAAACAAAATACGTTTAATTATCTGTTAAACAAACGACTTTTGCGTATTATTATGTCACCCCTTTGAAAAAGGGGGGATATATTGTTATTCTACGAATTTTTTCTTCCACACTTTTTGTCCAGCCGATTTCTCGGAGATGCCTTGACATGTATTTATAAAATTGCACCATAATGACAATCCCCATGTGCAAAGTTGCAGGAAGCATGGAATGGTTCAAGATGGCCGCCGTTACCATGGAAACGGCAAAAATGTAAAAAACCGAAAAATGGTCCAAATTACATAAAACTTTCAGAACTAATAACTCATCGATAGAAGGCGTGACTTCCATCTTGAGAACTTTCAAAATGGCTACCGTTGTCATGGAAACCGTCCAAACGTGAAAAAAACGAAAATAAATCCTTAATTAATTCATAGAAAATAAACCGCTACAGATACGACCAAAAAAACCGTAAGTAGAAAACAGTAGTATAAACTGTAGAATTCATTGCCGTTGGAATTTTTAAGATAGCTGCTGTTACCATGGAGATAACGCTTAAAGTGCACATGGGGCCCATATGGTAAAAAACGTCAAAGTAACATTTTTGTACAGATTTTAACCTCATTCCCGTTAAAATTATATTGTATTGTCATCTGTCTTTGAAATTTTCAAAATGGCCGCCGTTGCCATGGAAACAGCTAAAAAAAAAAAAAAAAAAAAAAAAAAAAAATCGAAAATTTGAGACAAAATTCTGTGATTAAGACTATGTGCAAAACGTCTTCTAGAATATGCTAGAAGAAAACTAATACATAATTCAAAGTGCTTCTATTCTATACGAAAATCGTGCTTAAGAGAGAAAATCGCCACTGAGAGAGAGAGAAACACGAAGAGTACACATAATTGACATTTCTGCACTTGCATTAAAGTACACATCCGTTAATTGAACACCTGCAAAAATATACACATTAGCTGAAATCAATCGATAAGCGTGTAATTAAATTGTACAAGATAAAATACATGTATCGTGTGATACGCGAGATATTGAAGAATAAAATGAACAGTTAGTATGCCGCTCCGTCAATATATACACATGTTGTCTGTCCAAGGTCCCCTCTAAAAAGAATAGTAATGTACTAACTCCACGATAATATACTTCAGTATCACGTGACACCACCTTTCTTCTTCGCGCGTGTGTCTAATTTAAGATTTTAAAGAGTTCCCCAACTATATATAGACATCACTCTTAGTCTACGAGAAGAGAAAGGGGGGGGGGGGGGGTCTAAGGCATGTATACTATACGTGCTATGTGACTTTGGCACACTCAAACTGGTTGCTGCTACTGTGACAAAGTCTAGAACGGGGTGACATCCTCCGCTATTGCTTGCAATGGCAAATCTAGTGTTAGAATAACTCATTCGCTATTCATTTTTTCTGATGAGAAAACAGGAAATAGAGTATTTTTCTCAATTGTACGTGTAAAATTGTTCACAGATATTTGTCACTGAACAGCACAAAACGTATAGACAAGGAATAAACCAATGCAAAATGTGTCACGTTATGCTATACAAAGTATTGATCAATCAATCAAATCATGATTCAAGTGATCAAATCATGATAAGAGATCAATCAATCAAGTTTTGAGATCAAACAAGTAATGAGTCAAGTGCAGATATCGGAAAAAAACGTCCCCTTCCCATTTTACAAACTGCCTATCAATCGATTAATCAATCAATCAAACGATTAATCAATCAATGATTGATCAATCATGATCACAAACCATCAACCAACCAATCCACATATCTTTCACGTTGAGTTTATGAAACAAAATACGTTTAATTATCTGTTAAACAAACGACTTTTGCGTATTATTATGTCACCCCTTTGAAAAAGGGGGGATATATTGTTATTCTACGAATTTTTTCTTCCACACTTTTTGTCCAGCCGATTTCTCGGAGATGCCTTGACATGTATTTATAAAATTGCACCATAATGACAATCCCCATGTGCAAAGTTGCAGGAAGCATGGAATGGTTCAAGATGGCCGCCGTTACCATGGAAACGGCAAAAATGTAAAAAACCGAAAAATGGTCCAAATTACATAAAACTTTCAGAACTAATAACTCATCGATAGAAGGCGTGACTTCCATCTTGAGAACTTTCAAAATGGCTACCGTTGTCATGGAAACCGTCCAAACGTGAAAAAAACGAAAATAAATCCTTAATTAATTCATAGAAAATAAACCGCTACAGATACGACCAAAAAAACCGTAAGTAGAAAACAGTAGTATAAACTGTAGAATTCATTGCCGTTGGAATTTTTAAGATAGCTGCTGTTACCATGGAGATAACGCTTAAAGTGCACATGGGGCCCATATGGTAAAAAACGTCAAAGTAACATTTTTGTACAGATTTTAACCTCATTCCCGTTAAAATTATATTGTATTGTCATCTGTCTTTGAAATTTTCAAAATGGCCGCCGTTGCCATGGAAACAGCTAAAAAAAAAAAAAAAAAAAAAAAAAAAAATCGAAAATTTGAGACAAAATTCTGTGATTAAGACTATGTGCAAAACGTCTTCTAGAATATGCTAGAAGAAAACTAATACATAATTCAAAGTGCTTCTATTCTATACGAAAATCGTGCTTAAGAGAGAAAATCGCCACTGAGAGAGAGAGAAACACGAAGAGTACACATAATTGACATTTCTGCACTTGCATTAAAGTACACATCCGTTAATTGAACACCTGCAAAAATATACACATTAGCTGAAATCAATCGATAAGCGTGTAATTAAATTGTACAAGATAAAATACATGTATCGTGTGATACGCGAGATATTGAAGAATAAAATGAACAGTTAGTATGCCGCTCCGTCAATATATACACATGTTGTCTGTCCAAGGTCCCCTCTAAAAAGAATAGTAATGTACTAACTCCACGATAATATACTTCAGTATCACGTGACACCACCTTTCTTCTTCGCGCGTGTGTCTAATTTAAGATTTTAAAGAGTTCCCCAACTATATATAGACATCACTCTTAGTCTACGAGAAGAGAAAGGGGGGGGGGGGGTCTAAGGCATGTATACTATACGTGCTATGTGACTTTGGCACACTCAAACTGGTTGCTGCTACTGTGACAAAGTCTAGAACGGGGTGACATCCTCCGCTATTGCTTGCAATGGCAAATCTAGTGTTAGAATAACTCATTCGCTATTCATTTTTTCTGATGAGAAAACAGGAAATAGAGTATTTTTCTCAATTGTACGTGTAAAATTGTTCACAGATATTTGTCACTGAACAGCACAAAACGTATAGACAAGGAATAAACCAATGCAAAATGTGTCACGTTATGCTATACAAAGTATTGATCAATCAATCAAATCATGATTCAAGTGATCAAATCATGATAAGAGATCAATCAATCAAGTTTTGAGATCAAACAAGTAATGAGTCAAGTGCAGATATCGGAAAAAAACGTCCCCTTCCCATTTTACAAACTGCCTATCAATCGATTAATCAATCAATCAAACGATTAATCAATCAATGATTGATCAATCATGATCACAAACCATCAACCAACCAATCCACATATCTTTCACGTTGAGTTTATGAAACAAAATACGTTTAATTATCTGTTAAACAAACGACTTTTGCGTATTATTATGTCACCCCTTTGAAAAAGGGGGGATATATTGTTATTCTACGAATTTTTTCTTCCACACTTTTTGTCCAGCCGATTTCTCGGAGATGCCTTGACATGTATTTATAAAATTGCACCATAATGACAATCCCCATGTGCAAAGTTGCAGGAAGCATGGAATGGTTCAAGATGGCCGCCGTTACCATGGAAACGGCAAAAATGTAAAAAACCGAAAAATGGTCCAAATTACATAAAACTTTCAGAACTAATAACTCATCGATAGAAGGCGTGACTTCCATCTTGAGAACTTTCAAAATGGCTACCGTTGTCATGGAAACCGTCCAAACGTGAAAAAAACGAAAATAAATCCTTAATTAATTCATAGAAAATAAACCGCTACAGATACGACCAAAAAAACCGTAAGTAGAAAACAGTAGTATAAACTGTAGAATTCATTGCCGTTGGAATTTTTAAGATAGCTGCTGTTACCATGGAGATAACGCTTAAAGTGCACATGGGGCCCATATGGTAAAAAACGTCAAAGTAACATTTTTGTACAGATTTTAACCTCATTCCCGTTAAAATTATATTGTATTGTCATCTGTCTTTGAAATTTTCAAAATGGCCGCCGTTGCCATGGAAACAGCTAAAAAAAAAAAAAAAAAAAAAAAAAAAAAATCGAAAATTTGAGACAAAATTCTGTGATTAAGACTATGTGCAAAACGTCTTCTAGAATATGCTAGAAGAAAACTAATACATAATTCAAAGTGCTTCTATTCTATACGAAAATCGTGCTTAAGAGAGAAAATCGCCACTGAGAGAGAGAGAAACACGAAGAGTACACATAATTGACATTTCTGCACTTGCATTAAAGTACACATCCGTTAATTGAACACCTGCAAAAATATACACATTAGCTGAAATCAATCGATAAGCGTGTAATTAAATTGTACAAGATAAAATACATGTATCGTGTGATACGCGAGATATTGAAGAATAAAATGAACAGTTAGTATGCCGCTCCGTCAATATATACACATGTTGTCTGTCCAAGGTCCCCTCTAAAAAGAATAGTAATGTACTAACTCCACGATAATATACTTCAGTATCACGTGACACCACCTTTCTTCTTCGCGCGTGTGTCTAATTTAAGATTTTAAAGAGTTCCCCAACTATATATAGACATCACTCTTAGTCTACGAGAAGAGAAAGGGGGGGGGGGTCTAAGGCATGTATACTATACGTGCTATGTGACTTTGGCACACTCAAACTGGTTGCTGCTACTGTGACAAAGTCTAGAACGGGGTGACATCCTCCGCTATTGCTTGCAATGGCAAATCTAGTGTTAGAATAACTCATTCGCTATTCATTTTTTCTGATGAGAAAACAGGAAATAGAGTATTTTTCTCAATTGTACGTGTAAAATTGTTCACAGATATTTGTCACTGAACAGCACAAAACGTATAGACAAGGAATAAACCAATGCAAAATGTGTCACGTTATGCTATACAAAGTATTGATCAATCAATCAAATCATGATTCAAGTGATCAAATCATGATAAGAGATCAATCAATCAAGTTTTGAGATCAAACAAGTAATGAGTCAAGTGCAGATATCGGAAAAAAACGTCCCCTTCCCATTTTACAAACTGCCTATCAATCGATTAATCAATCAATCAAACGATTAATCAATCAATGATTGATCAATCATGATCACAAACCATCAACCAACCAATCCACATATCTTTCACGTTGAGTTTATGAAACAAAATACGTTTAATTATCTGTTAAACAAACGACTTTTGCGTATTATTATGTCACCCCTTTGAAAAAGGGGGGATATATTGTTATTCTACGAATTTTTTCTTCCACACTTTTTGTCCAGCCGATTTGCTACCGTTGTCATGGAAACCGTCCAAACGTGAAAAAAACGAAAATAAATCCTTAATTAATTCATAGAAAATAAACCGCTACAGATACGACCAAAAAAACCGTAAGTAGAAAACAGTAGTATAAACTGTAGAATTCATTGCCGTTGGAATTTTTAAGATAGCTGCTGTTACCATGGAGATAACGCTTAAAGTGCACATGGGGCCCATATGGTAAAAAACGTCAAAGTAACATTTTTGTACAGATTTTAACCTCATTCCCGTTAAAATTATATTGTATTGTCATCTGTCTTTGAAATTTTCAAAATGGCCGCCGTTGCCATGGAAACAGCTAAAAAAAAAAAAAAAAAAAAAAAAAAAAAATCGAAAATTTGAGACAAAATTCTGTGATTAAGACTATGTGCAAAACGTCTTCTAGAATATGCTAGAAGAAAACTAATACATAATTCAAAGTGCTTCTATTCTATACGAAAATCGTGCTTAAGAGAGAAAATCGCCACTGAGAGAGAGAGAAACACGAAGAGTACACATAATTGACATTTCTGCACTTGCATTAAAGTACACATCCGTTAATTGAACACCTGCAAAAATATACACATTAGCTGAAATCAATCGATAAGCGTGTAATTAAATTGTACAAGATAAAATACATGTATCGTGTGATACGCGAGATATTGAAGAATAAAATGAACAGTTAGTATGCCGCTCCGTCAATATATACACATGTTGTCTGTCCAAGGTCCCCTCTAAAAAGAATAGTAATGTACTAACTCCACGATAATATACTTCAGTATCACGTGACACCACCTTTCTTCTTCGCGCGTGTGTCTAATTTAAGATTTTAAAGAGTTCCCCAACTATATATAGACATCACTCTTAGTCTACGAGAAGAGAAAGGGGGGGGGGGGTCTAAGGCATGTATACTATACGTGCTATGTGACTTTGGCACACTCAAACTGGTTGCTGCTACTGTGACAAAGTCTAGAACGGGGTGACATCCTCCGCTATTGCTTGCAATGGCAAATCTAGTGTTAGAATAACTCATTCGCTATTCATTTTTTCTGATGAGAAAACAGGAAATAGAGTATTTTTCTCAATTGTACGTGTAAAATTGTTCACAGATATTTGTCACTGAACAGCACAAAACGTATAGACAAGGAATAAACCAATGCAAAATGTGTCACGTTATGCTATACAAAGTATTGATCAATCAATCAAATCATGATTCAAGTGATCAAATCATGATAAGAGATCAATCAATCAAGTTTTGAGATCAAACAAGTAATGAGTCAAGTGCAGATATCGGAAAAAAACGTCCCCTTCCCATTTTACAAACTGCCTATCAATCGATTAATCAATCAATCAAACGATTAATCAATCAATGATTGATCAATCATGATCACAAACCATCAACCAACCAATCCACATATCTTTCACGTTGAGTTTATGAAACAAAATACGTTTAATTATCTGTTAAACAAACGACTTTTGCGTATTATTATGTCACCCCTTTGAAAAAGGGGGGATATATTGTTATTCTACGAATTTTTTCTTCCACACTTTTTGTCCAGCCGATTTCTCGGAGATGCCTTGACATGTATTTATAAAATTGCACCATAATGACAATCCCCATGTGCAAAGTTGCAGGAAGCATGGAATGGTTCAAGATGGCCGCCGTTACCATGGAAACGGCAAAAATGTAAAAAACCGAAAAATGGTCCAAATTACATAAAACTTTCAGAACTAATAACTCATCGATAGAAGGCGTGAACTTTCAAAATGGCTACCGTTGTCATGGAAACCGTCCAAACGTGAAAAAAACGAAAATAAATCCTTAATTAATTCATAGAAAATAAACCGCTACAGATACGACCAAAAAAACCGTAAGTAGAAAACAGTAGTATAAACTGTAGAATTCATTGCCGTTGGAATTTTTAAGATAGCTGCTGTTACCATGGAGATAACGCTTAAAGTGCACATGGGGCCCATATGGTAAAAAACGTCAAAGTAACATTTTTGTACAGATTTTAACCTCATTCCCGTTAAAATTATATTGTATTGTCATCTGTCTTTGAAATTTTCAAAATGGCCGCCGTTGCCATGGAAACAGCTAAAAAAAAAAAAAAAAAAAAAAAAAAAAAATCGAAAATTTGAGACAAAATTCTGTGATTAAGACTATGTGCAAAACGTCTTCTAGAATATGCTAGAAGAAAACTAATACATAATTCAAAGTGCTTCTATTCTATACGAAAATCGTGCTTAAGAGAGAAAATCGCCACTGAGAGAGAGAGAAACACGAAGAGTACACATAATTGACATTTCTGCACTTGCATTAAAGTACACATCCGTTAATTGAACACCTGCAAAAATATACACATTAGCTGAAATCAATCGATAAGCGTGTAATTAAATTGTACAAGATAAAATACATGTATCGTGTGATACGCGAGATATTGAAGAATAAAATGAACAGTTAGTATGCCGTTCCGTCAATATATACACATGTTGTCTGTCCAAGGTCCCCTCTAAAAAGAATAGTAATGTACTAACTCCACGATAATATACTTCAGTATCACGTGACACCACCTTTCTTCTTCGCGCGTGTGTCTAATTTAAGATTTTAAAGAGTTCCCCAACTATATATAGACATCACTCTTAGTCTACGAGAAGAGAAAGGGGGGGGGGGGGTCTAAGGCATGTATACTATACGTGCTATGTGACTTTGGCACACTCAAACTGGTTGCTGCTACTGTGACAAAGTCTAGAACGGGGTGACATCCTCCGCTATTGCTTGCAATGGCAAATCTAGTGTTAGAATAACTCATTCGCTATTCATTTTTTCTGATGAGAAAACAGGAAATAGAGTATTTTTCTCAATTGTACGTGTAAAATTGTTCACAGATATTTGTCACTGAACAGCACAAAACGTATAGACAAGGAATAAACCAATGCAAAATGTGTCACGTTATGCTATACAAAGTATTGATCAATCAATCAAATCATGATTCAAGTGATCAAATCATGATAAGAGATCAATCAATCAAGTTTTGAGATCAAACAAGTAATGAGTCAAGTGCAGATATCGGAAAAAAACGTCCCCTTCCCATTTTACAAACTGCCTATCAATCGATTAATCAATCAATCAAACGATTAATCAATCAATGATTGATCAATCATGATCACAAACCATCAACCAACCAATCCACATATCTTTCACGTTGAGTTTATGAAACAAAATACGTTTAATTATCTGTTAAACAAACGACTTTTGCGTATTATTATGTCACCCCTTTGAAAAAGGGGGGATATATTGTTATTCTACGAATTTTTTCTTCCACACTTTTTGTCCAGCCGATTTGCTACCGTTGTCATGGAAACCGTCCAAACGTGAAAAAAACGAAAATAAATCCTTAATTAATTCATAGAAAATAAACCGCTACAGATACGACCAAAAAAACCGTAAGTAGAAAACAGTAGTATAAACTGTAGAATTCATTGCCGTTGGAATTTTTAAGATAGCTGCTGTTACCATGGAGATAACGCTTAAAGTGCACATGGGGCCCATATGGTAAAAAACGTCAAAGTAACATTTTTGTACAGATTTTAACCTCATTCCCGTTAAAATTATATTGTATTGTCATCTGTCTTTGAAATTTTCAAAATGGCCGCCGTTGCCATGGAAACAGCTAAAAAAAAAAAAAAAAAAAAAAAAAAAAAATCGAAAATTTGAGACAAAATTCTGTGATTAAGACTATGTGCAAAACGTCTTCTAGAATATGCTAGAAGAAAACTAATACATAATTCAAAGTGCTTCTATTCTATACGAAAATCGTGCTTAAGAGAGAAAATCGCCACTGAGAGAGAGAGAAACACGAAGAGTACACATAATTGACATTTCTGCACTTGCATTAAAGTACACATCCGTTAATTGAACACCTGCAAAAATATACACATTAGCTGAAATCAATCGATAAGCGTGTAATTAAATTGTACAAGATAAAATACATGTATCGTGTGATACGCGAGATATTGAAGAATAAAATGAACAGTTAGTATGCCGCTCCGTCAATATATACACATGTTGTCTGTCCAAGGTCCCCTCTAAAAAGAATAGTAATGTACTAACTCCACGATAATATACTTCAGTATCACGTGACACCACCTTTCTTCTTCGCGCGTGTGTCTAATTTAAGATTTTAAAGAGTTCCCCAACTATATATAGACATCACTCTTAGTCTACGAGAAGAGAAAGGGGGGGGGGGGGGTCTAAGGCATGTATACTATACGTGCTATGTGACTTTGGCACACTCAAACTGGTTGCTGCTACTGTGACAAAGTCTAGAACGGGGTGACATCCTCCGCTATTGCTTGCAATGGCAAATCTAGTGTTAGAATAACTCATTCGCTATTCATTTTTTCTGATGAGAAAACAGGAAATAGAGTATTTTTCTCAATTGTACGTGTAAAATTGTTCACAGATATTTGTCACTGAACAGCACAAAACGTATAGACAAGGAATAAACCAATGCAAAATGTGTCACGTTATGCTATACAAAGTATTGATCAATCAATCAAATCATGATTCAAGTGATCAAATCATGATAAGAGATCAATCAATCAAGTTTTGAGATCAAACAAGTAATGAGTCAAGTGCAGATATCGGAAAAAAACGTCCCCTTCCCATTTTACAAACTGCCTATCAATCGATTAATCAATCAATCAAACGATTAATCAATCAATGATTGATCAATCATGATCACAAACCATCAACCAACCAATCCACATATCTTTCACGTTGAGTTTATGAAACAAAATACGTTTAATTATCTGTTAAACAAACGACTTTTGCGTATTATTATGTCACCCCTTTGAAAAAGGGGGGATATATTGTTATTCTACGAATTTTTTCTTCCACACTTTTTGTCCAGCCGATTTGCTACCGTTGTCATGGAAACCGTCCAAACGTGAAAAAAACGAAAATAAATCCTTAATTAATTCATAGAAAATAAACCGCTACAGATACGACCAAAAAAACCGTAAGTAGAAAACAGTAGTATAAACTGTAGAATTCATTGCCGTTGGAATTTTTAAGATAGCTGCTGTTACCATGGAGATAACGCTTAAAGTGCACATGGGGCCCATATGGTAAAAAACGTCAAAGTAACATTTTTGTACAGATTTTAACCTCATTCCCGTTAAAATTATATTGTATTGTCATCTGTCTTTGAAATTTTCAAAATGGCCGCCGTTGCCATGGAAACAGCTAAAAAAAAAAAAAAAAAAAAAAAAAAAAAATCGAAAATTTGAGACAAAATTCTGTGATTAAGACTATGTGCAAAACGTCTTCTAGAATATGCTAGAAGAAAACTAATACATAATTCAAAGTGCTTCTATTCTATACGAAAATCGTGCTTAAGAGAGAAAATCGCCACTGAGAGAGAGAGAAACACGAAGAGTACACATAATTGACATTTCTGCACTTGCATTAAAGTACACATCCGTTAATTGAACACCTGCAAAAATATACACATTAGCTGAAATCAATCGATAAGCGTGTAATTAAATTGTACAAGATAAAATACATGTATCGTGTGATACGCGAGATATTGAAGAATAAAATGAACAGTTAGTATGCCGCTCCGTCAATATATACACATGTTGTCTGTCCAAGGTCCCCTCTAAAAAGAATAGTAATGTACTAACTCCACGATAATATACTTCAGTATCACGTGACACCACCTTTCTTCTTCGCGCGTGTGTCTAATTTAAGATTTTAAAGAGTTCCCCAACTATATATAGACATCACTCTTAGTCTACGAGAAGAGAAAGGGGGGGGGGGGGTCTAAGGCATGTATACTATACGTGCTATGTGACTTTGGCACACTCAAACTGGTTGCTGCTACTGTGACAAAGTCTAGAACGGGGTGACATCCTCCGCTATTGCTTGCAATGGCAAATCTAGTGTTAGAATAACTCATTCGCTATTCATTTTTTCTGATGAGAAAACAGGAAATAGAGTATTTTTCTCAATTGTACGTGTAAAATTGTTCACAGATATTTGTCACTGAACAGCACAAAACGTATAGACAAGGAATAAACCAATGCAAAATGTGTCACGTTATGCTATACAAAGTATTGATCAATCAATCAAATCATGATTCAAGTGATCAAATCATGATAAGAGATCAATCAATCAAGTTTTGAGATCAAACAAGTAATGAGTCAAGTGCAGATATCGGAAAAAAACGTCCCCTTCCCATTTTACAAACTGCCTATCAATCGATTAATCAATCAATCAAACGATTAATCAATCAATGATTGATCAATCATGATCACAAACCATCAACCAACCAATCCACATATCTTTCACGTTGAGTTTATGAAACAAAATACGTTTAATTATCTGTTAAACAAACGACTTTTGCGTATTATTATGTCACCCCTTTGAAAAAGGGGGGATATATTGTTATTCTACGAATTTTTTCTTCCACACTTTTTGTCCAGCCGATTTGCTACCGTTGTCATGGAAACCGTCCAAACGTGAAAAAAACGAAAATAAATCCTTAATTAATTCATAGAAAATAAACCGCTACAGATACGACCAAAAAAACCGTAAGTAGAAAACAGTAGTATAAACTGTAGAATTCATTGCCGTTGGAATTTTTAAGATAGCTGCTGTTACCATGGAGATAACGCTTAAAGTGCACATGGGGCCCATATGGTAAAAAACGTCAAAGTAACATTTTTGTACAGATTTTAACCTCATTCCCGTTAAAATTATATTGTATTGTCATCTGTCTTTGAAATTTTCAAAATGGCCGCCGTTGCCATGGAAACAGCTAAAAAAAAAAAAAAAAAAAAAAAAAAAAAATCGAAAATTTGAGACAAAATTCTGTGATTAAGACTATGTGCAAAACGTCTTCTAGAATATGCTAGAAGAAAACTAATACATAATTCAAAGTGCTTCTATTCTATACGAAAATCGTGCTTAAGAGAGAAAATCGCCACTGAGAGAGAGAGAAACACGAAGAGTACACATAATTGACATTTCTGCACTTGCATTAAAGTACACATCCGTTAATTGAACACCTGCAAAAATATACACATTAGCTGAAATCAATCGATAAGCGTGTAATTAAATTGTACAAGATAAAATACATGTATCGTGTGATACGCGAGATATTGAAGAATAAAATGAACAGTTAGTATGCCGCTCCGTCAATATATACACATGTTGTCTGTCCAAGGTCCCCTCTAAAAAGAATAGTAATGTACTAACTCCACGATAATATACTTCAGTATCACGTGACACCACCTTTCTTCTTCGCGCGTGTGTCTAATTTAAGATTTTAAAGAGTTCCCCAACTATATATAGACATCACTCTTAGTCTACGAGAAGAGAAAGGGGGGGGGGGGTCTAAGGCATGTATACTATACGTGCTATGTGACTTTGGCACACTCAAACTGGTTGCTGCTACTGTGACAAAGTCTAGAACGGGGTGACATCCTCCGCTATTGCTTGCAATGGCAAATCTAGTGTTAGAATAACTCATTCGCTATTCATTTTTTCTGATGAGAAAACAGGAAATAGAGTATTTTTCTCAATTGTACGTGTAAAATTGTTCACAGATATTTGTCACTGAACAGCACAAAACGTATAGACAAGGAATAAACCAATGCAAAATGTGTCACGTTATGCTATACAAAGTATTGATCAATCAATCAAATCATGATTCAAGTGATCAAATCATGATAAGAGATCAATCAATCAAGTTTTGAGATCAAACAAGTAATGAGTCAAGTGCAGATATCGGAAAAAAACGTCCCCTTCCCATTTTACAAACTGCCTATCAATCGATTAATCAATCAATCAAACGATTAATCAATCAATGATTGATCAATCATGATCACAAACCATCAACCAACCAATCCACATATCTTTCACGTTGAGTTTATGAAACAAAATACGTTTAATTATCTGTTAAACAAACGACTTTTGCGTATTATTATGTCACCCCTTTGAAAAAGGGGGGATATATTGTTATTCTACGAATTTTTTCTTCCACACTTTTTGTCCAGCCGATTTGCTACCGTTGTCATGGAAACCGTCCAAACGTGAAAAAAACGAAAATAAATCCTTAATTAATTCATAGAAAATAAACCGCTACAGATACGACCAAAAAAACCGTAAGTAGAAAACAGTAGTATAAACTGTAGAATTCATTGCCGTTGGAATTTTTAAGATAGCTGCTGTTACCATGGAGATAACGCTTAAAGTGCACATGGGGCCCATATGGTAAAAAACGTCAAAGTAACATTTTTGTACAGATTTTAACCTCATTCCCGTTAAAATTATATTGTATTGTCATCTGTCTTTGAAATTTTCAAAATGGCCGCCGTTGCCATGGAAACAGCTAAAAAAAAAAAAAAAAAAAAAAAAAAAAAATCGAAAATTTGAGACAAAATTCTGTGATTAAGACTATGTGCAAAACGTCTTCTAGAATATGCTAGAAGAAAACTAATACATAATTCAAAGTGCTTCTATTCTATACGAAAATCGTGCTTAAGAGAGAAAATCGCCACTGAGAGAGAGAGAAACACGAAGAGTACACATAATTGACATTTCTGCACTTGCATTAAAGTACACATCCGTTAATTGAACACCTGCAAAAATATACACATTAGCTGAAATCAATCGATAAGCGTGTAATTAAATTGTACAAGATAAAATACATGTATCGTGTGATACGCGAGATATTGAAGAATAAAATGAACAGTTAGTATGCCGCTCCGTCAATATATACACATGTTGTCTGTCCAAGGTCCCCTCTAAAAAGAATAGTAATGTACTAACTCCACGATAATATACTTCAGTATCACGTGACACCACCTTTCTTCTTCGCGCGTGTGTCTAATTTAAGATTTTAAAGAGTTCCCCAACTATATATAGACATCACTCTTAGTCTACGAGAAGAGAAAGGGGGGGGGGGGGTCTAAGGCATGTATACTATACGTGCTATGTGACTTTGGCACACTCAAACTGGTTGCTGCTACTGTGACAAAGTCTAGAACGGGGTGACATCCTCCGCTATTGCTTGCAATGGCAAATCTAGTGTTAGAATAACTCATTCGCTATTCATTTTTTCTGATGAGAAAACAGGAAATAGAGTATTTTTCTCAATTGTACGTGTAAAATTGTTCACAGATATTTGTCACTGAACAGCACAAAACGTATAGACAAGGAATAAACCAATGCAAAATGTGTCACGTTATGCTATACAAAGTATTGATCAATCAATCAAATCATGATTCAAGTGATCAAATCATGATAAGAGATCAATCAATCAAGTTTTGAGATCAAACAAGTAATGAGTCAAGTGCAGATATCGGAAAAAAACGTCCCCTTCCCATTTTACAAACTGCCTATCAATCGATTAATCAATCAATCAAACGATTAATCAATCAATGATTGATCAATCATGATCACAAACCATCAACCAACCAATCCACATATCTTTCACGTTGAGTTTATGAAACAAAATTCGTTTAATTATCTGTTAAACAAACGACTTTTGCGTATTATTATGTCACCCCTTTGAAAAAGGGGGGATATATTGTTATTCTACGAATTTTTTCTTCCACACTTTTTGTCCAGCCGATTTGCTACCGTTGTCATGGAAACCGTCCAAACGTGAAAAAAACGAAAATAAATCCTTAATTAATTCATAGAAAATAAACCGCTACAGATACGACCAAAAAAACCGTAAGTAGAAAACAGTAGTATAAACTGTAGAATTCATTGCCGTTGGAATTTTTAAGATAGCTGCTGTTACCATGGAGATAACGCTTAAAGTGCACATGGGGCCCATATGGTAAAAAACGTCAAAGTAACATTTTTGTACAGATTTTAACCTCATTCCCGTTAAAATTATATTGTATTGTCATCTGTCTTTGAAATTTTCAAAATGGCCGCCGTTGCCATGGAAACAGCTAAAAAAAAAAAAAAAAAAAAAAAAAAAAAATCGAAAATTTGAGACAAAATTCTGTGATTAAGACTATGTGCAAAACGTCTTCTAGAATATGCTAGAAGAAAACTAATACATAATTCAAAGTGCTTCTATTCTATACGAAAATCGTGCTTAAGAGAGAAAATCGCCACTGAGAGAGAGAGAAACACGAAGAGTACACATAATTGACATTTCTGCACTTGCATTAAAGTACACATCCGTTAATTGAACACCTGCAAAAATATACACATTAGCTGAAATCAATCGATAAGCGTGTAATTAAATTGTACAAGATAAAATACATGTATCGTGTGATACGCGAGATATTGAAGAATAAAATGAACAGTTAGTATGCCGCTCCGTCAATATATACACATGTTGTCTGTCCAAGGTCCCCTCTAAAAAGAATAGTAATGTACTAACTCCACGATAATATACTTCAGTATCACGTGACACCACCTTTCTTCTTCGCGCGTGTGTCTAATTTAAGATTTTAAAGAGTTCCCCAACTATATATAGACATCACTCTTAGTCTACGAGAAGAGAAAGGGGGGGGGGGGGGTCTAAGGCATGTATACTATACGTGCTATGTGACTTTGGCACACTCAAACTGGTTGCTGCTACTGTGACAAAGTCTAGAACGGGGTGACATCCTCCGCTATTGCTTGCAATGGCAAATCTAGTGTTAGAATAACTCATTCGCTATTCATTTTTTCTGATGAGAAAACAGGAAATAGAGTATTTTTCTCAATTGTACGTGTAAAATTGTTCACAGATATTTGTCACTGAACAGCACAAAACGTATAGACAAGGAATAAACCAATGCAAAATGTGTCACGTTATGCTATACAAAGTATTGATCAATCAATCAAATCATGATTCAAGTGATCAAATCATGATAAGAGATCAATCAATCAAGTTTTGAGATCAAACAAGTAATGAGTCAAGTGCAGATATCGGAAAAAAACGTCCCCTTCCCATTTTACAAACTGCCTATCAATCGATTAATCAATCAATCAAACGATTAATCAATCAATGATTGATCAATCATGATCACAAACCATCAACCAACCAATCCACATATCTTTCACGTTGAGTTTATGAAACAAAATACGTTTAATTATCTGTTAAACAAACGACTTTTGCGTATTATTATGTCACCCCTTTGAAAAAGGGGGGATATATTGTTATTCTACGAATTTTTTCTTCCACACTTTTTGTCCAGCCGATTTGCTACCGTTGTCATGGAAACCGTCCAAACGTGAAAAAAACGAAAATAAATCCTTAATTAATTCATAGAAAATAAACCGCTACAGATACGACCAAAAAAACCGTAAGTAGAAAACAGTAGTATAAACTGTAGAATTCATTGCCGTTGGAATTTTTAAGATAGCTGCTGTTACCATGGAGATAACGCTTAAAGTGCACATGGGGCCCATATGGTAAAAAACGTCAAAGTAACATTTTTGTACAGATTTTAACCTCATTCCCGTTAAAATTATATTGTATTGTCATCTGTCTTTGAAATTTTCAAAATGGCCGCCGTTGCCATGGAAACAGCTAAAAAAAAAAAAAAAAAAAAAAAAAAAAAAATCGAAAATTTGAGACAAAATTCTGTGATTAAGACTATGTGCAAAACGTCTTCTAGAATATGCTAGAAGAAAACTAATACATAATTCAAAGTGCTTCTATTCTATACGAAAATCGTGCTTAAGAGAGAAAATCGCCACTGAGAGAGAGAGAAACACGAAGAGTACACATAATTGACATTTCTGCACTTGCATTAAAGTACACATCCGTTAATTGAACACCTGCAAAAATATACACATTAGCTGAAATCAATCGATAAGCGTGTAATTAAATTGTACAAGATAAAATACATGTATCGTGTGATACGCGAGATATTGAAGAATAAAATGAACAGTTAGTATGCCGCTCCGTCAATATATACACATGTTGTCTGTCCAAGGTCCCCTCTAAAAAGAATAGTAATGTACTAACTCCACGATAATATACTTCAGTATCACGTGACACCACCTTTCTTCTTCGCGCGTGTGTCTAATTTAAGATTTTAAAGAGTTCCCCAACTATATATAGACATCACTCTTAGTCTACGAGAAGAGAAAGGGGGGGGGGGGTCTAAGGCATGTATACTATACGTGCTATGTGACTTTGGCACACTCAAACTGGTTGCTGCTACTGTGACAAAGTCTAGAACGGGGTGACATCCTCCGCTATTGCTTGCAATGGCAAATCTAGTGTTAGAATAACTCATTCGCTATTCATTTTTTCTGATGAGAAAACAGGAAATAGAGTATTTTTCTCAATTGTACGTGTAAAATTGTTCACAGATATTTGTCACTGAACAGCACAAAACGTATAGACAAGGAATAAACCAATGCAAAATGTGTCACGTTATGCTATACAAAGTATTGATCAATCAATCAAATCATGATTCAAGTGATCAAATCATGATAAGAGATCAATCAATCAAGTTTTGAGATCAAACAAGTAATGAGTCAAGTGCAGATATCGGAAAAAAACGTCCCCTTCCCATTTTACAAACTGCCTATCAATCGATTAATCAATCAATCAAACGATTAATCAATCAATGATTGATCAATCATGATCACAAACCATCAACCAACCAATCCACATATCTTTCACGTTGAGTTTATGAAACAAAATACGTTTAATTATCTGTTAAACAAACGACTTTTGCGTATTATTATGTCACCCCTTTGAAAAAGGGGGGATATATTGTTATTCTACGAATTTTTTCTTCCACACTTTTTGTCCAGCCGATTTGCTACCGTTGTCATGGAAACCGTCCAAACGTGAAAAAAACGAAAATAAATCCTTAATTAATTCATAGAAAATAAACCGCTACAGATACGACCAAAAAAACCGTAAGTAGAAAACAGTAGTATAAACTGTAGAATTCATTGCCGTTGGAATTTTTAAGATAG